>NC_137775.1:88712321-90034821 GCF_963455305.1 Plecotus auritus | reverse complement strand
CCTCCCAGTCCATTCATCATCCCAAAGGTTTCTGCTCCACCTCCCCTCTGAAGCTTCCCTGTAGCCCCCCCAGGGGCTGGGTCTGAAGCCGAAGTGTCCTCTCTTCTCTCGGGGCCCTGCATCTCCTCTCTCTGGCACTGAGCTCAGGGTATTGGGCAGCCTGTTTGTTCTGCAGCCTTCCCAGCTCAACCAGGAGCTCGAGGAGGAAAGGAACACATCTGTCCTGCACATCACTAAGCCTCAGCCCCAAGCACAGCACCTGGCCCAGAGGAGGTAATTGTGAATGGGTGAGTGAAGGAATGAATAAGTGAGTGAATGGATAAATGGACAGCCCATACCCACCCAGCCTTTAGGGCCATGATGCACACTCACACTTCTCCCAGGGCCGGCCGGGCAGCACGCACACCTCCCTCGGCCCTTCCCCCTCTGCCCATTGCCGCGTACAGCTCAGTAAGACCAGCCCCACCTCTGGGAAGAATCCCCTGGATAGTCCCCTCCCCTATCCAAGCCCCACACCCTGCCAGGCTCAGCTGTGGTTGGAGACCCCACTCGGGGAGTCCCAGACTGCCTCTACTCCTGCTGCAAGCCCTCGACCCTGCTGGGGCTGCTCTTGGGCTGATATGATGATGTGCCTCCTTCAGTGGCTTCACCGTCATCCCCTGGGGCTCCTGGACTCCCATCAAGAGTGGGGCCCTGCCTGGCCAGCGAGGCTCAGTGGATGAGCGTCAACATATAAACCAAAAGGTCACGGTTCAGTTGAGCATCAACCTATGAACCAGAAGGTCAGGGTTGGATTCCCAGTCGGGGCATATGCCAGGGTTGCAGGCTCGATCCCAGTGTGGGGCGTGCAGGGGGGCAGCCTATCAAAAATTCCCTCTCATCGTTGATGTTTCTGTCTCTCTCCCTCTCCCTCTCCCTTCCTCTCTGAAACTAAAAAATAAAAATAAAAAAAAGAGTGGGGCCCTGGCACACAGCATCAGCAGATGCCCCCTGGCTACACCAAGAAGCAAGCCCTGGGCTGGGTCCCCTAGAAGGTAGACAACCTGTCCTGGTGTGGGAGGCAGGGGCAGGGGCAGGGGCGGCAATCCAGAGCTCTACCCTTTCCTTCCTCCCCAGGCCCTGCAGGCGAACTCTGGGACCTGGAACATGAACATCAGAGGAGGAAACCCTCCAGGTGGAAGGGAGAGAATGTTAGCCAGTCAAGAGCTCAACAGAGGAAAGAGCTAAGATTGGGGTGACAGCAGCCAGACTCCCAACCCTGGGGCAGGAGTCGGAGGAGACAGGAGGAGGCGGCAGGAGGGGAAAAGCAAATGGAGGCTTCTCCCCATCCTCCTTGGCTGCTGCTTGGCTGGCGGCTTCTAGAGAGGCACAGCGCTTACTGTGAGGGCAGAGCTGTGCGTGCACCTACCCCACCCCCCGGAGCCCTGCCCCCCTTCCTAGCAGTGGCCTAGTCACCCCCCCGCCACACACACACACACACACACACACATACAAGTCACGGCTGCTCTCCGTACCAGTCAGAAGTTAGATGCCTACCTACTGCGTGCTAGGTGCACTGGCCTGACATGGTAACAGGGTTGGGGGAGGGGGACTCCTTGCACAGACACCCTCATCTCAACACACACACACACACACACACACACACACACACACACACACACACTTACGGGCCCACCAGGCCCTAAAGATGAGGCAGAGTCACCTGACAAGAAGGGGACATAGGATGGGGTTTGAGAAGATGGCCCAGTCCCCGGGCAGCCACAGAATGAGCACTCATCTCCCTCCTGGCTCTGCCTCAGCCTGCTGGTGAGCTTGGCGAGTCTCACCTTCCTTTCCATAAAGTGGAGGTGATCATCCCTGCTCGGCTCACCCTCGGGGCTGCCATGTGATCAGGCAAAGCGATGCCTGCCCATACAGTCCAGCACCCAGGGGGCTTTACATCCAAAAAATGAAAGGCTTCTTTTATCATTGTCGTCTAGGGAAGCTCACCCTGCCTCTCCTTTAAATACGGCAGCTTCATCTCCCTGCAGGATCCCCTCACGCAACAGCCATCTGTGGGCCCCCTTTGCCTACAGGATGAAGGCACGACCTATGGTCTAGGAGCTCATGTGGTTTAAGCCCACTTCTCCACTTTATCTCCCGATGCTTTCCTCTCTCCGGCATTTCCAGCGTTCCCTCCGCCCGCCGTCGCTCTGCCTCCACCCATGCTGCTCCTCCTCCCGGAGTGCCCACCCCCATTGCTACCTATTGTGTTTCGCTCCATCTTTCCAACTTACCATGGTACCAACTCTACCTCGGGTGAGCCAGAAACAACCTCTCCTCTTCCCTAGAAGGATGTAGTTTACACCAAATGCCACTCCAGCGAGTTGGTGCTCATAAAACGAGTGTACTGAACACCCCCAGGCTCGAGACACTTTATGTTCACTGACTCACCACAGCCTCGTGATGGAGGTACTGCTAGTACCCCATTTTACAGGTGGAGAAACCGAGGCATAGAGATGCTAAGAACAATGCCCAAGGGAGCATCAGAACAGGGTTTGAATCTGATAGACAGACATCAGAGCCCACACACATGCCTCTAAGCACCACAAGGAACCACTGCCTATTCATCTTTGCCATCCCCCTGCCCAGCCCAGGACCTGGCTCAGAGCAGGCACTCGATAAATATTTAGCGGTTGCAACACACACATGTCAAGCCTCCATTACACACCTACCTCACTGTGCTGGGAGCCCCTGCAGGGTGAGGCCCAGAGACTGGCTCAGGGGGGTCCTGGGTAACGTGGCCAAACAGCTCCACTGGCCTGTAGATCCACACTGTCCTCAGACATTGGAGTGCAGACTAAGGCTGGAAGAGATGGGCCAGCAGCTCTTGGGGTTGGCCGCTGGTCAATGATTAACCGACCCACTGTGGTCATGCCAAGATGTGCGAGAAGAGCCCAGAGTGGGATGGAGGGGGAAGCAGGCAAGCTCATCAAAGTTCGGGTGCAAGGGACTCAGGAACCACCTAACCCAATTGCTCACACCCATTTAACCGATGAGGAAATTGAGGCCCAGGAGTTGGAATGACTTGCTCGAGGCTGAAGAGCACAGCAAAGGCCTGGGAAGGCACAGGCACTTTCTTAGCCTTTTCTCTTCTCCCTGCAGGCTGACCTGCACCCCCCCCCCCTGCAGATTTTGGTAATTCACTTTGTGCAGCCCAGTATCTTGGGTGATCCCAGCAGAGGAAGGGGTGCCCTCAGACAGCTTCGCCAGGCGGCTGTGCCCAGCCAGCAGCAGGCCCTACAAAGAGAACTGGGAGAGGAGTTGGGAGGAGGCCAGCCGCTAATTGTGGAAAATAAATCACAGACATCTAAACCACGCCGTTGAAGAAGGGCCAGTGGCACGTAGACATGTTTCCTTTTGTGCTCTTGCTCACCAAGTCTAATTGTTAACTGAAGGCCGTGAGTTATGTAAGTTTCCTGGAGACCAAAGAAGGAGGTGAATGAGCCCGGAAAAGAGCCCACTTGAGCGGCTTTCGGGCTGGGGAGGGTCTCTGAAAGCAGGTGGCTGAGGAGGCAGCCAGGGCAAACTGTCCCTGGAGGCAGCTCTCTGGGCCTGCACACACCTTATTCCTGGGTTTCAGAGCACAAGGGTGGGTGTTCACATTTCTGATTCTTCACTAAAAACATAAGGAATCAGAAGTGGTGCCATTATATTGATCTCCCAGTTTAATCAGAAGACAAACCTCCCCCATCTCTGACCCTGAGCTCATTAAGAGCAGGGCCGCGTCTCCCCTCAGACTGGGGGTCCCTGAGGACAGGGCTGTGTCTTCCCTCAGAATAGGTCTGAGCTGCATTTTCTCCATAAGCTTGGGGTCTCCCTGGATACCTGGATTATGTTGTGTGTGTTTTCCTTCAGACTAGGGGCTGCCTGAGGCAGGGGAAGGGTCTCTCAATTAAGTCAACCCCACCCTACTGCTACCAACCTGGGTTGAAGAACTAGGTTCCTGGAGCCACCTGTCACGGTGGGAAATTCTCAGGACACGCCCTGTTGCCGGAGCAGGAGGGGTAGGAAAGGGGTAGTGAAGGGTTAAGGAAAGCCCTGCTGACTGCAGCTAGCAGGGACCCCTCTCTCCCAAGCCACCCTCCCCCTCCTGCCTGCTGCCAGGCTGGGTTTGGACTCTGATGGGTTCCAGCTGACAGCTGGGCCTCTTCCATTCTGACCCTCAGGCGGCTGTGTCCTGTA
Source organism: Plecotus auritus (assembly GCF_963455305.1). NCBI lineage: Eukaryota > Metazoa > Chordata > Mammalia > Chiroptera > Vespertilionidae > Plecotus > Plecotus auritus. The sequence continues at coordinate 90,030,597 of NC_137775.1, read as the reverse complement.
ATGACCCCAACATGGTACCCCCAGCTGCACAAGCCAGGGGTGTTGGCACCAGGATGGAGGAAAATTCAGGGAGGGAGGATGCTGGGGGGGTTGGGGGTCCCACTGACTCCCTCCGAGGAGCCCCTGGTCCCGTTGCCTGGAGGCCTGGAGGAATGGGATGGAGCTGCCGGCCCACGTGGGCTATTTTCCTCTGCTGCCATCACCCTTGGGGGAGCGGCCTCCACAGAGCCTCCAGCCTGGGCAGCAGCCCATGACTCCACCAGCTTCTCCTCGGCCGTTGAGTCATTCCCAGAAGTCTATGCAAGCAGAAGCAGCAAACCCTTCCCACCGCCTGAGGAGAGAAGGGCGCACACTCAGGACTGGCCAGACGTAGGTGCCCAGTGCAGGAGCCTCCAGCCTGGTCTGGAGGAGAAGGCTGAATCTCAGATGTTGAAAAAGCCCTTATTTGATTTCCCAAACTCTGTCTCTTTCACCCTCCACATCCCTCTAGCCCACTCTTCTGAGATCCGGGGCCTTTCTCATTTGTACCCTTGTCTCTCACCCAGGCCTCCTCTCAGCATCCTTGGGCTGTCTGGGACTCAGCTCCAATGTCACCTCTCCTGGGACACGCCCCAGCTCTCCCGGACCATCCTCCTTTGTGAATCCTCAGCGCCATGGCACCCTTTTACCTGCTTTCCACATTTCTTCTTTGGCTAAACAAGGAAACAAAAAGGACAGCTGGGGCTGCATTCCATTGCTCTGTGTATTCCTAAAACCCTGCACCATGCCTGGCACATAGTAGGTGCTCGTGTCAGTGTTTCCAAAGATAGATCTGTCCAGGAGTTCAATAACATCGCTGAGACCCTAATAACCGTATTTGCTGGTCCCAGTTTCTTCCAATGGCCCACCAACGATTCCCAGGCAGGCCTGGGAGGTTCCTCACCTGTGCAATGGCTGGTGCAGGGGCCCCCAGGACCACCCACAAAGGGCACCATCAATGTGCCTGAGCCCTCGAGGTACCAAAGCTGTACAGAGGTGTGTGGTAAAGAGAGGGAAATGCTTCCCCCCCTTCCATTCACACCCAAGAGAATCCAAAAACAGAGCTGCTTGTGCCTGGCACCGTATAGAAGTTTAGGAGCGAGAGTGTGGTGGGCTGGCTTTCAACATCCATTCACCCCACACTTTGCTAGGCGCCTTCCTAGACTGGAGACGGGGAAGGCTTTTTTTTTGAGCTACATTTCCCAGTACCTTTTGCTATTAGGATTCAAGACTTAGATTCAGAATTAATCAATCAGATGCACTTACATGAGATCTGGGAGGCGGTGCTTCCACAGCTCCTGCCACTTTCTGGGAACAAGGGGAAGGATGGCATTTGCTGTTGTTGCTGTTGCTGTTGCTGGTGGTGGTGGTGGTGTTGTTGGTGGTGGTGTGGTATTGCTGGTGGTGGTGGTGTTGTTGGTGGTGGTGTGGTATTGCTGGTGGTGGTGGTGGTGGTGGTGGTGGTGTGGTATTGCTGCTGCTGGTGGTGGTGGTGGTATGGTGTTGGTAGTGGTGTTGTTGCTGTTGGCGGTGGTGGTGTTGTTGCTGGTGGTGGTGGTGTTGTTGCTGGTAGTGGTGGTGGTATTGGTAGTGGTGGTGTTGGTGTTGGTGTTGCTGGTAGTGGTGGTGGTATTGGTAGTGGTGGTGGTGGTGGTGGTGGTGGTGGTGGTGGTGGTGGTGTTGGTAGTGGTGGTGGTGTTAATAGTGGTGGTGTTGGTGGTGGTGGTGTGGTGTTGCTGTTGGTGGTGGTGTTGGTGCTGGTGCTGGTGGTGGTAGTGGTGGTGGTGGTGTTGCTGTTGGTGGTGGTGGTGTGGTGTTGCTGTTGTTGCTGTTGCTGTTGCTGGTGGTGGTGGTGTTGGTAGTGGTGGTGGTGTTGGTGGTGTTGGTGGTGGTGGTGGTGGTGATGGAGTTGGTGGTGGTGTGGTATTGCTGGTGGTGGTAGTGGTGGTGGTGGTGGTGTGGTGTTGGTGGTGGTGGTGGTGTGGTATTGCTGGTGGTGGTGGTGGTGGTGGTCGTGGTGTGGTGTTGCTGGTGGTGGTGGTAGTGGTGGTGGTGGTGTGGTGTTGTTGCTGTTGGTGGTAGTATTGTTGCTGTTGGTGGTGGTGTTGTTGCTGGTGGTGGTGGTGGTAGTGGTGGTGGTGGTGGTGGTGGTGGTGGTGGTGTGTTGTTGCTGTTGGTGGTGTTGTTGTTGCTGGTGGTGGTGGTGTTGTTGCTGGTGGTGGTGGTGGTGGTGGTGGTGGTGGTGGTGGTAGTGGTGGTGGTGGTGGTGGTGGTGGTGGTGGTGCTGGTGGTGCTGGTGGTGCTGGTGTGTTGTTGCTGTTGTTGTTTTGCTTCAGTGCTGGAGAGGGGTCAAGAGGTGAGGCCTGGCACATCCATCTACTAGTGTGGATCGCAGCAGGCACAGTGTGGAGCGGCCAGCACAGCAGCCTCCCCAGTGATGGCACTGCATGTGGTCCTCGAGCTGGTGACCTCATGATTACCCAGCAGGCCGCAGCCCCCTTGGTGGCCCAGTTCTGCAGTGTGGCTTTGAGAGCCGTTTCTGAAAATTCAACCCCAATCTTTGGCCCTCCCAATAGTTCACACTCTGTAATAAATCCCTTCCATTTCAACTCTCCAGAGTGGATTCTGTCCTCTGCAATCTCTCTCTCTCCCTCCCCTCCCCCCCCCCCCCCCCCCCCCAGATCTGAGTCTACCAGAGAGCTGGGCCAGAGCAAGCCCAGTAGCAGTCACAGCCTGGCTTACAGCTGCCCTTGCCCTTTGACAAGGAAGCCCTGTCCCTTAGCCAAGATTTCTCCCAACTGTCTTCCCTTTGGATGAGTTTTCTTCTAGGCGTTTCCTCGGTCCCTTGTGCAGGCCTGGATCCCAGTGCAGGTGCTAATAGATTTTCATTTCCTCTGTCAGCTCTGACAGTGAGCGTGGTGGCCAGGCCCAGTGCGTGGGAGAAGTGTGAGGCTGCTCCTGGCCTCAGAAGGAGCAAGCGCTCTGATCAGCGAGTGGCGCCGGCCGGTGAGAAGTGGACGTGACAATGTGGACGCTCATATTTGAGGGAGGAATGAACGAAGGTTCTTTCTGCTTAAGCCAGACTGGGGTCTGTTCAGCCATATTCCCCAGGCTGCTCCCCAGCCCACTTCCAGCCCTAGTACTCTACCCGCTCATTTCCTCAACTCAGCATTTGTTCATGGACCCCTTTTACCAACAGCTCCTCCTGCTTCCTGCCTCCTGCCCCCAGCTTAATCCCTCCCCACGCTCTCTCGCTCACCAGGGTTCTGACCTCAGGTGTTGACCTCAGGAAAGAGCTGGAGATGAAGTGGGCTAATTTCTTGAACTGAAGCCAGCCCACACCTCCTCCAGGAAGAAGCCTGACCTCTAGGCTCCCCAAAGCCGCTCCCTTGCGTGTCTGGTGCCCAATCAATGCTGGGCACTTGGGAAGAGCTCGATAAACCCATGGACCAATGAAAGAACACCTGGGTTGCTCAGGAGTGACCTCACCAACCACTGGTTTCCCTTTCCTCGTCCTCACCTCTGCCCATTCCCGTACTCACATACCTTTGTTGATACTGACATCTGTCTGGCCTCCCAAATCTCCAGGAAGCCTGCATGCCATCTGAGTCACCGCTGCACACCTCCAGCCTGCTGCAGACGTTAGCTGCCGCGGGACAGAAAAGTGTGCCCTTTGGGGGAGGGGAGGCAAGGTAGAGGTCGGGGTGGGTGGTAAGTCATTTTCCAGGGAGGGAACGAGCCCCTGAGCCCACACCACAGCATCCCACTCTGGGCTCTTGCTCACCAGCCACACTGTTTCCACTAAAGGGAAACAGATGGTGTGGTTAATTGGGGTGTCTAGCAGGCTCTGGCCCTCATTAAGGCCAAGGGTGGGGACAATGAGTGATTTACCGGGTCATAAACAGCAGCTCCAGGAGGGCCAGCGCCCTCAAGCCCACCGCCCCCCAGGACTGAGAAAGCAGTGGATTGAGGCCACTGGTCTTGGACTGCGGGGCCAGGCTGGATGGAGCTCGGAAGGTAGTTCCTCACCTCTCCCTGACTCTGGGCTCTGAGCCAGGCAGCCTGGGGCAGGCAGAGCCCAGCGGCAGCTGCAGGGGGGTCCAGATGCTTACAGCTGGAGAACGTGTGTATGGACCTGGGAGTAGGAGAAGGAAGCGCAGGGTGGAGGTGGCAACCACAAGGAGCAGAGAAGCCCAGGGGAGGGTGCTGGCATCAGGGAGACCCCAAGAAGTGTAGTGGGTCCTGCCTCTTCCCACCAGAGCACGAGAGCCCACGCAGACAGCCTCACCCCCAAATGCCCCCGAATGCCCCAGAAAGGGAATAAAGGAAAGGCAAGTCCGTCCTTCTCCCCAAGGGCCCCATGCCAGAGAGAGGTGGTGGCTCAGATCCAGGGGGCCTGCACTCAGCCCTCGCCCTGCCAATCACTGGCTGTGTGACCTTGGCAGCGTCCTTAACCTCTCTGTGCCTCAATTTCCCCATCTGTAAAATAAAATAACATTTCCTCATGAAGATTGCATTAGTTAATGGACTCAGAACAGTGTCTGGCACATAGTACTATTTGGTTTAGGTTATTATTTTTAAGGTGAGACTCCCTGTGAGCTGGGGCGGGGGTGGGGGCTTCTCACCCTTCCCAGTTCCAGCAGCAGCAGCTTCCGAGAAGCTTCTCCTGGCACAGCCATCATTCCCAACCTCTGCATCCGCTCCTGCATCCCACCAGGACCCTAAGTAGTGGGAGGGCCAAGGGGCCCCAACGCTGCCCAGAGAATGACGGGGCCAGCGGCGTTTGAAGACGGCCTGGGTAAATGACCAGAATGAGCACTGTTTGTTGGGCACCTTCTATGTGCCAGGGCTAACGCTGGCACTTCACCTGCACTTGTCTACTTAATCTTCAAAGTAGGTATCACGGTCCCACTATACAGATGAGAACACCGAGGCTTCCAGAGTAAGTGTCCAAAGCCACCCAGAGAGCAAAGGAGGAGCCGAGGCCAGGACTCAAGACTTACCACCTCCCGAATCTGAGCTCTTCCCTCAAAAGGGGAGCAGGATCCTCGGCCACTCATGTCACAAACACTGAGGCACTTTTCATTTTATTTATTTATTTAAAACATGTTTTTATTGATTTTGGAGAGAGAGGAAAGGAGAGGGAGAGAGAAACATCGATGTGAGAGAAAAACTTCAATTGGTTGCCTCCCAGATGCGCCCCAACCAAGGATCGAACCTGCAACCTGGTTATGTGCCCTGACTGGGAATAAAATACACCACCTTTTGGGGCACAGATGATACTCCAATCAACCAAGCCACAACAGCCAGGGTCTGGGGAGCTTGTTAAAATGCAGAGTCCTCAGATCTTTCCAGACCTCAATGCCTGGAGTCTCTGTGAGCGGGACCCAAAAGTCTACATCTAAATGAGGTAGCTGCTGCCCGCCTGGCGTGGCTCAGTGGTTGAGCGTCGACTTATGAACCAGGAGGTCACAGTTCAATTCCAGTTGGGGCACATGCCCAGGTTACAGGCTCAATCCCCTTGATGGGGCGTGCAGGAGGCAACTGATCAATGATTCTCTCTCATTGATGATTCTCTCTCTCCCTCTCCCTTCCTCTCTGAAATCAATAAGAATATATTTTAAAAATAAATAAATGCCTACATACATGCAGTGGCTGCTTTGGACCTGCTCTGCCCAGCACAGCCCCTGGGCCGGAAAGGGAGGGAGACAGAGCGTGTCACCTGCACTGGTTATTTCTGGGAGGATGGAAGCATCTCTGCCTCTGAACCCCTGTCCTTCCAAGACCCCTCAGTCTCTCTCCCCCCCAGAACTGGGACCAAAGGGGGAGCGACGTGTCTTGGAGTGAGAGGTCCAAGGCGTGGAATGTGAGAGGAGCGACAGGGTCCGGGGCCACCTCCTCTGTTCATCGCAGGGGTGCGAGTGGGGTGCAGAGGGGACTGAGCTTGGACAGTGCCCAGGAGCCCCATCTACTCCGTGTTGGATGGGTGGTTCTTTTAGACTCGCGCCCTGCCCGCAAACAAAGGGGAACCCTCTCCCCACTCTCACATCTCCCCCAAACCCCAGGATGGGAGGAGAGAGTCGCCCCAGGCTCCCTGTGCTGCGAGAAGAGCCGACGTTGGTCTTCAGTGAGGAGTGGAGAGCGATCAGCACACATCGCATCATGCTTGGCACCGCCCCCATTGGTGGGCACTGTGCCACTGAGCAGGCCAGCATCTCCCTGCAGAACCCTGGTCGGGGGAAGAGAGGCTGCCAGGGCGGTCAGTGCCCACCAGGAGTGGCCCAGCCTCAGGAAGGCCCCTGTCCCGCCCCCCCTCCCCCGCCACCGCCCCCAGCCCTGCTCTCCCCTGCGGTTTGTAAGTCTTTATATTTATGTCACTTTTACTTTCAGTCTCTCCTTCCCCAGGTCTGAGAGCAGGACTGAGTCCTCAGAGCTCCCCAGTGTCCTCAGCACCTGGCACATTTGTCGAATGAATGAATGAATGAATGAATGAATGAATGAATGAATTTAATTTAATAAAAGTACCACGCTCACTGCTCAGACTTGGTGGGATGGTAAAGCAAAAAAAAAAAAAAAAGAAGAAGAAGAAGAAGCCCTTCTTGCCAGAGCTGGGAAGTCAAGGTCAACCCCAGGGCAATTCCAAAGAAGTTAATCAAGGAAGACTTCCTGGTGAAGGCAGGCAGGGAGCAGGGGCTCAACATCTTTCTTCCTACTCATCGCCTGTTTCCGGTGGGAACTCCCGGAGGGCAGAGGTCATGTCTGGGTCTCAGGGCCATCCCCAGCACACCCCCACTGGAGCCGCCAGCACGTGGCTGGGCCCACAGTCCACTGCCAGCCGTGACTCACAACTCATGAGCCTTTCCTCTTGGCTAGCGATGGGGAACAGATATTACAGTAAAATTACTAACCGCATGTCGTGGCTGTGACCGCACTTACGCGCAGAGCACCTCCCCCGAGACCCCAAAGCCAAAACAGCCTCACCCTTAGCAGCCAGCAAGGACCAGCCAGCCCAGAGGCCAGCGGGTGGACTGGATGACCCTGGTCTGCCTGGGAAGCCCTGAGTCTGTCCCTTCCCCTCAGAGCTGATTGTGCACCCTTCCCCTCCCCCCAGGCCGCCCAGCTTCCCCCTCCCCCCAGGCCGCCCAGCTTCCCCCTCCCCCCCAGGCCACCCAGCTTGGGTAGGGACTTAGTCCCTGCTGCCCCTTCCCCACCAGGTGGGCAGAAGGGAGAAAGGGGAAGTGGTGGAGGCCGCCTACCCCTGCCCTTCCTCCCTGCTGGGTCCAGGATGGGGAAAGTGGCAGCTGAGGATGTGGCTACAGTGGCCAGCTCCTGGCGCCAGCAGAAATCCCCAGAACCGTCAGTGGACCCTGTTCATACGTGCTCACTGACCAAGCACTGAGTAAGTGCTGAGGAGACACCTGCGGAGTGAGGTCACGCCCCTGCTTGCCCTCTCTTCCGAGACAGGCCACTCCTGGCACCTACACCATTCCAGTTCCTCCTGTCAGACCCTGAGAGAGCCCAGGGCATCCACTCCTATCGGGAAGCTCAACAGAAAAAGAACACACAGGAACTGGGCTTGCAGTCCAGCTGGGTGTTCTTAGGAAAGTTACCCAACCTCTCTGGGCCTCAATGTTTCTCAACTGTAAAATGAGATGAAGACTAGCTGCCTCTCCCGCTGCCATAAGAATAAATGAGAGCAGGGGCCTGGAGCCGCAGAGGACGGACAACAGCCAATGGCAGCCGTTCTTGGCATTGTGCTGCTGCCATTAGCAGATCAATATCAGGGAAGAACGGAGGCTTCAGAGAAAGGAGAGAACCTGGGTGCTGGAGGAAGGGAGCTGGGAAGGCCCCTGCCTACCCTCTGCCAATTGCAGACTGAAGGGAACAAGGGCCTTGTGGCAGACATGGCCTCCCAACATCTTTCGTCCCTTCTTCCCAGTTGTCAGTCCCTTACTGCTACATGTGGCTGGGAGACTGTATGCACCCGTGGGATGTAAGCAGTGTGTGTGATTTTCAGGAAGTTTCCTTAGAGCGAAGGGCATTCCTTCAGCCCTTTCTTCCTCCGTCCTGCTGGCTGAACTTCCAGCTGCCATCTTGAGCAATGACGCGACCTTGGCAATGAAAATGATACCCAGCAGATCAATAAGGAAGAAGGAGACTGGGTCCCTGACAGCATGTGGTTATCAAACCAGCCCAGGGGTGTTTACCTCCAGGTTTCCAGTACATGAGCAAAAAATGCATATCTACCTTGTAAAAACCAAACCCAACTCTGATACAAGCCCCTCAAAACACATGTGCGGCTGGATGGGGAGGGACACAGGATGCCTGGAAGCGAAAGACTTCCCCCCAGTAGCCTTCCTTCTGCATATGCTGTGAGGCCAGGAGGAGCCCTGTTGGGAAGGCTAAACTGCCTGAGGAGCTGGGAATGGGTGGGTGGGTGGGTGGATGGATGGATGGATGGATGGATGGAGAGAGGAAGAGAGAGAGGGGAGGAGAGAGAGAGGCAAGAATCAGTCAAGCGGGTGAGATGCGGAGAGAGACCCAGAAGGAAGAAAATATCCCAGGAAATGCTCAGGGAACAGCCAGCCCGCTGGGGAGGGTGGGGGGAGCAGGTGACTGACCTGGCCCACTGTCCATGTCTGACTCTTGGTTTGCCCGCCTATGCCTTGAGAATGGGCATTTGCTGACTCACTACTCAGGGCAAATGTACAGTGATTTTAAAAGCCAACAGCATCCGCATGGCATTACGCCAGTGCTACCACAGCCCCTCTCTACGCCTGGGACCCCTCACCTGTGAAGCGGGCTAACCTCCCCAGCTGTCATGAGGATTCAGGGAGACGACCCCTGTGATGTGCTCCTCCTGGTGTGTGGCCCAGTGCAGATGCTCAGAAAACCATCCCTGTTCATCACTGCCGATGTGAAACCCCGCCCCAGGTGTGAGGAACAAAGAGCCGCCAGCGACTGGCCTGTGATGCGAGTTTAGGGAAAGAATTCTGGGCTCTGCACCCCAGAACAGCAGCTCAGCCCTTGGGGACCCTAAAGATGAAGTAACATAACGCCCTGGGAGAGCCACACCTTCCTCCCCATCCAGATCCTGAGGGCACAGGTTGGGGATGAGAGTATGGGGGAGGCCTGGTGGGTGGTGTGGCCAAGGTTGAGCCTGCTGTCCCACTGCAGTCAGGTCAGACCCTTGGTCACAAGAAACTGGCAAGAGTCCAGGCAGGGCAGCAGAGGCCGCCTGGAGGGCAAACACAGGCCTGAGAGGGAGGGGACAGGAAGTGGCCTGTCCCGCTGGGACGGAAAGGAGAAGGGGGCGCTCAGGGTGGACCTCAATGCTATCTCTAGCGCTTACACGAGCTGATGCATGGGGGTACCTTTCCTACAACCCCCCGGGAAAACAGGTGGTGACATGATGAACGAGACCACTGCTAAGGATGAGAAGGGGCTTTATGAGGGGAGCTGAGGGCTGTCATGTCTCCTTGGAACAGCAAATAAGAAATAAATCAGTTGATGTTAAAGTCACCGTGGTTCCCGGTGCCCTGAGGGAGCGTCCTGGCTGCCCACAGGCTGAGCCCTGGCGGGAGGGTGCTGTGACAGGAACGAGAGGCCCTGCAGCCCTAAGCGCAGCCTCCACCGCGGCTGTTCCTCCCAGCCTCTGCTCCCAGCTCCACAGAACTGGACCAGGACAGGGCGACGATGCTGGGTGTGGGTCTGGGACTCCACGGAGGTGAGTTTGAAGCCACCTCGTTGCTCTGTGCCTTTGTTTCTTCTTCTGTTTAAAAAAACAAAAACCAGAGCTGGGCTCACAGGGCCCCTGGGAGACAGGTTCAGTGGCTGCCAGCTGGGAACCTGGCACCCAGGGCCAGCCCCACAAATATTCTCTAGGGAGCTGCTCTCTTCTCCCGTCTGAGCAGGGATCGGACTGCAAATGTGGCTGATTGCTTCTTAAGTCTAGAATTCCTTGCTTCCACCACCCTGAGATTCCCCGGCTCTGGGATCTGAGGACTGGGGGTGACTTGCAGCACAGCCCTGGCCTGGGCAGCCCTGGCCCAGCACCTGACAGCCCGCCTGCAGCCGCATCACTTTCCTCCCACCGTGGGCTTCACACCGCCCAACACGCACCCTCAGCCCCGTGGCAGCCCCGTGGCAGCCCCGTGGCCACAGGTGGCCCTGCCAGCCATCCCTGAGCCTGCATCACGCCCTCACCTGGACTGAGAGCAGCACGCGCCCCTAGGCGGATGTGCTCACACCTATGGTCCCTTGACAGTGTCACATGCTGTGGAAGTTGGCAGGGCTGGGGGGCCACAGATGCCAACACAAATACCATTCCTGTGGAGGGAGAAGAGCCCATGGGTTATTTTTAACCTGTTGATCAGAGGCCACAGCTCTGGCCCTGGGTGGCCTGGGGCTGGGGGCTCTGAGGGATAAGTGAGCTGTCAACCTCCCCTCAATGACTCCCCAGGGCACTGGGCTGCAGGGACCCCAGCTCTCACCCCACTTTGATGGAGAAGGAGAGAGGGAGACGCAGATCAGGACTTGCTCCGTCTTGTCCACTGGTCTCAGCTGGGGTTGAGCTCAGCCAGAAAGAACAAGGGTGCCATGAATCACAGAATATTGAACTGGAAGCCGCCCAGCTAGGACACCAAGCCCTGGGAGAGGAAGCCAAGGTTGCACCACTGGTCAGCACCAGCTCCCCGCTCCACTGCCCACCTCCAGACCTAAAATCCACACGGTCATTTCCAGAACACTCCAGCCACATCCAGAAGGTCACCTGCCAGCTCCCTGCCCAGTAGACCACCTTTCCTCTGCCCCCTTCTCATCCACCCCACCTGGCGGACCGAGCCCCTGACAACCCGAAGATGAGGCCCCCAGGCTCTGGCTCGCCCCCCAAGGACTTCCCAGGTGCCCAAGCAGTGCCCCTGGGGGCCAGAAGCAGCAGCGGCCAGTGCAGTGGGCAGCATCATAGTGGCTGGAGGCCCAGGCGAGGACGTGCAGGCCAGGGCGTGCCTGCGTGGGGGGAGCAGGATGGAGCTTCTGCCAAGAGCCCGTCGCTGGCTGCTGCTGAGCCTGTGTTTGCAAGAGGCAGGGCGGGGGTGGGGGGGCAGGCAGACAATGGACCCCACAGCCTAGTCTCCTGGCCTTGGCCCCTTGAGCTGGGCAGGCAGCTGCTGGCCAAAGCGGCCGCCTCCGCTGGCCCCTCACGTAGTCCACGTCCCGCCTGCGGTGGCCCTTATCACCTGGTATGTGATGTGCCAGGCACCCACATGCTCATACTCCGCAGGGGGGGGGGGGGGAGTAGAGGCCTGACGTGGATGGGACCAGTGAGAAGTGAGGCTGCCTGCTCCTCCCCGACTCCCTAAGGGCCTGAGCCAGGCCTGTGTGCCCTCGGGGAGTATTCCATCCCCAGAGAGGCCTTGGCCCCGTTTCTGAGTCCCATCTCTCTGCTACTCTTCTCCTCCTGGACGGAGGGGCCTGCGGTGGGAGAGCAGGAGGAGGCTGGCATCTTTGTACAGCTACTCTGAGGCCCAGCTCACAAACACCACGTGCACTTCAATGGGATAAGCACGGTGACGTTACAGCCATTGGATACCTGGGGACACAGAGGCACAGAGAGGCTGTGTGACTCACCCGCCATCACACAGCTGGTGAGGACAGAGGCAGGGGTCAAATGCCAGCAGGCTGAGTCAGAACCGAACCCTCAACAGAACGCAGCAGGAGCAGGGACAGCCCTGGGCGATGCCCGCTCCTACCCCACGGGGACAAGAGCTGTGGGGTCTGACAGATGTGGGCTCGGCTGGGCTCGGCACCGCCCTTGCCTATAAAGTGGGCAGCGATGTGAGGAAGGGCAGTAGCAGGTGCCACACACGGAAGGTGCTACTGCCCTTCACCTGCAGCTCAAAGTGTCCTTCCACGGAGCGACCAGGAGGCCTCTGCCTGGCCAGGGGATCCCACCATCCCAGCCTCTACGGCCTCGGGCCAAACCCACAGCATGGCCCATCCCCACCCTCGGGCTCCCTGCAAGCCACCAGATGCGCAGCCAGGCGGCCCGGACAGCATGGCCGACTCCAGCACTGCCCTCACCCTCCACCACACTGCCTTCTCCCTGACACTGGCTTCTCCCTGACACTGGCTTCTCCCTGACACTGCCTTCTCCCTGACACTGCCTTCTCCCTGACACTGCCTTCTCCCTGACACTGGCTTCTCCCTGACACTGGCTTCTCCCTGACACTGGCTTCTCCCTGACACTGGCTTCTCCCTGACACTGCCTTCTCCCTGACACTGCCTTCTCCCTGACACTGGCTTCTCCCTGACACTGGCTTCTCGCTGTCCGGTCCGCAGGAAGACTGTCAGTGCTGGCAGTGGGCCAATCAGGTGGGAGCTCCCTCAGACCCCATGCCCAGGCTGGGGTCTCAGAGGGCGGAGACTGAGCAAGCCATGCCATCTGCTGGGCGACTGGCAGGCACACTGCATCTTCAGGCCCTGCCTCCAGTCCCATCCCTCCCGGGAGCTGTGTGCCCCTGAGCAGTCCCCTCAACCACTCTGGGCCCAATTCCCTCACTTGTCCCTGCAGATCACATTCCTGTCTGTGTCCTAGGCTTGTGAGATCAAATGGCGCCGCGTGCTTCACTCCTCTGGGGGGGGGGGGGGGTGGCGGGGACCTGGGAGACAGGCCGAGACCAAGACCAGACGGCAGAGGAGGGCATTCCGCACCATCAGGGCCTGGGCCGTCCAGGCAGGAGGAGAAACCGAGGGCTGAGTCACCAGCCGCATCAAAGATGCTGGGAATCGGCTGCAAGTGCAGGGACCACGGAGGTCGGGCGCCTCCAGGATGGGGAGGTGGCTGAACAGGAGGAAGCAGCCGAGGGGCCAGGGACCGCCCTGCCCCACAGGGACTCTGGGTTGATGGGGACACCGCCCTGCCCTCGGTGAGCCCCAGCTTGGGTGTCCGTGTCTGAGGCAGGTCCTGCTTGAGTGACAGGGAGCAAGACGAGGTCCGCCCTCAGGGGACTGCACTCTGCAGGGAAGGTGTGGCGTCTGCGTTAGGGAACGTGCGGTGTGGGTGCAGTGTGGCAGGAGGCGCAGCGTGGCTGCAGGAAGCCCCGCGCGGGCCGTGTCTGGGAAGCACCTGCGTGAGTGACACTGTGCCCTGCGTGCGGTCACCCTCCTGTCTTCCTAGACCCTCGCATCCCGGGAAGTGTGCTGAGGTTAGGCACCCAGACGCCTGCAGGCTCCAACACAGGGTGGGCACGTGAGAGCGTGGGGGGCCTGTCCTTCCCTCCTGGGGACCCCCTCGTGGGAGGTGAGGGCTCCTCGCCTTGCGGGGAAAGAACCTCCCGCTGAAGTGCTTTCCGAGAGCCTGTGAGGTGGACAGTGGAGGGAGACAGCAGTGCCGCCACATCTGTTCTGAGGGCGGCTGGGCTCCTGCCCTGAACAGCTGGGCCACATCTGGCTTCCAGACATCCACCCCAAGCTCCATGATTCACTCCACGCGAGGACGTGCCTTGAGCTGCACATGCTCTCCCGCACGCATGCGTGGGCCCGGCCCCCGGGAGGGGCGGCCAGGGCTGGGAGTCGCTCCCGCCCCTGCCTCCCCTGCCCCGGCCTCGTGTGTCTCTCACCCGCCACTGCTGTCGGGCGGAGGGGTCCCATCCACCCCTGAGTCACCATGACTCAGTGTCCCCTCTGGAGCCTCCCACTCAGGCTCCCCAGGCTTTGTGCAGACACGGTGAGCAGGCTGGGAGTCACCTACCAGGGCCCCATGCCCCCCACCCGGTCCTTCTGGGGAGGAAGGAAACCTCCAGGAGAGAGAGGACGGGGCTGGAGGGGGAGATAGCATTCCAAGGAGGGGGGAAGTAGGGAGCACGTGGCCTTTCCCCAGCAAGTGGGGGCTCCCTGAGGGCAGGCTGTGTCCCCCTCAGACTGGGGCTCCCTGAGGACAGGGCCGTGTCCCCCTCAGACTGGGGCTCCCTGAGGACAGGCCGTGTCCCCCTCAGACTGGGGGTCCCCGAGGACAGGGCCGTGTCCCCCTCAGACTGGGGCTGCCTGAGGACAGGGCTGTGTCTCCCTCAGACTGGGGCTCCCTGAGGACAGGCCGTGTCCCCCTCAGACTGGGGCTCCCTGAGGACAGGCCGTGTCCCCCTCAGACTGGGGCTCCCTGAGGACAGGCCGTGTCCCCCTCAGACTGGGGCTCCCTGAGGACAGGCCGTGTCCCCCTCAGACTGGGGGTCCCCGAGGACAGGGCCGTGTCCCCCTCAGACTGGGGCTCCCTGAGGACAGGGCTGTGTCCCCCTCAGACTGGGGCTCCCTGAGGACAGGGCTGTGTCCCCCTCACACTGGGGCTCCCTGAGGACAGGGCTGTGTCCCCCTCAGACTGGGGCTCCCTGAGGACAGGGCTGTGTCCCCCTCAGACTGGGGATCCCTGAGGACAGGGCTGTGTCCCCCTCACACTGGGGCTCCCTGAGGACAGGCTGTGTCCCCCTCAGACTGGGGCTCCCTGAGGACAGGGCTGTGTCCCCCCTCAGACCGGGGCTCCCTGAGGACAGGGCTGTGTCCCCCTCAGACTGGGGCTCCCTGAGGACAGGGCTGTGTCCCCCTCAGACTGGGGCTCCCTGAGGACAGGGCTGTGTCCCCCTCACACTGGGGCTCCCTGAGGACAGGGCTGTGTCCCCCTCAGACTGGGGCTCCCTGAGGACAGGCTGTGTCCCCCTCAGACTGGGGCTCCCTGAGGACAGGGCTGTGTCCCCCTCACACTGGGGCTCCCTGAAGACAGGGATGTGTCCCCCTCAGACTGGGGCTCCCTGAGGACAGGGCTGTGTCCCCCTCAGACTGGGGCTCCCTGAGGACAGGGATGTGTCCCCCTCAGACTGGGGCTCCCTGAGGACAGGGCTGTGTCCCCCTCAGACTGGGGCTCCCTGAGGACAGGGCTGTGTCCCCCTCAGACTGGGGCTCCCTGAGGACAGGCCGTGTCCCCCTCACACTGGGGCTCCCTGAGGACAGGGCCATGTCCCCCTCAGACTGGGGCTCCCTGAGGACAGGGCTGTGTCCCCCTCAGACTGGGGCTCCCTGAGGACAGGGATGTGTCCCCCTCAAACTGGGGCTCCCTGAGGACAGGGCTGTGTCCCCCTCAGACTGGGGCTCCCTGAGGACAGGCCGTGTCCCCCTCACACTGGGGCTCCCTGAGGACAGGCCGTGTCCCCCTCACACTGGGGCTCCCTGAGGACAGGCCGTGTCCCCCTCACACTGGGGCTCCCTGAGGACAGGCCATGTCCCCCTCACACTGGGGCTCCCCTGAAGGCAGGGGCAGTGGCTTTCCCATCAAATGGGCCTGACCTGGCTCTCCTGTGCTCCGGAACAGGTGATTCACCCGCCGTCTACAGCACTTGGGGTTTTCAGACTCGTTGGAGTCAGCCGGAATTCACTTCCCAGCAAACCCCCATCCCAGGAAGGACACTCACATTCACTGGCTGGGGCACCTCTGTGAGCGGCTCCTCAGTCCACCCACTCGCCCCTGGTGGTCCCTCCCATGGTCTAGCGCCCCTGCCCCTCGTGCTAAATCATCTCACCAGCGGGGTGGTCCCACAGGATGGGGGCTGGTGGGTGGGATCTCACTGAGAGAGCTGGCATTCTTGGCCTCAGTCTCTCACACTTGGCTGCCCTCAGCTGGAGGGGTCTGCAGGGTCAGTGCCCCTGGACCCGCAGCTGAGCGTGGGGCGGGGCAGCCAAGCCTGGGCCTCTGTGGCCTGGGGAGGCTGGGTGAGGTGGCTCCTGCTTCACGAGTCCAAGTCGGCATAAGAAATGGGTCCCAAACCCTGTCAGTTCATCCTTGTTCTGCACACTCACTCCCCACCACCCCGCAAATATGTCACCAAGAGTGGGCAGCCCCACCCTAGAGTGGATTCATATGGTCATGAAGGAAGCAGGAAATGATCTGGACAGGCCCGGAGTCCCCCAAATCCCTAATCACCTTCCACTCCAGGAGCAGGCCCTTCCCAGCCTTCCTCCCCACCCCCCTCCCCCGCCCCACACCTCCCTGTCTCCTCCTCGGCTCCCACACCCTTCCAGGGAAGCGAACCGCAGGACCCGGCAGCTCTGGGGCTGGTGTGAACACAACAGAAGCCAAGACCCCTGGGCCCTCCTTGTTCCACTGACAACCCACCTCCAGGCAGGCTCAGAGAGTGTGCCTCCCAGCTAGCACCAAGAATGGGGCGTCACCATGCTGAGAGTGCCCCCGAGGATCATGCCCTGCCCTGCCAGTTTCTGCTCATCCTGCCCTCTCCCCATCCTCTCCCCACAGGAGCCAGCTCCCCCCAAGCCATGGGCTCCCACACTCTGCAGAGCTCTGGCCCATGTGGAGAGCCGGCAAGGGGCAACACATGACCCAGCTTCCCTAACATCCTAGCATGCCTCTGCACCCACACCGCTCTCCTAGCTGTCTCAGTGCCAGCCTCGGCCACCTCTCAAGGTGGCAGGTTCATTGGGTCTGCTTCCCATCGTGTGGGCAAGGAGATGGTCTCTCTCCTATCTGACGCTGAGACTTGCTGCAACCCGACTCCACAGCAAAAAGAGCCCAACCCTCGTTCATACTCTGTAATCTAGAGGGAGGCGCTCACGGGACCTGCCCGCTTCAATCACCATCCCTACTTTACACACCTTTTTGGGCAGGTAGCTGTTTTTTAAAAAAAAACATTTTTTTAAAAACTGTGGTACATCACCTAGATCCTAGAACATAAAATTCACCATTTTAAGCACACATTTCAGTGAAGTCACCATCTTAACCAATGCACATTTCAGTGGCATTAAGTAATTAACATTGTTGCGCAACCATCACCACTGTCCATTTCCAGAAGTCTTTTCATCTTTCCCCAAGTGAAACCCCGTGTCCTTTTAACAATGCCTCCTCATTCTCCCCTCCCCCCGCCCTGGTAACCACCATCCTACTTTCTGTGTCTATGAATGTGGTACCTCATTAAAGTGGAGTCATATGGTGTCTGTCCTTCTATGACTAGCTGATTCACTTAGCAAGAGGCCCTCAATATTTTACCACATTGTAGCATGTAGGAATGTCCTTCCTTTACAAGGCTGAATAACACTTCTCTGCTTGTATGTATCACTTTTTGTTGGTTTTGTGGGTAGCTTGCGTGTTAACTACTTTTTTTTTTTTTTTTTAGAAAATCAAAGCAATATATTCTCAAGTTAAAAAGTCTGAAGAGTCAGAAGCGAATAAAGTGCAAAGTGAAAATTCAGCTCAGCCCCACCTCAGTCTGCTCAGAGTGAATCTCAAATTTTCCAAGCAGAGGGTAGATAGATTTATATCCATTTGTTTATACAAATTATGACACTTCTCACCAGTGGTTCTGAAACGTGACCTATCAGAACACCCTAGAGAGAGAGTTAAAACGAACTGCTGGGCCCCAGCCCCGCAGTTCCTGACCCTGGTGTTCTAAGGCCACCCACGATTCTGGGTCTCTAACTGCCTCTGCGGGGTGCCAGTGCTGCCTGGAGGGCACATCCTTTTTTGACTAGCAACATCTAGGCAAAGTCCTGCCTTTTGCCTTCCCACCTAGTGACTCTCAAGGCGTAAAGATGGGCCTCATTCTTTGTAATCACTGCATAGCACTCTCGGGCTCCGACATTGCTTCCAGTTTTTCAGATTTAGAGACAATGTTGCAATGAACACACTTGTGCATAAAGTTTGAACATTTGCAACATTTATGTCCGTGCATCTGGTAAATTCCTAGATATGGAACCCCTGAACCAACAGTGTGTAAACTAATTCTTTTCATGTAGATCACCAACCCCCTCACAGGTGCAATTTGTCTTCCCACCAACTTCAAGGATGCCTGTGTCCACAGCGTAAAGGGTTGCCCATTTTTAGTTGTTGCCGATCAGATCAGGAAAAAGAGAACCTTATCGTTTCTAATGTCGGTGGCTTGCATTCTGACTGAGAGAGGGCATTTTCGCCTGTTTGTTAGCCATTTATATTCCCTTTCCTGTGCATGAGTTTTGCCCAGTTTTCTATGTGCTTTTCTTTTCCTTGTTGGCTTGTAGGACCTCATCTGTCATATATATTGAAAACATTTTTTCTGTTATTTGCCTTTAGATTTAGGATATTACATTTTTATATAGCCAATTTTTAACAAGCTTTCCCTTGTGACTCCTATTTTTGTGCCATAGTTTCCCCGATCCAAGGCTGTGTGTTTAAAATTATTTTGTTAATGTTTTCTTCTAATAATTTATGATTTTCTTTTTACCTTTAAACATTTGATCCATCTTGGACTTGTTTCAGAATAAAGAAAGCCAGTGGAAAACTGGCTTTAGTTTTTTTTCCTAAACAGCTAGTCAGTTGTCCATCTGATTGAATAATTCCTTTCTCCTCTGATCTAAAATGTTATTTTATCATATATTTAATTTTTGTTTGCTCACGGATATGTGTCTGTACTCTCTTCTGCTCCTTTGATCTGTCTGTCTGTTCTTGTGCCAGTGTAATAACTGCAGCTCTATCCTACATTTAGTGGCTCTGGTCGTCCCTTATAATGCCTCTTTTTCGGAATTTTCCAAGCTCTTTTTGGATGTTTATTTCTCCAGATGAATTTTAATATAATTTGTCAAGTTCAAAAAAGCTCTTGTTTTTCACCTCCTCTAAGAGACATGATCTGATTTCTCAGCCCACAGCATAATAGAAACAAGCCGAGAAGAATGAGGTGGGTGGTGGTCTCCCTGAGATAGGCAGAGTGGTGGTAATGGAAGGCACAGCTAACAGGGAGGTGGCTGATGGAGTGATAAGAATCATGAAAAGTAGACACAAGAACTGTGACAATGTAGCCCTCATGGCATGGGTCTTTTCGTGTGAGGCCAAATAAAATCTTGAATTTTCACTTGTAACCACAACAACTCTGAATCATAAAGACTCACATGTTCTGAAACCTCTGATTAAGAAGGCCGAAAAGTGTGTGTAATACCTACTAGTGATTTCCATCTAAAATATCTCTTGTTAAGGTCTTAGATGTTTATGTCTGGAAAACAAGTGTGAAACGGTTCATTCTTGGATGATGACAGAAGTATGACATATAACTGGTTTCTCCATAGTTCTCTCAAAACCCGCTGCCTCCAGCCTCCTCCGGGCTGCCGGCTCTGGGATTTGAATTCACTCTATCCTTGGATATACAGCTGAGGGAAATGCCCCCAGCCTTTTAGCCAGTCTAAACATAATAATAAAAGATTTAGCTCTTGCTGAGCATCTGCCTTCAATAGTGAGGCAGGTTATATGCAGGCTACATTTTAATCCTCAACTAGGTGAATGCTGTACTCCCGGGAGACAGAAAACTCAGGCTCAGAGAGATCAAACTAAGGAAAGTTCAAGTTAATATGTGACAAAGAAACCTCAGCCACCTCCATCCTTCACCATATGCCACTGACCAGTCCCTTTCAAGCCCCACGACCACTACAGCAGGTCCTAAAGGCGACCAATTCCATTCAGACATCCCTTGGCCCTGCACCTGCCTGCGCACAGCCCGCACAGCCAGGATGATGCCTCATCCCACGCCTCTGAGGGGCGGAGAGGGTGGGTAAGTGGCAGTGACCCAGAGGATGAGGAGGGCGAGGGAATCCATTCATTCCAGCACCCAGTCATTGTGAAGCGCCTACTACGCGCCGTGCTATTGGGGTGGAAGATGAAAAGGGCTTGGGTAGAGGTGGCGTTCGTTGCAAGGGGGACAGAATGCCGTGAGAGAGTCTGGGAGGAGCGAGGACCCCGACGCCGAGCATCCCCAACCTCGCGGCGCAGAGAAGCCGCGCGCGCGCTCCGGAGTTGGGCGCGCGCTCAGGGCCCGCGCCTCGCGACCGCGCGCCCGCAGCCGCTCCCCCACCCGCCGCTCCGGCTCCGGCTCCCGCGCGCGCGCACTCGGGGCCTCCCTTGTGCGTCTCCTCCATTCGCTACGTGCAGAATGGTCCGTCGGCAGCAGCTGCGGCACGGGGTGGGAGGGGAGGAGGAGGGGAGGGGAGGCGGCGCCCAGGTCCGGAGGAGGGGCCGCAGCCGGCGGCGGGGGAGAGCGGGGTAACCGGGCTGGGGGAAAGCCCGGGTGGGCGCACGCTCCCCCCGCACTTCTCCCCTCGCCTCGCTGCCTTCTACAGGCCATTACAGCCATTCCACTGCTCCCTGCCTGGGCGTCCTGGAACCTAGCCGACCAAGAGGGTTTTTCTCCTGCTGTACACACCCCCACACCCACCCAGAACCCAGAACCCAGAACCCAAACTAGGAAAGACTCACTCCTGCTGTCCCCTCCCTCCTTCCTGTGTCAATCCCATTCCCAGGCTTTTGTGTGAGATCACCCAACAGCAAGCCCTACCCCACTCCGCCTGTCATGAGGTGGGGCCCTAAGAGGTATTGTAGCCTAACTCCCCTTCTCCCTCTCTCACCCACCTGGAGGAAGGGGCACGAACAGGGTGGATACCAGAGCCTGTTCCCGATTCCCACAGAGAGAGAGCCAGCATTTCACTACGTGCACTCAGACAAGACGGCGGAAAGGTTGGGTGACGCAGAATAGGCTGCCCCTAGGCCCCCAGGGCCATAGTCAAAGGAATGCCTGTCAGGAGGGACCCTCCTAGATTGGGATGAATTCACCGCATTAGGGGGCTGTGCCCTATACACCTGTTTGTAAAGAGCTCCCCAGGAATGTAGCGGTGAGAGGCCACCACGGAGTGGATCTTACATCCCTGTAGGATCCCAAACAGACCAGCTCCCTTGTCCTGCCAGGAATCCAGCTGTGGCCCAAATGTCCACAGCAGCCCTTCCCACAGGGTGGGACCCTAGCTATTCTATGCAGCTTCTCCCAACCCTTCTCCCAGCGTCAAGAAAGGAAAGTTGGGGGTCTCCAGTGCCCCTTTCCCATTCAGCTATTGGGAGGGGGCCGCTCCCTCATCCTCTCCTTCCTGCCCAGGGTCACCTGGTTCACCCTGTGGTATAACCTCTAGCCAACTGCTGACAGGTTAAATCCAGATCCCTAGAAAGGAAGGCGGCCTGGTCACATCCATTGCACACAAACGGACCGGGAGCTTGTGCTTTGCACAGTGCCAGGATACGGAGAAGCGGATTCGCCTGTTCCCTTCTGGTGCCTCGGTTTGGGGGCGGCGCCCTCTGCTGGCCACTAGGAAGTGCAGGAAAGAACGGAGTCCTGCGGATGCATTCACGGAGGGTCTGGAGATAGGGACAGGAGGCAGAGAAGCAAGTGAACACCGGGAGCCAGCTGAGAGTGGTGGCCAGTTGGCCACAGGTCAGGGAGCATGCTGAAGCCCTCCTGGAGGCGGGAGTTCTGAGCCAGCTTGGTTTGCCAAGGACAAAGACACCCCCAGTGCAGCCCTTCCCATGCAGAGCCCTGCCCCTGCCCTGGATGGCTCTGTCCACACCTGCTGATTCTGCCGCTCCTGCTGCCTGACAGGGGGCCCTCACATCAGCCTCTAGCGGGGTGGTGGGCTGGGAGGAACAGCCAAGCCTGGAGGCGCTGAACCTTCCAGTCATGGCCTGGCTCCTCATGGCTGGGAGAGAAGGTGACTCCAGAGAAAAGTCTGCAATTGGCAAATCTTTGCCCCCACCCTCACCCCACATACACAAGATGGCCCAAGCCCAGGGTTTTGGCATGGCAGGGCTCAAGGTGGCGTTGGGGCCTGAGTCATAGCCTTGCGTGGTTCTGCCTGTCTCAGGAAAGGCCAGCTCTGCCAGAGGTGAGGCCTAGGTCAACAACCCATCACCCTGACTCCAGCCACCAGGCATCCTCCCAATCACGTCTCACACGTGGGCAGGGTGGTGGCAGGGCAAAGCAGCCTTGCTAGCCCTAGGGTCTGAACCTCAGTGCCACTGAAGGGGATAGGAGGAACAGAATGAAGGAGTTCTTACTGCTGCAGCAGGAGGGGCTGGGGTTAGAGAGAGGAGGGATAGGGTAGCCCCCCCCCCCAGACATCTGGAGTTTCTCCTGGTGTGTTGGGTACCGGAAGCAGCAGGTGCCACCAAAGACTACAGCTTCTAGAACCTGCCTCTCAAGTTGCTCCTCCTTAAGAGGGTTGCCCTTGGGGCCTCAGCATCAGAATAGGCCCTTCACCCAGGTCTGACCTCCAAAGGCAGCCCTTGCTCCTGACCTTCACAGGCCCCACAAGAACCCATCCCCAACCCCAAGGAAGGCAGAGGGCCTGGCTGCCTGGACCACTCCCCAGAAGTCAATGGCACTGTGGGCTTCCTCCCTCCCATCTCTCCCCATACTCCACTCACTGATGCACTGACTTGCCTTACTGGCCAGGCCCTCTTCCAGACCCAGCAGGGTGACGAGGACTCCCAGGGGCAGGGAGTGAGGCCCAGGAGGGAACAGAGAGCAAGGAGTTTCCATTGGACGCAATTAATTTCTCTGAAAGCAATGGGGGAAGGGAGGGTCTGTGGTCTAATAGGGCTCGAACCTTCAAACTCTGGTGAGTCCAGACCAGAGCTGAGCTGAGAGAACCCACCCACCTAGGAGATACATTCTTGGGCCCCAGTTCAGAGCAAGGCCAAGAGTAGATTGGGGTGTCCCTGCAGAAAAAAAGCAGGTGCCCTGGGGTAGTGGGAACAGGCCTTTTGAGGTTAGGCTGGTGGGAACTAGCATGGGAAGGAATGGGAAGGTGCAGGGGGTTCTGGGATGGGAACTGGTCCCTCTCCCATACCTGTACAACTGGCCAGCTCGCCCTTCATATCAACCAACTGCAGAACAAAAATATTTTTTCAAATGCTACCTTGTTTCTGATGATGGTTAGACTTATGATGGTTGCTCTGTTCTGAACATGTACAGACTTTTCTCTTGTCATAACTTAAACAAGACAGTAACAACTATTTACATAACATTTACATTGTAATAGGTATTGTAAGTAAGTTAGAGATGATTTAAAGTATACAGGAGGATATGTGTATGTCCTATGCAAATACTTCACCTATGCAAATATTTTATGTAAGGGACTTGACCATCCGTGGATTTTGGTATTCCCAGGGGTCCTGGAACCAATGCCCCACTCGGTAACCCAGGACACCCAGAAACGAATACACTTCCCCCCTGCCCAAGGTCATTGCCACCACCCCCTCCTGTGGTCAGTGGCCTCCCCAGGGCTGCCCGTCCTCAGGGAAACAGGGCCTGAAGGCTAACTTCACTCCCTCCTGCTTCAGGAGCCCATTCCAAAACCGGGGAAATGAGCGCCAGCGGACAGAGCCCCTGCCGGGCCCCCAGGGGGCGTGTCGTCGTCCCGACGCGTCGCTGGCTGGCGGCGTGGCGGGATTCTGGCCCGCAGCCTCCCGAGCCCCATCCGAAGCAGCTGACCGGCTGGCGGCGGGCCAGGTCGCAGCAACGTGCGGCGCGGCATGTCTCGGGCGGGCGCAGCGCAGGGAAATGTGGGGGCGGGCCGGCGGGCCGCCCATCCCCCACGCGGGCCCATTCATAAAATTCGCAGGCACTGCCGGGCATGACAGGCTCGGTTTCCTAATGGCAAACTCATTAGGGAGTTTGCATCTCATTTGCATGGAAATTATTTCCTGATCCCAAACAGAGAAACTCCCCCGTCCTTCAGCTCCCTCTGCCCTGCTCTACCCATCCACAGTCTGGGAGAGGAGAGGGGCATAGCTCTCCCTGCGCACCCTCCGGTGCCTCACCACCCATCCCCCTGGGGAGGAGTGGGCACGGGGTTGGCAGAGCATCCACCTAGCTGGCAGCCCTGGCTGTGCCCCAGGTGATCATGCTCTGCCCCGGTGGGTCCAAGCAAGGGGCGGTGCCCGCTAAGTCATTTGCCCCCTGGCCTGGCCTTGCCCAGGGAAGGGAGGAGGCAGACGGTGGGCAGGCACAGCAGCCAGTTGTACCTGGCAGAAGTAGGGCTGGTGAGTGAGGCTGTTCGTGCCCAGCCTCACGTACATGCCCAGCCACAGGCCATGCCCCCACCCCCACACCCCTCACCCCACAGAACAAGCGCCCAGTGACTGCAGAAACAGATACCCAGTCACTGCGCACAAAGGCACCCACACCACTTAGCCATCATGGCTGCCGCCCTGGCAGCCACCCTGGGGGCAGGCAGATGCTTTCACAAGCCATTTGGTCCTTCTCCAAATGGGGGGAAGGGGCTTCTACTGAGACTCCTCTAAGTAAGGGGGACTCTTAGAGGGGCTCCCTTCTGTATTTCAGATGCTGCCTCTTGCCCCTCCTCTCTTGCAATCCATATTCATGGAGGCCCCCAATGCCTGGGCCCTGAGAGAGCATCTGCCCAGGCAAAGGGGACACAGGGTCCTCCAACCCCGGAGGGCGGTGGAGCCAGGCTCTGTCCTTCCTGCCCCAAGTGTGTGTGATGCGGGGAGTGATCCCCAACTTCCAGGAAGGAGGGGGTGGGGATGTTTGAAACTGTTGGAAATGGAATAGAACCACCTCAGGTACATGAAATCTGATACCACTTGGGACACAATGTCCTGGTTCTGTATAAAAAGGAATCACAAAACTTTCAGCATCAGCATCTAAAATGAAAACCTGCTTCTTGCCCAGGTCATCTGGGTCTCTCCCCAGTCGTGGCTCTGCTATCCCACCTGCCGCTCCTGTACCTGACGTTTCTCCGTCCCTAAGCTAGGGCACACAGGTGTGGGCAAGGATGTTCCAGAACATTGGCCACAGGCCCATCCTGAACGGGTTGGACTGACTCCGCCCCCGTCTCCTGGAACAGCGGGGTCTTACGGTGCTGTGTATGCATGGGTTACAGGGGTGCAGAGGGAAAATATCAGGACATCATTTTTTCCATCTCATCCTTTTTTCGTTTATTGTGTGTTTTGCAAGGTAAATAATATAAAAATATGCTTATATTACAGGTGCATGCTCAACAGATTTTTTTTTACTGCTGGGGGCAAGATCAAAAACATTTGGAGACCACTGGTCTAGGCTTAAGATGGGGTGGTTGTGGGTGGGGGTGGCTTGTCTTGTCCATCTTAGTATCTGTCCTGAGAAGTGGTCAGCTCAGAGCCTGGCAGAGGGCAAGGGGCAGGGACAGAGTGTTGAATAAAGTCTACCCCTAGGATGACAGGTGAGGGAAATGTGATAACCCGGGGGTGGGAGTCGTTCAGAGGAGCACATGGGCAGATAGAGAAAGGCTCTCATTGCTGCCATGTCTGCAGCCTGCCCAGGCGTAACATCCAGCGCCCACCCAACCACACTGCCACCCACCCCAGTGAGCACAGCTCCCTCCACTGCCCACTAGCAACATGCCCTGTGAGCCCCTCACTAGCTCCTGATTAGCAGCGCCAGGTAGTGTTGTCACCTGCCACCTTCTCTCCCAACATGGTGCAGGGCTTCTATACTGGGATTCTCTGGAAGTTCTCCTGGTGTAGGAGAAAGAATCCAGGCTCTAGACAGGCCTCAATCCTTGTCCAGCTCGGGCCCAATACATAACTGGTATGAGCATCCGTTTCCTCATCTGTAACATGGGACTAATAGTCATACTTACTATAAAGGGTTGTTGTGAATATTGAGTGGCCTACTATGTGCACAGGGTGTAGCACATGGTAGGTTTCCAATAAGATTCTTACCCACTGTGTGCAGCAGGTGCCCATAAAAAAAAAACAAAAAACCTGTTGAATTGTGATTTGCTGTCAGCCTGGGAAGGAGAATTCTGAAAGCAGACAGGTGAATCCTTGCAGATCACCTTCCTGAAGAAATTAACAGCCACCCCAGCAGGCTCGGCCCTCTCCAAGTTCAGCCACTCCCTGGAGTGGACCTACACCTTTTTTCCACCCAGTTACAGGTCTGGGCTGCCTTCACTTCAAGTATGAGCTGAGGGTGACACTTGGTGGCCATTCCTGGAACTGCAAGGCCTGAACCAATGACACGCCACAACTGGAAGGGCATGAAGTCTGGTGGATGAGGGAGCCATTCTCTCCAGCCCTTTCCCTCCACCTCCTGACTCCCTCAAAGGACCCGCCGAGCCTCCAGGGAACTCCCCACTCCACCTGAAGGTTGCACATCCTGATGGACAGATAATGAAGAAAGCCTCTGCTCAGACCCTGCTCTGGCCCCATCTCATTCAATTCCTATCACTAGGGCCTGTTACCGCAACAGGAAAGTCAGGCACAGCAAGGTGAAGCAACTTGCTCAGCGTCACACAGCTCCTAATGCCCAAACAAGGCAATGAGCCTCCGCGGGACAGAGAAAGGGGCCTGCTATCCAGCTAGAAGCCCCAAGTTCCGACTCGGCCTTGTCCAACTAACAGAGTGACCTCCCCAAGGGGCTTCTGGTGGCTGAGCATCAGTATCCTCAGGGCACCATGGGTGTTTGACAGAGCAGTGATTCTCAAACTAGCTGTCCCTGAGAATGACCAGGAGAGAATTCTTAAAATACCTGCCCATCCCTGGCTGATGAAGTCAAAATCAATAGGAGTGGGGCCGAGGTGTGGGCATTCTTAAAAACCTTTCCAGGTGATTTGATATGAAGCCAGGGTTGAGAATGGGGCTTCTGGGAGTTTGTCCTCTTTGGAATTCCCTGTCCCCCAGAAGTCAGCTCCCCAGGGCTCTGCCCTAAGGGTTCTGCAGAGAATACCCCGACACTGTCCTCTAGCATTCCCTGGGCCTCTTACCTTGTCCACCATGACCCCCAGGACAAACTGCCTCCTCGCCCACCCCAGGGCCTCCAGGGAGAATACTGGCCATCAGCCCTTCCCAGAGAGGGCCACACAGACTTTACCCTCCTGAATCTCTGACCCCAGGCCTGGCCTCTTGGATGGGGGCAGGGAAGGCCACTGGGAGCTTAACCCCAACAGGATGAAGGTGCCATAATTAGGGTCAGGCGGTTGGCTCAGCCTGCGGAAATCCCCGGCTTAGGAGGGATGGAAAAGGGGCTTCAGCCTGGAAGGGGGTTCAGAGCAGAAGTGAGGGGGCAGGTGAGCCCAGGCATGTGGTGACCCCAGAGCCTAGCCCCTAGCTACCTCTTCAGAGCTCCTACTAGAAACTCAGCACAGTGTACCCCCTCCCTGGGGTCACTGATCCAACCCCCAACCCCCAGAGGCCCTGCTGCTCACTCAGCCGGGGTGTCAGGATCATTGCCCCACCCTGGCCTTTAGCAGAAGGAGCAGGGCACCAATGAGAAAGGACCACGTGAGGGTTCCCAGGGCAACGCAGGCTTCTCTCCGACCTGTAATCCTCGGCCTTGAGTGAGGGATCACTTTCCTCTGTGGAATGTAACACCCAAAGGACAAAATGGGGCAGAGGGACCTGAAGGGGGCAGATGCCAGGGCGTGAACTTTGCTGGGGATTCTTTCCAGCCCCCAAAGGGCCCTCCGTAGATGCAGCTACAAAGAGAGAAGTCGCCCTCACCCCAGCTCACCCCAGGGCTGAGTTGACCAGGTAGTTCCCAGCAGACCCCCACCCAGAATCCTAACACTGGGGGCCCTGGATGGTCACCTTTGCAAACCGCTTTTCTGCAAGGGAGGAAATGGGTTCTGAGAGTTTAGAACCCGTCAAGGTCAGGCAGTGTCAGAACCACACCTAACAGCCCCAAGAGAGCCAATAAGAACTGAACTGGAGGCTCAGAGTTCCCATGCTCACCTGGGCCCGAGCCCCCCTGCTACCACAGCAGAACACCCCTCCCTCCTGCCCTCCAGGGCCATGGACTGGGCACCAGGGGACAAGCAGAGAGCAGGTGTATCCTAGTCTCCACAAGCCTGTGCAGCTGGGACCAGGGGCCCGCTCTGCCTCCCAAAATGAGATTCAGTACTGATTCCTCCAGGAAGCCTTCCAGGCTGATCCACAAAGGGTTGGCAGTGCTCACACACACCCAGCCTTGACCTTAAATGATACTCTTCCCTCCCTGCCTCACCCCTGGCCCATCACGTCATTCTTGCATGGGTTTCAACTCTGCTGGCTGTGGGTTTGCCCTATACCTTGACCCAGGAACCCCTGAGGGAAGGACCATGTGGGCACAGAAGGTACTGTGCCCGGCTCAGCACCAGCCACAGAAAGGCTTGGGAGCGAGCAGTTCTTTGAAAGTGCGCAGAACTCAGTTCAAGTCACAGAACCTGGACAGGAGTAGCAGTGGGAAGTCACCTCCAGTGTCATCTGATTCAGTACCCCATGATCTCTCAGAGGGGGGCAGCCTTCTGCCGCAGCTCCTGCACTGATGGACGCCTCTTCATGCCTTCATTCATGTATCCAGTGAACCTCACCCAACCACCTTCTACATCTTAGGGGCCCAGACAACACCACCCATTTTCAAGGGCATGGGCTACATCCTTAACAAATGGAGTCGGGTCCATCCGTCACCCTTTCTGGGCCTGGCACAGCACGAGTGGAAGTAAAAGACGCTGACCAGCAGCACCCCCACAATCATGCGTACTGACTGTGGCATGCGCGCAGTTTTCCCACCGGTTTCGTTTCAGACTCCCAGCTCCCTCTGGGGTTGGGGCGGGGGTGGGTGCTGGCCCTCCTGCAGGGTGGAAGCTGAGGCTCAGAGAGGTGAACAGCTTTGCAGCTGGGAGAAAGTGGAGTTAGGGCTCAGCTGAGTCGCTGCCTTCTCAGCCCAGCGCTCACTCTACGGACCCACTCCCAGCCCTCCACCAGCTGGGGTTCCATGTGGAAAACAGGCTTTGCCCAGGGGGGAGGCAAATGAGATTTAGGCTCCTAACTATAAAAATAATAGCAGTGCAGACAGGTCAGAGGCCTGCTGGCTCCCAGACACTGCTGAGTTTCACTGCAGGAGAGTCAGGTGTTAAACCCAGAACGCCCACCACCTCCTGTGGGGCCGGCCTGCAGTGCCCTGGGCTAGCACAGCCGGCACATGCATGCATGCACACACACCCCCAGGTGGCATGAGTCCCTGCACGTCCCAAGGGTCCCAGCCCCCTCACTCCCCTCCAATAGTCCAGCAGCTTCCAGCAGGACAGGCATGTGCCCTCAGGCTGCCACGTCTGGCTCGTGCCAGCCCAGTGCCGAGCCCAGCTTTCCAGTCCCTCTGGGCCCCAGAGGGTGACGTCCTCCATGGCTGACCCTTCTCAACCTCAGGAAGGGGTGACTTCCCAGGATGTGAGGCCCAGAGCCCCCACCCAAGCCCCTCTTCAGAGCCAGCATATGCAGCAGGGCGGGGCTTAACGAGGAGCCTCAGGGACCCCCTGGCTTCATGGGCGCCCAGCCTCTGGGCACACTCCAGGGAGATGCAGAGAAACAAGGAGGCCCGAAGGGGCCCATGGGGCCCCAGCAGGAAAGGGGTCCTATGGAGGACTGCAGAGGGGTCAGTAAGTAGGGGTTGATCTGGAAACAGTGGGGGTGTCTATGTGAGGCGTGGTTTGGAATCAAGAAGTGTGGAAAGAGCTTAGCCAAGGGATTCTAACAGGGCAGCTGGAGTTTAGGGAAGACCGTCAGGCCTGGAATGGAAGAGTCGATTAGGAAAGAGACTCTGGAGCAGGCAAAGCTGGGGTGAAATCCTTGTCCTGCTACAGATAAGCTGGGGGGCCTTGGGCAGGTGGCTTACCCTCTCTGAGCCCCTCTGCAAAATGGTGATAATAGCCCCCACCTCACAGACTTGTGGGAAGTGAGTGAGGTCATGGTTGTAAAACATGAAGCACAGTGCCCGTCCCAGGGGCTGTTAAGAGGAAAATCCAGAAAGGCTCTGAGAGCAAACCCTGAAAAGGAAGTGGAGCCTGCCCTGGGGCTGGAGGGGGATCTGCAGAGCAGAGAGGCAGGAGGGCCAGGCCGTGGGCGCAGGCCACCTGTGCCCTCAGTGCCCCAGCCCTTGAAGGGTGTGATGGGGCAGAGAAAGGCAAGACCATCACTACCTCCATGCTGACACCATTCCACCAGTGGGGGTGTCTAAGGGAGGTCAGTTTACCTCAAAGGCCATGAAAAAGAAAGACCAGAAATCATGTCCTCTGGAATGGAAGTGAAAAGCTCCCCTTCTCTTCCCACTTGGGGTTTTAACTAAGACTTTGCTGAGGCCTGCAGGACACTTGTGCTTCCTCCAAAGCCCAAAGGCACCTCCTCTGGGAAGCCCCCCCTGACCAGTGCCAACAGTGGTCCAAGCCGTGTCTTGCAGTGCCCTCTCTCTGAGGCCCAGCTGCCCCCCTGGTCAGTGAAAAAGTTGTTTTCCCCACTGAGCTGGAGGTGTTGAGCCAGACCCCGTCTTCGTCCAATGGAGGCCCCAGGTCCGATGCCAGGATCCAGCCTAGTGCTGGTGTGTGTGGGATGAAGGAACCTTGATGAGTTGGGCCTAGACCTGCCAGGGGCAAGGGCACCCACGGGGTAGGCACAGGGCTTTGGGGCAGCTGCTGCCCTGCCCTGGCCAGTCTCCCTCCGCCCCCACCCCCCACCCCCCGCCTGGGCCCCGTGCTAAGAGCAAGTTCCTGGTGCAGGCTGTACCCTGTTCCGGACGCCTGGCATTTACCGAAAGGGCAGAGACAGTGAGAAGGGCCTCACCTGTGCCATCCACTCAGAACAGGCTGGGCGGCAGGCAGGAGGGAGCGGAGTTAGGTTTCAAAGGGCCTGAAGATGACAGAATGACGGTGAGTGCTGGCCAGCCGGGTGGAACCTGACAGAGGTTCATATCTAGACGAGATGGCACAAGGAGCACCTGCGAGCAGTACGAGGAAGCGGCCCCACCCGAAAATGGACGAGAGAAATGAATAGGCAAAACGAATAGGCAGTCCAAGGAGACAAGACCCCAAGCTCACAAGCCTGAGAAAGGGCGCTGGAATCAGACATCCCTTTGCCTCCAGCCGATGGGCAAAACGGGAGAGCTGGATGGAGCCCAGTGCTGGCAGGCTGTGGGGACACAGAAGCCCTTTGCTCGGCAGGTGTGGACGCGTCAGCCACCGGGGTTAGCTGTGCTGAATGAAATGAAACACCAGTGTGTCCTGTGACCAGCAGCGCCACTCCTGACGATGTCCCAGATCTCAGCCCAGGCCCTACCAGCCAGGCTGGGGGAGCCAGGCAGCTCATTAGGCGGCGGGGGGGGGGGGGGGGGGGCGGGGGGGGCGTTTGCACAAAGAAGCGTGTGGGTTTGCACATCACGGAGTGCGAGGAAACTGAAGCAACGCGGCTAGATTTTTTAAACAAGGGAAAACCCCTTAATTATAGAGACTTGCGAAGCCAAGGACTTGCTGCTCCTGTCCCCCCTGCACCCGGCCCAGGTGAACCCACTGCTCCAGGTCTGAGGCTCTTCAGCGTCCGTTTCCAGGGCGAGAGAGCAGCGCAAGCTGCTCTTTATCTCTAGACACACATTCAGAAACATCAGTGAAATGATATGGAGTCTGAGATGTGCTTCAAAATCACCTAAGGGGCGGGGGGGAGGAGAGGAAAGGGATTGGTGAAGCCAGGTTGGCCATGAAGGATGGCTGCCACGCCTGCCAGTGGGTGCATGGAGTTTATTATGCTTTATCTCATACATACTTATATATATGCTCGGAAGTTTCCATGGTAGAAACTTTAAAAAAAAAAGTTCCCAGGGAGAAAGTCTGTCATGTGAGGAGATTAGCCCCTGACCTCAGGGAGCCCCACTGTGATCGGGGAGAGGCAGCCCCCTGTCTTCTGTGTGGCCAGGCCTCCCTGCTCCCAGGGGCCACATGTGGACAGAGGCCTGGTCCCCGCACTGAAGCCCTGGACCCCTCTCCACGCAGACCTGGGTCTGGTTCCAGCTCCACCTGCCGGAGGCCCCAGGCTCTTCACCTTCGCAGCGCGTGCCTGGAACAGAGGGGACACAGTGAACCCACTCCTGTCCATGGGGAGAAGCCCAGCCTCCCCCAACCGAGTCTCTGTTCTTTTCTTTTTTTTAATATATTTTCATTGATTTCAAAGAGGAAGGGAGAGATAGAAACATCAATGATGAAAGAGAATCACTGATCAGCTGCCTCCTGCACGCCCCCCACTGGGGATCGAGCCCACAACCCAGGCACATGCCCTTGACCAAAATCAAACCCGGGATCCTTCAGTCTGCAGGCCGACACTCTATCCACTGAGCCAAGCCGGCTAGGGCCCAAGTCTCTGTTCTTATTGTGGTTACTCACCTTGTGCTGCTACAGCTTCCACATGGTATAATGAGAATGAGAATCCTGGTGACTTTGAGGAATAATGAGGTAATATTTCATAAATGCTCATACTGTCACCAGGACCAAGGAGGGAGCCAAGGCCACATTGCCAGGTAGTGGTCAAGCTGACTTATTCACAGGTACCAGCTGCCAATTCCCGCCCCCCCCCCCCCCCCCCCCCCCCCGCCCACTACCACCAACAACAACAACACCATGAGGCCTGTAGGCTGGTAGACCAAGTGCCCTGGGTCAGAGTCCAGGCTGGGATGCCTGGAACCAGCCTCCAGTCCCAATACCGGAGCCACCAGAAGCCCTGCCTGGGTGAGATGCAAGCTAGGGAGAGGAGGGCTGGGGAAGGAGGGAGGCAGAGGCCCTTATCCTGCCCCTGGGAACACAGAGGGACCCGAAGATGTCTGCCTGGTGGGTGTGCCCAGACTCCCGGGCTCTCAGGGCTGGGGGCGACTCTAGGTCAGAGTCTTCAGCGGGCCTAGCCTCTCCCTTCATGGCAGTAGTAATAACAAGAGCCCACACTCTCAGGGTTCCTACTAGGGTAGCCCCCCCTTATCTGTTGCTTTGCTCTCTGTGGTTTCCGTTACCCACAGTCAACCGCAGTCTGAAAATATTAAATGGCAATTTTCAGAAAGAAACAATTCGTACGTTTTTAATGGCATGCTGTTCTGAGTAGCGTGATGGAATCTGGCTCCGTCCCACCCGGGATGTGAGCCACCCCTTTGTCTGGTGCCTTCACGCCATATACACCACCTGCCCATTAGGTCAGTTACTAGTTATCGGATCGACTGTCCCAGTGTCATCGTGCTCGCGTTCAAGTAACCCTTATTTTACTTAATTATGGCTCATTCACAAACTTACTGCAGTATATTATAATTGTCCTACTTTATTATTAGTTATTGTTGTTAATCTCTTACTGTGCCTAATTTACAAATTAAATTTAATCAAGATAAGAAAAAGCCTAGCATACACAGGGCCCGTGCTGTCCGCAGTGTCAGCGTCCACTGGGGGTCTTGGGTCGTACCCCAGCAGATAAGAGGACTAGTACATGTACAAGGCCATGTTCTGTCTGCCTGTGGATATTATCTCAATTAATTCTCAAAGGATCTAAGAGGCCAAAGTTATCACTGTTTCCGCTTTACAGATGGGGGAGCTGAGGCACTGGGTGAGTGAGTAACTTTCTCAGAGTCACTCAGCTCGCACACAGCAGAGCCAGGATTGGATCCCAGGCAGTCTGCCCTGCGTCTGTGCTCTTAACCACCCCGGACACTCAGACTGCGAACCTGGCTTCTCCCAAGACCGTACTTCTGATTGCCCAGGGGTCTGGAGTTGTTGACATTGGGGCGGTGCTTTATCACAAAGGGGCACGGGCCAATGGCCACACCTCCTCCCCCCGTGGGAGCCTGAGACACCCACTCCCCATCTGCCTCGTGGGAGCTCAGATGGTGGGGAGACCAGGCAGCAGCTGGTACCCTGTTTACACCACAGCACATACGTAGGGTCTTTACCGGGGGCGGCAGCACCAGCATGTGGGCAGGACCTGCACTCGTCTCTTGTTCTTGCTCAGCAAACAGAGTGAAAGGGAAGGGACAGCATCAGAGAGATGGGCCTAAATTCACTCATTTTTTCTTAATTAAAATCATTCACAGAAAGCTAACCAAGATCAGTAACAAGTTACTTGTGAAACCCCCTCACAACCGGTCACAGAGCAGCCCTGGAGAATCTCTGTCCCTGTTAAATGGGAGTTGGGGCCTCGGCTTCCCCTCTCCCTGAAGCTCGTCCCCCTCAGGTCCTTTGAAGGTTGGAAGATCCCGTGCACTGGGCTCCACAGAAAGGGGTACAGTGGGCAGGAGCACGGTCTTGGAGGCAGACAAAGCTGGGGCTCAGGTGAGTGCTGCCACTTCCAAGCTGTGCAACCAGAGACCACATGTTAGTTAACCTCTCTGGGCCTCAGTTTCCCCATCTGTGAAGTGGGGATAATACCATCCCCTCCCAGACTTGTTACAAAGTTCAACTAAAGTGATGTCTTTAAAGCAATCAGCCTGGTGCCTGCCACATAGAAAGTGTGCAACGTTGGCTATTGGCATTACTACTGATACCAGAACCAGCCCCAACCAAGCTGTAAGCTCCTTTGGGGAAGAAACTACATCTTGTCTATCTTTGTCTTTGTCAGCATTTTCCACTGGACTTCGCAATAGGAGGTACTCTGTGTCTTAGGTGGAGTTCCCCAGAAGCAGAGCCTGAGACGGGGATTCCGGGCTGAGTGAGTCCCTGAGGGAGTGCCCCCCCCCCCCCCACATCTCCGGGGGACAGGAGAGGGACTGGGGGAAGCAGGACGGGAGAGGAGGAGGCCACAAGGTGCAGAGGATGCCTGTCCCCCAGGGGACCCAGACGTGTAAGTTCCACCTCAGGGTTGCTCCCTTGGAGGTAAGGGAGCTGGGACCTCCCTCTCCTGCACCCCAGTCATTGGCTAAGGACTACCTTGGGGGATAAACGCCCAGGCACATCCATGGTGCTCCTGTAGCGGTGGGCAGTCTGCAGAGAGTGTGCACACAGAAGGGAAAGTGCACTGAGGGCAGGGAGCGTGCACAGAAATGGAAAAGGGGTTTGGGGGCTCTGCTACACTCCATAAATGTCTCCTGGGATGAATGGATATCAGTCCTGGCCCAGCCTCAGAAGAGTCATGGTTCCCTATGTCATTCAGGGTGGTAGAGGGGATGAAGACTGTCAGGCAGAGGGGAGCAGCTCTAATTTACCCCACAGAGTCCCAGCTGGTCAGAGCCAGGAAGGTCCCCTGAGAGGCCAGCCTCTCCCTTAGCTGAACAAGAGTGGGCCGGGCCGACCCAAGATGGTCTTGAGAGTCCCTACTATGTGCCCACCCAGCATGGATACTATTCTTTGCATGATTCACTCATTTCATCCTCACAACAGCCCTAGGTAGTACCCTGATTTCAACATGAGGAAACTACGGCAATAGACAGAGCGAGGGACCTGCTTGAGACACCCCCCAAAAAAAGTTAGGGCAAAGATGATCAATGTCATTACTCATTTAAAAAATGCAGAGAAAACCCACAATGAGACACTATTTCGCACCCACTAGGATGGCTATAAAAAGGAAAAGACCAGCTCTAGCTGATTTGGCTCAGTGGATAGAGTGTTGGCCAGTAGACTGAAGGGTCCTGGGTTTAATTCTGGTCAAGGGCATGTACCTCAGTTGCAAGCTCCTCCCCAGCCCGGGACTTGGTCAGGGCACATGCAGGAGGCAACCAGTTGTGTTTCCCTCACATCGATGTTTCTCTCTGTCTTTCCCTCTCTCTTCTACTTTCTCTAAAAATCATTGGAAAAATATCCTCAGGTAAGGATTTAAAAAAAAAAAAGGAAAAGAACAATATTGGCAAAGAACTGGAGAAATTGACCCCTCACACACTGCTGGTGGGAATGTCGAATGATGCAGCTACTGTAGCAAACAGTACAGCTGTTCCTCAATAAGTTTAACATAGAGTTATCATATGACCCAACAATTCCACTCCTAGTACGTACCCAAAAATTGAGATAGGTGTTCAGACCCAAATTTGGACAAGAACATTCACAAGAGCTAAAAGGTAGAAACAACTTAAATACCCATCAATTAATAAATGGATAAGCAAAATGTGGCACATCATAGAATGGAATATTGTCCTATATAATAAAAGGCCAGCAACCATAATGGCATAATGACCAGAACGACCAATCGACCAGTCGCTATAAGGTGCATTGACCACCTCTCAGTCGCTCCCCTCAACCCACAGGTTCCAATCACTGGATGGCCAATGGGGAACCACAGGGATCCAGGGTGGGTGGTGGCGGGGCGGGACTGGGGACTGGCGAGCGGGTGGAAGATGGCCCTGATTGCAGGCTAGGCCTAGGGACCCTACCCACGCATGATTTTGTGCACTGGACTATATAATAATCCTATACAATAAAAGGCTAATATGGAAATATACCAAACAGCAGAACAACCAAACAACTGGTCGCTATGACATGCGCTGACCACCAGGGGGTGCATGCGGAACATGGCGGGCATTCGCCGCAGTGGGATGGTGGAGCAGGTGAGCGGGAGCGCCAAACCAAGACGGGGCGCCAGTTGCTGTCATCGGGGCGAGCTGGTGGTTACCGAAAATTCTTTGTTCCCACATACCATGGTCCCACCAGGCGCTCGCACCCGCTGCTGGCGCCTGGCACCGACCCTGATCGCTCAGCGCCATCAGCGGGTGCAAGTGTGAGCAGCGGCTACCGCCCCGATCGCCCCTCTGCTCCTGAGGGGCAATCAGAGCAGCAGCCGCTGCTCCCACCCACTGACAGCGCCAGCACAGCTAGCACCCGCTGCTGGTGCTGGCCCCAATCACTCCGCACCATCTGCACATGGGAGCAGCGGTGGGAGGGGGGCTGCTGTCAGACAGGGGGGCTGCGGCAGGAGGGACTGGTAGGGGTGCGAGGATGGGCTGAGACCCACCCCTGTGCCCACTGCAGCCTTGTGGCCCACAGTTCCTTTCAAGGTGCATGAATTTGAGCACTGGGCTCCTAGTGTAGCCATAAAAAGGCTACATAATATTCATCTATGCTGAGACATAGAATAAAAGAATCCAGTCACAAAAGGCCACATATTGTAAGATTCCATTTATGTGAAATGTTCAGAATAGGCAAGTCCTTAGCGACAGCAGATTGGTGGCTGCCAGGGGCTGGGGGAGGAGGACTAGGGAGTGACCACTTAATGGTACTGGAACTAGACAGAGCTGGTGGTCGCTCAGCATGGTACATGCACTGAAAGCTTCTGAATTCCATACACTTGAAGTATACACTTTTAAATGGTTAAGATGGTAAATTTTGTGTTATTTAAAAAAAATTTTAAGTGACTTAAAGGCAGAGCCTGGACAGACCAGTTCTTGACATTCCCCCACAGGCCTGGGAGCAGCTGGCACAGGGATGGACAGCATAAATCTGACACAAGTCTACCAGACACTCTGCTGCCACAGATGCCGGACTCAAGTTGTTCTTAAGCATTTCTGTGCCTTGTCCCACTCAGGAAACCAAAGCTCTGGCTCTGAATTCAGAGAAGCCTGGATTTGATAGCCTGTTGGCTCCCCCACTGTTGTGTGACCTTGGACAGGCACTGTACCTTTCTGGGCCTCAGTTTTCTCATCTGGAAAATGGATCAGCAGCTCTCCATGTCTTTGGGAGAATTCACTGATTTAACACACGTGGAACAGGCCAGGCAGAGTACCTGACACGCAGGGAGGCTCAGCCGTGGCTGGACCCTCCCCTCCCTCCCTTTACCCACACACGCCCTTGACATTTATCCCAACCAGATTTCACCTGGACAAA
Organism: Plecotus auritus; assembly: GCF_963455305.1. Classification (NCBI taxonomy): domain Eukaryota; kingdom Metazoa; phylum Chordata; class Mammalia; order Chiroptera; family Vespertilionidae; genus Plecotus; species Plecotus auritus. Next base: position 89,993,172 of record NC_137775.1, on the reverse strand, counting down.
CACCTTCCCGGAGGTGTTTGTCCAGGTCCCTGATGGGCCCTACCCATGGATGTTTGCACTTTCAAAGAGAAACCTGTTAATCCACAGAAAGCTAAGTGATATAGGGAAGTAAAGAATTCCTGGTCTCACCCAAGGAATGTTTAGGGTGGAGGGGCACTCCCTTTTTCCTCCAGTCACAACACTTAGGCAGCTACCTGCTTCCATAGGATTTCACCACACACACTCACACACACACTCTCACACACTCACACTCACACACACACACTCACACACTCACACTCACACACACTCACACACACACTCACACACACACACACTCACACACACACACTCTCACACACACACTCACACACACACACTCACACACACACACACTCACACACACACACTCACACATACACTCACACACACACACACACTCACACACACACACACACACACACACACCTGACTGAGCCAAGAATTCCCGAGAGCTGCTCCCTCCGTCCTCACCTGTCCACAGCTCAGAATGCCAGTGTAAGGATGCCTATCCAGCATTCTTGGGAAGAACTCATCATCTTTATTTCAATTTTTTTTTGGGGGGGGGGCGGGTATTAAAGTGTTCAGTTTTTAGGATGTAATAATAGGAAATTATTTTTTAATTGCCCTTATGTCTTTACTTAACAAAATAAGGGGCCAGCAACCCTTCCATCAATTCCTGAAATTTTATCAGTAACTCTTCAAATGCAAGGAGCCTGGCCCCCATCACAAGCCTCTCTCTTCAGGCAGGGGCTGCATCGGCCTTACCTGCCCAGTGGTTGGGAGGAGGGCGGCCCTGGGACCTCCCTCCAGGGGTAGCTTTTTCAGGTCCCCACCCCTTCGTGTCCATAGCCATGGACTGCCTTTGGGGCGGAGTGCCACAGCCTCCAGACAGCCCCTATACACCAACAGACTGCGCCTGGGTGCGGGCTCCAGGGCCCTGTCCTCCAGCCGCAGAGAGGGTGACCTCCGGGAAGACCTCCAGTTTGGCTTATGAAGGGACAACCCGTGTTCAGGGACCAATTTTTCTGTGAACCAAATGAGGCTTCTTCACTCCTCCTGGGCAGCTCCCAGCCCACGCTCCCCCACCTGCAAGGGGTCGGTGGGCATCGCTGGGACCTCCTGGCTTTCTCCGAGTCTCTCAGGTTACACCAGACCATTCTAGGTCACTGTCCTGAGGGCGTGGCCAAGGCCTCTGTACGACAGCCAGGAATGGACCCCAAACTCCTGCTTAAAATCCTGTCTTTGGCTTTGAAGCAGAGACCTGGGCCTGTCCAGCACAGCCCCCTCTGGGAGATGCCAGGCTCTGCCTGACGTGCATTGGAAGCCATTAGTTGGCCTTGAGGAGCGTGAAGGGAAAAGAAGGGAGAAAAAGGAGGAGAGGGCAGAGAGAGGGCCCGCTCTGGGCCAGGCCCAGTGCCCGGTGCCCAAATGCAGACACAAGAGACACACCCAAGATGAGCAGGTGGAAGAGGCGAGGCCAGGACTGACACTCATCGAGTCTGTTCATCCCCCATAATCCCAGGGACAATGGCCTCATCCTCACAGAGTTGACAACCAATTCAAAAAGAAGGAAAAGTGCAGACTGGGAAAGCCCAGAAGGAAACAGAGAGAAGGTGAGACACAGGTGGGGATTTAGAGGGTGTTTGCAGAGAACCTCTCTGAGGAGGTGACATTAAAGACGAGGTGGAGGAGGCTGAGGAGGAAGAGTGTTCTGGGTGCAGAGTGGCACGCACAAAGGCCAGGAGCAGGAAGGTCTGAGCGGTTCCAGGACGAGCTGGGAGGCTGGCGTGGCTGCAGCGTGGAACCTGGGAGAGAGGAAGGAGCTGGGGCAGGCAAGCCCTTGCAGGCCGTGGTCAGGAATTTAGGTCATATAATAAGAGCTTTATCCCCATTTAGCAGATAAGAAACCCGAGACTCAGAGAGGTTAACGACCTTGCCCAAGGTCACACAGCTGGTGAGTGGCCAGGCCGAGACCCCACCTTGCCATCTGACGCCCAGGCACACACGTTATTTTTCTTCTACCCTCTGAACAGACACTGGGCTGGCTGTTCCAAATGTGGCGACTGTGAGTGATTCATGGCGATTGACTTAATGACGGGGGCACGGGGTGGCCAGTGTGCCAGGGAAGTCTCTGTGGAGGAGCTAACGATGGAACCAGGCCTCTAAGGAGGAGGACTTGACTAGGTGAGAAGTGGGGAGGAGGCAGAAAGCCGAGCAAAGGCAGAGATGGGGGCACAGGCCCTGCTGGAGGGTGGAGGTGATTGGTGGGGAGAATGGGAGTCACAGGTGACAGGTGTGAGAGGGCCCTTGGCCAGACAACAGGACCTGGATGCCTGTCAGGACATCTGAACTGACTCGCGGACAACGAGGAGCAAAGGAAGGCTCTCCAACAGCCTAAGCTATCCTGTGCTTTAGGAAAATACCTTTGCTGCAGGAGCCAGGAAAGGCTGGGGCTGCGGGGAGGGACGGCTAAAGTAAGCGAGGAAAGGAGAGAAGGAAAGAGGGAAGTGGCGAGTCATGAACAGCAGAGGGAGGTGGGGAGGCAGGGTGGGCCCCTCACAGCCCAAAATAACCAGCACTGTTAGTCCCCACCCACAGTGGTGTATTTATCCTGATCACACTTAACCGCCACGGCCTGGCAGGGCCTGGGACAGCAGAGGAGCTCAGCAGTGGGGAAGGAGGGGTTTTTGCAGACCCCAAATATGGGGTGCCACAGCCCAGGATTCCACCCTGGTTTGCTCCACCCCCACCTCAGGCCTGGCCTGGGTCCTCAGTCCATTCTTAGCCAATAGCCCCAGGCCCTGCTGCCAGTGACCCCTCAGCAGCCCAAAGCTGTCCATTCAGGCCCAGTCCCCATTATCTGGGAGCATAAAGGGTGGGGTGTTGGCTTCACAGGGTTGGGTGACCCTCAGATACTGATAGCAGCCAACACGTAACAGCCCTCACCGAGGGGGGCCTATTCTCAGTGTTTTGCTCTCACTCATTTCACCTTCATCACAATTCTGCGAGGCAAACACTATCATGTTCCGAGGAGGGGAAACTGTCATGAGGGACTTGCCCAAGGGGTTGGCGCCCTGGCCATCTGGTGCCAGGTCTGGGTGTAAAGGCTCCTCGCTCCTCGGCGCGGGGTCTTCGGTTAGCCCTCGTTCTTACTGGGCTCTGAGTGGCTCTGCCCTCTCTCCTCACCGCTGTTTGCTTTCATGACGACCCTGCCAGAGTGACGGCTGTGGGTGACACTTTTGCATCTGGGCCTCATACTCTAGCCCCTCAGGAACACCTGCCTGCCTGCAACAGCCGGGGTGGCCCCCTGGTGTCAGAGGGCCCTCTGGGGAAGCAGGGCAAACCCGTCCACCCTCTCCCACCCTGCACTAGTGCAGCCTCCCTCTCATTCCCCCCTTCTGCTCCAGGGGCTGTCCCAGGGTGCCCTGGCACCAAGGTTGCACACCAACTCGGGGACCCAGGGAGCAGGGAGCCATCATGCCCACTAGATGGCAAGATTCACACAGAAATGAGGGCTTGCCTCCCCTCTCACCTAAAGGCTGATTCTCACCACATACCTTTTGTGTTTATCTCACTTTTATCCTCATTCCTCACCCCACCCCATAGCCAACCATTTGTATGTGTTTCTGCTAAACATGAGCACGTACTTTTCAGTTTTAGTATTTATTTTTTTTTATTTTTTTTTAAATATATTTTATTGATATTTTACAGAGAGGAAGGGAGAGGGAGAGAGAGTTAGAAACATCGATGAGAGAGAGACATCGATCAGCTGCCTCCTGCACACCCCCTACTGGGGATGTGCCCGCAACCAAGGTACATGCCCTTGATCGGAATCGAACCCGGGACCCTTCAGTCCGCAGGCCGATGCTCTATCCACTGAGCCAAACCAGTTTCGGCAGTTTTAGTATTTAAAAAACCCATCCATGTGGCGATGGGCATATTTAGTCCCCAGTGGGCACCCTCCACATTTACTTCCCCACGCTGAGGGTGCTGGGCACTGAGGTTCCCTCCAACAGCTCTGAATAATCGGGCATGAGCACCATTGCACGTGGCTCCTGTGGGCCTGAGAACCTAGGAGCAGAATTGCCAGGTCACAGGATACACGTCGGCTGGATGTGGTGCAGCACCGCCAGCCAGCGCTCAACTCACCCATTCCGTGGAGGTTCCTGGGGAGAGGACAGCAGCCTCCTGGGACAGGCAGCCTGGCATGCCTCCCAAATCCTTCCACTCGGGCCTTAGGGGAGTGGGAGGGCTGCTGGTCGGTGGCCTCTGTCAAATGCATCTTGCAAATGTAAGACCTTAGGTCCTGCTGTCTCCCCTAGGCCTGCACTCCCCACCTTTACTGAGTGCTCACTAAGGCCACACTGGCCCATTAAATGCCCCACATCCCTGTCTTCAGGAGTCTTTCTGGTACCAAAGCCCATTCTTCCCTCTTCTCCCTCCCGCAGAACCAACCCAGTTTTCTGCATTTTCCCAAGTTCTCTTGCTAAGCTCATTCCTTTTGTATGATCAGTTCTGCACTTCCTCACTCTGCATCTGTGGGCAACTAATTTAGAAACTCCAAGTGTCCTCGTCTGTGAGATTCCTCTTGGCCTTTGCACACAGCCTTCTCTCTGACTCACTACTGCTCTATTTCCCCCTTAGGCAGCTCAAACTCCTCCTCTTCCTCCAGGAAGTCATCTCAGATGGAATTGGATGGTCCCAAAGTCCTAACCCAATTGTACCTAGTAAAAGCTCATAACTTTTCGGCTGAAAATTGAAATAACAATAGTGGCTATAATTCATCAAGTACCTACTATGTGCTATGAGTTATTTTTCCCTGAAAGGCAAACATTATCATCCTATTACACAGATGAGGAAGTTGAGGCTCAGAGAGTTCAACCTCAAGCCTCAAGAACTCAAAGTTCAAGCCCAATGACTTGCCCAGGGTCACTGGCAGGTAATTGTCAAGGTCAGGACTGGAACCAACATTGTCCAACATGAAGGCTTTTCCCTACCCCACAGTACCTTTCAGCATCCCTTCCTCCTTTCCCATATACCCATTGTGTGTGCCACATCTTAAAGTTCATATTAAGGCCTGGCCAGTGTGGCTCAGTGGTTGAGCATCAACCTATGAACCAGGAGGTCAAGGTTCCATTCCCGGTCAGGGCACATGCCCAGGTTGTTGGCTCGATCCCCAGTGTGGGGTGTGCAGGAGGCAGCTGATCAATGATTCTCTCTCATCATTGAAGTTACTATCTCTCTCTCTCTCTCTCTCTCTCCCTTCTTCTCTGAAATAAAAAATAAATACAGTTAGTATGGAGTATACAAATAAAGGGATATATTCTCCTTATAAAAAATTTATAACACTATAGACAGGGCGGTGTCCCTTTTGTCCAGGACCTTCTACCCTCCCCAAAGTACCCTCGCTATTCGCGGCATCCTGGATATCTCCAGTCCATTATACATGCCTTCACATATTTTTTCTGCATGTGTAGGAAATAAGTACTATTGTTGCGTGCTTTTATTGTGTTTTATTTTGCATAAATGATGTGTGTGCATATCACGCCTCAACATGCTTTTCCCCCACTCAACAACATGCATGGGAGAGGAGCTCTATTTGCGCCTGCGCCATCCCTTCCTGGAACTGTGTGCGGAGCTTGCTTATTGAGCCAGCCACTACTCGTGGTCACCACGTTGGTTCCAGGTCTTGCTAAAGACGGGGCTGAAATGAGCGTGCACGAACAGACCTCCTCGTGCACTGTGATGTGTGTCCTGTGCGGGGCATGGACAGTCACTTCTTGGCGCCTATCATGCTGTTAAGGAACACCTCTCATGGGAACACTCAACCTGGGAGCCACTGGAGGCCTCAGGGGCCTCCAGCCCCTGGAATCATACCCAAAACCATCTGTGCGTGCCTCTGCACGAATGGCCTATTGTGGGAGAGGGTCCGTAACCCCTACCAGCTTTCAGGTTATCAAAGGGTCCCTAAAAGCTAAGAAGCACTGACCCGTGTTGAATTCTGTGCCTTTCCGTAGTAATGGCATGTTATGTGCTCAGAGCAACCAGGTGGGCCGCATAGCCTCTTCCTCCCAGCGGTTTTGCTAACAAGAATTCCATCTAGGGCTGACAGGACCTTTGAAGCCAGACCAAGGCCAAAATCCTGGCTCCATTCCTCGCTGTGGGCAACTAATTAACACCTGAGCCTCAGTTTCCACTTTACAAAGTGAGGGGAGTAATACCTTCTTCATAGGTACGAAGAGTGAACGAAATCGTCTAGAGCACACAGTAGGTGCTGCTGCGTGTCCCTGTCCTCAGCCTCCTTCATTTCTGGCCATGCCCTTTAGGCAACCAGAACCTTCTCAAGAGCAGGCACCAAGGCTCACCCAGAGCCCACAGCCCCTTATGCTCAGAGTGTAAACCTGCCATGGACAAATTTAGGAGCGATTATGCTGGGAGCAAAGTCCCTGCCCTCCCACTTTGGGTCACACCACAGAGAGGCCCCAGGGAGGCCCTGGGACAAGCCCTGGGCCCAGAGACGTCCTGCTCTGGGCAGCTCTGACTGAAGCATGTGTGTGTGTGTGTGTATGTGTGTGTGTGTGTGTGCGTGTGTGCGCGCGCGCATGCACACACGTATTCATGTGAGTGTGAGCTCATGTGTGAGTGTATGTGTGTGCATGTGTATGTCTGTGAGTGTGTGTGCGCGCGCATTCATGTGAGTGTGAGCTCTTGTGTGAGTGTATGTGTGTTCATGTGTGCCTGTGTATGTCTGTGAGTGTGTGTGCGCGCGCACACATTCATGTGAGTGTGAGCTCATGTGTGAGTATGTATGTGTTCATGTGTGCATGTGTATGTGTATGTCTGTGAGTGTGTGTGTGTGAGTGTGTGTACACAGATGTGTTGGGAGAAGCTGAGACCAAAGGAGACCAAACCCTGTCTCTCAGGGTTTCCAGAGAGACAGGAGCCCCAGCCCTTTCCCTTGTCAACATAAGAAACACTCAACCTGTGAAGAATTTTCATGAGTTTATTGGAAACAAACTGTCGACAATTTCCGGGAAGCAGAATCTCAAGGGATTGAGATAATGCTCCAGAGAATGGCAGTTTTGCACCTTGTTTTATACATTACAATCAAAAGAGGAGACTTATGTGGGTTACATGAAATCCACTGGTGATAGATTAGGGAGGCGGGAGAAAGCAAAGCGGGAAAACCTCTGGACAGGGATAAAGAGTAAACCGATAGACACACACTTCTTTTACGTAGGTGGGTGCGGGATAGTTAACAGTCAACAGTTAACTCAGTGACATGGAGGGGACGTGTGGTCTCTGCAAAGCGGTGCCTGTGCTTTGAGGGGTCCGGAAAAGGGAAAATTACTTTAACATTCCAAAGGTATGTTATCACAGATGCAAAAAGACAATAGACAGGCTCAGTTAAGGTAAAGATTGACCTTTTTCAGGAAAGATACCGGCCTAAGACATAAACTGCTCTTAGTTCAAAAGTTTTCATTTCAGACCATCCTTTGTGGCTACTTTAGGTCCCTGAGTTTGCAAGGCCTTCCATGAGCTAGTCAGGTTAGCATGCGGCCCTTTTGTGTCCATACCCTTGAGGCGTCTCCAGGATATGGGACAGATTTGAGGTCGCCTACTAGGCGCCACGCACTGCTCCTGTCCCTGAGAAACTCATGGGGGACAAGAACCGGACAGTTGGGGTAAGTGAGATTCCCGGGTGCTAGCATCGTATCAAGTGCTGGCAACAGAGACAGACTCATCCTTTTTATGTTTCCTTCTAGAGTCTAACAGGACGCGCCCCTGGAGTCAGACTCCTACTTCAACACGCACAGCTCTGTGCGTGGTGCCCAGGAACAGACCAGTTCAGACACAGGGAGGAGAGGGGGATGGCATTAACTTTCCTCGGGCCACAAACCTGTTGGGAGTGAGGGGCGCTTCCCTGTGAGGCCCTTAGACCCTGGCCCAGGATGACCCAGCCATCCCCTCTCCTCCCCCACCCCCAGGTGGCCACTGAGCCCTGCTGGACAGTCCCCTCCATTGCACAGGTGGGAGACCTTTCTCCATCCTCGGCTCTGCCTCATCCTGAACCCCCACACTCAGTGGGCAGCCTCCCTCTCCAAGGCCTTTAGGGTGCACGACTTCAACCTCCTGTCCCCCGCCCCTGTGCTTGCCTCCAGGCTCAGGGTGCCCTGTGCTTGCTTGGGCACCCCTGGTCTCCCTGTGCCAGGGCCTCCTCCCACCTCCAGCAGCATTGCAGAGGCTAAGCACCCCAGCACCGCCCAGCATTGCAGAGGCTAAGCACCCCAGCACCGCCCAGCATTGCAGAGGCTAACACCCCAGCCTGCCAGCCCCCAGCCCCGGGACCTTAGACAGTTACTCCACCAGCCTGAGCATCGGTTCCCACATCGGCAGTCCCAGCAAACCCAGTGGGACTGACAGACCTACGGCGGCGCTGGGAAGACAAGTTGTATCAGCAGGTGACCCGCCTGGAAGGGAGCTGCCGGCGGGTGTGCACCAGCTGTGCTTGCTACCGCTTTAGCCCGAGGCACAGCCACAACATCCGAAAGGGCACAGGGCACCGTGAATGGTCATTAGGTGGTCAGGATGCAGAACCTGAGGGTGGCACCGCATGGCTGTTTACTGTCCCCAGCCAATCCTCCTTCAGTCTAAGTCAGATGCACCCCCATACCCATCCCTCCTGGGGGGTCTGCCACCTCCACCCGGGGCCTGTCTCCCCAGCGGGCAGTTTGTTCCATGGTCCTCCCGGGGTCAGCTTCCTCGGGCCTGGGTGACTATGAGGAGTGAAGCACAGACCACGCTAGTGGGTCTTCTCACGCCAACGCTGACCCCTTAGCCCTCACCAGGCGCCAATAGCTCAGAAATGGCAGAAGGTAAACCAGGGAGTCGCCAAGCAGCCAGTAGTCAAAGTTTACTGTGCACACACCAGAAAGACAGCTCGCACACCCGGAGCATGCAAACCGACACACGGATGGCGGCTCGGGGTCTTGTGCTGTAACGCAGCTTATGCGGTGAGAAGGCAGTGACTGTCTATTCTTCACAGATTGGGTAACAATATTAGTATTTTCTGAAGTGACAGGCATTGGGCACTTCATACCCACCTTAGGAAACAGTTCACATTTTGCTTTTGAATTCCAGAGCATAAACAAGAAATGCCACAGGAAAAGGTAGACTCCCACAGTAAGCTTAAATTAAGCCTTGCTTGCATGATTAAACTGGCTTTGTCTCCTCAGGGACTCTTCAAGGCTGGTCTCTGTTTGTGGTTTATTTTAACACCTGCTAACATCTTACTCAAGATCCCCTCACAGCCAGGGGAAGATCCCGCGTGTCTGCAAAGGTGCTCAGGTCTCTCCCAGCCTAAAACACTCCCCTTTGTGGCCCTCTAGCCACAGCCCACACTCCTGGGGACACCCTCTTTTAGTCTTCTTTTTAACCCACTGCGGGTGCCTCTGACCAGCTCTCCGCCCATGACGGCCATGTGGTCATGTCACCGGCCCCCGCAGACCTCACGTAAATGGCCCCCGCCACATCTGGCCAAGGGACTCTTCCTCCGGCCCCTCCCCGCCTGCCTCCAGGACTCCACTCCGCAGCCACTCCCTCCCTCCCTGACCACTGCTTCTCGACCTCCTGCCCAGCTTCCTCCTCCTTCATCCGCCTCTTTTTTTTTTTAATATATATTTTTATTGATTTCAGAGAAAGGAAGGGAGAGGGATAGAAATATGAGAATCATTGATCGGCTGCCTGCTGCATGCCTCCTACTGGGGATCGAGGCCTCCATGTGGGCATGTGCCCTGACCAGGAATCGAGCTGTGACCTCCTGGTTTACGGGCAGATGCTCGACCACTGAGCCACACTGACTAGGCTCCACTCCCACCTCTTACCATCAGTGTTCGGTGCTCTGCCCTCGGCTCACTGTTCCTTTCTCCCTCCCCTCCCCTCTCCTGGGGTGACCTCGTGGTCAAGAACCATGTATGTCCTGATGGCTCTGAAATGTCCCGCCGTGCTCTCTCCCCTGATCTTGTGTTTAGTGTAGCCCACTGTCCCCCAAACCCTCCAATTCAACAACCAGAAAAGAACTCCCTCCTCTCAGAGCCTCTCCCCCAGAATCCCTGAGGAGCCCCACCCGCACCCCACACCGGAGACCTAGAAAGAAGGCACCCTGGTCTCCTTCCACCTCCACTCACTCACCAGAGCCGGCCTCGTCCATCTCTGGGCCAGTTTGGCCAGCGGGTGGCCCAGCAGCTTTGACACTCAAGGTGCAGGGTGCATGGCTGCACCTTATTCCAAGGACGTGGCTCAGAGGAGGGGCAGCTCCTGAGGGCGAGGGCGGGGCCGGGAAGCACACAGGCCCTGTGGCTCCAGTCACAGGGCTGTCTGAGCAGGTCTCCCCACCACAGGGATGTGGGGGCACCGCCCCTGCCCTCCTCAGCCCAGGCCACCACCAGCCACCCCCTGAGCTGCCGAGTTGGTTTCCCACCACACAGTCCCTCTGGATACAAAGCTCACCCCTCAATAACTTGTCTCCCAATCGCTTGGTGTTGCTAACCTGAATTTCTGGACCGCTGCCCTGCCTCCAGCCTGACTCCTCTATGCCAAATTATCTCAACTTGCTAAACACCGATTTCGCCCCCAATTTTTCTTGACTCCACCCTCCATCCCTGACTTGCTCTCACCATCTCTTGAACTTACTGATCCCCTGCTGCCGGCCTGGCCCCACGCCGTCCCCTCAGAGGCCTCCTCTGCACAGCAGCTGGGCAAGCTTGACAAACACACACCTGGGAAGAGGAGCCACTGGGCATGTAAGGCTGGGCAGTGACAAGGGCTAAGTGTGACTCCCCCTCCGCCACCTCTGCTGCCTCCTAGGAACCCCGAAAGGCTGGCAGGTCCAGGTGCATCCCACTGGGTGCCACCCTGGCTTGGGCCGGGCTGAAAGGCACTGGCACCTCAGACTGTCACTTGACTGACTGCCTAACCCTCCAGCTTCCGGGCATCTCCTCGGGAAGCCTTTCTGACTCGCCCAGGCTAACGGGGTCACGGCACACAGGCATCCGGACACTCGCCGTGGAGTGAACCAGTCCCGGCACCGCCCTGCAGCTTCTCGGGGCAGGAACCAGATGTGCCCTCTGGGTCCACACAGTGACAGCTGGGCCACTCCCGTTAGGATCATCTGAGGAGGGTTTAACCAAGGGACTTTTTGCAAAGCTGTGGGCCTGGAAGGAGTGTGGTGACATACGATCAGCCTGCCAGCCCTGCCAGGAGAGAGGGCCAAGTGGTGGGGGCGGGGGACGCGAGGAGAGAGGGTGCAGGCCCTTTCTTTCCTCCTGTCCTCCTACCTCCTGCTGGCTCCTCCCACTGGCTACGCCCAGCTGGAAGCCAGAGGCCTGAAGCCTAACGCAGCCCACACAGGCCAGTCTCCGGCCACGGGCACGAAGTGGGTGGGAAGGGGCAAGAGGGGCCCTAAAGGGCAAAATCAGATGTCAATCCAGGGCTCCATGACTGTCAGTGGACCAGAACTTAACTGAGGGGATGACTGAGCAGGGCTGCGCGGGATGAGGGGCCGCCTCTCCAGGGGGGAAGGACATTCCCAGCCGAACAGGTGCAGCCTGCCTCACGCTGGGCTCCGCCTGCCTCCTGCGGGGCCCACACAGTAAATGTTTGTGGAGGCAGCAGCCCAGCCGAGTGGACAGGGTTGGGGGAATCAAGAGTGAGCTGACAAGCCCACCGTCCCCTGGAGGGCCGCTGAGTAGAGCTGTGCCGCTGGCCTTCCTTGCCTGGGTGTTCCAGCCGAGAGATGGGTTTGGAGAAGCAGAGGCCGCCTGGCATGGAGGTGAGGGCGGACACACACACCCAGCACACAGGGAGAGCCCACTCCATCCTGCTGCTGCACGTGAGCCCAGGGAGCCCCCCGCTGGCTGGGCGCACAGAGTTGGGCCAGGGCAGATGCTCGAGTTGACAGGGACAGGAGATGGTGCTGACAAACAGGCGAAGAGCGGGCTTCCCGCGAGAAGCACTGCCAGGGCGGCTGGAAGGAGCTGACGAGTGGCAACCAGAGCAACTGCGAGTATCTGCAGTGGGCATCCAGCTAATGCTTCCGGAGGACGATTTTAATAGCTGAGGGAGGGCACGGTACCAGGAAATATTTCCACCGCAGGGCCGTGCAGCGGGAAAGAGCAGGACTGTGAGGTCAGGCAGGCCTGCCTGCAGATCCCGGCCACCACGCACTGCCTGTCCCCTCCCTCTTCTCAGCCTGGGTTTCCCACTCACGTCAGGCACAGCGATCACCATGTCATCACGAGGACCACCTGGAACACAGCGTGTGAAGCCCTCGTACAGCACGGCACCAGGACGCCCTCAGGGCACTGGTTCCTCTTCTCTGTTCCTACCGCCACGTGCTGGACCCCGGGCGGGAGGGGTGGGCAGCTGGACTGTCACAGGAACCCGGCCGCAGGGTGGCAAGGGAGCGAGGGCCCCCGAGATGGAAGATGAGGAGGAGGACCGCTTCCACCATTGCAGAACGGGCAGCACTTCCTAAAAACTAAAAGTGGACGAGGAAAAGCGGGACAAAGCCACAAATGACCCCACAGTTGTAAGATGTATGAGGTAGGAAGGGTGTTGGTGCCACGGCTGCGACAGTCAAGGAGAATGAGGACACGGGCAGAAGCTCTGAGATAGTGACCAGCCAAGTTGACCCAACCACAAGCAAGTGGCTGAATCCAACTGCAGCCTTGACCTCAGGCTCCGCCTGGAGCCCTCACATGGACCAAGTTCTTCCATCTGCACTCTGTGAGCCAAATGCCCAGGACTCTGCTGGCCTTGACTCTGTTGGTCTATTTCTCAACTCTTCAGTAAGCTGCAGCCCTTCCGAATTCCCCATTACCTGCTCTACCTTTTTTAAAAAATTTTTTTTTTATTGATTTCAGAGAGGAAGAGAGAGGGAGAGAGGTATAGAAGCATCGATGATGAGAGAGAATCAGTGATTGGCTGCCTCTTGCACACCCCACACTGGGGATCCAGCCTGCAACCCCGGCATGTGCCCTGACTGAAATCGAACTGTCATCTCCTGGTTCATAAGTCCACACTCAACCACTGAGCCAGAGGACTTACCTGCTCCACCTTTAAGGCTCAAGTCAGGGTCATGGGCAGATACATAGTGGCCAAGGACAGTTTCATGGATTTTAGTTTCATGGATTTCCTATAATTCTACACCATTATTTAGGAACCAACAGTTCACTCTGATTCCTAGATATCCTCTGTCCCCTACACTAGGTCCCACCTAGTCTCACCCCAGGGTTCCTCACCTGACCCTGGGCTGGATGGCTTTGTTCGGGGCGGCGGGGGGAAGCCCTACCCTGTAGGCAGCTTCCCTGGCTCCTATCCACTAGATGCCCCCCCGGTTCTAACAACCAACAATGTCTCCAAACAAATGTCCCCAGTTGGGGACCACGGCCCTATCCCTTACACAGTTTTCTTTTCTCCTAAAAATCCAACTTTAGTCCATTAGTAAGCACATTTATTCAATAGCCCTCGGTGGGGAGGGGGAGGACATAAGATGGAGGAAGGTGGCAGAGCTTGGTCAGCAAGAAGCAACCAACACCTGGGCCTGGAGAGCACTGAGGCCAACTTAGGGCGCTGCATCGTCACCTGCCATCACCCGCATCTTCCTGTTTGTTTTCTACTTTCGCTCCCGTTCTTTCTGTCCCCTGCCTAAGCCCGAGGACTGCTGCCTGCCTCTCAGGACACCGATGACTGTGAGCCCAGGACTGAGCTGTTTCAATTCACCTTGTCCCTTCAACCCTCCCATAGCCCCCAGCCTGCAGGGAGAGCTGCCCTCTGAGCCGCTGTAGGAAACCTGCCTCACAGCCACCTGTAGCTATCTTTTTTATTGTTGCCTGAATAGTTGAAGGTATGAATATGTCTGTGATCAAAAGCAAGTCCAGGAAAGGGTATTTTTTTAATGTGTTTTTATTTATTTTGAGAGAGAGAGGAAGAGAAACATTGATGTGAGAGACATTGATCAACTGCCTCCCGCATGCACCCCAACCAGGGATCAAACCCGAAACCTGAACATGTGCACCGGACGACGCTCGGCCACCGGAGCCACACCAGCCAGGGCAAGGTACAGTATTTTATATTTGGAAAAGAAAGACACCAAGTTCCAGGTAAGGGCTCCTTTTCCTCCTGGCTCGTCCTGGTCAGACATCAAAGGTATGGCCAAAAGCCACACCTCACCATGGGTCCTCTCCCAGAAAATCACACATTGATTCTTTGCGGATGAATGCGCACTCCAGTTTAACAGGCTTATCAGTCTAGCCCTGGCATGGGGAGGTCTCCTGTGAGCAGGAAACACTGGGCGTCCAGCCAGTGGGGGTAAAATCCACTGGGTAAGGATCTACGTGGAGATAAGCAACCCTGTCCAGCAGCGTTCCTTGGAAATACTCCGTAAATGTCTTAATTTTTGCCAACTCCTATAGGAGACATCTCCTAAATTGAGAATCCAAATTTTAACTTTGGAGTTCTCAATATTTTATGCACCTACTACGCAGAGGGGAACGGCAGTGAACAGCCGGACACTGCTCAGAGCCAGTGGGCCTGACCGTGACAAAGGGGTGAACGTGCTAGGCTGGCGGGTGGGCACAGCAGGGCCGCAGAGTAATAAAAAGCCCACTGCGTGCTAAGCGTTCTACCTATAATATAGGGACAGCAGCCGACCTGCCACAAGCAGTGGTCACCCAGGCTGGAGGAAACCCAGCGGCCAGCGGGAGGTGCGCTGGCGGAGGTGAGACTGTGGTGCAGGAAGAGCGCTGGCAGAGGTCGAGGTTGCCGCGTGGTGTTCAGAAACCACAAGGACCCCTAGGAGGCGCCCTGCTACTCAGGAGGAAGAGAAAGCAGGGAGACGGGCTCTGAAGCTGGGGGGCCAGTGGGAATGAAGGGGCCAGAGGGGAGGCTTCAGACCACAGCAGCACAGCGTCCTGCTGCTCCGCGTCCCATCTCCACGGCACACCAAACCGCCACCTCACCTCGGGGAACACAGGCTCGGCAGGGCAGCCGAGATCCTCCCAACTCCTCCCACGCAGTTGCTTTCCACCCCACGGGCTCGGTAGACATGGTGAAGATTTTAAAAATCCAGCTTCAGTACATAGTGCTTTAAACTCAGTGGTAAAAAATAGTGCTCATTGATGTGGTGAGGTACTGAAAAGCACTGGACTGGGAACCAGAAAAGCCGAGTTCTCACCCTGAATCTTCTACTTCCACCTGGGAAATTCGGGGGCCTCCTCAGCCCCAACTCTACATGATCAGAGTGAAAGGTCCAAGCCACACCTGTTTTGTATTGAAATAAACTCACGGGTGGGTGAGCTCTGGCAAGCGCTTGCCCAGTGAGAAAGGCTCTTATGCATTCCCAACCACGTGTCACCAAAGGGAAACAAAGTACACCTCCTCACAGAGGTTGCTTAGGAAGCACAAAGCTCTCCTTTCCCTTAAAAACTCACCACAGCCCTGCCCAGCGTGGCTCAGTGGTTGAACCAGGAGGTCACTGTTCAATTCCCAGTCAGGGCACATGTCCAGGTTATGGACTCGATCCCCAGTAGGGGGCGTGCAGGAGGCAACTGATCAAAGGTTCTCTCATCAATGAATAATGTTTCTATCTCTCTCTCCCTCTCCCTTCCTCTTTGAAATCAATAAAAATATATACTTTTAAAAAACAATTCACCACAAACTTGAACAGAATTTATTAATGACATTTACTGCATACCTACTATGTGCCAGATGTTCAGAACATGGAGTTAAAAGAAATGCAATAGTCATGTTCCTAAACTGAAAGAAGGAAAGAATACAGCCCCAGCCCAGGCCACAGGGAGAGCGGAGGGGTGGTGTGAAAGGTGGAGCCAGGAGCTGGAGTGTGGGCAGCAGGTGGGTGGACTCCGCAGCCCCGACTCCTGCTTCTGAACTGTCCAATCCTGTGGCCAGTGCAGAGCTACAAGCTCAGCGGACCCAGCCTGGGCCCTGGCCAGGGGGAACACATTTCAAACATAGGTTTGGTTTCATCAGAATTTTTTAATTCCTTTCTATTTCTTTTATCCTTAACATTATTTTTTGAAAATGTCAAACTTAAAGAAGGTGGAAAGAACGGTACAATCACCATATACTCATTTAGATTCATCAGTTGATGATTTTTTGCAGACATCATGACAAATCTCTCCTAATTCACTCAGCATCGGGCTTTTAAAAAACATAGCCCTGGCCAACGAGGCTCAGTTGGTTGGGCATCGTCCTGTGCACCAGAAGTTGTCGGTTCAGCCCTGGACAGTGTTGCTCAGGATTAGAGCATTGGCCCGCTCACCAAAGGTGTGTACCTGGGTTGCAGGTTTGATCCCCAGCCCCAGTCGGGGCATATGCGGGAGGCAACCAATGAATGTGTCTCACTCACATCGATTCTCTCTCTCTCTCTCTCTCTCTCTCTCTCTCTCTCTCTCTCTCTCTCTCTCTCTCTCCTTCCTTCCTCCCTCCCCCCACACTCCCCTTTAGAGTCTAAAAAAAAAAAAAAATCAATTGAAAAAAAATATTCTCAGGTGACGATTAACAAAAAATAAATAAAAGTTGCCGGTTTGATTCCTGGTCAGGGCACATGCCCTGGCTGTGGGATCAATCTCCAGTAGGGAACATGCAGGAGGCACCTTCACATTGATGTTTCTCTCTTTCTCTCTATCAAAAAAAAAAATCAATAAAATATTTTTTTAATTTAAAAAAACATAAATACATGATTTTATATAGGGAATGGGTAAGACTAAAATTAATTTTTATGTGTAACAAAAGGAAGAAAAAATAGATACATGTACTGTCTCTCTGCAAGCAGTTACCTGCCAGAGAGCAACTTCATTAAGTACAAAGGGAAGCCTATGGGGCAGAAGACCTGCAGCAAAGGCTGAAAATAAATGGAAAACTCTATTAACTAATTATCAAGCGTTTGCATATTGTGGGGACCAGCCTGGAGTAATGATGATAGAAAATCCACAGACAACCCTAAAACCTCGTTTCAAGCAAGGTTTTCGTTCTTTTTCACCAGCAAACCTTTAACCAGAGCTGGCAGCAAAATGATGTTAACTCAGCTGGCTAAGGACAGTGCCGGTGAGGTAAGTGGACAAATGAGAGCTCTGCTCCCTGGCCTGTGGGAGCCAGCCAACAAGGGCACTGGGTTAGCCTGTGGGATGGGGCGGCACAGCCCACTCCCAGCCCAGGAAGTCCACTGGGGGCCAGGCACGGCATCCCTGCCAAGGCCAGCACGTGGGAGAGCTCGTCCAGGCCTCTGCTTCTCTGCCCTCCCTGCCCTCAGGAGGTGGTACCAAGCGGTGGGGAGCAGGACGGGTGGCTTTGATCAATCCCAATTGACCAAGAGGTGACTCTATTTGCCAAGTAAACATCTGGTCTAAAATCAACTGCCAATCAAGGTTTCATAATATCCAAGGGCATCCCAATTATTCAAGAGCTCTTGTGAAATTCTCAAAATAAAATGCATTTAAATTGCCTTTCCTTTTTTAAATGAAATACTTGACACCTGGTATGTCTTAGGAGGTAGACTGTCATAATATCGAGCAAATGACAACTGATTATCCCTATTCCTGAATCAGGATGGAAACCACTGGCCTAAGCACAAAGAAACTGGCTTATGTTGAAAATTGAGAAGCAAACTTACGACCATTTTGAGCTTAAGAAGCCCAAATAATTTGGAAAATTACTAATATTTAGCAAAACGATTCAGCAATTGTCTAAAATGCTGAGGGGGACTGAACTTTGATCTACAGCCATCCTCCAGGTGGGAGAGAATAAAACAATGCCCCGAAACTGCTTGTTAAGGATTGGATTACCAAATCAGAGGAAGGAAAGAAATGCAGCTGCTGGACAGATTTGAATTTCAGTTAAGTATTCCAGTATCATTCAATTTTCTTCAAAAACAAGAATTCTCAAAGAACATGAGAGAACATGAGAAGCCAAGAAAGGCGGTGAGAGGGTGGAGGAGGGAACCTAAGGAGGCTGTGCCCAGGCGAGGCCAGAGGACCCCACTGGCCCCACTGGCCCCCCAGGCCTGGGACTCGCCCCCCTGCTGGGGAGGCGGCATGCTTCATGCCCGGGTGCATTCTGCCTATAACAGTGAGGCTCTCACTGCCCTCCGCTGCCGTCACTGGAACAAGGCTGAGCTCCAGAGTTCCAGGAGGGAACTGCCTGTCATCCAGGAAGTGGCCGGCCGCTTCTCCAGGAGTGTTTACGGTGACAGGATGATCTCTGCACATTCTTGGCCGGGTCCCCATCTGCAGCCAAGGGCACGCCCTTCAAGGTGGCTGGGGCAAGGGCTGCAGTCAGAGCCAGGCCTGGTCTGCTCCAGAGGTGCCCCATTGCTGGGTCCCGAGCACCAGGCCTCCATGCCACCCCCTGAAGCTGTGGCTTGCCCAAAGTGACCCTGGAGTTAGCAGCACAGGCCCGACTGGAGCCCTGGTCTCCCAACCACAGCCTCCAGTCTGCAGCCCTTTCCACCACATTCTCCCACAGTGGTGCCGCAGAGGGAGCCCAACCAGGAGTGGGGATGGGCACGTCGGCGGACACCTCAGCAGACACTGCAGTGAAGGCTATGAACCCAGAGAAATGAGGCTCTTTGACCCGTCAGGGGCAGCTTCCTAAGGGCACGGAAGGGGAAAAAACAAAAGCAAGTTTATACGCATAGGGAAACATAATCTGTGATTATAAATATTTTATGAGCAAAGAAAGCAGTACCGGCTGAGAGACTGGGGTGTGGAGGGTGGACAGCAAATTAGATCCCGGTTTGCAAAGTGATAGGGCAGCTGGAAAAGCAGTAACGCTGAGGCTATTCTGGGCTGTGTGCGGTGCGGGCCTGCGTCCGAGTGTGGGCTCTGGCCAGCGGCTTTGTGGAAACCGCAGCCTTCCAGCGAGCAGCAAGAACACCTTGGGAGGAGTGGTGGGCCCACGGAAGACCAGGAGAGGGGGCAGCGAGGACAGTCACTGGAGTGACTTGGGTAAACCTTAACACGTGAAGGGGGTGAGGGAATGCAGCTGAGCAGCCAGTGGCCTGGGAGCGCGTGAAAGGATGAGCACATTTTCTGCTGACTAAGGAGAGAGAAAGGAGTGAGCCCGACCCCAGAAAGCAAGTGACCTGCAAAGCGAGACAGCAATTCAGGTCAAGCTGCCCGGTCGGAGCAAAGGCCCAGCCCCTGGGCAGACGGTGCCAGGATGAGAATGCCAATTCCACCTCTCCTTTACCTCCGGGCAGGGTCTCCTCCTCCTGCAGCCTTTGGGAAGCAGCCCAGAAACAGAAATGAAGAGCTTGCTGAGGGCCAGCTGCTGCTGCCGAAGAGACACTCACCACGGGCAAAGCAGGCCTGGCCTGGGTGTGATTCCTCTTCCTTGGCCAGGCGCCACCGCAGCGACCATGCCACAGAGTCTACTGGCCCTTCCAGAGGCCAGATGGAGAGGGATTTCAGCTCCTAACATGCCCAGAGGTGCCCGGAATCGAGCTCCGTCAGAGAAGCCCGGGAGCAGTGCACCGTCAACCGGGAAGACAGAAACTAAAAGCCGTGTTCGCTTCCTTGCAGTCAAGGCTTAGCAGGCAAGAGGCTCCCAATGCGCCCACTGAACACAGAACTGGACTATTCTCTAGGATCACAGCCAGTGAGAATCGACTCAAGATGGAAGGACTCCTCGGCAGCAAACCCCCTCACGGTGTGGGACGACCTGAGTGGAAGTCCCGGGATCGGGCTTGGAGACCCGCCTTAGCACCTAAGAAATCATGTGACCTCTGAAACTCAGTGTCTCCATCTACAAAGCAGGACCAGCGTCTGCCAAACCTAAGGTCTGAAGAACACCAAGAATATGCATATACGCATAGATGCTTTCAAAATAGATGCTAAGTGCTATTCCAATTTAAGAGTTTATTTATATCCAGCTACCTACTGGACATCTGCTGGCTGTCTCAAAGGCACCCCACTCAGATGCCCCCACTGCTCCTCCTCCCCCACGCTCAGGCCTCTCCTAGGGCACCCAGTGCAGGGCTGGTCAGGACCAACCGTACAGGCATTGATGGAAGCCAGAAACCTAGGCCCATTCTCAGCCCTCTCCCGCCGCCCCCCCCCCGCCCCCGCCACCATATTAACGCATTACCAAGCCCAGTCAACTCTACCACCAAAAGGCTTCTACTCCCTTCCATCGCCCGTCCTAGTCCAACATGCTGTCCTCTCGCAGTCTCCAACAAAGCCTAAACCCATCCGTGCTGGCCTCTCCCAGCCCTCTCCACAGAGCAAACAGAACCATGCCTTCCCTCCCGCCACGCTGCCCTGCTCGCTAAATACTCCACAGCAGTACCCCAGGCCCTCCAACAAGGAAACCTCATTCCCACGGCTCCTCCTGCAGCCTCGCCCTACACCACGCTCACTCTGCGCTCCTGCTCCAGTCACACCGGCTGTTCCTTCGGTCCCTGGTAGTTACCCCATTCCCTCCCACCACAGGGTTTCGCACATGCTCTTCCTCTGCCTGAAATATCACACACACACACACACACACACACACACACACACACACCCCACACCTAGCTAATGCCTCTCCATTTGTTTACTAAGGTATAAAGTGCATTCAAGTACACAGCTTCCTAATTAGTTACAGATGTACACATTCATGCAACTTCCGCCCAGACCTCAAACAACCCAGCACCCATACGGTGCCCTCCTGCCCTTTTCAGTCTACACTCCTCCCCACTCCCAGGTAACCGCTGTTGTGACTCCTATCACAATGCCTGCTCGTTCTTCAGAAAGCAGCTGATGCAACCCTTTCTCAGGAAGTTGCCTCCAATCCCACTGGGAAAGTCGAATCCCTCCTTCGTGGGCACTTGTTTACACCGAGGGGTTTGCATTTAAGCAACTGTGTGATCTGTGTCGATGACCCCTAGGACGCAGTAAGCCCCACAGGAACAAGGACCACATCTGCGTAGACTCACCCGTTTCCCTGTGCTTGCACATGCTCAGTAATGATGATAGACAATAGCTCATACCTGTCGAATGCTTATTAATGCCAGGCATTCACAGGTACTAACTCATGAAACTCTCATATCAGCCCTATCGCGTAGGTAGCATTATTATATCCCCATTTTACTGGTAAGGAAACTGAGGGACAGAGGAGTTTGAGAACTTGCTCAAAGTCACCACAGAAGACAGTCTGGCTACAGAACAGAGTTCTTAATCATTATGCGACTCTGCCTCTCAGATTATTTAATGAGTTAGCGCCCAAGATATTTTGAATGAATGAATTCATAAATGAGTTAATGAGGCTCCATCAAAGGAACCAAGAGAGGCCCCAAACCGCCCCAAGGAGACCAATAAATAAATGGAAGATAAACTGCCACTGAATCACCTGCACAGGCCTAAGATCAGTCATCCACAAAACACAGGGCTAGTCCCTCTCCCCAACACTCAGGGGGGAAGCCTCCTCCGTGGGCGTAGAGGCGGCTTTGGTGCCTGACAGGGCGCTCCACAGCAGAGGAAGGATGACTGCCTGGGTCCCGTCAGAGCCTAAAGGCAACATCCCACTACATTAAACAAGTCTCTCTGCTCTTGTTCATGACAACCCAGCCCTCTTTGTACCCACTTTATAGCCCAGCCCTCTGACACACGGAGAGGACACTCTGAATGGGGCAGGGTTTGCCTGGTTAGAAGTGATGGATTCCACTGTACATTTACTAATGGGCATTTGGTTGCCCCCTCATCTCCCAGAGCCTGATGCTCCTGGGGGAGCTCCGAGGCTGCTCCATGCAGACACTGCCGTCTGTGGCCTGACATGGGTTGGCCACCTTGTAAACTGCTTCCGTGCCATTTACCTCCCAACCACACTCCAGAAAGCTCAAGAAGGAGACACATGTGAAAATGTTTATTTCTCACAGGACACTGTTCCCCAGCCAGGGACCCCAAGCTCCCCACCAGCAAGGGCGCGGTTTTCGGAACTGCTCCTTCATGAGCCCCACTGCAGCAGCGGCTGTGCTCTGCTCACACAAAGTTCTGAGCAATGGCCAGCACCTTGGAAAACTCGCCTTCCCTCCGGCGCAGGCTGGTGGGGATGGGTGTCTTAATGCGGGTGCCCACAGGGTTCCCATTGTCCTCAATGAGGACCACGTTGTTGGAGTCGAACCTGGGGGTCATCCGAGGACCAGGCATGCAATGCCCCACAATGAGCGCCTTTTTCTTCTGTCCTTTGATGGCCAGCAGTATGCGATCACCCACCTTGCCCACCCCATTCTTGTTATAGACGTGGATGCAGCGAGGAGGGCGATGGTACGGGGTGTTCCCCAGGGCACTGTTGTCCACCACACGCACCCGTGTCATCTTCTGAATTGCACTGAGGGTCCCGGTGGTGCTGGTAGGAAAGGAAAAAAGTCTGAGATCTGCACCTCTCCTGGTCCAGTGTGGAGGCCGGGATGGGACAGAGCACACGTTAGCAACAACACGCTGAACAGAGACCCACTCAAGCTCTGATGGGAAGGCAGGTGCTTCTGAGGGCTTCTCTGTACCCGACAGTTTCGGCACAGACAAAAGCTTCCGCTGCCGGGTCAAGATCTTGACTCGGATGGGTTTTAAAGAGAACCCGCTTTTCTGTTACAACAAACTTCATGGCAGCCTGAATTGAAAGGACTCTTGAGTATTAAGGGAATACCTTATGGGCCAGGCCTCACCCACTACCTAGCCTGCAAAACCTGCTCCCCCAGACTATACTGATTCCCAAATTTTCTCATCTATATGTTGCTGGGAACCAGAGATATGAGTGGGTAGGTCTGCTAAGGGAGTCTGCTGACACCACATAGCAGAGACAGGAAATAGGTCAAGGTAACAGTCTTCTGTTATAATGCATTTCCCCCCACTCGAAATAAATTTGTGGTTTATGGTTATTTTATTTTTAGAAATTTGTTTTTAAACAGGTCCCTATTAAAGGCAGACAAGCTATTACTAAGTAATCTGAGGACAGTGGATTTCCATTTTCCTGATGCTGGCACCTTACGTGCTGGTGTTCCCCAGGTAGCCCTAGGTCCTCTCCTCTCCCCCCACATGCCTATTCTGGGCAATTTTATCTATGCCCATTGCTTCCAACTAGTAAACTCCATCTCCAGCCCCACTTGTCTCCTGTGTTCTAGTCCTGTGTTTCCACTCTAAACTCACTACACATCCTACAGCTACTGCACAGGAGGCCCACACTGATCTCGTCACCTTCCCTTGTGATCTTCCCCCTGCGGCTGCATTTCTCATCGAGATCATGGCTTCTCCAGAAACTCCAGCACCCAAGCCATACACCTCTCCATCACCATCCGCTGCTGCCAGTCCTACTGATACTGCCTCCTAAGCAGCTCTGTCCTCTCCCTCCACCCCATCAACACTTCCTAGATTCAGCAGCTCACTCTCTTACACCAAGATTATGACATTGTGTCCTAACCAGCTCCCAGTGCATCTCACTACACCAACCAAGAGTTCTTTTTTAGAATATAAACTGAGGCCACTCCCCTGCTTAGAAGTGTTCAATGGTTTCCCACTAATTGTCAACAACCTGGCCCCATTGTACCTGCCTTCTAAGGTACCATCTCCTACCACCTACACACCCGCCCTGTGCCCCAGTGGCCGGGAAGCTCTGGAGCTCGCCAAGCACACGGCCCTCGCAGCCTTCCCCGAGGCGTGCCCAGGGCCTGCTCCCTCTTCTCTTCTGGGAAGGCCGCCTCCACTCTCCTTTCCTCCTCCTCCTCCTCCTCCATTAGCAGCTCTGGTCTCAGGCCTTCCACAGCACCATACAAACCTCTATTATTATACTTGTCACATTTCCTTCCAGTTATTTGTTTCCAAGTTTGCTCCCATGGCCAACTGTGAGAACTCTTCCAGGGCAGGAAGCAACTCTTATTCATCTCTCTATTACCAACCCAGACACGGTGCTCGGTAAGCGCTTGTGAAAGGAGTGCACGGACGGGGCCAAAAGGCATGTTTGCCAACAGGAATGCAACTGTGCTCTCCCCCTGGGTTAGCGTCCAAAGGAGGGGAGGCTGTCACACTTCCGTCATGCTTGAGTTTTTGGTAGTAAGTAACTTTTTAAAAATGATTCCAGTTTTTAAATAGAAGGTTTAAATGCATTTGGGGAAACCATAGGGTTAAGAGATGTCAGATTCACTCAAGTCTAGCAAGGACTGAAAAGTTCCATCTTCCACCACATGCCTTTCCCTATCCCGCCTCTCACAGCACCGTCACCTCCGTTCCTATGCCCCTCACCTGACCTCACCAGGCCCCAGCTCAGTCTGATTCCTTCAGCTTCCTGACCCAAGGCCCACCTCCCTGAGTTTCCACTCCCGTTCTAGTCACCATAATACCCAGCCCTGATGGGAGGCTGATCAAAGATGCAGCTTTAAGAACTTCCTGGGGAAAGTTACCTGAAACAGCGCTGGCTGAGGGCTCTGCTGATGTGGGTGAAAGGGCCCCTTAGCCCAGTAAGGAAAGCCATGGGATCCCAAGAGGGCAAATCCTGAAGAAAAAGAAAGGGGTAAATTTTATTGTTAAGTCAGTGGCCTTATTCAGAGCCAGTTTTCTTTGTTGTTGTTTTTTAATAAAAGACTGTTGGAGACTTGTGTGGGAGATGGCACTTCCAGCACAAGATCATTCAAGTACAATACTAAATATAAATCTTAGTGGTTAAAAGGTACGCAGATGATTAGCTGGAACTCCAGCTACAATTTTGCTGATTCATATTCTAGCTGGGGTCAGAGAGCCGGCATGACCCACAGCATTTCTCGCCATAAGGAACACAACAGCACAGACAGTGCCTTCATCACCACATCACTCCCACGGGCCGGAGGGAAGCATCGATCCCTGCTACACACCCAGCCAGCGACCACGTTCCAAGTCCTCCACAAAGGAAACCTGCACATTACTGCCTTGTTGACACTCATGGCCTCCTGAGACCAGAACTTCTACTCCCAGAAAGAAAGCAGATTATCTGAGCCACTGCCCAGGTTGTCTGTCACATCACCTTTCCCCCAAATGTAAACGCCAGGACATCTGGACAGCTCAAGGCTAGCAAAGTGGAGCCAACGAAGCCTTTGACAAGTCACTGACCAAAGTCTCTATTTGGGTCAGTCTCCCAAACAACATCATAACACAGAACAACGACTTACCCCACCCTGCAGCTAATGTGGGGTACAGGAGAGCAAACCCCGACCCAACACTAATGCTCCAGCTTGCACAGCCGCAGCCCAGTGGCTCCCTAGAACATGGCAACCCCGTTTCCTGCAACACCTGGGCATCAGGTAGGGGCGTGTTTAAGAAAAACCTACAGCCAGCTAGTATTTCCAAGTGCAAAACACGCCTGTTCTTCCCTCCACATGTTTGGCTGCAGAGGGCCTCTGCACGAGCCCTGCTAAGAGAGGCTCCCCCACTGAGTGTTTCCATACAGCTCTGCCCAAGTTCAAAACACCTCAGGTAAGACTTTACTTCATAAGGGTGTGGGGGCAGCGAACCCACAGTCACCTCCACAGGAATACCTACACACTTTAGAAATGCTTTTTAACTGCAATTTAGCCTCAAATCACAGGCCTACTCTCCAGTGTTTTCCTTATGACAGCCCAGTAAGCACTGGCCAAAATGGAAGTATGGTTGAAAAATTAAATGCAAAAGGAGTCAGCTAACTTGCAGAACTATCAACATCTAATGCACAGCACTGAGGACAACTGGACGAGGCAAGCTTTACCTGGGTAGCGAGGTAACCCTGCAGAAGGAACCGGAGCTCCCGGGTCCCCATCTGTAACACGTACTCACAGGTGGTCATGGTGTGAGCAGTTCAGATCACAGGGCACAGTGTCTGGCACTCAATACCTACTAGCTGTCTTCATCATCATCGTCGTCGTCATCATCTAGTCGCACCTCATTTCACAGATTAGGAAACTGAGACACAGAGAGATGAAGTGACTTATGTAAAGCCCCACGACTAGCCAAGGGCCGAACCAGAACCAGAAGTGGACCCAGTTTCCACCAAGGTTCTTTTTACCACACCCTACAGCCTCACTCTACCATACAAAACTCACTTCACACAAGGAAGCTCAGGGTCAGAAGCAGCTGTAAGGGTAATCTGGTCTTTTCCTGTTTCCTTTATGAAAATGTATTGAGCAGTTTTTATGGTCCAGGCACTGGACTAAATGATTTACATTATCATCCCATTTAAGCCTCACACAAATCTATGAAATGGGCACTCTAATTGATGAGGAAACGAGGCCCGGAGACGTGAGATTATGTGGCCAAGGTCACACAGACAGGAGTGACAACGTTGTAACTTAAACCCAAATAGTCGGCTTCCTGAGCCCTTGCTCTTCGTCAACAGCGTTAGCATGGTAACTTTAATTTAAAAATTAATATTTTTCCAACTGTTAAATCATCCTTGTTCCATGCACATTTTACTCATACCCAACTCAATGTTTGTTGAATCAACTGAAATATAGATGATCAGGTTAAAATTTTTCATTGTAACCCAATTTAAGTTTTCAAGACAATCTGTGGTGTCGGTGGCAAGAGCTCCATAATGGAGCAATAACTGACTATTGGCTTTTTAAAAACCTGCTCTGAACAGTAGTCCTGGTTCAGGCTGCAGTTACCACCCATCTTGGCCAAGCTCCTGAGAGAGGAGGCTCCTCAGCTCCTCCAGAGCCCTCAAGGGTAGCCCAGCACCACCCACACGTCTGCTCCTGAGAAGGAGACACCTGCCCCTTCACACCACTCTGCTTCCTCAATAACACTTATGTTAGTCCAAGAACTGCAGAAGTGCCTGGGGACTTCCCAGAACTTTCCTGGCTTGAGTACAACAAACCCCATCCTTCAAGGTGCCTAAACTCTTCAGGGCAGTGTGTGCACAAACACACCCAGGCCTTGCAGGGCCTTGCTCACAAGCCCCCCAGCCTATGCCCATCTCTGCCCGGCTAAGTCTGACCCAACTCCAGGTGCAATTCCTCCATGAAGCCTCGTGCAAAACTGCAGCATCCGATGCTACCCCTTCTGAGCACTGAGGACAGCTGGGCAGCCCGTGCCAAAACTCTCACTGCTCCAACTTCCAGGATCCAAACTCAAAGAGTGAATAAATTTAGGTACTTTTTTTTAAATTTAGGTACTTTTTAAAAATATGTTTTTATTGATTTCAGAGAGAGGAAGGGAGAAGGAAGGAAGGAGGGAAGGGGAGAGAGAGAGGAAGAGGGAGGGAGGGAGGGACGGAGGGAGAGAGAGAGAGAGAGAGAGAGAGAGAGAGAGAGAGAGAGAGAGAGAACATCAATGATGAGACAGAATCATCAATCAGCTGCCTCCTGCACACCCCACATGGGGATCGAACCCACAACCCTGGTATGTGCCCCTACCGGGAATTGAACTGCGACCTCCTGATTCATGGGTTGATGTTCAACCAATGAGCCACATCGGCCGGGCAAATTTAGGTACTTTTTTTAAAAAAAATAAAGCTGATATTCCTTGTGGCGTTTTTTGTTGTTGTTCTTTTTTTAAAGCTGATATGATAACCCTTAACATTCTAGTTCTTGCTACTCAAACTCAGAAACCACAGAAATCTTGATAACGTGGCGTCTGAACTCATTGCAGGAATTCAGGAATCGCAGACTCAGATCATGAGGAATACTTGTACTGTCCTCAAACCCAAGAGTACACATTCCCGTCTCCAGGGAGCTCTTACAGTTGCACACGGAAGGGCCTGATTCAAGGACTTTTCACTAGCTCTTGGTGACCTAATGATGATCTTCAGGCCCAAAGGGCCTAAGACATCCAATGGACAACAGTAAGCCTTCCTACAAAGTTGAAAGCACAAAAGAACCGAAAGTATTCACTTATTGTATAGATAGATAGATAGATAGATAGATAGATAGATAGGTATCCTTTATTCCTTAAAAAAAAGTCTGTGGCCTCCTCTACTCCCACCCCAGCGAGACCTCGCAGGCCCCCTGGAGTGGTGCAATCAACACTGGCTGAATAAAATAAATGAAGTAGCCAGAGAAAAGACAGCCCTACTCATGGATCCAGACACACTGTAGAGCAGCGGGCGGCAGCCGGTGGTCCGCGGACCACTGATGGTCCGAGGTCCGAAAGGTTGGCGACCGCTGCTGTAGAGCTCTTCTCTGTCTGTCGGGAACCGGGACATCACACGCAAACATGCTTTAGGAGACCACAGTGCTGGTGGCGGCAGGATTAGCCCATGCTGTTTACAGGTCCCCAGAATCATCCCCCAGGCCTGGTGTCCACACTGCCCACTGTAAAAAACATCCACCTCATCCACCACTAAATGACTGGTTTGAATCAAGGAAGAATAATGGAGGCAGCAATTTACTTCAAAGTAACTGTGATTGGCCTTGATGTTATTTCCTAACATAAATCCATCCTGTAGACACAGGCCCTGATTCACTTCAAATGTAGTCTATATATAATGCTTTATTTCAACACCGAGTCTTATGTTTGCATGGAAAATAACCCCAATGATATTTCCTCCTCTATAACACTCTCACTCAGGAGGCCAGGTGTTCAGACGACTCCAGTGACAGAGGTGGCTTTTCATGCCATTTTCTGGTCAGCACTGAGTATTGCCCTTCAGGTTTGAGCTATGAATCATAACCTCTCCAAAAGGGGGAAGGGGAGAGGAGGAGGAAGGGAGGGGAAAGTAAAGGGAGGGGAGAGCAAAGGAAGAAAGGGAGGGAGGGAGAAAGGGAGAGAAAGAAGGAAAGGAGAAAGGGAGAGAAAGAAGGACAGGGGGAGGGGAGGGGAGAGGGAGGGGGAGGGGAGGGGGAGGGGGAGGGGGAGGGGGAGGGGAAGGGGAAGGGGAAGGGGAAGGGGAAGGGGAAGGGGAAGGGGAAGGGGAAGGGGAAGGGGAAGGGAAAGGGGAAGGGGAAGGGGAAGGGGAAGGGGAAGGGGAAGGGGAAGGGGAAGGGGAAGGGGAAGGGGAAGGGGAAGGGGAAAGGGAAAGGGAAAGTAAGAAAAGATGCCCTAGCTGGTTTGGCTCAGTGAACAGAGCATTGGCCTGCGGACTGAAAGGTCCCAGGTTTGGTTCCGGTCAGGGGCACATGTCCGGGCTGCAGGCTCGATCCCCAGTAGGGGGCATGCAGGAGGCAGCCGATCAATGATTCTCTCTCATCATTGATGTTTCTAACTCTCTCTCCCTCTTCCTTCCTCTCTGAAATCAATAAAAGTATATTTTTTAAAAAAGAGAGAAGGAAGGAAGGAAAGGATAAATTACTTACAACCCAAGAACCATACCCATTTTCCACCTGATTTAACTTGAAGATCTGCCTTCAGTTGTGAAAACCAGGGAGGACTGTACATTTCAGGTACACATAGGTGAGCTTTTCACTTGGCATCACCTTATAGATCCGCTTGGAAGGGCGCTCAGTGAGGGCAGGGCCGTGCCTGCCTGCCTGCCCTGTACAGTGCTGCACACTCAGGACCCAGAACAGTGCCTGGCACACAAATGCAGCTCAGTGAGTATCTGTCAAATGAATAAAATTAATCTGCAATTGCAATTCATCCTCCAGCTCCAGAAGGCTCCATGTAGGGGGATTGGTGGTCTTTCTTGTGCCTTTCTCCCCTGACTTGGGGGGGGGGGGGGAACCTCCTACCCACTGAGAGCTCATTTTTAACTAATTTTAATACACAGAGACTGACTGAAAAAATAAGGGATGCTTCGTGGAAAACTGGAAAGTACCATTACTTGAGGATCACGGAAATGTACTTAGTATCACAGCCCTACATATAATTACACATTGTTTCCACATGAACGATTTCCATCCTTAGGTGAGGCATGTTACATACATGTCAAAGGCTTTTCAACAGGAAGGGGCTCTATAGAAAAGAGACTAAACAAATAAAAGCTCCACAATCATAAAGGAGTGCTTAGAGGAGATTCTGTTATTAAGTAACAGGATGGAAAAGAAACACTAAGAAATCAAATGCAGCAAGCACCCACAAAAAGGAGAAACTCCACAAGCCTGAGGTTGCAAATGTCCTCTTAGCTAAAGCAGGAAAACGCAGAGGCTTGGCAGCTTCGAGGAATCAAGGAAAAGAAATCCCAGGACCCTGCCATCTCCTGCAGGTTTCACCCCAATCATTCTGGACCAACAAGTACTCTTATCTGTTGCTTAAAAACTCATTCCTGTTTTGTTGTCCACTGACCCTCTTTCGGGAATCTTTTTTAACCTTACCCAAGGATAGCATGTTACAATTCTCAAAGCACTTTCACACATTACTTTCTTGGATGATTTCATTCCTGAGCACCCAATGGAAACACAAAGACAAATAACAAAGAGCAACAATCTGCAAGGGACTGAATCAGCTAAGGACTTTGAATGGCTCTGGGGGCTCAATAATGTCAGTACCATTTTGCAGACTAGAAATGAAGTCTGAAATGCTAAGTGACTTGTTGACTCATTCAAGATTAGAAGGCTGTTTCTATTACACCCTGCACAATACCTGCACAGCTAAGATGCTGCTTTAACCACTAATAAAATTCACAGAAGAAAACACACCCCACACAGGACAAGGACTCATGCCTCTCTATCAAGGCTGCCATATAATCTTTAAAAACTCAGGAATTAAAAAGCTGTCTTTTCAATAACTATCTGTACTACACCAGCACAGCCTGGGAAAAGAGCTGAAGCTGACCTGATTCCCCTGCCAAATTGAGTCTTCACAGTGTATTCTTCAGCATGATGAGCTGTTTGTGCCAGGGCTGCCATTGAAGACCCCATTTCTCAATTTGATTCACAAAAGAAAAATGTTTCCAGAACTCTTGTCCTGTATTTATTTATTCACCTTTCCCCTCTTTGTCACAAAAGTGTTTAAAGCTGTGGTTCTAAAATATAGCTGACAATTCTCAATCATTCAAACTCCCCCTCAATCCCGACTTCACAGGTATCCAAACATCTATAGTCCAAAAATAAGTTTGTAATAATCAGTATGGTCAAACTCAGAGAAAGTGCGCAAAGTTCGGTTCTACTCAATCGTGTACGTGTTTCCTTCCTATTACCACCTCTAGTGGGCCAGCGGCAAGAAGCCAGGTATATGGAGCTGTCAGGTGGGGAGATGGGCAAAGGAGGGAAGGAAGCGCCTAGAGGAGTCCCTGGACTCAAACAGGACATGCTGCTGATAGAAACCTATCTCCTCCACCCTGTCCTCCCCTCTTCTGCTAAGTCTGTGACCTTGGAATCAGCTTCTCCCGGCCTTAATGACTCTCTGCCAAGCAAGGGAAGAACAAAGAGGCATGGAAGGGACTGTGCTTCAGTTTCATTCATGTAAGTGGTCATTTTAAAGTGGGGATTCCCTTTCTACATTAAGCAGTAGGGACCAGGGACCAAGTCTGCAGGATAAGCAGTTTGTTTCCCAAATCCTCACAGGGAGAACAGCCTCACTCCCTATTCTCAGGGCAGCACTATTAGTGTCTCTTTAAGATCACTCAGTCCTAAAAGTAGGTGTGTGTGGTTTTCTTTCTTTTTTTTTTTTTAATGTTTTTATTTATTTCAGAGAGAGGAAGGGAGAGGGAGAGAGAGAAACATCAATGATGAGAGAGAATCATTGATCTGCTGCCTCCTGCATGCCCACTACTAGGGATCGAGCCCGAAACCTAAGCATGTGCCCTGACCGGGAATCGAACCGTAACTTCCTGGTTCATGGGTCAACACTCAACCACTGAGGCACACTGGCCCAGCCTAAAAGTGTTTTTCAAGTTAAAGTAAACATGGAAAAGTACTCCCTCTCTTTTTTAGGGACACTTTTTTAAGTGATTTTTTTTTTTTTTGAAGTTTTGGACAGGGACACTTTCCAACTCTGAGTTGTTTCACTAGTGAATAATAAGCAACCTAGTACCTTTATTAATAAGAGAGCATATTACCTGAACCAGAGCAACATTTCTGGGATCTGAATCATAGTTCTCTCTTACATGCTGGTTGTGACTGTAAAATCGCACCAGAGTGAGCTACAACCCAGAACAAACCATCAGCCTTTAAAAAGGACGGCTAGCCCTAACCGGTTTGGCTCAGTGGATAGGGTGTGGGCCTACGGACTGAAGGGTCCCAAGTTCGATTCCGGTCAAGGGCATGTACCTTGGTTGTGGGCATATCCACAGTAGGGGGTGAGCAGGAGGCAACTGATTAATGTTTCTCTCTCATCGATGTTTCTAACTCTCTATCCCTCTCCCTTCCTCTCTGTAAAAAATCAATAAAATATATTTAAAAATAGAAAGGACAGCTAAATCATTACCGGGTTTTTGAGACGCTCCTAAGCTCTCGCACAACCATAAAAGCAATAGGAAAATCCACCTAATGTGGGTCCAGGTGTCATAATCCCCAAGACAGGAGTGGGGCAAGACAGGCTGTAAGAACTCTTGCATCATCTAAGATTCTAGTTGCTGAGGAGAACCTGCCCATGAGAGCACCTCCTGAAAAAATGGACTCCAGAAGAGATCTTTACCCTTCATATTCAGGAGCAATAATTAAACATTTTGGCCACGTTCCTTCAAGGGTTCCACAATGCACTTCATACTATTCTCATCTCTGTCTGTTAAAACAGATCAGGAATCCACCACATGTTCAGATTGATAACTGCATTCTTAAAAATAATAATATATAACAAATGACCCATGAACCAGGAAGTGATCCTCAGAGGTCCAAAAACCAGGCAAGTATGGCCTCCATCTCCACTTTCCAGATATCCGTCACAAGTGCTATCTGGCAATGGATCACGGCAGCTTTACAACCATAGAATCAACAATATGTAAAGTGTTTCATAGGAAATACACATCCGAGAAGCTCTAATGGTAAAATGGACAATTCCACCCCCAAAACAAACAAAAACTAGAGTAGATGCCTTTTCATCTAAAAGTCTTGCTCCTACTCCAACAAAATCCTGT
The DNA here is from genome assembly GCF_963455305.1 of Plecotus auritus. Taxonomy (NCBI): domain Eukaryota; kingdom Metazoa; phylum Chordata; class Mammalia; order Chiroptera; family Vespertilionidae; genus Plecotus; species Plecotus auritus. Next base: position 89,960,205 of record NC_137775.1, on the reverse strand, counting down.
TCTCCAATCGCACACATTTCTAATGAGTGAAGAGTGACTGACCATCTTGCTTCTTGGGCAGTAAACTCCTGAAGGAGACCCACTCTGTTCTTTACTGTATACTAGAGGCCCAATGCACGAAATTCATGCAAAGGGCTCGGCCCCCTGCTGCCATGGCTTTGTCCAGAAGGTCGTCTGGAAGGACATCTGGTCTAATGCACATATTACACTTTTATTATTATAGATTCCTGGTGTGCTAACTGCATCTTTGAGGACAGGTTTAAATTAATGAAAATTCAGGTTAAAGAAGACAAGAGGGCAAACAGGTAACCAATATGTTTCAAGCTTTTCTCTTATACACAGAAACATTTTCTAACATCTCTTAATACACTAACACATGTGTGTGTATTCCTGAAACAAGTGTCAAGAAACGATATTTACCCTTACAAGGACAATGAACTCCGATATCTTCTATTTCTTTTTATTTTCCTTTAATGATGGTTGTGATCCACTAAACTGATTTCCCACTAATCAATGGGACTCGGTTTGACTGGGAGTTCAGTTTGAACTGCACTAGATCAAAACTGATAACCTCATTCCACAAGCTACTAATGAACGCTTCAGAAAGCCCCCAGAGACACTGACACGCCACAGGAACCTGACACACCCGGCAGGTAGGCAGTGCCCTTCCCAGGTCCGGCAGCCCAGGGTTAAGCATCTCCCAACCTCCCAGCTTTTCCCAATAACCCAACAACCCAAAATGACTCTGTCATAGGCTCTGTTGTTAACCTCTTTATAAATGCAGCCCATTTGATCTCTTCGAGTGGCAAAGTTCATTTACTGCCCTCTGTGAAAAGCAGTACTTCCCTTTTAGTCTCCAAACCAAGCCCCTTCAAGACTGAAGGGAAGAAAACCTTCCAGGAACCCAAAGTTAAATGAACCAGTTGGTACTCTGTGCCTAATTGTGTGGGTGAGGTGCTCCTGCACATGTGTCCGCACAACGCGCGCGCGCACACACATCTATCTCTCGCTTAGCTTAGCTCTCTATTTATCCAGCCTTAATCCCTGGCAGACGCAGCCTCTGATGAAATGAGAAACCAGGGAAGCCCCGGGAGCCGCGGAAGCACTCATCGCAGGACAGCGAAAGCAGTGGACTCACTCTCCACACCACAAGACGCCTGACAAGTCACAAAGTTATCTCCAGATCCAGACTGGGAAGGGGAGCGAGGACGAGAGAAGCAGACAAACTCGGAGGGACGTGCCGCGCCAGAGGGACCGACCGAGGACACCTCGCCAAGGCCTGACCGCAGCTCGCCCCTGCCCGGGCCGCCGGCCCCAAACTCCTGGGAAGCAGGTGAGCGCCGCCCGGGCGCGGGGCGCAGAAGCCACGGGAGCCCCGCGCCGCCCTTGGGGGTGGGAGGGAGGAGGGTCCGGGTACGAGACCTCCCCTCCCCTCCCACAGCCCCTGTGCCCCAAAGCGCCTATCCTCAGCCCCCTCCGGCCTCTGCTCATCCACCCCGGGAAGTGCGCCTCCCCCACTGCAGGCAAGGAAAGTGGAGGAAGTAGAGTTAGGAGCAGGACGCCCCCACCCCCGCTTCCCCTCCGTACCGCTCTCGCCGCCCCGGAATATCCCGCCGCGGGCCCCTCCGGCCAAGCGCCGCCTCCCCCCTCACCCCACGCGGCCTCTCCCTGCGCCTGCGCCGGACTCGGCTGGGCGGGCCCTGCTCCGAGAGTGCGCGCGCGCCCTGCGTGTGCTGGCGTGGGGGTGGGCCCTGCGTGGCCCCGCCCCGTCCCCCCTCCTCCGCCCCCCTCCCGGGACACTGCCGCGGCCGCCGCAGGAGCCGGGAGCCCGAGCCGCCCAGCGACTCCCCCTCCCCCTCCCCCAGCCCCGCCCCGCCCCAACCAGGGGCTCCGAGCCGGAGCCGAGTCTGCGCCTGGGGGTGAGTACGCGACCCTTCCCCAGCCCCCCTCTCTCCTCTTTGACGATCCCGCCACCACCCAAGGAAAAACCCCAGACTCAGCTGCGCGTCCCCTCCCTTCTACCTCCTGCTGGACCCAGAGGTGCCCGGGCCCGCGGGACCTATTGGTGCCGCGCGCTGCCCCTAACCCCACACCATCTTGAGCCAGATGCGAGCCCTCCGACCCCTGCCAGGGCTCCAGATGTGCACCGCCTTCTGTCCCCACCCCTCCGGAGATCCTGAGGGGTAGGACCCCCACCACCCTAGAGCCACTCTTCTCCCTGCTGCCCGGTCCAGGTGCGCCTCCCCTCCGCGGCCCTCCGGGGTTCCAGCTGCGCCCAGTCAACCCGCCGCCCGCTGTGGGGAACCTGCCGCCCCCGCCCCCGAGTTTTGTATTCCAGGGTCTCCAAGTCCGATGGCCTCGGTTTCTTTTATATTTTCTCGTGCTCCCGGGGCCAAGTACCCCCGAGGCCGATCCCGGGGCAGGGGTTCGAGCTCGGGGAAGGGCAGGTTTCGCGGGTGCTGGCACGAGGCCGGCCGCTGCCCCCAGCCGGTCTGGGGACTGGTCGGCAGGCTGGGGAGGCGGCTAGCCCCAGGAGCGTGCGTCCTCTCCCTGCGCCCCACACAGTGCAGTTCATTCATGAGCCGCCCGGGCCTGCGTTGGAGGGTGCGGTGGAGAAAGGAGTCAGCGCGGAACCGGGAGTGGGGCAAAGGCCCAGCTGGGAGGAGGCGCGCTTTGTCCCTCCTGGCCTTCTTGACCACCTAGGGAGGACAGTCTCAAAGCTTTGGCGCCTTGTGTCCCAGAAGAGAAGGACGCTTGGGAAGTGGAGAGGAGAGGTCAGAGGGGCCCACTGCCCTTGGGGCTCTGTGCTGCCACCTGCCTGGGTCCCCTGGGCAGAGGTCTGGCCGCTGAGCACTACACTTGCCCAGGGGAGAAGGAAGGGGGCCTGGGGTTCTCGGCTCAATACCACTCTCTAGCCTCACTCTGGGTCTGCAGCAGCCTAGGAAGAATGAGGCTGAGCCTAACCTCTCCGAGGAGGGCCCCTAGCCCTGCCTCCCAGGCACTTGTGAGTAGGGGAGTGGGAGTGTCTGCCAGGCTTCCAGTGGGGGTGTGCTAGCAGCATGGCTGTCCTCCAGGGCACCAGAGGGTCCAAGCCCTGGCATGCCCCAGGTGGCACATGCTGAGGCCTGCTGTTGGCTCATCCTACTCAGTCCAGGCCCATGGGTGGGTGGGTGGGATGTTGCAAGGCAAAAGGCAGGTGGGGGGTAGCTAAGAACCCCCTTTTAGACATCCTACAAGTTCCCTCCAATTATAACAGTCTTGGAGACTTCAGTTCAAATTCCAGCTCTGCCATTCTTTAGCTGTGTGACCTTGACAAGTTACCTAACCTGTCTGAACTTCAGTTTCAATTAAAAAGTGTGTTTGCTGCCACTTCTTTTCAAGATTTATCATGGGGATCAAAGTAGACAACACAGGCAGAGTCTGGCACCCTGCCTGGTAGTTGATCAATAACGGGTTCTCTTCTCTGAACTTCTGACCCAGTCTAGCATAGCATCACCCTCCTGTACTCCCACCTCCCAGCCTGCTACCCATGGAGTGGGTACAATTGAAGAGTTTGGGAACATTCCCTGCCTCTCAGTGGCAGAGTCCCGAATGTGGTATAAGCCCTTAGGTGGAAACAAGAAGCCCATCCTGACTGAGGGGCTCTGTCATATTAAATTATAAGTTTTCTTTCCTTTTTATTTGAACAGTTTTTCCCCCACAATTTATTAATAACAGTAGGTAATTTTTTAGAACCAATTATGTACCTTGAACTGTATTAAGAGCTTTACATAAGTCCTCTTGTTTAATCCTCAAAACAACCACCCAACTGAATTGTTATCCCATTTTACACATGAAGGAACTGAGGCCCAGGATGGTAATTTGCCCAGGTCAAGCCAGATCTGTCTCATCCTAGAGCCTGTGCTTTTACCCACCAGGCTCTGTGCCTTGTTTCCTACACCTGCCTCAGAACCTAAAATCACAAACCCAAGGTCTGAGTGGCGGGGGGACGGTGGGGAGGGTGGGTTGGGAGCTACAAGCAAGAGGGAAGGCAAACAGGTAGAAAATAGGGTGTGGCGTTTTCCAGAGTGATAGCTGGCAGCCCCCAGCTCCCTGGTGGAAGTGGCTCCTCTGTTGGTCCAGGCAACAAAGTGTAGTGGTTAAGAGCATAGACTTCAACTGGGCTGCCTCGGTCCATATCTGGACCTACCACAGACTGGCTGTGTGACATTGGGCATATGTACCCTCTCAGTACTTCACTGTCCTAGAGTTGTGCTGTGGAGTAAATGAGTTAACATTTGTAAAGTGCTTAGAACAGTGCCTGGAACAGAATAAGAGTTAAAGAAGTATTTGATAAATGCATTCTTTTCCTACTCATTTGTGGATACATTTTTGCCTATCCCTCTGAAGTTGGTAGGAACAGAGAGAGGATATTAATTCTGTTACAGATTAGAAGACTGAGGCCCAGGTTACACAGTAGCAGAGTAGCCTCCGTTTTCATCTCCTCCCAGTAGATCACACTACCTTCCTATGATCCCAAGCCCTAAATTACACCTTCCCAAGTAACTCTGTAAGAAAACACTTGTAACTTCTAACTCACCCACCCCTGCCATGCACACTCTTCTTAATGGTGAAATAACAGCCTTCAGTTAGCCATAAATAAAATCTTCCATCACTCTCTACACACTTCCAGCTAAAAGCCTGCATCAGACTAGAGAAATTCCGGGATACAGCTGGCTCTGGCAACCCCATGGAATGGAGGAACTGCCCCGCTCCCCTACTACCTACCCCCCCCCCCCGAAAAAAAATTCTGCCTCATTCTCTTCCCTCTCTGCTGCTCTCAGGGAGGGAACAGCTGCCGTGGGTGAAACAGTCCAGCAAACCCACCCCCACAATTAACAGCATGGAGTAACCCTGTGAGCAAGTAGAGCCACCAGCCCTGGCTCCACCCGACCTGCCCTGTGACCTCGTTTGAGGGGCTTCTCCTCCCTGGGTCCCTGAAAATGGGGATAGTGATCTGATCGAGCCTGCCCTGCTTTCCTCATGGATTAGGTGGGAAGATCAGTGCAATGGGGGGGGGGGGGGGAGTGCAGAGTGTTTGTGACTGTAAAAAGGAAGTCCCCAGATGGACATGGTGATTTCAGTTACTAAGCATCTACCTGGACTCTCCTCACACACCCTACCTGGTTCCCTTAATATAGAAGCTCCCAGAATATTCCACATCTTTCCAGGTGGAAAAGATGGGGGGGGGGTGCTTCAGGGGTTTGTACCCATTACCTTCTGACCTGGTGGAACCTTGGTGTTGGGGAGAGAAACAGACAAGGAGTGGGAATGGGCTATCTTAATTTCTGGAGTGCATTGGAGTTGGGGATTAAAGGGGGACTAATGTACATGCCCCTCAACTACCACAGACCCAAGGTACCTATACCTACCTTTAACCTCCCCTGGTACCCCAGAGTTCTGGGTGGGCACCTTGTGTTTACACACCCAGGCTCCCTGACAAACCCACATACATACCCCCACTTAGAGACCAACACTCACTTCATCTCTGTGGGCTGCCATGCAGTCACCTAGCTTCCCCCTACCCCACCCCCACACATAAATACATCAACATGCATTTACAAACCTAGATGCACACCCACAGTGCTCCCGTGTTCTCTCGCCAGGGGACATTTAATGAGCATATACAGAGTTTCCGTGGTCTGCAGAGTCCTATGCCAGGCACATCAGAAAAGCATCGTGGTGCCCTGAAAAGTGTTCTAGCTTTAGAAAGAAGTTGAACTACGTTTGAATCCCAGGCCCATCATTTTGTTAGTAGCGTGACTTCAGGAGTTACTTAACCTTTTTGAGCTCCCATGTCTTCATCTTAAATTGTCAATGTCATCTAACTCAGGATTGTCAAGGATTAAATGAAATCATACATGTGTTCTTGAAACAGTGGGTACTCTAAATGACACCTGCTACAATTACTAAATTAGTTTGGGGGAGCGGCGGGGGTTCTTAAGGCAACTTAGGCTGGAAAGGAAGAGGGAGGCATATCACACAGGGCAGTTATTCCCTTAGTCTTCCTAACAGGCTTTCAGAGACTCCCGGGGACCAAGTGGAACACATAAATAACCCAGCTTCTTCCTCCATCTAAGAGTTCATGCCTCTTGCCCTGTGGTTTAAGTGTTTGGGGGCGGGGGGGGGGGGGGCAGGAAAAACTGAGTCACCCCATGGGGCTGTGGGGACACTTGACCCCAGCGTTGCAGTCACCAATTCTGGGTTTGTTGTTCTCTTTGTCTGCTTTCCTTTCTTCCCTGGAGACACCACCCCTCCCCACCCCCACAAAGCAGAGCTTCAGTGTTGTCAGCAGAAGGGGGCCCCAGGGGCCCTCCAGTAAAACGGGGGTGGGGCAGTGATGCCACAGCCACACTTCTCCCTGGGAGCCTCCCCAGAGCCCTGCTTGGCCCGTCCCCAGGCACTTCCAGAACCCAGGCACTTCCAGAACCCAGGCATCTGGACTGCCTGTCCCTTCTCTTCTCCCACCCTCCACCTGGACCATCGGACCATCCAGGGCTGGACAGCCCTGCAGTAGCAGGGAACCAGACTGGATGGCAGTACCCGGCAGCCAGGGGTTTGGGCAGGCTAAGAGGCCCCCGCCCACTCTCCCTTCCTTTGCCAATGGACAAGCTCGCTGGAGGCACGGCATTCCCAGCCTGCCCTGCTCCTGGAGCAGGGCAGTCTGGGAGTTGTAGTCTCCACACCATTCAGGTGACTCCTGTGGAGAAGGGTGTAGCTGCTGTCTGGGCAGGGGAAAAGGAATGAGAGTAAGCAACAGTGACTGGGTTAGCAGAAGAAGTCCTGCTTTTTAATCAACTTCCCACTCTGACCCTATTCTCAGACCCCCTACTCTGGGGACAGAGGGGACAGCTCTGAAGATGAATATCTTATTTTGAAGTCAGTTATGTTGGGAAGGTGATTAACACTTGAAAATTCTAAGCAAATGAAAACATGCCATTTTTCTAATAGGGGTAGAAAGAGAAGATCAGGGTTCGGTAGCTGGTTCCTGACCCACCCTCCCTTGGCCTAGAGACCCCACCTTTTAGCCTTGGATCCTCAGGCCTAGGACCCCTCCCCATCTTCTCGCAGGCTCAGCTCCACCCCCTGCCTGAGACAGGGAAAGAAGGAGACAGAGACTGTTTGGAGAGTATTTGCAAGTGTGTGTAGAGGTGGTGGGTGGTAGGTGTTAGAGGCCCACAGACGACTTCTAGCTTAGAAAAACCAGTCTTCCCAGTCCAGATCTGGGCCAAGTTCCCCAGACCCGGGTGGGGTCACAGCCTGAGAGCCAGTGAAGGTAAATTTATATGACTCAACCCTCCCCTTCCCAAGCCCTTATCTCTGGAGGCCAGAGCTTCCACCCACCCAGCGAGCTGGTGACCTATCCTCGCTCCCCTCCCCACACCCACCTTGCCAGAGCTCTGAGAGGGATAAGGGCCAGGCCCCGCTGACCACTCTGCCCTCTGCCCAGGAGGACCATGCGGCAGTAGCAGCCATGCTGCCCTTCCTGCTGGCCACACTGGGCACCACGGCCCTCAACAACAGCAACCCCAAGGACTACTGCTACAGCGCTCGCATCCGCAGCACCGTCCTGCAGGGCCTGCCCTTCGGGGGCGTCCCCACCGTGCTGGCTCTCGACTTCATGTGCTTCCTTGTGAGTGTTCGCATGCCACCCACATCCTTGGCACCTACACTCTGTACATTGCTTGCTAATACCTGGAGCTCTAACCACTCTCCCACCTGACCCTGACTCCCCAGACTTAACTGCAGGAGGTATCCCCATCACACAGCCCAAGCCTAGCCTCTGACCATTCCCAGGCGAGGGCCACCCCCTTCTAAGACAAGATGCTGGCCCCTCTGCCCCTGCTCTTCTGGCTAGTCCAGTGGGTGAGTGGCCTCTCCACCTGCCAACCCCGCCTCTTCCCTCAGGCATTGCTGTTCTTGTTCTCCATCCTCCGGAAGGTAGCCTGGGACTATGGGCGGCTGGCCTTGGTGACAGATGCAGACAGGTAAAGCTTTGGGGCTTCCCCACCTCTACACATGCACACACAGCTTGTTCCACACTCCTCTAGAAAAGGGCCAGCTCTCTGCCATCCCCCCTGGTTGGGGGGACAAAGAGGGACCGGTCCCAGAGCAGGCAAGGGGGGTATGAGGGCCCCCAGTTGGGCCTTCGTCCCTTGCCATTTCCAGGGACCCTTCTTCCTCCCCCCCCCCCCCCCCACTAACTTTGTCTGTTCTCTGCCCCCAGGCTTCGGCGGCAGGAGAGGGACCGAGTGGAACAGGAATAGTATGTGGGGCACCAGCCCCCTCATCCACTAAACCAGCTTTCTCTTTTCTTCTCTCATGCTTCTCTTCTCTTCTGCCAAGTTGCTGGTTTCTCTTTGCAGTTTTCTCTTCTGCAGGCTCATTTTCGGATTAACGCAGGCGGTGTGCTTTGCAGAGCAGGGGGCTCCCCAACTTGTTGCTGCCTTACCCCCCATCTCTCTCCCTGGCTCTCTGCCTGGGAGAAGCCCCTCCCCGTGCACCCAGCCTCCATGGCCCTGGTTGGCTGGAGTGGAGGGGCCATCCTCCCGGAAGTTCACAGTACACTCACCCTGTTGGTGGCAGAGACAAGATTGGGTGTCACCTGTGGCTTCCCTAACAGCTAGTTCTTCATATTCCAGGGTTCTCTGCTCACTTCTTCTGGAGGCCTGAGAGGGGAGCTGCTCAAGGAGCCCCCAGTTTGGCCCTTTGTGTCACGTCTCTGTCTCTGTCTGTAGGACTGGTGGTGGAATTTCGGCAGCTGCTGGGGTCAGGGAAGAGGGTGGATCAGGACCCACCTGGGAGACATCTCCCCACCCCCTCTCCTTATCCCCACCCTCTCCTAGTCCATCCTGTCCTTCACCTCCCATTGCCCTGTGCCCTGTCGGCTCTGGAACTGCAGGGCCGGTTTACACACTAACTTCAGCCTCCAGGGGGCGATGATGAAGACACCCTCCTCCCTTCCCCCTGCCGCCTGTGTCTTTCCCCAGACCCCGCTGAAGGGAGGAGGCAGGGAGAGGGTAGTCATGACTTCCTGCTCGGCCACTGCGCTTTCTGTGCCTTGTCTAACGCCTGGAGCTCTGGAGGGGGAGCCCACCCGCTTCACCCCTGCTCACCAGGGGCTCAGACTCACCAGGCTCTCTCATTTCTCATCTCCTCACCCCCAGTGTGGCCTCAGCTATGCACGGGGACAGTCATGACCGGTATGAGCGTCTCACGTCTGTCTCCAGCTCCGTCGACTTTGACCAAAGAGACAATGTGAGTGCCCTCCCCGGACTTCTTAGCCACCCCTGGCCCTCCAGGGCAGGGGGGGCCCAGCAGCCTCTAGCTTCCGGTGAACAGTCAGACCTGAGGAGCGTGGCCTTCTTACCAGGGCAGTGGTGCTGTGAGAGCCACAGGATAACCACCCAGACTAGAACTCCTGGCACTGTCCTCCATGCCAGCCTCTAAGCTGGCACCAGCCTAATTCGTGATTTCAGACTTGTTCCACTGTAGAGTTCTGTGCCCGCCTCTTGCTTAATTCTAAGGACCCCTTTTTCCTTAGTCATGGTCTTAGAAATAATAATGAGCTTTCCATGCCACTTACAAAACATACAGAACTCACTGTGTTGCTTAGAGGTTGCAGGCGGGCAGGCAGCCCCTGGCTGGCTGGGTGGGTGGGGCCAGTTGACGTGCTTGCGGATTGGAGCTGAGTGGCAGGGGCCCCTGAAAATAAGGCTTGTCCTTGGTGATTCCCAGCAGTCCCCAGACCCCCTTTCACATCAGACCCAACACCCTGGCGTTACCTGCCTGGCCCTACCGTTCTACCAGGGTGAGTGTCCTGGTCAGACCCTAATCTTCAGGCCCTAGGGTGGCCCTGGCCAGTCCCGCTTAGGCTGGGCCCCTGGGCAGCAGCTGCTGAGGTAGCTGTAGCAGAAGAAGCCTGCCAGCTTCCTGAATTGGACGCATACTGGTAAGTGGCTAAGCGAAGGTGTCACCTGCCAGCCAGAGGGAAGCTGCCCCGATGGTCCCCAGACGCGGTGACATTGGCAACAGGTAGCACAGTTCTGCATCTTGGCCAGAGGGTAGCTCTGTCCCCTGACCTGTGTGAAGCCTGGACCTTTCCCTGGCAGGAAGGTGGGGAAGGGTTCTCCCTGCCCAGCCCTCCCCCTCACCCCCCGGCTCTGAGTGTGGGCTCTGCCGGAAGGCGGGACTGGGGACTTGTGGATGGGAGATTGTGCTCAGTGACCTCTGAGGTGTGCTAGAAGACAGGTGGCCGGATCCCAGGCAGTGTGGCCCAGCCCTCTGCTTTTGGCAGCGATGCTGCAAACTCTCCTTATTAGCTACAGGTCTGGAGGTCCCCACTGTTCTTCCTAGATCCCCGAAGCCCACCCACCCCTACCCTGGCCACACAGCTGCAGGCCTGCTCCAGTCTGCCGCCCTGTCGGGTGTTTGCGGGGATTGTAGCCTGGGCATGATCCCTTTCTTTGCCCTTGGTCCCATTCTTCCTTGAAGGCTGGCCCTTCCCTCTCTCCCTCCCTGGGGTGAGCCACTTTCTGGGCGGGGGTGGGGGGGCCGCGGGTTGTGGAAGCTGCGCCAGGGTGAGCAGGACCTGAAGTGGGGAGGTTTAGGGCGGTGGGGGCTGGGGCTGCTGCTGATGGCCCTCTGTCCCCCCAGGGTTTCTGTTCCTGGCTGACAGCCATCTTCAGGATAAAGTAAGTGAATGGTCTTCAAGCTCTAAAGAAAGAAACAGAAAGACTTCAGAACTTGTCATCTTCCCACAAAATCCAGAGGCCAGCAGCGTTGAGGGCCTTAGCGCTCCTAGCCAGCCCAGCACCCTCCCTCCTCCAGGAGCCTGGCCCTGGGGCCTTGGCTTCTGCTGAGCCCTGAGCTAGCCTCACTGACCACCCATGGTCTCCTGTGCCCCCCTGCCTGGGAGGCCCACTCTGCCCACAGCTCTCCCTGCCCCTGTGGGTGGGAGCAGCAGGCAGGCTGGGAGCAGCCAGCCAGCAGCAGGCAGGAGCCAGTCTCCAGCAGAAGGCAGGAGATCGCGAGTGCAGCAGGCAGGCAGTGAGCGCTGAGAGAGGCAGGAAGCTGCACAGGTCAGCATCGCCACCACCCGCAGCCCCCAGCCCCTCCCCAAGTGTGCCATGTACTACGTGCACCAGCACCCATAAGGGACCTGCTTCCAGAACCCCCCTCCAGCCTCCTGCGTCTGCTTCCTGTCACCGTTCTCCTCCTTTGGCCTCAACCCCCCCTTTTCCCATCTTCCTCTTTTCCTTTCCCTTTCTCTCCATCCTTCATTTCTCTCTGCAGTCTTTCTTCTTCTTTTCTCCTCTCTCCCTCCCTCTTCCTTCCTAACTTCCTTCCTGTTCCCTCAGTTATTCCTCTCCTTCTCTCTGTTCTTCCCCTTTTTCTCCCCTTCTCCCGTCATCCTTCTTTTCCCCTTTCCCTTCCCACTCCTCCTCCCTCCCTTCCCAGAAAATAGGAGACTCAGACCCCATTTCAGCCCCACACTGCTGCCAGATTGGCAGGGGCTGGGGGTGGGGGTGGGGTGGGCAAGGGCAGGCAAGTGGGTCCCCTGGTGGCCTAGTCCTCACCTGACGCCTCTGTCCACCGCACCTCAGGGATGATGAGATCCGGGACAAGTGTGGGGGCGACGCCGTGCACTACCTGTCCTTCCAGAGGCACATCATCGGGCTGCTGGTCGTTGTGGGTGTCCTCTCCGTGGGCATCGTGCTGCCTGTCAACTTCTCAGGGGACCTGCTGGGTCTGTGAGGGCCAGGATGGGTGGGGCGGAGAGGAGGTGCTGGAGGCCACAGGCCCTGACAGCCCCCCCTCCCCCCCATCCTCTCCCTTTCCCCCCAGAGAACAATGCCTATAGCTTCGGGAGAACCACCATTGCCAACCTGAAATCAGGGTAAGTGTGAGCAGCAGGTCAGTCAGGCCAGGGTCCATGTCAGAGTTGAGCCCTAACAAGGAGGGAAAGAAAGGGAGTGTCGGGGGACAGTGGCTAAGGCTGAGGCTGTGGGGCCGGGAGGCTGGGGTTGGAAGCAGAAGAGGTGGCACCTGCTGTGGGTTGCCAGGAAGGACCAGATATAGAGAGGAAGATGCAACCTCAGGCCAGGCCGGCGCGGCCACCTGGGGGCAGGGGGAGGGTAGTGTAGCCAGGGGGTAGGGCACGAAGAGGTGACTTCTGGGACATTTCCGTTGGAATGGGACAGTCTTGGAGTCTAGAGGATGTGGAGTGAGGGCCCGCTCTGTGGGGTATCAGTTCCAGAAGACATGGCAGTAGAGGGGCCCTGTCCCGGGGTTTGATTACCACCGAGAGGTCAGGACTGTCTGAGTGGGTTTCTAGCCGCTGTGGCTTCTGTGCCCTCTGCTCTGCCAGGAACCACCTGCTCTGGCTGCACACCTCCTTCGCCTTCCTGTACCTGCTGCTCACTGTCTATAGCATGCGCAGACACACGTCCAAGATGCGCTACAAGGAGGATGACCTGGTGAGTGGGGCAGAGCCGGGACCACTCGTTCTGCCTCTTCCCTCCCCGCTCCAGGCCTCTCTGGCCTCAGCTTGAGGTGCATCAGCCCCAGAGTCAGGCCAGCTCAGTTGGACTCCTGGCCCAGCAGCTCAGGAGCCCCCACCCTGTAAGTTAGTTGTCACCTCCTTGGTTTCCTCTTCTGACGCATGAAGTAATAGCGGTGCCGCTCCTGAGGGCGGTGGGAAGGTGAGGTGAGGTGAGGGATGCGTGGGAAGCACGCATGCTCTGCCTGGCGCTCAGGAAATGCCATGGTTGTCAAATCCCCTCCCCTTCTACACTGATTCCCTAAACTAGTAGCAAATGCCCACACCCCATGCCAGCCATTGCTCTGGGTCTTCACGGCCTGAGGATCCGAGACTGGCACCCCATCTCCTCACCCGCAAGCCCCCGTGGAGCAGGGGCCAGATGGCTCTCTCATTAGGCTCACTGCCTGATTTCTACTAGAAATTCACCAAGGCCTCTCCCACCTCTGTCTGCTCCTCTCTGCTCTCCAATTCCCCACCCCTCCCTGCATCTTTGGTCCCTCTCACCTGCCTCTCACGCCAGGTGAAGCGGACTCTCTTCATCAATGGAATCTCCAAATATGCAGAGTCAGAAAAGATCAAGAAGCATTTTGAGTGAGTAGCCACACTCCTACCCCAGCCCCAGGCCCTGCAGACCCTTCTTTGCCTTTCAACTCCCAAGACCCTCCTCACGCGCCTCCCACTCCTCTCCCTCAAGGTCTGGGCCGTGGTGGAGGTTAGACTAAAGAATTCTCTGGGTGGAGGGTGGAGGTTAGACTAAAGAATTCTCTGGCTCTAGGGAGGCCTAACACTTGGGCTGGGTGATAGGCACCTCTAGGAACACAAGAGAAATACTGAAATACTTGAGAAAGGAGTCCAGTCTGTGCCACACAACCACCCCCAACCCCTCCATCCCCCACCGTTTTCCGACATGAGCTGGATCGTGGGCTGTTGCCCGAGGGTCCATAATGTGTAGCTTTTTCATAATTACATGTGACAGTCTGGAGTTTGTGTGTAGCCTGGCGGGGAGAGCTTCATCATGCAGCCCAGGAGCACCTGGCCGTGTGTTCTCTGAGACTCTTCCCAGCTCTGGAAGTCTGTCTCCGCAGGGAGGGGCACGTGCACCTCCAGGAGCCCCAGGTGCCAGATGGTCTGTGTGCAGGATCAGGGATCCTAGCATCATTCATCTCTCCACTCAGCACACTTCCTCAGGTGCTCAGGCACAAGTCAGTGTGGTGGGCTTTGGGACTGTAAGTGTGAATAAAGGATCATCGAACTCTCGGGGGTTCACAGTAGGGAGGTCAGCTTTAGGAGCCAGTCCAGGGCCTGATCAAAGAGTGGCCTGAGGTCAGTCTGTGGTCAGAATTAGGAGTTGATAAGGGGCGTTGATGGTCTGAATCAGGGCTATCTGTGGTCAGGATCGGGATTTGGTGAGGTCTGGATTCCCTGTCAGTTGGCCGGGATCAGAAGTCAGGCGTTGTTCTGGGCCAGGACAGCATTGCGAGTGAGTCTGGCCAGGGTCAGGTTCCATCCCTCTGTGTTATGGGAAAATGACTGTGTTGTGATCAGCATAGGTAGATAAACACTCATTCATTCAATAGGCATTTATTAGTCACCTTCTATACCCCAGGCATAAGTAAATGAGAAACAGGCTCGCCCTCATAGCAGTCAAAATTAAATCAAACTTGGTCAGTATGAGAGAACGATTTGGGGTCCTATCTGGCGTTCAAGCCGTGATCAGCATGAGGAGGCAATCTGGGTGAGGATTAAGGACAGTGTATGCTCGAATTAGGTGACATCTTAATATTACCATCCAATTGGAATCAGCTATCAGCTTGTACTGATGAGTCCTTTAACAACAAGTATCTATTGAGCTGCCCCTGTGGCTTCACTGAAGTAGGAACTGGGGAAATAATAACAATAAACAGAAAAGAAGAAGTCCCCACCTTCACCAGCTTGCATTCTAGGGGCTGAGGAGGACAATAAGCAAGTGAACTAGTAATAGACACTGTGTAGGTGCTAAGAAGAAAACCAGCCTGGCTGGCATGGCTCCATGGTTGAGCGTCAACCTATGAATAAGGAGGTCACAGTTCATTTCCCAGTCAGGGCACATGCCCAGGTTGTGGGCTCAATCCCCAGTGCAGGAGGCAGCGGATTGATGATTCTCTCTCATCACTGATGTTTCTCTCTCTGTGTCGCTCGCCCTCTCCCTTCCTTTCTGAAATCAATAAAAATATATTTAAAAAAGAGGAAGAAAACCAAAGCTGGAAGAGGGGCAGAGTAAAGGAGTCAGGAAGGGTGTGCAGATGGGATGAGTCGGGGGACTCTGACAGGGGAACATTTGAGCGGAGACCTGCATGCAGTGAGGGAGTGAACCCCACAGCCAAGCATCCATTCATTCCACACACATTTGTTGTGTACCTACTATGTGCATCATACCAGGAAGACAAAGAACCAGACATAGTGGCTATCTGTGAGGAGCTCATGATCCAAGTCGTCTGTTTCAAGGGTCGGGCTGTGGTTCTGTTTAGGAAATAGCCTTTGATTAAAATTGGTGGTTAGCCTATAAGCAGAGTTGGTCCTAATTGGAGTTTGGGGGCTCTATGGGGTGAATATTATGGCATAGCCATTTCATTGGTCCAGGCTTCAGGACATGTTCATCGGGCACCTACTATGTGCGAGCTGTTGGCTCAGGCATGGGTATGTGGTGATACACAGGCTGCCTGTCCTCAGGGAGCCCCTGGGCCAGTTGACAGTATTGGGCAGGGCTTGTGGTCCAGGCCTGGGGTCTGTCTGGATTGGAGGACTGGCCCAGCAGAGTTAGGGAATATCCTGTGTGCAAAATCAGGGACTCTGTGTGGTGGGGATTAAGGGATTAGCTATTAGTCTGGTGAGAATGAGGGCTCACCCGCCACAGGGGTGAGGCCCTTCCAAAGAGGAACCCTAAAATGGTTTGAAAATAACATTGTCAGGAGAAAGGTCCGGGAAGTGCTTTTCAAGAACCCCATCCCAGATTTCAGTTTCCAAACTCTCATGTGTTTGTGTGGTCCATCTTGTTGCATCAGAACCGTGTCTCATGCATCTGTAACACTTAGTGGTCCTTCATGAAAATGTTTAATGGGGCTCAGTCTAGATTAGGGATTAAGACCAGTCAGCAGGTACCCCTTGAGCCCTGCCAGGTACCAGGTACTGAGAGCCAAGAATAGTCTGGTCAGTCTCAAGTCAAGGTTGGGGTCAATCTAGGGTCAGGATTAGAGGGTCATTCTTGGGTCTAGGTTACGGATCAGTTTAGGTCAGAGTAAAGGATCAGTCTCTGTCCAGAGTTAGAGGTCAATCTTAGGTCAGGGTTCAGGATCAATCTCTGGTTGGATTTGGGGCAGAGATCATTCTGTAGCCTGGGCTGTGGGTTGGTTGGGGTCAGTCCATGGTCAAGGCTAAATGTTGAACTGTACCCAGACATTCTGGGAACAGGGTAAAGGGAACAACCCATGAGTAGAAACAGTCGTGGCTGCCCTAGCACCAAGCACTCACGTCCCGGGGCATCGACCCACACTCGCTCACACAGTCCCCACACCTCTGTGCACACTCCCCCGACTCAGATCAGCATGAGGAGTAATTTCAAAGTTTTATTCTCGGAGACCTCTCATTTGTGTAAACTAAGAAAGAGGTTGCTTGAATTGGGGCGGAGTCGGGGTGTCTTGAAGGTGATGGGATCATGCATGAAAGTTGGGGGGGTGTGGGCAGGGTCCCCGCTGAAGATGATGGTGGACTATATTTCAGGGAGGCCTACCCCAACTGCACGGTTCTGGAAGCCCGTCCGTGTTACAACGTGGCTCGCCTCATGTTCCTCGATGCAGAGAGGTAATGGGCCAGAGACTGGAGGTGGGGAGGTGACACCTGTGGGCCTGCTGCCCATTGAGGAGGGTGTCTTGGATCCACAGAGGAGCCTGGCTCCCCTGCCAGTTGTTTCCCGGGGCATTTGATGTTAATTCAGCCCCTGGAGCACTTATCAGTTCAGCTCTGGAGAGAGCAAGGCCTAGAGGTTAGAGCTGGTTGCAAAAAAAAAAGGGCTCATCGTCCCCACCCACTCTGAGGACAGACCCTCCTTTAACTACCGTGTAAGGAATTGAGGCCAGACTACAGGAAGAATCTCTGGCCTTCAAGGGATGGGTAGGCAGACCCTGGGATGGGGACATGTTTGAACCATGCATCCTAAACAAACCCAAGAGCGAGATAGCCCCGTCCTTGGGGAGTGGACTAGATGATCCCAGCCCTATTCCCACCCCCCACCCTAGCCCCTGCCCCAGTCCCCACCTCGGCCCCAGCCAGGCAAGCTGTGACTGGGCACTTGGGTCCACAGGAAGAAGGCTGAGCGGGGAAAGCTGTACTTCACAAACCTCCAGAGCAAAGATAATGTCCCCACCATGATCAACCCCAAGCCCTGTGGCCACCTCTGCTGCTGTGTGGTGCGAGGCTGTGAGCAGGTATGAGGTGGGCTGGCCAAGGGGCCTGCCTGGCCTGGGCGCAGACCTCAGGGCCCCAAAGCTGCAGGTGGCATGGGGAGGAGTTGGAAGGTCCTGGGGGGACAGGTCACAGCAGAGATGGATGCTCCCTGTGATGCATGTCCCACAACCCTGGGAACACACACATAAGCAGGCCCTGCACATAACACCCAAAGGTAAACAGACTCCCAGAGGAGGCCAGGCCGGGCTAGAGCCAGGCCACGGCAGGGCGCAGCCCCTCTCTCAGCGGCCCTCCGCCTGTTCCTATAGTCCTTGCAGCTCCATCCCCATGGTTGGGTTGTCCCCTGTCCCTACAGTGATCAAATTATCAAACCCTGAATCAGAAGAGGTGAGGACAGTGTTGTGCTGTATTTACTGGCTCAGTGGCTTTTAGGCAAGTTTCTTGACTGCTCTGTGCCTCAGTTTCCTTATCTGTAAGATGGGGCTAATTGTACCTACCTCATAGGATTGTGAGAGACAGAGCTCAAAGCAGTGCCTGGCCTGTAGGAAGCTGTAGGTCAGTGCTGGCTGGTGCTGTGGGCACCAGCCCAGCTCTCTGCCCAAATCTGCCTCACCCTCCCTGGCAGGTGGAGGCCATCGAGTACTACACGAAGCTGGAGCAGAAGCTGAAAGAGGACTACCAGCGGGAGAGGGAGAAGGTGAACGAGAAGCCTCTTGGCATGGCCTTCGTCACCTTCCACAATGAGACCATCACCGCCATGTGAGCCTCCTCCCAGCCTGCCCTCCCCAGCCCTAGGCCCCCAGTGATCAGCAGGGACTCCCAGGTCCCTGGGCTCATCAGCTGTCGGCAGTGGGGTCCCCATCGGCTGGTGTCCCAGTAACTGGTGTCCATCCCCACAGTATCCTGAAGGATTTCAACGTGTGTAAATGCCAGGGCTGCACCTGCCGCGGGGAGCCACGCTCCTCGTCCTGCAGCGAGTCCTTGCACATCTCCAACTGGACTGTGACCTACGCCCCTGACCCCCAGAACATCTATTGGTGAGCAAAGGGAAGGCTTCATGGGACCTGGTTGGGCTCCAGTGGGCAGAGGGGAGGGGAGGGAGGTCCTAGGTGTCCCTGGGGACCAACCAGGCATCCGGTCCCTGGAGTGACTGCCTCCCCTTCCTTCCCAGGGAGCACCTCTCCATCCGCGGCTTCATCTGGTGGCTGCGCTGCCTGGTCATCAATGTCATCCTCTTCATCCTCCTCTTCTTCCTCACCACCCCGGCCATCATCATCACCACCATGGACAAGTTCAACGTCACCAAGCCCGTGGAGTACCTCAACGTGAGGCCACGTACCCCACCCCTCCACTGTGTGTCTCAAGACACAGAAATCAGGCTCTGAATCCCTCCTGGGAAGGGATGGGGACCAGAATGCCTCCTGCCCAGCCCCACCCCACCAAGAAGTTCCCATGTGACTGTGGGCTGCAGATCCCACTGTGTGCTTCCCTTGGATTCCTCACCACCTGCCCCCAGGAGAACCCACCTGGCATGTGCACACAGAAAGAGACACCCAGGGGAGAAAGAGAGCCCAGGCCCAGACCTAACTGACCATGTGACCTTGGATCAGTCCTACCCCTCGTCCCTCGTTCTCCCCAGCAGTAGAATAGAAGGTTCAGACTAGGTCGTTGGCTTCCAGACTTGGAGCTTTTATCAGAAGGAATCTTACATGAAACCCAATGTGGAAAATCAAGGCTCCTCGGATGATAATAGAGTGAGGGACACTCCACCTGGTCTCCCCTCACTCCTCCTGCCGCATCATTCAAAGGAGGATAGTTTGAAAATCTCTGAGTGATAATAGCACAGTAGATAAGACCCAGACTACCTGGGTTCAAATCCCCACCCCACTGCTTACTAGCTGGGTAAGCTACTGAATCGTGTGGGGGTTTTGCCTCAGTTTGCTCATCGCTAAAACGGAGTAATAGTGTTACAAGGAATACATGTACATGATCAGTGCTTGGCACATAGTACATACTCAGCAAATACTAATATATTTCACTCTGGGATTGTGCGTATTGCCCTGGCCCCAACCCTCAACCCTTGGCCTCCAGATGTTCTGGACTTCTGATGTGGGGCCCAGGGCTCAGTGGGGGAGCGGGCAGGTAAGCAAAGCAAGCTGGACCCACTAGACTTCCCTCACCTGAGGCATCCTCCCACCCACCATGTACCACTGCAGAACCCCATCATCACCCAGTTCTTCCCCACCCTGCTGCTGTGGTGCTTCTCCGCCCTGCTCCCCACCATCGTCTACTACTCTGCCTTCTTTGAAGCCCACTGGACACGGTGAGACACCTCCATGTACATGACCCCTAGAGGTACACCTGTGCCATTGGACAGCCTTTGCCATTTAGGCTCCCTGCCCCGGGGTCCCAGAGCTGGCAGGGAAGGGATGGTGCCAGCATCCTCATCTTGGGAAGCCCCCTCTTCCCAGGGGACCCTCCTGGGACACTGTATTGGCTGGGGGAGCAGCATGGGGACTGGCCCGCCTGACCTCTGCCCCTCTGCCCCCTGCCTCAGCTCCGGGGAGAACAGGACCACCATGCACAAGTGCTACACCTTCCTCATCTTCATGGTGCTGCTCCTGCCCTCGCTGGGACTGAGCAGGTGGGTCCGCAGGAAGGGACGGGAGCTGGGGTGGGGGGGGGGATCACAGGATGGGGAGAGGGAGCAGTTCAGGCTCCCACCTCCCCTCCCAAGCAAGGGACCCAGTGTAGGGGCATCCTCAGAGGCTCTTGGCTGGGACTCCCCATCCCTATTCCATCCCCTCACCACACCTCTCCTCCTCTCCAGCCTGGACCTCTTCTTCCGCTGGCTCTTTGACAAGAAATTCTTGGCTGAGGCAGCTATTCGGTTTGAGTGAGTGACTGGGGCCCCAGGGAAGAAGACTGGATGGAGGATGGGAATGCCTGGGAGACCCCTCCTCCTGGGAGGGTACAGGAAAGCTCCCTACCCCTGCGGCTGGGAGGAAGAGGGGCTTACATCACAGGCTGCCAGGATCATCCCAAAGGACTCAGGTGTCTCAGGTGTATGCCTGGGAGTTGTCCCTGGGGTTGTGTTGGGGCTCCCTCCAAGGTCACCCTCAAGGTGTATTTAAGGCCCCCACTGCGGTGGGGGGGAGGTTGATATTCTGGGGTGAACTCTGGGACTCTATAGTGTCCCTTGGGAGGTTTGGAGAGGTATGCGTGGTGGGATCTTGGGGGTCCCTAGAGTATCCTTGAGAGTCTCTGGAGCCCACACTCTTGAGTATCTGTGGGGGACTCTCGGACTCATGCTTTGGGGTACTTATGGGGCACAAGTTCTGGGAACACCTCTCACATTTCAGGCTCCTGTTCAGAGGTGTGACTGTGGCGTTCTTTCTGGGCACCTGCTCTGGGAGTCCCTGGGAGGGTGTCTTAGGGGTGTGTGCAATGCCTGTACTGTGGGTGCAGCTCTTGGGGTCTTGCTCTGGGCCAACTGTGGGAATCTTGGGCTCACACTTGGGGCATCATGAGCGCCCTGGGCTCTTCCCTCTGAACATCTTTAGGGAGGATCTCTGAGCTTGTGTTCTGGGGGAGACTGAGGCTCATCCCCTGGGGGGTAACTTTGGGTTAAGTTAAGGCCTACAGAGGGGAGCCTTCTGGGTGTTCCTGGGGCACACTCTCAGGGATCTTTGGCGCGGGGGGGGGGGGGGGGGGGTCTCAGGGCTTGTCTATGGAGATCTCGGGAGTCATGCCCTGAATACTGGTGGCCTTAGGGGTCTCAAGCACTCCATGGGGCTTTATGGGGCACAAGGTCGCAGGGTGCCTCTGGGCGCACACTCTCGGTGGTGTCCACGCACATGGAGGTGTCCGAGGTGGCTGCTGACACCCTGGCATCTGTCTACGGGGCTCACACTCTGGGGGGACTGGGCCACCCAGGCGCTTGAGGGCTGAGCTGGGACACCTGGTGCTCACAAGGCAGCTGGGGGGAAAGTGTGGTGCTGTCACGCCGGCAGTGGGCAGGAGGCCACCAGGCCCCCCGAGGGTACAGTGCTGGAGCACCCGGTGCCCGTAGGTGCGTGTTCCTGCCCGACAACGGCGCTTTCTTCGTGAACTACGTCATTGCCTCAGCCTTTATCGGCAACGCCATGGACCTGCTGCGCATCCCAGGCCTGCTCATGTACATGATCCGGCTCTGCCTGGCGCGCTCGGCCGCCGAGAGGCGCAACGTGAAGCGGGTACGGCCGCCGGGCGCAGCGGCCTGCACAGCGCCCCCTGGTGGGCCCGACCAGAAACAGCGGCAGTGCTAGGGTGTGGGGCTTCTGGGTGCTGGGACAGCCCCATTCCGGGCCCTGGGCTGCCCCCTTCCCATCTGTTTTCCCGTATGTACAGTGATGAGTCGACATAGATAACCCTGAAGGTCCTGGCCAGCTCTGAGGGTCTAGTGCTCTATGGTGGGAGCTGGGGGAGATTCAGGTCCCTACACCTAGGGCCCCTGGTCCTAACCTCACAGGAGGACTCTGAGCACCCCATTCCCAAGTGCACCCCCTGCCAGTCCCTGCTCCCTTGAAGGCCCCTGCCTATGCCCTATCACTCTCCACCCTGACCTCCTTCTCAGCCACAGCTCCTCTCTTCATCTGCTTTGCCCTGCCCTTCCCTGAAAATGGGTTCCTTTTCCCCATTGCCTCTCCTGGTCCCTCCCCTCCCTCCTGCCCTGTGCCCCTCCAGGCTATCCCTCCCCACCCTGAGCCACCTCCTGCCCATCTCCCCCCCAGCATCAGGCCTACGAGTTCCAGTTTGGCGCAGCCTACGCCTGGATGATGTGCGTCTTCACGGTGGTCATGACCTACAGTATCACCTGCCCCATCATCGTGCCCTTCGGTAGGCACCGCCGCGCCGGGACCTGGGCCCTGCTCGGGGGGACCCAGGACCTCACGCTCTCTACTCTAGTAAGGCAGGCCACCCCGAGTGGACAGGGCCCTGGCTGGGAGACCGGCCCCTCCGGCCTCCCACCCGGTTCCTGGCTCAGTCTGGGACCCGGCCTGGGGGGAGGAGGGGAAAAGCCAACTCAGCTCAGACTGGACCCACCTGGTGTGCTGGACCCCTGGGCACAGTCACCCCAAAATGACCATCCTGCCCACACCAAGGCTTTCACTCAGCTGGATATACTGGGACACACGTCACATACCCACTGAGGTATTCGCACACGTCTACACAGGAGCCATGGGCACACTTGTACACAGCCCTATAGACTCAGGAAAGTCCTGCGTGCAGGGTGGGGCTGGATCCTTACAGCTCCTGGCTGAGCTGCATGACTTAGGCAAGTCCCTCTTCTTTCTGAAATTTAGCAAAGTTTCTCTTCAACTATTGCCCTCACGAATGGCCTCTACTTTCCCCGAAAACATCCTAACCTGTTAACCACCCTCCCTGGTTATTGAAGGCTCCAAACTCCCAAACTAACCTCCTTGTCCTCATCCAAAAGCTCCCATTACCTCAGTCTCCGGGAAAATAGAACGTGCCTCCTAATGTATACTCATCTGTTTAGGAACAGCAGCAGAAAAAAACTGGATTTTAACAGGATGCTTGTTGACCCAAACGAATGGGTTTCTCGTAGTAGAGTGGCTAGTGAGGGGCTGCAGAACGAGGGATGGAAGCAGAGGAAGCTGAGTCTGGGCCTGCTGGGGGCTGGGGGCACGCACCTGTGTGGGGCCGAGGCAGGAAAAGGGAGGCCAGCCCTTCAGGGACCTCGGAAGGACCAGGACAACCTGTGACGGACGCACAGAGGTCTGGCAGCACTGGTTCCGAGGTCAGGGCCCATGTGGCTTCCCCCAGGGCTCATGTACATGCTGCTGAAGCACCTGGTAGACAGGTACAATCTCTACTACGCCTACCTGCCGGCCAAGCTGGACAAGAAGATCCACTCGGGGGCTGTGAACCAGGTGGTGGCTGCGCCCATCCTCTGCCTCTTCTGGCTGCTCTTCTTCTCCACCATGCGCACGGGTGAGGGCCCTCCCCTCGGGGCTGGGGTGGGGCAGCGGGGCTCCCTCCGGAGTCCAGGCCCCAGGAAGGTCCATGGCGGGGGAGGGGCACAGACAGAGGCCAGGGAGAGGCGGCAGCCCGTGGGAGTGTGGGGCTGCATTCAGAAGGTAGCAAAATGGAGTGGGAGCCCCTGGGAGGGGGCCCAGAGGAGAGGTAGCAGCCCATTCTTTGTCCTCCCATAACAGGGTTCCTAGCCCCCACGTCCATGTTCACATTCGTGGTCCTGGTCATCACCATTGTCATCTGTCTCTGCCACGTCTGCTTCGGACACTTCAAATACCTCAGTGCCCACAACTACAAGGTGTGGGGCGAGGGGGTCGGGGCGGCTGAGGGCAGAAGCTCCAGGGTGTGCAGGGGGGTGGTTGGGAGCTGAGGGCAAGGGCAACGGGTGCCGAAAGGGTGTGGGGTGATGATGGTGGCTGAGGGGAAGGACACCCCCCAATCCCTGACTCATCCTGGGCCCTCAAGATTGAGCACACAGAGACAGATACCGCGGACTCCAGAAGCAATGGCCG
Organism: Plecotus auritus; assembly: GCF_963455305.1. NCBI lineage: Eukaryota > Metazoa > Chordata > Mammalia > Chiroptera > Vespertilionidae > Plecotus > Plecotus auritus. The sequence continues at coordinate 89,936,631 of NC_137775.1, read as the reverse complement.
TCCCCCCACTGTTGCCGCTGTCCCCAAATCTGCGGTAAGTGCTCCACTCCATGCCAAGGTGGGGAGGGGCCTCGGAGACAGCCCCAGAGCTGGCTGTCCCATTATCCTCCAGAAAGGGGATAGGGGCAGGAGAGACCTGCCTCCCTGGGGGCTGCCCGCCTCCCCTGGGCACAGGGTACTGCCCCTTCCCCTGTGACTCCCCGTCCGTCACCCCTCCCCACAAGGGGCAGCTGTCCACCCTCACGCCTCCTTTCCCCCTTTAGAAATACATCGCTCAGGTGCTGCAGGACTCAGAGGCGGACGGGGAAGGGGATGGGGGTCCTGGAAGCTCGGGGGACGAGCCCCCGTCAACCTCGTCCCAGGATGAGGAGCTACTGATGCCACCCGATGGCCTCACGGACACAGACTTCCAGTCTTGCGAGGACAGCCTCATAGAGAATGAGATTCACCAGTAAGGGGAGGGAGGGGCCCTGGAGGCCACGCCCTGCCCCACCCATCCACCCCTCATGGACACTAAAAAAATGCTAATAATTTATTAGATCTAAAGCCCCTTCCTCCCCAATCCCTGCTTTCATTAAGGTATTTAAACCTGGGGGGTTTGCTGCTCTCCCCCAACACACAGGGGAGAGAGAGCCTCTAACCTCAGTGAGGAGAGCCCCGAGCTGGCCCCGGGGCAGAGGGGTGTGGACACAGTTCTCCCAGATCAGTGCCCCCCGCCCCAGGCTAGTAGTGTGGTCAGAAAAGGGTTAATGAGAGCCAAGATGGGTACCTGGTGCCATGGCTGGAGACGAGGGGGGGTGTGCAGGCAGATCAGGGCAGCCCCCAGTTCTGTCCTCCCCCCCAAGCCCCCCTGGGATCTGGCACTCCAGGGAAGTGGAGCCTCAGCCCCTGAGGGTTGCATGAGAGGGGAGGGGGTGCCGAGTGGGAGGAAGAGTCAGGCCTGAACCAGGGGGGTGACCTGGGGTGGGGGATGGGCATGGCTGACACTGGAAAATGGGTTTTTGCACTGGTTTTTTTTTTTTTTTTTTCCTTTAAAATAAAAATGGAAAGAAAAGCTCCGAGACAGGTGTCCTATTTGTGCTGCTGCCCTGGACACATGGCTGGGGTCCAGCCACCCTTCTGTGAGTCTGGAGGATCTGTTTGGAGTCCCCACATGACCCTGGGTAGACTTCCTGTGCAGAGACTTCTGGGGGCCTCAGGGGAGGGGCCTGCTGTGCTAACATTGCCCCCCCTCCCCTCGCATCTGCCCACGCTGCCTCCATCCCTTGCCCTGAGGAACTTGTGGGACCACTCAGACTGAGGGACAGGGACACAGGCCAACATTCTGAATCCCCGAGAACCATACAAGTAGAATAGAGATGCAGGGTAGAAAGGCCATGAAAGGCCACAAGTGCCATGCTGGTCTGGGAAGGCTTCCTGGAGGAGGAAGGTCCCAAGAAAGTTGCTTCGAGGAAGGGGCTCAGCAGGCTGCGCTGGAGGGGAAGAGGCAAGAAAACAGCACTCCAGTCAACCAAATTCTGTCGGCGTGAGTCGTTGTCATTGTTACACAACTTACTGAGTGGTTAGTGTGTGCCTGGGATTGTGCTGAATGGCCATGACATGCTGTAAAGCATTTACTCAGAGACCTTGCTCGAGTCGGGCGTGGGTTTGCTGCGAGGATGACATACGACAATATACGTCAAGGCTTCCCTTGGCCCAGCACCTGGCACTTGATAAGCACCCAATAAACATCAATTACAGTTAATACCATGATCATGAATAGCACCTACAAAGTGGTGCACAAAATGGTGTGAATGTCCTCTTGCTGTGGATGAAGACACAGGCCCAGGGAGGGCTTGGGGTCGGCCCAAGGTTAAACTGGCCTGGGCGGGGTTTTGAAAGGTCCTGCTGACTCTCAGGGAACTGGCCCAGCCCATCTGTCCCTTACCCTCATGAGTGTTCAAGGCCCTCCCCAAAGAGCCCCCTCCCACCCTCCATCAAATGTTACTCATCCTCTAAGCCCCAGCTTAAACACACCTTCTCTAAGGAATTTCCTATGGCCCAGGCTAGTTTGGCTCAGTGGGTAGAGCGTCGGCCTGTGGACTCAAGGGCCCCAGGTTCAATTCCAGGCAAGGGCATATGCCCAGCTTGCAGGCTCAGTCCCCAGTAGGGGGTGTGCAGGAGGCAGCTGGTCAATGATTCTCTCTCTTCATTGATGTTTCTTTTTTAAAAATATATATTTTTATTGATTTCAGAGAGGGAGTGGTAGAGAGAGATAGAAACATCAGTGATGAGAGAGGATCATTGATTGGCTGCCTCCTGCACACCCCCTACTGGGGATCGAGCCCACAACCAGGCATATGCCCTTGACCAGAATCAAACCTGTGACCCTCCAGTCTGCAGGCCAATGCTCTACCCACGGAGCCAAGCCGGCTAGGGCTCTTCATTGATGTTTCTGTCTCCCTCTCCCTTCCTCTCTGAAATCAATAAAGATATATTTTTTAAAAAACAGAAATGTCCTGTGTCTGCTGTAGCCCATCCTTCAGAGGTTCACAGAGCCATGTGGTCACCCCCTTTCCCCACCACACGCACAAGAGTGTACACTGTGTGTGCTGCAGGAGCCAGGAGACATGGACCCCAGCTCTGGTTCTGTCACTGACTGTGCACGCCCAGGAAAGCCACCTCTCCTCCAAAATCAGGGAGTGTGACCAGGTGACCCCTAAGGCCCTGGCATCCTCTTAGCCCCAACACCCACCAGCAGGACCCACAAAAGGAGAAAGTCCAGGAACTCCCAGGGGAGCAGAGAGCTCTGAGGAGGAAGAGGGGAAACAGGTCTGCCAAGGCAGGGGGGGCGGGGGCAGCAGACAGTAGAAAGCCTAATAATTGCCCAGGAGCCAGCAAGGGGCAGGAAGCAAACAGTGCCTGGGGTGAGAGAAGCCACCGCACAAGGAACTGCTTGGAGGGCCAGTATGTCCTGCTGACTGGCTGTGGGCAAGTATGGGCCAAACACAGTGGCGATGAAGGCCAGGCCTCGGCCTTCTGGTGTAGGTCAGATCTGCAGATCTGTGAAATGAGTCCCAAAGTCCTGGGGCTGCAAAGGCTGCCAGGCCAGGGGCAGGGGAGCACAGTGCCAGCCAGTGGGCAGGCTTAAAGAAGCAGTGTGTTGGCTCATGAAGGCCCCTCGGGGCTCCTGAATGCTGTGTCCATACAGGGGGCAGACACATCACCGTCGCCCGCCTGCCAAACCCCATTGTCTATCTGCACAGCCTGGCCTGGACAGACCTCAGCCTGGGCTCTGGTCAGCCTAGACCCCTTGCTTCCTCACTGCTCAGCATGCCTTCCCTTCTCGGGGGAGGGTCTTCCCTAACGCCGCCTTAAAGGCTCTTCTGGGAGCACCTGAGCTGAAGGCCAAGTTCAAGTGTTTCCGACATGAAACTCCACATAAGGCCCCAACAGCAGACAGAATGAAGGTCCCTGGAGAGCCCTGCCCCAGGTGGGAGGTTGTCATAGAGGAGAAAGCCTGCTCTCACCCACACCCTGCCCCTGGCACCTCCTCATGGGCAGAACCTGGGTCAAGAGGCGGGATTACCACACTGTCATTTGACAAACATTTCCTGAGCAGGGATTGAGTGCCAGCCTAGTGCTGGGTGCTGCAAAGGAGCCAAGAGGCGCAATGGTGGAATCCCTGAAGGAAGAAGGAGACCACAGAAGGGAGCCCCAAAGCCCACCTCACTTCCTCTCTAAGTGGGGCCAGCAGAAGATAACGGTTCAAATCCTGGCTCAGCCTCTTACCAGCTGTGTGACCTTGGGCAAGGTGTCTCAAAAAGGAGATCTCGCCCTGGCCGGTTTGTCTCAGTGGATAAAGTGTTGGCCTGCGGACTCAAGAGTCCCGAGTTCAATTCTGGTCAAGGGCACATGCCCGGGTTGTGGGCTCGGTCTCCAATAGGGGGCGTGCAGGAGGCAGCCGATCAATGATTCCCTCTCATAATTGATGTTTCTCTTTTGCTCTTCCTTTCCCTTCCTCTCTGAAATCAATAAAAATATTTTTTTAAAAAAAAGGAGAACTCGTGTCCTTTACACACAAAGTACTGCCGACACCATGTGGGGGCTTTTCCCACACCAACCAATCCTCCAGCTCTGCAGGCACCAGCTGGGTGTCCTGCAATCCAGTTCAGCTCTGACACTGTCTTCCTTGAAGATAGCGTCAGATCCCACGGGGTCAGGGCTCAGTCCCACAAGACTGCCCCCATGTCAGACGCCAGTCCCAAGTCCTGGGTTGTCACCTGTACTCCTGACGGACCAGCTATAAGCAGGGGTTCCCACAACCCCCTTCTCAGATTCCATAATTTGCTATGACGGCTTACAGAACTCAGGGACACCTTCCCTAGATGTAGCAGTGTGTTATATAAGGACATGATAAAGGGTACAAGGGGAGAGCCAGATGAGGAAGTACACTGGGGGAGGTCCAGAAGGGACCCCAGAGCTTCTGTCCCTGTGGGGTTGGGACAGCATGTGGACGTGTCTCCCACCCAGATGCTCTCTTAACCCGGTACTTTGGGAGGTTTTATGGAGGTTTCATCACAGAGGCAAGGTAGATTTCTTTTTTATTTCTTTGATTTTTTGTGACTTTTTCTCTTACAATGTAAGTATTGGTTCCTGGTGACAACAACATTGTAACATATGCACTGTATTCTACTATAGCCGCCCCCTACCCATGGGAACATGGCCCAAGGCCCCAGTGGGTGCCTGGAACTGCAGATTGTACTGAGCCCTATATAGTCTGTGTTTTTCTGATACACAATAAAGTTTAATTTATGAATTAGGCCCAGGAAGAGATTAACAACAATAACTGAAGGTAAAATAGGACAATTATAACAGTATACTGTAATAAAACTTACGTAAATGTAGTCTCTCTTTCTATGATAACCACAACGGCTACTAAGTGACTAACAGGCAGGTAGCGTGTACATCAGCAATGTGCAACCTTTTTCATCTCATGGCACATAAAGTAATTACTAAAATTCTGTGGCACACAAAAAATACATTAAATTTTTTGCCAACCTGACAAAAGAAATAAGTGTAATTCTTACTTATTCACACAGGACAGCTATTGTTATGTTGGCTGTTGCCATATTTTTTTGCAATCTCAGGGAAAGAGGCCAGTGCCCCTGACTAGATAGTCAGGTATTGCATGTTTTAAAAACTCTGGCACAGCAGTTGAAAATCCCTGGTCTGCATCACAGACAAGGGGAGGAATCAGGTGCTGGGTTTAGCTCCCTTCTCTATTGCCTCCACTTCTTCTTTTTCCTGAACATTCCTACTTTTCATCGGATGCTTAGTCTTCCTTCCGTCTTGTGTCTAGGCATCATGGATTATTAACTCAGTCCCCAGACCCCTGCCCTCCCCTGGAGGAGGAGGCTGGGCTGAAAGTTCATCGCTTAGACTTTCTGGTGACAGCCCCCATCCCGAGGCCATCAGAAGGCCCCAAGAGTCGCCTCATTAAACAAAAGGTGCTCCTATCCCTCAGGAAACTCCAAGGGGTTGCGGAGCTCTGTGTCAGGAACCTGGGGAGAGACAAAATACATATTTTTTACTGTGTCACCTCTGGACCTCACTTTCTTCATCAATAAAGTGGGAATCATGATACCATGTCCTTGAGCTATTTTAAGGATTCAAGAAGTGAAGAGTTCTTAGTCCTGTGTTTGCCACACAAAGAATTTAGTAAACCATAATTTATATTCTTATAGATGAGGAAATTGAGACCTAGAAAGGGAGGCAGAGAGGACTTGCCCACGGTCCACTTGCAACAAGGCTCTGGGATTCCATTCAGTTGCCTGAGCGGCTGCCCTGTGCCCGATGCACCGCCCGGCATGGCCGAGGAGCACCGGGCAACCTTGGCAGTCCCCGTCCTCAATGGCCCTACATTCTGTGCTAGAAACTGTGCACAGGGCAGTACTCCCTGCTCTGAGTCCCTCTTCCCCAGGGAGAGACCTGACAGTCAGGCCAGCAGACTAACCAGGCCGAGGAGAGGTCAAGGGTGGAGCTGTGTCCCTCAGGACCTCCGCACGTGCCCTTGTTTGGAAATAGGGTTGTTGAAGAAGGGATGAGTTAAGATTTGGTCATGCTGGGGTAGGGGGCCCTCATCCTATACAGCTGGCGTCTGTGAGAGGAGAGACAGACAGACTGGCAGGGAGAACGCTGTGTCAGCAGCAAAGTGGCTTTTGGGAATGAGGAGGTTTCAGGATAAAAAGTCGGGCTTGGGTGCCAGGGACAAGCCCCAGGCTGAAGGAGACGACTAGGATTTGTCCTCATTGGATACACAGGGTGGGGCAAAAGTAGGGTTACAGTTATGAGTCCGCAAAGCAGAGTTTATTTTTGTATTATTACTTGTTAATTACTGTATTATTTTCCATAGGAACAACTGTAAGCCTATTTTTTCCCCACCCACCCTAAACGTGAGAACAGCCCACCCGGCAGAGGTCCCCTGGGGTGGGTGCTGATCTCCCATCCCTGTGGGGAGAGGGCCTCAGAGCGCCCTCTGGGGGCCTTGGGGAGGAGAGAGACGGGAAAGGCAGCTGTTAAAAGGAGCCAGTGACCTAGGAACCCACTGCAATTGGAGCATTCTGGGAGGGGGTGGGGTCCTCCTCCCCACCCCCCAGAACCTTCAACTGTCACGCACCAGGCTTGCCACCAAAATGATGTACTCCTCAGGTAGGCTCGGGGCACGTCCCAGGCCTGTGCCCTGCAGACCAGCCCCCGGGAAAGGGGCTGTGTCCCCTGGAGGGTCCTCTTCCTCAGACAGTTTGGGGAGAGAACAGGCTGCGGTTCAGACACAGGAGCTTTCTCCTGGTCCCCACTGAGACTGAAGCTGGGGCGAGGGGGCGACTGCTCACCACCGTCACAGCTGCCTGGGGACAAGGCTTGCGTGAGGGAACCCCAGCGACAGAAATAAAGCTCGGGGAACAGAGAGAACTCCCCTCGGCCTGGAAAGCAGGCCTCGGTGCAGAGGGGGTCCTCGGAGGCCGCAGGAGCGGGCGCACAGGCAGCCGGGCACCAGGCCTCAGGGCTGGGGGTGTGGGTGGGGGCTGGGTGCGTGGGGCGCACAGCAGACCGCAGTGGGGAGAGGAAGGAGCCGGCACAGGTGAGTTGTTCTGCGGGTGGGAGGTCAGTGGCCAGCGGGCGGCCGCCCCAGCCTGTGCGGGCTTAGCCCTGCCCCTGAGCCAGCCTCGGAGACACCCTGGACCCAGCCTCCCGGCTTCTCGGGCCCTCACCCCGTCCTGAGCCCTGGGAGTGCGGGCCGGGCCCCAAGAGAAGAACCCAGCCCAGCCCTGGCTTTTCAGAAGCTCCCTAACTGGGAATCCAGTCACCGTCTTCCTTCCTCCCAGCTGTGGGTCCTCAGCTGTCCTGTCTGTGGGGGGACAGCCCTGCCCCCACTCTCTGAGATGACGCCCAGTCTGAGGGGGGAAACAGGACATGAACTGAAGCAGAAGGCTTCCTGGCCACTCATGCTCCGCCGTCTGCCTGTCTTTCCCAGAGCCGCCCTTGTCTGTCTGTCTCAGCTGGCCATGCCCCCACCTAGCCCACCTAACAGGGCTTGGGCCTGTGCCCTGTCTGGGGAGAGCTTGTGGATAACTGGGGTGGAGTGCGTGTGTGTGTGTGTGTGTGTGTGTGTGTGTGTGTGTGAGTGTGTGTGTGAGTCCACCCTGCCAGCAGGCTGAGTGACAGGCTCAGCCCCCGGGACTAGATGCCCAGGATCGCAAGCAAGGTTTGCAGTGAAGGAGGTGAGCAATGCTCCTGAGCTGGGTGCTGACAGGGCGGAGGCCTCCAGGGAGATGAGGGAAGAGAGATGTCACCATCATCACCTCATCCGCCCTCCGATGTTCGCTTGGCACCAGCACCTTCTGGGGTCCTCCAGGCCCCCAGGAGGCCTCTGCACAGCCCGGGGACAGCCAGGCACAGAGCAGTTCGCCTTGCATGTGGGTGACCTTCGCCATTCACTTAACCCAGGTTCCCCAACCTCGCCACTCCTGATCACTGTCACGGGGCTGTCCCGGGCACTGTAGGATGGTTAGCAGCAGCCTTGGCCTCTGCCCACAGGATGCCAGGAGCACCCCACCCCGCTCCCCAGCTATGCCAACCGAAAACGCCCTGACACATTCCCAGCATTCCCTGGGGGCATGATCATCCCCAGTTGATAACCACTGACCCACCTGACTTCTCTGGGCGGCCCTGGGAGGCTCCTGGGTGCGAGGAGGAGTCCTTCCTGCCCCGCCAGCCCTGCGATAGGGCCAGGCCACGAAGCAAACAGGTTCTCCATGCTCGCCCTCTCGGGGTTCTCCACCCGCCTCCGCACCCTCCTCTCGGGAAGGGCCCTGCAGGTCTCCCTTCACAGCCTTCCCCTGGCTCCTTCACACAGATGTGAGCCACGGGTCCCCCGATACACACACAGACACACACTTCATGAACACACTTCACACACACACCACAGAGACACACACTTACACCTCACACACTCTTCATAGACACACTTCACAGACACACACACATTTCACACACACACACTTCACATACACACACTCACACCTCACACACACTTCATAGACACACTTCACACACACACACTTCATAGACACACTTCACAGACACACACACATTTCACACACACACACTTCACATACACACACTCACACCTCACACACACTTCATAGACACACTTCACACACACACACACCACAGACACACACACACACACCTCACACACTCTTCATAGACACACTTCACAGACACACACACACTTCATAGACACACTTCACAGACACACACGATCTACAGACACACTTCACAGACACACACACATTTCACACATACACACTTCACATACTCACACCTCACACACACTTCACAGACACACACTTCACAGACACACTCACTTCATAGACACACACTTCACAGACACACACACACACTCCACAGACACACACACTTCACAGACACACACTTCACAGACACACTCACTTCACAGACACGCTTCATAGACACACACTTCACAGACATACTCACACTCCACACACAGTCACACTTCACAGACACACACACTTCACAGACACACACTTCACAGACACACTCACTTCACAGACACGCTTCATAGACACACACTTCACAGACACACTCACACTCCACACACAGTCACACTTCACAGACACACACACTTCACAGACACACACACACACTCCACAGACACACTCACTTCACAGACACGTTTCACAGACACACACTTCACAGACACACTCACACTCCACACACAGTCACACTTCACAGACACACACACTTCACAGACACACACACACACACTCCACAGACAAACACACACTCACTGCACAGACACACTCACTTCATAGACACAATCACACTTCACAGACATACACACACACTTCATAGACAACACACTTCACAGATACATACACTCACATTTCATAGACACAATCACACGTCAAAGGCACACACACTTCACAGACACACACAGTCACATTTCACAGACACACACTCACAGTTCACAGACACACTTCACAGGCACCCACACACTCTTCACACTCTTACACTTCACAGACACAGTCACACTTTACAGACAGACTTCACACACAGTCACACTTCATAGACACACACTCCACAGAAACACACACACACCTATTCCACAGACACACCAGCACACCCCTGTCTCCCCCGGTCTGAGGGAGTGGGAAGGAGTTTCCTGGACCATTTCTAAGAGAAGCCCAGAGGGCTGGGCTGGAAGAGAGAGGTGGGGTGAAGGGCAGGAGGAAGAGCTCCCTGATCCTGGCTGCACCCCCCTCTGCCCTGCCCCTCAACCTGACTCTTCCAGAGCCAGGATCTCCTGGTGCCCTCCACCCCAGGGGAGTGGGTGAGCGCAGAGCAGGTGAAAGGAGCAGTCACTCCCCAGAACCTCCCTGATTATCCCCGGCCTGAGCGGCCTCTTTCCCTGGCCCCTTCTCCCTGTCTCTGTGGCCCACGAGCTGACCGTGTGGAGGGACCGCCTGGGGAGGACCTTCTCAGAGTTCCATGTGGGAGAGTGTCCACTTCTGACTCCTCCAGGCCCAGGACAGAATAGATATTCCCAAAGGCTGGCTGAGATGAGCTCAGACCTAGTGACAGCGACAGACAAACACACAGACATTCCCAATGTGCCGAGTGCGTATGCTGCTCTCCTATGATCCATGAGTTCTACGAAGGGGGGTGTTCAGGGAGCCATGTGATCCTGGGAGGAGCTCAGTCAATGCTAGTTGACCAGCCAGGGCAGTGGGGAGAAGGCGAGGAGCTTCTCTGAGCACCTACTAAACACCCGTCTTTTGCATGTACGTCGCATCCTTTAACCCTGAAACACCCTTCACAGAAGGGTAGAGTAGCCTCTTTATACAGATGAGAAACACCAAGGCCCAGAGATGTAAAGCAGCTTGCCCAAGGCCACACAGGTGCTCATCCCGGCAGTGCAGCCCAGGGCACTAGCGCTGCTAAGGAGGAATTGGCTGCCTCCCCAGCCCCTTTTCCAACCCCTCATCCACCTCTGCGGCCCCTCCCCTTGCAGCTGAGGAGAGTGGTTTAACAAAGACTACCAGAGGCTGGAGGAAGATGGAGGAAGGGATGGGCCACCGCCCTCTCTCCAACTGGGCATCTGCCCCTCCACAAGGCTCCTTCCCAGGAGAGCAGCAGGTGTGCTGGGTGAGAGCATGGGCCAGCCTGCCCAGGTGCGGCCCTGCCTCTGCTGCCCACTAGGTGTGTGGCCTCGAGGAAGTTCGACCTCTCTGTGCCTCGGTTTCTCCCTCTGTAGTGGGGAGACAATAATAAACCTAGCCAAAGGGGTGTCGTGAGGATTCAATGAGTTAATGCATGTAACGTGTTGGTAACCATGCCACGCCTGTGCCAAGTCCTCAAAGACTATTAACTCTTATTGTTATAAACGCTAGTTGCTTTCCTGAAGGAGGATTCCTAACATCTTGCCATCACAAGTCACAGGCTCTGTGGAAGCAGCAAAGGACAGGATCCCAAGTCTTTCTTCAGCAAACCCACCCTCATCCTTACGGCCAATAAACTTTTCTTAGCGGGGCCTGGAGCTTCCAGGCCCCAGATACCCACGGGGACCCCAGCCAGGCCCTTCGGCTGTGGCAGGACCTCTGATCACTGCCCTCACCAATGCTCGGGCATGGCCTGTGGGCAGTGCTGGGTCGGAGTCTGCAGCTCCCACCATTTACTGGGCACCAGCTCTGGGAGCTTCTCCCTAATGGAATGGAGGGTCCCATGGGTGAGCCACACGCCATCTGTCCCATCACAGGATCGTTACTGGGCCTCTTCCTGTGAAGGAACAAAGATGCACACCCCCTTCCTGGCCCTTTCCAGGGGCTGCCAGGGAACAGCATTCAGAACATGTGCTGAGTATCTGCTCCGTGCTCCAGGCAGCAACAAGCAAAGCAGACAAAGCTCCCTGTCCTCATGAGCTTGCACTCTGGTGGGGGAGGCAAATCATGAACAAAATACCTAGTCCCATCAGGACTGCAGCGGGCAGGAAGCCAGGGGGGTGGGGCAGGAAAGAAAACAGATATGCAAACAAATGAAAAGTTACAGCAGTGCAAGGCAAGGCATCCACTCATTCATTCATCCCCTGAAAGGCCAGGCACCGCATGAGACAGAGGGAACCCAGTGGTGGACCTGGGGCCCCCACCTCCATCCTCACAGACAGATCAACTCAGAGCCGGCGGACAGTGAGGGGTGTCATAAAGGAAAGGGGTTGGACGCTCATGTGGCCCCGAACTGCAGGGGCATATCAAGGGCGGCTTCACGGAGGGGGTGGTGTTGAGCAAGGGCTGGAAGGCCTCGCAGGACTTTTCCCAGGGAACCAGGACTGTGCGTAGGGTCAGGAAGGATTCCAGGCAGAGGCACAGAGCTGGGAACAGTCCGATGCAGCTGGATGAAGGCAGCCCGTGCCCAAAGGTGCTTGGGGGGACAGAGGCAGCCTGGTCTGGGTTTGTCAGGCCAACAAGAGGAGACGACGGGTCATTACTGGACCTCGGGAAGTCCCAAGGAGACGCTGACGTGGGATGGGAGAATGGGTTGCTGGGTGGGAAGAGGAAGGGGCATCAGATCAGTTCAGCCACAAATGGCCCACGAGCCCCTGAGCTGAGGAAGGTGGCTTGGGCTCCACAGGCCTCCCTGCTGAGGACAGGCACCACCAGGAGGCGGTGTAAGGGCAAAGGTCAGAGCCTAGTCGGGGGGGGGGGGGGGGGGGGGGCTGCGCTCAGACTCAGTCCAGGCCCAACCTTCCTTCTGTGACCTTGGGCAAGCTACCTGACCTCTGGGCTCCTGCCTCCTCTTCTGGGAAGTGGAGGTCTGCATGGTCCTACATCAGGGCCCGTGTGCTAGGCCCAGAACAGGTGCTCAGGACCCTTAGCTCTGCTGTTCCAGCTCTTCTTGTGGGTCAGCTCGAGGGAGGAAGAATAGGGGAGACCCCTGCTCTGGCCTCTGAGACATAGCCCTCTGTGGGCTCAGGCTCCCCTCTGGACAGCCCTCTCTGTCACTGTTCCCCTTCCTTCCTCATTCAGATTTCTCTCAGACACTGGCCCCAGCTGGGCTCTGTTTCATTTAGACCCCGTCCTTCCTCCCCTCCCCCTAAGCTCCTCCTCATCCCAGAGGAAGGACCACCCCGGGGTCAGACGGGTGGGACTGGAGATTCAGAGTGATCTCAGCAATGTGGTCTCTCCTCCTCTCCCTCCTCCCTCAGGTTCTTCTCCTGCCTGGGTCCACTGCTGGTGACAGCGGGAGTCAGTCCCCTGTATTGTAGGTGGGAGGCCGTCCTCGGGAAGGGATGCAAACTTGTGGTCCCTCTTGCAGGAGGCCGTGTGGGCAGGGTGTCCTGGGCCCCCAGCCGCGTGGCTGCCTTGGGAGCTGTCAGCCAGCCTGATCTTTCCCCTCAGAGACTTCACCACCACAGCCCCCGACTGGACTCCCCTCCCTGTGAGCAGCCCCTTCCTCTGCCCTCCTGCCCTCTACACTCCATTATCTCCACGCTCCTCCAGAGGCAGAATCTGCTGCAAGGTCTGGGGGTCATCTCTAAAAAACATTTTTATTGATTTTTTTTTTTTTTAGAGAGGAAGGAAGAGAAAGAAAAGAAAGCATGTGCTTTCAGTGCCTGGGACGATGCCCAACCAACTGAGCCACACCGGCCAGGGCTGGGGACCATGTTTTCAACAGCTTTATTGAAATATGATTCACATACCATACAGCTCACTAATGTAATGGCTTTTCTTACATTTTTGTACCACAATCACCACAATCAATTTTAGAACATTTTTATATCCCCCCAGAAGAAGCCCCGAACCCTTTAGCCATCAACCTCCAACCCCTCCATCCTCCTAAGTCCTCAGCAACCCCTCACCTACTTTCTATATAGTTTGGCCTATTCGGGGCACTTCGTATTGTTGGACTCATACAATATATGATCTTTGTGAATGCTTTCTTCACTTAGCATCATGTTTTCAAGGTTCATCCATGTTGTAGCACATGTCAATATTTCATTTATTTCTGTTGAAAAGTAAATGGTGAAAAATATCCCATTGTAGGTATATTCCATACATCCACTGATGGGCATTTGGGTTTTTTCCCCTACTTTTTGGCTATTGTAAATATTGCTGCTAGGAACATTTGTGTACAGGATTTTGAATGGACACATGTTCTTCTTTCTCGTGGGCATGTATGTAGTTAGGGGTGAAATTGCTGGGTCCCGTGGTGCTTCTATGTTTGAATGCCTGGGGAGCCTCCAGACTGTTTCCCAAAGTGGCAGCACCCATTTGCATTCCCACCAGCAGTGTACAAGGGCTCCAGTGTCTCCACCTCCTGGCCAACACTTGTCATTGTCACTCTTTGTTTACAGCCATCCTAGTGGGTGTGAGGTGGTATATCACTGATTTGCATTTGTCTGGTGACTAAAGATGTTGAGCATTTTTTCATGTGATTATTGGTCATTTATATATCTTCTTCTGAAGAATATCTATCGAGATCGTTTGTCCGTTTTTTTGATGGGGTTATTTGTCTTTTTATGATTAAGTAGACTCGGTGTTCATCGATAAGGGGATGGCGGCTCACATCAGCCACAACAGACTCAAGGCCAAAGGCATGGGCCAACACAATAACGCCCACGACTACAGAAACCAGAGCTTTGAGGACCTGCGAGAGTTCTGTCTGAGGAAGGGGGAACTGTTCGAGGACCCTGTATTTCCTGCCGAACCCACTTCTCTGGGCTTCAAGGACCTGGGCCCCAACTCCAAAAATGTGCAGAACATCCGCTGGCTGCGGCCCAGTGTGGGCACTGGGAGGGGAGGGATGGGCTCCGGGGGGCAGGGCAGAGTGTAGTGATGCCCTGGCACTCTGATCACCTCCAGTCCCCCTCAGCCCTCTGCTGGCCCTGGCACGAGGCTCCACCCCCATCAGGGCTGGAGACAGTTTTGGACGTGCTTAAGCAAAACCTCTCAGTAACCCCTGGGAAAGTCCTCGCCAACCTTCACTATCACAACCTACAACGTGCCAAGCGGGTCCTGTACCCTCTCCTGCCCCTACCCACCTTTTCCCTTAGACCTGGGAAGGGGACCCTTCCCCAGGAAAGTAGGGAGGGAGGTTGGAGGGGGGTATCCTGGGCTCCCTGACACCTTTATTCCTTCACTGCAGGAAATCACAAGCAATCCTCACTTCATTCTGAACGGGGTCAGCCCCACGGACATCTGCCAGGGGGTTCTCGGTGAGTGGGGAGCAGGAAGGCTGGTCTCCCCTGGAGGTAGGGATGAATTAGGGAGGAGCCACCAGTGTCTTTTTTAAAAAAATATATATATTTTTTTATTGATTTCAGAGAGGAAGGGAGAGGGAGAAAGAAACATCAATGATGAGAATCATTGATTGGCTGCCTCCTGCACTCCCCCTACTGGGGATCAAACCCACAACCCAGGCATGTGCTCTGACTGGGAATCGAACCATGACCTCCTGGTTCATAGGTCAAGGCTCAACCACTGAGCCATGATGGCTAGTCCCAAAGTGTCTTTTGAGGCTGGGGAACTGGGAGCCCTTAGGATCAGACAACACCTTCTGTTCCCTGTCACCCCACTTCTGAGGAGATGGTAGTGAGAGTGCCAGGTGGTCTTCCTGCTCCCCACTCACCTGGATTCCAACCTCCCCGCTGCCCCCTGGGTCTGGGAGTAGGCTGGGGTGGTGGTATATTAGCTATTGGCCGCGACACAATGAATTACCCAAGACTCAGTGACTTCCAGCGCCCACAAATGTGCTGTCACCTGACAGTTTCCGTGGGGCAGGAGCTCGGGAGCAGCACAGCTCGGTGGGGCTGGCGCGGGGTCCTCGGGAGGCTGCTGCAGTCAGCCCGCCCGTTGGGGCACGGTCATCTGAAGGTTGGACGGGGCTGGTGGATCACTTCCACGATGGTAGCCAGCTTCCCCGGAGTGAGTGATCCGAGAGAGAACAAGGAGGAAGCTATGATGCCATACCACCTATTCTCAGGAGAACACACACACACACACACACACACACACACTGAAGGGGCGTGGGAGGAGAGTCAAGAACGTGGCATATCTTAGAGCCACTGCAGGTGTCAGAACTTCCCTGTCTGGCCTATCAGGTAGAGAAGCGTGGTCCCCTCAGCCCCTCTCCCACAGGCTCCCCTGGACAGTCCTGAGAGAGATTTTCCTTTCTAAACCTGGTCCATTCCACAGTTTCCTCCAAACCCCTCCTTGCGTCTTCAGGGAGAAGGCCAGGGCGGGTTTCCTCCAGGGCTGAATTCCTTCCCATCTGTGGCTGTGGAAAGAGCAGGGTGTGGGCAAGGCACAGGCCAAGGAGACCTCAGGCCACGTGCGCTGGAGCAGCCACGGCTATTGGAGAAGAACACTGGCTTCTCCCTGGGTGCCCTTTTGGCGATAGAGGATGGATGGGTCCTTAACCTCCCTCCCCCACCCTCTGCCTCCCTCCTAGGCACCTCCACAGCCTGGCGGCCATGGGTCATCCCAGACGCTGTCCCAGGGCCCTCAGCCTCCACCTGGCCCAGGGTACTCACCACATGGGGCACCACCTGCCCCCCAGCCCCAGCCCATGGGGTCTGAGATCCCAGGAGACGGATGGCAATGGATGGCCTCAGCCCGGGCATACTGCCCAACGCCTAGCCCCAGAGACCTGGGGTACAGGCTGAGCCCCTTGGGTCTCCAATACTATGTGGGTGACATCAGGCAGAGCGGTCTTGGCTGCACCAGTGTACCATGGGGTAGAGGTGGGGGCCCTGGGAGATGATTGGCTCTCTCCCAAAGGAGGCAGGTCCCAGAGGGAGGTGCTACACCAAGGCCAAAAATGCCTCCTCCCCAAATCCCAAAACAGAAGCATGTGGCTCTAATTTGTAAATCCCCCACCTAAAAGAAAAGGTGGAGAAGCTTACTGCACCGGCACCCTCCTGCCCTGCTCCCCAGCCCCCCCCCCTTAGCTTCCTTAGTGGGAGGGCCAGCTGGGGAGGGGCCACAGAACCAGCTCCTGCTCCTCAGTGGCTCGGATTTGGACCCACACACAATGGGAGCGCTCAGGGGGAGCTCCTGCCTGTCTTTCCAGGGGACTGCTGGCTGCTGGCTGCCATCGGCTCCCTTACCACATGCCCCAAACTGCTGTACCGCGTGGTGCCCAAGGGGCAGAGCTTCAAGAAAAACTATGCTGGCATCTTCCATTTTCAGGTGAAGGGCAATGGGAAAGGCAGAGCGGCTTTGTGGGGTGTGTATGTGGAGGGGAAGTATGGAGGAAGGGAGAGAAAGAATGACTATGTGCTTTGGAGTTCACCTTTTTTCTTCTCTTTTTGAAAAACGACATTTATGCCTTGGCCAGTGAGGAGCATTCTTCCATTCTTCAAAAAGTCAAGAGTTTGATCCCAGTCAGGGCTTATGCTAGGTTTCGGGTTCAAATCCTGACCCCAGTTCCAGGCATGTGCAGAAGGCAGCCTGTTGACGTTTCTCACATCTACGTCTCTCTCTCTCTCTCTCTCTCTCTCTCTCTCTCTCTCTCTCTCTCTCTCCCCACACACATACATATACATATATGTGTGCACCTGGTATGTATGATATTGGGAGTCTCATCACAATTGCTCTTCAAATTTAGCAACATATGGATAAATTCACCATGTCATAAAAATATATCTGAGAATGACAAGAATTTTTAAGAGTTAAGACCTCAGGAATCCTAAAGTCTGGCCAAGGTCAAAAGATGGGTTGGGTACCCCTGGATGCCACGGCAGGACCTGGAGATGAGGCTGGTGGTGAAATTCAGGCTTTTGATCATTTTTCAGTCTCTATTCAGCCATTCTGGGGGAGTCAGATCTTTGACACTGGCGTGTCACTAAATCTGGCCACCAGGAGGCGCTGGTGTAACGGAGTGCCCATGCAAGAGTGTGTGTGTGTGTGTGTGTGTGTGTGTGTGTGTGTGTGTGTGTGCGCGCGCGCGCTTAGTGGAAGGGGGTGGCAGACAGAAGCCATATGCCTCATGGCCCACTGAGGCCCACCTTGCTGCCCACAGATTTGGCAGTTTGGGCAGTGGGTAAGCGTGGTGGTGGATGACCGGCTACCCACAAAGAATGGCAAGCTGTTGTTTGTGCACTCAGGCGAGCGCACTGAGTTCTGGAGTGCCCTCCTGGAGAAGGCGTATGCCAAGTGAGTGCCCTGAGCCAAGGAACTGGGCTTGCTCCAAACCTGCCTAGCCGTTGGCAGCGATGGGGCAGCTGGAATCGAGGGGAAAGGCAGAGAGAGGGGTGGCAGGGCATCCTTCCCTTCCCTCACCTTACCCTCTGGTGTCCAAGCTCGCATCTCTCTGCCAGAGCTCACAGTGCCCTCTCCGTGCCCACAGGCTGAGCGGGTCCTATGAAGCACTGTCGGGGGGCAACACGGTGGAGGGCTTTGAGGACTTCACAGGGGGCGTGACCCAGAGCTTCCAACTGCAGAGTCCCCCAAAGAACCTGCTGAGAATACTTAGGAAGGCCATAGACCGATCTTCTCTCATGGGTTGCTCCATCGATGTAAGTCATGCTTGGTTTTGCCTCACGACCTTTCCCCAGGTACCTGCATAGCCAGCTCCTTCTCATGCACATTTCAGCTCACACGCCCCTTCCTCTGGTTAGCCCTCCCTGCCTCCCAATCTAACGTAGCTGCTCCGGCCCCCATTTACCCTCTACTTTGAAATCACAATATACAATTCTTCTCTATATATTTATTCACAGCCTATCTTCTCCAGGCAGTTTTCACATTCCATGAAGGCACTGACTTCTTGGTCTCATTCATTGCCTGATCCTGGGCCTTAGGGTGGCACTTGGTATGCAATAGCTACTCAACAAATACTTTGCTCCGCTAAACAAATGAACCTGGAGTGCTACCGTATGACTCGGCAATTGCATTCTTGTGCATTTACCCCAGAGCAGTGGCCGGCAAACTCATTAGTCAACAGAGCCAAATATCAACAGTACAACGATTGAAATTTCTTTTGAGAGCCAAATTTTTTAAACTTCTTCTAACGCCACTTCTTCAAAATAGACTCACCCAGGCCGTGGTATTTTGTGGAAGAGCCACACTCAAGGGGCCAAAGAGCCGCATGTGGCTCGCGAGCCGCAGTTTGCCAACCACTGCCTTAGAGAAATAAAGACATGTTCACACAAAAGCCTGAACACAAATGTGTAGAGAAACTTCATTCATAATAGCCAGACACTGGAAACAACCCATATATCCTTCAAAGGGTGAATAGTTAAACAATGGCGCGCATACCACGGAGCACTACTCGGCAGTAAAAGGAAAGAATGAACTAGCCCTGGCCAGGTGGCTCTCTTGGTTGGAGCATCGTCCCATGCACCAAAAGGTTGTAAGTTCGATTCCTGGTCAGGACACATACCTAGGTTTCAGGTTCAATCCCTGGTCCAGGTGCATGGGAGAGGCAACCTATCAATGTTCTTCTCACACTGATGTTTCTCTCCCTTCTTCTCCCTCTAAAAAAAAATCAATAAAAAGATATCCTCAGGTGAGGATTTTAAAAAATGAACTATTGGCATGTGCAACAACTTAGGCAAATCTCAAAGGAGTTATGTTGAATAAAAAAAAAAAAAATCCGCCTGGCCGGCATAGCTCAATGGTTAAGCATCGACCCATGAACCAGGAGGTCAGGGTTTGATTCCTGGTCAGGACACATGCTGGGGCTGCAGGCTCGATCCCCAGTGTGGGGCGTGCAGGAGGAGGCTGATCAATGATTCTATTTTTTTAATATTTTTTATTGATTTCAGAGAGAAAGGGAGAGGGAGAGCGAGATAGAAACATCAATGATGAGAGAGAATCATTGATTCGCTGACTCCTGCATGCCCCACACTGGGGATTGAGCCTGCAACCTGGGCATGTGCCCTGACCAGGAATCGAACCGTGACCTCCTGGTTCATAGGTCAACACTCAACCATTGAGCTACACCAGTCAGGCTAATCGATGATTCTTTCTCATCATTGATGTTTCTCTCGCTCTCCCTCTCCCTTCCTCTCTAAAATCAATAAAAATGAATTTTTTTAAAAAAACAATCCCAAAAGGTTCCATGCTGTATGATTCTATTTATATGACAGTCTTGAAATGACAAATGAAAAATGGAGAACAGATTGGAGGTTGTCAGAGGTTAGGGAGGAGAGTAGCAAGAAGAGGTCATAGAGGACAACAAGAGAGGTGTTTGGGGGACGGAAATCTATCACCACTGTGGTGGATACACGAAACTACACATGTGATACAACTATTTAGAATGCACACCTGAGTACTAGTAAAAACGAGGGAATCTGTATAAAAGTGATCAATTGCATCCACACCAACATCCTGGTTTTGATATTGAGCAACAGCTTTGTGAGAGGTTACAAGCAGGGGAAACTGGCTGCGGGCACATGGGATCCCTCTGTGCTATGTCTTACAGCTGCATGTGAATCTTCAGTTCTTTGAAAATGCAAAGTATAATCTTAAAGAAAGGACCCCTGTCTTCAGCCCCCCAATCCCTCTGCCCAGACCCTGAATCCCTCTCCTTCCTCTCTGTTCTGCAGGTCACCAGTGACAGCGAGCTGGAATCCGTGACCCAGAGGATGCTGGTGAGAGGACATGCCTACTCAGTGACCGGCCTCCGGGATGTGAGTCTGACCGCTGCGTCACCTGAGGGGCAGGTGAAGAAACAACTTCCTCCTGCCCCCAGGCTCCTGACCCTGACCCACTCCCCACCCAGATCTCCTACCAAGGCAATATGGAAACCCTTGTTCGGGTCCGGAATCCCTGGGGCCGAATGGAGTGGAATGGAGCCTGGAGTGACAAGTAAGTGCCCCTTGACCAGTGCTCTCGGTAAGGGGCAGAGCACACAGCAGGCCCATGAGCAAGGCCATGCCACAGAGGGACCCATGGGCGCACCCAGGTGCACCCCTCCCCTCTAGATTCTCCATATAACTCAGGACCCCCAGTAGGCAGGCATTCAGGGGTGAGGGCATGTCCAGGAGAAAAGGGGGTACCTCCTGCCCCCCTCACTGCCTGTCTCTGCTCCAGTGCCAAGGAGTGGGAAGAGGTGTCCCCAGACACTCAGAAGCAGCTGCTGCACAGGATGGAGGATGGGGAGTTCTGGTCAGTGCAGCCTGATGGGCTTTTCCTCCCCCCAGCCTCCCACTGGGTGGTGGATGTGGGGGTCCTGGGAAAGGGGGGTCCAATGGGTGTGGGTGCGCTGATGATGGGCTCTAGCGTCCACCCCTCCACCACAGGATGTCCTACCAAGACTTCAGGAGGAACTTCACTTCCCTGGAGATCTGCAGCCTGATGCCCGACGCGCTCTTGGGGGACTATAAGAGCTGTTGGCACACCACCTTCTACGAGGGCAGCTGGCGGCGGGGCAGCACGGCGGGGGGCTGCCGGAACCACCTCGGTGGGGGGCCCGGGAGAGGCGACCAACTCACCACACAGCCCTGCCTGGGGCCCAGGGTCACAGGGGTCAGGGTCCACCATGAGGTCAGGGGCCCGTCAGGTCTGTTGAGGAGGCATGCATGTGGCTGGGAAGCCAGGGCACCCTGGGAAGGGCAGAGCCATCCTGACCTGCTTCCTCCACAGACACGTTCTGGACCAACCCCCAGTTTAGGATCTCTCTCCCCGAGAAGGACGATGACCTAGAGGAGGATGAAGTCATCTGCACCTGCCTGATAGCCCTGATGCAGAAGAACTGGCGGCAGGCGCGGCCCCAGGGGGCCCCGCTGCTCACCATTGGCTTCGTCATCTACAAGGTGGGCACCCAGCGGGACCCCCGGCCACTCTGTTCCCTCCCCAGGCCTCCCCTGGGAGCGGGCCCCTCCCCCACAGGCTCCTCCGCCCTGGCTCTGTCTGGAGTTGGTGCATTGTGCTTTTGAGGCAGGGCCAGCTGTTTCCTTTTGACAAATTATTTTATCTAAAACACTTAGGTAGCACTTCCCTTGTACCAGGCAGGCATCCTTCCCAAGGCCTTATGAATAGTCACGCCTTTTATGAAGAGGAAGGAAACTATGAGGGCCAGAGAGGTGAGGTCACTTGCCCATGCTCACACCTCCACGCAGCAGCAGCAGAACCTGTGTCCTGTTCCCAGACACTTTGAGACTTCGGCACGAGCCCCCCAAGCCTCCCCCAGACGCCCCAGCAGGAGCACTGACCCCAGCGATCAAGAGAAATCCCTGACAAGTGTCTCCCAAACCACGCTTTGCAAAATCCTAGAAATGACCATTTGTTCACTCACTTGCGTATTCACCGAGTGTGCCAGGCCCCCGTCCAACCTCCAGTGGTTCAACCGCGACGAAAACGGGACACAAGCCAGGTCATCCGCTAGGCTGAGTCTATCAGGTTAACAGACACACCTCGAGTCAAGGCATTTCCAAGGTTAGAGGCATTCCTTCTGGGGAAAGGCTATGCCCCGCCCACCGCCGGTCTCCAGCGCCCTCAGCACAGTAAAGGTTCTGGCCATCCCTGCTGGAGAGCAACCTGCTTATCTTGGTTTACCTCACCTTTTCACAAACATAACCGTGTGCCACGCTGTGTCATAGCCCTCACCGGCTTGCTGCAGGACAGCGGGAGCTGCTCGTGGTGAAGAAAATGCTCTCTAGACTTTCAGCCCAGTTCTTTCAAGTCTTAGCAGTGTGCACTGGGCAAGTTACCTCACCTCTTGGGGGCTGTTTCCTGTCCTTGACCTGCAGTGGTAAAACTCTCCCGTTGGCAAAACTGTGTCAACGGTACCAGTACTCTGCTGGCCGAAGCTGAGTGATTATAAACGCTAGGACTTTTAACAGAGCCCATGCCTCACCCCATCACCAGTCCCCGGGTGCCCTTAACACACCCCTGCCAGCACACATGGGCGCGCACGCGTGTACAACACACACACACACATACACAATGCACACTATGCACACCTCTCACACGGCTTCCACAGGCTGGAGCCCCTTCACCATCCTGGGGATCTGACCCTCCTCTCTCTTCTCTTCCTAGGTCCCAGAGGAGGTACAGAAGATGTGGGCTTGGTGCTGGCCAGGATGCTTGTGGATGAGCCAAGGGTGGAATTTGGCCAAGGGCTCTGGGGGCCACTGGGTTAGGATTCCAGGCCCCTCAGGCCCTGGGTGGAAATCAGGGAAAAAAGAGGTCACACCAGGGTCACTACCAGGTGGGTGGTGTCCAGAACCGGTCAGTTGGTGGGGATGTCTCCCCAAAATCCTGCGCAGCCAGGCTTCTCCTTGGAGGGCCCTCTCTCCCAGCGCCCCCAGGCCAGCCCTGTACCCACCTCCAGGGCACATGTAGTTGCAGGACACCCAGGATATTCACTTGAAGAAGGAGTTCTTCCTGAAGTATCCGGACCATGGCTTCTCAGAGATCTTCACCACCTCACGGGAGGTGACCAGCCATCTCCAGCTGCCCCCAGGGGAATACATCATCATCCCCTCCACCTTTGAGCAGCACAAGGACGCCGACTTCCTGCTTCGGGTCTTCACAGAGAAGCACAGCGAGTCCTGGTGAGGGGCCCGCCTTGCTGCTCCAAGGCCACCTGCTCAAGAGCTGTAAGATAGCTGCCCTGGCTGGTGCTGCTCAATGGTTAGAGGATTGGCTCATGAACCGAAGGGTTGTGGGTTCGATCCCTGGCCCCCGTCAGGGCTTGGGGCGGGTGCGGGGAGGGGAGAGCAATCAATTGATGTGTCTCTCTCACATTGATGTCTCTCTCTGCCCCCCTTCCCTCCCTCTCTTTCACTCTCTCTGAAGATCAATGAAAAAAATATCCTTAAGATTAACAACAAAAAAAAAGAGTTATAAGATATCAAGCTCAGGGAGTAGTCATCTGGTCCCCCCAACCCTGTCCCTGTTTTACAGTCAGGGAGACTGAGGCACAGGAGTGGAAGTCCCAGTTAGTGGCAGAAGCAGAACTAGAACCTAGCTGCCATGATCCCATTCCATATTGCTTCAGATGTATGAGCTGACTCCCCTCCCACCACCCACCCCCACTGAAATCCCTGTCTCCCTGACCCCTGGTAACCCTGAGCTTCCTTCACTCTTGCCCAGGGAAATGGATGAAGCCAACTGTGCCGAGATACTCCAAGAGGTGAGGGGGGTGGCCAGCCGGCATGGCGTAGTGGTTGAGCATTGACCTATGAACCAGGAAGGACAAGTTCAATTCCTGGTCAGGGTACATGCCTGGCTTGCAGGCTCGACCCCCAGTGGGGGGCATTCAGGAGGCAGCCAATCAATGATTCTCTCTTATCATTAATGTTTCTATCTTTCTCCTCCTTTTCCTTCTCTGAAATCAATAAAAATATATTTTTAAAAAAAAGAGGTGAGGGGGGCTCTGGGGTTGGGGGTCGGAGGAAGCCTCTGGCGGGTAAGAAGGAACTTTCTGGACTGGGTTCCTTTCCCATTCCTTTTCCTCCAGGAGGTCATCTCTGAGAGTGACATAGACCCGGACTTCAAGCGTCTGTTTGATATAGTGGCAGGAGGAGAGGTGAGGGCTGGGGCTGGGGCTGGGGGCTCAGTGGCGGCGGCTGGGCTGCCGGCTGCACAGGGGTTGACAGACCCCTTCCTAGGACAAGGAGATAGGCACGTATGAGCTCCAAAGGCTGCTCAACAAGGTGATCTCCAAACGTGAGTCTTCCAGCCCCACCACTCCCGGCCACTCTCCTATAGCATGGCCCCACCTGGACCACTGTCTGCACCCCCACATCCCCCACTCACGCCTTCCCCTCCTGCCCTCCCCCCTCACAGTCAGAAACTTCAAGAGCAAGGGCTTTGGCGTGGACGTGTGCCGCTGCATGATCAACATCATAGATGTATCTTCCTGCCCAGTGGGCGGTCCTATCCAGTGCTCTCCTGCCCCTGTCCCCCCACCCCTCAGCCTGGTCCCCATGTGGTTGCCTCTCAGGCCAGCCATGCCCTCCCTATGATGGGGAGTAGGCTCTGGGTAGCAAATGACGCCAGATCTTCTGGCTCTTACCATCAGGACTCCCCTGATCTTATGCCTCCCCTACCTCCCTGAGTCCCTCTGCTTCCCTGGCCCCAGGATGCCCCCCCCCCACTCCCTTCTCAGATATCCTTGACCACCCCCCAGAAAGATGGCTCTGGCAAGCTAGGGCTTCGGGAGTTCCAGATCCTGTGGAGAAAAATCAAGAAATGGACGGTAACGGGCATGGAGAGGGCACTTGATGGGGGTGAGAAAGGGAGGTCCTCAAGAGGGATGGGGACTAGTGATGATGAAGCTAGAACGAGAGCTTCTGACTAGACACACACATGCACACACGCTCACGCATGGGCACACATGCACACTCAACAGGCCAGGATGTGCCGAGGTGTTGGTGTCAAACACGCAGAGAGCCCTGGCAGGGTGCCAAGCCCCCTGCTAGGCCTGGAATTCACCCTGCCGTCACCAGAAGACAGGAATAGTGGGCACTCGGAGGATGAGCCAGGGCAGGGAGCCCCTAGGGTCTTGGGTAGCAGCTGTGAGTCAACTAGACCGAAGCAATTATGCCACGCACACGCCCTACCTAACCTGGGTGTCCTTTCAGGACATCTTTCGAGAATGTGACCAGGACAACTCGGGCACCTTGAACTCCTATGAGATGCGCTTGGCAATTGAGAAAGCAGGTGGCCAGGGGTCAGGAGGGGGCTTTGGGGCAGGGAGGAGGGAGGCAGCGGACAGAGGACTGGACTCTCCTCTGCACACTTCTGTCTCCCAGGCATCAAGGTGAACAACAAGGTGTTGCAGGTGCTGGTGGCCAGGTATGCAAATGACAACATGCTCATGGATTTTGACAGCTTCATCAGTTGTTTCCTGAGGCTGAAGGCCATGTTCAGTGAGTCAAGCGCCTGCCCGCTCCCCACCCTAGGCGGGTCCGCTGGCCTTCTCCCACATACTCACATGCGGAAAGCTGTTCCAAAGCTGCCCCCCATACAGGGCACAGCCAGTGTGGGTTCAAATCCCAGCTCCCACACTTGCTGGCTCTGTGCCTTGAGCAAGTAACTTTATCTCTTGTGCCTCCATTGCTTTGCCTATAAAATCCTATCTAATAAAGAGGGAATATGCGAATTGACCATCACTCCGTCACAAAGATGGCTGCACCCAGAGCTGAGGCCAAGTTCCCATAAGGAGCCTTAACGAGCAATCAGCAGGGACCTGAGGCTATGCCCTCCCCTGCCCCTGTGGGGCTTGACAGGGTACCTCAGGCCATGTCCCCCACCAGGCAGGGCTTGACAGAGGACCTCAGGCTGCGTCCCCCACCAGCAGGGCTTGACAGGGGACCTCAAGGTGCACTTCCCGTCCTGGGGCTGGGCTAGGGGACCTCAGGCTGCTCCCCCTCCCCCAGCACAAGGCCGGGGGATCTCAGGGCACGCCCCCCACCTGGCGGGGCTTGATGGGGACCTCAGGCCTTGCCCCCTGCCCTGGCGCCAGGCCGGGGGACCTCAGGCTGAGACCCCCGCAATGGCGCCAGGCCAGGGGA
The DNA here is from genome assembly GCF_963455305.1 of Plecotus auritus. Lineage (NCBI taxonomy): Eukaryota > Metazoa > Chordata > Mammalia > Chiroptera > Vespertilionidae > Plecotus > Plecotus auritus. The sequence continues at coordinate 89,910,605 of NC_137775.1, read as the reverse complement.
CCTGAGGCCACACCCCCTGCCTGGCAGGGCTTGATGGGGGACATCAAGGTGCACTTCCTATCCTGGTGCTGGGCTAGGGGACCTCAGGTTGCTCCCCCCACCCCAGTGTCAGGCCAGGGGACCTCAGGCCGCGCCCCCCACCAGGTGGGGTTTGACAGGGGACTTCAGGCCACGCCCCCACCCCAGCACCAGGCCAGGGGACCTGAGGCTGCGCCCCCCTGCTGGTGGGGCTTGATGGGGGGCCTGAGGCTGTGTCCCCCCACCTGGCGGGGCTTGACAGGGGACCTCAGGCCATGCCCCCCGACCCAGCGGGGCTTGACAGGGGATCTCAGGCCATGTCCCCCACCTGGCGGGGCTTGACAGGGGACCTCAAGGCATGCCCCCCGTCCTGGTCTGGGCTGGGGGCCCTCAGGCCACGGTCCCCGTCCTGGCACCGAGCCAGGGTACCTGAGGCTACGTCCCCTGCCCAGTGGGGCTTGACAAGGGTGGGACTGGCTGGGTCTGGATCTAGTCTAATGGGGGGAGGGGGGCGGCAGGGTCTGGGTCTCACGGGATTTTGAGGCGCATGTGGGTGGGCGGGGACTTGACTCTGGGTCCCGTGGTGCGCCCCAGACTCTGACAGGAGGAAGGTTTTCATATACATTTTACTAATTTTCTTTCATCTCTGACACTTCTATTATAGAGAAAGGGCAAATAGCAATATTAAATTATTTCCTCTAATTAGTCCCCTTTTAATGAGCACAAATTTTGTGCACCAGGCCACTGGTGGGATAATAATGGCCCTGCCCTCACAGGATGAAAGTACCGATGAGTTGGTGTATGTATGGAGATCACTCAGGACTGGGCCTGGCTCAGAGCAAGGCTCTGTGAGCTGCTGTCATGAATCCCCTGCTGGGCTGGGGGTAGGCAGGGACAGCTGCTTGCACCCTCCCTGGTTGGGAGTAGTTTTTCAGGTACAGCCACTGACTCAGCTCAACCCTCTCTCCTTCCCCCTCCCCCAAACAGCATACTTTCTAACTATGGACCCCAAGAATACTGGCCATATCCATTTGGACCTGAACGAGGTACATGGGAAGGACCTTCTGGTACCCCCACCCCTGGCTCCCCCTGCCCTCTGCTCTCCCCAGCTGTCCTGCCCCACCTCCACCTTCAGATCTGCTTCTTCTCTCCCCACAGTGGCTGCAGATAACCATGTGGGGATAGAGTGGCTGCAGGAGCCCGGCTACCTACCACCACCACCTACCGCCCAGAGGGGCGGTACTCTTTGCACTCTCAACTCTGCAATCTCTGCTGACGGAATGGGCAGCTGGGTCCCGGAGGCCATGCCTACTCCATCCTCGCACCTCCGTGCCCAGCTCCCGGCTCAGTGTTTGTTTCTCCCCAGCCAGGCTCCTGGATTTACCCCACAGCCTTTCCCTCTCAGCATCCTTTATTAAAGACTAAGTGATACTTCCCAGGACTCCTGGCGGGGAAGGCTCTCCACACTTTCTGTCTTGCCCACCCCTGCCTGCTGACCACCCCTCCTGGCATGGCGTCTCTCTCCCGCTCAGGGCATTAATATCATAAGCGACACGTGGCCCCCACTTCCCTGTCTCTGTTTCCATGCCAGGAAAAGACTGGCAGGAGCGGAAGTCACTTCCCCAGCAACTAAAGAGGGACCCGGTAGCTTTCAGTTGGGGTGGTACCACCCACCTCCAGAGAGCATTTGAAATGTGTGGTTGTCACCAAAGCTAGAGGGCGCTGTAGGCATTTATGGGCAATGCCAGGTATGCTTTCCGCACAGCAGGCCCTGCGAACGGTATGGAGCGTGTGAATGCCACAGAGCAGCATCTGAGGGGAGGTCCGAGCCAGGGGCCAACAAAGCCTCCCGCTGGAGCTGTGCAAAGTTAGGGGTCCCCAGGACCCTGAGCCTCCTCTCTCATCTCACCCCTCAAACTGAGATCTCCAGAGGTGACATTGCAGGTGCCTCAAAGGTAAAAAATGCAACAGCTGCAAAAGCCAGCAGGTCAGAAATGAACTGACTCCCTGAGTTTGAGGCCGGAAGGGGTGAGAAGTGTGGCCACAGGTCAGTTCACTCCTGCCCTAAAGGTGCTCAGGTTCGAATCATCATTATTGTTAGAAAATTGCTCCTGACAAACTAGGAAGCATCAAGAAATCCTAGTGTTACAGAATTTACCAGGCGACCAAAGAATACGCAGGAGCTCCGGAGTGACAGGAAAAACCCATTTATTTTCAGATGTTGTTTCACATGTACCGGTACAGTGACTCAGGGGAAACTGTTTCTCTCCAAATCCTGAGCAAACAACATGGAGAAAGTTCTCCCCTTATACCCTTTTGGTTTCTTTGTCCCCCAAATATGGATGACACTTCTGGGCCTTTCACGGGCTTTGCAAAAAGCCCCATGTGTTGGGATGGGGACCAGTGAGACCACACCTAAAGGCTGGCCTGGCGCCAGCACCGATAACCCCATCTGGGGGTGGTGTATTGCTCATGGTTTATGGCCTCTGTAAAATGTGAGCAGTACTTAGGTAAACAGGTCTTGCAAGATCAGATAATTAAGGAAGGGGCAGTGACTAGACCAGTGGTCAGCAAACTGCAGCTCTCGAGCCACATGCGGCTCTTTGGCCCTTAAGGGTGGCTCTTCCACAAAATACCATGGCCTGGGCAAGTCTATTTTGAAGAAGTGGTGTTAGAAGAAGTTTAAGTTTAAAAAATTTGGCTCTCAAAAGAAATTTCAATAGGTGTACTGTTGATATTTGGCTCTGTTGACTAATGAGTTTGCCGACCACTGAGACTATAGGCTAACAGGAATGTGCATTCGGTTACTGGCACAGATTCAGATTGCTAGCCCCCCAAAATGTCTCATTTTCCCCATCACTAGGTCCACCTTGTGACCTTGAAGTCTGCCCTGGATGCCCTACCTCCCCACCCCATCCCGGCCCCGGCCTCCTCCTGCAGGGAGACCACAGAGACCGCCTGCTGAAGCCTCAAGGGCACTTCAGTCCTCCATCTCTCCATGGTTCTGGAGTCTGGTCTCTCCAGCCCGGCCTGAGGCCTGAGCATGAGGGTTTTGCAGCCACTTTGATAGGGACAGCCTCCAAGTTCCCTCAATCAGGGACCTGTCAACCCCAAATGAGCCCCCCTCCGTTCTGGTAGGTGCTCACTTCCAGCTTCCTGGAGTAGCTGGCTTCATACTCCCACCTCCTCCTCCAGAAGCCCGGAGGCTCCCCTCCACTGGCTCTGACCGACCGCCTCTCAGGCTTAGTGGGGTGTAGAGTCCCAGTCTCCCTTGATCTGGTGACTATGCATCAGCTTCCCCCACCCCTCCACCCCGCTCCCCACCCCCCACTGACTTCAAAGACTAAACCTAATCTGCTGCTCCTCCCACCATTGCCGCCCCCACTGCCTCCTAAAGAATCATTTCCGGCCCTGCCACCCCCGCCGCTCTCCCTTCCTCTGCCCCCTGCTGTCTTGTCTGAGAGAGGTCACACTCTGTGAAGGAGTCTCTTAAAGGCTGATTTCCCCCACCCCTACCTTCCGCCACCTTTTCCCCACAGAGCGGCCCCGTGGGGAGCACAGGTCACGGTGGCGGAAACAGTGATCCTTTGGGCAGGTCCTCTGAGCCCCGAGAGGCCCAGACAGTCCTTGTTGGTTCTGGGGAGCCTAGCCTTCATGCCTTGCCCTAGGCAGGATGCTGGCTGGGTGGCCTTGGACAGGTTCTCTTCCTTCCCTAGCAAGCCAGTCCTTTTTCTCATCTGTCACTTAAGGGGGCAATGCCTATCTCGGAGGTGGGGGAGGGGGAGGGGAACAACTGAGATAAGGAAAGTGAAGCAGTGTGCCCAGTGCTTGGCACTGTGGATGGGAAAAGGGGCCACATGTTAAACCTGACACGCTCAAGGAAGGCCTGCATGGCGCCCGAGTTCTGCTGGGGGAGGGCACCTGGCCCAACTCACGCTGGGGTGACTCAACCGAGGCCACGTGGCAATCCAGATTTCATCTCTGACTAACTGCCATTCTCCACAGCTGCTGCCCCCACTTCCTCCAGATCCCCCTCCACAGCCTCCAATTTCACTGCAAAGATGAGGCCACAACAGAGGAACAGCTCAACGCGCCTTCTCTGTCTGGCAGAATACATCCATAGCTTCATCCTCTGGTCTCTGAGAAAGTGGGGTCTAAGATGTGCTAAAAATCTTGCCACTTGCAAACAACATGGATGAAATGCTGAGTGAAATAAATCAGACACAAAAATAAATACCATATGACTTCCCTTGTATGTGAAATCCAAGCAAAAACAACATACACAGAACAAATTGGTAGTTGCCAGAGGCAGGGGTGGAGGGAATTGGGTGAATGTGGTCAAAAGATACAAACTTCCAGTTATAAAATAAGTCATGGGAATGTAATGTACAGCGTGGTGACTATAGTTAACAATACTGTAACCACATATTTGAAAGTTGCTAGGAGAATAGATCTTAAAAGCTCTGTGGACGAAAAGGGGCCACAAGCTAATGTGACAAGGCCTGTGTGGTGGCCTTGCAAATTCAGAGACCTAAAGTGAAAGATGAAACAGAGGCCGGAGAACCTGGATGCCAGGATACAGGCTTTATTGGAGAGAAAACCCTGCTGGCTCCCTTCCAGAGGGGAAAAGAGGGCGTGCTGGGGGTGAAGGCGCCTTTTGAGGGGAGGAAAAGAGGGGACAGGGCTTAGGGTACTTGGCAGGTGCTGATTGGTGGTTCAATGTATAGTCCATATAAGGTGCCTGGTTAGGTGCTCAGGAATGTCTGGGCCGCAGGTGGAGTTTATGTCATTGTCCATCAGTTGAGGGAAGGGAGGATCTATCATTCCAGGCTTCTGGTAATATTAAAAAAAAATTGAGAGTCCGGGCAAGGTCAGGGGATGAAGGTGCATCTTCCGTAACTGCTTCCAGCTGAGAGGGGGCGTTGTTAGGGGTCTCAAGGATTCTGGTGTTAGGTTCTGAATTCAGTGCCAGATAGATCTCTCCCACCTTCTGGTTGGCGAATGCCTGCATTCTGTTCTGCAAGAAACTAGTGAAACAGCACATGAGACAGGGGCCAAAGAGCAAAATTAAAAGAATACCAGTGGGCCTAATAGTGGGAGGAGCCATGGGGTAAGTGAGCGAAAAACAGGTAGGGTTTTCCGTGCTGGACGAGGGGTGCAGCAGCATGATTTCCCCAAGAGACTGGTTGGTGAAGTCTCGAGAGCGATCCTGTTGAGTCACTTGGGAGGTAAAAGCTAGTCCTGAGGCTACCACAGCGTCACTTGTCTGGTTTTGCTGCTTTTCTGGGCCTGTAGCTGAAATACAACTGAGACCTAGATGTTACTTTTAGGGGGAAAAGAGTAGGGGTCTCAGTTGCCTCACTAGTGATATGAAAGGGGAGAATAGGTTACCCTGGGGGTAAGGTTCTTGTTTTCCCAGTTTGGCCCCTTGCTGGGCATCCACATGTTTCTTGTAGGTCCTGAGACGGGGTTTCAAAATAGGTAGAGCAGTGGTTAAGCTCCCTGTGGCAGTTCCAACCCCTGCTGTGATGCCGAGGGTTATGAGGAGGGGCATTATCTGGACTCTTTTGTGTCAGATATGATGGGTTACGGGACAGGTAAAGGTTGATTATTGGGGGCTGCATCTACATTGGGTGAGAGATAGATGAGAGTACAGGTTCCTGTCCAGCTGATGGGGAGACACATGTATGTGTTTTCCCCACAGAGGAAGAAAAATCCCTGATCACGGAGACAAGCTGAAAGGTGTAAGGAGAAGAGGTGGACTAAAGGGTATGGGATTCCTTTTTCTAGTTCTGCACTCCAAGCTGAGAGGGTAGTCGCCATGGTGCTACCAATAAGGGGTGACAGATGAGTGATTGAGATTGTGTTGCAGTGAAAGTGGGAAGGAATATTAGAATGGACTGTTATCCAAGGGAAAAGAGAAAGGGAAGGAAAGGAGCAGTGGAAGATGAGGCTGGAGAAAAGGCAGGGGGAGGAGAGAGTAGGCCCCGAAGCCTGTTTCCAGGCCTCTAGCCACTTGAATTTTAAACCGACACATTTTTCCTAGAGATTGTGATCATAGAGGAGATAAGGAGATAAGGCGTTTACAGTCCAAGGAATGGCTCGGCCTTGTGGGTCGAGAGAGTGAAACTGAGGTAGGTGACTGGTTTGGGACAGCTGGGCTTTATGAGGGGATGCATGGTAGCCCTGGCCGGGCACCGAGGCAGAAGGAGAAAGGAGTGAATGGGGGAATTTAGTAAGATGCAGTGTAGACATGAGGTGGCTAATGGCTGTGAGACTAATCCGTCAACCCCCATAATAGAGACTGAGGAGTGGACAAGGGTCCCAGCGAATTCGGAGAGGGCAGAATAAGTGGCCCCAGTGTCAATTAAAAGGAGATCGGCTTACCTGCCACCACAGTCGTTACCCGAGGCTCTGTCCTGGTGATGTAAGTCAGTGCGGCCCTGTCAGGGCCTGGGCAGCTTCTTCGGTGGCCAGTCCCAGGAGGTCTGGGAGCTCCAAACCAGGTCCAGAGGGCGGCCATGCTGGACTGGCTGAGGCCTGAACCGGAGGGCCAGACTATAGTCTGATTTCCAGTGGCCTTCCCTTCCGCACCTTGGGCAGGGCCCAGGCAGGGGTCTCGGGTTTGAGCAGGACTTGGCTCAGTGTCCTTCCTTGCTGCATTTGAAGCCTGGGCCCGGAGGAGGCTTAGCCCCTGACTTACCCGAAGTTGGAGGACCGGCACTTCGTTTGGGGTTCATGAGAGCGGTGGCTAGGAGCTGGAAGGCCTCCTACTGGGCCTCAGCCTTGGCCTGATCTCGCCTTTGATTTTGGATTTGGGTCTCCTTGTCTCTATTATTAAAGACCTTAAAGGTCAGGTTAACGAGGTCTTTTTGAAGGGTTTGTGGACCTGTATCTATTTTTTGAAGTTTGTGACATATGTCGGGGAGTAAAGGTGGTCAGGTCAGTGGAAAAAGAAACCTGAGATGCCTCTCAATCTGTGAGGCTGGACATAGAGAATGGGACATGGACTCAGACTATGCCCTCAGTCCCTGTGCCTCCCTCAGGGGTAGAATGGACTTGGGAACAGAAGAAGCTGTTGCGGAAGGCAGTCTCTGGGTGGCCTGAGAATGAGTGTTAGATGGGAAAGGTTGTTTTGGAGCTCACGTTCTCAGGATTTGGGCTCTCAGGAAGATCAGAAAGTGAGAAGGGAATGGCCAGCCACCTGTGAATTTGGTTGCTGGTGGTCACGGGAGCGGAGATTTGGCAGAGAGCACAGGGGAAGGTTAAAGTTCTCAGAGGGTAGAGAGCAGGGTGCGGATTCTGCGGCAGGGTTGTAAGGGGCAGTGGTGAGAGTGAGACAGGTGGAGAGGAATGATCCGCTGGGTCGAAAGAGCAGTCAGAAGACAGAGAAAGGGGATGAGGACAGGTTTGAGAGGGCAAAGAGGACTTTGCGAGGAGGATCTGATGGTGGAACATGAGGAGTAAAGCGAGGGCAACAGTGGAGAAAAAGGAAAGCCTGTACGTAGGGAATCTCAAAAGCTTTCCCCGTCCGGTGGCAAAAATTGTCTAGGTCTCGGAGGATATTGGAATCAAAAGTGCCGTTCTCAGGCCACAAAGAGCCATTATCAAGTTTGTATTATGGCCAGGCAGTGTTATAGAAAAAAATGAGCTTCTTTGGTTTGATGTAGCCAGAAAGACCAAGGGTCGAGAGATTGGTGAGGAGACACCCTAAAGGTGTGGTACGAGGAGGGTTGGAATGAGAGGTTCCCATGACCGGAGGGAAGGGCCACCAAGAAGTTGGGGAGGAAAGAAGGAGTGTCCTCCTTTTTCCTCAGCCAACCTGTAGAGAGAGAGAAACGAGAGAAGGTTCCAAGGTCGTCACCCCGAGACCTTTCCCGTGGAGTAGAGCAGAGTTTTCCCGGCCAGGTACCTGGGCTTTTGTAGAATGTAGAACGTGTAGCCGTGTAGTCAGGAAAACTCTGAGGCCCTTCCAGGTCAAGGGAACCAGGGGAGGGGGGCGGGGTGTTTGGGAAAATCCCTGAAGCCTACCGGTTAGAAGGAAGCGATGAGATTCCCACGTGTCCTGGCACAGCAGGGTTTGAGAAGTGTTCTGAACGGGCCAATCAACCCAAAACCATGCCTCCGAGCAGAGCCAGAGCAGGAGTCAGAAGCTCAGGGGCTAGGTCTGGGGATCATCCACGTTCACCCGGGTTTTGGCACCAAGATGAAAGATGAAACAGAGGCCAGAGGACCTGGATGCCAGGATACAGGCTTTATTGGAGAGAAGACCCCTGCTGGCTCCCTTCTAGAGGGGAAAAGAGGGCGTGCTGGGGGTGAAGGCACCTTTTGAGGGAAGTAAAAGAGGGGACGGGGCTTAGGGTACTTGGCAGGTGCTGATTGGTGGTTCAATGTATAGTCCATATAAGGTGCCTGGTTAGGTGCTCAGGAATGTCTGGGCCGCAGGTGGAGTTTATGTCATTGTCCATCAGTTGGGGGAAGGGAGGATCTATCATAAAGTAACCACAAAAGATGGTCTGAAATTAAAACTTTTTAACCAAAAGCAGTTGATGGTGGGTAGTGATGTCCTAGGCCAGCATTTTCCCTGAGAAAGGTCAGTCTTTACCCTCACTGAGCCTGTCTGTTGTCTTTTTGCATCTACAATAACATATCATTAGAATGTCAAAATAATTTTCCTTTTCCTCAAAGCACAGGCACCGCTCATTGTTATTGAATTAATTGTTAACTATCCTATAGCCACCTAAGTAAAAGAAGCATGTGTCTATCATTTCACTTTTTTAAAAAATATATTTTATTGATTCTTCACAGAGAGGAAGGGAGAGGGATAGAGAGTTGGAAACATCGATGAGAGAGAAGCATCGAGCAGCTGCCTCCTGCACACCTGCTACTGGGGATGTGCCCGCAAACAAGGTACATGCCCTTGACCGGAATCGAACCTGGGACCCTTGAGTCCGCAGGCCGACGCTCTATCCACTGAGCCAAACCAGCTAGGGCTATCCTTTCACTTTTTATCCAATGCCAGAGGTCCCCCTCCCCCACTCTGCTTTCTCCCGCCTCCCTAATCTATCACCAGTGGATTTCATGTAACCCACTTATGTCTCCTCTTTGTATTGTAATGTATCAAACAAGGTGCAAAACTGCCATTCTCTGGAGCATTATCTCAGAGATAATGCTTCCTGGCAGTTGTCGACACTTTGGCTCAAAAAAACTCACAAAAATTCTTCACAGACTTGAATGTTTCTTATATTGACAGCTCATATCAAAAGATTTTTTAAAATGGTTACTATGTGTGGTGATGAATGGTAACTAGACTTATTGTGGTGATCATTTCTCAGTACATATAAATACTGAATCATTCTAGGGTCAAGGTATCTTGCTGTGGCCCCAACAGCTTCTCAAAGCTCCCACCCGAATGTGTAAATGGCACCATCATGCTGACCAAAAGGACTTTGGCATCAGCTTGGCACTCCCTTCCCTTGTTCAATATTAGGTTTTGATTTGCCCCTTGACATTGTTTACAAAGAGCAAGAAATGTCAACAATATTTTAAAGGACTAATAAGAAACTCCTGTTAAGGAAGCTACGTTCCTACTGGAAGCACACTGTGCTACTAAAGGGAAAACCCCTGGGCTCTGTTTTGATTTAATTTGTTTATTGGGTTGGCTTGGCTTTTTCCTTTTTTATATATATACATCCTTCCCTCCCATGTTACTAAATTTCTATTTTTGAGAAGTTGAGTCTCAAAGTGTAAAAACATAAGCCTTCATTCATAAAGTAGATGTTGTAAGCTTGGCAGTGGTTGTGAAAGTGATGTAACTTTTACCATTCTTCATCCAACATCCTTATTTAAAATTTTTTATTTATTTATTTTTAGAGAGAGGGGAAGGGAGAGAGCAAGAGAAGCATCAATTTGTTGTTCCACTTATTTATGCATTCATTGGTTAATTTTTGTATGTGCCCTGACTGGGGATCAAACCTGCAACCTTGGTATATCAAGACGACGCTCTGACCAACTGAGCTATCTGGCTAGGGTATCATCTTAACCATTTTTAAAAATATATATATTTTATTGATTTTTTTACAGAGAGGAAAGGAGAGGGAGAGAGAGTTAGAAACATCAATGAGAGAGAAACATCAATCAGCTGCCTCTGGCACACCCCCTACTGGGGATGTGCCCACAACCAAGGTACATGCCCTTGACCAGAATCGAACCTGGGACCCTTGAGTCCGAAGGCCAACGGTCTATCCACTGAGCCAAACAGGTTAGGGCTTAACCATTTTTAAGTGGACGCTTCCATGACATTAGCACATTCACAGTTGTGTAACCACAGCCACCACTACTTGAGTAATGCTGGTATGAACATTTGTGTACAAATTTTTGTGGGAACATACAATTTTATTCTCCTGGTAGATTCGTATACATCTTTCTAGAGGTTTTCTATGCAAATACAAATATATATACTCTTATTTCTCCACCCTGTTTGCACAAAAGGAAATATATATATATATATATATCTTGGGGAGATTCCGGATAAGCAAGGGGAAGAGGCTAGAATGATCCAATATGTAATAGGTTAGATTTGGAGATATTGATATGAATTCATGTGTAGCTTAATGGTTACATAAAATATAGTTATAGATATGTGTATATACAGGGTTAGTATACACGCAGGCATTTCCTTAGACCTCCCAAAACAACAATACCCTTGTAGCAACAAGCGTACCTAGTGTTCAGCACTTGGTTTTTAATACCATTACCCAATAATTAGAACAAACACTCCTTGGAGAAATGTCTGATTCTAGGGGCAGAAAAATATAAGACGAGCCTGGGGCATCGTGCATGCCAGAAAGTAGGGAAATGCTAAAAAAAATAGCAAAACCAAAAAGCAATGATGGGAGTATGTCCAAGGCTGAGCATAATTCTCCACCTTTTTTTTTTTTTTTTTACAGTTTTAAACTTTTTTATTATTAGATTTTCAGGTTATTAGATTTTATTTTTATAGACAACAAATATAAAATTATTCTGTCAAATGTCTTTAAAAGTTTCTAAATACTCTCAATTCTGCCCCAGACTGTGGCCCACATATTGAGTAACTATGTTCAGTCAATACTGGCCTGAACTTTATCTAATTTTGAATTCTGAACCTTACAACCCGATCATTTTACCCCCTTTTCAAAAACTTGCAACACTCTTTGGCCTGACTTTCAAAACCTGTACATGTGTCCCCAATGTACTTTTATCAAATATTATTGAGATATAGTTTATATACAACCAGCTATATACATTTAAGGTGTATCAGAAAAACTAGGCCATATAAAACCTAGATTTATAGTCAAAATATATCCATGCAATGACCACTTATCACTACCTTCAGAGCCAACACTGAGGCCAAGCTACTGTCATCTTTCCCCTGAACCAGGGGTCCTCAAACTTTTTAAACAGGGGGCCAGTTCACTGTTCCTCAGACCATTGGAGGGCCGGACTATAGTTTTTAAAAAAAACTATGAACAAATTCCTACGCGCACTGCGGGCCCAGGACGAGTCGGCTGCTAAGCAAGACAGGCAGCGGCACCCGGCGGGCCGGATAAATGTCCTCGGAGGGCCGCATGTGGCCCACGGGCCATAGTTTGAGGATGCCTGCAACCATCCATGGGCTGTCCTGTCTTCCTCATTCTGCAGGCAGAACAAGCCTTTCAAAATCTAAGTCCCATCCTCTAGCACACCCTCCAACAAGTTCATATCTCACTGAGACTAGAAGCCCAAGGTCTTACTCTGTCCTGGCAGGCCCCATGTGATCCAGCTCCTCCCCTGTGATTTCATCTCAGCATCTTCTCTCTCACTCACTCAGATGTAGTTGTCCCTCAAACATCCCACACACACACTCCTGGCTTTCCGCTTGCTCTTCCTCAGATTTCCATGTTGCTTACTCTCATTTCTTATGGTCTCAGCTCTCCTATCAGAGAGGCCTTTTCTCACTATCCATCTCTTTTTTATTTTTAAATTGATGTTAAAGAAGAGAAGGAGGGGGAGAAAGTAAACCATTGATATGAGAACATCCATCAGCTGCCTCCTGCACGTCCCCTACTGGAGATGGAGCCTGCAACCGGGGCATATGCCCTGACAGGGAATGGAACTTATAAATTTTTAATACAAGGACAGTGGCGGGGCGGGGGGGGGGGGGCGGTAAAGGCGGGGGCGGGGGGGGTGGGATCCAGGTGGAGGGGAGCTATGGGGGGAAAAAAGAGGAACAACTGTAATAATCTGAACAATAAAGATTTATTTTTTAAAAAAACTTTTGCCCTAACCGGTTTGGCTCAGTGGATGGAGCGTCGGCCTGCGGACTGAAGGGACCCAGGTTCGATTCCAGTCAAGGGCATGTACCTTGGTTGCGGGCACATCCCCAGTAGGAGGTGTGCAGGAGGCAGCTACCCGATGTTTCTCTCTCATCGATGTTTCTAACTCTCTCTCCCTCTCCCTTCCTCTCTGTAAAAAAATCAATAAAAATATATTTAAAAAAAATAAAATAAAAATAAAAACTTTTAGTACATGAGTAAACGCCCAACCAACTGAGCCACACCGGCTAGGGAGCTCACTACCAACCATCCTAACATAGTAACCCCATCACGCTCTATCCCTTATCCTGCTTGATATAGTATTTCGAACAAACTCAAAAAAAGTCTGGAGGCTTTGGCTAGAAAAAAATGATAAAGAGATATTCAAGGGTCATAGGGTTTGCAAACTTAAAACATAGTAGGCAAAAACCCAGAAGTGGTCCCAAAAAGAAAGAAAAGAGTCCTTCTAGTAACAAACTATAAAACTGGCCCTTGAATGTACAGTCTGAAGAGTCCTTATAGCAAAAAGTGGATTCTTGAATTCTCTGCCTCTGAGTGTGGGATACACACAGTGACCTCCTTCCAAAGAGGACAATATGGAAAGTGGGAGGAACAACGAACTTCATGGTGGAGAAACATGACAAACACTCCTTCAGGCAGGTCATCCAGAACAACATCACAGCCTGGCCAGGCAGCTTAGTTGGTTAGAGTGTCATCCCCATATGCCAAGGCTTCGGGTTCAATCCCTGGTCAGGGCACTTATAAGAATCAACCAATGAATGCATAAATAACATTTATGCATTCATTGGTTGATTCAATGAATCAACAATTTCTCTCTCTCTCTCTCTCTCTCTCTCTCTCTCTCTCTCTCTCTCTCATCATTCAATAAAAAATTTTAAAAAAGAAATCAACATCAATAGTGATGAGTCATGTCGACAGAATGTGCCCTTGATGTGATGTGGTGGTATGGCATTTACCGCTATAGTTTCCTTCTCCAAAACCCCAGTCTAATTATGAGGAAAAACATGAGACAGATTTCACTTGAAAAACATTTTACAAAAAACCTGGTCAGTACTCAAAACTGTCAAGATCCACCAAAAACAAGGCAAGTCTGAGAACTGTCCCAGCCCAGAGGAGCCTGAGGAGATGGAGTGTTCAGTGTGGTGTGTTGTCCTGGAGGGAGACCTGGGCCAGAAAAGAGACATTACGGGAAAACGAAGGGGATCTGAATGACATATGGACCTTAGTGCATACTAATGGATCAATATTGGTTCCGTAACTGTAACAAATATACTTTACGAAGGCAAGGTGCTAATTACAGGGAAAATTGGGTATGGGGTATACAGAAATTCTCTGTACTATCTTCACAATTTTTCTGTAAATCTAAAACTATTCTAAAATAAAAGTAATTAAAATATATATCTTGAAGATATTTTTCTATTAGTATATAGAGAGCTTCCTAATGATTTTTATAGCTGTATAGTTTTCCACTGAAGTGAAGTTTCACCATTTATTTTTTTTTAATTTAATAAATCTTTTTTTAAAATATATTTTATTGATTTTAGAGAGGAAGGGAGAGATAGATAGAAACATCAATGATGAGAGAGAATCATTGATTAGCTGCCTCTTGCACGCCCCCTACTGGGGATCGAGCCCACAACCCAGGCATGTGCCCTTGGCTGGAATTGAACCTGGGACCTTTCAGTCCACAGGCTGAGGCTCTATCCATTGAGCCAAACCAGCTAGGGCAAATTTAATAAATCTTTATTGTTCAGATTATTAAAATTGTTTCTCTTTTTTCCCCCCATAGCTCCCCTCCACCCGGTTCCCACCCCACCCTCTGCCCTTACCTCCCCGTCACTGTCCTCATCCATAGGTGTACGCTTTTTGTCCAGTCTCTTCCTGCACCGCCCACACCCCTTTCCCCCCAAGAATTGTCAGTCCACTCCCTTCCTATGCCCCTGATTCTATTATATTCGCCAGTTTATTCTGTTCATCAGATTTTTTATTCACTTGATTTTTAGATTCACTTGTTGATAGATATGTATTTGTTGTTCATAATTTTTATCTTTACCTTTTTCTTGTCCTTCCTCTTCTTAAAGAATACCTTTAAGCATTTCATATAATACTGGTTTGGTGGTGTTGAATTCCTTTAGCTTTTTCTTATCTGTGAAGCTTTTTATCTGACCTTCAATTCTGAATGATAGCTTTGCTGGGTAGAGTAATCTTGGTTGTAGGTTCTTGCTATTCATCACTTTGATTATTTCTTGCCACTCCCGTCTGGCCTGCATAGTTTCTGTTGAGAAATCCGCTGACAGTCGTATGGGTGTTCCATTGTAGGTAACTAACTGTTTTTCTCTTGCTGCTTTTAAGATTCTCTCTTTGTCTTTTGCTCTCGGCATTTTAATTATGATGTGTCTTGGTGTGGTCCTCTTTGGATTCCTTTTGTTTGGAGTTCTCTGTGCTTTCTGGACTTGTAAGTCTATTTCTTTCACCAGGTGGGGGAAGTTTTCGTTCATTATTTCTTCAAATAGGTTTTCAGTATCTTGCTCTCTCTCTTCTTCTGGCACCCCCATAATTCTGATGTTGGTACACTTGAAGTTGTCCTAGAGGCTCCTTACACTATCTTCAAATTTTTGGATTCTTTTTTCTTTTTGTTTTTCCAGTTGAGTGTTTTTGCTTCTTTGTATTTCAAATCTTTGACTTGATTCTTGCGTTCCTCTAGTCTGCTGTTGGGTCTCTGTATAATATTTTTTTTTTATTTCAGTCAGTGTATGTTTAATTTCTAGTTGGTCCTTTTTCATATCCTCAAGGGTCTTGCTAAATTTATTGGCCTTTTCTAGGAAATTCTTGAAAAACCTTATAACCGTGGTTTTGAACTCTATATCCAGTCGTTTGCTTTCCTCCATTTCTTTCATTTGTGATCTGTTTCTTTGTCTCTGCATTTTTGCTGCTTCCCTGAGTTGGTAGAGTAGCTTTATGTGGTAGGTGTCCTATAGGGCACAGTGGCTCAGCCTCCCCAGTTACCTGAGGTGGACACTTTTGGTGCACCGCTGAGGACTGTGTGCTCAGCCTTATTGTAGTTAAGTCTTGATTGTTGTTGGTATCACTGGGAGGAATTGACCTCCAGGCCAATTGGCTGTGAGGATCAGCTGTGTCTACACTGAGAGAACTTCTGTGCTTGAGACACCCTTATGGGACAAGACTTGCAAAATTGCAAAAGCCTCTGTGTTCAGCTTGGATGGGGTGGAGTCTCAGGGTGGAGCCGGTAGCCTTGGCTTCCCGTCAGTCCTGCCCTATGAGGCCCCTGGGTCTCAGTGTCCCTCGGTAATCGCTGCAAGCACCTCTGAGAGAAAGCCGCCCTCAAGTTTTGCCCACTGCCAGACAGTCCAGTTTCTCCCCAAATGAGTCTGGGTTCCCAGAAACTCGCCCGGAACTGGAGTTCAGCGCAGTTGGGAGCTTCCGTCTCCCTCCCACTTTAGAAAGCCAGCCGCACACTCAGCCACCCATACATTCAGCTGCCCATCCTCTCCGCGCGCATGCCTCCATACCTTAGCCTTTTGCAGCTCCTCTGAGTCTCAATGTACTTTCCTCTTTCCTTCTAGTTGTAGTATTTCCACTCAGCCAGCTTTCCTGTGGTTCTGGATGGTGTCCGTTTTGTCTTTTAGTTGTAGTTTTGAAATTGTTGTGCGAGGCAGCAGTTTAGGTGTTTATCTATGCCACCATCTTGGTTTCTCTCCTATTTATTATTTATTAAGGCTTCTTTTCTTTTTAAATATATGTTTATTGATTTCAGAGAGGAAGGGAGAGGGAGAGATAGAAACATCAATGATGAGAGAGAATTACTGATCGGCCGCCTTCTGCATGCTCCCCACTGGGGATCAAGCCTGAAAACTGGGCATGTGCCCTTGACCAGAATAGAACCCAGGACCCTTCAGTCCGCTCTATCCACTGATCAAAACCAGCTAGGGTCATTGAGGGTTCTTTTAAGTTTTTTTCACTACTATAAACAATACTATAATGAATAGCACTATCCATATGTCATTTTATACAGGACAAATATTTCCATAGGATAAATTTCTAAAAGTAGGATATTAAGCTAAAGAGTATACACATAAGTAATTCAGATACCAGTAAACATTAAATTTCCCTCCATAAAGGTGGTACCAATTTATTCTCCCCCAGCAACATAAGAGTGTACAGATTTCCTCACAGTCTCATCAATAGGGTGTGTGGTCAAACTTTTGGATATTTCTAGTCTGAGAGAAGGAAAATGCTTTCTCAGTGTCCATATAGTTTGCATTTCTCTTATTGCAAGTAAATTGAGCAAATATTCATTTTTAATATGTTTTTATTGATTTCAGAGAGGAAGAGAGAGGGAGAGATAGAAACATCAATGATGAGAGAGAATCATTAATCAGCTGCCTCCTGCACGCCCCCTACTGGGGATGGAGCCCACAACCCAGGCATGTGCCTTTGACTGGAGTCAAACCCGGGACCCTTCTGTCCACAGGCCGATGCCCTATCCACTGAGCCAAATCGGGTAGGGCCAAATATTCATGTTTTGCTTGCATTTTATTTCCTGTGAACTCTCTTTATATTTGTGGCCCATTTTTACACAAGCCTTGTGTGTTTTATCCTATAAAATTCTAGGAGCTGTTTATACTTCTTTTTTGAAGCTGTGTGTACTTTAAGAAAATTTGACCTTTGCATTGAAGCTGCAAATATTTTTGTTTGTCATTTGTCCTTCCACTAGGTTTTCAATGCCTGCCACGTGGACTCTGCCCCTTCACTCCAGAGAACTGCCCTCTCCAGGCCTCCTGAACCCTCTGAAAGCCAAATCCCAAAGCCCTGCTAGATCCTCACTCTTCCTGGACATTCCTCTCGTGTGTAAATAACATTTATTATGACCTCGTCTGATTTTAGGGGTCACACATTCTAATTAGAATGTGGCAGGGGTGGGGGGGACAGAAAAGCACAGAAAAAAAAACAACTCACCCTTTTATTCCACCGCCCAGGAAAACAACTTCTTGTTTATCAGTGGCTGTGTGTGTGTGTGTGTGTGTGTGTGTGTGTGTGTGTGTGTGTGTTTTAAAAAATAACTTCCTTACTTGTACCCAGTCCCTTTGGAAGACAAGTCTATAACTTCACTTTCCCAGCTCTTGGAGGGCTCTTTGTGCTCATTCTGCCTCCACAAGGAGGTGAACTCAGGGGCTGATGTGAGTAGGAAGCTTTCCCTCCTGCCCACCCCGCAGCAGCCTGTGTCCCTCCTGGACCCTGTCCTCCTTTCTCCTGCCACTCCTCCCCCAGCCCCTTTCAAGCCCAGAGACGGCAGACTCAATGTCTCATCAAGTCTTCAGAGCCACCTTGTTGGAAACCTGAGTTCATCATCTCCCCCCCTACCCTCCCCCCACCCCAATAACCTTGGTTTCCTGCTCTCCATTAGTGACACCAGCCAGGAAGAATGACCAAGGCTCACCCAGCATTGTTTCTGGCCAGTGCCTACATGCACCAAACATTTCCTGAATTTGTCCCCATTTTTATTCATGCTCTTCCTCGCCTGCACTGTGCCCCCCATTCTGCAGCAGGTCTCCCCACAGCTGTGTGTCACACAGTCTTCCAGCCTCTGCCCCCAGCACATCCTCTTCCTCGGAGTCCTCCTGCTTTCCTGGCCACTCCTTCCTCACACCTCAGCATAAGCTCTGCCCTCCAGGAGGTCTTCTCTGACACATGCACAGACACAGCCCCCAGGCTCCATGCCAGCTGGGCACCCAGGACTCCTATGGTACCAGGCACTCTCCCTGGCAGAGCACTTATCTCTGTATTGTCTTTTCCTGTTTACTCCTAGCTCCTCTACTGACCGTATACTGGTGCTGAGCTTTTTCATTGACGCACATAGAACATTAATTTTGTTGACTGAGGAAATGAATGGCTCTCCCAGCTGATGTAAACGCTCCCCACACTCTGAACCTTTAAAGCTCTCCAAAGAGAACACCTCCCCAAGGGCCTAAGTGTCCCTGCTGGAAATGGAACCCCCTTGGGTCCAATATGCAAACTCCTCTATCTCAGCTGTCTTCCTTCCACCCTCTCCGACTGTCACTCAGGTCCTCTCTGAACCTCAGTTTTTTCATCTGTCTAGAGATGAGAACGCTCAGGGGGGAGTTATAAGGACTAAATGAGTCATATACTTTGTAAATGTCAGTGGGATAAATGAAGTAGTATTTGGTCTGAGAGCTGCCCTCTTCAATTGATTGCTGGATCGATCAATTGATTGGGTTGTGTGACCTCACCCCGCATGATCTAACTCCAATGGTAATTTTGTAGATGGATTTTTGCATAGATGACCAGTTATTTATCTCAAGAATGAAGATATGTTCAAAATGTAGCTCTTTAGAAAGAACATGCCCATGTTTTCTGTTATTCAACACTTACATTGTGAGATTCAAATAGGATGCTCGTCACTTGAACTAAACAGAGAAGTTTAACAGCATCTGTTTTGTTATAAATTGACATGGACTTATGGTCAGTGGTCTTGACAGATGTGTATTCCCCAAACCTACCATCCAGGTCCTCCAAACACTCTTAGGATGAGGTGTCCAGTCTCTTCCCTCACATTTTCAGAATTCCCTCACCAAGGGAGAGATGGGGTGAGGGGAAGGGGAAGAGGACAGCCTGTGGGGTCTCCACTTGAGTTCACCAAGGGCAGGGGAAGAGAGATAAGTGGAAGTTTGAAGCGCACCTTCTGGTCTGTGGCTCAGGGAGCAGCCTGTGATCCCCTGTGGCAAAGTCACCTTCATATAAGTAGAGTCCCCTGGCCTCCCACCTTTGCCTGTCCTGTTCCCACTCCCCTGACGCCAGCCTTATCCTGGCACAAAGCGCCAACTTTGCCTATGGGGGGGTGGGGGTGGAGAAGGGAGGGTGGGCAGAATGAGGCTAGCTCTGGACACCCAAGGAGAGACTGAGGATAGAAAGGAGGATGCTCCCCAAGAGACAACTAGAAGCAAGAGGCTTGCCTCCCAGCATCACACTTCCTACCTGCCAGACCACATTGCCTTTACTGCTGGGGGTCAGACACTTGTGGGAGGAAGGAAGGGAAAGACAGGAGGAAAGATGAAAGAGAGTTAGGAAAGTCCAGAGAAAAAGGGGTAAGAGGTCAGGGAGACCAATACATATTCAACTATTAAAAGAATGATGTGCAGAATAATAATAAAATACAAAGAAAGGCAGAAAATAATATAACAATACTGCCACGTATTCACAACCAAAATTAAACAGTGTTAATATTTTGCCATATTTCCTTTAGCTTTCTTCATTTTCTTTAACGGGATTATACATTACAGACCACAGCTATAATCCCCTCCCCCACCGGTGGGCCATCATTTCCTCTGTCTTTCTCCCTTACAGGAAGCCATTCTCCTGAAGTCCCATCTGTGTTTCTACTTTACTATGTGGATATGCATCCACAAATATATATACTATTGTGCATGTGTTTTACATTTTTACATAAAGAGTATCATTTGGCTCATATTCTTTTGCCAATTATATGTTACTCAGCATCATGACTTTTTAAAAAAATACGTTTTTATTGATTTGAGAAAGAGAAACATCAGTGACTGAGAACCATGGATTAGCTGCCTCCTGCACACCCCCTAATGCGGATTGAACCTGTAACTCAGGCATGTGCCCTGACCGGGAATCAAACCTGTGACCTCTTGGTTCCTGGGTCAATGCTAAACCCCTGAGCTGCTGAGCCACACCAGCTGGGCAACAGTAGCTCTTTCTAGATATTGTATATACTTCCCCATACGTTAGTGTGGATGACTAACTTTGCACATTTATGGGCCACTCCCGTATCCTCCTTAAGAGGTAACCTGTTCATATGCTTCATTAATTTTGGGGTGTTGCTTTGTCCTTATTGATTATAAAAATAGGTTATTTATGATTGGTACTATGTCTTTTTCAGTTATATGGATTGCAAATATCTTCTCCCAGTCTGTGAGGGACTCTTTTTTTCACTTGTAGTATCTTTTTTGTCAATTGAAAGTTTTTGAGGAATTATTGAATGTGAGCGATTGATACATGGGGGCTCGTTATACTATTATCTTTATTTGTGTGTAATTTTGAAAATTACCATAACAAAAAGTTGTAAAAACTTATAAAACAAATAATTCTCTACTATCCCAAATTCCTAAAGATCGGCTCCTATATTTCATAGTTTTACTTTCCATACTCAGATCTCTAATGCCACTGGAATTTATTTCTGTAGTTGGTATGTCAGAGGATCAAATCTTATCTTTCCCTCGTGGATGGCCAGCTGTCCCAGCCCCATGTCTCATCCCGTGTGTTCTTTCTCCTCTAACCAGAAATTCCACCCCTGCCCCATATATTCTTGTACTTGTTTCTAAACTCTATTTTATTCCTTAATCACTATGTCTATTCTTACAACTTGCCACACTGCTTATGACCAGACTCACCAGATTGATGATTGTAGAGCCAGATTTCTGTCCCTCTTCTTTTTCTTCTTCAGACTGACTGAACCATTCTTGGTCCTCTTTTCCTTCCATATAAATTTTATGATCAGTTTACCCAATTCCAGAAAGGAAAAAAACCAACTGTTGGGTTCTTAATTGGAATCTCATTGAATTTCCAGATTAATTTGGGGGAAAACTAACATCTATAACATGATGCTTTCCTGACCATTACTTTGGCACATCTGTCCAGTATTTAGGTCTTCTTTTCTGTAAAAATTTTGTTTGTTTTCTCTACGAGGGTCTTGCTCAATTTTTGTTAGGTTTATTCCTGGGGCCTGTGGGTTTTGCTGCTCTCCCTCCCCCATCAAATATGCCAGGCATGTCCTTCCTTATCCCCACGCCAGCCCCTCAGCCCATGCCCCTCCCTCCGACTGTCCAGGGAGCAGCTGTCCCACTCCAACAGCTGACTGTCCCTGAGCGGCCTTGCAGGAAGGGTTGGGCACACACTCCCACCTTGTGTGGTGTCAGCTGCGTCTGGGGAGAGTGACAGTTGTTTCCATGGGGACAATGGGCTGCATTCTATACAGCTCCCTCTCTGGCCAGAGCAACTGTTCCTCTGGAGAGGTTCAGCCCACCTGTCAGCACTAGTGACGCTTTCAGGCAACACCTAAGTCCCCAACCCACTTTCTTTGTGTCTTACCAGATGTCTAATGTGTGTGTCGTATTGCCCAATTGCCTGTTCATGGGCCCATCATTGCCTAGCATTGGTGGGTCTGTGGCAGGCAGTTAGATAGACGTGAGCAGAGCAAGGACAATGGGCCAGGTCACCAGGGTGGAAAGCCCCAGGTGCCTAGCAAAGGACAATTTTAGGGTGGGACCTCACCCCCAACTTTCCTCCCCTAGCATATTGATGGTCATGTGGTTTGGACCCCCTCACCTTTTCTCCCTAGGGATAGCATTTAGGCCTCAGTTGTATTTCAGCTCCAGGCCCAGAAAAGCAGCAAAGTCAGACAAGCATGCCACGACAAAGGTGACCTCAGGACCAGCCACATTGAATAATGACCCCCTTCCTGGCATTAACCAATCAATCAGTAGTGACCTAGACCAGCGGTCACCCATCGGGGGTCCCTGGACCACTGGTGGTTCATGAGGTCCGTAAGGTTGGCAACTGCTGACCTAGACGCTGAAAGGACACATCTGGAAAGCTGCTGAATATTCTATTGAGATCTTCCCTCGGCACTTCCTCCTTAAAACCCTTAGGAGGGAGGACCCAGTGAGCGGCCCCTCCCTGGAGCTGGCCAGCGCCTTTCCTTTTCCCTTTCCTCTCCCCCACCCCAGGAGCCTTCCCTTACCTTCCTCACTCCCACGCTCCTAGGGCCCTTCCTTTGCCTCTCTCTGTAACTTGTTTCCTCAGCCCATTTTTGTCTACAAATTACTCCTTCTACCTCTGTGATTTTCGAAATAAATGTTCTCTTGTAGTTTGAGTCTTGGCTCTGAATTCTTTCTTAGCCAGCACTCAAGTTCTGAAGTTGCTGGACCCAGGTCAGGTCTGACCCCACAGGTCTAACACCTGGTGCCGGTCCCACCACCCACAACAGGTAGAGGAGTGGTGGTCATGGGTAAGGGACCATCCCTCCCGCAAGCATAACCTCTTACCTCGAGGAGCTGGAGTTCACAGTGTCCCCGCAGCTGTCACCACATTTGGGCCTCAGATCCTCCCAACAGCCCCACTCAGGTAGATGGTTTCAGAACTACTATTGCAGGCAGGGAAGCGCTGTCACAGGGGCAAGGCTGAACTCCCAGTTCCGGCTGGTATTCTGTTCTTCTCCCCGATCCTTCATACCTGACCCGCCTCCACACCTCCTCCTGGGCACCTGTGCTTCTCAGCACGCCCTGCCTCCATGGAGCTTCCCCGCACTTTTCCAGAACTCCTTCTTTGGGGGTCATCACTGCCCTCAACCTCCCATAAACAGGAAGGGCTCCAGGCCAGTAATGATGCCCTGGCGGGGACAATAGGACAGTGAAACATGGCAGAGCCAGTGGCCAGGACTTGAGGGGACCCAGGCCTCCAGTGATCCTTCAAGCATTAGCTGAGCCCCAGTGTCCACTCTCCGTGGCTCCTCAGGAGATCAGGATGCTGCCTAGAGGCCTTCAAGGAGCAGCCCCCTGGGCTGGCCTCAGACGGAGAATATACTGGGAGGGAAACCCAGGATGGAAGGAAGGAAACTCTTGTTTATTGGACACCTTCTAGGAGCCACGCGCTGGACCTGCAGTTCTCCCATCCTTGATCCTGTCCAAGGCAGGTGTTACGATCACTCCCTTTTAGGGAAGAGGGCCTCACACAGCACAAGGCCAGAGAGTCGTTCCCACAGTGGGCGGTGCGGTGTACGGTCTGCTCAGGCAGCCAGAGAGCCCTGAGACAGGGTCCCAAGCCAGCAGGCGAGTCCAGATCTGAGTAAAAGGTACATAAGCGCCCTTAGCCTCCCTGAGCAGGCGGTGGCCAGCTTGCAGAGTGGTTCGGACCCCTAGATGGGGACAAGCAGGAAGGGGGCTAAGAGCGGGAGGCCCAGTACTCCCAGGTCTTAAAAGAACCCATTAGCTCTATTACAACCCTCGCCACCCCATTCCGGGTTTCCCCATCACTTGTCTGTCACTCTGCTGACTCTTGGTGTGTCTGTGCTGGGTCCTTGGCACCTTGCGCAGGCCTGGCACACAGTAGGCACTCAATGCTTATTGTTGACATGAATAGTCCAATTAACTGATGTCTAAGTATGGGGATGGTAGGGGTCCCCAGGATGCTTCTAGAATACCCTGAGGATCTGGGGGAGAGGACCAGGGAGGAGGATCCCAGGGGCCAATTTCTGACCAGCCCACGGGCCTCCACTTCACAAGTTGGCACCCAGATATATTTTTTATCCTCATCTGAGAGGATATGTTCATTGACTTTCGAGAGAGAGAGAGAGGAACATCAGTCGGTTGCCTCCTGCAAGCTCCCTAATCAGGGATCAAACCCACAACCTTTGATTCCCTGACTGAGAATCAAACCTGCAAACTTTCGGTGTATGTGGATGATCTACTACTTGAGCCACCCGGGTCCAGGTCCTTTTTAATTGACTTGTAAAAACAGGAGGGTTGGCCAGTTTCCTCAAAGTTTCCTGGCCCCTCCCTGGCCAGCAGAAGATGAGGGGCAGAGGTCAGGGCGGTGGAGGCCAGACCCATTACACAAGGCAAAATCAGGAACTAGAAGGAGCTGCCTCTGGCCACTTTGTTGCCAGAGAGAATGGTTGTCTTTCCAGGAAAGCTTAGGGAATCTTCAGCAGAGCCCTTGGTTTTCTGCCTTGGAGAAAATAGGGCAGGCTTGGCGGGCAGGGGGAGGTCATCCCAGCTGAGGGTGGGACGGAGGTGAAAAGGGGAGTTCATCTCAGGAGGGGGTGGGGTGGAGAGTA
The DNA here is from genome assembly GCF_963455305.1 of Plecotus auritus. Taxonomy (NCBI): domain Eukaryota; kingdom Metazoa; phylum Chordata; class Mammalia; order Chiroptera; family Vespertilionidae; genus Plecotus; species Plecotus auritus. The sequence continues at coordinate 89,886,338 of NC_137775.1, read as the reverse complement.
AACTATGACTATATTCCTGTCATGGACCAGCCGCAGCCCCTCTGCACCTCCCTCCCCACCTCCTCCAGGGCTCCCCATTGTTACCAGAGACAACATCCTGTTTCCTTCACTCGCCTCACTCTGCCAGGTCCCTGGACCCCCTCATTCTGCTTACAGGGGGCAGGGATGGTTCAGGCATCTGGCCCCAGGCCAGGTCCAAGGTTCTCACTGCTGGAAGACCTCACAGCTGTGGAAGCGAGGCTGGGAGGATGGGGTGTGACTTACCCAAGGTCACAGCAACTGCAGATGTGGGCCAGTGCTTGGTCAGGTCTCCATGGTACCCTGGGAATTACACAATTTGGAGGTTCCCTGAGAAGCTCGAGGCCTGACTTCCCTTTTTTGGCTCAGTATGGTCAGTTCCTCCCCTCCAAGCGCTTTCTCCAGCTCTGTGTGGCCTGCAGGGTCCTCACACATATCCTAGAAGTATGTTCAGATCAGTGAGTTCTGGGGCTTAGAGGCACAGGCTCTGGGGCAAGCAGGCCTGGATTTGATCCTGTTACAGAACTTTCATTTATTTATTCTTTTTTTAAGTCTTTTCCCCAAAAATATATTTTTATTGATTTCAGAGAGGAAGGGAATGGGAGAGAGAGATAGAAACATCAATGATGAGAGAGAATTGTTGACTGGCTATCTCCTACATGCCCCACACTGAGGATCAAGCCTGCAACCCAGGCAAATGCCCTGACCAAGAATCAAACCGCGATCTCCTGGTTCATAGGTTGACACTCAACCATTGGGCCACATCATCTGGCCTTATTTATTTATTCTTACATCAAATGTTTACTACTGGGCACTGGGGCATAGCAGCTGACAAAACAGATGTAAGTGCCTACTCTTGTGGCGTTTACATCCTAGTGGGGGAGGCGGAGAGCAATAAGATAGGAAGTAAAAGAAAATATATAGCATGTCAGACAGTGATTTGTTATGGGGACAAAGCAGAGGAAGGGAAGGAGAGAAGGCAACAGGAGATGGGGAGGAAGGAGTGCACTTTTAAATAGGTTGGATGGCCTGATCAGCCTGGTCCAGTGGTTGAGCGTTGACCTATGAACCAGAAGGTCATGGTTCGATTCCTGGTCAGGGCACATGCCATGGTTACTGGCTCGATCCCCAGTGGGGGGCATGCAGGAGGTACCCAATCAATAATTCTCATCATTGATGTATATATGTGTGTGTGTGTGTGTGTGTGTGTGTGTGTAATCTCCCTTCCTCTCTGAAATCAACAAAAGTCTATTTTAAAAATAGGATGGATGGATGGATGGATAACGTTTGGACAAACCTTGAAGGAGATAAGAGATGGAGCCATGGTGATACCTGGAGAAAGAGCCTTGCAGGCAGGAGCAACAGTAGGTGCAAAGGCCCTGCAGCAGAAACATGTCTGACATCTGACATGTTAAGGAGCTGCAAGGAGGCCAGTGTGGCTGGAGCAGAGTGAGAGGCAAGAACTAGAAGTTGAATCAGTCAGACCATCCAGGCCAGGGCCTTGTAGGTCATAGTTTAAGCCTTTGGCTTTAACTCTGAGTTAATTGGAGCCATTGGACAGTTTGAGCAAAAAAAGGACAGAATCTGATCCACGTTTTATGAAGATCATTCTGGTACTGTGTGGAAAAGAAAAACAGGAACACCAATTAGGACGCTATTCAATAATTCAGGTGAGAGGTAATGCTCAGATGAGGATTATGCTAAGTTAAATAACCAGAGAGAGACAAATATTTTATCATTTCACTTACATGTGGAACCTAAAAAACTAAACAAGCCCGACCGGCATGGCTCAGTGGTGAAGCGTCAATATATATATATATATATATATCTCCCTTCCTCTCTGAAATCAATAAAAATATCTTTTAAAAAAACACTAAACAGCCCTGACCGGTTTGGCTCGGTGGATAGAGCGTCGGCCTGCGGACTCAGGGGTCCCAGGTTCGATTCCGGTCAGGGGCATGTACCTTGGTTGTGGGCACATCCCCGGTGGGGGGTGTGCAGGAGGCAGCTGATCGATGTTTCTCTCTCATCGATGTTTCTGACTCTCTCTCCTTCTCCTTTCCTCTCTGTAAAAAAATCAATAAAATATATTTTTTAAAAAAAACACTAAACAAATGAACAAACAAACAAAAAAACTCACAAATACAGAGAACAAACTGATAGTTGACAGGAGGCTGAGTAGTGGGGAGATGGGCAAAAAGGTGAAGGGGATTAAGAGGTACAAACTTATAAACAGGTCACAGGGATATAAAATACAGCAGCGGAAATACAGCCAATATCTCAATACAGGCAGTCCTCGGGTTACGTCGAAGATCCGTTCCTATGGCACGATGTAACTCGATTTTTGTTGTAAGTCGGAACCCACCTACATAAGTACCTACGTCACTCACATGGAGCACATACACAGCAGTAATGAAGTGAAACAGTGAAAAAAAAATTTTAAAAGAAAGATAACAATTCCTGACCTTTACTTGCGGTAAATAAATAATAAAAAACATAAAGCAGCACATATGTTGAAATGACGGAACTTTTTTTTTAATAAATACTGTAAATGGGAGATGATGGCGAGGTAACCACAAACTGACGTAAGTCGAGTCCGACATAACCCGAGGACTGCCTGTACCTTTGTATGGTTACAGATGGTTACCAGACCATCTATCTGGTTAGTATATAAATGTTAAATCACTATGTTTACACCTGAAATTAATATAATATGGTATGTCAACTATCCTATATAATAAAAGCCCAGCAACCATAACAGCAGAATGACCAGAACGACCACTTGACCCATCACTATGAGGGGCACTGACCACCTCTTGGTCCTTCCCCCCCCCCCCCCACCGCCGCCCCACCACTGCCCCACTGGCTGTCAGGCTCCGATCGCCCAACGGCAAATTGGGAACCTGGGTGGGTGGCGGCAGGGGGTGGGGCCGGTAGCCAGGGAAGATGGCCCTGATTGCAGGCTAGGCCTAGGGACCATACCCGTGCACGAATTTTGTGTGCTGGGCCTCTAGTACTTTAATAAAAAGAGCTTTATATTCCAGAATAGAAGAAAGTAGAGCCACCTGGATTTAAAAAATGTGGTTACTGAATTGTGATAGGAAGAGAGAAGTCGAGGATTTTGGCCAGAGTAAGTAGAAAGGTACAGCTGCCACTTACAGAGATGGGAAAGCCTTAGGGAAGGGCAGGTTTGGGAGGGAGAACAGGCCGTCCATCTGCGGTGATCCTAGGTAAGTTGCTTCTGCACGCTGAACCTCAGTTTCCTCATCAATGAGTATAATAATCGCTCCCTTGCAGAGTGGTGGTGAGAAATGAGAGAGATCACGAGCTCACTAGCTTGGCGCACGTGTGTACCCAATACACATCCCACCTCTGGCCCAGGGATGACACGGCCATCACAGATCTTCAGGGAGAAACTGGAAGGAGAGGAATGCAATGCCTATAAATCTGCACTGGCTCCTCTTCCTCCAGGTAGAAATGGAATGGGCCCTTTAGATGGTTAAGTTTTCTTTCTTCGAGGTCTTTGATGATTTTGGCAATGTGATGATGCCATTGGAGGCTGGAGGTGAAGCAATGATAAATGGTCATATTCCCAAGGCTAGGTTAAAGTTTATGAAACACTTTGACAACTATTATCTCATCTGAGTCCAGTCCAGGAAGGCAGAAATTATATCCATTTTTATGATATAGGAGAATGAGGTACACATTTTAAAACAAAACAAACCCAGGCTATCTCTACAGCTTGTTACCATGTGGAATTTAATTTAATCTTGGGGTTGGGGTTGTGGGGGAGTAGGTAGAGAAGAGGGTCCTGAAGTGGGTATTCCTCTTCCTCATGCCACCCAGCTCTTCCCAACTGGGCCCAGCTGTGAGATGGACTGTGACCCCACTCCTCTGCCCCAGGGGAGGGCCCACAAGTGCCTGCCCAGGTCCTGTTCTCCATCTCACCCACTCTGAGGATGCCTGGTGTGTCTGGGTTGCTGCAGTGTTACTGCTTCTGAGATTTGGGCAAGTGGGTCTCAGACACAGTCCCATTCAGTCACTCCTCCCAGATCCCCCCCCCCCCCCCACACACACACCTTTGGTACTGAGGTAACTGAGGAGGGGACTGGAGCGGGAAGAATCCGCGTGCATACAGCCACATCATTAGAAAGTGTAGTCTGGGTTCCGTCTCTGAGGTCTGAACCCAGCTAGGAGAATTCCTGCATCTGTTCCTTCTACTTCTTGCAGCCCAGCTGCCCCCTCCCCTCTAGATACCAGGTGCCAGCACACAGCTGTCTCTTCCTTGCTCCCCCACCATAGCAAGCTGTCCTGGGTGGGACTGAGCTGGGTGGGGCAGCCCTGTGTACTGAGTGTCCTGTGAAGCCGTGTCCCCATAAGCAAATTCAGGCAGAGACTGCTTCAGAGCAGTGGTTCTGACTGGTAAGTGTTGCTGCCCATAGGAGTGGGGATTTGGGAGGGTAAGGAGTGTCAGGTCAGGCTGGATCAAGGGCCCAAAAAGAAAAGTTAGAATTGCCTGGGGAGGAACTTCTGCTGGATTGAGGGAGAAGGAATGGAGAATGTCCAGAGAATGTGTGCGAGAGGAGAGGGTGACTAGAGAAGGGAAGGGTGCAGGGGACTGTAGGAGCCCTAGGCCCTGGTCCCAGCTTTCCTCTCCAGGGAGAATCCCTCCTGCCCCAGCTACCTCCCCAACAGAAAGGGCTTCAGGAAAGCAAAAGGGACCCATGAGTTGAGGTCTGGGGAGTGTGATGGTGGAAAGTGAAGGGGGTGGGAATTCTGCCCAGCACCCCATGTCTTTGCAGGTGAGGAGGAAGCCGGAGAGGCAAGCCCAGATTCTGGATTGCCTTCGAAGTCACTGACCCGGCCATGCCCGCCCCGCTGCTCCCACACCTGCTTCGAATGCTGCTGTCCCGCCTGCTGCTGCCCGCTGCCCGCCTGGCCCGCCAGCACTTCCTGCCCCTGCTGCGTCGATTGGCCCGCCGCCTGGGCTCCCAAGACTTGCGTGAGGCTTTACTGAGCTGTCTGTTGTTCATCCTCAGCCAGAGACACCAGCCAGACACTGGAGAGGCCTCCAGAGTGGCCCGCCCTGAGAGGAGGGAGAGGCTAGCCCCACAAAAATGAGGCCACGAGTCCTGGGAACAGCAGGAACGAAATGCTTTCTTGTGGAGTAAGACGGTCCTGGCACCATCACTGACCGAAGCCTGCCCAGTGGGCATTAGACATGGTTCGGGACTGAGCATGAGAGGGGTCTGAACAAGACTTGCCTCCCGGCCCCAGCAGGAATGACTGGAACCTGCCTCCAGAAGAAAACTGGTCTGTACCTCCTCTCTGCAGTCCTCAGGGCCTTTCCTCATCACCGGGGCCACCTCCTTGCCCCAGACAAACGCAGGGGGTCCAGGGAGGGACAATGTTTAACCCAGGGACAACTAACCATTTAGTGGAGAGGCAAGATTTTAACCCAGACTGTCTTCCCGACTGAGGATACCTTAAAAGCGTGAAACCTTGATTCCCCCCCACCACCACCACCACACCCCAGACTCAGTCCCACCCTAAAGCCCAGCATGCAGCAGGTGCTCAATAAATATTTTTGAATTCCTGGGTTGCCTTTGAAATTCTTATCAGCCGCACTCCTGCCTGTGCTGCCAGATAGTCTCACCTGGCCAGGCGCTGAGGGTGAGGGGTCCTCCGACCCCATTCCTTTGAGCCTGTCAGGCCTCATCTCCCGGAAGCTTTCTCTTGTCTCACTGCCCTCGGCCCCACTCTGGCCGCAGTCCCGGGCCTCCCTCGGAGAATGTGGTTGTCCAGCTCACCGTAAGGAGGAAAACGTCCTTGACTGCGCTTGGAGCCTCTTCTCAGCTCCTGCTGGCGGGAAGAGGGAGGTTTGTTGGCTGAGGGGCCCTGTGGGCCTCCGCCATGGGCAGCAGTGCAGACATGCCTGCTCCTGAGGGGCACTCTGCGGGGCAGAGAAGGTGCTGCTGCGGGTGGGGGGCGGGGGGACCTGAGGAACTCAGCGCTTCATTTCCTCCCCCGCAGCGGGACGTCCGTCAGCGGTCAAATGAGAGTTGCCAGATGTATTTGCATCTCAGCCTCCGGATCATTTGTTTAGGCTCCTCCAGCAATAATCCTCCTCCCTCCTCCTTCCACAAGCTCTAGGGCCAGAGGGGCATAGTAAGGAACAGAGGCATCTCACAGGACCCCATCGTGTCCCCACACCCGGCAGAAGCTAGGGCCAGGGGAAGACCTGAGACCAGAGCTGAGAGCCCCACTCCTGCCCTGTGGGCTTCCCGCCAGACCCCCGCCCCCACCCCCGCCGCGGCCCTGCGTTTCCTTCTGGCGTCCTCAAAAGCCAGCGCACGTGCTCACCCCTCTCGGGCAGGCGGCCTGGGGGGAGGAGCGGGGTGCAGGGGGTGAGAGCCCCTTGTCCCCTAACCCTGTTCCCCTCCGAGGCCACGGGAGCCTTTTTCTTTTTCTTTTCTTTTCTTTTTTTTTCTTTTATCCTGCATTGGGCCTTGCTCCCGGCCTCCCTTGCAGCTGGCCTCCCTGCCACCGGGCTCCCCGGAGCGCTCCCGGCTCCCGAGCTGCGCCGGGCGGGGACAGAGCCGGCCGCGGAGCTCGGGGCGGGCTCGGATCGTGGGTCGCAGCCCCTCTCCCACCCGGCGGCGGAGACCGGTCAGACCCGGCGCGGGCTGCGGTTTCCGGCTGCGGCTCCTATCCCGAGATGAGGCCGGGAGGGCGATCAGGGTCCTGCGGGCCCAAGGATTTCCGGCTCACCCGCTCCGCTACTCAGGACGCCCCTCCCAGGTCTCCGCAGGTGTGCGGGGAGCAGAGGCGGGGTGGGCAGGGTCTGCGCGGGTCCCCGGCCCGGAGGCAGAGGGTGCGCTTAGGTTCCTGGTGGATGGAAATCTGTGGTTTCTGGCGGAGGGCATACCTTTCTCGGACTTTGCCCCAAACACATACTGACCACGCAAGGTCAGAAACCCACCAGGGCAGAGGAAGGGGCAAAGAGCTGAGGAATTAAGCTAAAAGGGCAAGGCCAGGCCCCTGTCCACTCTCAAAGAAGGTGAGGTGAGTCTGACCCTGAGGGGGTCAGATCCTGTCTTTATTTTAAATGTTGATGTTTTGTTCATGGATATTTTTCATTAACTATGATTTTTTAAAAGTATTTCATTAAAATATTATTCATCTTGATTCCTGAATTTTTGGCAGCACCCTCCCCCCCCACCTTTAAATTTTGCATCTCAGGCAAGTACCTCCCTGGCCTTGCCCTAGTCCCAGCCCAGCCATGGAGATGCAATCACAAACACAACTGAGAACGCACACAGTCATGAGGCATGTGCTGGTGACAGAACACTGGGCCCAGCCAGCACATTTCCAGCAAACAAGGCTGGAGGGAGGCCGCCTGGGGTGAGGCAGGCTTGTATGGAGTCTGGGACAAGCCACAATTTCAAATGGGGCCCCACCCCACTTCTATGCCAGGGACCTGAGGGAGCCCAGGAAGGGGGGCTAAGACTTGAAATACTCCAGGCACAGGCTAGGAGAGTTGGGCTCTGAGGCTGTCCAGCAGAGGGCCTTGGCATCCAGCAATCATCTCTGCCCAGAGAAGTGGCTCTGGAAGGCTACTGGTGCTGGCAGGGGGCCCAGGCAGGGCGAGTGCCAGATGGGCTTCTGTCCAGCAATAACAGCTCTGGCTGTTGCCATCTAGGGAACAGGCCAGGCTTGGGCAGGGGTGGAGGGAGGAACCAGCCCTCCCCCATCTGGCCTAGAACCCTCACCACTTCCCTCCAATTTCTTTCCAACTCCAGCCCCTTTGCACACAACTGCAGCCATTGGCCACCAGCCTAGCCATGCTTGGTGGATCTGTCTGACCACTAAGGCCTGCCACCCCCACAGGTCCAAAGCTGATCAACAGAGGTGGGGAAAGAGACAGGGGCCAAGAAAGAGGGGAGAGGAGGGCCCGGAGAGGAAGAGAGAGAGACTGGACAAACACAGGGTAGGAATGGGGCGGGGGGGGTGGGGGGGGTCGGTCCCCATTAAGCCATAGTGCAGTGCCTAGAAAAATACCACCAATACTCCGCTTCCTGCCCTCTGTTTGGCTAAGACTGGGGGATGATGGTGTGTCATGTCTCTGTGGGACAAGCAGCTCGAAGGCTGGGAACACCCTTCTGGAGTAGCTTGGGGAGTGTCCACTGATCCTTGAGTGGCAAAGCTACTCCTCCCCTGGGGCCCAGTCCGATCTGGGGAGAGGGTGTGACTCTCCTATCCCTAAGATATTCGTACTCCTAATTGTTTTTTGTTTTTTTTAAATATATTTTATTGATATTTTACAGAGAGGAAGGGAGAGGGATAGAGAGCTAGAAACATCGATGAGAGAGAAACATCGATCAGCTGCCTCCTGCACACCTCCCACTGGGGATGTGCCCACAACCAAGGCACATGCCCTTGACCGGAATCAAACCCGGGACCCTTCAGTCCGCAGGCCGACGCTCTATCCACTGAGCCAAACCGGTCTTGGCCGTACTCCTAATTGTTAATTAGTGTCTGTGGCTTCTCCAGGAGACAGGCCTCTTGGGCCGAGGGGGCAAGGTTGGGGACTGCATTGGATTTTCTCTCTTCAGCACCTCTCTGCCTTTGGACTGTCCTCCAGCACTGAGAGCTGCTGTAGGGGCAGTGAGTCCCCTTCTCCCCAATTTACTAACCTGCAAAAATGGAGGGGATCCCCTCCCCCTCCCTTGGAGGTACTAGGACTGACCACTCCTCAGCATGTCCACCCCTTCTTCCTCCAATGGTGGAGGATGTGGGGCTCAGCAAGCTTCCGCCCCTGCCTCTGTCAGGAAATAGGTTTCACTCAGGATGTAAGGCTGCTCCCGGCTTTTTCTCTTCCCATCCCCAGCTGTGCCTCTGTCTTTCCAAAGATCTGAATTTAGAAAGGGTGAATCATGAGGGGGCCACAGGGCTGTGCCTCCACCCATCACCCCACACACAGAGCCACACATCCCTCTCCGAGTCATAGCTGTGGGCCATGGCGTGTTTGTGTGGATGTGTGGTCTGTGTGTGTTAGAGGGGGAAAACCCACCACGCAGGTCCCTGATTATACCGATGTTGTCGGAGGGATCCCAGGGCTCAGTGGGGTCGAGGGCGGAAGAGCAAAGATCAGGACAGGTGTGAAAGGAAGAAAGGCAGTGAAGAGGAGGGGTCGCTGGAAAGGAAAAGGGTGCAGCGTGGACGAAAGTGGAGTGGGAGGGGCTTGGGGAGTGATAAGGGAACTGCCAGGCGCACTCTGAGAGAGTGTGGAGCTGGGGGCGCCCGGGCCTGTCTGGCAGGTTTGTCGGTGGGAGAGCCCTGAGAGGAGTGGTGTAGGATTTGTGTAGCCCCAGCACCGAGGAGATAGGGGAACCCCTGTGGGGCTGTACCCTCCAACGCCGCGAGCTCCTTGATGGGCAGACTTTGGTGCAGCCGGGCCCAGAGAGGTCCTAGCCCCAGAAATAAGGCGAGGTGTGGGTCAGCGGCCCTGGGGGCGAAGGTCTCGGGTTGGGGGCCCGTTCGGATCGGGAACCTCTGAGGGTTTGGCGGGGGCAGTCCGGGGAGAGGCCTCGCGGAGGCGGGAGGCGGGGAGTGCTGGAAGGGAGCGGGGAAGGGGGGCGGAGGGGCGGGCGGGGCGGGGGCGCGCCCGGGGCGGGCCCAGCGGAAGGCGGGTTTGAATGCGCAGCGGCGGGCGCGGGAAGCGGCGATAGAGCGCGCGGATCTCTGCGCGGGAGGACTCCTTAACTGCAGGTGCTGCCTGGGGCTGCGGGCTGGAGCCGGGGGCCGGGGGCCGGGGGCCGGGAACTGGGGGGCCGGGCCCGGCGGAGCGGAACACACCGCTGTCCGCCTGCCACGAGGGCAGGTAGGCGGGGGCTGGCAGCTCCACGGCCAGCAGCGGGGATGGCCCCAGGCGCACAGTGTGTCGAGTCTCGCAGCACGTGGCGAGCAAGAGGGGTGCCGGAGGGAAGGAAAAGGGTGCAGCGTGGCGGAAAGTGGCGTGGGAGAGGGACCCGAGCAGGGCGGGGTGACCTGGCTCCTGGGCCTAAAGCCGGCGGTCGCGGAGCTGACCTCCGCAAAGGGCGGGCGGGCCGATGGGTCATCTCGGTTAATCTGGTGGGTAGAAGGGGGCGCCGGGCCGCTAGCTACGCCGGGTGAGGAGAGTGGGGCTGAGGGCGCGCGGAACAGAGGCCCTGTCTCTTTAACCACCGCCTCTCACTGACCGAGTCGTGTCCCTAGCCTCCCCTTGCGGGATGCGTCCTCATTTACTCCCAGAGAGAGGACCCTTCCTTCATCGGGGAAAAGACAAGGACACACACCCTCCAGGCTTTCTTCCCAGGGGAGAGCTGGTCCCATCCTGCCCCTCACCCCTCTTGGGCGGCCCCTCTGCCCATTTCTCTGGTAGCCTTTAGACCCTCCTGCCGGCGTGGAGCTCTCTATGCCAGCATGTGGGCGTCATGGGAGAGGGGTGCCATACACTTGACACTCGTGTCAGGCTGGAGGTGACCTTGGCCGCCACCTTATTTCCCCCCTTGTTTGGATAGAGCATCCCCACCTCCCGGTATACAGGGCTAGCTGGGAAGCAGGCTTTATACCTACACACACACACACACACACACACACACACACACACACACACACACATACACACACACACACACACACACGAAGCCTAGAATAAGCTGCACCTTGAGTTTGAATTCCAGCTCGCCCCTTCACTTGCTCTGTGACTGTAGGCAGGAGACTCAACCCCTCTGAACATTAGCTGCCCCGCTCTGTTCAAAGGACACCATTTAGAACTAGCTATGGTGGTTATAAGGGAAAGGGGAGCTATCTGCAGGCTGGCCCCATATGGGATCCTGGCGAGTGGAGAATTTGACCACCACAGAGGTGTGTCTAGAAGCTGGGGTGCATGAGAGGTGCTGGAAACCTGAGTTTGGCGGCTGCTGTCAGGGCCCCATGGGGGCAGGCCAAGGCATGGCTGGAGGTACACCAGATGCTCTGAGCTGGTATCACATCCCTGTTTGCTGCTGGGCAAAGGCAGACAAGAATAAAACACCTGGGCCGGCCTGCTGAGAGTCAGGATGTGGGCAGGGGGAGGGGCTGCCCCTGGAGTTGAATTGTACCTGGGAGTGGGGTGGGTTTACTGAGAACAGAAAGCAGGGGTGTAGCTGAGGGAGAAGGCAGAAATTAATACTCCTCTGAGCCTAAGGCCAATTTCACTAAGGAAACCAGGCTCTGGCCTGGTTTGAAACTGCACTGCCAGGAATCTTACCTGAGGGTGTGGAGAGGAGCACCGGGTATGCTGAGGTGAAAGGCTAGGGTTTCCCCTCCCTGGTCCCTAATAGAAAACTTGAGTCCTGAGCCTTCTCTGTCCATTCCCTCCTCCCCCCTCTTGCCCTCATCCCTCCAGAAACTGTACAAAGTTGTTCACCACTCTACCCCCAGTGCCTAGAACAGTGCCTGGCTAGCCTGCAAAGGTCCTTGGTAAATATTTGTTGAAAGGGTGAACGGAAAAAGCCCTCTGCCTCCAGATGGAGATGTGCGGGTCTGCTCCTCCCCTCCCTGTCCTACGACCCAGGTGCGGGTGACTTACTGGGATGGGTAGGAAAGCCCATGGAGAGTATGGGGTCCCTGAAGGGGTCTGTCTTGGGCTGAGACCTAGAGCACTGGCTGTACCTATGAGTGGACCCACTCCCTCAGCTCCCCTGCTGAGACTGTTGGGTCTGTTATCTCCCCAGCTGCAGGGTGGCTTTTTATCTCCCTGGTTGAGGGTATGTGTGAGGCTTCTCAGAATGGGGCAGCTTCCTCCCACAGCAAGGCCAGGGGGGGTTCTCTCCCCATATGCCCTGTGCCACTGTCTTCATTCTGGACCCTTACCCAGGAGGAGCCCATGGACAAGGCCTGCCTGAGCACGAGCTAGGACCACCTCCCAGGGACTGCCCAGCCTCCGCGGCTCTGTCCCTTCTGCTGGCAAGCCTGGGCGACTGGTGAGTGCAGGCCCAGGCAGGCGATGAGGGAAGCCAGTCCTCCTGGCTCCAAAGCAAGGTCCTCACTTGGGGGGGTGCACCAGCACATTTTATCTGCTGGTGCCAAAGAGGGCCTAGCTAAGGAAATAACACAAGGGGGGAGCAGGAGAGGGACACTGAGGGGGCGGGTAGGAGCTTTGGGACTATGCAGTTAGTCAGGCCTGTGCCCCCACCCCCCAATCTTCCCTGCAAGTTTGCTTTGAGAAAGGGGAAGAGTGTAAGGGCCTGGGAGTGAGAGAGGAACCAGCGGGGGATGGGGTGTCTCGGCCCAAGACTGGGGGTCAGGGGAGGGGTCAAGCTAGGTTGTGGAAAAGGCTGTGTCCTACACCCATCGGAAAGTGTTTTCCTGGAAAACTGACCAGGAACTAGGAAGTCCCTGGGCAGTGGCTGGAAAGGAAGGTTCAGGTGCCACCAGCAGAGAGGCTGGAGTCCGGGGCACCTCCAGGAGGGGACGGTTCTCCAGAGCCACCCTAGCCATGAGTCCAGGGCTCCCAGGGAGGCTGGGAGGGCAGGCCTCTGTCTGGGCCCCAGCATCATCCCTGTGGCTGCTGCTCTTGCAGATGTTATTTGGTGCCCCTCTACCCCTCTCCACTCTGTCTCCTTTCTGTTTCCCTCCTCCTGTCCCTCCTTCCATTGTCGTCACTGTCCCTGACCCCTCTCATCCTCTTCCCTGCCTTTGCCTGTCTTTTCCCTCCCTCTCAATCAGACGTCCTCCTCCTTCCCTCCTGCTCTCCACCCTCCGGTTTGCCAGCTTACAAACGGCTTTGCTGCTGGGTAAAAATAGCAGTGACAGTGGCCAGGCCAGGCCTGCTGCCAGGTAGAGCCTGAGCAGGCAGGGGGGCCCAACGGGACTGGCCAGAGGGGTCAGGCTGAGCAGTCCTCAGAGGCAGGGCCAGGAGGGGTCCTGCTGGGATCCTGGTTTTCAAGCTCTGTCTGCCCTGCCCCCTCCAACACCCCAAGAGTCTGAAGAGGCCTGTGGGGAAACAGGACGGAGACAAGGCCTCACACTGCTTCTGCCCCAAGCAAGCCTCAGAGGGAGAGAGCAGTCAGCCAGGCAAAACCAAGACCGTGGTCACCATGACAACCAGTCACCAGCCTCAGGACAGGTACAGGGAGACCTGGGCTGGGGACCCAGGGGTGTGGAAATGGGTCTCTAGGGGGCTGGGTGGCGTGTCCTTTGGAATTTGGAGTTGTCACTGCTGACTGGCCTTCCAGCCAGATAGCTATGAGTCAGGTCTGTATCAGGGGTGGGGGCCATGTATGCCCTGGCTGGGTACTGACAGGGGTGTCTGTGGGGAGGGTCAGGGTGGGTGAGTGACAGCTCCGCCCTGGCCTGTCAGTTTTTCCACTGTTGCTCTCTAGCCAGCCAGCAGTTTCCGGCCCCGCCACCACCATGGGGAGACATTTGGCAGCACCCCTCATTCCAGAGCACATCTGGCAGAACTGCCCCTCCCTCAGGGTTGCTTCTATCTCACATGACCTTGGCGCACTCGGTCCTTTCTCTGACCTTCCTCTCACTTCTGCACCTCTGGAGCCTGTGACTCCCTCCAGTTAGACCTGCACGTGTGATCGTGCGTATGTGTTTTGGGGGAAGAGGCTGTCGCTTGGTTCAACTTCTCCAAGGAGTCTGGGACCCAAGAAGGTTGATGAAGTCATGCCTCAGGCCCAAAGCTCTTCACCTCTCCCTCCCGTTCTGTCTCCCTCCTGTGCCAAAAGCCACAGAACTAGACTATTTCTGGCTGTGGGTCCTTGGGCACTTATCCCCCTGGGACCATTTCCCACCTGTAAAATAGAGGTGAGGTTCTTCGGATGGGCGAGAACTCAAGGAGACAGTAAGTATAGGCCCCAGGTTGCTGCCCTCCCTCTTCCCTACTCCAGGCTGCTTGCCTGCCCCTTCCCAGCCTCACCACTCCCATCTCTGTCACCTGTTGCACTCATCCTGCCCCCTCTCCAACCTTTTCCTGTGTGACCCTGACTGGGAGTTTCTCTCTTCATTTTGGGTCTCTGAACCAAGCCCTTAGCTCTCTATTTCAAGGGTAGAAGAGGGAGTTGGGGAGTGCAGTTGTAATGACTCAGACCTGCCCAGTTGGGGCGGTCACCCAGGCCCTCCCTGTGTGAGGCCAGGCACTGCGCTCTGGCCAGACCTGTCCTCATGGCCTTGGGCTTTGTCATTGCCATCTGTGAAGAAAGCAGCTGTTGGCTGTCGGCAGGGTATGGCAGACACATCTGAAGACCATAGTGGGAGCACCCAGGGCTGCCTGGGAGAAGCTGGCCCATCCCAGACAGACCCTGAGGTGTAGGACTTGGGGTTGACCTGGCAAAAGCAGGGGTGGCACTTATTTACACTCTGGGGCCCAGATGACGTCCAGTGGCCGGATACCTCCTGGCCTAGCCTGGATGGTGTGACCTACAAAGCCGGTTCTGTCTGGGCCTGGAAAAAACAGCTCCCTCATTTCCCAGCTGCCCTCAGGCACCTTGCCTGCCCCACTAGGTCCAGAACAGTCTGGGAGTTTCTTGACCTCAGAATTCTCTTTGGGGAGCCGCATGGTCCCTGGCCAGGCTGCATCATCACTTCCAGCCAGCCCTGCGGGCGGGGGCGGGAGACACTTGCTGTTTGCTTCTCACCCCCAGCCCATAGAGCAGGATTTCCAAAACTACCTCCAGATGTGTGGATCACACTGGTTCCCAAGCCTGCAGGGTCCCCTGAGTCTTCGGGGGCTGAGAACCACCGTCCTGTGGCCATGTCCTTCAGCCTTGTGTCCCTCCTCCTCCTCCTCCTCTGGACACAGCTGGGCCCTATTCCCTATGCCAGGACACCTCCCCCTCCACATACAAGTAGGAGGACACATGCACTTGGACACAAACACAGATGCCCTGTGCCCTGGGATGGCTGCAGAGACTGAAGGCAGGAGGGACGGGCTTCCCTGAGTTTGATCTGGGGAGGGAATGGGATGGTGGGTCACTTGGCTCCTCTTTCCTCTCCCATCCCCAGGTACAAAGCCGTCTGGCTTGTCTTCTTCATGCTGGGTCTGGGGACCCTGCTCCCCTGGAATTTTTTCATGACAGCCACTATGGTGAGACTGGGGGACTGGGCTCCAGGGGGCATGTCCACTGGACAGGTAGGACCTGGATCTGTACTCGTGGGCACAGGGAGAGAGGTTCTAACACTCCTCCCTGCACCTCCACAGTATTTCACAAACCGCCTGAGTCAGTCCCAGAATGTGTCCTTGGGCACTGCTGACCTGAGCAGGGACATCCAGGTCTCAACCACCCCCGCAGTACCCTCTCAGGATCGGAGTTATCTGAGTTCCATCTTCAACAATGTCATGACCTTGTGTGCCATGCTACCCCTGCTCATCTTTACCTGCCTCAACTCCTTCTTGCATCAGAGGTGAGCGCCCAGGCCCAGCCTGCCTCCTGGCTGCCTCCTGAGCACCCTGGGCTGAGCCCCTGCCTTCACCACGCCTCTCCGCCACCTCGGCCTCTCCCACAGGATCCCCCAGTCCGTTCGGATCCTGGGCAGCCTGGTGGCCATCCTGCTGGTGTTCCTGGTCACTGCTATCCTGGTGAGGGTGCACCTGGACGCCCTGCCCTTCTTCATCATCACCATGATCAAGATCATGCTCATTAATTGTAAGCGGGGCTGGGAGGGGACCTGGGGCAGAGATCTTCCCACATCTCCCACCCTTCCTTCAGACCCACAGTCGGCAGAGAAGAGCTCATTCCAACCCCCAGAGGAATGGATGCCGTGGGCAGTGAAGGCTCAGACGCCTGAGCAGCAGGGACAGGCCTTTGAGTGAGGGGCGGAGAGAAGGGCCACTGGGCAGCAAGACCCACTGGCAGTAAAGCAGGAGTTACAGGAACCTGTTTTCCCATGAGCCCCAACAGCCCCCTGTGGAAGCGAGTCCCACTCTGCCCGCACCCCTGCTGATGCCCACCCTGTTCCCCCAGCATTCGGTGCCATCCTGCAGGGCAGCCTGTTTGGTCTGGCTGGCCTCCTGCCTGCCCACTACACGGCCCCCATCATGAGTGGCCAGGGCCTGGCAGGCATCTTCGCCTCAGTGGCCATGATCTGCGCCATCGCCAGTAAGTCTTGCTGTCTGTCTTATCTGCCCGTCTGTTTTTTGCGTGGAGAAGGCGGTGGACCCTGTCTCACTACTGACACCCTCCACCCCAGGTGGCTCAGAGCTGTCAGAAAGTGCCTTCGGCTATTTTATCACAGCCTGTGGGGTCATCATTTTGACCATCATTTGTTACCTGGGACTGCCCCGGCTGGTGAGCGAAAGGAGAAAGTGGGGGTTTGGGGTCTGGGGACCCCAGGGCTCTGGACCACGGGTGTTCTGAGGCTGACACCTGGGAGAGGCAGAGATTCTGGAGATCCCGTTTCTGAGTCCACCTTTGTCTTCCTCACTTGATAGGAATTCTACCGCTACTACCAGCAGCTCAAGCTCGAAGGGCCTGGAGAGCAGGAGACCAAGCTGGACCTCATTAGGAAAGGTCTGAATAGCCTGAGGAAGCTGGGATGGAGGGTGGCCTCCTGGCAGGGGCAGCTGAGCACAGAGGGCAGGAATGGGTGCACTGTATTTACTGGCAGAGATGAGGCAGAGGCCAGAGGGACCAGGGGTGGGGGGAGGGGACACTGGGAAATAAGAGCTGTGAAAACTAAAATAGGGGGAGGTCCTGAGTGGGAAGCAATTTCAGATTCTGGGACAAGGTGTAGCATGAGTTGAGGCTCCTGGGAGAGGTCGGGACACAGGGACTGGCACTGTGAGGATTTCGAGGAGGTCTGTGCTAGGTGTTAGGGTGCCCTGTGCACTGTGAAAGGAGGTGTCCACCCCCACCTAATCCCAGCCCTTTTGGGGAATGTTTATGTCATTTCCTGTTGCTCTGTCTTTCCTACAATTTGGAAATCCTTCCACAACCTGTCACCCCCAGGAGAGGAGTCAAGAGCAGGCAAAGAGGAGTTTGGAGTTTCAGCCCCCAATTCTCAGCCCAACAACAAAAGCCCCTCAGTCCGGGCCATCCTCAAAAATGTGCGTGCCCTCTACCCCTCACCCTTTCTCTCCTCACTCCCCACCCACCCACCTACCCCCCCCCCCACACACACACACACAGTCCATCCCATCCCTTTCTGGCCACTCTCCTAGATTCCTGTGTGTGTGTGTGTGTGTGTGTGTGTGTGTGTGTGTGTGTGTGTGTGTGTGTGTTTCTGTAATGCACGGCTGCCATGAAGACTGGACCTGGGGCCCTTTCCTCCAGATTTTAGTCCCAGCTCTCTCCGTCTGCTTCATCTTCACGGTCACCATTGGGCTGTTTCCTGTTGTTACCTCTGATGTCAAGTCCAGCATTGCAGGCAATAGCGCCTGGGGTGAGGACACCATGGGCTCCCAGGATGGGGAATGGATGGGCTCTAGCAGGACTGGGAGTGGGGAAAAGAGACCTGGGCTGCCATCTCCCCAGCTAGTCTCTCCTGGTCCACTTGCCCTTCCCTGTGGACACTCAGGCCCAGGGAGGGTCAAGGTTGCTAAGTCTGCCTCCAGACCTAATCATCATCCCCTAATGTATTCCTCCTTTCCCAGGACACTATTTCATTCCTGTGTCCTGTTTCTTGACTTTCAATGTCTTCGACTGGCTGGGCCGGAGCCTCACAACCATAACCATGTGGGTAAGTGGAAGCAGAGGGCACCAAGCCCCGGTGAGAGGGAAGAGCCCACCCTGAGCCTCATAAAGGGCACCAAGAAAGTATGGTGACAAGGGAACCAGGCTTTTAAAAAACAAGACATTCTGTATAGTGAGGTGTACAAGTCTTCAGTGTACAGCTTAATGTCTGTATATAATCACCTCCCAGGTCAAGATGGAGAACATTCCCAGCATTCCAGAAGGCTCCACTCTGCCCCCTCCCCATCAGTACCCATAAGGATAACCTGGCTTTGAGGTTTCAGTGCAGATCCCGAGGGGCCCCTATGGAGCCCTAGGGGCCTGGGTGTGCCTGGGAGCCGGCCTGTCTGAGGCACTGCCTGGTCCCCACAGCCTGGGAAGGACAGCCGCTGGCTGCCAAGCCTGGTGCTGGCCCGGCTGGTGTTCGTGCCCCTGCTGCTGCTGTGCAACGTCCATCCCCGCCAATACCTGGCTGTGATCTTTAAGCACGACGCGTGGTTCATCTTCTTCATGGCCGCCTTCGCCTTCTCCAATGGCTACCTCGCCAGTCTCTGCATGTGCTTTGGGCCCAAGTGAGTGTCGGGCAGGGCCTAACGCTCCAATGGGGGATACTCAACAGAGGGGGGAAAGGGCAAGGGAGACTCCTTTATCCTGGTGCTTAAGGATTCCAGGCTGAGGAGCCAAGCAGGGCGGGGCACCTGGTCCTGGTCAGGAGTGCAGGGTTGGGATATCCAGGCTCACTTAGGTGGAGCTGGGGAGGGGACTCTCAGGTAAGGAGGAAGACAGCTCCCAGGACATGTTCCCCCAAGAGGGAAAAGCCAGATTGGGGTTGGTCAGCAGAACTGGGTGCTCAGGCGAGTCTCCCCACCCTGATGCTCTGAGGGGCTGGAGTAGGGGCCATCCTAAGGTAGCCTTGCCTCCCTCCTTTAGGAAAGTGGAGCCGGCTGAGGCTGAGACAGCTGGAGCCATCATGGCCTTCTTTCTGTCTCTGGGCCTGGCACTAGGGGCTGTCTTTGCCTTCCTGTTCCGGGCAATTGTGTGACCCCGGATGGACAGAGGACTGCACTGGCCGCCTGCTCTTGCCCCTTCCTTGTCCTTCAGGGATGGGCACGGGTGAGCTGGAGGTCTTCTCTTCTAGCTGAATTCTGCTTTCTCATGGCCTGTGATGGGCCCGGTGTCCAGGCCCAAGGAGGGAGCCTCTGGGTGGACAGTTGGACAGAGGGACATTGTGGGCATGCAGGTCAGAGTCGAGGGAGGGGACACAGTCCCTGCATATGCTCAAATCCCCCCCACATCCGGCTCTGATTCCCACTTGAGCAGAGAGAAGAGACTCCTAGTCTCAGAGTGTGTGTGTCTATGTGTCTGTATGTTTGTCTGTCTGTACCAGGGGTGGCTAGGGGCCAGGACTATCTGTTCTAAGGTCCAGTCTGATAATGCACCCCTCCCTTCTCCCTGCACCTCCTCCCCCAACCTCCCTGTCCCTCCCCTGCTCCCCCTGCCTTGAGTCTAACTATCATGTATCCTGTACAGTTGCTATTTTACTGCCTTTTTTTATACTCAACAGAAACCAGGTGCCTTCAGAGGCTCTCTGATTAAATAAATCTTTTTTTTTCCCCATGGCTCTGTGCCCTGGAGAGGGTAGAGGGATGGCAGCCTGCGTCTGTGGGGATGAGCATGAGCCAGCTGGATCTTGGCCAACACCAGGCCTGGCCCAAGGTTGGGGGTGGGGGTAGGGTTAGTCCTCTTAACCTCAGAGGGGCAGCAGTGTCCCCTGCTGGGGCCACAGAGGAGGGAGAGGCCTGGAGCCAGGACACCCACACTGTTGGTTGAGACCAAGAAAGGTCATTTTTCTTTGCTGCTTCATTCCTTCTTCCATAAGACTGGGGATGGAGACAGCACCCACCTTTTTTGTTATCTTCACTATCACCCCCTCCACTCTGTCCTCACTGCTCAATCCCGGGAATGAGTTCTGCAGAACTGGCCAGCTGCCCCCACCCGGCTCCTGCTTGTGCTCCCACACCTCCCAGCAAGAACAGGCTGCGCCTGAGGGTTCTCCCCTGCCTGGCACTCTGCCCTGACGTCAAAGCTCAGACTTCCTGAGGAACAAGGGGCCTATGTGTCCTTTCACTGAAGCGGAGCCCTCCCCTTCTCTTTTCAAACTCTGGCCTAAGGAGGGGTGGGATGGTGTGGGACCATGAGAATGTCCCAGTGGAGGGGGCCATACCACTGGGCCCCCCTTCTCAAAAATGACTCTTCCTGACAAAGTGAGGCCAGAGCTCTGGCCACTGTGGACCCTCCTTCCCCACCTCACTGGCCCTGGTCCTCAGCACATGTCTCAGACTTCCCAGAAGGGCAGGAGGTTTTCCTGCACAGCCCAGCCTGCTCACTCATCCCTGACCAGCAGGTGCTACAGAGTTGGCACCTCTGCCAGGGCTTCATTTCTAATTGAATTGAAGGCTTCAGGCCTCATTAAAGAGCAATTACGTATATTATTGTAGGGGGCACTGGAGTTCATGTACTCCATGTGAAACCAGGGAGCATATCTGAGGTTGGTGGAAAACAAGGCATTTCTTTCCTATCAGGTTCAAAAGTGAGGAGTTCCCCAAGGACTCCCCAATCTTTGCAATGCCCTTTGGCAACGATGAGATAAACCTGCGCTCTTCTCACCCTCCCTCTCCCCCCGATTTCCCCATGTACCCAAACCTGAGAGTCCCGCTGGGCTCCTTCCTCAGCACCAACAGCCCTTCAGGGGCGCTGTTTGTTCCCTGGGTCCCTTCACCACCTCATGCCTGGCCTTTCAGGACTCCTGCCCAGGTCTCCCACACGTGGCCACAGGATAATCTGAAAACAAGTTTCGTTATATGCTGGTCCCTCTCCCTGGAAGAGTGCCAAGCATTTCCAGATCTTCCACCAGCAACAGCCAGATTATGTCATTCCTTCCCCCTCTGCACCTCAGGACTGTTGTAATTTTGCGACATATCTTAAAATAATTTTTTTTTTTAATTTCAGGGAGGAAGGGAGAGATAGAAACATCAATGATGAGAGAGAATCATTGATCGGCTGCCTCCTGCACACCCCACACTAGGGATCGAGCCCACAACCCAGGCATGTGCCCCCGACTGGAATTGAACCTGGGACCCTTCAGTCCGCAGGCCAACTCTCTGTCCACTGAGCCAAACCAGCCAGGGTGCAACATATCTTTTATCATGTTCTTATCTTATCCTGCTACCAGACCATCATGTTTTTCAGGTTAGAGTCCTCTATTAAAGTGCAGTACCTGCCCTAACTGGTTTGGCTCAGTGGGTAGAGCGTCGGCCTGCAGACTGAAAGGTCCCGGGTTCGATTCCGGTCAAGGGCGTGTGCCTTGGTTGCGGGCGCATCCCCAGTGGGAGGTGTGCAGGAGGCAGCTGATCGATGTTTCTCTCCCATCGATGTTTCTGACTCTATCCCTCTCCCTTCCTCTCTGTAAAAAATCAATAAAATATATTAAAAAAAAAAAAAGAAAAAAGTGCAGTACCTGGCTCCCAGAGGTATTCAAAAATGTTTGCTGCGTGCATCTGCTTGTTCCTCTCACGCAGTCTCCACACACCTGACTCCAGCTCGGGGCAGTGCTTATTTCACTGCCTGTGCCCATGGGGTAGAGATGGGTGTTAAGTAGGCTCCTCAAGCCCAGCCGTGGTTTGAAGGAGGAAAAGACTTTTAGGTGAGTCGTTTTCCTCTTCAGGTGCTTACGTTGATGTTGATGAAAATTACTATAATATTTTTCCAAAAAATACTGGCTCAGACTCCTCCCAAGAGGGCAGGAGGTTTTCTAATGCAAATGACAAGAAGTTTGCATTGTCACTCATTTCCATTCTCCTGACCTCGGTGTTTTCACCTGAAAAACAGTGGGACAGGAATTAGAAAAAGCAACTCCTAGGTCTCCTGCCTGCTCAACTGCAGTGATGGCTCCTACCACAAGTGGGTGCTCTGCACACAACACTGGGATTAAAAACATTTTTTAAATTTAATTTTATTATCTTTGTTGTTAGAAAGTATTACAGATTTCCCTCCCCTCTTCCCCGCTCCTGTCCCACCTGTGGGACTTTATTGGGCCTCATCACTTTCCTCCTCGAATTTTGCTTCCTGTGAGGTGGGGAGGTCCGAGCGCGAGAATCTACCAGGTATTCCTGATTGTGCCACGACTTGTGCTGGTCCTCACCTTCTAGGTGGCATTTCTGCCAGAGGTATCAGTCTGTATTCAGCTGCTGTCCTCCCTGGGGTGGCTGCCATTCCAACACAGAAATTTCCCTCTAGTTTAATCTTACATGGTGAATTGGGGAAGGAGGGGGGCTTTAAACTTTAAAAAAGCCAGGATTCCCAGTAAAATGAGCAGTCAGCCTCAGGTATAACTGAAGAATGTATCTGTGTATCTATTCTTTGAAGTGAATATGGAAAGAGGATGGTGAAGGCAGTATAATGGGGGGGGGGGGGCTTGATAGGAAAACAATTACTGGGAACAAATTATTAGAATGTTAAACTATGATAGTGATCCAAAATGGATGTAAGTAGAGAAATGCAGTCACTTTAAAGAGAGCCCTGCTCTCTGGCCAGCAGGCCCTGCCTGAAAGAAACATTTCGAGACAGAGAGGGGAGGTCAGCCAGACAGCAGATCTGACAGGGAGGCCGGGCTGGCAGTGAGGCCCGTCTGGTTCCTAAGGCAAGTTGGCAGCAAGTGTGGTGACAGGCACCTCAGACAGGCAGAGCTCCCGCCCCCATCAGTGGCCTGTGTCCTAGCTGGGCTCTATCTCCACCTGACCTGGCTTACTACGTGGGTCCCCTCTGAGAGGATGTGCTCACTCAGAGCCCTCTGAAGCCTTGGCAGTCCTGGTGCCCCCTGTCCATGAGCCAGTTGGCATTCTGGCTCCAGACTGCAGGGCGAGTGCTAAATGAGTCAGCAGGACCCCACGAATGTGGAGCAGCTGCCTTCTCCCAGACCTTTCTATGGGGTGGTGGGGTGGTTCGGCTTCCAAGCCTAGGGCTGCCAGGTACCAGCTGTGGAACCCTGGACAAATCACTTATCCTCTGTGATCCAGCTCCTTGTTCTCAAAAGGGGGTGACAGGCCCCTGCCCCCACCACCTCCCGTGTGGCTCTGGTTTAGCGTGGATCCATGAACCAGCAGTTCACCAGTTTGATTCCAGGTCAGGGCACATGCCGAGTTTGTGGGCTTGATCTCCAGTAGGAGGCAGCAAGATCGATGTTTCTACCCCTCTCCCTTCCTCCCTAAAATCAACATAAAAACATTTAAGACGGGGCGACGTACCTGTGGACTTGCTAGGGGAATTAAGGGAGTCTGTGCGGGAGAGCCTGGACACAGCGAGGGCCCTAGAGACGCGTGGCGCCAAGTGCTAGGATGAGCCTCAGCGTGGGGCGCTCCCGCCGCCCACCTAAGCGGCTCCCTGCTCCTCCCCAACCCGCACCTCCAGCTCCAGGAAGCTTCCAGAACCAGGCCTCGTTTCCCCTACCGCAGCCATTCCCAGTTCGAATCCAGGTCTGGCGTGGGACAGCAGGGCCGGAGCCGGGGTCCCCCTCAGCCCCGCCCCGCGGAGAGGAGGGTGACGTCACCAGTCTTCGCGCCCCCTGGCGGGAGCTCCGTCGTCCCCCGCGCTGCCCTCCGCATCTGACCCCTAGCCAAGGAGACCAGACGGTCATCAGGCCCACTCCATTCACTGTCCCTTAAGTCTGAGTGACCTTGAACCAGGCACATACACTCATCTGTAAAGCAGGGGTAGTCAGTCACACTTCCTCTCTGGTTGAGAAACGCCTTTCATATAATAACTATTACTTTCACCTATCACTCTGCTGTCTTTTTTTTTCTGCTTTTATTTTTTTTCTTTATTGATTACGGTATTACATATGTGTCCTTATCGCCCCATTGCCCCCCCAACCCACCCACCCCCCCCCCCGCTCACTGCCTTAATCATACCTTATCTCCTACAATCTCAATAACCCTCTGAAATGCCAACTATTGCTATGCCCATTTTACTCCAGAAAATCGAGGCTGAATCGGTTAAAGATGGAAAATGTTTTGTAAACTGCAAAGCACCAAATAAATATGTCTCTGCCACTCTGTCTCTTAATCTCTTTCACACACACACACACACACACACACACACACACACACAGAGTTCCCAGGCAGTGGGGAGATGGAAAGACACAAGGCCTCATGTGATCCTGCGGCCTGCAAAGTAGGCTTGCTGCACCTTCCCCCTGCCTCCAAAACCTTCCAGAGTCATCGTCTCTTTTCACATCCCCAGGGATCCCAAGCGTCCTAGAACCCTGAACTCCCATGTCATCCTTCCCAGGTGCAACCAGCAAAGTCCTTCCTGACACCTAACCTCAGTCCCTCCCAGTAGCACTGCTAGATCCTTATCTGGGTACAGGTGGCCCGGCAGGCACTGGGCCAGTGAATGACCCAGAAATCCTGTCAGTTTAGACCTGCACATGGAGGGGTGACTTGTGTGGTGCTGAACAGGTGGCAGATAGAGCAGGTAAGTAGGTCAGGGTTGTTTGTGGTACCTCCTGCACCTTCCCCTGCCTAGAATCTGCTTTGGGCTGAACCGATTTGGGGTTAAGTTTTACTTTCTTCATCAAAGGGGGCCTGGAACACTGAACAACACCCACCCAAGACAAAAAAGGACCCTGGTGAGCATGATGGCAGGAAGAGGACACACATTTTGGGGCTGGGCTGACAAGGGCAGGACTGAGTCACACTCCTTAGGCCACTGATACTACACCCTTGAAAAGTCAAGACACAGTCATATGTGTATTAATAGAGCAAACCAAAGATACTCGACTTACAATTCCAGAATGGTTTAGATCACAATTTCTAGCCTCACCACGCTTCCTTGAGAGCCCATGACTTTAGCCATCAGCCTCTGCCTCCTGGACTTCTCTCCTTGGTGCCCCACAATGTGCCCAAAATCAGACTTCCTGACCCCTCCAACCTAGAGTGGCACCCCTTTCCTCTTCTCAGCCCCCACATTCTATCATTCTATCCCAGAAAAGGTGTATACCACCCCTCCTCCCCCACCCTGTCCAATCTCCCCCACTTCAGACTCTCCTTTCTCCAAGCTATGTCCCATGGAGTCTCTAAGTGTTTTTTTGTTTGTTTGTTTGTTTTGAACAGCACAATTATCTGGTTTGACTTAATAGATTTAACATATTTAGACCATTACCCAATAAAATAACATATGTTGTTCTCAAGCATGCATGGGGCATTTATAAATATTTTCCACATTCTGCTTACAAAAGCAGTCTCAAACACAAAAGAGCCAGTTTTATGCACCCCACATTGTATGTCTACAACACAATTAAAGAATAATATTAAAAAATTTGAAAATTCTCAGTCTGAGAAGCAGTGGGAGGCCTCTGCCCAGGTTGAGTCTCTATACTCCCTCCAAGACCTCTAAGCTTTAGCTAGATCAGGGGTCTGTAAAAGTGTAAAACACTTTCAAGTGATCAAGAATATACCATAAGAGAGTTAGAAAATTCTTAAAACTGAATTATAATAAAAACATTATAAGTTGAAACTCGTGGGATATAGCTAAAATAGTCATTGAGAAATTTGCAGCCTTAATTCCTTATATTGGAAAAAAGGGAAAGGCTGAGTATGCTAAATATTAAAATTAAGAAAATAGAAAAAGAACAGGCTGACCCAAAGAAAGTAGAAATAAAAGGGCAGAAATTTTAAAAATAAAAAAGTAAATAAGAATGTAAATTTCCGATCTGAAACAAGATGGCGGCATAGGTAAACACCTAAACTGCTGCCTCGCACAACAATTTCAAAACTACAACTAAAAGACAAAACGTCTATCACCCAGAACCACGGGAAAGCTGGCTGAGTGGAAGTTCTACAACTAGAAGGAAAGAGAAAAGAGTATTGAGATGTGCACAAGCGCTGAAAAGCTGAGGTACGGTGGCGCGTGAATTGGGCTGGCAGCGGGCGACTGGGTGCGCTGCTTTTTTCAACCCGAAGGGAGACAAGCTCCCAATTACTCCATACTCCAGTTTCTGGGGAGACGCTGGGGACCCAAACTCCTCCGGGGAGAAGCTGGACTGTCTGCCAACGGTCGGAAAGTGAGGGTGGCTTTCTTGCAGAGGTGCGCGCAGCAATCATTGTTTACTGCGCTGGGGTGCAGGACACAGGGACTTGGAAACACAGAGACGCAGAGACGGCTGACTGGCAGCCATCGCTCTTTGCCACGCCCTAGCCTACTGACTCCCTGAGACCCTGCCCCGCACAATCTACAAACCCACCCAAGCTCCACTCAGCGGCTTTTGCATATAAATGGCCTGCCCTACCTCAGCTTAACCTAACAAACTGCAGCTCTGGTCAGACAGCTCCAAAACCTCCAAACCCCAAGCAAAGAGGAGAAAACTGTAGTTCTCACTGTAGCTCCTGCTGGGTGGCCTCAGACAGTAGCTGGACCTGCACCCCATTGAAGATCCAGAAGCTAGTGTATCTAGTGGTCAGTGTGAGACGACACCAGATTTCAACTACTCACATCCATAAGTGACACATTCAAGAGGCAGACTCAGTGAGCACAAAAGCCCCACTGAAGAAAGTCCTGCCCCATAAGCGTGTCTCCAGCACAGCAGTTCTTCCATTATAGACACAGCGAGTCCTCACAGCCAATTGGCCTGGAGGTCAATTCCTCCCAGTGTACCAACAGCAATCAAGGCTTAACTACACCAAGACTTTGCACTCAGCCCACAATGGGTACACCAAGAGTGTCCACCTCAGGTGATAGGCTGAACCATTGGTCACCTACCACAGAAAACCACTCCAGCAACACAGGGAAGCAGCAAAATGCAGAGACAAAGAAACATGTCACGAATGAAAGAAATGGAGGAAAGCAAACTACTGGACATAGAGTTCAAAACCACATTTATAAGGTTACTCAAGAATCTTCTAAAAACCATGGAGAAACTTGATGAGACCTCCGAGGAGCTTAGTGAGACCTTCAAGGACCTTAATGAGAATGCCAAAAAAATGGAAAAGGACCAGTCAGAAATTAAGCATACAATGTCTGAAATAAAGAATATATAGAAATTCAACTGTAGATCAAAGGACCCCAAGAATCAAACCAAAGATCTGAAATATGAGGAAACAAAAAACACCCAACCAGAAAAACAAAAAGAAAAAAGAATCTAAAAGTATGAAGATAGTGTAAGGAGCCTCTGGGACAACCTCAAGAGTACCAACATCTGAATTATTGGGGTGCCAGAAGAAGAGAGAGAGCAAAATATTGAAAACCTATTAGAAGAAATAATGACAGAAAACTTTCCCTACCTGGTGAAAGAAATAGACTTACAAGTCCAAGAAGTGCAGAGAACCCCAAACAAGAGGAATCCAAAGAGGACCACACCAAGACACATCATAATTAAAATGCCAAGGGCAAAAGACAAAGAGAGAATCTTGAAAGCAGCAAGAGAAAAATGGTTAGTTACCTATAAGGGAGTACCCATATGACTGTCAGCTGATTTCTCAACAGAAACTATGCATGCCAGAGGGAGTGGCAAGAAATATTCAAAGTGATGAACAGCAAGAACCTACAACCAAGATTACTCTACCCAGCAAAACTATCATTCAGAATTGAAGGTCGGATAAAGAGCTTCACAGATAAGAAAAAGCTAAAGGAGTTCATCACCACCAAACCAGGATTATATGAAATGCTGAAGGGTATTTTTTAAGAAGAGGAAGAAGAAGAAAAAGGTAAAGATAAAAATTATGAACAACAAAATGACAACAAATACATAACTACCAACAAGTGAATCTAAAAATCAAGTGAATAAAAAATCTGATGAACAGAATGGACTGATGAATATAATAGAATCAGGGACATAGAAAGGGAGTGGACTGACAATTCTCAGAGGGAAGGGGGTGTGAGGTGTGCGGGAAGAGATTGGACAAAAATCTTACACCTATGGATGAAGACAGTGGCGGGGGGTAAGGGCATGGGGTGGGGTGGAGAATCAGGTGGAGGGGAGCTATGCGGGGACAAAAAAAGGAATACCTGTAATAATCTGAACAATAAAGATTTTTTTTTTAAAAAAAAAAGCATGTAAATTTCCAGACAAGAAGAAGCTAAAGGAGTTCATTACCACCAAACCAGTATTATAAAAAATCTTAAAAGGACTTTAAGAAGAAGGGGAGCCCAACTGGAGTGGCTCAGTTGGTTGAGTGTCACCCTGTGCACCAAAAGGTTGCCAGTTTGATTCCGGTCAGGGCATATACCTGGGTTACGGGTTCGACCCCCCAGTCAGGGCACATACAGAAGGCAACCAATTGATGTTTCTCTCTCACAGTGATATTTCTCTCACCCTCTCTCCTTTCCTCTTTCTAAGCATGTCCTTGGGTGATGATTTAAATAAATATATAAATAAAATAAAGTCTTAATTTTAAAAAAAGAAGGGGAAAAAAGGAGTTTAAAATATGAATAATAAAATGGCAATAACTAAATATCGATAATTGCTCTAAATGTAAATGGATTAAATGCTCCAACGAAAAGGTGGCTGAATGGATAAGAAAATAAGACCCTTACATATGCTATCTACAAGAGACTCACCTCAGACCAAAAGACACACACAGACTAAAAGTAAAGTGATGGAAAAAGTTATTTCATAAAAATGGAAATAAAAAAACTAGGATATTAACACTTATATCAGACAGAATAGATTTTCAAGAGACAAGGACCCAGCAATTCCACTTCTGGGTATTTATCTGAAGAAGCCCAAAACACCAATTTAAAAAGCCATAGGCATCCCTACATTCATTGCAGCATTGTTTATAATAGCCAAGAAATGGAAGCAACGTCAGTGTCCATTGATATGACAAATGGATAAAGAAGAGATGGTATGTATATACAATGGAATATTACTCAGCCATAAATAAGAATGAAATCTTGCCATCTGTGACAACATGGATGGACCTAGAGGGTATTGTGCTAAGTGAAATAAGTCAGAGAAAGACAACATGATTTCACCTATATGTGGAATTAAAAAACAACACACTAAACAAACAAAACAGAAACAAACTCATTGATACAAAGAACATTTTGATGGTTGCCAGATGGAAGGGGGGCTGAGGGGATGAGTGAAAAGGGGGAAGGGATTGAGATGTGCAAATTACCATTATAAAAAATAGCCACGGGGATGTAAAGTTCAGCATAGGGAATACAGTCAGTAATATTGTAATAAGTATGTATGGTGTGAGATGGGTACTGTATTCATCGGGTCATCACTTTGTAGTTTATATAAATGTATAACCAGGATACTGCAGTTGTTTTCTATCCATTCCGCTGTTAGTGGATATTTGGGTTGTTTCCAGTTTTGGGCTATTACAAATTAAGCTGCTATGAATAAAAACATATGTATATATATATAATCACTATGTTGTACTGAAACTAATATAATATTGTATGTCAACTGTCATTGAAAAATTAAAAAGTAGCCCTGGCTGAGTAGCCAGTTAGTTAGAGAATCATCCCAATATGCCAAGGTTGCAGTTCCCAGCCCCTGGCAGGGCACATACAAGAACCCACCAATGACACATAAATAAGAGGAACAACAAGTCTCTCTCTCCTTATGTCCCAGCAGAATGTAGAAGCTGAAGCAGAGAAACAGAGCCCAGGATGACCATGCTCAATTGTCCAATGCAGTGGTCGGCAAACGCATTAGTCAACAGAGCCAAATACCAACAGTACAAAGATTGAAATTTCTTTTGAGAGCCAAATTTTTCAAACTTAAACTTCTTCTAACGCCACTTCTTCAAAATAGACTCACCCAGGCCGTGGTATTTTGTGGAAGAGCCACACTCAAGGGGCCAAAGAGCCGCATGTGGCTCGCAAGCCACAGTTTGCCAACCACTGGTCTAATGTATCTGAACGTCAACTCTATTTATTGGCTTGTGAGAATGTCAGTTCAGGTATTCCCTGTGAAATTCAGAGATTTATGCCCCGTGGAACTGGGAAGGACCAGAACTGAAACATCTGGCAGGAGCTGAGCATGGGAGGCTGCTTGTTCCAGAAGTTAAGGATCCAGAGCTACTTCCCACGATTATATTATTCTTGAGGTCCCAATGCCCCTGGATGCTTTGTTCATGCATTGCCCCTTATCAAAGTGCCCCTCAGTGGCCTCGCTGGCCAGCCCCTGAAAGGCATTAGTGCTACCCAACTACAGCTCCCAGTCGAACAGCAGCAAGAGGCCTCTGCTTAGGCTGAGTCTCTGTGCTCCCTCCAAGACCTTACCTAGCTTCAGCTAGATCAGGGGTCTGCAAACCTTTTCTGAAAAAGGTAAAAGTAAATATTTATATTTATAATAATAATAATTATTATTATATTTAATTCAGAGAGGAAGGGAGAGGGAGAGAGAAATAGAAACATCAATGATGAGAATCATCGATTGGCTGCCTCCTAATGGGGATAGAGCCCGCAACCCGGGCATGTGCCCTTGACCGGAATCAAACCTGGGACCTTTCAGTCCACAGGCCGACGCTCTATCCACTGAGCCAAACCAGACACAGCAAGAGTAAATATTTTAGACTTTGTAAGTTGTATTATCTCTGTCTCAGCTACCAACCATACCATTACAGCATGAAAGCAGTCAAAGACAACATGTAAACAAGTGAGTTCAAGTGTGGCTGTTTCAGTAAAACTTCATGGACACAAATTCAAAGTTGATACTTTTCACATGCCAAAATATCTTTAAAAAAATATTTTCCCCAACCATTAAAAAATGTAGAAAGTATTCTTACCCACAGGCCATACAAAAACAAGCAACAGGCCTATCAGCTGCAGGCGACAGCTTGTCTTAGTTCATCTGGCTGCCCTCCAATAGTGAAAGGTTGGGCTGGGTCTTTGAGGCCAGGAATAATGGGTATCTTGGGAACATCAAGCATTGCAAGTGCTACTGAGGATAGGGTTCAGGAGATCTGGGGGTTTTAAGCCGTCTTTAATAACCTTCAGTGGCTTCTCTCACTCCAAGTTAGGGTCAGAACCTCTTAGCCTGGCATCTGTGGCCCTCTGTGACTTGACCCCTGCCTGCAGGGCCACTTTCAGCTCCTCCTGTCTGCCCCCAGGGGTCCTGTGCCTCACCATGCTTTCCTCTCTCCTGGGAGTAGACCTATGCTGTGGCCTGGCTAACCATAGCCCTAAGCCTGCTCCTCCCTTAGGCTGAGCTGGGAGTCTCCTATCTTCTCCCACGCTGCTATGATTCACCCTCAGCCTGCAACAGCCCCCATGGGCTGAGGACTCTCTGTCCTTATGCATCGCTGCACCCCCAGGCTCATAGTGGGGGCTTAGTGAGTGTCAGTGAGTGGGAGAAGTCATCTCAGAAGGCTTCCAGAGAAGGCAGAATTTCTGTGCTGGTGCAAGATTTAAGATTTTCCCATTAGGAAATCCCTGAGGAGTCCCTGGTCCTGACACTGATCCATGGGACTGATTCCTGCTCTGCTTTGGACTTGGGTCATGAGAGGGCAAACAGCATTCCCACTACATTTCTGGAGCAGGGAGTAAGGGAGTTAGTGGAGCAAAGGCTCTAAGCTGACCCACCCTGGAGCATTTCTTTCCCAGTCCATAAAATGTGCAGACGTACTTTGACCTCTTCACAGGACTCTGAGATACTGTGAAGGCTCTTTGTGAACTAGGGGAAGATTTTTTTAAAATATATTTTTATTTCAGCAAGGAAGGGAAAGGAAGAGTGAGATAGAAACATCAGTGATGAGAGAGAATCATTGATTGGCTGCCTCCTGCACGCCCTCTACTGGGGATCGAGCCCACAACCCAGGCATGTGCCCTTGACTGGAATCGAACCTGGAACCCTTCAGTCTTCAGGCCAACACTCTATCCACTGAGCCAAACCAGCTAGATCAAGGGGCAGATTTTTAATTAGCTAGGCCCTTCTGCCCAGAGGGAGAGAGGGTGTGTTGAGGGATGATGCTCCTAGTTTGAGATTTCCATCAGAAACAGAACATCTTGGCCCTAGCCGGTTTGGCTCAGTAGAGAGCGTCGGCCTGCCAACTGAAGGTCCCAGGTTTGATTCCGGACAAGGGCACATGTCCAGGTTGCTGGCTTGAGCCCCAGTAGGGGGCGTGCAGGAGGCAGCCAACCAATGATTCTCTCATCATTGATGTTTCTATCTCTCTCCCCCTCTCTCTTCCCCTCTGAAATCAATAAAGAAAATATTACAAACAAAACAAAAACTTTTGTTAAAAAAAAGAAGCAGAGCATCGTGGGGCCTTCCTGGCAGCAGCACCATGCCCCTTCCCACACTCATTGACATCTCTCAACCTCAGGCTGCTCACAGGCCATAATGAAGTAGATGGGTAAGGAGAGATGAAATTGGGGTGGTGGTGGCAGGAGTGATGAGGTCTGAAGTGTGGGGCAAGGAAAGCAAGGGTCCTTTGTTCTTTAGAATGCAACACATGAACACAGAAAACATGAAGAAAGGAAGATTGGGCACCAAGGCGAGTGAAGGGCTGCAGGTGGCAGTGGGGGAAGCCCTCCCCAGCATTCCAGGGTCGGACAGTGTGCCCAGAGGAGAGTTTGATGGACATCTACAGAGCAGGGAGTGGCCATTCTCTTCTAGAGGGGCAGTGGGTCCTGCTGGCTTCCAACAAGAGGCCTTGGAAAGGCAAGGACAGCTTGTCAGATAGAGGGCATGAAAATGGCAGAGTCTGGAGAGTGTTAGGGTTGCCGAAGGAGGAACACACGAGGCTGAAATGGGTAAAGAATTATAAATTTACTACAGGCCTGATGCACAAAATTCATGCAAGGGGCTCGGCCCTCGCATCCCTGGCTTCATCCAAAAGGTCATCTGGCTGTCTGGTCTAATTAGCATATTACACTTTTATTATTATAGATTAGGTCATCTGGAAAACCAGATGGGCTGAGCCCCCAAATGGCTCCAGCACCCAGGGACAGGGAGTTAGAGATTTTAAAGGACTCAAGGTGGGCTTTTTTGGTGAATTCTCTGGGTGGGCCCAGAGCTTGGAAAGTCTGGAGGAGAAGCATAATGGTCTTCCCAAGTGGAATGTGATTGAAGGGAAAGGGAATGTCATTGTGATCTAAAGATCAGTTCCCAAGGGAGGAGTTGTTGATTCAATTATTTGATCAGACCCAACAGAGAGGCATGGCGTCTTGCAGCTGCTGGGCAGGTGCAGGGCCTGGGGCTCAGGCGCCACAGCTGAAGAAAGCCACTTGGCTGTGGCACCTGCAGTGGGCACTTTCTAGCCGGCCCCTTCAGGAGGCCTCCAAGAGGCCCTGCCAACCCTGCTCTGCCCAGCTCCAAGCAGCTGCAGAAAGACGACGAAAAGAAAGAAACCAGCTTGAGAAACAGCTCTATGTGCTCACATAGAAAGATTGCACGTCTCTGGTGCAGCAGAGCCTGGGAGGGTCCCTCCGGTAGCGACCCAGTTCCCGGTCTCCGCTCCAAGCAGGCGGCGCCCGCAGAACCTGATACTGCGTGATTGGTGGGCAGAGGAAGGGGCCCTCATTAACCTTACGCTCCATCCCAGCCCCGCGAAGAGCTACGCTGGCTGGGTCCGGCGAGCGGCGAAGAGAGTCCGCCGGCTGCTCCCTAGAGTCCATGGGATTGGGGAAAGCTCAGCCTCCCGGACCCTGGCACGGGGCGGAGCCGCCGCAGAGACACCACCCAGGCTGCAGCGGGAGGGGCGGGGCCTTGGGGGGGGGGCGGAATCGCGGAGTCGGGTCTGGAAACTGCTGGAAATAATCGCAGCACCGCCGCCTTGCTCCTTCCGCCGCACGCGGACAAAGAGTTCCCACCTACCCCCCAGCCCAGGCCGGTGACCACCCCCAGCCGAAGTCACGCCCCGCGGCGAAAGGCTGGCTGGCCCTTCCCCGAGCTTTCGAGCGGGCCGGGATCCGGGGGCTGCCAGTGGTTGGGTCTGGAATTCCGCATGGTCCCTTACCCTTATAGGGTGTAGGAATGTGTAGGGTAGATTATAGGAGGGAGGTCGATCTTGGGAGCGAAGGTCGCAGTGATTTGCCGCCTCCCCATCCCCCTTTTTCAAGCGTCCCACGAGGCTGGGACTCATGAGTGGAGGCGCCTGACCCACAGGTTTTTAGGGTGGTCAGAGAGATCCTGGCTTCTATGTCCACTGCGTATGTCATCTGAGCATCCCCAATTTCTCCTCCTGGTGGGGTCATGCCTGGAATTGCGGAGGTTGAGCTACATAAACGAGTGTGTCCGCTCTGGGTGCCCCGATTGAGGCCGGCCCTCACCTCTTTGGGCCATGACGTCACGGTGGGCGGGCGGCGGCAGGTGCGGGGCTGACAGACGTTCTCCTTTAAGGCGGATGGATCCGTGGGCGGGTAGCTGAGTGTGCTTCGCCTTATATAGGGCGGTTGGAGACATACAGCCCCTCTCTTGAGTCGTCCCGGTACGCACGCCGTTTGCGGTTTGGGTGCCGAATACAGTCTCTCCTGTACTTGGATCTCTTTCCTTTCAAGGTAAAGCTGCAGCCCGCTCCTTCAGGCTTTCCTATCTTGAGAGCCCTTTAGGGTTGCTTTCGTTTCTTCTTCCCAAAGCCGACGTTTTGTGCCGAGCAGCTTGTCTTGGAGGTGGGGTGGAAGTGGGCTACCGATTGCAGCTCGCTTTTCCTTCTGTGGTTAGGTGGCGGGGTTTCCCCCATTGGGCGACTAGCCCTGGCCGAGGTGGGCCACAGAGTGGGCTGGGGTTAGTGGGCAGCTGCACGTGGTGGCCGCGCCGGCCTGGGACGCTGCCATCTTTCCTCTCCATTTCCGGACGCGGCTGGGGGCTCTGGAGGGTCCGCAGGATGGTGGTGGGTGTTCGCGCCCGGGGTGACTCAGCACAACCTGCTGGTGTCCTGGCTGTGCCACCGCTCCTATCGGACGCGTTTCCCAAGTGCGTGAGTGTCCGCGGCTAGGAATGCTTTAGGTCTCCATTGGCCTATCATCCTTCCAGATCTTTCCTGCAGTCCGGATGGAGGAGGGGAGGGGGCGGGCCCTGGAATATTCATGGGCTCTCACCTCCCTCCCCTCTCCCTGAGAGCTGAGATTGTTCTGGAAGCTTCTGGCGCCCAACGCCCCGCCCAGGTGCCCGGATGCTCGGGCGCGTAGGGAGGCTGCGCAGTGGCGCCCCCTCCTCGCGTGTTCCCAGGCGACGGTTGTCCATCAGTGAGGAGGGTCGGCCTGGCGGACCCAGGCCACCATCTTGGCTGTGTTTGGTTTGGCCCAATATTTCAGTCTCGTGTGCTAAAAGGTTGCGATTGAGCTTTTGCTTTATTGGTTCTTTGTTTTGATAGCCCCCCGGGCGGGTAGCCCGCCGGTATCTCAGGTTATCCCCTACCCGGTGAGGTAGTACATGCCTAACGGGGGAGCAGTTTCAGATCCTTGCCGTTTAACGTAAAACTAGTGACCTTGGGTTTTTTTCTCCCCATCTGGTATCAGAAAAGCTAATAGAACTGTATCAGTTATTTCCACCATTAAATATGCACTTGAATTCTCTGGGACTCTTATTCTAGATACGTGAGTTGGGGCCAGTATTCTGCATTTCTAACAAGCTGCCAGGTGATGTTGAAGCTTTTGGTCCATGGACCACTCAGTAGTTTGGCCTCCAGAAACCTGACCTTGTATTTTTAGGACCAGGTCAGCTTTCTCCCGTCAGCTGGTTCCCGACTAACCTTAAAGCCTGAAATATTTGAAGAAAAGGCCCCTGAAGCTCTCGTAAATTGATAGTACCCAGCTCAAAGCAGTATGAAGTAACTCTTTACATGTTTTCATTGTGATTGGGGTGAACTTTCGGAGTCTTAAATTCGGGCGATCATGCTCCTTTGTAATTCTTATTTTAGATGCCGGAGGAAGTGGTGCACCATGGAGAGGAGGAGGTGGAGACTTTTGCCTTTCAGGCAGAAATTGCTCAACTAATGTCTCTTATCATCAATACTTTCTACTCCAACAAGGAAATTTTCCTTCGGGAGTTGATCAGTAACGCTTCTGATGTGAGTGCTTGAGGCGTCTTCAGGGGTGGTGGTGTGGGGGGTGTTGGTATTTTGTGGGGTCTACTATTGAAGAGGATAACCTGGCATTGCAAAAACGTTTGTCTTTGCTCTACGTGGATAGATGGGATATTGTACCCACCTGTATATCTTTTTACTTAATCTTCACCCAGGATATGCTTATTGATATTAGAGAAAGTAAAGGCGAGAGGGAAAACATCTATGTGAGAGAGAACATAGAATCACAACCTCTAGGTGTATGGAGCAACACTCCAACTGAGCCACACTGGCCAGGGCTGCATGCGGTTTTTAAATCTCAAGTTAAGGGGTTATCAGAACTAAGGCTATGTGGGAGTAAAAAACGGAAAAAATGTGTTGGCTTTTTTCTTGGGTGAAGAGATGGAGTTGTATAAATTGTAATTTGTGTTTGCAGGCCTTGGACAAGATACGCTATGAGAGCCTGACTGACCCGTCCAAGTTGGACAGTGGTAAAGAGCTGAAAATTGACATCATCCCCAACCCCCAGGAACGTACACTCACTCTGGTGGACACAGGCATTGGCATGACCAAAGCTGATCTCATAAATAATCTGGGAACCATTGCCAAGTCTGGTACAAAAGCATTTATGGAGGCTCTTCAGGTACGTGGTATTTCAGCTAGGCACACGTCATTTGTATTTTTATCCATATTCTTTGGCTTGTTATTTTTTAAAACTTTGACTTTTTAAAAATTTTTTGGCAGGCTGGTGCAGACATCTCCATGATTGGACAATTTGGTGTTGGCTTTTATTCTGCCTACCTGGTGGCAGAGAAAGTGGTTGTGATCACAAAGCACAATGATGATGAGCAGTATGCCTGGGAGTCTTCTGCGGGGGGCTCCTTCACTGTGCGGGCTGACCATGGTAGGTTGGCTTTCCTATAAAGGTTACTGGGTTAGCATTCTGGGGAAAGCGTTACTAGACATTGAGTATCCTATCTGTAAAGCAGTTACCTTTTACTGCAGTTCTGCGTTTAGTTTCATTTTCTCTATGCTCCATTGTGATTGCCTTTTTCTAGGTGAGCCCATTGGCCGGGGCACCAAAGTGATCCTCCACCTTAAAGAAGACCAGACAGAGTACTTAGAGGAGAGGCGGGTCAAAGAAGTGGTGAAGAAGCACTCACAGTTCATAGGTTATCCCATCACTCTTTATGTGAGTATGGGCTGGAAACCCTCAAATGCATGGTGCCTACTATGGAGAATTGCATGGTGCATTTTTCCCCCCCTTTCCCTGGTGTTCTGTCCTCTAACCTATTGTCTTTGGTACTTTCAGTTGGAGAAGGAACGAGAGAAAGAAATC
This sequence comes from Plecotus auritus, assembly GCF_963455305.1. Classification (NCBI taxonomy): domain Eukaryota; kingdom Metazoa; phylum Chordata; class Mammalia; order Chiroptera; family Vespertilionidae; genus Plecotus; species Plecotus auritus. Next base: position 89,849,259 of record NC_137775.1, on the reverse strand, counting down.
AGTGATGATGAAGCAGAGGAAGAGAAAGGGGAGAAAGAAGAGGAAGATAAAGATGATGAGGAGAAACCCAAGATTGAAGATGTGGGCTCAGATGAGGAGGATGATAGTGCTAAGGACAAGAAAAAGAAAACAAAGAAGATTAAGGAGAAGTATATTGATCATGAAGAACTGAACAAGACCAAGCCCATCTGGACCAGAAACCCTGATGACATCACCCAGGAGGAATATGGAGAGTTCTATAAGAGTCTTACCAATGACTGGGAAGACCACTTGGCAGTCAAGGTGAGGAAACCCTGTATGCTGGCTCAATAGGAGGAGCAGGTAGAAGGGTGTGGCTGATATTAGACAAATGGAACTTGCCCAGCTTGTTGGTAGCTGTGAACTGTGAATGCCATGACCCAACATGAGTTTACTTGTCACACTTCTAGGGTGGAGAAATTGCATCCTTTTCAATGACCTCTCTTTGTGTCCATGGTAGCCTTACACATCCTGGGTTTGGACCTGACTATTCTCTATAGATTCATTTAGGATATTAGGGCTTAATTTTCTTAACAGCTGGCCTGTGAGTAGGCTCTAGTACTTAGGAAAGATCTTTGTTCCAAACATTTTGTTAGCTTGGTGTTGGGTCTAAAATTTTTATGCTTAACCTTGAAATGTACTGTTGGCTTGTCTCAAATTTCAGCACTTCTCTGTAGAAGGTCAGTTGGAATTCAGGGCATTGCTGTTCATCCCCCGTCGGGCTCCCTTTGACCTCTTTGAGAACAAGAAGAAGAAGAACAACATCAAACTCTATGTCCGCCGTGTGTTCATAATGGACAGCTGTGATGAGTTGATACCAGAGTATCTCAGTGAGTATCCTCTTGCCCTAATGTGGTTAGTTGGGTAAGTCCTATAAGGCCTTTAGTGTTCTCGGGGAATTAAGCCTTACCTTAAGAGATTTTTAAAAAAAAATTTAAATATATTTTTATTGATTTCAGAGAGGAAGGAAGAGGGAGAGATAAAACATCAATGATGAGAATCATTGATCAGCTGTCTCCTGCACACCCCCCACTGGGGATCAAGCCCACAACCCAGGCATGTGCCCTTGACTGGAATGGAACCTGGGACCATTCAGTCTGCAGGCCCACACTATCCACGGAGCCAAACTGGCTAGGCCTTACCTTAGATAATTAAGGATTCTCTGCAACATAGCAAGTGAAGATTCAGTGAGGGGAAAAAGGGTATCTCCTGCCTTTTTTGTTTTTATTGAGCTTTCTTTCCTTTGTGATTGCAGACTTTATCCGAGGTGTGGTTGACTCTGAGGACCTGCCCCTGAACATTTCCCGAGAAATGCTCCAGCAGAGTAAAATCTTAAAGGTCATTCGTAAAAATATTGTTAAGAAGTGCCTTGAGCTCTTCTCTGAGCTGGCAGAAGACAAGGAGAACTATAAGAAATTCTACGAGGCGTTCTCTAAAAACCTAAAGGTAAAGAGGCAGCAAATGCTTACATTCTTTATAATTACCATGTGGAGTTTTTGTTTTTTCATTCACATAAAGAGTAAGAGAGTATTTCCAAGTAAGATTGTTTTTTTTTTTCTTTTCACCCTTAAAGCTTGGAATCCACGAGGATTCAACTAATCGGCGACGCCTTTCTGAGCTTTTGCGCTATCACACCTCCCAGTCTGGAGATGAAATGACTTCTCTCTCAGAATATGTCTCTCGCATGAAGGAGACCCAGAAATCCATTTATTATATCACTGGTGCGTTGGAGCCTGGGTCTAATGAGAGCCTCCTGAGTAGAGGTGTAGGGATTGGGGGAGACATTTAGGGGAGAGGCCTAGGAACTGGTGTATGAAGTTTTTTGGTCTTTGACTCACATTCAGTAATAACCCTACAGGTGAGAGCAAAGAGCAAGTTGCTAACTCTGCTTTTGTGGAGCGAGTGCGGAAGCGGGGCTTCGAAGTAGTGTATATGACAGAGCCTATCGATGAATACTGTGTGCAGCAGCTCAAGGAGTTTGATGGAAAAAGCTTGGTCTCAGTTACCAAGGAGGGCCTGGAGCTACCTGAGGATGAAGAGGAGAAAAAGAAGATGGAAGAGAGCAAGGCCAAGTTTGAGAACCTCTGCAAACTTATGAAAGAAATCTTGGATAAGAAGGTTGAGAAGGTAAGCAATTCTGGGACTGATGTATTTTGTAACAAATGCCTTCAAAGCTGTTTTCCCTTAGAATCTTGTGTTGCTACATAATTAGTGATTTTAAGCAACCTAGTTTAGTCATCTTACCTCTTCCTCTCTTAAGCAAGCAAATTTGGCAAAGATGAATAAAACTTTACCTTAAAATTCAATATAAACCCAAGGTTTTTGTGACTGCCCTTAGGTGACAATCTCCAATAGGCTTGTGTCTTCACCCTGCTGCATTGTGACAAGCACCTACGGCTGGACAGCTAACATGGAGCGTATCATGAAAGCCCAGGCACTTAGGGATAACTCTACAATGGGCTACATGATGGCCAAAAAGCACCTGGAGATCAACCCTGACCACCCCATTGTGGAGACTCTCCGCCAGAAGGCGGAGGCAGACAAGAATGACAAAGCTGTCAAGGACCTTGTGGTGTTGCTGTTCGAAACTGCACTGCTGTCTTCTGGCTTCTCACTTGAGGATCCCCAGACCCACTCCAACCGCATCTACCGCATGATCAAGCTAGGCCTAGGTGAGTACACCCCTGTTGGGGAACTGCTCTTACATGGACAGATTTGACTTGGATGCTACTTGGGTCAAATCTCTTGTGACATTCTTTCCCACTTTAGGCATTGATGAAGATGAAGTGACAGCTGAAGAACCCAGTGCTGCTGTTCCTGATGAGATCCCCCCCCTTGAGGGCGATGAGGATGCCTCTCGCATGGAAGAAGTAGACTAGGAGTTTCTACCTGCAGACCTTGCGTCCTCTGTGTAGTCTTCATGGCTCCCCAGCAGCCCTGCGTGGCCCTAGCCCACCTGGTTTCCTCTGATGTTTAGTGGCTTTTTCCCTCTCCTGTCTTTTCCTAAGGCAGGTTACAATGGCCTCAAGCCCTCTCTTCTCATATTTGACAGTTTTGGATGTGTTATGTATTGTGGTTTTTTTTATTTTGTTCTGAAATTAAAGTATGCAAAATAAAGAAGATGCCGTTTTATACAGTTTTGCTCCTTTTGAGTTCCCTTAGCTGCTCTATCCCCTTGCCATCATAAGTATGGGTTATATAAATAGTATATCAGTGTCACTGAGGACCATCTTGAAGTTGCATAACGCTATCATGTTAACGCCATCCACCAAAATATAGGGCAAAGTCCATTGTAGCAGTTTAATTTAATAAAAATAAAATTATGAGAGCAGAAAGTTACATTTTCCAAGTACCAAAACCTGCAACTGGCTCTGAGCAGAGCCATGGGATCCAGGAGCAGAGGGTGGTGGTGCTGGCAGGGCTCTCCCCTAGCACAGCATTACCTTTCACTTATCCTAGGAAAGCAGCACTCTGCTTATAATCACCAGAGTTAAGAAATGCAGGTGTCTGGGAGGGAGTCTATAAAGGGGTATTCAGGGTAAGGGACAAGCACTGGTGAGGTTGGTGGCAGAGCTAACCAGGCAAGACTTCAGGGGATTTCTGGAAGAGGCCTTGACATTCCGCCCCTCTCCAAACTGCCTACCCTGGGGCTCAAGAGTCCTAGTAGAGGACTGGTGACTTAAGGCAAAAGGGAAGGTAGCCTGGCCTCCCTACCCCTAACACAGCTGGTTTCTGATAACTGAGAAAAGCTTGCATTTTGCCCTTGAGCCAGCCACCTGTGAGAAGCTACACAATAGAGGAAAACGGTAAGGTATGGTGAAAGGATCTTCTTTCACTTTGCCAGTTAGGTCCCTCAAACCTGCACAGGGGACTCAATGGGCACAGCCTTCTTTCCCCGTTGCTTTAAGCGGCCCCGGGCATAGACTCTGAGCAGGAGGGCAGCAAAGACAACCGTCACCCCCAGCCCCCCCACCACAGTGATGGTGTGGCCATAGAGGAGGCAGGAGAGGAGAATGGCGAAGGCCTGGCGGAGGGTCATGATGATGGTGAAGACTGCAGCCCCAAACTGTCCAATGGTGTAGAAGATGAAGAGCTGGCCACATGCAGAGCACACTGAGAGCAGCAGGGCGTGTGCAGCAAACTCACTGTGTCTCCCCATGAAGCGGGTCCCCTCCAGGAGGGCCCCCTGCTCTAGCAGGGAGCCCACTGTGAAGAGGCAGGAAAAGAAGTTGACCCCAAGCATCATCTGCACTGATGACATCTTATAGGCAAATAGGGCATCCTGCCAGTTTGAGGTGAAGCTGTCAAAGGCAATGTAGCCTCCCAATAGGATCACGCCCGAGAGTGTGGTAGCCTGTGAACTTCGGGGCTCTGGTCCGCTGGACAGCAGAAACATGCTGACCCCAATGGAGATGAGGCCTGCTGTCAGGTATTCCCAATGTTCGTAGCTGCGCCGAGACACCAACTTTCCCATTAGCATGACAGGGATCACCTTAGAGGCCTTGGCCAGCACCTGAGTGGGGAAGCTGACAAACTTGAGAGCTTCATACTGACACCAGCTGCTAAGCACATTCGACAGGCTGGCAAAGGAGTACTGGTACATGGGTGCCCCGTGTCGGGGCTGTTTGCAGAAGAGGCAGTAGAGGCCAGCCACAATAAATGCCAGCACTCGGTTCATTAGCACCAGAAACTGAGAGTCTGTGAAGCGCTCACCTGCCCATGTGGCGGTGGCCCCATAGCTGCGGGTCATCACTCTTTCCTGCAGCACTCCCCAAGTCAGGTAAGACACCTGGATGGGGGAGGGTGGAGATAAAATAAGGAAAAAGTTGGCAAAAAAGAATTTCATCAACATCCCTGTTCCTCAGAAGGCTATTTAAAGCAGCGGTCGCCAAACTTTCGGACCTCACGGACCACCAGTTGACAACCGCTAGTTTAAAGGACAGCATACATAATTTGGTTCCTCTGTGAAGTTTCCCTTTCCCTTTCAAGCCTGAATTTATCTTGTAGGGAATCAAGTGTGTGTGAATGCTTTAGAACTGCCCAGACCCTGTCGGTCCCCACAGTAGGGTTTGTTAGAGCTGACTCCATCCCAAATATTTTCTATTTCCAACCAATTCAGGCAGGCAAGAATTGGACATCTATCAGTTCAACATGTTACATGAGGTGGAACTAGCAGTGTCCACTCAAAAATGCCATGAGGTCAGTATCTTGGCACCCCTTCTCAGATGCAGTGTGGGAGAAGGCTGAATGGCTTCCCCCCAAACTTTTATCAGTGGGTTTACAGTACAGTATATGAAACACATCACTGCATAGGAAAGTGTAATAATAGGACAGTAGAAATCACAGGGTGGGGAAGACATTTTCTCCAATCACTTCTAAGAAGATGGTGGTACAGTCTGCCCCTAGGAGGGGGACAGACAACCAACTAAATCACAGTTGGGACTGGAAGGGTGAAAACTTTGGTTCCAGAGACCCTGCCCACCTTGACGCAATGCAGGAAGAGAAGCAGAGCCTGCCCGCCTGCCTACCTACCTGGAGTCCCACCGCACAGAAGAGCAGCTTCAGGGCCTGCCACGTAGGAGTGGTCTCTGCCGGCTCTGTCCGGGGAGCCAGGGGAACCTCATCGGAGGCCTTGGGCTCATTGCCAAATACACACACTTTCACCAGAGGGAAGCAGAGACCCCTGCCTGAAGAAGGCACACAAAGTCAAGCCCCAGTCTTCTCCAGAGCAGCCAGTCTGCCCTGCTGCTGTCCTCCTTCCCTCCCTCCCTTTCCAAGCCACATCCCTGCTTAGACAGCTGGCCAACACTTTTAATGTGGACCGAGCACACTTCCCCACCCTTTGTCCACACACCTGTCTCAAGGTAATTCTTCCGCCTGAAGTACCGCACCAGCAGGTAGCCAGGTAGCATGAAGCTGGCATAGCCAGCAGCATTCACCAAAAAGCGGAAGAACCATTGCTGGGTCCATGACTCCGGAGGGGCTTCGGGGGTCTCCCCACCTGCCCCCAGGGAGGGGATGGCAACCAGCACCACCACTGCCCACCACCTGCGGGGGCAGCGGACACAAGGATTAGGGAGCAGTTAGCTCATCACCCACTGGATCTCCCAGAGGGGACCACACTGGAGAAGGGCCCGGAGTCATCTCCCCGCCCCCCTCCGCTGCAGCCCAGCAGGGACAAAGAGCCTCTCTCTCTCTCCTTGGGGGGCCGGCGCCGTCCAGGCAGGGCTTCCTCCCTCCCCGGGGACGGACCCGCCCCTCCGGGCACACAGGTTCCTTCTGTTTCCCTCCAGCGGTCGCCAGCTGCTCCGGCCGGCGGCGGCGCCCCCTCCTTACACCCCGCCCTCCAGGTTTCCGGAGCGCCGGGGTTCCCCAACTCCTCCGCCTGACGCTCCCTAACTCCCCCAAAGAGCAAAGCCCCCGCCACGCCCCCGCCGGCCTAGCCGGCTCCGCGGAGCGTTCCGTGAGCCCACCGCCCCGGCAGCTGGGAACCGCCCCGGCCCACCCGGCTGAGCAGCGGTCACGTGGCCCGGCCCCGTCACGTGGCCTTGCCGCCCCTAGCCCCCCACCTGGCAACCATGGTCCGCGCCGCGTGGGGCGGAGGGGGGCCGGGGAATGCGAAGCCCCGGGCCGCGCGCTCCCTCCGCTCCCGCCGTCGCCTCCTGAAGCTGCCAGCGAGCCAGCGGCCAGCGGAAGTGCCGCGATCTTCCCGCCTCCCTCGGCCCGCGGCCGCCCCCCGCCTCCCGCCACGACCACGCAGCGCCCCGGGCTGCCGCGGGCCACAGCGCCCCCGCGCGGCCCGGAGGGAGACGGACTCGACGCCTGGGTATTTGCTGCCCTGCGCGGAGAAGGTGGGGAGTCGGAGGCCCAGGCCTCCCCCTGCTTCGTCATCGCCCCTAGGCCTCACCACCAGCCCGGGAGGCAATGCCGTCTTAGGGGCGGGACATGGAGATTCTGACCCGAGCACTTCCCCTTATGTTACCGTTTTCTGACAGGAAGCTGTCTCCTTTTTTGGATGGGCCAGCAGTTCTGTCCTTCAAGGCTCTGCATGACCTGGCCCCAGTCCGCCTCGCCCACTCACCCTTCCCGGGTAGAGCCACGCTGGCCGGCTCTCAGTTCCTCTCCTTCGTCTCTCCCCCCATCCCTTTACCCATCCTTACATCTGGGTTGAGAGGACACTCAGAGGCCTCCCCTGACCGCCCAAAGTATGGCTCTCTACCCACTCCATTGTTCTCCTTCCCAGGGCTTGTTTCCTTCATAGCATCCATTGTAACTTGTGATTACATATTACATGGAAATACACACTTATGAATTTAATGGCTGCCTCACTCACTAGACTATATGCTCCAAGTGGCCAGAGACTGTGTTGATTTATTCCCATAGTCTTCACCCCAGCAAAGGCCTGACCTAACAGGTCCCTCAAACATGTGTGGAATATGAGGAAGGAAAAAACACAACACATAAAAAGCCATAGCTCCCTTGTGTCTGCCTCCCAAGGCCAGCCCTTCTCCCCACAACCTCCAAGGCAGTGGTGAGGCCCCCTTATTTCTATCTCCTTACTTCTCTTTCTCTTTTCCTCCACCCTCTGCATTGCCACAGACAAGGCCAGGATCTGTGCTGGACAGAGGCCTGAGGACTGTCAGCCCTCCCACCCTACCCAGCAAGGTCCTCTCCTGCTCAGGTGATCATCTCCTTTCTGCCTCCATCACAAGGTCACAGGGCAGGCCCGTGTAAAAATCCCCAGTGCACACAGACATGCATTCACACAAAACAACTCGGGGCAGGGGGAGGGGGGGACCTTTTTAAAGTCTCTGCTGTTTTAGTGTCATGTTATTGAAACTTCCCCTTCCCCAAGGCTCAGTCCGGGGCCTTCTGTGTCAAGTCTTTAAACAACAGTTCTCAATAGCAGTGAGATGGGAGCTCTAAGGGCTCTACTCGCTCATATTTCAGTTTCTCTCCTCACTCAGGAGAGTCCTTGTTTTCCTGGGTTGGCAGTTTTAGGGTGACCCGACGTGGGTAGGAACAAGAGATGCCATCTTCCAGAGAGGCTTCACCCAGGACACCTGGGGCTTTGGGGTGGGAGGGGTCTTCCAAGAATCTCCATGCACCTGGGAAGCTCTTCTTTCCAGACTGGCTGGCCCTCACTTGTGATCCCTCCATTCAGCTCAGGACTGTGCTGGCTCAGCAGTCCCCAGGACTCCGGAAGGGCACATTGCCTGGGCCCAAACTGCAGCAACTGTGGCTCCAGCTTCCAGAAGGGAAGATGGGAAGCCTCCAGGGCCCCAGACCCTGCCCTGACTTCAGTCGGCACACATCAGTGGCTTTCCAGAGATCTTTAGGTCATCGAAGGGCAAAAGAGCAAAGGGCTGAGAAAGAGAATGGAGAGAAGCAAGATCAGGGTCCAGAGGGGGAAAGGCAGTGGTGGGGAAAGGGAGCTGGGGAGACCTATTGGGACATTTTCTCCCCATTAACTGACTCTTGGACAGGAGGGAACAAATCTTCCTACTAATCTCCCAAATGGTAATCCCTCTGGGCTAGCAAGAGTCCCAAGGCCTTAGGCCAGTCCTCCCTCTCTAAGAAAATCCCTGACTATCACAGAGAAGAAGGACCAAGGAGGTGATCCAGCCTGTGGGTCTAGTTTCTGGGGGGTTGGGGTGGGGGAAGGGTACTCACAAAATATTTTGAGTATTTTTTTTACATTGAACACTTAAAAATGGAGACTATACAGAAAATCTAGGTTTCATCTCTCTTAAAACATTCCCAAGACCTGGAAATACTGGACCATATTCCTCCTCTGCACCTACCTGCTGAAGCTGAATGGAGTGACCCTCGGACAGAGACTCTCTGGTCTCCCACAGGCCCCGCCACCCACTGCACTACATTGGCCTGGTTCCCTGATCCACGTTAGCTGTAGTCCAAGTGTGGACTGAGAGAGGTGCAGAAGCTTGCCCAAGATCCCACAGTTGGTGAGTGGCAGAATGGTGGATTGCCCCCCAGGATCCTAACTCCTTGGCTATTTCAGCCATTACAGCTCCTGTCTCTGCTAAGGGTGTGGGAAGGACTGGAGAGCAAAGCTGAGTGTATGCCTCTTACATCCTCAGCCAGGTCCTGGGGCATCACATCCTCGGCCAGGTCCTGGGGTGTCTCGTCCTCCACATTCCTCAGCAGAGAGTCGGCACCTGCTTCTCGCAGAGTGGATGAGATGCTCTTGAGACCCCGGCCTGCAGCAAGGTGCAGGGGTGTGCACCCATTGAGCATACGGGCGTCTACCCGGGCCCCAGCCTGGAGCAGGAACTGTACCAGACTCCGCTCTTGAGTCTCCACAGCCAGGTGCAGTGCTGTCTTCCCACTCGTGCCCTCCTGGAGGAAAAGAAGGATGTCTTCCAAGGCCCTCAAGAGGAAGCATGCTGGGTCCAGGCCCCGGATAAGGTGTGTGCCACTGCTTCTGACACTGGGAGTGGACCTGAGGGCTAGAGCAGGTGACGGGGCAGACACTGGGCCAGGCAGCACCCTGATTGGCCACCTCACCTGCACATCAATGTCAGCTCCATTTTCAAGAAGCAGTTCCATGAGTGGCTGGTTCCTCTGCAGAGTGGCGATGTGGAGACAGGCCAGGCCTAGGATGGAGTGAATGTGGAGGCTGCTAATCTGCATCCACCAACTCACTCTCTCCCACTCTTCAGGGACCTCCCTACCCCTCGGCCCCAAGGGACCCACTGCCCACTCAATGCCTCTGATCACAGGGCTGTTAAAACCCAAACCCAAAAACCCCCTCAAAAGTCTGAGGGGAAAGGAACGTAAAGTTTCCATCTTTTCAGAGTCATGTTATTGAAACTTTCATGCTTCAGGGGTCAGGTTGCTGAGTGACAACCCCATACAGGCACCCGCCCCTAACATCCCCCCTCCCGCATTCTCTCTAACTCTGCCTGCTTTGAAACCCTGGCCACAGCCACCTTCTTCAGAGGTCTCTGGGATCCTCATGCCCCAGGCCCTCCCGAGGGCCACTTCCTCCCATGTGTTTCCCTACCTTTTTTGCTGTCTACTTTCTGGCTTGGGTTCTCCTCTGCTTAAAGAACTAGATTCAGATCCACAAGCCTGCTCAAAGGTCCCTGCTCCATGAGGCTTTCCCTGACCACTATTCAATCACACAGCCCCACCCCCCACATTCCAGTTCTTCTCACTCTGTGCTACTTTCCCGAGGCACTTACTGCCTTTTAACCTACTAGAGAATCCACTTCTTATACTTCTTGTCTATCTCAATCGTTCTGTTTTGTTCACAGATGCAGTCCCAGCTCCTAGAATAGTGTCTGGCACATAGAGGCCCTCAGTATATTTTGCTGAGTGAATTAATGATCTCTGTTAAACTGAATATCTTGAGGGCAAGATTTAGCTCTCTGTTTAGCACACAGCAGGTTCTAAGTAAATTCTAAATCAAATTCATTCATTCAGCAAAGAGATACTGAGCATCTATGTACTTAGAACTGGAGGTGCATCAATGGACAAGCTATGGTATGACCCCCCGCTCCTTCCCTGAGAGTGGGGTCCTGGTCTCTTGTCCCCTTCTCAACCTATGTACCCTGCGGCTGCCTGTACCTTGCCAGTTTTGCAGCTGGAGGTCCAGGGAGTGAGGTGGTCCTCTGCCTTGCTCTGGCTGTCCTTCCAGCAGGCAGCGGGCACAGGTTAGGTGCTGGCGCTGGCAGGCCACATGCAGGGCTGTGTCACCATGTCGGTCTTGTAGCATGCGGCTGGCCCCTTTCAGCACTAGGGCCTGGACTGTACCTGGCTGGTCCAGATGTACAGCCAGGTGGAGTGCTGTCTGTAGGAACAAACAGAGGGTCACAGGGCCACTGCAGCATGCTCCCACCTCTGGGGACATGCTCAAGTGGGCACAGGAATTGACAACTGCCAGCACCTTCCTTGAGGGCAGCTTATAGAGGCTATGGCCCTGCTCTTCCAAGGCCACATTACCAAGCCCTTCCCTCTGTCACCCCCCACCAAGCTCTTGGGACTCCAATCCTGGAGGCAGGGTGAGGGAAGTGCCCCCTGCTCTTCTTGTAGGTTCCCTTAGCCCCTGGAGGAAGCACAGATGGAGTCAGGGTTTACCTTCTCACCCTCTAGGGAAACCTCTGTTATCCCCAAGGGCTAGGTGACAGAGAGGGGCTCGGGAGAAGAAAGAGGCACCAGGCAGGCTCCACCTGGCACACTCCTCTTGAAGGGTCCATGCAGATGCCACCGCTGCATTAACCCTTCCCTGGCTGCTCCCCACACACAGTGGATCCCACAGCAGCTGGTATGTGCCTCCATCACAACTCTTGTCACCATGTTGTGTAATTGTGTTGACATGAGTCCCTAGTCCAGGCTCAAGCACCTTGTGGGCAGAGGCTGTGTCTTACTCATGTCTGTATCCTCAGCTTCTAGCTCAGTGTCTTGTATATGGTTTCCTGAGGAAGCAGCCTAAGGTCACTTGTGTGGCTGCTCGGGATGGCTGCCAGGGCAGACATGGGTATCTGGACACAGCCTACCCTTTCCACCCACCTGGTAAAGGTTGTTCTGAATGTCCAGGACCTCCTGGGGCAGCAGAGCCAGGCAACAGAGCAGCACAGCTGGGGCCTCATGAATCACTGCCAGGTGGACCAGCCTGGAGGGCAGGGCAGGGGTTAGTGTCAGGACCCAGGTCAGAGAGAGTGGGCTGGGGTCCTGGGGTTAGAAGGAACACACCTCTAAGAAGCCACCCATAGGGTAGGTGCAGGAAGTAAGAATTTGGGCCAGGAAGTGAGGGTTGGTGTGGGAAACCAGATTCCTGGGGGTGGAGGCTCCAAGTTCCCATCTCTGGCCTTCAAGAAGGGCCTTGGCTCAGTGGGCGTGCGGGCATGGTGCTGATGGGCCAAGGAGCTTCCTGTCCCACACCCCACTCCTCTCTGGCCCCAGCGCCCCACCAGACCAGCTGCAGCTCCAAAGCCAAACTGAAAGCTGCTAGGGTCGTGCAGAGGTGGTTTCCAGGGCTGAGCTCCCCACATACTCCCAGCCCAATAGGGAGTACAGAGACGGCAGGTGTGGGGTCACCTACCCCCACCCAAACTCAATGTTGCACATGCCAAGGGAGAGAAAACAGAAGCTCTTGAATGAGGAGCAAGCAGTGCAACATCCTGTCCTGCTGCCCCCAACAGGGGAGTGAGTCTAGAGGGTCCCTCTTCAGACAGCCAGACTGGCCGGGTCTGGCCAGAGCCCTCCACTCTGTGTGCACCTCCAAGGCGAGGTCTGTGTTTGTTGGGGGACAAAGAGTCTTAACCTAGGGGTGGGAGGACAGCTGGGAGGGGAAGTTCCAGTCCTGGGGTTTCCCCACATCAGGTGGGGAAAATGAAAGCCAGAGCAGGAGGGTCTCAGCCCGGACAGCTGCCTTGGGACGCTAGTGACTGGGGGTAACTTGGCTACAAGGCCTGTCTGGGCTGGGGAGGGGGCTGCTCGGGCAGGAGCGGGGAAGGCTTGGCTGCGAGGCGGCAGGAGAGAGTGACGAGGGAGGGAGGAACCGCTCTGGAAATCCCCTCGGCCAGGACCAGCTCTCTGGGTCACATTCCTGCAGCCACCTCCCTCTCTCCCTCAGTCTCCCCTCCTCCCACTTCCTCTTCCCACTTCCATCTGTCCCACACCCCAGACACTTCCCAGGGAAGAGACTCCTTTGGGGAGTCTTGCCACCTCCCCCTGCCCATTCTAGACACACCTGTCTCCAACCAGAGGAGGTAAAGGCTGGGCTGAGAAGCTAACAAAGGAGGGCAGCACCAGAAGTCCCATGCCCTGGGTCAAATGTCAGCCATAGGTATTCCACTTGGAGCCCCCACTCCCTGGGTCAAAGGTCAGCCATAGGTATTTCACATGAAGCCCCCCAAATCGTGGCTCTGGGCCTGAGGGCTGATGATTTGGGCACAGAATACACAAAGTACAAAAGGCCTGGGGTTACTCCTCTCCTGCCCACTGGGTCTCTTTGTCAAAGGTCACCTAGGATTATGACCCTTGCATTTCCAAAAAGCAGATAAGGACAGACATTTCCTGCTCCTTCTACATCCTTCCTACCCTGTTCAACATCTCTGATCTGGGACCCCAGCTCCCGCCACTCTGTTTCTAACCCCCAAATTCCAGCCACTCCCTCTCCTAACAGTGTTTTTTCTTCCTGAGGGGCAAATCCTCAACTGTCCTGACCTTTTGCACTACTGCCTCTTCCTTCAACTGCTTCCTACCCAGTCCCACCAAGATCCACCTGGGCCTGGGGAGAAATGGACAGGGGGTCAGGCAAGACAGTGAGGAGGACTGGGGGGACTTGGGAGATAGAAGGTGCCGGTAAGGCTGACTCCAACCCTCACTTCCCCTTTCTCAGCAGAGGAGGAAGTAAGCTGCAGCAGCCAGCCGCCTGTCAGTCTGCTGGGGCAAGAGTGCCCCAACCTGGCTCACCACCCCCGCCCCGCCTCCTCCTCAGGGCCACCCTTAGCTCTGTACCCTGGTCATACTCCCACCCCTAGCTTTCTGGCCTCCATTGGTAACCTGTAACTGGCATCTCTTGTTCCTTGAGACAGGGCATTCTGAGGTCAGGGGCTGGGAATTCCAGTTATTGCGCAAGCAAGGATGCCCTCTCCCCCAGCAAGAAAAAAAAACAACACAACAATCTGGACTGGTCAGGGGAATTTTCTCTTCCTAGCGGTGGGTTATTGGTAGGTTTCCAAGATTCTAGGTGCCTGGTAAGGGCCCTGCCAGCTCCGCCCACCTCCAAAAGGGAAGGCAGAGAGATGATTCCCGGTTCTCTGATCTGGGCCTGACTGGAGCTCAAAAGTGAGCTGAGAGTTAAGTTTGGAGTTTGGAAGAGAGAGTGGAGAATGCCACTTCCAGGTCAGGTGCCTTGAGGGATCATTACAGATGGGGTGCTCCTGGGAAGGCCCCGAGTTAGCATCGGGAAGGAGTGCAGTCCCAGCCTCGCCCCCATACTCACGTGTCTCCGTCCTCAGAGATGTAAGTGAGAGCTTCCAGCTGCTGAGGACTCAGCGCCCCGGCTGGGGGGAGCGGCGAGCCTGGTGGTGGGTTTTCGGTCTCAGGGCCCTCCCAAAAGGTCAAAGGTTCGGTGAGCGACGAGGAGCCATAGGTGGAGTCAGCCCTCTCCCCATCAGTGTCTTCCTTCTCCTGGGGCTCTTTGGTGGTTCCCGGAGGATGGGTCCAGGGCTGGGGGCCTGTGCCGCCCGGGGGCCGGGAGGCTGAGGCCGGGGTGGTCTCGGGCAGGGAGCGCAGAGAGCGCAGAGACTCGATGCCCGAATCACACTGGCTTTCATCCGACTCGTCCGCCCCCTTGCGCGCCACCGACATGCCCGCGGCACCGGCTCGCGGGGGCCCAGTCCCAGCAGGATCTGGCTGCGGGCTCCGCCGCACCGCCTTTCCGGGTTGCAGGTCCGTCTTGCGGAACAGGCTTCCGGCCTGAAGTGGCCTCCTTCCCGGGCTGCTGGGGTCCGAGGAGTCGGCGAGAAGGGTGGGAGAGGCTCGAAGCTCCAGTGGGGTCCGCCGCAGAGGTTACTCAGGGAAGCCGGGATGCCCAGTCTGACGCGCTCTCTCGACCCGCCCCTCAGGCCCCGCCCCCGACAGGCGCTTCCGGACACAGGCCCCGCCCTCCGGAATCCCCCTTACCCCGCCCTCTGCGTTGGCTCGGAGTCCGGGGTTACCCGGTCCTGACTCACTGGTGTGTTAATTCACCCATTCATCATCCTTCCATCATCCATGCATCCATGCATCCATCCATCCAATCACCCCTCCGTCCATTCATTCATTAACTCCCCCCCTTCTTTTCCATTCTTGATCCCATGCGTTCTTTCCTTCCTTCACTTCCTCCATTTCTTCACTCATTGTTTCCATTCATTCATTTATTCATTCGTGTGTTGTTAAAGAAATATTTATTAATTGTACAAATTAGACATCTTGTGGGGGCGGGCATGTGGTTGGTGGGATGGGATGCACTGCTTCCTATCTCCTACCCATTTCCATTTCTCTTGCTTTCTCATTTACCAATGCCCAGAAGTTTGGGTAGGGAAAGGGGATATCCATTGCCTTTATTTTATTTATTTTTAAAAACTATTTTATTGATTTTTTACAGAGAGGAAGGGAGAGGAATAGAGAGTTAGAAACATCGATGAGAGAGAAACATCGATCAGCTGCCTCCTGCACACCTGCTACTGAGGATGTGCCTGCAACCAAGGTACATGCCCTTGACGGGAATCGAACCTGGGACCTTTCAGTCCACAGGCCAATGCTCTACCCACTGAGCCAAACCGGTTAGGGCTCCATTGTCTTTAAAGGAGTGATTCTCCCTTTGGGTCCTGGGTAGAGGGTCTCCTGTATCAACTTCTCAGATCACATAGAATTGGGCATGAGGATGTGCTTTTCAAAACTGGGTTTTCTCAGGCAGATTGTTGTCTAAATGAAGGAGGCTGGTCATGCTTTTTTGTTGTCTAAAAAAGCAGAGTGCACCCACTGGTATGGCTCAGTGGTTGAGCATCGACCTATGAACCAGGAGATCATGGTTCAATTCCTGGTTGGGGCACATGCCTAGGTTGCAGGCTCATGCAGAAAGGAGGCAGCCAATCAGTAATTCTCTCTCATCATGGATGTTTCTATCTCTCTCTCCCTCTCCCTTCCTCTCTGAAATCAATAAAAATATATTAAAAAATTAAAAAGCAGAGTGGTCATTCTTCACAGGGGTGAAACACTGGTCTTTGTGGTTACAACACCTGGTTATCCCCATCTATCAGGGAAGATTACTTCCTCATGGTGGGGCCAGGATGGGGAGGCCCCAGACACATTGGGCCACACTCTGCTGGGGGGACCGCCCCAGCTCCAGCTCCAGTGCCAACACATCTTTCCTCCTGCCCTATCCCTGCTTTCCCTGGGCCCAGGGAGGCCTTAGGCAAATCGCATCCACATGTTGAGGTGCAAACTAGTGCCTCATGACTTACCTCTACCCCAAGTGCCATCAACCATGGGCCAACAATGCCTTTTGAAGATCATCCCAAAGAAGCATCTTTTCTATCTCTGGCATTGGAGGAAGAACGCTGCGCTGAGTGTAGACAGCTACTAACCAGCTTCCCTACTGCCTTCTCCCATGCAACTTCATTTTATTCATCCATTTTACAAACATGTGGATTTTCTCCTATATGTATGACACTGTTCTCTCTGCTGGAAGCAAAACTGAGTACCACAGTAACAGTAATTAATATCCACCAACCCCACCAAGCCCCCTGGCAATTACAATACAGTGATTGTGCGAAGACAGGACTGAGAAGAGGGTGGTGTGGGGGCACAGTGAGGAGAGGGGCAGGGAAGTTTCCATTTGAACTGGAAATGGGAAGGAAAGAGGTCTGGGGAGCAGAGAAGTACCTAGTCTCTGGGAGGAGGGGATTAGTAAGGAGAGAGGAGACGGGGGTGGGAAGGGGAGAGCAGATGAGAGGAGATGACCTACTCCTCTCCAACCCCCTGGAGGACCAGAGGGGGAGAATGTGCTGAGTATGAGGCTGTAAGAAGCCATGAGGGAAAAGCCCAAGGAAATTAAGGCATCTCCTGCCCATGGAGCCAGTGCAATTTCAGATGTTTTCAACTTCTTCCCCTGACATTTTCCTCTCCCATCCTCAAAAGCTGGAGTAAAAGTATAGTCATAAACTCCATACCCAGACCACTTGGGTTAAACAAACTGGAACTATCCCCATTTTAAAGTTGGGAAGCTGGGGCCCAGAGGGGTGAGTTGACTTTTCTAAAATCAAACGAAGTGCAGAGCCAGGCTCTCCTGCCCCTAATCCAAAGCTTAAAATTGTTTTCAGTGAATTTTTTTACCTTTTCTAATTTTTTTCCTTTATGAATGCCTGCAGGGATTGGGGCATATGAGCCCTTTGCGAGGACAGGAGAACTAGGGAATGTTCAGTGACCACATCTCTTATCATACAGAGGTTGAATTTAAGGAAAAACCTACTCCTTTTCAGCCTCATTATCTGGCTCTGAATCATAACAGGTGTGTGGCAGTCCCTTTTCTGGCCACATGAGGTCAGCATTGAGGCGCTCACCGCTTCCAGCATCTAGCCTACACTCCGGGGAGAAGGCGCATGCAGTATCATCTGGAAAGATAGTCAAGGGATTTTGACTCGGGCCACAGTGTGGTCAGGGCCCTGACTTTGTTTCCTCAGTTCCAGTCTTCGAGGTTGGGCCCCTCTGATCCGCTTCTCTTTATCTGTTGGTGTTTTCTAGTTCTCTTAGTTGTTCTCCCACTCCCAGCCTCCACCCAGGCCCATCTTCTGGAAGCAGCCCCAGTTGCCATGGTGACCAGCTGGTCACCTGGCTCCTTCTGAGCCCCCTCCCTTCACCCCTCTTTTCCCTGGGCTTTCAAAGAAAAGTAATGTGTGTTAATGGGTGTGTGTGTGTTTTTTTAAATCTTTTAGGAGCTCTGGGGTTGGCCAAAAGGGGTTGGGCTATCTCTCTTTCACAGCCCCCCTGAGGTGAGAAAGGGAAGGCCCTGGAGGTGGGGGACAGGGGAAATGGTATAACAACTAAATGGGGAGTGTGAGGTTTTTTATCTGGTTTAGGAAAGGTCAGGGCTAGGACCTCTGCTCTGTCTACAGCGAGGACTGAACTAGGTGGAAGGGGATGAAACCAGAAGCAGAAGGGTCAAAGTTAGCTGTGAGGCAGGACTTTCCAAAAAGCATGGGTGGAAGACATTGGAATGAGTCACCAAGTGAGATTTCTCCTCTGCCACTGGAGTGAAAGAGAACCCCTGCCTCTTCAGGAGCACACCCTTCCCTGTGTGGGCAGGGAAGATGGACTCGCTGATGGGGAGGATCATGCAGGCTGAGTAGTTCTGAAGCAATTGGCAGAGAGTCACCCTCACCTCGCCGGGTAAGGGAACAGTAGGGAAATGGAGGCAGGACCAGGAGTAGGGGGTGAGTGTGTAGATAGTGGAGGCAGTGGCCCTTCTGCCCCAGTGAGTGGCAGGATGACCCCAGCAGATCAGTGTGCTTGTCCTCTATCCCCAAAGATCCGATATCCAGGCTTTGCCTCAAACTAACTTCCTACTCCCAAATATCCCCATGGACTTTGAATGGGGAAGATCCAGAGTCTAGCTCTGTGACTATTACCTTGAGTAAGTCACTCACCTTCCCTCTGCCTCAGTTCCTAAAAGGTAAGTGGAGAAATAGCTACTATATGTCAAAGACTCCAATATAGCACATGACACACAGTAGGATTCCACAGTGACTGCACACAGATTAATCATGTTCTATCATAATGATTGGTTTCCAGGTCCCCGCTTCCCATTAGACCAGCTGTGGACAAACTATGGCCCGCGGGCCGGATCGGCCCATTGTGCTGTTCTATCCGGCCCGCGGAGCCGAAAGAGCGGATGGTTCTCTTGCTCTCCCCTCCGCTCCTTTACTTTGAATTTATATTAGTTCACATATACACTCCATCCATGCTTTTGTTCCGGCCCTCCGGTCCAGTTTAAGAACCCATTGTGGCCCTCGAGTCAAAAAGTTTGCCCACCCCTGCATTAGACTGTGCTCCTTGAGGGTAGGACATTGTGCGTTTCGCTTCTGAACAGGGCGCACAGTAGGCACCTAATACCTGTTTATTGAATGGGTGCATTCAGAAATGAATGGATGTCAGTCTCCTTTCTTCCTGTCCTGGGTGTGGCAGGGAAAAGAAGTGTGGGTGGATGGCATAGTGGGGTAGGCTACCTGAAGTCACTCAGCCTGGCCTGTGGTCTGTGATTTTTGCATCCTACACCCAGAAAAGGTCAGAGCCTTAGAGACTGTCTGGTCAAATTCCTCCCTGCACAGACGAGGAAACTAAGGCTCAGAGAAGGGAAGGCACTTGCCCAAGGTCATACCACTTGTTAGTGGAAAAGCCAGGATTAACAATTAGAACTCTGGCCCTGGCTGGTTCCTCAGTAGTTAGAGCATCAGCCCATGGACCAAAGGGCTGCGGGTTCAATTCCTGGTCAAGGGTGGGTACTTGGGTTGCAGGTTCAATCCCCACCATGATTGGGGTACATGCGTGCAGGAGGCAACCAGTCAATGTGTCTCTCTCATAGATGTTTCTCTCTCTCCACTCCCTCCCTTTCACTCTCTCTGAAAAAAATCAATGGAAAGGATATCCTTGGGTGATGATTTTTTAAAAAATATATTTTATTAATTTTTTACAGAGAGGAAGAGAGAGGAGAGGGATAGAGAGCTAGAAACATCGATGAGAGAGAAACATCAATCAGCTGCCTCCTGCACACCTCCTACTGGGGATGTGCCCGCAACCAAGGTACGTGCCCTTGACCGGAATCGAACCCGGGACCTTTCAGTCCGCAGGCCGACATTCTATCCACTGAGCCAAACCGGTTTCAGCCTTGGGTGATGATTTTTTAAAAAAATTAGAACTCTGGTGTCCTGATCTCCAGCATAGGACAATGTACACACTTCTTTGCTTCTCTGGGGCTGTACTTCTCGGGAAGGAAGATGGTCTGTGTAGGCTGGTTCCAATGTCCTCTCTGCCCTCTGTTATCCTTTCTCACCTATAGCTCCAGTCCTTTCCCTTTTGCCCTATTCCATCCAGGTTCAGCTGGGTCTGGCTCCTGCCTTATCCTTTACCACCCAGCTGGGAATAAGAATCTTCCTAGGGTTCCAAGACTCACTTTCATAGATCTTCCAAGGATGGTGAGTGTGTGTGTGTGTGTGTGTGTGTGTGTGTGTGTGTGTGTGTGTGTGTGTGCGCGCGCGCGCGCCCGCGCCTAAGCATGGTTAGTAGGGCTAGGAGTGGGGAAGGGGTGCGGGGAGCCCCTGTTGCTTCTCCTCTTTGGGGGGTGGTTATTCGACAGGCTTGGGGAAGGCGGAGTTTGGGGGGCTGGGGGCGGGGCTCCTGCGCTGGGAGGAAGAGGGGGGCGCGCTGGCTTCAGCTCGGCTCAGACAAAAGGCGGCGGCGGGAGCGGGCGGGAGGCGGAGCGGCGCCGCGCGGGCCTCAAGGTGACACCCGCCCCCGGCCCCGGCCCCCCCAGCCCGGCCCCCCAGCCCGCCTGCCCACCCCTAGCCCCTAGACCCTTACCCCCAGTGCCCTTTACAGATCCCCTCCCCCCGTGCGGGGGGGTGGGGAGCAGCGAGGGCCCCGCCCCCTCCCACCTCCTCCCCAGGGCCCGCGCAGGATGCCCCGGGCCCCCGGCAGCCCCCCGGGAGGCCCTGAGCTCGACGCGCCCCCTCTACGACATGTCCCCCCCTGGCTCGGCCGCGGGAGAGAGCGCCGGAGGCGGCGGCGGCGGTGGCGGCCCAGGGGTCCCGGAGGAGCCCACGGCAGCGGCGGCGGCGGACGAGGGCCCCGCCCGAGAGGAGGTGAGAGCCGGAGGAGCCCCTTCCCCGGGCGCGGCCGCAGCCTAGCCCCCCATCCCCCGCCGCGCGGCCCCCGCCGGTTCCGCCGCAGCGCGGCCAGCGCCCCGCACCCCTAGCCGGCCGCGGCAGCCGCAGTCCCGCGTAGCTGTCCCCATCCGGCGGCGGGAGCTGTCCGTGGTGGCGGGGAAGGGGCCGCGCTAGGGGCGGGGCTCGGGGGTCCTGGGCAGGGGGCGGGGCCTAGGGGCGGAGCCTCGCGGACCCCGGGCAGATCCGGGTGGGGATAGTGGCCGGGATCCTATATCACAGAGGGGATGCTATCTTGAAGGCCAGGAAGGGCTATTTGTGGGGGCTACAGAGGCAGGAGAATACTAGGGGAAAACAGTGGTATCATCTGAGCTAAGAAGGTCAAATGTGTAGAGAGGCGACACCCACCTTCCCCCCAAACCTTCCCCCAGCCCATCACTAGGAGTGTGTATGTGTGTGTGTGTGTGTGTGTGGGGGGGTGCACCTTTCTCTGCCACTGTTCATGCAGTCCCCCGCCCAGAGGACCCTGCGACCAGGGATCCTTCACAGTGCTGGTACTAAGCATATCCCTACTTGGAGGCCTTACTCTTCAGTCCTCTGAACCTGGAGACAAAGAGACTAAGGAAAGTACCAGGAGCACCCCATCTCCCGTGCACACACATGCACACTGTACCAGGGCAGAAGCACAGGCAGAGGGGCCTGCAGGGAGGGTCCCTGTCAGGTGTGCTTTCACTGGGACAAGTGCACACCCAGGAGGGGGCACAGATGCACACCCCAAGGACAAGGCTCCCCGAAAGGTTCATGGACCCTAACCTGGTTTGTTTATGCTGTGTGCTATTTCCTAGCACACTGCACTTCCAGATCTTTCCTTCGATTTCACACCAAGTCCAGGGCCCACTGCCCCCGGACAGTAACAACTGTCCCCTTCTTTTCCATCCTTTCTCCCTTCCCCTGGCTAGCCTTCAGGTCACGCTCTGGGAATAAGTCAGGATCTCAGCAGGCGGGTGTGTGCGAGGTTCCTAAAGCTAGACAGCAGGGAGGAGGAGTGGGAAAGCCCCGCACCACCAGAAATCCAACTCAGTACCTATCTATGAAGTGGCTATTGGGTGCCAGCACCATGGTAGGCAGCCAGGATGCAAAGAGACGGGGCCCTGCCCTCAGGAATACCCAGTCTAGTGGCAGAGCCAGACATGTAAACAAGTCAGTCAGTTGACTGTCGGACAGAACTCACTAAGTGCTTTAACAATCAAACAGGCCCCCGGAGAGGACCAAAAATCATTCTCTCTTGACAAATGACTGAGCTGCAAATGTCTTCCTTCCCACCCCCAGCCCCGGTTTTACATCCCCTCACCCCCCTGCCCCCCATGCCTCCGCCCTTCTAGATATCTCCTCTGGGACTGCTTTTTGTGCAGGGACACCAGCCCCCTCCCTCCCATCTTAGAACAGGGGGAGGGTGTTAGGGTATAAGAGGGAGACTCACAGAGGGCCTGGGGTGCAGAGCATGGGGAAAGACACAGGGCCTGAGGTTTCCTGGGGCCTCCTCCAAAGGAGGTGTGAGGCTAATTGTCTGTGAGGGACATGGAGGTGGATGGGCCCTCCAGATCGTAGGACTGAAAGTCTGGAAGTGAGGGCCCCCCGTTAAGTGGGAAGGTGGTGTCAGTGAGGCATCTGGAAGGGGGCTGGGCTGGGGAGCTGCCTTCGCTGATGCCTGTCTGTCCTCCCCTGTCTTCCCCATCCACTTTCTCCTGTTCCACTGCCGCCTTTGCGTCTGTCCTTGGACTCTGTTTCTCTGGGTGCCATTCTATCCATCTGTGTTGCCACCTGGGCTTCCTCCCTCCATCTCTGATGCTGATCTCTTCCTGCTTCTTGGGGTCTCTTTGCACTTCCCTGTATTGGCATTCTGTTCCCTTTTCCTGTCCCCACCGCTCACTCTGGGTCACTTCTATGTTTATCTCTGTCCTTGGCTCCCCTCGCGGTCTTCCATGTTCTCTCCATATCCCTGCCGGTCTCTGCCTGTCATCTCTGATGCTGGCCTCTGCCCTGCCATCCCTGCATCCATCTCTGTTCTGGGTCCTGCCACTGTCCCACTTCCTTCTCATCTTGGTCCCTCTTCCTGTTCCTCTGAGTAGCAGCGTCCCATCCAGCCCTCTTTCACCAAGTCCCTCTGCCGTGAGTCCCACTGGAAGTGCCTGCTGCTCTCCCTGCTCATGTACGGCTGCCTGGGGGCCGTGGCCTGGTGCCACGTCACCACGGTGACCCGCCTCACCTTCAGCAGCGCCTATCAGGGCAACAGCCTCATGTACCATGACAGCCCCTGCTCCAACGGCTATGTCTACATCCCCCTGGCCTTCCTGCTCATGTTGTATGCTGTCTATCTGGTGGAGTGCTGGCACTGCCAAGCCCGCCATGAGCTGCAGCATCGTGTTGATGTAAGCAGTGTCCGGGAGCGTGTGGGCCGCATGCAGCAGGCCACACCCTGCATCTGGTGGAAGGCCATCAGCTACCACTATGTCCGCCGCACCCGCCAAGTCACTCGATACCGCAACGGAGACGCCTACACCACCACCCAGGTGAGGGGCTGGAGGGGAGCACTGGTCCGTTCCGATGGGAGGAAGGTGCACATCTGCTCCAACTGTGCCTGACTGTCCCCAGGGGGAGGAGCAGAGGCAGCAGTGAGCTCTGGTGGGCACTGCAACAGGAGGGCAGTAACAACAACCATAATAATAACAGCAAACACCAGCAGGCAGGCTGCTCTAAGTACTTTACAAACATCAAATTATTTAACCCTCATAATGACCCAATGAGGTAGTTAACTATTATCCCCATTTTACAGATGAGGAAACCGAGGCTTGGATAGGTTATGTAATTTGCCCCAAGTCAAACAGCTAGTATGTGAGGGAGCTGAGGCTTAATCCCAGGCAGTCTGGCTCCAGGGTCTATACTGTTTATTGCTTAATGGTGGAGACCACTTCATTTGCATAGTCTCACAGCATGCCCTCACCTGTTCAGTGAGGTGGTTGCTACCAAGTCCTCTTGCACAGGTAAGGAGACCTTAGCTCAGGGACTTGACTAAGGTCTGCAGCTTGTAAGTGGTAGTGCTAGACTCCAGCCCAGGGCCCTAGGTCCCAAATCCAAGGCTCCCAGAGGTGGGGGTCAGCTGGCAAAAAGGTGGAGGTAGGCATGGGAGGCCACATGGATAGTGGTAGAGGTAGGAATAATCCATCAGCACTTCCTGGGCCCTCCAGGAGTAGACATATTAAGAGCCCTGGAAGGCCCCTGTGGGGGATCAGTGGTTGAGCGTTGACCTATGAACTAGGAGGCCAGGAGGTCACCGTTCCATTCCCATCAAGGCACATGCCAGGTTGAGGGCTCAATCCCCAGTGTAGGGCGTGCAGGAGCAGCTGATCAATGATTCTCTCTCATCATTGATGTTTCTATCTCTACCTCTCCCTTCCTCTCTGAAATCAGTAAAAACATTTTTTTAAAGAGACTTGGAGGAAGAGGAGGATGAGATTTTCCCAGATGAGGGTGATCTCAGTCTCAGTACTGGGATGGGTAAGCAGAAGCAGCCTGGGGCCTTAAGAATCAGGAGGGGGGGGGGGGGGGCACGTGATTGCTAAGGTGTGAACAGGGAGGCCAGAGACAAAGGCCTTGGATAGGTAGCTCCTCTGGGGCCCATTTGGAAACACACTTGTAAAAGGGAGGACAGGCAGGCTGTGGTGAGGAGGGGACAGTGTGGGACGATGGAAACAGGCAAAAGGGCCAGGCAAGCTGGAGGCCAGGGCGTGACCACCAAAGGAAGCAGAATTTAATTAAAATTAGAACGCATACTGGTAGGGATGAGGTTGATTCCTGCCCTCATCTCTAACTCACAATTAAACTGAGGGCCTCAGTTTCTCTATAAAACACATGAGAAGATCATACCCGGCTCCAACCCGGATCAAAACCCGGATAGGCTTAGGGTCTGACCAGGCAACAAGAGCAGTGATGGGGCGGGCGAGGATGAGCAAACAAGTGACTCCCACCTCCTTCCCCTACGGCGCCCCAGGTCTATCACGAACGCGTCAACACGCATGTAGCGGAGGCTGAGTTCGACTATGCGCGCTGCGGTGTCCGCGACGTATCCAAGGCGCTCGTGGGGCTGGAGGGAGCGCCCGCCACGCGGCTGCGCTTCACCAAGTGCTTCAGCTTCGCCAGCGTGGAGGCCGAGAATGCCTATCTGTGCCAGCGCGCGCGCTTCTTCGCTGAGAATGAGGGCCTGGATGACTACATGGAGGCGCGCGAGGGCATGCACCTCAAGAATGTGGACTTCCGCGAGTTCATGGTGGCCTTCCCGGACCCGGCCCGGCCGCCGTGGTACGCCTGCTCCTCGGCCTTCTGGGCTGCGGCGCTGCTGACGCTGTCGTGGCCGCTGCGCGTGCTGGCGGAGTACCGCACGGCCTACGCGCACTACCACGTGGAGAAGCTCTTCGGCCTGGAGGGCCCGGGTTCCGCCAGCAGCGCGGGCGGCGGCCTGAGCCCCAGCGACGAGCTGCTGCCCCCGCTCACTCACCGCCTGCCGCGGGTCAACACGGTGGACAGCACGGAGCTGGAGTGGCACATCCGCTCCAACCAGCAGCTCGTGCCCAGCTACTCGGAGGCGGTGCTCATGGACTTGGCGGGGCTGGCGGCGCGCGGCGCCGGGGGCGCGGCCGGCGGCTATGCGCCCACCTGCCGCTACGGCGGGGTGGGCGGCCCGGGCGCGGCGGGCGTGGCCCCCTACCGGCGCAGCTGCGAGCACTGTCAGCGCGCCGTCAGCAGCTCGTCCATCTTCTCGCGCAGCGCCCTGAGCATCTGCGCCAGCCCGCGGGCCGGCCCGGGACCCGGCGGAGGGCCGGGCTGCGGGGGCAGCCGCTTCTCGCTCGGTCGCCTCTACGGCTCGCGGCGCAGCTGCCTGTGGCGCAGCCGGAGCGGGAGCGTCAACGAGGCGAGCTGCCCCACCGAGCAGACGCGGCTGTCCAGCCAGGCCAGCATGGGGGACGACGAGGACGACGAAGAGGAGGCCGGGCCGCCTCCGCCCTACCACGACGCCCTCTACTTTCCGGTTCTCATCGTGCACCGGCAGGAGGGGTGTCTGGGCCACAGCCACCGGCCGCTGCACCGTCACGGCTCCTGTGTGGAGACCTCACTGTGACCAACGGCTCTCGAAAAGCCCGCTGTCCTCCCTGCTGCCCCTGCCGGACTGTGTCCCTGCCTGTAGCAGGGGGTCTCGGTGATGACAGGCTGTGCTGAGCACGGAGGGGGGTGGAGGGAGGCAAGGGTGAGCGGGACAGACCCATGGGGTTGAGACCCCCGCCTTCCCTGTACATAACTAGAAAGATGGGTGGGAGGGGCCGGCGGTTCCTGGAGATTTCCACTGGGGCGGAGTCGGCTCTTTCCAGCCCCGCCCCCGAGTTCCTAAGGGGACCCCTTTCTCCCTAGAGGCACTCCAGATTCCCGCCCAGCCCTTCAACCATCTTCTGACTGTTAGGTGGCCACTGTGCTGTGGGACCCGCATTGGGCCTCGTCTCAAGTGAGAGGCATTTGCTGTGCAGCTGGGGAGATTCAGAGGCTGTGAGGAAGGGCAATTGGGGCTCTCCTTTCGCTGCCTGGCTCCCTAGGGCCACTCTACTGATGGGCCGTGGTTTGGTGAACAGCCCGGCTGGCTTCCAACCAGCTAATGAATTCAGTGGGTCTGAGGCCAGGCCAGGTGTCAGTCCCCATCTCAAAACCAATACTCCATTTCAAAACCAATACTCCATCTCAGAACCTTGGACATGTTGGTACCCTCCTCCTGGCGTGTGTCCAGAGACGGGGGTTCCCTTTCTGCCACTCCCACCACGGTTGTTTATTTCACTGGGCCCCTGGAGTTTGGGTCCCAGAGAGACTGCTTCCCACACTGATGTCACTCTCGTCCCTCCCCTCTTGCTCCCTGGCGCCAAGAGCTGTTGCCAGGGCCAGGGGCAGGACAGTGTACCTCCGTCCTTTCTGAGGCCTCTGGGCAGCAGCCTCCTCCCCTGGCTTCTGGGAGGGCACTCCCTGTAGAGAGGGTGAGATCCCACCCAAGCAGCGTTCCGTAAAGCTGAATGACACTGCCAGGGAAAAGGAAAACAAGGGGAATGACTGAGCCAGGAGACAGGGAGATGGAGCTGCGTGATGGGGGCGCTCTGGAAGCAGATGGGAGTCAGAGGAGAGGGCAGTGGAGGCGGAGTGAAAGGACCTCTCCAAGGGAGGGTGTCTTTGGGGGTGCCCACACATTGCCTCTACAGGGCTGAGGACATTGTCACAAGTCCCAGTTGGAGAAATACTCAATCCCATGGCAGGTCAGAGCCAGGGATTCTCTAAATCTTGCCCACCCCCTTCACCCTCCCCTCTCCTGTGAGCTGAAGAAGCCCTGCTGTGTCCCAGGTTCTTCAAAGGCACATCCTGCCATCATCACCATAGGGCCCTGGCCCCACATCTGGTTCCCCCAGAGTTCTGATGTCGCCTTCACTCCCCACACTCCCACCCTTATGTGCTTCAGTGTGCATGTCTGTGTACAATCCTCCCACTCCCAACTCTCCCAGCTAAAGTTTTCACAGCAGACTTAGAGCCTAGGGATTGAGCTCATATTTCAAACTGGAGAGGATAACCCTTGGGCCGCCTGACATTGCTCACCCCTGATGCTTCTCACTTCTCCGGAGCCATCGGAGCTTCTTCCTCCCCTTCTGCAGCCTCTCCCATCTCCCTCCAGCCAAGGCTGGGCCTTCAGCCTCCAAGGCATGGCCTCCACCTATGCAACATCTCTGGCTCCCCTGCCCTCCTTTTCTGGGGGGAACTTGGGAGGCACAGATTGTGGGGGCACCATAGTCTGTAGCCCATTGCGGTTGAGCTTTATTTTCCTGTGGAGATGACTGAATGGGAAGGGAGAGGAGGCCAAAGGGGAGGCTTGGGCAGGAGAGAACAGCTGCCATTATAATTCCCTGGGCAGCAGTGCCTACCTGCCTGCCAGCACTGAACCCGCCTGGACCCTGAGTCTGTGCTCCTCGGGGGCCTGGCGGTTGGAGCACCCCTTTTTCCTTTGAGTGGACATCTGTGAGGTACAGATGGTGAGCTGTGGCCTCAGGCCCCAGTTCTTGGCCAGCTGGCATGTCTTGCCCTTGTGTGGCGGCAGCCTGGCCACCTCCTGGCTCCAAGGAGGCAGGAACTCAGCTCCTCCTCCCTCAAGCTTGTTTCTGAGACTGAGTCAAAGCTGGGAGGAGGTAAAGGGGGGCCCTGTTATTACTTTTGCCTGTATTGACCATTTCTGCCCAGGTCTCACACAGACAGCCTCACCTCCCACACACGCACAGACTTAGAACCCAATTCTTTGGTCTATTTCCTTGGTAGCTTTATTGATTGCCAGGGAAAAGGAAAACCAGAAAATTAATTAATCTCTAAAATTAAACTTTACACTGAATGTTCTTGTTTCTCTAATTAGAACCTCTGCTAGCAGCTGTGGCTATGTATACACACACACACACACACACACACACACACACTCACACACTCACACTCACCCTCACACCTACGCATTTGCACTCTGGAACTGTCAGAGGGTGTCAGGCACAGACAGACTCTAGGTTGCCCGGACAGGCACACATGTGCAGTCACTCCCAAGCCCCCTTTGGTGCTCTGCTCAGCGCCTGCTTGCTGGAAGGAGTCCCCAGAGAGCAGGCACCCTGAGGCTGTGGTTGCAGCCCATGGCCCACCCTTTGAAAACAGATCTGGAGGTCCTGGAGTCCCTCAGCCTGAGGAGGATGGGAGATGGGGCTCAGCCTGAAGCCATCAGTCAGGTCCCCTCGTGGGCCCCTGGGTGGATGTGGTTTCTGTGGATGTGGCTCCAGGGTGGGCAGCCACAGAGTGAGGGGACTCTTGGAGGTCACCTGGAAGGCTCCATGTGTCCTGGGCACAAGGGCTTGTGAGGTGGGCTGAGCCTGGCTGGGAAGACAGGTCTCTGTCAATTGGGTGCATCACACTGTGGCCTTTCTGTCATGGATTTCCAAGCGCAAAGATTGTACAAATCAAACTGGTGGAAAATAAAGTTTCGGATGACTCACTGACTTCCCAGTGTGGCACTTCCCCCACCATCTCCCTCCCCAATGAGAAGCTCTCTGGGGAGGCCCAGTTGAGTCCCTCCTGTCACCTCTGTTTCCCCTTTCCAGGTTGTGGGGAAGGTTAGGGGATGTCATGGCCTGTGGACTGGGTTACTTAAGCAGAGTCTAGTAATAGGGAGGTGGGATCTGCAGGGGCGAGGATGGAAGAGCCAGGCCAAAGTTCTGTTGTAGCAGGATTTGGGACAGGGAGAAAGAGGGGAGAGAGAGAGAGAGAGAGAGAGAGAGAGGAGAGAGAGAGAGAGAGAGAGAGAGAGAGAGAGAAGGTTAAAAGGTCAAAGATCTGTTCAGTAAAGAGGAAGATGTGGGGATGAGGGTCAGGTTCATGGGTGGCCCCATGGGGAGTCTGGACAGGCACAGTCCCTCAGAGTTCTCTCTGCCTCTCCTTATGTCTGGAAGAAGTAATTTATTTCAGGAGTTCTAGTAATACCTTCTCCCTGGGTTGTGGTCTGGGTCCTATTTAATACTCCTTCTCCCCCTACCCTAGGTCCATCCCCCTCCTCACATCTTTGTGCACTCAACCCTTTTTTTAAAAAAAATATTTTTAAATTGATTTTAGAGAGGAAGGGAGAGGGAGAGAGAGATAGAAACATCAACAATGAAAGAGAATCATTGATCAGCTGCCTCCCGCACACCTCACACTGGGGATCAAACGCGCAACCTGGGCATGTGGCCTGACCAGGAATTGATGCTCAACCACTGAGCCATACCGGCTGGGCACTGTTCAGATTCTTGATGAAAATTTATTATTCTATATAGAATGGGGAGCTTACATCCTGGAAATCATAATCCTAATAGGAAACATTATGTATACATGCACTCAACCTTTGATTACACCCCCAGGATCTTCGTGGTCTCCCCCACTCCCTGTGGACCAGTGTGACACTCTGCAGCAGGCATCATGGGGCATGAACTGAGAGGTGGGGGTGGGGCAGTGACCCAGGTGTGGTTACTGCCCCAGCCCTGTCCCTTATCCTATCCCACAGGGTTCTCAGGGCCCTTGGCAGTGAGTGGTGCCGTGAAGTGGCTGGGATTCAAGCCCCGCTGGCGGGCTTCTTCGCGATTGGCACAGAGGGCCTGGCCAATGAGGTACTCGCTCTCCTGGGCTACATCGGACAGGCGCAGGTCAAACTCCAGGAGGGTCTTGTTGTCTGACATGCCTTCCAGGAGCTGCTTCCCGCCATCCTGGGAAAGGAGCACAGGGAAAGGGTCGTATTTTTACATCACCACCCAGGATCACACACACTCATATGCATCTTTATAGAGAGATGTGACTGGAACAGAAGTTTCACAGAACAGTACTTGGCATATTTGTGCAGCACGCTGACATTTTCTACTTCATTCTGTCCTCTGGGAGCTGCAGCAGCCATCCTGGGGCCCAGAGAGGCCATGACATGTGGCTGGGATGGCAGAGCAGGGGCTGGCACCAAGCCAAGGACTTTCCAGCCCCAGGACCCCCAACCCCTGGGGCTTCTGATAATGGGACGTAATGAATGTTCCTCTTGTTTAAGCCAATTGCTGCCTACGGTCTCTGTTACTTGCAGCCGAGAGCACCCCTCTGGAGACAGTGAGTGTGAGCAAGACTGTTCCTTGGGGGGTTTGGTAGAAGATGCAGGGCCCTAAGTGGAGTACACAGAGGGCCCTCTTCACTACTCCTCATTGCTCCTGGCACTCCACTGACAGAGCTACCCCCTCCCCCATCTGGGGTGGGTGGGCTGGGCCCAATGTGAAAGAATTTCATATTGGGAGGCAGAATGCTGCTGTTCTATGGTTGTGACCCAATAGTGTGTTTGTTGCAAAGTCAATGTAATACAGAAGCATTTATAAAAAAAAAAAATGAGGTAGACGATAAAGGAAAACATCAGCAGATATAGCAATCAGTAACAGTACATTTCAATTATATTATATTCTTGTATATGTTCACCAGCTGTTCATATAAATTGCATTTCTTACTCTGAGACTTGATTAAGGAAATTAGAGAGACATTTGTCTATTGGAAAGAACCCCAGCTTTTGATCAGTCCTGGGTTTAATCACAGCTTTGCTACCTCCTACTGATTGGTTGCTCTCAGGCAACTCACTAACGTCTCTGAGACTCAATTTTCCATCTGTAAAGTGAGGTTAAGAATAGACATTTTACCGGGTAACAGTGAAGACAAAAGGAAAACAATGGATATTGGATACCAAGCATAGTCCATAACCCTGAGTAACAGATAGCAATCACTAAAGACCTAGCCAGTGCCTGCAATGGTTAATCTACAGTATAACTAATTTAATCCTCCCAGTATGCCTTGAGGTAGATACTGTTATTATCCCCATTTTACAGATGAGAAAATGGAGGCTAAATGGAAGGGCTGGAATTTGAACTAGGTAAGGCTGTGATCTTTTTTTTTTTTTTAAATATATTTTATTGATATTTCACAGAGAGGAAGGGAGAGGGATAGAGAGCTAGAAACATCGATGAGAGAGAAACATTGATCAGCTGCCTCCTGCACACCTCCCACTGGGGATGTGCCCGCAACCAAGGTACATGCCCTTGACCGGAATCGAACCCGGGACCCTTCAGTCTGCAGGCTGACGCTCTATCCACTGAGCCAAACCGGTTTCGGCAAGGCTGTGATCTTAACAATCACTTCATGTAAGTACCCCATGACAGTTGGATTCTACCCCCACCCCCAAGGCCCATGGCCTCTCCTTGGCCCTGCCTCCCCCAGGGGCTGTGGCTCACCAGTCCTATGTGGTTGCAGGACAGGTTGATTTTGGTGAGTGTGGTGTTGACAGAGAGCACCTGGGAGAGGAGTGTGGCCGTAGGCTCAGACAGCTCGTTACCACCAAGGTGCAGCGTGGTGAGGCACTTATTGGTCTGCAAGGCGTGGGCAAGTGCCTGGCCGCCCTCATCCTCAATGCAGTTAAGGCGCAGGTTGAGGGAGAGGAGGTTGGTGTTGTGCGCCAGGGCGTGAGCCAGCGACTGGGCACCAGGCGCACGCACCTGGTTGTTGGCCAGGTTGAGCACACGCAGGCGGCTGTGGCTCAGCAGCTTGGCAGCCGCACGTGCACCACGGTCCCCGATGCAGTTGTGTGACAGGTCCAGCTTCTCAAGGGCCGGGTGGTCCAGGAGGCTGCGAATTAGGATGCGTGCCTTGTTGTCATCCACCTTGCTTCGGGTCAGCCTAAAGATCTGTGGGCAGAAAAAAAAAAAAAAAAAAGATCTGTGGGCAGGTAAAGGGTCCATAGCACCTGGTAGCCAGGGATAATCTGCCCGCCTACCTTCTGCAGGTAGAAGAGGGAGCCACAGGGAGGCCTGAGGTTCTGCTCACCTTGTGTTGGCTACCTGGCTGGCCTACCTAACATGGCAGAGTGGTGCAGAATTGCTGGCAGGTAGTAGGGGGAAAAGGCTACCATTTCTTGAGAAATTACTATGTGCTGGGCATGCTGCTAGAACATGTCATAACCATTATCTCTCACCCTCAGCATCCCAGTGAGGTAGAATGAGTTCTCTCCACTTTACAGGCAGAAAATGAAGGCATAGCGTGGACATATCATTTGCCCAGTTACACTGTGATTGAGCTGTGGAGGCAGGTTTTGAATCCAGGCCTGTTTGACCCAGCAGCCCCTTGCTGGACCCTACTCAGCTGGCTAAGATCAACCATAGCAAGGAGAGGAACTCAGGGTAAGAACCAGGAGAAAGTGGGAAGGGTGAGAACCAGGAAATGGAGGGGATGAAGTAAAAAGATAAAAGAAAGGGTGTAGGATTAGCATTATGAATATGGGAGAGGGGAGCCCCCATCCCTTTCCTTCTCACTGACTTGTTCCACTCCTCCCTCTTACTTGAGACCTCAGAATGGCTGGCCTGTTCACTCCCTCCCTATCCATTAGTCCTCTCCTTTCTTTACACCCCTCTTAGCCAGCTTAGAGTCTTTTGTTTCTCATCTTTTCATTGCATCTACCTTGCAAAGCTCCAAGCGTGGGTCCAACCCACTCTCTTATTTTCTGCATGTCTGTGCCCAGGCAACTGACATGATGAAAAATGTCCTGTGACAGAACTGGTTGGTTTCGCTGGAACCACCAATAGCCCTCAATGCTGTGTGCTCACTCAACTCTGTTTCTCTGGCCAACATATTCTCTCATAACCTACAACACTTTCAACCTTCTCCAGCCTCCTCAAACTTCAGGGGTCACCCTAAAGCAGCCGTGGGCAAACTACGGCCCGCGGGCCGGATCTGGCTGTTCTATCCGGTTCTCTTGCTCTCCCCTCCGCTCCTTTACTTTGAATTTATATTAGTTCACACAAACACTCCATCCATGCTTTTGTTCCGGCCCTCCGGTCCAGTTTAAGAACCCATTGTGGCCCTCGAGTCAAAAAGTTTGCCCACCCCTGCAAGCCTCCTCTCAGCAGTTAAATGACCTCCTGCCTCTCCAGCCATTGAATGGGAACCCCTCATCTTTCAATACTGAACACAACATCCCACCACCCCTGCTCTTCCCTCTGGCCAGAGCCAACCGCCCCACCTCAGTCCTGGATCCCACCCTCCTGCCTTCTCAGGAACCTTCCAATGGTCAATGAACCTGTACCCTCTGTCCTGGACTCAACCCATTTCTTGCAATTGGATGGAAATTTTCATTGGTTTTAAACACATGCAAGTTTCTTCTTAAGAAAACTCACCTCCCTCATCTATTTCTACTCTACCTTCCTTCCCTTTCATAGCCAAGTTCTTGAAAAAGTTGATCACAGACATCCAGTTTCCTCACTTCCCACTCTTTCCGTAAACCACTCCAGCACTCCGATCTGGCCTCTGCTCCCGGGACTCCACTGACGGAGCTAACCCCTCCTCGCAAGTAACCTCCACATTTGCTAAGTCCAGTCCTCATTCCACCCCATTGCTGGTCACTTTCTCTTCTTCCTTTGTTTAAAAAAAATATTTTTTATTGATTTCAGAGAGGAAGGGAGAGGGAGAGAGAGATAGAAACATCAATGATGAAAGAGAATCATTGATTGGCTGCCTCCTACACGCCCCCTACTGGGGATTGAACCTGCAACCAGGGCATGTGCCCTTGACAGGAATCAAACCTGGAACTGTCAGTCCGCAGGCCGATGCTCTATCCACTGAGCCAGACCAGCCAGGCTCATCCTCTCGTCTTGAAAGGCATTCCTCCCTTGGCTTGGTGACACAATGTGGTGTCCCCTTTTCTTCCTTCTCTGAGTTCCTGGCAGGCTCTCCCTCTTCCAACCAGAATATTTGGGACATATTTATACTAAAAAAGCATTCAATATGTATCTGGAATTCAAATTTAACTGGACGCCCTTTTTTGTAGTGTTTTTTTTCCCCCTAAATCTGGCAAATATCCTAGTTGCAGTTTTACATTCACATGATTTCTGATTAGTATCTTTCACCGCACTAGACAGTTAACTCTAGAGGGCTCAAATGGTATGATTTTGCTAGATGCGGAATCTTCAGCACCTAGGACAGGGCCCGGAGCGCAGATGTTTGTCGAAGGAATAAATAGCTGGTGAATTGGGAGGACAGTGCCTCGCTCATCTCTGCATCCCCAAAACCCAGCTGGGTGCAGGGTGCATAAAAGGACACTCGATCTGTGAATAAGAAAAGGATCAGAGGAAGATGAGGATAGCTGAGGCACAGAAGGTGAGAGGGGGTCAGAGAGATGCTGAGAATGGACATGGGGGAAGGCCGAGGGGCAGATGGTACCTTAAGGGTGTGGCATGCCTTAATGGTCGCCGCCAGGGAGTGGCAGTCGCGGTAAGTGAAGAGAAAGAGGTTCCACTCGAAGTTCATGCCACAGTCCTTGATGCCGTACACCAGGTCCAGCTCCTCCAGCTGGCTCAGGCCCGCCACTAGCTCACCCAGCTGGTAGTGGTCCATGGAGGGCTCCTCCATCTCTCCCTCGCTGCCCGAGTCCGACTGGTCCCCGCTGCGCGGCGGGGGCGGGAGCTGCACGGGCGGGAGGAACTGGTCCACGCGGATCCTGCGCACGTAGTTCCTGCAGAGCGGCAGCAGGTCCAGGATCACCGCCGGGTCCGTGGTGTCCGGGATGAAGTGCTTGATCAGGTTCTCCAGGTGCCGCTCGAAGAACAAGCATTTCCAGCTGCCGCCGTGGCAGTCCAGGTGGCACACGGGCCAGCGCTGCTCGCAGCAGCGGTGCCAATAGTTCTCGTCGTCGATCAGGTTGGCGGTCACGGCCAGCGGCAGGTCCGGGGGCAGCTGGCGCAGGACCTTCTGCTGGTGCTCCGGGAGCAGCTGCTTCAGGATCGGGTTGTCTTTGGGAACCGAGGGAGGGAAGCAGGAGTCACCGTGTTGGGGACACCACCCGTGGGGCCCTGGGCTAGGCCTGCCTGGGGGCACTGGGGCAAGGGAAACCCTCCCCTGCCTGCCTTCAGGGAGCCAGTGGGGGCGGGGGAGGAAAGGCAGACTCTACTTTTAGGGAGGCTTCAATCTGAGGGGAAGACGCAGCCCCTGGCTTTGGGGGCCTGCCTTCCCTGAAAGTTGACATCGTAGCATCTGGCCTCAGGGAGCTCCCAGTCTGAGGAAGGATCTCAGGTCCAGCCCTCAGTCATCACTTAGACTGATGGAGGAGACAATCCCTGACTTCAGAGGCTCCCAATTCGATTTGATTCATTAATTAAAAAACTTAAAAAAATTTTTTTTAAGGATTAAAAATGGTGGCCGATTTGTAATATTGGAAGTAGAGCAGTGAACTCACTTTGTGACCCCGACATTTCAGAGCAGAAAGTTCACCACCTCCCTCTCTCTTCTGCATCCAGCAAAACAAAACAGGGGGAGATGTGGGGAGGCATGGGACAGGAGTTGGCTGAAGACAAGCCCCTGCCTTGGCTTTTCCAAACAAGTCTGAGCCCCCAGGGGTTTACTGGAGTCTTTATGCTCAGTCTTCAGACGTCCCTGCTTAAAGGACACTGCAGACACATGTGTCTTCTCCAGGATCTCACCCGACTGATAGTGTCTAATAGTTAATTTTAGTTCAAGCTGTTGTTACAATAAAAGCCTAAAGAGGCAGGCAAACGGGGACGTTTGGTTTCTCAAGCCAAGCAGTCCCTTAGCCCCCTCTTTCACAATAAATTTTTGAGCATCTACTATGTGCCACACAATTCTAACTGCTGAGGGTTCAAGAGTGAATGAAACAGAGGAAGCCGCTTCTTCTTGTGAAGGGAGGCAGACAATAAACAAGTCAAAGGAATATATTGTAGGTCAGGTAGTGTTAGATGCTGTAGAAAAAAAGATGGTCCTGTCCTCAGCGAGCTCCCGATCCAACTTGTCTTTGAAAAGGATGAGCATTTACAGTGCATAGAGTGCAGAAAAAAACCAAGAACCTATACACGCCACGGAAGACTCCAAGAGTGTAAATAAAGGTCAACTAGGGAGGGCTTTCTGGAGGAGGAGGTCGCTAAGGTTTGGGCTGGTGAGGAGAGGGCATAGGCATGGAGGGCATGTTGTGGGTAGGAGTCTAGTGGGGCTTGGAAGTGGGGACAGCAGGAGACACTGTCCTGGCTGCAGGGGTCAAAGGGAAGTGCTGAGTGGCGATGAGGACTCTGTGTGGGAGGGGAGGGGCTGCCCAGGACCCAGCCTCTGAGGCCTCTCCTCCAGGCTGTCCCCATCCACCCTGCTCCTGGCTTCTCCCTCCTGCTCCTGGCAGGAACAGACTCACTCCGAAAGTTCTTGACAATGTGTCGAATGCAGAGATCTGTGAGCAGGGGGACGATGGCCAGTGACCACTCAGCATCCTCAGCAATGATCCTGCGCATCAAATGTATATTGGCTCCATAATTCGGACCCCTGGACTTCGAGGGGGTTAGAAAGCTCTTTATGAACTTCGAGCCTGAGCTCAAGGGTTGGCCTGCAGTGTGAGCCGAGGTTGACGCTGTAGTTAGGATTTCCTGCATGCTGACGACTGGCAACCCAGGGGCAGGTGACCCCGTGGGGATGGCCTTGTGACAGGAAGTTTCTCAGACTGGCAGGTCTTTGATGCTGGTGGGAACCTGGAGCCAGAGGAGGGGGTAGAGGTGTTACTTTGGCGGGTCTTGGTGGGCATTTATTGAGAGAGAGAACACAGAGTGGTTCTTAAGGGTCAGTCTCTGGAGGAGAGCAGATCCAGGTGCAAACCCCATTGACTAGCTGTGTGCCTTTGGGCAAGTTACTAAACCTCTCTGAGTGTCAGATGCCTCCTCTGTGAAATGAGGATAACAGTTACCAGTAAGATGATTGGGAGGAGGGAATGTATCCAAAGAGGCATAGTGTACGTCGACACATGAAACTGTAGCAAGGAACAGCCCCATATTTTAGATAATGATAACTATATGGCCATTACAAGCAGTTGCTGTATGCTGGACACTCTTCTTAGTGTGCATATTAACTCATATAATCCTTGCAAAGGCCTTTTTGAGGTAAGCACTTGTATTATTCCCACTTTTCTGATGTGAAACTAAAACACAGGGAGGTTACCTGACTTGCCCAATGTCACACGCTTAAAAATAACAAGAATGTGCCCTGGCTGGTTGAGAGCATCACCCCATGCACCAAAAGGTCATTGGTCAGATGGATGTTTCTCTCTCGCATTGATGTTTCTTTTTCTCCTTTTCCCTTCCTCTCTCTAAAACCAATAAAAACATATTTAAAAACAAACAAACAAGAAAGGACCTAAACTCAGTCTATCAAGTTCACATTCTTACCCCTACATGTACTGCCTCTCTGAGGGTGAGTGATGGGCATGTGTATTGCCAAAAGACCGAGGTATAATAAAGAACCATTTAGTTCAAAACAGCTCCCTGCAGTAAGTATTTACAGAACAGCAACTTCCTGGCCCGGAGGATGGGTTGAGACTAGCACTGGCCAATAAATGTAAAGCAAGCCACATATACTACTTTAAATAATTTAGTCGCCACATTAAAAAGGCAGAGAGAAACAGGTGAAATTAATTTTATATTTATCCCAATATGTCCAAAATATTATCGTTTAAATATGTCATCTATCTAAAAATTATTGAGATATCTTATATTTATCTTTCATATCTGAGTTTCTGTTTCCTTCTAAATCGGAAGTAGCTGGTGGCTGTTTTAGACAGTGACGCTCAGAGAGTAAGGAGAGGGGGCTGCCCCACTGGACCCACTCTCTGTCCAGGGTGCCAGCACCTTCTTTTCCTCCTCTCTTCTGATGGATTGAACTCTGGGCCCTCTTCCTTCAATCCCCACCCCAGTCTTCCTTCTAGTTCTCCAGCCTCCCAGCATTCCAGATGGCAGCAGGAAGTCGTGGGAGGTGAAAAGGCAGCTAAATCTGGGGCTGAAGACAGAAGACAGGATGTATCTGGGGCTGGGGAACCCTCCCCGCATTTGTGCACTCCTGCCCCTGCCCTGAGACTGTAGACCGAAAAGGGGCTGCCCAGCACACAGCAGCTCCTCCAGGCGGCTTCCCCTCAGCTTTGCTCCCTGACCTGGGCCCTGAATGGTGATGGGTGCGAAGGAACACTCTGAACCAGCAAAGGTTTCCTTGGCAGTTGGAGGAGACCAGATGGCGCTCCCCAGCCCGCCAGGCATCTAGAGGAGGAAGAGCCTGGCTGTGTGTGTACGTGAGTGAGACAGAGGAAAAGAGAAGGAGAAAGAAGGGGGGCTGTAGGGGAGATATCTATGCATTGGTGACACCCTTATGCAAATCAAATGCAAAGTCACAGATTGGGTCCAGAACTGTGGAGTAACCAGCTGGTGCTTTCTGAGTCATGGCCCCTCAGAGGGTGTGGCCAGGAGGGGTGCTGCTTGGAAGCATCACATGACTTTGCATTTCTGGCTTTGCCGGTGACTGGCTGTGTGACCTTTGGCCAAGCTACTTAACCTATCTGAGTTTCAGTCTCCTTACCTGTAGAACAGTATCTTTCTACGCAGGCATTGTGGGGATTGTTCTAAAGTATCTGAATAGTATTGATAATATTGGAAAAGAGCACTGGAGGGCGTGTGTGGAGGATGGAGGCACCAGGAAGGACAGGGTCCTAGGCTGCGGAGGGGACCCCCTGGATCCCCGAGAGGGTACCTTTGAGTGAGGCCCTTCCCTATCTCCAGATGGCAGTGGCTGTGTCAGGGCTGGATGGAAGGATTGGTAGCCAGAGAGGAGGACGGACGCAGACCAGCCG
Organism: Plecotus auritus; assembly: GCF_963455305.1. Taxonomy (NCBI): domain Eukaryota; kingdom Metazoa; phylum Chordata; class Mammalia; order Chiroptera; family Vespertilionidae; genus Plecotus; species Plecotus auritus. The sequence goes on along the minus strand of NC_137775.1, from coordinate 89,810,553 downwards.
TTCTGCTAGCTCCGCATCAGGGGTCCCTTCAAAGCCCTGGCCTGAAGCACTCCTGCATTCCCCTCAGTCCCAGTGCATCCCAAGACACCCTGCAGCACTCCGTGGGAGCAGGACCCAGCCTGGCAGGGGAAGCCCCAGGGACCGGCGGGCGTTGCCCTGGAGCCGGCTCTCCAGGCGTGACTCACAGTACCGTCAGGCCTCGCCTCCTGGGAGGCCACGTGTTGGGCAACCCCACCTGGGCCCGGGCCGGCACCCTGAGGACTGGGTGGGCCCAGCCTCACTGACTATGCCTGTCTGTCTCAGGACCCGGCCTTTCTTCCTGAGGTCTGGTCCTAACCTCTCTCACTGCTGTTTGGAGCCTGCAGCCTCCTCCCAGGGTGGGTCCCAGAGCCCGGAGCCACCGCCAGAAAGGAAAGGGCGGAGCATCCTCCATGACTGGTGTGAAACAGGGCCCCTACCGTCCTGTGATGTTCACAGACACCTCCATATACCACCGCGTCTGATGTCACTTGAAAGACAAATGTGGAAACCACTGACCTCATAGCAAGGTCAGAGTTGATTGTTTTCACTTAGTAACTTCTTGATTTTTCAAAAAAAGATATTACAAAAGTATTTTTGGCAAGCAAATGACTTCCCAACACACAGGATTCTTCTAAGGAAAATTTTAGTTCCAGATGATTTTTTAAAAATCTATTAAAAACGAATAAAATAGCCCTGGCCGGTTTGGCTCAGTGGATAGAGCGTTGGCCTGCAGACTCAAGGGTCCCGGGTTCGATTCCGGTCAAGGGCACATGCCCGGGTTGCAGGCTAGGTCCCCAGTAGGGGGCGTGTAGGAGGCAGCTGATCAATGATTCCCTCTCATCATTGATGTTTCTCTCTCTGGCTCTTCCTTTCCCTTCCTCTCTGAAATCAATAAACATATATTTTAAAAAACACGAATAAAATATAAAACAAAGTATATTTAAAAGGATATGAACAAACTCCTTGCCTCCCTGTTATTAATGTTATAAAGATGAAATAAGGTGTGGCCCCTCCCTGGCAGGTTGTGACCTTGACCCCTGCCCTCTCAACCACCACAAGGGTACCACCCTCTTGGCTCCCCTCCCACTTCTCTCTTCATTCTTTCCCAAAGTCTCCAGCACAGGCTCCCGTACTCTGCCCACTCCTGTGTGAGGTTCCTCAGAGTTCTGCCTACTCGCCCTGCCTCACTCCTGTTGATGGCTCGCAGGCCCACTGGCCTGTGTCCCAGCTCCCTCAAACTCAACTGCCCCCCAAGAGAAGTCAGTGCCTCCTCCAAACCATTCCTCCTCCTGGCTCCCTACCTCGCCATCCAGATGCCTGAACCAGAAGCCGGGGAGTCGCCACTCTTCTCCTGCCCCTGACATCTGGTTACTGTTGGAGCCCCTGGGTGCTGCCTCCCAACCCAGCACCCATAGTCTCCCTCCTGCTGCTGCCTCAGCCTGGACCTCGCTGCCTGCCTGGATGGTGGCTTCCACTGCCCAGCACCTGGATCTGCCATCCAGGGTGGTCCCCTCACATCTGGCCTCCCCACAGCTGCCACGGCAGGCCTCCCCACTGCGCACTGGTGCAGCTCAGCTTCCTCAACTCAGTAGAGGAGGCACTCTGCGACTGGACGCTCTCTGCATCTGGCACGCATCAGCTCGTTCATGCTGCACAGCCTTTGCTCATGCTGTTCCCTCTGCTTGGAATGTCCCCCCACCCCCAATTTCAGCTCAAGAAGCAGGGGTGTTTTGGGCCTGAGCTCAAGCACCTCTTCCTCTCTGAAGCCTTTCAGCCTTTCTTGTCCCTCCTGTTATCAGACCCCCAGCACCAGAGTCTCTTCAGTGATCTGATTGACCGCTCTCTCCCCACAGCCACACTAAACTGTGAGCTTCTCAGGGTACAGGGACTGTTTGCTACTCATTTTGATCTCTGGTCCCTAGCCAGTGTGAGGTCTGCATTAGGTGAGGTAGCTGTTGTTTGGGGGCTGCCCTACCCCTTCTGATAATAGATTCTGTCCCATAGGAGTATCCTATATTGGTCAGAGCGATTGGCTCAGGGTGGCCACCTGATGCAAGCCAATCAGAGTCCTCCTTGGGTTTGTCCAAGTGGAAGTAGACAGAAAGACATAGGGATCCCTTTCTGTAGGCAGCTATTTCCTTTCCCAAGGAAAAGACCTGTCTGCAGCAGGAGAATGAGGCCAGGTGGAGACCAGCAGGAGTGAGCGGTGACAGAGAGCACCTAGCTACCTTTGGTCCCCATTCCTAGGCCCGGAGGCCCCAGAACTGCCCGATTCCTTAATGGTTCCTTCAATTCTGGGACCTAACTCAGTGTCTTCTAACAAGTCCTTTTTGCTGAAGATGGGAGTTGGGTTTCTGTCCCTTTCTGGTCAAAGGGTCCTGGTTCTGACCATTTTGATAGGTTTACCGTTTGGTGAATTAAATTATGGGGAAAATCCTAAATCAGTAGATGAAATATTTCAATGGGATGGCCGAAAAGGGCCAAAGGCCCCCAGGTTATTATACACAGGGCCTGACATCTAACTCCTGTTGGCCTCTTCCCCTGAAAATCCTGAGCCTCCAGTCTTACCTCCCATCTCTCCAGCCATAGGACAGTATCAGCAACTAACATCTGCTGAGCGCTTAACAGTTACCAGCTCCTTTCAGAACTCTTCTCTCGCCTGAGTCTTACAAGCACTCTACAGTGGAGGCAGGATAGGCTTCGTGGTCCCATTCTGCTGATGAATAAACTGAGGACCAGCCCTGGAAATGACTGGCCCTGGGACATCGAAGAGGGCTGGGCCAGGGCCCGAGGGCAGGCTGCTGCCTCTAGCACAGTGCACTGCTCTTTCACAGTCACTTGCTGTGTCCCCTTCCCTGCACTTTCCTCCTCTCCACTCAGAAAGGAGGCACATGCACTGGGAAGTAGGGCTCCTACCTTCACCCTGTGAGCAGCTGTCCGGGAGGGCCTCCCAGGCGGGGAGAGCAACCAGGCCTTGGCTTCTCTCCCCTCCCTTCATCCCTACCAGCGGCTCAGACACCCCATGGGGAAGCTCAGCACCAAAGGTCAGAGAGGCCCTCCCCCAACCACCTGGGGTACAGAGGCCCAGGTTTCTCCTAGGTAACCAAGGGAAACCAGCCCTGCTGTGGGAGGGAGAGGGTGCGGAAGCTCCTGGACCTGCGGGAGGGATTGCAGCTCGCGGGAGCTGGGGTGGGGGTCAGCCTCTCTGAGAAGACTGAGGTCCTTATGACTGCTCTCCTCCGTGCCCTACCCGATGCCCCACTTTCCCCTTCCTCCTTCTCATGGTACCCCCCTCCCCTTACTTGCAAACCCTAAGCCTCTGGGCCAAGTGGCAGACAGTGACTGTGGTGGGGGAGGGGGCACGGGTCCCATCTCAAATGGGTGAGGGTAGGAGGTCTCCTGTAGTGACAGATCGGCCCTCTCCTGCCACGCGAAATGTGGGAGCCCAGGCTGGGGCCGCCTGCGGGCTTTGGGCCCGGGTGGGCTGAGGGCGCCCCGCAGGCGGGAATGGGGGCAGGGAGAGTTCAGCCCGATATGGGAGATCCGGAGTGGAGTGTCCTCTCTTCCGGAGGTCGCCTCACCGACTCCTGGTCCCAGGCACTCGCTGTTCCGCAGATTCCCGCGCGGTCTGCGCCGGTCGTTAGGGACGCCCCAGGTCTCCAGGGGGCGGGTCCAGGGCCGGCGTGCACACGTGCAGGTCCGCCCGCGTGCGCAGTCTCCACCCGGTGCCTTGCTGGTGCGCAGGGCTGTCTTTTGCTGGTTGTCATTATGCGCCTAGGCACGGGGTTGACACAAGGAGGTCTCTGGCTAATGCGCTGTGTGCGGCCACTGTGCGGGCAGAGGAAACTGTGGCCCTGTGGCATGCTTTGTGCTTCTGGGGGACATGTTTAGGAACGGGTGGGATTTTGTGGGCGAAGGTGAGGAGTGGGAACCCCAGGTAGGGCTCCTGGACTGCAGTGCTGTTCCTTCTTGGTACCTTTTTTTTTTTTTTTTTAAATACATATTATTGATTTTTTTTTACAGAGAGGAAGGGAGAGGGATAGAGAGTTAGAAACATCGATGAGAGAGAATCATCAATCAGCTGCCTCCTGCACACCCCCTGCTGGGGATGCGCCAGCAACCAAGGTACATGCCCTTGACCGGAATCGAACCTGGGACCCTTCAGTCCACAGGCCGACGCTCTATCCACTGAGCCAAACCGGCTAGGGCTCTTCTTGGTACCTTTTGTGTAGAAATGGGGTGGGGGTGGCGGGAGTTAGGACCAGGAGAAGCATCAGCTGTCAGTATCTTCTGGAAGCTGAGGAGGGTGAAGGGCACCCACAGAACTGTGGGCTGCAGCATCCTGCAGAGCAGCCCCGTCACCTTCTCTAAGATGGGAACAGGCTGATGCCTGGCACCAGGCAGGAAGGTTCCAGCCGCCACAGCACTCCTCCCACAGCTCTAAGCCTGGTACCCCGCTCCCGCCCCCTCAGGATGTGGTGTCCTAGGGGCATGGATGACTAACTCCAGGGCGTTGGCTAGGAAGAAAAAGAAATTGTCCTTCAGGAGAGGAGAGGCAACCAGGGTGGTGGGGAGTTTCACAGGGAGGTGGAGCTCTGCTTTAATTTCATGTCCTTTTTTTAAAAAAAAAATTTGATTTCAGAGAGGGAGAGGGAGAGAGGAATAGAAACATCAACGATGAGAATCATTGATCAATTGCCTCCTGCACCACCCCACCCCCTTACTGGGGATCAAGCCCACAACCCAGGCACGTGCCCTGACCAGGAATTGAACAATCGTGACCTCCTGGTTCATGGGTCCACGCTCAACCACTGAGCCACATCAGCCAGGTTAGTTATGTCTTTTTGTTGTTAATCCTCACCTGAAGATATTTTCCCATTGATTTTTATAGAAAGTGGAAAGGAGGTGGTGGGCGGGGGTGGGGGTGGGGGAGACACAGGGAGAGAAACATCGAAGTAAGAGACACACAGATTGGTTACCTCCCTTGTCCGGGGCTGGGGATCAAGCCTGCAACTGAGGTATGTGCCCTTGACCAGAATTGAACCTGGGACCCTTTAGTTCACCGGCCACACTCTATCCACTGAGCCAAACCGGCTAGGGCTTATGTATTTTTTTTTTAAATATATTTTATTGATATTTCACAGAGAGGAAGGGAGAGGGATAGAGAGCTAGAAACATTGATGAGAGAGAAACATCGATCAGCTGCCTCCTGCACACCTCCCACTGAGGATGTGCCCGCAACCAAGGTACATGCCCTTGACCGGAATCGAACCCGGGACCTTTCAGTCCGCAGGCCGACGCTCTATCCACTGAGCCAAACCGGTTTTGGCCAGGGCTTATGTATTTTTGATGTGTGGCTGGGAACCTGCACATGCTGATCTAAGTTATGCATGGATTTTCGACTGCATGGGTGGGTGGTTGGCACCCCTACCCCCATGTTGTTTGTTCAAGGGTCAACTGTACTAGTTGGTTACCCTGGATAAATTTTACTAGAAACTTGGTTAACTCATCAATAAAGTGGGTACCATGCCTCACCTGCATCCACGTGTAAACAGCTGGGCCTTCCTGAGCACCACTCCTAACTATACAGTTGCCAAGTTTTTGAGGAAAAGCTTTGCAACTACAGAGCTGAGCACCGGGATTCAGGTTCCTTTCAAGCCCTCATCAGTTATTAAGTCACTGGTGCCTCAAAAGGAGAGATCATGCAAGAAAAGATGCCAGAGGCATCTGCCTTCTCTGCTCTAATAATTTTAAACAGCCCCAGAACTCGGTAATCAGGGAGCCCTTGACTTGAAGATGGGTTCCCTGAGGTCCAGTATGTGACCTGGTCCTGGATAGATTCATTCTGGTGGGGAAAGAGGGCTGCCCTCATATCCCTTGGCTTCCTCCTGCTCTGAGCTGCATATTTTCAGTTTCAGCTCAGGTATGAGGTAGATGCTGTGTAGCTTACTTAGAGGGTCACATTGGCTCCTACTCTTTTGACCCCATCACCTGCCACTCTTCCAGCTTGCCGCCCGCCCTCCTCCCCGCAGGGACTCTGCATGGGCTGAAGGAACAGCCGGGACAGCTCTTTCCTCAGATGCACCTCAGTGAGGAAATACCACTCCACCATCTTGATCCCAGCCCACTCCTTCACAGACCTCACCACCGGCTGACACCCTCTTCTTTCTCTTTATTGCCCGTTATTTCCCACTAGAAGTAAGCTGTGCAAGGACAGGAAGTTTTGTCTGTTCGGTTCTCACATTCTCAGCAACTGACCAGTACCTGTTCCTCATTTTATCAACAAATCACCAGGGCCTTCAATAAGTTATTGTTAAAGAACTAAATGACACCAGAGAGGACTGCCCTGCTCTAGTAACTTTCACATGACAGTTCTGGATCCTAGTGGCTGGGAAGGCCTTTCTGGGTGCTCGGGACAGGATGGCATAGCCTGACCCAGCACAGTGGCAATGAGGATGGTCTCCGATGTGGATCCTGGGTGGCCTTTCAGCCCAGTGTGAGGAGTCAGACTGGTGATGGGGCACCCATATCAGGTTGCTGGGAGTGAAAGTCTATTCTTTTTTAAGCAAAAGAACCTTCTGGAACTTCCTTTCCTCTGGGAAATACTTTTTAAAAAATATTTTTATTGATTTTAGAGAAGGGAGAGGGAGTGATAGAACATCAATGGGAGAATCATTGATCGGCTGCCTCCTGCACGTCCCCACCTGAGGACAGAGCCTGTAAACCTGGGCACGTGCCCTCACCAGGAATCGAACTGTGCCCTCCTGGTTCATAAGTTAAAGTTCAACCACTAAGCCACGCTGGGAGGGCTGGGAAATACTTTTTAATGAGCAATCACAGCCAGGACAGCCCATGGTTTTGCATTCACCTAGTTTGGTGTGTCTCTGGGCCCACTCTGCCTTCGCCAGCCCACATTTCCTGTGCCCAGGCAGGACCCAGCCCAGGGTGGCCCTCTTCAGCTCAGCTGCTGGGCCTCCAGTCCCCAGCCCTCCCCTCAGCCTCCAGGGAGGTTCTGCTGGTTCCTTCAGGCTCCTTCGGGAAGTTTCGTCTGATTCTTGCCACGTTTAGCTGTCTCTTTAGTCTACGTGAGTCCCTGGGTCAGAGCTGGTTGAGGGCATAGGCTCGGGCTGTACTGAGAGCAGCTTCCAGGTCAGCAGTGCTTCCGGTGCCCTGGGCCACCACTCGGGAGCCCCAGGCCTTGCCTCCCATGTGGCTGCACACAGCCAGTGCCCAGGCCTCTGCTGTGAAAGCTGGCGTGGCACTCTGGCGACGGAAACAGAAGGGGCAGCAATGCCGAGGGGCCCTCCCTGCCACCATCCCCTCAATGTACTCTTAAGAGTGAGTCCCAGTGATGTGCACCGCCTCCCCAGCCAGTCTCATGGGGGGAATGGGGTGAAGAGAGGTGAGGGTTGGGTTGGGAATATGTGTGGAAGGAAAGTGAGGTGGTACCCTCTCTAGTGGGGATGTGTGGTCATTAGGAACAAGATGGCCATATCTATGTCTTGGGGTGTCCTCATAGATCACCTCTACCCAGCCTTGGCTCCCTTGTCTGAGAGGAACAAAAGGAGGGGAATCAGAGGGCTGGACTAGGAGATGGGCCGGGTGGGGGCTGCTCTCCCACTTCGCTCACCTGGGCCACCTGGCAGGCACACAGCACATGCCCCAGGGGCTGGGGGCTGAGGAGTAGCACGGACGTGCTGGGCACCTGCTCACACAGCTGCCGGACCACCTTCACCAGCACCTGGGTAAGGGAGGGCAGGTGGTGACCCGTAGCCCCAGACTCCCAGCTGCCTCCCTGTCAGGCCACCCCCAACCCCAATACTCACTGAGAGGGACTCAGTGGAAACGGTGTCCACGATCAGGGACCCCTCTGGGTGCCGCTGCAGCAGCTCCTGTGCTTTCTGGGCAGCCTGGGGGGTGGGAGCGACAGCACAGGTCAGGCTGGAAGGCAACCGGCCCGCTTCTGAACTGAACCCCTGTCCAGAAGTCCCTTCCCCTCCCCCGCATCCTCCCCCAGCAAAGGCTTTAGCTTTGAACAGAGGGGCCAGGGGTTCTGCCTGGAATGGCCTCCTTTTGGGTCCCACCTGTGTCCTTCCTCTCCTCCCTCACCTCCTCCCTTTCATTGGAGCTCCAGGCCCCGACAAATAGGTCGCTGAAGGTGAGAGGACTAAGGCTGGAGTACAGATGGAGAGGGGGCAGGAGGAAGGAGAATGCACAGTCAAGGAGTAATCAGGGCTGAATGGAGCAGTCAGTCAGCTTCCGGAGGGAGAGCCTGAACCAGGCTTGGGAGCTGGGGGGAGACATAGCTTGGCAGAGAAGTGGGAGTCTGGTAATGATGCCCAGCTGGCAGGAGAGGGAGCTGACACCATCCCCATGCCAGTTCATACTAGTGTGTCTCTGACCCTTGTTGGGTGTGCCTGGTATTTGCCCTGATGGGTGCAGCCATACCCCCTCCTACCTGCCTTATTTCCAGCTTCCGGATCGCAGTGTTAGCACGCCGCTGCAGCACCTTCAGTGTGGTCTGCAGCTCCCGCCGCTGCCACTGGGGCATCACAGTGGTGTCCACAGCCTACGGCCAGAGCAGTACATCATCCTCGCCCCTCCCTGAGCCACAGCCTCTGAGGCTGGGACCAGCAGGGCCAGGGGAGAGACCACACCCACCCCACTCCACCCTGCAGACAATCACCCAGGCATTCCCCGGGAATGCTGGGGAGAGACTAGAAGGGTCCAGAGAGGAATGGGGAAGGGCATAGGACAAGGACACAAGTAGGGATGGGGGTGTGCATGGGCATGTGGGCAGCTCCATGGTGGGCATGACCCTCACATCGATGAGTCGTCCCATGTCCTTGGATAGCTGCTGGGCCTCCACCACATCCCGGCTGCCCCGACTCAGCCGCTCTGTGGCTGCTTCCACCTCCTGGGCCAGGCTCTGGCCCACTTCTCGGGCCTGCAGGGAAGGAACAGGATGGTCAGGGCTGTTGGCTTACTTTCAAGGCTCTCAACCTATTGCTGCTCAAGGCCAAATTTGAAATATTTAACCTTCAGGACCAATCAAGGCACCAAATGATCATGCTAGCTGCCAGCTTCCAGCAGAGCACATATAGGAGCACTGGTTCTGCTGCTGGGCATCCCCCAGCCTGAGCGTATCAGCTGCATGTCCCCTGCCCCATGCACACTCAGCCGCCTCCTGGGCCCTGCTGGCGTGCCCGACCTGCTGCGCCTGCTCCCCAGTGATGGCCAGCAGGCGGGTGGTGCCCTTGGTGAGTTGGCGCTCCCCAACAATGACCAGGTCTCCTACAGCCCCTGTGCGCAGCAAGTGCCTGTGGGCAGAGGGAGGGAGGAAGAAGTCAGGGGGGATTATGGAAGAGAAGAGCAGTCTGAACTCCAAACCAAGAGTTGGCAGCTCCAAAGACCAAGGAAGGGTGAGGACCCAGCTCCAGGCCAGGCCAGGGCAGGCAGGCAGGCAGGGTGACTCACGTCCCACAGCATAGCTCCACAGAAGTCTGCAGTGCGGCTTGAGAAGCTGGGTCCAGTGCCTGGGCCACGGGCACACCCACTGACACCACCCGCACTGGGTCTGGGTACACCTGTGGGTGGGAGGGGACAGGTCTGCTAACTGGCCTGTGGAGTGGGGGTGGGGGGGAGGACGGTGATCTCCACCAAGGGAGCTCCCCCAACTCACCTCATCCAGGCAGCGCAGGCCAGGGACATGGGCAGTGAGTGCCAGGGCTACCTCCTCCATGTACACGGCCTCGTCCTGCTGCACAGCCTCCTGCACAGTGCTCTCCACTGCCCGGAGCTGCTCTGAGGTCAGCGGGGCCTGGTGGGGTAGGAGGGAAATGGAGAGACCGACAGGCAGTCAGCCCCATGCCTGCAACTGATGCGTGAAGCAGCAGTCACTTTTCACTGAATACCCCTATGTTCTAGAACAGTGGCTAGCACCTAGTAGGTGCTTAATAAACACTGGAGAAACAATTCTTGTCCTTAGAAAGCTACCTGGGAGTTGGGCCTATTGGAAGCTGCAGGCCTTTCATTAGGCATTAAAAGTTGATGGAGCCCCGGCCAGATGGCTCAGTTCGTTGGAGCATCATCCCATATACCACAGAGTCAGCGGGTTCGATTCCCAGTCAGGGCACATATACCTATGTTTCAGGTTCCATCCCAGGTTGGGGCACATAGGAGAGGCAAATGATCGATGTTTCTCACATCGATGTTTATTTCTCTCTCTCTCTTCCCCTTCCTCTCTTTAAAATCAATAAACATATCATCAAGTGAGGATTAAAACAAAGTGGAGACTCTGTACTCAGGGAGCTTATGACAAAAGGCAACCGAGTTGAAGAGAAGTTAGGATGGGGGAGATGCAGGAGCAAGGGGTAGTCAGTGGGATAGGATTTAGTCAGTGAGTGCTTCTTGGAGGAAGTACTGAGCCAGATATACAAGGAGAGAAGGAACAGAGTGGCAGAGAAGGGAGAGAGCAGCGCCTCTGTGCAAGCATGGCTTGGGTGACACCAGGAACAAGGAAGATGGGTGGCTGGGGTGAAGGGAGGACTCCACATCCCCTGCTGTGCTGGAGGAGCCTGATAGGATGACACCCACTCAGGTTCTTATAGTGACTGAATGACAGGGAGACCAGGCCCTCGGATTGGCCAGACTCCCCACACCACCAGCCTTTCTCACTTTGAGCCTGTCACCTCACTTGAAGCCTGTCTTTCTGTGCCCTGCTCACCTGGGTGGCCACGTCAAAGCGCAGCCGCTCGGGATTGAGATGGGAGCCTCGCTGTTCTGTGCCAGGGCCCAGGGCCTGCCGCAGTGCCCAGTTTAGCAGGTGGGTGGCCGTGTGCTTCTCCATGCAGCCTAGACGCCAGGACTGAAATGCTTTTGTCACCCAGCGTCCGGGGTGAGAGTGGGGGGTGGAGAGTAAAGGAGCTGCAGGGTATCAAGAGCAGCAGGGGTGAGGTCCTTACCTTATCCACGTGCAGCTGCACTGCATCCCCCACCTTCAGGCACTCAGGGGCCACAGCCTCATGCAGGATGAAGCCTCCGCAGACCTGGGCCCGGGCAACTGGGAACAGCACATCCTGGGGAAGGTCAGAGGCTAGTTACTGCCTGGAGCCTTTCCCCCTCTTGGCTCCCTTTCTGGCTCAGGTCTGCCTCCTGCAGAAGTTATCCTGTGTGTGGGGGAAGGCGGGGGGAGCTCACCTGCTGCTGCACCCGCACGAGGTAACCTCGGTCTGAAGCCTGACCCCCTTGTTCAGCGTAGAAGTTGGTTCTGTCTAAAAGGATGCCACAGCGCTGGCCTTCCCCCACGGAGGCCACAGCTGTTCCGTCTTCTGTATACAGCTGGAGCACCTGGGCCTCGCAGGTGCCAAACTCTGCCAGGGCAAAAAGTGGTTATCAGTGCTAGGCAGGGGTTTGAGACATACAGGTGGGTCTGTGCCTTACTTGAAGCCAACAGGCACCTAGCTGGAGGAGGGGGGTGAGAATGGGAGATAGGGTCCAAGTCCTGCTCAGGGACACAGCGACCCCTGGTGGTCCCCGGGGAATGCACAGGGCAACCATCTGCCTGTCCCTCCCAATCAAGGTCAGGCAAGCCTATGGCCACAGCTCAGCCCAGGCTCTCACCATAACCCCCACTAGGTCGAAGGCAGTAGTGGTACTTGGGGCTATCATCAGTTGGGGGCAGCCCTCGGCGCTGCAGCTCCCCCAGCGCATGGATGTTGAGCCGCAGTCCCTGCTCCTCAGCTGGCTCAGCCTGCTGGGCCCGGTGCTGCAGGACAGGCATGGGTATGTATGTATAGAAGGGGTGCATGGGGAGTGCAATGGGACTTGAGCCTCCGAAGAGCCCTGTCCCTGCCATCCACTCTGTGCACCCAGCAGCCCCCTCTGGAATAGTGCTCAGGGCTTGGCTGGTGCTGGAGACCCTGGGTTGGCTGGTGAACTACCCATCCTGCGGGGTCTCAGGATCAGGCCTCCCTCACCGAATCCTGCCCCTGTAGGCGCCTCCCAGGACACTGTGCTGGCCTCCCCCTGCCCGCTCCTGTTTAGCCCACTGCACTAGTGTGCCTTTCCGGGGGCTGGGAGGGACCTAGGTGAAGGACAGTGCCTAGCTCAGCCTCCTCTTCCTTCAATAGCTGCAGCCCTCCTCAGGGACTCAGGGCTGGGGAATGGCTGACTGTTCCAACAGAACCCTGGTGGGGGTGCCCCAGCCTGTACCTGGGCTTCCTCCTGGGCCAGCCGCGCCAGCCCAGCAGAGTCCAGCTGCACCCCTTTCTCCTCCAGCATCAGCTCTACCAGGTCCAGTGGGAGCCCCAGGTCGCCAGACATTGACAAGGACCAGGCCACATCAGCTTTTCGGAAGGAAGACAAGGGGTTTTGAGCGGGGAGGGGCAGGACAAAGGGGGAGAAGTGAGGGAGAAGGGCCAGGGCTTTTCCAACCACACCAGATGCCAAGCACAAGTACCCTCTCCTCACACTGGGTTGGCCCAGGACACGGGTCACCTTCAGGCTTTGGGCTCCAAGGCCAGAGCTGGGGGTAGCCCAGGGTGCTCCCTTGGCAACCACCATTTCAGAGGGGTAGGGAAGCAGAGACTGAGGCAGGAGCAGCGGAGCAGTGAGGAAGTGGAGAAATGGGGAGAAGCAGGGTGGTGTTCCCACCAGAGAAGTCTGGGTGTTGGAGGGAGTACAGGGTGAGGGACGGGAGGAGGAGGGGAGGTGCGAGGCACAGGCCTGGCCCAGAGCTCCCTCCTTGGCCTGCCCGGCTCACCTACGTGAGGACCTCACGCCTTGGCGAGGCGCCCACTCACCAGGGAACACGTCAGAAGGTCCCAGGCGCCTCAGGGTCCGCTCGATGATCCGCCGACCCCGCTGCAGGGAGGCCAGGAAGGCTGCCTCGTCCTCCGACACCAGGTTGGCTATCTGAACAGAGGGCATGACAGAGATGGAGGGAGAGCCTCTCTACCACTCTCTGGTCAGCCTGTCCCTCCGCCCCCTGAGTCCAGTACCTGGGCTGAGTTCTTCTGCAGCTCTGGGTAAGTGTCTCCCTGGAGGAGGTAAAGGACTGAGGAATGTGAGGGAAAGGCAACCAGCCGCTCTCCCCCTCCGCCCCTGGGCCTCCCTGAGGACACTTGTTCTAGAGGCTCAGACAGGCTGATGGACCGGGGGAGGGATCCAAATGGGGAGTCAGTTTTCCTGTGGGGTGGGGACACAGGGGAGGGAGTCCCACAGTCAAAGGGGTAAGGCCTGGGCAAGGCCTCCTGAAGGCTCCCTGCTTTTGTAAGCAACGGCAGCTTTCTCAGCTGCTGACAGGACTCTGAGGCGGCAGGCTCCCCGAGTGCCCAGGAGGCCCAGAGTGCGGAAGCTCTGTCCTTACCAGTGTCTCCACCACTACTGGTACCAGACTGCCTAGAAAGCCAGGTGGTGCCCGCAAGACCTCTGTAGAGAACCGCACGGCTCGACGGAGGATCCGCCGAAGAACCAGCCTAGAGGGTTCAAAGCCCAGATGTGAACCCCCAGCAGCCCTGGTCAGTAGTATGGAGATTGGGGAAGGCAAGGCCCAGCATCTGCTCCCACCCCAAAGCCCTTTCCCTTCTCCGGCTCCTCCTGCCATCTCAACCTGGTCCACCTCTGTTCCCTCCCTCCCCTGCCAGCCCCAGTTGCACCTGCCCCTCTCTATAGTCCTTCCAGACTCACGGGGCGCCCGACATTCCAGGGGAGACGCCATCAGCGATGCAGACACTGAGTGTGCGAATGTGATCAGCCACCACGCGGTATGCCATATCTGTGCAGCCCTCGTCTGCTGCCCCTACCCGGCCCAAGTAAGGGGGGGCCCCGCAACCCTGGAAAGCAGGAGAGGAGACATGGCTGCTGCCCTGCCCGACCTGGCCCGGGTGGGATGCTCTTCATCACCCCTAAAGTCAACTACATCTGGAATAGCCAGGATGAAGAAGCTTCAAAGATGAACGGGACTCAGACACTGCCCTCAAGGGGCCCACATTCACCCTAACAATAATCACAGGTGTGATCATTTACTAAATTTCTACAATCAGAACTGTGTGTTCGGTTGACATGATGTCTAATTCCCCAAACACCCTGTTCTGGGAGGCATTACTATCCTCGATATCAGAGGAACAGAGGCCCAGAGGATCTAAGCGCCACAAAACTGACCAGGAGCAGCCCTGAGCTTTGAGCCAGCCTGTCTGACCACAGGTGCTCTCCATGACCCACACCTGCCTCTACAGGCTTAGGGGGCACGGAGGGATGGTGGAAACTGTGTGTACACGTGCTCCAGAGCAGAGTGCTAGATTCCTGCAGCTCCAGACCTGTCTCTTCCCCAAGCTGCCCCTTCAATACAGTCCTGCCGTTCACCTCACTGCTTGTCAAACACTTGGGAGCCAGCCTTTTCTTTCCCTCCCCCCGCCACCCCGCCCCCGCATCCACTCCATCAGTGGGGCCTTTGCTGCTCCCTCCATGAGATCTCACAAATCAACCTACTTTCCTCCACTTTCACTATGACCAGCCTAAGCCATGCCCTACTGTCCTTTCCCTGGACTACGAAATCGCCTCCCAGTTGGTTTCTCAGCTTCTACTCCTGCCTCCCTCCAGCTCATCCTCCACGGAGAAACAGGAGTGGTCTTTTAAAAGTGTCAGTCAGAGCATGCTCCTCCCCTGAGAGCCCTGCTCACTACACTCAGAATAAAATCCCTACTTGGGACTTCTAGGTCCCATAAGAGTGGGCTCTAGCTTTCCTCTCCGGGGTCACCTGTTTGCAAAAATGGCCACAATCCTTCCTTTTTCTGTGACCGTGCCACTTTGCAATGTGACTTTACAGTTGCTTTCCATCAAGACAGAGAGTCTGTTTCTCCATCTCTTGAATCTGGGCCAGACTTGCTTTGGTCAAGAGAATATGGTGGAAATGACGCTGTTCGAGCCCAGGCCTCAAGAGCCTGTGTGCTTCTGCTCTCCTTGGAACCTTGCTGAACTGTGATGTGAACAAGTCTAAGCTAGCCTGCTGGAGGGTGACAGACACATGGCTGGTCACCCCCACTGCCAGCCAACTCCTAGAGGTACAGCTGCCCCCAGTCTCCTGACTGCCACCTTTTCACTTCCAGTCACGTGTTTCCTCCTGCTTCAGCACCCCATTACCTGTTATGTTGCATGAAGGCCAGATTCCAAAAGCACCGGCGAGCAGGCCAGAGGCTTCTGGAAGGGAAGAGGCAGGCTCACCTGGTGTATAGCGTTGAGCAGCGGGGAAAAGAGGTCAGTGTCGTAGGTGGAGCGTCTGCCTTGCAGCACAGCTACCAGCCTTTCCAGGCCCATTCCTGTGTCCACATGCCGTTGGGGCAGGGGCTGCAGACTTCCATCTGCTTCTCTGGCCGGGGAAGGTGAACACGGTGAGGCTCCGCACAGGATTACAGACAGGTGTGAGGCTCAAGTGGCATAGAGGAATGAGGAGGGGTCTAAGGGGCCTGACAGAGGGAGGAACCGGATGCAGTATAATCCCCCACCCCATCACAAACACGGACGATGATGGGATGATGGCCTTTGGTCCTGTCCCTTCTCATAAAGGGTGGTTTCCACCCTCACCACCACCCCTTGACCCTTGGGGCCTTGCCTGGACCCCGACATTCCCTTTCTGGGACAGAATTATTTGGCCTTAGAAAGAGGCATGTCAAGGCTGGAAGAAAATCTTAGAGACCATCAAGTTCCACTCTATCATGTGATAAGAGAGCAGAGGCCAGAGGGCAGTAGTGACTAACTTAAACAGTTATGGGCAAGGACTAGGATTAAATCAGTTATTATCTGAAAAGTGTTTAGAAATGTGCCTGGCACATAGTAAGTGCCATTTAAGTGTGTGCTTTTATAAGAAATAGATCAAAGTCTCCTGACTGCTACTTTTCCACTTCCAGCCAGGGATTTCCCTCCTGCTTCAGCACCCCATTACCTATTGTGCTGCATGAAGACCAGATTCCAAAGTTCCACCAGCTGGGGGGCACCCATCCCTCCAGCCAGGTCATAGTGGATCTCAGTACAGGGCCCACAAGGGCCAGTGTCCCCCATCTCCCAGAAGTTCTCTTGTGGTCCAAAGGAAAGCACACGGCTGGCAGGCACCCTGGAAAGAAAGCCAGGTGGGTGGTAGGGAGACAGACAAACCCCAAAGCCGGACCCTCTTTGCCATGAGCGCCTCTCTATCAAGCTCAGCAAGAGGAGGAACAGGACTGACCCCAGGGTCTCCTGGGATATGCTGAGACTCTAAAGGCCTATGCTGACAGTGTCTATTTTCCAGGCCTCCTGCCCTCCAGGACTGGACATTAGGGAGGGTGAACTTACCCTAAGCTGAGCCAGATGTCCCTGCTCTCCAGATCTGGGTCCAGCCCTGCCTTGGGGTCACCACCAAAGTAGGAGACCCATAACCTGTCCTCAGGGATCCCATAGACATGAGTTAGCAGTTCCCAGGCCATGCTGCAAGCTTCCTCCTGCAGTGGAAACCCACATGGGGTGGAAGAGGAAGATGGGTGAGAAGAAAGCCCCACTAACGCGTCAATCCAGCCACTTGAGTTCAGCCCTCAGCTTGAGAAAACCATTTCCACTGTCCACCTTGTTTCTAAAACAAGCCATGACCAAACTCTGAGTTCTTTCCTGCCCAGAAAGCTTCCAAATCCTCCTTTGGTCCAAGTCTCACCTTCTCCATGAAATCCTCTAGCCACTCTCGCCTGGGATGATTTAGAACTCATGCAGTTTAGTGTCACTGTCTGTTTATTCATGCAACAATTATTGATCGGCCATTAGGCAGGGGGCACAGTCCTGGCCGTCAAGGAGCTTACAATCCAATTAGAGAAATGAGACACATTCCTCTCATACTTGTTCACATTGCACTTTGCCTCTGTGTCGGGCATGAGGCCCTGCCTAAGCAAACTTTAAGCCCTTTAACCTCCTTCTTGGTTGAATGCTGACCATTTCCTAACTCCGTGGTTGGCAAACTGCGGCTCGCGAGCCACATGCGGCTCTTTGGCCCCTTGAGTGTGGCTCTTCCACAAAATACCATGGCCTGGGCGAGTCTATTTTGAAGAAGTGATGTTAGAAGAAGTTTAAGTTTAAAAAATTTGGCTCTCAAAAGAAATTTCAATCGTTGTACTGTTGATATTTGGCTCTGTTGACTAACGAGTTGGCCGACCACTGTCTAACTCCAGGACTTCCTGGAGACTCACCTTAAAATATTCACCCCCAAATGCCCAATTGCCAAGCATCTCAAAGAAGGTATGATGGGAAAGGTCTCGGCCCACATCCTCTAGGTCGTTGTGGCTTCCTCCCGCCCTCACACATTTCTGGCTGTTGGCCACACGTCGGAAACCTGCCATCTCACTTCGTGGATCCACGGTGCCCAGGAAGATTGGCTTGAACTGGAACACGTGAAGAAGGGGGAGAGGGATATCCAAGTCCCTCATTAGTAGAGAAATATGGGGAGTGAGGACAGAGATGGCTGACTGTGCCGCCGAGAGTGCAGTGTGGTCTTGGCCAGGGCGGCAACCTGGGAGCCTAGGGGTACGCATCTCTTGTGTGTGTGTGTGGGGGGGGGGGGGGGAAGGGGAGGGGCGGGGCAGACAAGTGGTAAATAATCATGAAACAGAGATCCTCTGCTAGTAAAATAGGCAAGAAAAAAGGAGGAGGAATGTGTTGCTGGCTGGAAATGTGACAATGAATGGCTGCATCCTCCATCTCAGCTTCTTTAACCACAGCCAATAACTTCAGGGTACAAAACTGAGACCACAGGGCACTGGGCATGCCCGACAACGGCGCCACAGCCTCTAAAGTTAACCAACTCCCCCTCTACCCCCACCTCCCACCCATTTTACAGATGAAGACAAACAGGTCTAGGGAGGGTAAGTAGTGCTCAAAGTCAAGGGCTTAGAGAACATAGTCTAGCACAGAGCATGTGCTCCACACCACATCTATGTAATGAATATTATCTTTATTAAAAGAATAAATGAAGCCAGACTTCCTCCACCATCTGCCCCCATGGGACTCCACACCCACCATTCCTGGGCCTAAAATTCAATCCCAAACTAGAAGTTCCCAGGTCGAGTCTTCCCCAAACCCTAACTCGCGCCCACGATTGCTCAGCCCAACCATTGCCCTCTCTCCCCAAAAGCTATGCGCTCCGCCTCTTGCTTCTTTTGCCCAATCCCGTAGCGCCTTTCTCTTGCGAAAAAATCACAAACCCCGCCCCAACCTGGTTCATTCCGGCATTGACGAAAAGTAAGCTGGGGTCGCCGCGGGGCCGCACGGAAGCGGACGGCACGAGTCGGTGGCCATGGCGGTCCCGAAAGAAGCTCAGGAAGGCGTCACGGATGGCCGACGCCTGGGCTGGAGGGGGCTCGGAGGAGAGCGGCCGGCGGCTGGGGCCCCGCCACGAGGGCGACCTTCGAATGGCCCGCCGCAGTCCTCCGACTGCAGCTGCCACCGAAGCTGCCATCTTAACTCGGGGCAGAGACTTCACGGGGTCAAAGGGCACCGCGGGGGTAGAAGGTGAAGTGGGAAGGCAGCTGGGCGTTTCCCACAGCGGCTCCTGGCGGTGGGAGGACTCGAGGCAGCCTCTGCCGCCTTTGTGGAAATGATTGTGAAGGGTTTGCTTGTAGGCCCTTATAATTCATTCGGCATTAAACAAATATTCATCGAGAGCCAATGATGTGCCGGGCATTGTTTTAGGCGCTTAAGGAACATTAGTACCAAAATTAATAAAAATCCCTGCCCTCTAGAAATCTTTATTGTAGCAATAATTGCTAATTTTATTAATTTTGCAAGGTTACATGCAAATGGAGTTTCAGTTAACAGGCATGGATTGACCTGTGTGTGTGTGTGTGTGTGTGTGTGTGTGTGTGTGTGTGTTTCCAGGCTGAAAGAAGAAGGCAAGAGTGCCAAGGGAATTAATACCAGCATTCATTCTAGAGGCATTCAACAAATTTATTGAATACCTATTATGTGTCAGGCATTGTTCTAGGCACTTGCTAGTTCCATGTCCTTGGCTTTGGAAATGGCTGTTTTGTTCTTAGGGACTGAAGCGGCTCCTTTAGAACAGGAGTCTAGCTGAGAGACAGAAGCCAAACAGCATCTGCTTCATTATTAATTGATTAATGACATTTGGTCTTTTATTTTCCTGGGGATTAGAGAGAATCCAGTTGGTCAGGGCAGGACTAAGCTGTTGGCCAATAGCTGCAGAGATTTCTGTCTCCCTAAGCATCCAAATGCCCCTAGGGCTTTGTGTGTTTTGTTTTAGGGTAAGAGATACCTGTTCCACCTCCCCTTTCTGTCTTTCCATGATGACAGCTGTGACCACAGGCCCTTGTGGATGCAGCCCAGGGTCCTCATGGGGCTTCTCATGATACCCTCTGCTCTCTCTGCTCTTGGTTTGAGAAATTAAACAAGTTGAGAAGATATTTTGCCACCGTGAAAACCCAATACAGGTAGACGAACTGAGGTTAGTGTGATCACTTACAAGGCCTTCATCATCCAGATGGGTTCTTTGGCTACCATTTGTTGTGAGTTATGTTATTTAGGGACTTTTGAAATACAACTCCCTTGGGAAATGTGTAGTCTTTTTTTGACTCGAGTTTCTCTAATGATAGTGAATTCTTAACTTTGTCTTCTGATCTGCCCCATGATCCTCTGTTTCTTCCCTTGCCCACGTAGATTAAAGGTGTTGTTTTGAAAGTGCATTTTGCCTGTTTTGGTTTTTCCAGTGTTTTTGAAACAGGAACCTAAAGCCAGATGGGGATTTCCATGAGATTGATGATTTTGAGACAAGACTGTGAAATTCTTTCCCAAACTAAGATGGGAGTGTTTTGCTAGGGAAATCTAGCTGGGGCCACTACCTAGCACTGATGTCAACTTTTCCCACCTTCAAATTTTGCCCAGAAAGGTTTTGCATTGTAGTAGGAACTTCATGTTTTTAGACTAATGTGAATTTAGTGTGAAGCCATGGCTTTCCCCCCCCACAAACAGCTTTATTTTATTTTTTTTTAAATATATTTTATTGATTTTTTACAGAGAGGAAGGGAGAGGGATAGAGAGTTAGAAACATCAATGAGAGAGAAACATCGATCAGCTGCCCTCCCGCACACCTACCACTGGGGATGTGCCCGCAACCAAGGTACATGCCCTTGACCGGAATCGAACCTGGGACCTTTCAGTCCGCAGGCCAACACTCTATCCACTGAGCCAAACCGGTCAGGGCCCAAACAGCTTTATTTAAATATAATTCATAAACCATACAATTCACCCATTTAAAGTATATAGTTCGGTGGCTTCTAGTACTTTACAGAGTTTGTCAACCATTACCTCAAATAATTTTAGAACATTTTCATTATTCCCCAAAGAAACCCCATACTTTTTAGCCATTAAACTAATCCCCCAACCCCTCCCTGCTCTAGGCAACCATTTAATATACTCTCTGTCTCTATGGATTTGCCCTTTTTGAACACTTCATATAAATGCAGCCGTACAATATGTGGTCCTTTGTGACTGGCTTCTTTCACATAGCATAATGTTTTCAGGATTCATCCATGTTGTAGTATGTATCATGGATTTTTAGAAATGTGTTTTTGAGTTATTTTCTGTTTGAAGAAGGGTTTTTTCCTCATCTTACTATTTCATCCTTGTCATTAAAAAATGATCATTTTGACGGAACCGGTTTGGCTCAGTGGATAGAGCGTCGGCCTGCGGACTCAAGGGTCCCAGGTTCGATTCCGGTCAAGGGCATG
Source organism: Plecotus auritus (assembly GCF_963455305.1). Lineage (NCBI taxonomy): Eukaryota > Metazoa > Chordata > Mammalia > Chiroptera > Vespertilionidae > Plecotus > Plecotus auritus. Next base: position 89,789,779 of record NC_137775.1, on the reverse strand, counting down.
TACCTTGGTTGCGGGCACATCCCCAGTGGGGGGTGTGCAGGAGGCAGCTGATCGATGTTTCTGTCTCATCGATGTTTCTGACTCTCTATCCCTCTCCCTTCCTCTCTGTAAAATATCAATAAAATATATTTTTTAAAAAATGATCATTTTATTTTTTTTGTGTTGTTTGGTAAGTCATTTTCTTTTTAATATTTCCCAGTGAAGCAAAGCAGTTCTTCTAGGACTGGAATATGTCTCTTCTGATTTGCCAGTCATCTGATGAGGAAGTTAAACTCAAGGTCTGCAATTTCCCAAGATAGATGGATATGGATAGAACTTACCAGACTGGGAAGTTACTGACTGTGAACTTCTCTCAGGAGTACTTGCCCACTGACGTATTATTAGTAGGATTTTCATTTTGAGGTTTAAAATGCAAGTGAGGTCTGTTTCCTGGGAGACGTTCAGTTGGGTTTGGATGCTGCCTTCCCTGGGTCTGGGATTACCCTTATGTTATCATTTGACTTAATTATTCTGCAGTTACAAGGTGCCTATTTGGACCCTCTCTACTTTTTTTTTTTTTTTTAATATATTTTATTGATATTTCACAGAGAGGAAGGGAGAGGGAATAGAGAGCTAGAAACATCGATGAGAGAGAAACATCGATCAGCTGCCTCCTGCACACCTCCCACTGGGGATGTGCCCGCAACCAAGGTACATCCCCTTGACCGGAATCGAACCCGGGACCCTTCAGTCCGCAGGCCGAAGCTCTATCCACTGAGCCAAACCGGTTTCGGCCCTCTCTTTCTACTTTATCCCTTACTCTGGGAATGGAAATTGTCCCTCCAGATTTCCCCATCGGCTTTAAGAGCAGGAACCTGAGGTCAGTGATGCATTGTGTCCTGGACTGATGGTCAGAGGAGACACAATGGAATTTTCACTCTTACTGAGCATAGAGAACTCAGCTTTGGGAATTTCCTCTTCTAAATCATAAAGGCTGTCTTCTAGCGTCTAGGTTAAAAGTTCAACCTATTAGAGGTGAATATTTATTATGGTTTTGCCTTATCTGGATTGTAAAAGCCACACTTGTCAAATGTTACTAAGGATGGGGATCTACTGGGATCTTCTTAAAAATGCAGACTGAGATTCAGTAGGTGCAAATTCTGTTTCCAGCAGGCTCCTGGGTGATGCTGCTGCTGCCCCTAGCCTGCTAGACCACACCTTGAGTGACAAAGCTGTGGTAGAGGGCTTGTGGGAAGAGTGGGGACACAGACTTTTGTCTGAGTCCAAGTCCTAGGCCGTACCCTCAGGGCCCTCCCTTTTCTGCCCGAGCGGGTGGGAGGAGCCGAGAACTCCTGGTGCGCACGCGTGCTCGCTCCCATCCGTCCTCCCCCCCCCCCCCCCGTAGTGTCTGCCTGTTGCTAAGAGACGCTGAGGGGCGTGACGCTCGCGGGAACCTGGCTACGACTCGGGCACGTGGATGGCGTGACTCAGGAATAGAAACCTGGGATCTGAAATTCAAGGATTACTGGACCCTCGAGGGTCGCAATGCTTGGGTTTGTCCTTATGCATTATTAAGTGTTACGTCATGGTTAAATAAGTACCTACACAATAGCCTCGATTTTGCCTCCTGGCCTGTAAAACCTAAATTATGTACTCTATGGCCCATTGGGAAAAGTTTGCCAACCCCTGTATTATAGGTTAAAGAAAAAATATTTTTTTCACAATAAAACACAGATGTAGAAAAGTCAACCAAACTAAATGTATGGCTTAATTATTAGAAGGCAAACGTCTTAGTATCTACCATCCAGGTGTGGAAAAGAACTGCCGTCACCTCAGGAGCCCTCTGGACTCTGCCCTCAGCCCAACCACCTTCCTCCTGGCAAAGGTGACCACTCCCCTGACTTTCATAGTAATCACAACTTTACGAGGCTTTATAGTTTTACCACTCAAATATCCATCCTTAGATGTCATAGCCTTGTCTTTTATTTTAAAAATCAATACAAACTCTTAAAAAAAAAAAAAGAATGAAGACAAAAAGTTTATTGCCAGCAGACTGCACCACAAGGACATATTTCAGGCTGAAGGGAAATGCTGCCAGATAGAAAGTTGAGTCTTTAAGGCGAATGAAGAACATAGGAAATGATAACTGGATGAGCCCAGCCGGGTGTAGCTCAGCGGTTGAGCGTGACCCAGGAACCAAGAGGTCACCAGTTCGATTCCGGTCAGGGCAAATGCCCAGGTTGCGTGCTCGATCACCAGTGGGGGGCATGCAGGAGGCAGCCAATCAATGATTCTCTCTCATTGATGTTTCTATCTCTCTCTCCCTCTCCCTTCCTCTCTGAAATCAATAAAAATATATTTTAAAAAATGGTAACTGGATGAATATAAAGGGCTATCATTTTTCCTCCATTTAAAACACATGGAACTGTTTAAAGCAAAAGAATTGTGCAGTTGCATAGGTCTATTTATTGCCCCTGTGTTTTGTGTTACATAATGTATCGTAAAGAATGGGATGGAAGTGGAATTTTATAGTTTCAAAGTTCTTACATTTTACATGAAGTGGTATAATGTCTGATCTAGCTATTCTCTGAAAAGTTCATTTAACCCCTAGAACAGCGGTTCTCAAAGTGTGGTGCAAGGACTTTGGTGGTCCCCAAAACCCACTCAGGAGGTTTGTGATATTATGCTTCAGGAAGTAAGGGGAGGACCTCATATCTATACGAGGTTGGCTTTTCTTCGTATATGCCAGCCAAAACAACACATCACAACAGATCGAATGCAGAAGTAGATATGAGAATCCATCTGCCTTTTAAGCCAGACATTAAAGAGATTTGCAGAAATCTAAAACAGTGCCTTTTTTCTCACTATTTTTTTGAAAATATATTTTTCATAGAACATGCTTATGTTAGCATATAATGGATTCATTATTTATTTAATTAAAAAGAAATATTTTTGAATTTTTAATTTAATTATATGTGTCTCACATAAAAGCTTTTTTTGGTGGGTCTTTAGTATTTTGTGGGAGTATAAAGAGGTTCTGAAATCAAAACACTTGAAAATTGCTGCAGTAGAGCAAACTGAAAAATAATGCAATGAGCAGCACTATTCATAATACCCAAAAGGTGGAAACAACTAAATGTCCATTAATGGAAGAATGGAGAAACAAAATATGGTTTATGCATACAATGGAATTTTATTCAGCCTTAAAAAGGAATGAGGTATTGACACATGCTACAGCATGGATGAATCTTGAAAACGTGTGAAATGAAAGAAGCCAAACAAAAAGACCACACACTATATGATTTTATTTATATCCAATGTCCAGAATAGGTATATCAATAATGACAATGTAGATTGGTGGTTGCTAGATTTTGAAGGAGGAGAGAATAGTCATGCTTAATATGTATGGAATTTTATTTTGGGAAGATGAAAATGTTTTATAGCTAGATAGAGGTGGTGATTACACAACATTGTGGAATGTACTAAATGCTACTGAATTGTTTTTATTTTAAAATGGCTAGTTTTATGTAAATTTCATCTCAATAAAAAATGTGACAAAGTGTAGTTATAAAGCCAATAGAGAAGTTAAAATAGTATTATAAAAACTATTTAGGCCCAGCTGGCATGGCTCAGTGGTTGAGCATCGACCTATGAACCAGGAGGTCACTGTGTGATTCCTGGTCAGGACATATGCCCGGGTTGGTGTGCAGGAGGCTGCCAACTGGTGATTCTCTCTCATCGTTGATGTTTCTATCTCTCACTCCCTCTCCCTTCCTCTCTGAAATAAAAAAATAATATAGATTTTATTTATTTATTTATTTTTATTTTTTAAAATATATTTTATTGATATTTTACAGAGAGGAAGGGAGAGGGATAGAGAGCTAGAAACATCGATGAGAGAGAAACATCGATCAGCTGCCTCCTGCACACCTCCCACTGGGGATGTGCCCGCAACCAAGGTACATGCCCTTGACCGGAATCGAACCCGGGACCCTTCAGTCCGCAGGCCGACGCTCTATCCACTGAGCCAAACCGGTTTCGGCAATATAGATTTTTTTAAAAAAAAAATCTCAAAAGAAGATAGGAAAGGAGGAAGCGAGAAACAAAAAACAATGGGACAAACAAGACAAATAGCTAAATGGTAGACCTAAATCTAATCATACCAAGAATTACATCATCCCATAACCTAGCAATTCTTCTAGATAGTTAACCAAAATAAATGAAAACAGTGTATGTGGATATTCATAACAACTTTTCTTATAATAGCCAGGAACTTGAAACAGTCCACCAGTTCATTGACAGGAGAATGGATAAACAAATTGTGGTATTTTCATATGATGAAATAGGACTTAGTAATGTAGAAGTACAAACTACTCATGTACACAGCATAGATGAATTTTGAAAACATGTTGAGTGAAACAAGCCTTACATAGAAGAATACTTGATAGTTGCATTTTTATAAAGTTTTAGGAAAGGGAAAACCAACCTGTTTTTTAGATCAGATTTTTAACATGATTTTTAAACAAGTGGCTGTCTCTGGAGGTTAGGGGCCGGATGGACTCGCGGGAACTTTCTGGGTAGTGGAAATGTTCTTTCTTCATCGAAGTTGGGTTTACACTATTGTATTAATTTGTCAAAACTCATGTCAGAACATTTCATGGTATGTAATTGTTACAATTTTATTATTGAGGTAAAATTCAACATAAAATTTACAATCTTAGCCATTTTTATATGTACATTTCAGGGGCATTAAGTGCACTCATGTTGTGCAACCATCAACACCACCCATCTTCAAAACTCTTTTTATCTACAAAATTGAAACTCTATACCTATTAAACAATAATTTCTCATTCTCCACATTCCCTCCAGCCCCTGGCAACCAACATTCTCCTTTCTGTCTCTACATTTTTTGACTTAAGTATCACATGAAATCATATACTATTTGTCTTTTTGTGTCTAGCTTATTTCCTCAAGCCTAATATCCATGTTGTAGCATATGTCAGAATTTCCTTCTTTAGGGCTGAATATTATTCCATTGCATGTATATACCCCATTTTGCTTATTCACTCATCTGTTGATAGACACTTGGGTTTTAGCTATTGTGAATAATGCTTCTATGAACATGGGTATATAAATATCTCTTCATGACCCTGATTTCAGTTCTTTTGGATATATACCCAGAAGTGGAATTGCTGGATCATATGGTAATTCTATTAACAAGTTTTTTTCATTCATTCATGTATTTATTGAGTGCCAACTCTGTACCAGGCTCTGTGCTACATCAGTGATACACAAGTAAGCCAAACAGACCAACATCTCAGTGACCCAAGCGGGGAGGCAGACGGTAAACATAATACATAAATTATATAATGCCTTAGAAGATAAAATGTTTGCGGGAAAACAGAGCAACAAAGGGAATCAATGTCTCCTAGGTTTTAGGTGGTGTTTTTTTAAGCCGAGAAGACTTTATTTGTGGGAACTATTATGCAGAAGTTCAATATATAAGACAGATAGGGAGCTGCTGGGAGACGGAATCAGAGAGTTAAGCCCCAGGGCCTTTGCACTGCTTTGGAGCCCTAGGTCTCCAGGGTACCTAGTTTGACACCTCCCCTGCCCAAATAATGAGCTAGAGGCTCAGAGAAGGGGAAGTGACTGGCCAGGGCCACATGAGTTAGTGACATGTCCTAGTGCAAAGGTGTTTCCTGTCTGCCTTGCCTTCTCCCCCAACCTTCTTACTCTGGGAAGGAGGGATGGTGCCCCAGGGGACCTGGGGAGACAGTGTATTTTAAATTTTTTGAGGAACCACTGAACTATTTTCCACAATGGCTGTACCATTTTACATTCCCACCAACAGTATACCAGGGTCTGAATTTCTCCATATCCTTGTCAATACTTGCTATTTTCCGTGTTGTTTTTTCCCTAATAGTAGTCATCCTAATAGATGTGAGGTGTTATCATAGTATGTAATTAAAAAACCCTGAACATGCAAGAAGAGTTCGTTTTGAAAATACTTAAAAAAAGCCCACCCTAAACAAATACAGAGTCTAGTTGATGATAGGCATGTTTAGGGGTAAAGTGTTCTGGTATTGTCAACTTACTTTGAAATACATCAGAAACAGGATGGATTGATAGGTGATAAGGCAAATACAGGAAAATTTTAACAATTACAGAATCCAGGTGGTGGATATATGAGTGTTTACTAATAATTATTCCAACTTTTCTTTATGTTTGGAGTTTTCATAATACACTAGAGGCCCGATGCACGAAGATTCGTGCAAGAATAGGCCTTCCTTCACCTGGCTGCCCCACCGGCGGCACCCAGGACCCGGGCTGCTTCGCTCCTGCTGCCACCACCACCCACCGGGACCCGGGCTGCTTTGCTCCTGTCACTGCCAGGCACCCGGGACCCAGGCTGCTTTGCTCCGCCAGGCATCTGGGACTGGGACTGCTTCGCTCAGGCCGCTGCCGCCACCCACCGGGGCGTGCTCCGAGCAGCAGCGAGCAGCGAGCAGCGCGCAGCGGCTTGGAGCACGCCCCCACCCCTGGTGTGTGTCGCTGGGGCTGGGGGCCGCACGCAGTCTCCTCCTGCCCATCTGCGCCCGCAGCTCCTGAGGAGCGGTGCTGATGCAGCCTCCTCCATCGTGAGGCCTGGCTAATTTGCATATTATCTGTTTATCTATATAGATATTTCTCAGGGAGATTTTCTTTGTTTTGGAGAATTTTTGCCTCTGACCAAGACTTCTTTAGAGACCGTGCGTGGAACCTGAAGGGCTGAAAGGACCTGGAGGGCTGAAAGGGCCCCTTTAGCAATTCAGAGGCCTCAGGGGAAACTGACTAGAACCAACGGACCTAGAACTAGGATCCTGCAGTAAGTGTGCTTAGGGTGGAGGGGGAAAGAGTAAAAGGATCAATGGGACCAGTGATGGAGAGTGGAAAGACAATTAGAATCCACCTTTGAATGTTTGTGTGGCATGGACCTATCTCTAGGCAGGAGATTACATAAATTACTAGTTTTTCTGTTGTTTTAGGCACTTAAGACTCTAGAAAGTCAAGGGAGCATTGTGAACTAGGAGAGGTCAGCTGGCCACGTGAGCAGGATCTCCACATGGCATGTTAGTACCAGGGTTCAGGGTTTGGTTCTCAGGATTGCAGGTCTAGAAACTAAAACATCTGAGTATCCCATGTGTACCCAGATCATGCCAGCCCACTTCACAGGAAATTACTACACAGTCCAGAATGATGAGACATGGAAGTACCAAGTGGATCAGATGTGTGGGGCAGATGGTCATTGTAATATCTCTCCTGTGGGCGTGAGAAACAAATGTTTTCAGAAGCCTCCTTGGGGAGCAAAGCAACATAACAAGAGGAATGAGTGGGGGGATAGTTTCGTGGCTGATATCATTGACTTTGGGTGGCCAATTACATGCCTGCAGATCTGATGGGCAGATTCATCTTGGCTGGACATAGAACACTCTCCTCTGGTCAGGGCTGGAGGCACTCACATTTTTGATCCATGGTCTCCTTTCTAGACTCCATGCTTCTGTTAACATTGTATTCTTCACATGACACAGTGAATTAGGTTGTGACATTTTAAGTCAGTTATCCCATAGGTATTTTCCACAAGTTAACACCACACCTTTGCACACAGGAGTCAGAAGTACATAGAATAACCCATGGTTGGGGAGTGGGGGGTGCTAAGAAAGTAGAAGAGGTGATGGTAGAGACAGATAGCTAGTTGAGTACTTAGGCTATTTGTCAGACCCTTTTCAGAGCTTATGGTCTCTGTGGGCTCTGCTTGGCCTATAATCCTGAGTTCTTCATGCCTCCCGTTTACTTTCCCAGCGGGTACATGGGACTGTTTTTGATGTTGGAGAGTGAATTTTTTCTGTAGATTCAATTTTGGCGATGCATCTTTGGTCGGAGCTAAAGCAAGTCTGCACTTGTCACTAATGTTGGGTCCAATGGGGTTTTCTCTCATCATCTCAGCGGCAGTCCCTAGCTGAGCAGTCTTTTCCACATTGGCAGATAGAAAATTGTAAAACATCATTACCCTGGCTAACCAACGTATTGTAGGCGTTTGTCAAAACTCATGTCAAAACATTTCACGGTGTGTAATTAAAAAAACCTCAAACCGATATTCAGTCTAGTTAATGATATGCATGCGGAACTATTTAGAGATAAAATGTTCTGCTATTTGTAACTTACTGTGAAATGCATCAGAAATAGGATGAATTTAGAGGTGTTCATTTTAGACAGTGAGGGAAACTTGTTGGGCACTTTTTCACAGAATACCATCACTTATTCACTGACTTTTAGGAAGTAGTATTTATTATTATTATTTTTTAACTTCAGAGGTGCATGTGTATCATAAAAAAGCTGAAGAGTGAGCCACTTCACTTAAGTGTGGTGTGAATGACAGGGGTGTGTCATGCAGGAAAGTACTTCCCAGTCGGGGCCTGAGATGCTGTGGTGCTGGGAGGGGCGGGAGGAGGAGGTAAGATGTACAAAGAGCAGGCCCATGAGCCCCGCCCTGTACCTCAGCAGTCATGTTTATTGGTGGAGGTGTGTGAGCAGCTTTCCAAGGGGCTGCACAATGAAGAATCTATTCTCTCATCAGAGTTGACTGAGGCTGAGGGTCCTGTGTGGTATTTTTTTCTTCCTTGAGAGAATCTGGAATAAAGAAGTTCTATATGTAATGCTATGGAAAGATCTCCAAAAGTGAAAAGAAGAACATGCAGAATGGTGTGAGGGCGTGTGCACAAAGAGATGGAGAAAGAACACGTACTCATATTTGCTTGTATAGCTTCGGAAGGGCTCCCCAGCAATAACAGTGGATTCTACTGGGATTGGGGAGAGGTGAGGCCTGGCCCGATGGGAGATGCGGTGGGAGGGAGGCTTTTCCTGGACACTTTTATCATTTTTGATTTTGCAACCCCTGTAAATAAATTTCCTGTTCATAATGGAATAAATGAAATATAAAAAGAGAGAATATACAATAACATGAAACAATGCTCTTCAGTTCCTTGGAAGAAATAAAAATGGGGAATTTTAAGGCGGTGGCACTCCCTGATTAATGATAGTTCAGTTATGAAGATCAGCACTACGCAGTGAGAGATAGAGACTCTGTGTCTTTGTGAATGTCATGCACGTGGCTCTGATAAAGGGCAGACGTGTGGTTCTGCGCCAGCGGTCATTATTTTGATATTGGTTTTATTTCCCTTTGCTTTGTTTTTTATTTCATTTGTTTATTCTATAGGTAAGTTTATCATCAAATCTTTCTCCTTTCACACATGATTTGGGGATGCAGAAGAGCATTGTTTTCTAGAACAGATTCTACAAAGCAGGCGTCATGTGATGGGAATCCAATTAGCTCCCTCACCAGAGTACCTGCCTTCCCTGCGGCTTCCTTCTTTCTTGCTGCTTGAGCTTTTAGGGATGGAGATAGTCTCTCTGGCTTTGATCTGGAGGCTCATGATGAGAAGCCCTCCTGCAAGCAGTATCTAATCAATTAGAACACAGACTTCCATTATCCCCTCTTAAAATGGGCCTCTGTCTGTCTGTAAGGATATCTGGAGAATGGAAAAGTAAACACAGAATTCGGAATCCTAACATTAATGCAATTTTCATGTGTTATCAGCTTACTCTGTTGTCTTTGAGATGCTATTAAAAATGCATAGCAGGATGTGAGTGAGATAAAACGTATCAAAATTCAAGTTGATTCCAATTTACAACGGCTCCATTTCTCTGACCCTCTGGCTTCCATCTGAAACACAGCCCAGAGCGGGGGAGTGAGCAGTGAAAAGTGCTGCCATAAAGCTCAACAAACTCAATTCAAAGGAGGGTCTTTCCCACCCTCGGGGCCTGTGGAATCAGTAACTTGTTTTATGTGAATAATAACAGTTCTTCCTTACTATGCACCAGCTAACATGTGTTACATGTAGTAATTTATTTAATCCTTACAGCAACATAGTGATTTAAGTTACTATTATAATTCTCATTTTACAGATGAAGAAACAAAGAGGCTAAGTAACTTGCATAAGGTCACACAGACAGTGGGTGGTAGAGCAGTAATTTGATCCAGAACCTATCTTATTAACCATCTCTCCTTTCATCCCATTTGAGTGTGTATGTGTGTGTGTGTGTGTGTGTAACACATAAATCTAAAAAGCTTGGATATTTGACTTTCTGACTAAGCAGAAGCAAGCATAATCATAACATTTAGAGACTGACTGGCAGCCTAGTGGTGATGGAAGAGGCGGAGGACCTTGCTACAAGCCAGTCCTGCACATTTCAGTTGTCCTTTAAGGAACCACCAAAACAGCTTCGCACCAGGATAAAGATTTATAAAGATGGCAGTGGCAGACGCTATGAGCTAACCCCAATGTTCAGTTCCCCATCTCTCTCTTAGTAATTGAGCTGCCAACTTTTCCATGGACCATGACTGCTGAGTCTCTTGCTGCTGGTGTAGCCATGTGGCTAAGTTTAGGCCTCTGGACTAGGAGCGGACGTGAGATGTGCCAGGTTGGACAAGCTCTGCCCTCCTGCCTTTTCCTCTCCACGGCCTTGGATGTGGTCTTGGGAGTCAGGGGGTAAGAAGGGAAATAGCCAAGGATAACAGCAAAGGATGAAAAGGGCTCAGGCCCTTGACCCTGTAGAGTCACCATGGATTATTCGTTTCTGCACTGTTACCTGAGAGAGAAACAAACTCCCTTGTTTAAGACATTTTATTTTACTTTTGCTTGTTTTTATTTTTTTAAATAATTCTTTATTATTGAAAGTATTATATATGTCCCCCTTTAACCCCCATTGTCCCCCTCCAGCCTGCCCCCCCCCCCCGCCTTTAGCACCCTATTGTCTGTGTCCATGGGTTATGCATATATGCATACAAGGTCTTTGGTGCATTACCTCCCACCCACCCACCCTTTCCAGCCTTCCCTCCGAGATTCCACACTCTTATTTTATTTTTTTTATAAAATATATATTTTTTATTGATTTCAGAGAAGAAGAGAGAGGGAGAGAGATAGAAACATCAATAATGAGAGAGAATCATCGATTGGCTGCTTCCTACATGCCCCACATGGGGATCCAGCTGGCAACCTGGGCATGTGCCCTGACTGGGAATCCAACTGTGACCTCCCAGTTCATAGGTTGATGCTCAACCACTGAGCCACGCTGGGCTGTTTAAGACATTTTAAATTTCCCTTAGAGCAGCCAAACTCACAAGCTGATGAATGGACACAGGACATCAAGGAAAGGGTATATTATGTTTGCTGTATTTTGTTAACAGATCAAGGAAATATTCAAAGCATTTTAGAAAGGGTTCAATGGCAAGCTTTGAGGCCTAATAGGAGCAATTTTAATTATTTGGAACTTTCTAAATGCTGGTCGAACAAGGTTGGTGTTATAAGGAGAAGAAGTAAATTCAATTCCGTTCCACAGGTATTTATGGAATGGCTGCTATGTGCCGGGCAAGACCAATAGAGTCCATGAGCAGGGCCACACAGATGGACATGTGGATATGAAAAGATCAACACTCGTGGGCACAGTATTCAATCCCAGCTTGCGGCATCAGGGAAGGCTCTGTGGAGGGACATCCAAGTAGAGTCCTAAGGCTGAGTAGAAGCTTTGCTGGCTGGTGTTCTAGCTCTTGGTGGTGCTGAGTTTTCCTTAAAGAGAGGAGGACTGGTGTCGTGTGGAAGCTGGAGCTGAAAAGCCCTCAGAGGCTTCTGTGTCTTGAGAAATGTGTCCTATGAAACTAACATCTCAAGTTCCCCCCTTTCCCCTTTCCTTCTTGTCACAAGCTCCTCCCACCCATGGGACAGGGTGACCAGTGTGCCCTCTTGAGTTGTGGGTGAGCAGATATTATCTAGGAATATCATCCAGGAATCAAAGGGTCGTCAGCTAACAGGGTCTTTTTTTTATAGTTCAGTTTTTCTTTTTTCTTTTTTAATATATTTTTTATTTATTTCAAGAGAAAGGGAGGGAGATAGAAACATCAATGGTGAGAGAGAATCATTGATGGGCTGCCTCCTGCACACCCCACACTGGGGATTGTGCCTTTAACCTGGGCAAGTACCCTGGCCGGGAATCGAACCGTGACCTCCTGGTTCATAAGTCGACACTCAACCACTGAGCCACGATGGCTGGGCTCCTTTTTTTTTCAATTACAGTTTACATTTGGTATTAGTTTCAGGTGTACAGCATAGTGGTGAGACAATCATATACCAGTACTTCACGTAGTATTCCTCCTGATATTTCCACTTTACTTATTACAATATTATTGATGGTAACTCCCATGTTTTACTTAGCTAATAGTATCATTTCTTTCATCTTTAGCTAGGAGCTCAGGTAATTAAATAAAACAGTGCTCACAGTAGCAGAGTTGGCTCCCACTCCCCCTCATCCTCAGTGATAGGCTGAATGATAACGGGCAAGTTATTTAACTCTGGTTGTCAGCTCTGTGGCTGATGGCCTGAGCAGGGGGTTGTGGGAATGATAAATCGAAGGTATTAGATGGCTCTTGGTGGACTGAGGAAGTCAGTAATTAATTGCTTTGGAAAAGTCTCGCAGAAATATTGATGCCTGGAAGACGCTTGACATTGTCTTTTCCCCAGACCGTATTAACTCGGGAAAAGAGTTCAGACTCTGGCAGTTGGGGTAGCTGATGAGTTGCAGAACACAGAGGAGAAGCAAGAAAAGATCAAGAAGGGCCAATCATGACAACTCTTCTCCTGAACTGTGTTTAGGGGCTGGCTTCCTTGGGGGCTCACCCCCAAATTTTTGCTTATCTTTTTAGTACCCAAAGTTAAGATCTTGGTCTGATTTTAGCTGAGTCCTAAGTTAAAGTCAAATTCCAGTAGTATATGGTCATGGACTTGTAAAAACTTATCTATAATTTTATTTTAAGGAAAATTATTCCCCCCCACACATATATATACATGTATATACATATGCATATATACATATTTTATACATATTTTATTTGACTCTTAACAAAGATTAATCATATTTGTTTTTCATTTAAAACTTTGTGATCAGTTAAAAAAAGATACTAAAAATGGAATTAATAAAATACTCAAATGAAAGCCCTTGAATGATGCTGAAATGAAATTTCAATGATAAACGAGAAGGCTTCTATTTAGCCTGAATGAGTTAACATTGTCCTCTTTGGTTTAATAGATAAATATATTGAGCAGGAACTATTTGGCACACTGTACTAGTTATTTGAGTTTTAATTTAATATTTTCTTCCAAAAAAAAAAAGTATAAAATTGCTTCCTGATGTTCTTAGGCAAGAGAATGAAATCCACAACCTAGTCTGGCAAGCCCTGTGTCCTGGGCCCTGCCTCTGCCCGCTTTATTCTCTATCTCCTTGCCCAGTTTAATTTTCTTCACAGCACTGTTTCTGTCTCATTTGCACATTTACTTCTCTGCCATTTTAAAACTTGTCATTTGCCCTAGCTGGTTTGGCTCAGTGGATAGAGCGTCGACCTATGGACTGAAGGGTCACGGGTTCAATTCTGGTCAAGGTTGTGGGCTCACTCCCCAGTAGGGGGCCTGCAGGAGGCAGCTGATCAATGATTCTCTCTCATCATTGATGTTTCTATCTCTCCCTCTCCCTTCCTCTCTGAAATCAATAAATATATATGTATATATATATTTTAAGAAAACTTGTCATTGAAAAGTGCACTTAGGTGACTGCTGGAAGGGTTTTTCGGTGGTCAGGGACTTAAAATTTTTATTGTAAAATATACATTACCTAATATTTACCATTTTACCCGTTTTAAGTGTATAGTTCGGTGGCATTAAGTACAGTTACACTGTTGTGCAACCATCACCACCATCCATCTCCAGAACTCTTCCATCACCCCAAAATGAAACTCTACCCATTAAACTCCCCGTTCCTCCCTCCCCTGCCCCTGGCAATCAACATTCTACTTTCTGTCTCTATGACTTGGACTACGCCAGGGACTTTTGATATGAAGTGGGCTGGCTCTGGCCCTGAGGCAACATGTGTCTTCTATTTCTTTTTATTTGTCTTAAATTCATTAATGTCCAACTGTGTGATGACAGTCCTCAGCCAGCAATGGTGCCTTGAAAACGTTCTTATGGATTTTTCTCTCATTTCCTGTCATCGCCATGAGAAACCACTTTGCAGCTAAAGTTTCAGTGTCAGACCACTGTCTCCAGTGTGAGTGAAAGGAGCTGCCAAGCTCACAGCGAAGCCCTCTGGCCCACCCCAGGAATAAGTGGATCCTTCCCCTTCAGTGGTTTCAGTTTCGTGCTCATTGGTGGACGGACGCCATCCCAGTATAAATCGAAACATGTTTGAAGGACGCTGCTTCCAACAGGGATGATTTCCAATGTTTCTTCTTCATCTGCTCTGAAAGACTTGCTTCCTAAACACGAAGGTTTCATATCCAAGAGTGTTTTTTAAAAAATGTGTTAAGTGTGTAGGTCTGCCCCTTTCCTGCCCAGACCCCTCCCCTAAACCTGAATCTGTTTAGCTGAGCCAGGGACATCTGGAACTCTTAAAGGTCTGTTTCATCTCGGGGGGGGGGGGGGGGGGCGGGGGGGGGGGGAGGCACATCCGGTTACTGTGTTTCTGGAAAATGAAAAAGCAGAATAAAAATTTGAAAAGGTTGCAGCATTTTGGAAGAACACGTCCATGCCTTATTTCAGAGCATGAGAACCATGGGGACAGGACTGGAGGAAGTGGCAGTCCTGCAATCGAGGACTTAATCTCTCCAAAGCCCCGCAGCGTGAACAAGTGAGCAAAGGGTCAGAAATGATGACCATGTGTTTATCGTAGGAGTTGGAGAGGACTGGAGAGGGGGCTGTTTTCCCATCCACTTTAAAGTAATGAGGACCAATTGCCTCCTACACCCTGGGTGTTTTGGAGGAATTGCTGAGGATGGATGAAATTCATTGGATTACATTCTTGTTCTCAGTTTATCACACCCTCCCTGTGTTAGAGCTATATATCTACACTGTGCCACGTGACTTTGAATTATCTCCCACTGGTGTGAATGGAGTATATGTCCTCACTTTACTGATTCTGGGTTTTCCCACGTGACTGTTTTGGCCAACAGAATGTGGGTATAAGTGACGGTATGCCAGTTCACTCGCCCCTCTTGTGCTTATCCCCCATGAGACGAGAAGAACGCATTGGGGAGCTGCTGACCCCAGGAGAATGAAATAAGTCTCAGGGAACAAACTTGAATCTAAGCTGCACCCTCAAGCCAGGCTGACCGGCAGTAGATTGATGAGAGCTGACCTACAGACCCATGAGTAATCAAAATATATGCTTATTGTAGGCCACTGGGTTTTAGGGAAATTTGTTACAGAGCATTACTATGGCAATCACTGACTAATGCAAAGACCAAAATGCAAAAGCAGAGTGTGAAAGGATAAGTGAAGTAGATGGATGATGTAGGAATAAGGAAGGAAGTGATGGTGGGGTCTGAGCATAGTGAAGGTAGGGAAGGGCTTGAAGAAGACGATGAGGGGGAGATGAGTGGAGAGGAATACTGCAGTTGCATTCAGATGTAGGAGGAGCAACACACACACACCCTTCCTCTGTGCCTCAGGTGAGCACTGGGCCTGTCTGGTGTCTTTGTTCAGTGGTGCCAATGTCTAGGACAGAGGTGGGGAACCTTTTTTCTGCCAAGGGCCATTTGGATATTTATAACATCATTTATGGGCCATACAAAATTATCAACTTAAAAATCGGCCTGCTATGTTTGGTCAAACATTTAATTAGCTCACTCCTAATGCCTTGGCCAGGCCTGACCAAATGATTTCATGGTCCTTATACAGACTACGGGCTGCACATTCCCCACCCCTGGTGTAGGAGGTAGAAACTTGATTCCTAGGGGGAGGTCTAGACTTCCAGTTTTGGGGCTTATTTAGGCATATGTCATTGGAGCAACAATAAAAAGACTGAGTATGTGAGATCTAAGGACAGAACTCTGCTGAATGGGTATTGGCACCACTAACCACTCACTGGATGCTCCCAAACTTAAAAAAGTTCTTAGCACAGGGAACCAGCCCTCCACAGCGCAGACACATGCTGTGAGCTGGGCTCTGTGAGGTCTTGTGACCTTGGGGCAGTGGCTTAATCTCCCAGACTGAGATTTGGAGATAACAGAAATAACAGTACCTACCCCATAGCCTTGCCATGAGGAATTGAGAGTGAGGGTCTAGCACAGAGTAAAGCCCTCCATACATTAATGTCAGTAACTGTGTTGCCATTTTGTAGTAAGAACTGATATCTGAGGTTCAGGGAGAAATTAATATGTCTTGTTTTTTTCTGAGCCTAGATACCTAATAAAGGTAGGAGCCCCACCAAATGGAGTGGAACACCTGACCGAGTCCTGGACTCTCGTTGGTGATACTCTGAGCAGAAAGCAGTCCTCCACCTTTGGTTACCTTCTTCCTCAGCCCACATCAGCCAACCTGCTGGCTTTTGTTTTTCTTTCTTCTTTTCCTCAGGAAGTCGCTGTGTTCGTATGGTTGTGTGTGGGGAAAGGTGGTGGTGGACCTGAAGGAGCAGAGCTCAGCAGGACAGCCCATCTTACCCCAGCTTGGGCTGTGGCACTGCAACGTTCTAATTGGCTCTGCCACCACAATCTAGGTGACTCCTCTGTCACACTTACGGTTTGTAAAAATGGATCAGGTGACCTTTGGATCATGGCTTCAGTCGGGGTACTTTTAGGCAGACTGGTCTGTGAACCCTAAATTGCATTTATTTCTGAATCTGCTGTATACCTTTTATTTATTTATTTTTTCCTTTTAAAAATATTTTTTTATTGATTTCAGAGAGGAAGAGAGAGGGAGAGAGAGAGAGAGAGAGAGAGAGAGAGAGAAATGTCAATGATGAGAATCATTGATGAACTACCTCCCGCTCGCTCCACACTGGGGACTGAGCCTGCAACTGGGCATATGCCCTGACCAGGAATTGAACCATGACTTCCTGGTTCATAGGTTGATGCTCAACCACTGAGTCATGCTTGCTGGGCCTGTATACATTTTATACATTTGCTCCAGTTCTATCTTGTACACTTCTTCCCAGGGGAGAATTTCCAGACCAATGGGCTCCCTGTCCAGCCTTTTCCCATTTTTCTTTAGAGGGTGTTTTTTTTTTTTTGGTTTGGTTTGGTTTGAGAAAGAGAGGGAGAGGGAGAAGGAGAGGGAGAGAGAGAGGGAGAGGGAGAGGGAGAGGGAGAGGGAGAGGAAGAGGGAGAGGGAGAAGGAGAGAGAGATATCAGTTGCCTCCTGCATGCACCCCAACCAGGAATTGAACTGGCTACCTTCCCATGCACAGGACAGTGCTCAACCCACTGAGCCACACTGGCCAGGGCCGTTTTTCTTAGAGTTTGTGTGGAGGAGCCCATCGGCCCCAGGAGGCAGTCCTCCCTATTTGCTCACTAAAGCCAGTCTTTCTGGAGGCTCTTTGTCCTGGCCCTGGTTCAAACACCCGAGTGAGGTGCAAGGGGATTTAGCAGCGCTTCTCTCAGAGCGTGTGGTGAGCAGGGCCAGGTGGATGACCCAACCCCTTCCCCAAAGACCTCTAGTCCAGCTCTTCAACAGCCTACAAAAAAGAACATTGCTTCTATTGTTTTCTCTCCTTGCCCATTCCCCAAGAGAACAGGCCAAATACATTTCTCTTGCATCAGATTTGAGTTTGTTCTTCATTATGATATAAATCAGTCATAGAAGGAAATGCTCTTAACCAAAGCACACACTTATTGGCTTCTTACCATCTGCATTTCATTCTAAGTGCTTTATATGTATTTACTCACTAATCTGCTCAGTCACCCTGTGAGGTGGGTGCTAATGTCAACCTCTTTTGCAGATGAGGAAACTGAGTCTCACAGAGCCTAACTTGCCCAGGGATGTACAGCTAGTAAGTGGAAGTGGCAAGATCTACCCTTAAGGAGTCTGGCTCTGAAGCCTGCACTGGTACCCACTATGTCATAATGCTCATCTTCACAGTACTGGCTGGTTTGAAGGTCACCACAACATTTATTTACTTTTTTTCCTGGAAAAGTAAGAAATATTCAGCAATGTTCAGAGATTTGGCAGACTTTTAATAGGCCCTAGGAGGAATCTGGCCCTCCACTGGAATGTTCTATTTAGAATATGGATTACTTAATGCCTCTTTGTCCTCAGCTTTGAGCCCCAGGTACCGATTCCAGGAAACAGGAAAAGTGTATTCTATTTCCATTATTATGCCAACATCTCAAGTTGGCTGAAACCAAGTTAACCATTTCCAGTCACCCCTCTTTCCTCTTTAGCTCACCCGGGAACTAATGTACAATGAGGTCCATTTTCCGAGATCTGATGCCCTCGGGCTACAGGTCTTGGAATGTCTTTGCCTCCTCTGTTTGGTTGGCTGCTCATATCCAGTGAGTGCCTTCTGGCCTGGTCCTCCTCCCCAGACGGTGGCTTTCCCATCTCATCAGACTAATCCATCTAGAGCACTAGGGTTCCAGCAGGGAAGACATGATCTTCTCAAGCTTGGTAGTTGCAACATGTAATAAACGTGTTGGTGAAAAAGGCGCCATGTATTAGACCGGTGGGGTCAGACCAGACCTTGGTTCAGCAGCCTCAGTACTTGAGTGCTGGCTAGGAAAGAATTCAGAGCCAAGAATCAAACTATGAGAGAAAGTTTATTTATTTAAAAATACATTTTTATTGATTTCAGAGAGGAAGGAAGAGAGAGAGAGAGAGAGAGAGAGAGAGAGAGAGAGAGAGAGAGAGAGAGAGAGAAACATAAATGATGAGAGAGAATCCTTGATTGGATGCCTTCTGCATGCCCCCCTACTGGGGATCGACCCTGCAACCTGGGCATGTGCCCTTGACTGGAATCAAATCCAGTATCGTTCAGTCCACAGGCTGACACTCTATCCACTGAGCCAAAATGGCTAGGGTGAGAAAGTTCATTGAGAAAGTCACAGAGGTAGAAGTGATCCATAGAAGAAATGGGCTTGGGAAACAAGTTATAGAGGCAAAAGAAAGGGCCCTTATTGCTTAGGAAAGAGGAGGGTAATGGTAATGCGTGGGGGATGGGAGGGGCTGAGAGGGAGGGGGAAGGCTCTGGTACAGTGGTGAGAGCCCAGGCTCTGAATCTAGAGAGACTCAGTTTAAACTTCAACTTTGCCAGTTACTAACCGGACTAGTACTTCACCCCTCTGAGTCTCTTTTGTCATTTGTAAATGAGGATGATTCTTTTTTTTTTTTTTTTAAATATATATTTTATTGATATTTTACAGAGAGGAAGGGAGAGGGATAGAGAGTTAGAAACATCGATGAGAGAGAAACATCGATCAGCTGCCTCCTGCACACCTCCCACTGGGGATGTGCCGGCAACCAAGGTACATGCCCTTGACCGGAATCGAACCCAGGACCCTTCAGTCCGCAGGCCGACGCTCTATCCACTGAGCCAAACCGGTTTCGGCAATGAGGATGATTCTTATAGCACTTTACTATTGTAGGATTAAATGAGATAATGAATGTGAAGAGACTGGCATAGCATAGGTACTCAATGGGAAGAGACTGAGTTTTACTCACCTTAGAATCCCTGCCCCTAGCACAGTGCCTTGCACGTAGGAGGTGCTTGGGAACTTGTCTGTCCTGAACCGGTGGTGAGGACCTTTGAGGATTTGGGAGCCAGCGATGTTAGCAAGTTCTGAGGTAGCTAATGCTCCCTCTCCACATCTTTGCAAGACCCCCTCTGCCTACCGCTGAAGGTTTTCAAAGGCGATCCAGAGTCACTCATCCACTCAGCACCCATTTTCCCAGCGCCCTCTTTGTATGAATCCCTGTGATGCCTCAATAGAATCTCCTGCCACAATTTCCTTCCCATGTCTTGTCTTACACTGCCCTCTGGTGTGTGCTTAGGAGACAAGCAGGTTAAATGCGGGTTTGTGATGACTTTTTCTTGACATTGAGGAAGAGGCTCCCCTATAACGGCTGTCTGTCTGCAGTACTGTTGAGGAGAGAGGTAGTGTTTAAGACCCCCCTCCCCAATTTAGCTTGCAACTCCTATGATTTGCCAAACACAAGGCTTTGTCCTTCACCACTCAGCCATCAAATAAGACTATCCTCCAAGTCTCAAGTTTCTCTCTGGCTGGCAATTTGTGTTTGGCCAAGACCCAAAAGGAACAGGGTGATTTGATGTCATTCCCCATCTGCTGTCTGTTTTTCTCGACTCCCTGGGCACCTAATTCTTAGAGCTGCCCCAGCTGCTTCAAGGGTCTAAGGTAGCAGAAGGCATCAGAGCTGACCGACCCTCCCTGTCCTGAGCCTGCAACAGCCTGCCTGTCCACCTGCTTCC
Source organism: Plecotus auritus (assembly GCF_963455305.1). Lineage (NCBI taxonomy): Eukaryota > Metazoa > Chordata > Mammalia > Chiroptera > Vespertilionidae > Plecotus > Plecotus auritus. The sequence goes on along the minus strand of NC_137775.1, from coordinate 89,769,460 downwards.
ACCACCTTGCCTCCTGTGGGATTTCCTTCTCAGAGGTGAGCTCTGCGTCAGTGGAGGTGAAGTGGGGTCCCACAGGTAGAGGGGGTCAATGGGCGCTTAAGTCCCACACCTTCTGCTGACCTTGCCATGAAGCCTGCCAGAACCATGTGCCTTTTACCATTAGGCTGAATCATGCAGTTGCCTATATGCAACCATTTTTGGCCTACAAAATCAGCAATTTTATATGGTTCACCGTAATACGTAGGCACATCAACCCTGTGTGTGCTAGTGTAACCGTCAACCAATGGGTCCGGGCTGCCTGTCGCTACTTGAGCCAATTCAGCAGAGACAGGGTTGAATCACATGTGAGCGTTTAATCCAATAATGCCGGCAGTGTGGGAGAGCAGCAGGTCATCCACAAAAGTTCTGCTCTACCCCTCTCCATAAGCCAGCTGCTTATATTGGCTAGAAGGGCAAAGATTACATGGGAAAGTAAGAATTACAGGCCTGGGAAAGTAGGCAAGCTGTAATGGTTACAGGCAATAGGGCTGGGGGTTGCAAAGTGCAGGCGCCTCCAGGACTACATTGTTTCAGCCCTGGGGTTGTAAATATTTCCATAATGGTTGTCAGTTCTCGGAAAAGAGGATGGACTGCATTCCAATGTTAGCTCCCATGTCCCGGGGCATACAGCTCTCGGCCAGGTTAGACTGGGCTTTCTCGAACCAGAACAGAACCATCATGGTTCACAGAGCATGATTAATATTTCTTATGGTTGTAGCTGGTCCCCACTGTTCTCTTTCTGTCCCTTACACGAGCAGTGGCCCTGGAGTCCAAAGTTCCACATCAGGATCTCAGACTGTTGAGCTGCAAGCAGGGCCCTAAGGCCCTAGAGAAGGTCTGGCTGACCTCAGAGGCCCCAGACCTCTCTGTTCCTGTGCGGGTTCCACGGTGACCTCCAGGCCAGGCTTGGTTGGGGCGCACAACAGAGGGAGGAGCCGTCGGTGCTGAGCCACGTGGAAGGGAATCTTGGAGAATACATTCTAGTCAGGTGACGCTCACCCTCCCTGAGACCCACAGGGTTTCAGGAAGGGAGGAGGCTTTGGGCTTCTGGACACACCCAGCACCTCCCACCTTCATCTCTAATGCCCAACCCAGCGGCCCAACACGAGGTCCGAGGTCCGAGGTCCGAGGTCCGCAGGTCACCAGGACCCTCATGTGGCTGCAGTGCCCCGCCAGACCTCCCACCGCTGCCCGAGCAGGCCTGGTGCAGGAGGCATCTAAAATTTGCCTAAGGGCTGAAGGCCAAGTGGCCCGGGAGGTTTTAAAGCTGCAGAGTCACAGGGAGGTTTATGAGTCACAGTTCACAGGACTCACAGAGATTTTCCACTCAGGGATTCGCCCACCTGCCCTGATATCCCCAGACTAACAGATAGGTCTTGATGTCTTGGAACCTGGTGATGCAGGTTAGGGACCTGTTCTCTTTCCTCCCAGGAGGATGCAAACAGGAGAGGGAGTATCTCAGTTCAGGCCATTTTAGCATCCGCCCACCCACCCACCCATCCATCCATGTATTCATTCATTAAACAAATGGTTATTGAGTGCTTATATGTGCCAGGCACTGTGCTGAGTACTTGGTGTAAAACAGTGAACAAAACAGACAAAAATCTCTGCCCTCCTGGCATTGCAGCATCTTGGGTCATGCCATTAATAACAATGCTGTTGCCCAGCTAACATTTCTATTACAAAACTTACCACTTTTGCCATGGGATAAGATCATTAAACAGACAAAATGTGTTTCTTTCTTAAAATTTAGTGAGATGATGTCCTGAATATAATATATATATATATATATATATATATATATATATATATATATATATATAAGCCCAGCGACCATAATGGTAGAACGACCAGGTGATCCTGTCTAATCAATGCCAATTATAAGCGGGCATCGGCAAGCTTTGTGAAAGGCTCATCGTTCATTGCCAGAACAACCCGTGGCTATGACGCACACTGTGGCAGCCAATCAGCTTAATCTGGGCCTGATCGGCCCCCCCCGCCCTCCCATCTGGCCCTGCCCCCAATCGACCCCCAACACCCTGATTGGGGGTGGGGCTGGCTGGCCAACTGCCCACGGCAGCCCGGCCCGATGGGTCCCCACAGGGCGGGCTGGCTGGACCCCACCTGTGCACGAATTCGTGCACTGGGCCTCTAGTGTTAAATAAAAAAGCATGAGAGGAAATTGTATCTGTAGTTTAGTTCCAATTATGTTAATATTTATATGCACAGACAAAGGACAGGTGGGCAAGAGCCCCTACATGCTAGTAGTGGTGTGGCGGACTGTATTTCCTAAGATGGCCATAACAAGGTCCCCCATACCCTAGGCTCTTCATACAATGTGACCCTGATTCTCCCATTGAGACGTGTGGTCAAGTTTTCTTCTCCCTGCATCTGTGACAATGCAGCTTCTGCCTAGTCCTCCTGGGATGCTTCCATTTGGAATGCCAGATGCTGTGAGACAGCACATGCAAAATCCATGTGTAGATGATTTGGCCACAGCCCCAGCTGAGGTCCCAGCTGATGGCGAATGCAAGTCACCAGACTGAATGAAGAAACTCAAGCCACCTTCTGACTGCAGCCACGTGAGAGGCCCAAGCATGAACAGCTTACCTTAGCTTACCAACTCCCAGAGTCAGGAGATAAAATTGATAGCTTGGGGGTGATTTTTTATACAGCAACAGATACCCAGAAAAAGTGGCTTATCTAGATTGTGGGACTATGGTCTTAACATTACTCTTCTTTCCTTTTCCTTTCCCTCCCTCCCTCCCTCCCTCCCTCCCTCCCTCCCTCCCTTCCTTCCTTCCTTCCTTCCTTCCTTCCTTCCTTCTTGTTAATCCTCACTGGAGGATATTTCCCCCATTGATATTTTAGAGAGAGTGGAAGGGACCAAGGAGGAGAGAGACAGAGAAATATTGATGTGAGAGAGACACATCCATTGGTTGCTTCCCCTACCAACCGGGGAAAGAACCTGAAACTGAGATATGTGCCCTTGATCAGGAATCAAACCCAAGACCCTCCAGTGCGTGGGCCGACGCTCTAACTAACCCCTGAACCACGCCAGCCAGGGCTTAACACTACTTGTCTATATTTTCCAAAATTACTACAATGACCACTTATTTTACAATTTGTAAAAAATTGTTATTAAAAATGAAAACACGGTGTCAGTTTTTTCACTGCACCTAGGGAGAAATAAGATCTGAATTTGAGGGACTTAAACTAGACTTGGAGAAAAGCTTTCCATGCAAGATTGATTAGATGCTGAGAAGGATTAGTAAGATAAATTCAAGTTGGTATAATAGAAAGAGCGGTAGATTTGGAGTGAGGAAACTTGGAAATGAAGCTGTTTTCTGGGTGACCTTGAGCAAGCCCTTGCTCAAATTCTGCTTTCTATTTTGAAAAATGCAGCTGGCTGCCCAAGGACGATAACATTCACCAGGGCGCCTGGCCCAGAAAAGGCACTTTGGAAGTGGTAGGTGATCCTGTCTAATCAATGCCAATTATAAGCGGGCATCGGCAAGCTTTGTGAAAGGCTCATCGTTCATTGCCACCAGAGGCTACAGTTCCAATGAAATGGCCCTGAGAAGAGCCACAATTTTTTTTTTTTAAGTCCAGAAACACTGAGCAACTTCTCCAGTAGTCCTGGAGCCCCGCCATGGCTGGAACCTCTGGTTCTTCCCATTTCAGAAGACCAGCACATGACCAGGACTACTGAGCCCTGGGAGGTAGAGGGAGGAGGACAGGGAAGCCCCGCGTCGTGCAAACCCGAGCTGCCGCGCCCTGCTGGGGGCGGGGGCGGGGGGGCGTGTCCAGGCAACCCCGGAACGCGCCTCGGTGGAGGTGCAGGCGGCAGCCTTGTCCCCTCCAGCCTTTGGCTCTCGGTTCCTCGCCAGGCTTCCGGCAGTTCGGCTGCCAGTTGGTGAGTTGGTCTCATCTCGTCTTCCCTGGACTCTTCCCTGCGTAGAGCCGGGGGTGGGAGTTAGGCGGGTGGGGGTGGGGGGGTGGGGGGGTGGGGGGAATCCAAACTGAGAAACACTAGCGAAGCTCTAATTAAGAGGCCAGCCTGCCCTCTTGACTTTCAATGGCTCGCGGAGTTTCTGTTTGTTTGGATGGCTACCTTTCTTACAAAAGTATCTTTGTCTCCAGGTTGTTTGTTTGTTTATTTATTCATTCTTTTTTATTATTTCAGAGAGGAAGGGAGAGGGAGAGAGAGAGAGAAACATCAATGATGAGAGAGAATCATAGATGGGCTGCCTCCTGCACGCCCCCTACTGGGGATCAGCCCGCAATCCAGCGGGGAACCAACCCCTGACCTCCTGGTTCATAGGTCCATGCTCAACCACTGAGCCACACCCAGCCCGGCTCTGGGTTGCTTTAAATATTTAAAATCAACAGGTGCATAGATGAGTCCATATAGAGGAAACGACCCACGGGGCTGTCATCTCCCCTCCAGCTCCAGAGCGACCTGCAGGGGAGAGCTGGAGAAGGTTCAAGAGAAAGGAGACTCCCGCATGACCCCGGTGGAGAAGGGACACAGTTGAGTTTAAAAAATGGGAAGGGCTGTGTGTGGGTTTGATCGTCATATCCAAGTATATTAAAGCCAGAAGACAACATTTCAAGTTTTAAAGGAGGCTAGTTTGGGGGCATAAAAACCCCCACCTCCTTGTGCAGTAGCTTATGTCTATTAACCCAACACCTGTAAGGCAGAGAACAGCATCAAAGCGGAGTCTCCTAAATGACCTCTCTGGACCTCATAGCCCCTGGAGAATATTACAAATGAGTACAGGGAGCCAGGGCTTTGATTTGCCCAGTGCTTCAGTCAATAAATGGCGAAGCTGGGATTTGACAGGAGTCTTCTGGTCTCCAAAGCCATGCTCTTCTTGGCTAAAATATTAGTGGATTTGTGGCAATGTTTTTTTTTTTTTTTGGATGGGACAGAACAGGTAGAAATTATGACCACTCTAAGGAAAGTTTTACATCGAATAATGGATGGTAGTTCCACAGCTGGTTCTTGAGGCTGAGGAGGATGTTTGGGGACACGTTTGCCTTGAGAGAACAGTACCATGGAGCAGAACAGCCACAGTTTCCCAGACACCTCAGAGTGAGTATATGCCCAGGCTGACATTTACCTGTTATCGGTGAGTGGCCTGTGTGCTGCAAAAAGAGATTGTAAAATCTGTCTTCCCCATCAGGTCTTAGCTTGGTCCCTGGTCTTCTGTATCCAGGTCTATGAGCTCTCTTTTGTTTTTAAAATAAATTTTTATTGATTTCAGAGAGGAAGGGAGAGGGAGAGAGAGACAGAAACATCAATGATGAGAGAGAATCATTGATTGGCTGCCTCTGTGTGCCCCCACTGGGGATTGAGCCTACAACCCAGGCATGTGCCCTTGACTGAAATCAAACCCAGGACACTTTGGTCCCCAGGCCAACACTCTATCAACTGAGCCAAACCAGCCAGGGCCAGGTCTGTGATCTCTTCATTCTCCTTTACAAGTGCAGGGAGAGGAGGGAGCTAGGACTCACCACAACCACTTACACATGGGGCCAGTAGGGCAGGAGGAAGTGGAATCATTAATTGCAATGTGCCTAGGGCAGCAAGGAGAAAAGGGTTCTGAAATTTTAACTTTAAGCTCTAGACTTCTCTATAGTTTCCAGGTGGTTTTGGGTTAAGGAGGGAGTTATTGTTTTAAGATGGGATAGAGGGGGCTCCATGTGTCTGAGTTAGGGACACTAGACTCTGAGATCTCAAAACCACAGATCCATGGCTTCCTTTTCTGCTCTGTAGGTATGTCCACTTAGGAGACCACACCAGAGCTCATGGGGTTCAGGAATGAATGGCTCCCAAAACCAGTTGAAGATGAATACACAATTGTGGGTGTATATGCATTTTTCCAGCAGAGAGGGCCCATTGCTTTCATTACTTTTCAGGGGAGTCTGTGATAAAAAAAAAAAAAAGAAAAAAAAGAAAAAAAAAAAGGTTACAAACCACTGTCCCTGCCCTGACTGGTTTGGCTCAGTGGATAGAGCGTCGGCCTGCGGACTGAAGGATCCCAGGTTTGATTCCGGTCAGGGGCATGTACCTGGGTTGCAGGCACATCCCCAGTGGGAGGTGTACAGGAGGCAGCTGATCGATGTTTCTCTCTCATCGATGTTTCTAACTATCTATCCTCTCCCTTTCCTCTCTGTAAGAAATCAATAAAATATATATTAAAAAACAAGAACAAACAAACAAAAAAAAATACAAAAAAAAACAAACCACTGTCCCTGCCCTAACCGGTTTGGCTCAGTAGATAGAGCATCGGCCTGTAGACTGAAAGGTCCCAGGTTCGATTCCGGTCAAGGGCATGTATCTTGGTTGCGGGCACATCCCCAGTAGGAGGTGTGCAGGAGGCAGCTGATCAATGTTTCTAACTCTCTATCCCTCTCCCTTCCTCTCTGTAAAAAATCAATAAAATATATTAAAAAAAACAACACAAAAAAACCCCATCACTGTCCTAGATCCTTGGGTTATTTTTTGAGCAGATAAGCAGGGGTGGGACACTGAATGTTTAGTTAAAGAGTATCCACATTAAGCTAACTTGGTTTGAAGTATTATTTTCTCCCTTCCAGACAGTGCTATTGTGCAAATCAGCTGAGATGACAAGTGTGTGAAAGAGCTTGGTTATGTAAGGTGTTATTCCTGCCTAAAGAAATGGGAATAATTATTCTGAATTCTACAGATGGTACCAAAGAAACAGAACTTCTCCAAACTTCCCTTCCCCACTGAATTCCTTTCCAGCCACCAGAACCATCACTTGGTCCTTGGGCTGCACTGTCTTTCTTCATCTCATAGTATTTCAGCGACTTGTCAGAATTTCCTATCTTACGGCTTGCTGGATATTTATCGCAGTCGAATAGCAATTGTCATGATAAATGGTGACCCTTTCAAGAAGGATGCACCTGAGCTTATTTGTTCCTCACCCCAGCCTGGTGAGCTGGATAGGAGGCAGGGCAGGCCCTGGGAGCTGGGCATGGAGAGGTAACTGACCTGCTTAAAGTTACTGGATGTGCCTCTACACACGGAAGCATCAGTATTAGAGTGGAAAGGCTCAGACTCTTCCACCAGAGCAGAGGTGGAGAGGCAGCTTGAGGCCACGTTTAAGCGTCTCCAGGTCGTGTTTGAGGCTGAGTTACTTCTGGAAAGATCCTGTAGTCAGTTGGATATGGAGAACGTGCTGTTTGCCAGTTTAGCAAAGAGACTGCCCTTTTGTCCTTGTCTGTCAGATGTCTTCCCTGTTACAGCAGCCACAGGCCACTTTTATTTATTTATTTATTTATTTGTTTGTTTGTTTATGATGAAAAACATATAACATGCAATTTTCCATCTTTTTTTTCAATTATAGTTCACATTCAATATTATTCTGTATTAGTTTCAGGTGTACAACATAGTGGTTAGACAATCATATACTTTACAGAATGGTCCCCCTGATATTTCAAGTACGCCCCTGGCCTGTACATAGCTATTACAGCCCCCCCACTGACCTCTCCCTGGCCATTCCCACCCCCAGCACATGCCCTCACCCCCCTAGTGTCTGTGTCCATTGGTAATGCTTATATGCATGCACACAAGTCCTTTGGTTGATCCCTTACCCCCCCTCCTGCCTTCCCTCTGAGGTTTGACAGTCAGTTTGATGCCCCTGGATCTATTTTTGTTCATCAGTTTATGCTGTTCATTATATTCCACAAATGAGTGAGTGAGATCATGTGGTATTTATCTTTCTCCGACTGGCTTATTTCGCTTAGCATAGTGCTCTCCAGTTCCACCCAGGCCACAGGCCACTTGTGTTGTCAAAACAAAACTTTTTTTTTGGGGGGGGCCGTCACACCCGCTGAACCTCGGGGAGCTCTCGCTAGCACAGCTCCAGGCGGTTCCCTCGGGAGGTGCCCGGGCTAAGCTCGGGGCGGAGGACGAAGACGAAGCCTCAGCTCACGTGTCGGGGTCAAAGGGTTCCCCGTTGACCCAGTGGAACTTGTCCCCGACTCTGCGAAGGCCAATCCAGGGCTCCCTCCGCGTGAACTTGAACCTAAATTCCAGCTCCTTGGGGCTCTGAATCACCGCCAGCGCCGCCTCGTGGGTGTGGCAGTACCGCCTGCCCGTGTTCCAGTCCCTCGGCTCCTCGGAGAAGAAGTAGCATTTCCGGCCGAAGAGCAGCCAGTCCTCCGGGCAGGGCGCCTCACACTTGATGCAGCCCTTGGAAGCCAAGATGCTCATCACCACCAGGATGGCGAACAGGAGGACGGAATGGCCCCGAGCAGGAGACGGGTGGTGGTGTCCTCCAAGGCCGCCCTCCAGCTGGTGCTGCCCTCGTAGTCGGAGCCCGATCGCCGCAGCAGTCCCTCGGGGCCGCGGGCCTCCGCCTCCGCGGGCGAGCGCGGCCTGGGCGCGGTGGGGGCGGGCGCGGGGCGGGCAGCGGCGGGGGGCTCTCGGGCCGGCTCCAAAACAAAACTTCTTAAGCAAACAAGGAAATATGCTAAACCGGTAGATGTGATTTCACTGCTCACTGCTCAGGGTTATGTAATACATTCAAATCCCACCCCCCACTAAAATAAAAAACAAAACAAAACAAAAAAACTTGTGAAGGGACCCCTCTGATACCATCTGTTAGCAACCAATTCTTGCTTTGGTGAACTTTTAAGTCCTCTAGTGGCAAATGTACAATTAAGTGTTTACATGCTATGAAAAGTCAACAGCTGTTAAAGCCTATGGGCAAAATTATCATAAGTCAGTGCTATAATAAATAACTGAGAACTTACATAAGAGAATCAACCAAGAGGACATCTCTGCCCTTGATCTTATTTCTTTTCTACATGTTCTTTCTGCATCCTTATACATAAACTCTGTACCTTTTACATAGATATGTTTCTAGAAGTAGAATCATTGGGTCAAAGGTGCACTTCTCATAGGCTTCAGAGGACACTATGGCCAAAGGCTCCTTAGTAAGATGGAGACGTTTCCACCAGCAATGTACAAGAATGCCATTTCTCCAAGCGGGAACAACCTAGGGTATTTGCAAACTGAAGGCAAATAATAGTATCTCATTTTAAATTCAGATTTTTGATTATTAGGAGAGATGAACTTTTCCCCAAATTTATGTATGTGTGTGTATTTTATTTAATGAAACTAGGGGCCCAGTGTATGAATTCGTGCACTTTGAAAGGAACTGTGGGCCACGAGGCTGCAGTGGGCACAGGGGTGGGTCTTGGCCCATCCTCCACACTCCCACCTGGCCCCTCCCACCATGCCCCCCCCCCCTGCTGGCAGCCCCGCCCTGCCACTGCTGCTCCCATGTGCTGATGGCATCAGCCCCACTCGCGCCTGCTGCTGGCGCGGAGCAATTGGGGCCAGCGCCAGCAGCGGGTGTGAGCGGGGCCAGCTACCGCTCCCGCCCTGATAGCCCCTCAGGAGCACCAGGAGGTAGAGAAGCCCTTAGGGGCGATCGGGGCCAGCAGCCACCACTCACACCTGTTGGCAGTGCCAAGCCATCGGGGCCAGCGCCTGGCACCGGCAGTGGGTTTGAGCGGCGGCTCTGGTGCGAGCAGGGCTGTTGCCGGCAGCGGGTGTGAGAGGTGGCTGCCAGCCTCGATCACCCCTCAGGAGCAGGGGGAAGTAGAGAAGCCCTGAGGGGCAATCAGGGCCGGCAGCCACAGCTCAAACCTGCTGATGGTGCTGAGTGATTGGGGCCAGCACCGGGTGCCAGCAGTGCGTGTGAGTGGTAGCTCCGGTGCTGGCTGTGGGTGCAAGCACTGGGCGGGACCGTGGAGCGCAGGAGCAAAGAATTTTCAGTAACCACCAGAGGCTCGCCCTGATGACAGTGACCGGCGACCCACCTTGGTCTGGCACCCCCGCTCACCTGCTCCACCATCCCTCCACAGCCAGCACCCGCCATGTTTCGCGAATGCCCCCTGGTGGCCAGTGCATGTTATAGCGACTGGTTGTTCGGTTGTTCCGCCACTTGGTCTATTTGCATATTAGGGTTTTATATATATAGATACCCAGTCACATCTTTTGCCCATTTTTTAAAATCTTCAGCTATTTATTTTAATATTATACATTCACAAAAACTCATAGGTTGTTTCTGGCCTGGTGGCTCAGTTGATCGGAGCTTTGTCCCATACACCAAAAGGTTTCTGGCTTGATCCCTGGTCAGGGCGTGTGCTGTTGATATTTCTCTCACATCAGTGTTTCTCTCTTTCTCTCTCTCTCCCTCCCTCTCTCTCTACAAATCAATAAAAACATATCCTTGGGTGAGGATTAAAAAAAAAACAACCTCATAATTTGTCATCACTATTAACTCTTGATTTCAGAGAGGAAGGGACAGGGAGAGTTTCAAGCTTATGGATGCTTTTGGCTGTCTTTCTATTATTGATCTCTAATTGTATTGCATTGTGGTCAGAGAGTGTGGAATATTTTATATTTCTTGACACTAGTTTTGAGACTCAGTATATGGGTGGTTATTCCTTTAGCTTCTGGGGACTTTGCTCTCCTTTTCACAGCTCTGCTCCTTTCTCAACCCTCCTCTGTGCTCCATTCCATCCCAACTACTCACACCTTCACTGTCCTTGTGGCTGCTCTGGGCCCCACAGCATGTTCCAGAACAATATGTTCTTCCCACACTTGGCTGGCCCTGAGAATCAAACATCTGAGGTGCTTCCTTTTTTTTTTCAAATACATTTTTATTAATTTCAGAGAGGAAGGGAGAGGGTGAGAGAGATAGAAACATCAGTGATGAGAGAGAATCATTGAGTGGCTGCCTCCTGCATGCCCCCTGCTGGGGATTGAGCCCACAACCAGGGCATGCGCCCTCCACTGGAATCGAACCCAGGACCCTTCAGTCCGCTGGCCAACGCTCTATCCACTGAACCAAACTGGCTAGGGCCTGAGGTGCTTCTTAAACACACTGATTCCCAGGTCTTTCCTGGAAGGTCTGGGTCAAAGCCCTGGAATCTGCATATTATCGAACAAGGGCCCAAAGGTGGTTCTCATGACCAGCAAATGCGGGGAATACTGTGCAGCTGGAAATCAAGACGTAGGACAGGGTGGAATGCAGTGCTGGGTAGGAGCACCTATTTTGTGTCCGGCTGTGTTCTGAGCTACTACGATGGCTAAGACACAGTCTGGTGGGAAAGTTGTGTATATAAATGAAAGATGACACTACTGTGTGAGGGGGAACCCATGGGAGTGTCTGAGGACAGTTCTTTGGGTTCTGATCCCCAGCAATATTCATTAGTCTTTCCATGAACAAAGCCTTTGAAGAAAGGTAATGAGATGCTCAGTAAACGTACAGTGACATATAGCTCAAGTCAGATCTCACCTCTTTCACTTAGTTCAGAGTGGACTATGTGGAGGTGCAAGTAATATAGCATAATGGTTAGGATTTCAGACTGTGCTGTCATAAGAACTGTGATCAAATCTGGGTCAAGATGTTTACTTTCTATGTGGTTTTAGGCAAGTTGCTTAACCTTCTGAGCCTCAGTTTCCTCATCTGTAAAATGGAAGGATAATAATACCTACGGCTGTGTGTAGTAATGAGAATTAAATGGGGAAAATGTGTGTAAGATGTTAACATAATATCCAGTACACAATATGTGCTCAAAAAATGTTAATTAAAAAAAGAAGGAACTTTTACCCTTTGCAACAGCATGGATGGACCTGGAGTGTATTATGCTAAGTGAAATAAGCCAGTCAGAGAAAGACAAATACTCTGTGATCTTACTGATATGTGGAATTTAATGAACAAAATAAAATGACAAACAAAATGGAACCAGAAGCATGGATATATGGGACAGAGCCGGTGCCCAAGGAGAGGGTGGTGGTGGTGCCTGGATAAAGAAGGTGATGGGATTAGTTAAAGAACATATATGCATACCCCATGGACACGGACAATAGTTTGGTGAAGGCCAACGGATCGAAAGTTCGGGGAGGAGTGGATGGAGGTGGGCAAAATGCAAGGAAAAGGAGAACACCTGCAATTATGTCAACATTAAACATTTTTAATTAAAAATTATAATCTAGGGGACAAGATAGAGTGGAAAGTACTAGTATTGTCATTAATGTAATCAAATGGTGATATCTATGTGTTGCAGGTACTAAACACAAGGATTTTCTGGAATCTAAGGGATGCTTTGCCAACACAACACAACATCCTCTGGCCAAAGGGTCAGCCCCTCGTCTCCTGTTGTCACAGGTCCAAGTGTCAGTGAGCCTCCGGGCCCCTGCAGTGTGTCTGCTCACCCAGAGTAAGTAAGGATCCAGTGAAGAGCCATTGACAGTGGGGCAAACTCTGACCAGGGAGCCAACAGTCTGATGGGTAGCTTGACATCTTTGGAAAGAACATGGATTCTGGAGCCAGACTGGGTTAAAAATCCCAGCTCTACCACTTAGCATCTGTGTGAATTTGGGCAAGTGATTAGATGACTCCCTGGCATATAATCAGTGCTGTGCAAGTGCTTGCTATTTTGAAGCTCAAAAGCAGATGGAACTAAACTATGTTTTTTAGGAATACATACATACACACATAGATGGTAAATCTTAAAGAAAAGCAAAGAAATGATTACTAGGAGGGTCCTCTCTGGGAAAGGAGCACACCGATGACTTCTGGGGAGCAGGTGGGGAGGGCTGGCCTTGCTTTGTTTGTTTCTTGTCCTGGATGTTGGCTCTATAATTATTTATAATAGTATATTTATAGTTTATATTTTGTGTATTTTTCTCTATGTATATATCTTTTACAGTAAAAATTTTGAAAACCTATTTTAACAAATGTTGTTACAATGAAAGTAATTTCAATTCATTGTAAAAATTTTGAAAATATAAAACCAGCATTAAAAAAAATCACAATAGCCCAGCCAGCATGGCTCAGTGGTTGAGCATTGACCTAGAAACCAGGAGGTCACGGTTTGATTCCTGGTCAGGACATATGCCAGGGTTGCAGGCTCAATCCCCAGTGTGGGGCATGCAGGAGGCAACTGATCAATGATTCTCATCATTGATGTTTCTCTCTCTCTCTCCCTTCCTCTCTGATATCAATAATCCTATATAATGAAAGCCTAATATGCTAAGTGTCTGGTTGTCTGGTCGTCCATTCAACCAATCAAAGCATAATATGCTAATGATATGCTAAGGCTACTCATCTGTGTACTATGATATGCACTGACCACCAGGGGTGGATAGTCGACTGGTCGACCAGTCTATGATGTGCACTGACCACCGGGGGGCAGATGCTCCAACTGGTAGGTTAGCTCACTGCTGGGGTCTGGCTGATTGGAAGTGAGCAAACGGACTGGACACGCCCTGGAGCCCTCCCACATTCCTTCCCAGCTGGCCAACCTCCCATGTCCCTCCCTGGCCTTGATAGTGTACCGGTGGGGTCCCTCAGCATGGTCTGCACCCTCTCGCAATCCGGGACCCCTCGGGGGATGTTGGATTGCCGGTTTCACCCGATTTCTGCAGGCCAGGCAGAAATCCACGAATCCAAGCACCAGGCCTCAACTATGCATATAAGATCTTTGGTTAATCTCTTCCTCCTCTCCCCACTCCCCCAATCCCTCTAAGATTCATCAGTGTGTTCCATGTTTCCATGCCTGTGCATTGATCGTCTGCCCCCTGGTGGTCAGTGCGCATCATAGCTACCGGTCGAACAATTGGATGGTTGCTTAGGCTTTTATATATATAGATAGATAGTGATGTTTTTAATATGCATAAGAATAAAACTTAGATTTCTTTCTTATTCATATAAATATACATTTATTTGACACAATTAAGATCATATTATACTATTCTTTTAAAAACCTGTTTCTTCCCATGCTGTATTTACTCACTCTTCCACCATCATCTATTTATCTGTCCATGTCCTCTGCCCCTCGCCTCTAAGCTCCTTGAGACCAGGGACTGTGTTTGGATCCCCAGTGTCTAGAACACTGCCCACCACAAACTGTATTCAGATAAATGTTGGTCCAGCAAACAAAGTAGGTGAATACTTCTAAAGTTCTTCTAGAAAGTTTCCTTTATCCTTGCAATCTTTTTATGCAATTTGTTCAGCAAAGCCTTTTCAAAAATATTTAGGAGAGATTTATTTTATCCCAATATCAAAATGATCATATGTTCTGAACTGAGGGTTCTGAGTTATTGTATTTTTTTTCTCTATCTGCACACTACCAAAGTTCAAAGATACGTTTATTTAAAACTTGTGAGTTACTGTACTAGGGTTTGTTATGATTTTTTAGGCAACATTGTCTAGAGTGAGACTGCAGATCAAGCTCTGACCCTTCCTAGGTGTGTTTTAGCCTGAACTTCTCTAAAGGTCCATTTTCTTTTTAGGTGTAAATGATTCTATTGGCCCAATCTGCATCACAAGATTGTTAGTAGGGAGCAAACACAAGCATATGAAGTTGCTTTGAAACTATTCAAATATAAGGGAGATGTAATCTTATGAAAAAAGAGCCTATGATTTGATAACAGATACCTGAAAACATTGGCCAAGGCCATCTATCCCATGCAAAGCTGCTTACACCAGCTGCTTTTTCTGCTGACACCCACAGTACCTTGTTGTAGGTCTTTTCAACTGCCAAGAAGTTCAGTACCAAACATACTGCTCCATTATTATAGAACCATTTCAATCTAGGTTTGCTTTTGATTATTTGCTCTTCTTTTTATAGTTATTGCTTTTTAATTTCCATTTAATGGGTTTATTGAACATGCATCTTTTTTGTCTGATAACCCCCAGCCTTAGGCAACCACTAATCTACTTTTTATCTCTACAGATTTGCCTATTCTGGACATTTCATATAAATGGAATCACCAATATGTGGGTTTTGGTGTCTAACTTTTAAAATTTAACACAATGTTTTCAAGGTTCATCAATGTAGTAAGATGTATCAGTACATCGTCCCTTTTAAAAAATGTGGTAAAATATACATAGCTGAACATTTACATTTTATCCATTTTTAATTTATTTTAAAATATGCTTTTATTGACTTCAGAGAGAGGAAGGGAGAGGGAGAGAGAGAAACATCAATGATGACAATCATGGATTGGCTGCCTCCTGCACACCCCCTACTGGGATCAAGCCTGCAACCCCAGGCATGTGTCCCAACCAGTAATTGAACTGTGACCTCCTGGTTCATAGGTTGACGCTCAACCACTGAGCCAAACCTGGCTGGGCTATCTGTTTTAAGTGTACAGTTCAGTGTCATTAATTACACTTACAATGTTGTGCAATTATCACTACTATTTTTAAAATATTTTCACCACCCCAAACAGAAACTCTGTATCTAATAAGCAATAGTTACCAATTCTCCCCTCTCTTCAGCCCCTGGTACTAAATATACCTTCTGTCTCTATGAATTTACCTATTCTAGATATTTCATGTAAGTGGGATCATACATATTTGTCCTTTTGTGTTTTGGTTTATTTCACTTAACATAATGTTCTTAGTGTTCATCTATGTGTAGTATATATCAGAACTTCTTTCCATTTTATGCCTGAATAATATTCCATTGTATGTATACACAACATTTTGTTTATCCATTCATCTGTTGATGGACATTTGAGTGTTTTCTGCTTTTGGGTTGTTATGAATAATGCTGCAGTTAATATTTGTATACATATATCTGTTTGAGTCTCTATTTCAGTTCTTTTTCTTCTTAAATCCTCACCTGAGGATATGTTGAGAGAGAGAGAAAGATCGATCAATGTGAGAGAGAAACATTGATCGGTTGCCTCCCTATGCACCCCGGTTGGGGATTGAACCTGTAATCTAGGTATGTTCCCCGATGGGGAATCTAACCCGCAACCTTTTGGTGTATGGGACGATGCTCCAACCAACTGAGCTTCTGTTTTCAGTTCTTTTGGGTAAACCCTAAATGCCTAGGAGTGGGATTGCTGGGTTTTATGGTAATTCTATATTAAATTTTTTGAGAACCCACCAAACTGTTTTTAAGCATGCAACTTTTGAATATGTTTTAGTATCTCAAATTGTGAATAAATAAATTATATGCCCATGGGTGTGTATGGAAGGGTAGGCCTAATTATCATACGTGAGGGTAATTCTAGTGTAAGATATGTAAGATCAGGTTCTAAATACCAGCCCGAGCACCTGGAAGACTCTAACCCTTCTGCTTCCTTGCCAGCCCTGCTGCAGATTTGGACCTGAAGTCCTCCGGCTCACATTCTGACCACTCCTCTGAAACCTCATTGCCTGAAATCCAAAAGGATAAATATCTCAGGGAGTGTAGTCTGCTAAAGCCGCAGACAAGTGAGTGAGCCCTAAATCCTCCTCCACGTGCCTCCAAGCCCAGGGTCCATCCAGAAGTCTGCCATACTGTTGGGCGCCATGCACTGAAGACCCACTAGGCGCCAGGCATTTGACATGCTTCATCTCTAACTCTCACAACAACTATGCTGGGGAAAACATCATTACACGTTCTTCAAAAATAAAATGCCTTTATATGAAAACCATAAAAGAATGGTATCAAAATGCTAAAAGGATAAAGTAGATAGCCCTGGCTGGGTGGCTCAGTTGGTTGGAGCATTGTCCCATACACCAAAGGTTGCAAGTTTGATTCCCCATCAGGGCACATACCTCGGTTGTGGCCTCAATCCCGAGTCAGGGCACGTATGGGAGGCAAGCAATCAATGTTTCTCTCTCACATCAATGTTTTTCTCAAATCAATAAAACAAATCCTTGGGTAAAGATAAAAAATAAAAAAAATATATAAAATACTAGTGGCCCGGTGCATGAAATTCATGCACATTAAAAGGGGATTAGAGGAAATAATTTAATATTGCTATTTGCCCTTTCTCTATAATAGAAGTATCAGAGATGAAAGAAAATTAGTAATATGTATATGAAAACCTTCCTCCTGTCAGAGTCTGGGGCGCACCATGGGACCCAGAGTCAAGTCCCCATGCCTCAAAACCGCATGAGACCCAGACCTGACCGGCCCCTGCCACTGTTGGGCTAGATCCAGAACTGGCCAGTCCCACCCTTGTCAAGCCCTGCTGGGAAGGGGACATAGCCTCAGGTCCCCTGGCCCGGTGTCAGGATGGGGGCATGGCCTGAGGTCCCCCAGCCCAGACCAGAGCGGGGGGCATGCCTTGAGGTCCCATGTCAAGCCCCACCAGGCGCGGGTGTGCAGCCTTAGGTCCCCCGTCAAGCCCTGCTGGGCAGGGGGCATGGCCTGAGTTCCCCCGACCCAGTACTGGGGGTGTATCTTGAGGTCCCCCGTCAATCCCTGCTGGGTGGGGAGCACGGGCTGAGGTCCCCTGTCAAGCCCCGCCAGGCAGGGGGGTGCAGCCTCAAGTCCCCTGGCCTGATGCTGGGGCGGGGGGCATGGCCTGAGGTCCCACGTCAAGCCCCGCTGGGCGGCGGGTGGGGTCTGAGGTCCCCCGGCCTGATGCTGGGGTGCGGGGCATGGCCTGAAGTCCCCTGTCAAGACCCATCTGGTGGGGGGCATGGACTGAGGTCCCCCAGCCTGGTGCTGGGGCAGGAGGAGCAGCTTGAGGTCCCCTAGCCCAGCATCAGGATGGGAAGCACACCTTGAGGTTCCCCGTCAAGCCTCGCCAGGCGGGGGGCATGGCCTCAGGTCACCTGGCCTGGCGCTGGGGCAGGGGGCGTGGCCTGAGGTCCCCTGTCAAGCCCTATGGGGGCAGGGGAGGGTGTAGCCTCAGGTCCCTGCTGATTTCTCGTTAAGGCTCCTTATGGGAACTTGGCTTCAGCTGTGGGTGCATCCATCTTTGTGATGGAGTGATGGTCAATTAGCATATTCCCTCTTTATTAGATAGGATATAAAGAAACCGCTTCCCCAGAGTTCTCCAACAATATCCCCATTCTGCCCCATAGCTGTGAAGAGTTTAATACAGCCTTGGGCAAACTACGGCCCGCGGGCTGGATCCGGCTGTTCTATCCGGTTCTCTTGCTCTCCCCTCCGCTCCTTTACTTTGAATTTATATTAGTTCACACAAACACTCCATCTATGCTTTTGTTCCGGCCCTCCGGTCCAGTTTAAGAACCCATTGTGGCCCTCGAGTCAAAAAGTTTGCCCACCCCTGGTTTAATATATACATTATTCTTCCAAAAATGTGGAATGCATATGTTTGCATGTATAGATATATGGGCGGTAGTATTCGACCATATTTTCACTAGTAGAAAATAGTATACAAATGATTTTCACTCAAAGTAAATAGATCCTGAAGCTCTTTCTGTGTCAATACATACAGATCTATGTAGCTAGTAATTTTATACAGAAGAAGACTGAAGCTTGGAGAGATTCAGTGACCCAGACAAGTACACACAGTGAGGGAGTAGAGTGATTACGTGCCTGCTTCCAAAGCCTTTGTTCTTTCTTGGCGACCACAGAGCCCAAGTGCTTCTCAGGCAACCACAGAGCTTTTAGGGGCTCTTTTGTTGTGTAAAATCCCTTTAGCAATTTTATAGGAAAAGTATAGAGTGAGGAGACAAAGGCGCTGAGAGGTTCAGTAACTTGCCTGAGGTCTCACAGCAGCCTTTCTCATTTGCCATAATCACATGTACACATATTCCAGTGTAACTGTTGTGCATGCATATGCCACTGTTGCTGCCAACACCATATTCCACCCAGTTAAGTTGCCACGGTTGGCCCAGCCCTTCCCTGGTTGATGGGCATTCTTTTCTTCCTACCCACTTATCAGAGTGAAGGTTGGACCAGAGGTGCTTGTAAAACTGTCTCTGAGCTTCCCAACCCATACATCACTTCCAGCCATGAAAATGGGCTTCATTTTTGGAGGAGACGTTAAAAAGGAAAACATAAATAAAAAAGAAGTTAAAAAGGAAAAGATAAATAAATAGCTACCTCCAGCCCTGCTTCTAATTATAACCACCCAGAAACCTGGTTCTTAGCTTTCTCCCCTCTTCCCTTCCTTTCGTATCTAGTCCCATAGCAGCTAACCTGCCCTGATGTAGGGCCAAGGGATTATGCATGTGGATAAAGGGTGTACAGGCAGAGGGTGCCTGGGGAGTTTTCACGACCTTTTGTCACCCCGTTGCATTCTGGGGCTGGCAGCGGTGCTAATGGAAGGCTTTCTGATGTCTTGCAGAAGATGGGCAGCGTCCTGAGTGGACATTTTACCCGAGGCTTAGCAGCAATATCCACACCTACCACGTTGGAAAGCAGTGCTTCTTTAAGGGGGTCTTTCTCGGCAACAGGAGGTCTCTAGCAGAGAGGACAGTAGACAAGTGCCTTGGGAGGAAGAAATATGGTAATGTTGTCCCCCTGGACCTTAACTGTGCAATGCCTGAAAACACCCTTGAGTCGTAATTTTGCAGGCCCAGCATTTCGTGGCTGGGGGCAGCCCTGCGAGGCCACCGTGCCAGCCTAGTGCAGCCAGGATGATGGGCAAGTGAAGGGGATGGTTGGCAGGCTGCACTTTTCAGCAAAGAACTCACAGCAGATGCTGATCCACATTTTTGTTTTTCTCTGAATCTCATGAAATGCTAATGTGACATTTCAGCCATCAGATAAGTTCTCTCAGATACTTATTAATAGAAACCTTCATGGAATTTTGAAGAAAATCATGTATGTTTCAGTTAGATGCTGTCTGTCACATGCATTCACACTGTACTTTATAGTCTTCACAAGGAAAACATCCCATACACCTTAGCCTGAAGTGTATATTATTTCATAACTTATTCAGTTAAAGGTCATTGTCATGAGCATATCTATCTATCTATCTATCTATCTATCTATCTATCTATCTATCTATCATCTATCTATCATCTATCTATCTATCTATCTATCTACCTATATAACTTGGTGAGTTCTGTGTCCCATAATTTATTAAAGACCCTAAAGTGTTGCTGAGTACCAACAGACCTTTTATGGCACACTCTTCTACAGAAATACCAGTGTGGGAGGCAGCCACAGCTTCAGGGATGAATAGAATCGCTGTAGCAGGACTACAAAGAGAAAGAAATAGAAAGTTCTCATTTTTGGGTTTTAAAATAGGCTTTTAAACTCATATCAGCAACAGATAGCTTTGAAACCCAATGATTTTGTTTAGGTAGAGAATACATGAAAAGCCAGACTAGAGGAGGTAGGATGGTAGTCACTGATAGGGGGACATTGAGGAGCCCAACTCCTGAGATCAAAATCTAGTGGGTGACTGGACATGAAAATAGCGGGGGCTTCTGTCTCAGCCTCAGCGGGAGGTGGCATCTGCCCTGACTCTGAGCTGGATAGTAGCTGTGGGCAATGGATGGACAGAAAGCCAGCCTCAGGGCTCACCCACCCAGCAGGTGTGGAAGAATAGCTAGCTGTCTTTCTGTGCCCTGTGAAGGCTGTGGAGGTTGGGACAGAGTGAAGGAATGAGGGAATGAGAGAAAGAGAGAGAACAAGCCAGGAGAGCTCACCCTGGGGTGCCGGGAGGCCATAGTGTAATGCACCATGAACCGTCAAGCCCGGGATCTTACGGGAATAAACTTATGCTTCACCTGATGTATTGTGGAGTGGATGGCTTCCTGAGGCTCTGACTGGATGTCACATTTTAGCAGACAACAGAAATAAATGCCAACTCTCAGAGAGGAGCAGAGATAAGGCGAGCAGCAGACACCAGTGTGGTGTGTAGACAGTAAGCCTGCTGTGCACACCCCTACTTCCCACTCCCAACAGAGATGCAGCCATAGGGGAGAACAAGAAGGACTTATTTAACTGGTTTAAATCTGAAACAAATGAGAAAAACCAAGAAGGGACCAAGTTTAGGTGTATATTACTTAGGAGTGCTCTTGGCTGCAAGTAAGAGAAAAGCCAAATTATCAGAGGCTTAAATCGTAAGACATTTATTATGTATCTAATAAGAAGCTTTGAAATCTTGGTGGCCAGTATGGTCTAGTTGCCCAGTAATGTCATCAAAGACATAGGCTCATTCTGTCTTTAGGCACTGTCATTCTCTTTTTAAAAAAATATATATTTTATTAATTTTTTACAGAGAGGAAGGGAGAGGGATAGAGTGCTAGAAACATCAGTGAAAGAGAAACATCCATCAGCTGCCTCCTGCCCACCCCCTACTGGGGATGTGCCTGCAACCAAGGTACATGCCCTTGACCAGAATCGAACTTGGGACCTTTCAGTCCGCAGGCGGATGCTCTATCCACTAAGCCAAACCAGTTAGGGCAACACTGTCATTCTTAATAGTGTTGGGTTTTGTCTTATCAAAAATGCTTATCATTTACAGTCACAAGATAACTGTTGCCGTTCCAAGCATCAAGTCTATATTTATGACCAGGAAAAGAGGAAACTCTCTTGTTGCCTTCCCCTTTTAGAAGGAAGGAAAAGTTTTACCATGTGGTCCTTAGGAGACTTTCTTCCACTCATGTCTCACTGACCAGAACTGGGCCAGTGACGGTATATAGCCAAAGTGAATGGGATGCCCTGGCCGGTATGGGTCAGTGGTAGAGCATCGGATCGTGCACAGAAGGGTCATGAGTTCGATTACCGGCCAAGGGCACGTACCTGGGTTGCAGGTTCATTTGTTCTGGTGTGGTCGGGGCGGAGGGAGGCAACCAATCGATGTGTCTCTCTCACATCAGTCTCTCTTTCTCTTCCCCTAAAAATCAATGGAAAAAAAAATCCTCCAGTGAGGATTAACAACAATAAAAAAGAAGCAAGCTGTGGAAGTTTAAACATAGCGTGATATTAAAGTTTTTTTTAAAAAAGTGAATAGGCCCAGCCAGCATGGCTCAGTGGTAGAGCATCGACCTATGAACCAGAAGGTCACAGTTCGATTCCTGGTCAGGGCACATGCCTGGGTGGTGGGTCGATCCCCAGTGTGGGGTGTGCAGGAGGCAGATGACAATGATTCTCTCTCATCATTGATGTTTCTCTCCCTCTCCCTCTCCCTTCCTCTCTAAAATCAGTAAAAACTTATTTTTAAAAAAGTGAAGGAGATTATCAGTATGATCCAAGTCCTAACCCCAACCCATCACTTCCCTCCTAACTCAACATTATCCTAAATTTTGTGATTTTTCCTTTCTTCCTTTTATGTTTAAAAATAAATAAATACTGAGGTATATTTATTGACTATACAGAATAAAATTTCAAAGTATATGCTTCTCACTCCATTTAAGAAATGGCATATTATCTTTATATTTGAAGCCACCAATAGGGCCCTCTCTAAATACAACATCTTTCCTCCCCCTACTCCAGTGGTAACCCGATAACCTTCATTAAAAAGAAAACTTTTTAGTAAGGACATTTTCAAACATGTGCCAAAGTAGAGAGAAGAGCATAATGTAACCAGATGTACCCATCACTTAGCTTCAACAATGATCAACATGTGACTAACCTTGTTTCATTTTACCCCTCTCGCCCAGGAATTATTTTAAAACAAGTTCTAGACATCATATAGTTTCATCTGTAAATATATTCGTATGTACCTCTAATAATAAGGATTATTTTTATTAACATGACCACAATACCCTTCTCATAGCTTTAAAAAACAGCAACAATTCACTAATATCATCATATATTCAGTGTTCAAATATCCATTTGCTTTACAAATGCCATAATTTAAAAAATATTTATAGTTTATCTCAATTAGGATCTAAATAAGGTTCACACTTTGCAATTAGTTTAAAACTCTCTTTTAATATATAGGTTCCACCCTCGCTGGTTTGGCTCAGTGGATAGAGCGTCGGCCTGCACACCAAAGGGTCCCAGGTTCAATTCTGGTCAAGGACACATACCTTGATTGCAGACTCCTCCCTGGCCTGGCAACCAATCAATGTGTTTCTCTCACATTGGTATTTCTCTCCGTCTTTCACTCTTTCTAAAAATCAATGGGAAAATATCCTCGGGTGAGGATTAAATAATATATAGGTCCCCCTCCTTTTTTCCCTTGCAATTTACCTGGTGAGGAAATTTGGTTATTTATCCCTAGTTGAGAGTCTGCCACAGCCAGGATTTAGCTGATTACATTCCTTGATATATTTAGCAGGTTCCTCTGCCCTGTGTATTTCTTATAAACTGATATGTGATTTGTCTTAGTTTGATTACTCCTTCTTAGGTGATTGTGCAATGACTTCTTTTTTTGCTGTTAATCCTCACTCGAGGATATTTTTCCATTGATTTTTAGAGAGAGTGGAAAGGATGGAGAGAGACACAGAGAGAGGAACATCAATTAGTTGCCTCCCACATGTGCCCCAATCCCGGCCAGGGATCGAGCCTGCAACTTTGACCAGAATCAAACCCCAGACCTTTCAGTCCGAGGGCCAATGCTCTATCCACTAAACTAAAACAACCAGGGCCGTTTAAAAAATATATATTTTTATTGATTTCAGTTTGCTCCTTGATATGGATCTTTAATTGTAATGTGTATGTCTGTTTTCTACCTCCTGCACATCTTTATAGCTAGGAGATTGGCTGGTTTACCTGAAAGCATAAACAAGCACGATGTATTATGGATCCATCGGCTGTTGATACACAGTGGCCAGCACTTTGGGCTGATACCTGTTTTTGTGGAATACTCAAAAACTATATCAATATCCCATAATATACCTAACTAGAGGCCTGATGCACGAAATTCCTGCAAGAGTAGGCCTTCCTTTCCCCGGCTGCCAGCACAGGCTTCCCTCCGGCTCTGGCTTTGTCCGTCCGGTCTAATTAGCATATTACCCTTTTATTATTATAGATCAGTGGTCGGCAAACTGCGGCTCTTTGGCCCCTTGAGTGTGGCTCTTCCACAAAATACCACGGCCTGGGCAAGTCTATTTTGAAGAAGTGGCATTAGAAGAAGTTTAAGTTTAAAAAACTTGGCTCTCAAAAGAAATTTCAATCGTTGTACTGTTGATATTTGGTTCTGTTGACTAATGAGTTTGCAGACCACTGTTATAGTTTAAACAAGCGTATGATCTCAGAGGTGTTGTTTGGGAGATTTTCCCTAAAAGTAACATCTTATACTTGAATACAAGCCATTGGTTCTTTTTCTGCTTGCTGACATTATCTTGTGAAATGTATTAGATTCTAAGTTGTCCTCAGACCACCTGTATCATAATCAACTGAGAGCTTGTTTTAAAAAATGCTGGTCCTAGCTGGTTTGGCTCAGTGGATAGAGCATCAGCCTGCGGACTGAAGGGTCCCAGGTTTGATTCCAGTCAAGGGCACATGCCCAGGCTGTGGGCTCGATCCCCAGTAGGGGGCATGCAGGAGGCAGCCAATCAATGATTCTCTCTCATCATTGATGTTTCCAGCTCTCTCTCCCTCTCCCTTCCTCTCTGAAATCAATAAAAATATATTTTTTAAAAATGCTGATTTTTGTGTGGCTCAGTGGTTGAGCATTGACCTATGAACCAGGAGGTCAGGGTTCGATTCCCTGTCAGGGCACATGCCTGGGTTGCAGGCTCGATCCCTGGGCTGGGGAGGGGGGGGGCATGCAGGAGGCTGCTGATCAATGGTTCTCTCTCATTATTGATGTTTCTATCTCTCTCTCCCTCTCCCTTCGGAAATCAATACAAATATATATTTTTTTAAAATGCTGGTTCTGGGAACAATTCCAGATCTTCTGAAACAGAATTTCTTAGGTTGGGATCTAGGAGGCAGCATTTTTAACAAGTTCCCTAGGGGATGCTGGGGTATGCTAAAATGTTAGGATTATTATCCTATAGTATATGGCATTTACCACCTAATATAATGTTCTTTAACTTCCTAAAGTTAAATACATGTCTTATTCCCCCATCTAGATAAGTTTCCCTAGGCAAAGGTTTATACCTTTGCTAGGTGGCAATTGTATTTTCCAAATTAAAGAACAGATTTGGAATGGGGGGGTGCTATTAGCCTAGTCCTGATTTCAAATAATAATAACAAATGCTAATTGAGTGCTTACTATGGGGCCAGATTATTCTCATTTAGTATTCTTGATGACTCTACAAAGTAGACATTTGAAAGAAACAATTTATAAACAAGGCGTAGGGAAGTTACATAAGTAGCTGGAGGGCACAGAACTAGAAACTGAATTTGCACTCAGGCAGGACTGACTCCAAAGTCCCAACCCTTCTCACCACCCCTTTGTCGCCTCCTCTTGACATGTCAGTGCCCTGGTTTGGGAGGGTCACTCCACTCTCCCTGCTTGGAACCCTCTGCACTCATACCCATCAGGCATTCCACACAGATTGATGCTACTGCATTACCCTTAAGAGCTAATAAGAAGTTTAGATGAAGAGTTGTAGCAATTGAAAAGGCTTTTGAAAGAGAATGGTAAAATAATTAAGTTCTCCAGTACTTCCACCTGTTGGAAGGTGGCTTCTCTGAGTTCGGTAGAGGAATCTGGGAAAGTTGGAAACAGTTAGCTCTTCCTTTGGCTCACCTCACAGGTACAGTCGAATTGAGTGATATCAAAACCAGCATTTAAAAGGAAGACAATGAGTCCTGTTCACTGGGTGTGTGGGCTAAGAAAGAGGACGTGCCTCCAGCCCCGCTTCTAATTGTAACAGCCCAGAAACCTTATTTTCTTTAATCTGTTCTTCCCTCCCTCCCCCCAAATTCAAACTGGCTTCACCCAGGGCCTTGACTCACCCACCTCCTTCTCCCTTGCTTACTCATTAAGCCCTCAGGACAGTGAGGCTCTGGTCAGCATCCAATAGTCTTAGGAACAAGGTCCTGGGTCTACTGACTACAGAGTCAGAGTTTTCAGTCAAACTAAAGATAATGTCTTAGCCCTCGCCAGTTTGGCTCAGCAGAAAGAGCATTGATTCCAGTCAAGGCCACGTACCTTGGTTGCAGGCTCTGGCGTTAGGAAACCAATCGTTGTGCCTCTTTCACCCCAATGTTTCCCTCTCTCCCCGTTCCTTCCACTCTCTCTAAAAATCAGTGGATAAATATCCTCAGGTGAAGATTAATAACAACAAATAAATAAACCAATTAATAAAAAAAGAGAGCTGCTTAAAAAAAAAAAAATAACGTCTTGGCCTCAGTTGTTAGCTCAGCGCCCAGAAAAGCAGAACAGATCCCACTGAACAAATCCTTGCAAGTTCAGAAAGAACAACTCCATGGCTAACATCAGGACCAGATGCAACGATCGATTACCCCTAACCTCAACCCATCAGTGGAGACCGTGACCCTAACTCCTTCAGCCACCATGATTGATGATTTTTCCCCTATATGATCCATCGCCTGGAAGCCATCGGGGAGCCAGGTCTTTGAGCATTAGCTCACTTGTGACTCTTGGGCATGGTGCCATCTCCTTAATAAATCCTTACTTTCTTGGCTGCAAACTCCTGTTCATGTCTTATTGGGCTTTGATGCGCACAAACGGACCACTTCAGTCCGGGGCCCGCAACATGATCCCAAGGCCGGGTTCGCCTTGCGGCCCAGGCTTGTTCTTTTTCGCATCTGGTGTCAGATAGGTGGGTTTAAGTGACTATCTTGTGCCAGCTGTCTCCTTTCAAGCTCAAGTCATCACTCATGTGATACTTGTTCCCGAGTGTTGGAAGGGGCTGAGTTGGGTGTCATAGTTCTAGCTGAATAAGCAGTGTGGCTCCTCTTCACGGGGAAGGCCACCTCCTGGTGCAGCACGGCCCCAGTCCTTGAAGCAGAAGGAGGAGAGGACTCTCATTACCTACCTTCCTCCTGAGAGGCACAGCGCCAAAGACAGTTGCTTCTCAAGCTTTATAGGGTTTAGGGAGCACTCATGCTCAGGGATGAAAACATTTAAGTCAGAGTTTTAAAAAAACATATTTTTATTGATTTCAGAGAGGAAGGGAGAGGAGAGATAGGAACATCAGTGATGAGAGAATCATTGATCAGTTGCCTCCTACATGTCCCACACGGGGGATCAAGCCCACAACCCGGGCATGTATCCTGACTGGGAATTGAACCGTGACCTCCTGGTTCCTAGGTTGATGCTCAACCACTGAACCATGCTGGCTGGGCTAAGTCAGAGTTTTTGCTCATTGTTGCAGAAATATCTCTGATTTATCATTCATTTTAATCCAAACCTCAGCTATTCTTCTTTCCCAGGGTGAGGTAATCATAACACTTTTCGAAAATGTCCCCAACATAGGCTCACACTTTTGTCATCTTCTCAAGGGAAGACAATTATAAACAGAACTTTAAGATACCTATATGTACCTCATAATAAAGCACTACATTATCTTATTTCCATCATCCCATCAATACTTAAAGCAAATCTGTAGAAATTTTTAGGTATTTTAATGATTTTTAAAAAACATCGTTCACAGATATTGATCCCAGGAATGGAATCCCAACGTTAACTCCAGGAGATAATCCATATATGTACCCAGAACAGAGTAAGGACTTCTACAAAGTAGGAGCAACTCTCCCACCAGTGAATTTTTCATTGTAAGTATATGCTAATACCAGGGTTATTTAGTTAAATTTAAAGGAATTGTATTTTTCTTTACTACATATAAATTCTATTTTAAAAAGGGTAGATCTCAACAAAACATGGTTGGTGAAAATTCTTAAAAATGTCCATATGTAGTTCGCTAGTGTATGCACACATGTCAGTATATAATTATAATTATACATAGGATCTTTACTAGAAGGATCTTTACTAGAAAAAGTGGTTGTTAATTTTATTCCTATTATTATTACCACAACTTTTAAGACTCTTCTATTTTCATACTGAATCAGGTTTTTGACTAGTGACTACTAGTTGGGTTCACTTACACTTGGAACTAAACTTAGACCAAAGTGACTAAGGAAAAAGGGAGGGTCATTAAATTAAAAGAAAAATAGTTGGTGTATTACATTAAAAATACCAATTAAAATTAACTGATTTAATGATTTTCACTAAAAATGATAAAATAGGAATTATGGCCCTTACAGTCTTGAAGCCCATAGATGACAATTAAAATGAGAAAATAAGGCATTTTATTGAACGCAATGATGTATTGACCTCTTTGCTGTAGAAGCAAGTCCATTTTATGACCACCTTTTCTGTTTTTCAGAGTGCCTTATGAAAAGAAATATGATACATTTATTCCACTTGAGCCTCTTCCACAAATTCCCAAGTGAGTTCTCCCACCCTGTTTTTTTATTATCCTACTAGAAGCCTGGTGCACGAAATTCGTGCACTTGAGGGGGGGGGTCCCTCAGCCCAGCCTGTGCCCTCTCGCAGTCTGGGAGCCCTCGGGGGATGTCCTTAGGCCCTTGGGAGTGGGCCTAAGCCGGCAGTCAGGCATCCTTAGCATTGGCACGGAGGCGGGAGAGGCTCCTGCCACCACCACTGCACTTGCCAGCTGTGAGCCTGGCTTCTGTCTGGGCAGCGCTTCCCCTGTGGGAGCACACTGACCACCAGGGGGCAGCTCCTACATTGAGTGCCTGCCCCCTGGTGGTCAGTGCACATCATAGCGAGTGGTTGAGCAGCCTTAGCATCCTTAGCATATCATTAACATATTATGCTTTGATTGGTTGAATGGACGAATGGACACTTAGCATATTAGGCTTTTATTACATAGGATCTTTATGAAAATACCAATTATTATTTTCTCCTATGGAGGAACTCATAGACACCCAACACACAGGGACCTTTTGAATCACAGCAGGTAGGCAGGGCAGTTTGTATAGAGCAGTGGTCGGCAAACTCATTAGTCAACAGAGCGGCAAACCACGGCTCGTGAGCTGCATGTGGCTTGCGAGCCGCAGTTTGCCGACCACTGGTATAGAGGGTTGCTGGTGAGACACTTGGAGGCAAGTCTCTGTGGATTCTGACAGCTGGGCTGCTCACAAGATATGATTGACAAACTACCAGATGCCAGGTGGAGTGCTAGGTATGCACTATGTGTGTGTGTGGGGGTGTTATATGGAGCAAAAAGACAAGGTTCCTGATTTCTGAAACATAGACACATGCTTAAATGAGTGCAGCCAGGGAGGATGGTTAGAGTGTGAAAAGGCAGAGAGGAAGCCATTGGAGTACTCCTGTATTTGAAGAAAGTATCATTCATTGGATCTCATATTTTTGCTTAGTTCCATTCTGAACTTTATTTACTGAAGCAAGGTTCCAGCCTAGAAAGAGTGTCAGTATATTACTTTTCGTCCTGCTTTTTTTTACTTGGGCTTCTATTATTTGGGTTTGTCTGTAAATGATAGCTTTAAATGATAACCTTGATGCCCATCTATTGTCTACATCAAGCATGTCAAACTCAAAGGCTAACATGAGCCAAATAAACAAGGTTTAAGTTTATGTAGGCCTCAAAAAAACAAAAACTTCAATTTTCATAGAAACGTAGGTTTATTTCGATAGAGACATGCTGAATACAAAGGGCTGAAATAAATGAGTAATCGTTAACATAAAATAATAGAACGTTTTATTTTTATTTTTAAAATATATTTTATTGATTTTTTTACAGAGAGGAAGGGAGAGGAATAGAGAGAAACATCGATGAGAGAGAAGCATCGATCAGCTGCCTCCAGCACACCCCCCATAGGGAAGTGCCCGCAACCAAGGTACA
Organism: Plecotus auritus; assembly: GCF_963455305.1. Taxonomy (NCBI): domain Eukaryota; kingdom Metazoa; phylum Chordata; class Mammalia; order Chiroptera; family Vespertilionidae; genus Plecotus; species Plecotus auritus. The sequence continues at coordinate 89,739,950 of NC_137775.1, read as the reverse complement.
TGACCTTGACCGGAATCGAACCTGGGACCCTTCAGTCTGCAGGCTGACGCTCTATCCACTGAGCCAAACCGGCTAGGGCAATAATAGAACATTTTAATAAAAATTAATATTTTTCTTGAATATTAACTTATCAGACACTGAATAACTGCCCAAATTAATAAGCGTAACACAAATAAACCTATTTTTCTTGTTCTCTGAAAGCGAAATATTTCCTGTTGCGCACACTGAACAAGTCAGTAAAGACTAATGATGTGGCAATTGGCTGCTAAAATATTCGCTGCTAGTATTAGTGGAGAGAAATGGTGCGCCTGTGCGTAAGGCATGTAAGGGAAATGAATGCAGCACAATTATAGTAATTGATCATTAGTGAACGTTGTAGTTCGTTATTAATAATTATGTATAACAGGATATTGTAAAAATTAAGTTACAAAATTTTTATTAAAACGTTTCTTACATACCGTTATATTGGCTGGCCTGCAAAAATATTCGTTGTGGGCCGCATGCGGCCTGTGGGCCGTGAGTTTGACATGCTTGGTCTGCATGGTACTCCTCTTCCTCCTTGCAGGGTCTTCCCTACCCTCAACAGGTTTATCAGGGCTTTCCCCCACCCATGGTGCATTTCTCCTTAATAGAATGGAAGTTCTAGCTACCAAAACCTAAAAACATTCTTCATCTCCCTGCTTCGACTCATCCCAGGAGTCTCACTGCCCGAGAGCTGCACACACAGCCCAGCCCAGCATATGTCATTTCAAATCTCAACAGACCGGGAGGACCCTGGGTGTTTGCATTAGCTGAGGTCCCAGCAGAAAACAGAGGCACACTCAGCTGGGATTCTGAAGGCAGCTTAACGAAGGACTTTACAGATGTGTGAACAAGTTGCGCGAACTCACATGGGAGGGGGATGCACCCAGGGGGTCCCGACAGTGGGAAGCTTTTACTACTCTGAAGTCTGAGCAGCAAGGGGAGGAATCATGGTTTGCAGAGCAGTGGGAGTAGAAGGCTGTTCAGAAGGAGTTGTGGCAGTGGAGAATGTGGCTGCTGCCAGAACAGGGGTACCTCAGGAGACAGGGCAGGAATTAGGTAAGAGATATCCCACCCTGTCTCCTCACCTTCGCATCTTCTGTCTGTGCCTCTCATTAGCCACGCCCAGCTCAGAGAGGAGTCAAGCTAATGACAGCTGCAGGGTTCAGCTTCCCGGACAGAGAAGGGCAGAAAAAAGATCTGGGTTTGGGGCAGGGGCAAATGGTGAACAATTCGCATAGTGTTTTATTTTGACACTGATCTTCTAAATTGGAGGCCTCCTTACTGACCATGCTGATAAATTTTGCATCAGACAAATGCAAACTCAGGGTGTCGTTTTCTCCCTACAGCTTGCCTTTCTGGGTAAAGGAGAAGGCCAACAAGCTGAAGAATGAGATAAGAGAAGTTAAGGAGCTGGACAGTTGGCAGTCATCGATCCCTTTGATACACAGTTTATACTCTGCTGGTGGGTTAAAGAATCTTCAAAAAATAGAATAAAAACTGGAGGCCAGCCCAGAAGAGCAGGCTTTTGAGCGGCTTCTCCATGGAGAGGAAAAAGGCGGAGCCGCTCCCAGAGTGGATGGTGTCTTTTGCCCCACGTGGTCCCTTGAGCAGATAGGGCCCCACTTCATGGGTTGAGTGTGTTGGTTGAGAACTTTTAGTCTTTTTGTTTGTTGTTAATCCTCACCCAAGGACACTTTTTCCATTGATATTTAGAGAGTGGAAGGCACGGGAGAGAGAAAGATGGATGTGAGAGAGACACATTGATTGGTTGCCTCCCATATGAACCCCGACTAGGGCTGGGAATCGAGCCTGCAATGAGGTATGTGCCCTTGACCGGAATCAAACCCGGACCCTTTAGTCCACGGGCCAACGCTCTATCCACTGAGCCAAACCGGCTAGGTCAGAGAACTCTTAGTCTTTTAATGGAACACAATCTTTAACTCCATGCCTCTGTCCACAGGTACTTTGGATCTTTCAAGACAATCCTGAGAGAAACAGGCCCAGAGAGCATGCACCGGGCACTCTGGGGAGCCTCTTCCAGTTGATTGCATCTGTCTGTGTGACTGTTCTCAATCAAATGTCTTTGATGAGGAATCACTGTGCCTTGCTTTTTTTAACTTTATATTTTGAAAACTTTTAAAGTTACAGAAAAATTGTGAGAATCTACAAATACCTACATATCCTTCACCTAGATTCTATGAGTATTAACATCTGTCCAAATTTGTATGCATGCTTTCTCTCATATTATTGCTATTATTATTTTGCTGAATTATTCCAGAGTGAGTGGCAGACATCATAACCCTTTACCCCTCCATACCTGTAAACTTTAGTATATATCTCCTATGGTCAAGGATATTCTCCAACAACCACAATGCAAATATCAAATTCAGAGACTTTTAACTTTGATACAATACCCCCACTATACAGTCCATACTCAATTTTATTCTGTTAAATTTAATTTTCTAAGGATGCCCTCAAATTGATGGTAAAATGCAGACATGTGAGCTTTCATTAATTTTGGTAAAATTATTTTTATTTCATTAATTCCTTTTGAGATTTTCTCTATTATCCACTCAATACATGTCAGAAAAACGTGAAGGCTGGCTCTCCATCAGGTAATTAATGCTAGTAGCTCCATTCCCCACTTCCATATTGTCTGCCTACACTGCCAAGCAGGATGACAGCTCAGTGAGCACCAGCCATGAGTCTTAGGATCTCTCATCAATCAGGCAAGAAGCAAACATTTTGGAGGAGGTGGATACAAATGCCAGCCCTGTACAGCCAGGCTGTGACTTTCAGCAGTCAAAGTGATGACTCAGCATTTTCATAGCCAATCTCCTTCTCCACTGAGACCCCACTGGTTGGCTAATGAAGGGTACAGATCTGGCCTCCCCAAAACCTTAGAGTGGAAAGAGAGAATTTGGCCCATGCAGAGACTCAGAGTGCCCAAGACATGAGACACAATTTCTTTTCCTGTCAAACATTGTCTTCATGTTACTGATGGAAGCTGTATATCCCTCTCCCCACTGAGTGCTGGGGGTTGGGTCCTTATGATATCTCGAGAAAGAATATTTTCTGAAACTTGCACGAGAGGATGAGTGATCGTTATTTGCATGGAAATACATCTCTAGGTTTGCAAAGTCCCATTTCCCTTAAACCATCCTGGAAGACGGGCAGCTGGGTATTCAGCAGAGCTAAAAGCGAAGCCAGTGTCCATAGTTTCCGTTCCATGGTAGAACTGGGTCCGGTGTAGCATTAGGCTAATTGTAGTCCTTAGTCCATTATGTGGGGTCCACATGGCTGTGGGCGAATGCAGATGTGTGAGAGTCCTGCAGGCCAGGTGTCAGGCCTGAGCAAGCAAGAGAGCGAGAGCAACAAGAGAGGGAATTCCTTAGTTTAGGTGCTTATCTATCGCAAATCTTCCTGCACTTGCAGTGGCCACGTCTGCTCTGACCACTGACCTGTTCCCAGGTGTGATGGACAGGCAAGTACCTTCTCTAGGCCACCCTGACTTTACTGGGCCTGCATCTCTGTTGCAGCTGTCTGGCAAAGCTGCACAAATGGCATTCCTGTAAAATTTGGCCTTCCTTTTGCTCCTTTCCAGTAATTTAATAACCAGGTTCATCCCAACAGTGTCATTCAGACCCAGCCAAAGCGATGAGGCAGGCTTAGAGCACGGCACGTTCATGCTCTCTTCATACATGCCTTTAGACAAACGTGCATAAAACACATGGCTACTGCCAGCAACTGCACCTGACACCCCTCAAGTTAACATCAGCGTATCTCTGTGCTGATTCTCTTACCCCAGGACACAAGGCCCACCCTGCTCCCCAACAAAAACCAGGAAAGAAAATAAAACAAAATAATTTAGAAACAGAAAAAAAGAGATTGCCAACAGATTTTCTCAAAGACATCGACTTCTGAGAAAACTAATATTTGTGTCCTTCTGTTACTTAAAGTTTAAAGATGTCAGTGCAACCTCCTGTGTGGGTGGATAATAGAGAACACAACATAGATGAACACGAAGGTTCTGCAGGGAACTCCAGATGGAATTATCCACTCAGAACAGGAAACTGCCTGGAGGGAAGGAGTCCCACACTGGAAAGGGATTAAGAAAAACAACCAAAATACAGTTTTAGAAGATTTGTAGTCATCTTTACATTTCAAAGAGGTCTATATAATTCCTAGGTGCTGCTCTAAGCCTGAGTAGATATAATTTAAACATATTATCAAATGCATACATTTCTGAAGTTGCAGGGCCACATTCCATCCCCTGGAAATCAGGGCAATTTTTACTGGATTTGTGAATTTCTGTGGGCAGTTGTCAGTGGCCAGGCCTTACTCCATGGCACTCCTAACCAATGACAGGTGAAGAGCTCCATCACTCACCCTCAAGCACATATATGTGCTCACCCGTGGGTATTTTGAGGAGACTAAGTGTGAGAATAAACAAGTCATCCTTTCTGTCAAAGAACAGTTCCAGGGGTGGGCAAACTTTTTGACTCGAGGGCCACAATGGGTTCTTAAATTGGACCGGAGGGCCGGAACAAAAGCATGGATGGAGTGTTTGTGTGAACTAATATAAATTCAAAGTAAAGGAGCGGAGGGGAGAGCAAGAGAACCGGATAGAACAGCCGGATCCGGCCCACGGGCCGTAGTTTGCCCACGGCTGGTTTAGACAGCCATCATTTTGGACTGCATGACTTGCAGCTCCCCTGGGGCCACCATCTTGAAATGGCAAAGGCCATCCCCTCCCTTTGAATTAGCCAATCGCAAAAGACTGTGAGCCTGAGCTCCAATCAAGAGTGAGGGACAGGTCATGTGCATCAGGATTAGAAAGCCGAGCAGACCACCTGCTCAGTGTGCGTGTGCTACCGGACTACATGCTGTGCACCCTCCTGCAGGAGTGAAGGTATTTGCCTTGCTGCCTGGCTCCCGGGTATGTTTTGTGTTCTACCAGGACCCCTGAATCTGGGGATTTGCCTTATTTCTTACAATTTGGGGACTTGTCAGGATACCATTTGTCATCATGGGGAAATTGGACCCCTCTTCTGAGGAAGTGTGCCCCACTGCCAAGTTGTGGTGGCCTCAGTGAGGAGGGACAGCCATTACCCCTGGGCCGACTAACAAGCTCAGGATCGAGAGTCAGCCAGCAACGCATGAAGGGCGCAACCAAAAAGCATGGCAGTCAGATAACCTCATGCATGAACCAAGGTGGAAATTGGACTGAGTACTACTTGGGGATTGGGTATCTTTGAAGGTCAGGTATATGTGACTGGGATGTGTGTTGGACATAAAGTGAGTGTGGAGTTCTGATCTGTGGCTCCATTCTCCTGCGAGGGAAATGGCCAGAGAGGGACGAAGCCGATCTCGGGGAGTACGAGAAACCTCCAACATGGGAGGTTGGGTACATAGTCACAAAGGACCTGCCGAGGATGGGAAACAGAAATTCTAGGCCTAGGGAATGCGTTCCCCTGAAGTAATCCATTGGAAGAGTGCTGAGATTCTGGGGAGGGGCAGTTCCCGAACCAGGGACAGAAGACATTGCTCTGCTTTAGTGGTTCTTAATGCAGGAAATTCTGTGGTGTAAACTTTTAGTGTGTTGTGTGTGCCTGTATAAGAATTTTTCTGTTGATGTTTTATGTCTCTTTATTGTTTGTTTAAAGATGGGGTAAGTCCCACTTTGGGGAAGCCCAGTTATGTGTGGTGAGGCTGAACACATGACAGAGATTGAAGGATGTCCCAGCAGCTGTCAAGAATCCTTAATCTTGGGGACTCTTCCTGCTCTCCCTCTCAGAGTGTTAGCCACCAGAAACTCTTAGCTAGTGAGATTTCTGTCTGTGTGTCTGTAATGTAATGTTGGCTTTCTATCTTTTAGTGACTTTAGTTTGCTCTTTCCTGGTGTATGAATATGGGGAAGTAAGCTATGCAGGCTGGGTTGGGCAACAAGGTTAATGCTTCCATGATAATGGGCAGTTCTTGAATGAGGATGGAACTCATTCCAAGGGTGACTTCCAGGTCCCGGGGCATATGACTCCAGCCAGGTTGGTATGTCCTTTCTTTGAACAGAAAGGGCAATCATGGTTAACAGCATAATTAATATTTCCCATAACCATAACTAGCCCTCAATGTTCTGTTTTTCCCCATCACACTGGGAGGAACAGCTCTGTAGAAGTACCCTCTAGTAGTGAAGTGGGGGCACTCCTGTTTTTGTAGAGAAAAATAAAATAGTACTTTCACACTGAGTTATCCCCCTTACAAAATTGGTCAAGAAAATGCTTTAGGTAATAATTGGCTTTAAAATCTTGAAGTTGTTAAGATATAATAAATAGATGTTACTAAAATGAGGGACTTATGATAAAGCTTTTCAGTAATAATTATAAATATGTTAATAATAAAAGTCCAGTCACTCAAGAGGAGATTGACTGTGCTCTCTATTGGAGGAAGAGGCCAGTCATCCTTTTCCCTGTAAAAGTAGAGAAGCCTAAAAGAGAACAAGGACAGACAGAAATGAGAGCCCTTGTGCTGCTTTTCCCTCCCTATGTGACTGACCAGGGACAATCTGAGAGAACATTCAAGATTTACAATCCCAGCTTCCCCTCAGGAGGAGGGTTGTCCTGATAAGGCTCCAACCAGCCCTGAGGCCTCTGCACCACCAGGAACCAGATTTTCTAGGTTGCAAAAGGAGTTGGAGCAGTGTAAAAAAAAAAAAAAAAAAAAGAGTTAAAACCTCTGCTGGAAGACCCACATGGCTTAGCTGATCAGCTACCAGGGGTGGGCAAACTTTTTGACTCGAGGGCCACAATGGGTTCTTAAACTGGACTGGAGGGCCGGAACAAAAGCATGGATGGAGTGTTTGTGTGAACTAATATAAATTCAAAGTAAAGGAGCAGAGGGGAGAGCAAGAGAACCCTCCGCTCTTTCGGCTCCGCGGGCCGGATAGAACAGCCGAACGGGCCGGATCCGGCCCGCGGGCCGTAGTTTGCCCACGGCTGAGCTAGACCCATTTTGGGGCCCACAAGTATATACATAGACCTGAGTTAATGTCTATCTTGGTAATACTATTCTCAGGAAAAGAAGGGGGGATGATTTGAAGGTCGGGTATGTCTATCTGGGAAAGGGAGCATATGGGTTACAAAGAAAAAGGAAGGGACCCCTCACTGAGCCTTTAGATCCCAAGGTCACATTCTCACCCCCTTCCCAAAGAATATTTTTTTAAAATAAATCTTTATTCAGATTATTACAGTTGTTCCTCTTTTTTTCCCCCCCATAGCTCCCCTCCACCCGGTTCTCACCCTACCCTCTGCCCTTACCCTCACCCCTGTCCTTGTCCCTAGGTGTACGATTTTTGTCCAGTCTCTTCCTGCACCCTCCACACCACCTTCCCCCCTAGAATTGTCAGTCCACTCCCTTTCTATGCCCCTGATTCTATTCACCAGTTTATTCTGTTCATTAGATTTTTTATTCACTTGATTTTTAGATTCACTTGTTGATAGATATGTATTTGTTGTCACTTTGTTGTTCATAATTTTTATCTTTACCTTTTTCTTCTTCCTCTTCTTTAAGAATACCTTTCAGCATTTCATATAATACTGGTTTGGTGGTGATGAACTCCTTCAGCTTTTTCTTATCTGTGAAGCTCTTTATCGGACCTTCAATTCTAAATGATAGCTTTGCTGGGTAGAGTAATCTTGGTTGTAGGTTCTTGCTATTCATCACATTGAAAATTTCTTGCCACTCCCGTCTGGCCTGCTTAGTTTCTGTTGAGAAATCAGCTGACAGTTGTATGGGTACTCCCTTGTAGGTAACTAACTGTTTTTCTCTTGCTGCTTTTAATATTCTCTCTTTGTCTTTTGCTCTTGGCATTTTAATTATAATGTGTCTTGGTGTGGTCCTCTTTGGATTCCTTTTGTTTGGGGTTCTCTGTGCTTCCTGGACTTGTAAGTCTATTTCTTTCACCAGGTGGGGGAAGTTTTCTGTCATTATTTCTTCAAATAGGTTTTCAGTATCTTGCTCTCTCTCTTCTTCTGGCACCCCCATAATTCGGATGTTGGTATACTTGAAGTTGTCCCAGAGGCTCCTTATACTACCTTCATATTTTTGGATTCTTTTTTCTTTTTTCTTTTCCGGTTGGGTGTTTTTTTGCTTCTGTGAATTACAAATCTTTGACTTGATTCTTGGGATCCTCTAGTCTGCTGTTGGATTTCTGTATATTATTCTTTATTTCAGTCAATGTATGCTTAATTTCTAGTTGGTCCTTTTTCATATCCTTGAGGGTCTCACTAAATTTCTTGGAGGTTTCTAGAAGATCCTTGAGTAACCTTATAACCGTGGTTTTGAACTCTATATCCAGTAGTTTGCTTCCTCCATTTCTTTCATTTGTGACCCGTTTCTTTGTCTCCACATTTTGGTTGCTTCCCTGTGTTGATAAGTGGCTTTGTGTGCTAGGTGTCCTATAGGGCCCAGTGTCTCAGACTCCCTAATTACATGAGGTGGACACTCTTGGTGCACCCCTTTGTGGGCTGTGTGCACAGTCTTGTTGTAGTTAAGCCTTGATTGCTGTTGGTATCATTGGGAGGAATTGACCTCCAGGTCAACTGGCTGTGAGAATCAGCTGTGTCTATGATGGGAGAACTTCTATGCTGGAGATACCCTTATGGGGCAGGACTTGCTTCAGTGGGGCTTTGGTGCTCACTGAATCTCCCCCCTGAGTGTGTCTCTTATGGATATGAAGAGTTGTAATCTGGATGGTCTCACTCTGATCACTGGATAAACTGGCTCTTGGATCTCCAAGGAGGTGCAAAGTCAGCCACTGCCTGAGGCCACCCAGCAGGCGCTACAGAGAGATCTTCAGATTCCTCCTCTTTGTTTGGGGTTTGGAGATGCCCAGATGAGGCCCAGCTGTGAAGCAATGCCAGCTGCTGTCCAGCCTTGGGCCTTCTTTTGGAGGCTCTGGGGCTCTCTGACCCAGCTGCAGTTTGTTAGGTTTTCGATTCCAAAAGGCCAGGCCATTCATATGCAAAAGTCTCTGTGCACAGCTTGGGTGGGGTTGTAAATTGGGTGGGGCAGGGTCTCAGGGAATCACCAGTGCGGAGCAAACAGCAATGGCTGCCCATCAGCCCTGCCCCGAAGAGGTCCCTAGGTCTCTGTTTCCCGCGGCACTGTGCAGGAACAATGATCACTGCAAGCACCTCTGAGAGAAAGCCATCCTCACATTCTGGCCTGATGCCAGACAGTCCAGTTTCTCCCCGTATGAGTCTAGGTCCCCAGAGTCTCACCCAGAACTGGAGTTCAGAGCAGTCGGGAGCTTGTATCTCCCTCCCAATTGAAAAAGACAACAGCGTACCCAGTTGCCAGCCCTTTTCTGCACATGCCTCCGTACCTCCGCACTTCACTTCCGCACCTCTGCACCTCCTCCCAGTCTCAGTGTGCTTTTCTCTTTCCTTCTAGTTGTATAAATTCCACTCAGCCAGCCTTCCCATGGTTCTGGATGATGTCCATTTTGTCTTTTAGTTGTAGTTTTGAAGTGGCTGTGTAAGGCAGCAAGTTCAGGTGTTTACCTATGCCGCTATCTTGGTTCCTCTCCCAAAGAACATTTCTTTACTTAATAATCCGGCTACTATCAGAAGCTGAACTCATCACCCAAACCTTAGCATGTATCTCTGAGGAAAAATGTGGCGTTTTGAATCCAGGCAGCTAGAGGTCTGGGAACAGGCTGCGGGGCTTGTTCCCTTCTCCCCTGACCCTTTTCTCCAGCCTTATAGGCATATACATAATTTTCCAAAGTCTTTGGTAACTTAAAGGCTTTGTAGCATTGCTGGCTTAAATGATAAACATCTAAATATTTTGAAATAACAGGATACTGAAACATTAATTAATCTGAGTTTGCCTCTTAGGGAAAATATAGAGGATGGATTGAATCTATTAATGAATAAGTCTTGTATTTTATTTGAAACTAGAGGCCCAGTGTACAAAATTTGTGCACAGGTAGGGTTCTAAGGCCTGGCTGGCGATTAGGGCCTATCTGTGGGGTGACCAGCTGGGTGATCAGGGGGCACCCACCTTGGCCAGCCTGGTGCTGCCTGCTCACCAGCCTCACCCCCCGCTGCCACTGCTGGTTGCCTCCCTGTGCAGGGTGACTGGTGGGGAGATTTGGGGGGCCCCTGCTGGCACCCGCCTTGGCTGGCTTGGGGCCTGCGGGCTGGGGGAAGCTCCTGCATTGAGCGTTTACCCCCTGGTGGTCAGTGTTCATCATAGCAACCAGTCATTCTGCCAGTCGTTCCGCTGTTCGGTCTATTTGCATATTAGGCTTTTATTATATAGGACTAGAGGCGTGATGCACGAAATTCATGCAAGGAGCTCGGCCCTTGAAGCCCTGGCTGGCCCTCGCAGCCCTGGCTTCTACCAGAAGGTCATCCGGACGGTCGCCTGGAAGTTCCTCTAGACAGTCGTTCTGTTTTTTGGTCTAATTAGCCTATTAGCACTTTATTATATAGGATATCTCTTAAAATGTGAATGTATTGCTAACCTGAGGAATATTAATTACTTACATGCCACCTTAAAATTAAGGTTTCTAAGGGTTAAGAATTCTAAAATTATGGTTTTGGTATAATAGAGAAAGCATAAGACATGAAAATACATTTTGAAGGAAAAAGAAAGTGGTTTATAAAGCTGGTTATTTAATGTCTGTAAAAATAATGTTGAAAAGAAATTGAATAAATAATACAGGCCAGTAAGCCAGGATAAGTAGAATAGGGAAATTGAAATAGTTACACAGCAATTTGGAGCCATCTAGTAAATCCTATCTTCCCTAAACCAAGGACACTTAAGAGTAAGTGATTTGCGTTTTGCCTCCCTAAATAGAGAGTAAATAGCTTATGTCAATGTACTCAGGAGACTGATAGCAGAAATCCAATTAGTGTCATTTGCTGACGGCACCCAAGGACAAATGAAGTTAGAAAATAAACCTTATTTTGGTTAGTCCTTTTCTGAAGCAAAAGTTCTACAAATTACTATATGTTATATTAATCAGATATTTAAAAAAGTAATCTTAATTGTGGGAACTGGAGTTTTACTAGCTTATGTTTGTGTTTAATACCCTCTTGTCACTTTGAATGCTATATAATCTTTCGGTAGAATGGGTTTGATAACCTTCCTAGGGTTTAAATTTTAATCAAAGTTTTTATGTTTTTGTTTTTGTTTTACCTAGAGTTGGCTGTAGTTGATTCCAGTAGGTTCCGGAATGACTTAACATCTTCCTACGATGGAAACTAAGGACCAAATTTCTTAAGAACTATGTACTGGGTATCCCTTCTAATTTAATCTCTCTCAGGTTAGAAGGCCTCCTGACCCAAGGCCCTCTTCTTGAGTTTCTGGTTCATCACCATCGACTGGAAGACTATGTTTGTTCTAATCAAGACTTGGAAGGGAAGCAAGTTGGAACCCTCCTGGGAAGGACCCTACCTGTCTTGCTTACCATAGAGACTGCTGTTTGGACTGTAGAGTGATGTTGGACCCATCACATGTGGGTTAAGGGCAGACACAACTTAACTTGAACGGCCATACCAGGACATGTCCCCTTGAAATTGATTCTAAAAACTGTGAGCTGTCTTAATAACCATCATGTATTGAGTTCTATTTGCTTTAGGGATCTGGCAAATTGCAGGGGCTTACAATGTGGGCTGGAGAAAAGTGTACAATCTGAATCATGCTTACCCAGTTAAATTAGTGGTTATAGATAACTTGAATGACTTGGATATTTCAGCTCTTAGTTCAAAAGATTGGCTAGGACTAGACTTAGGAATAGATGTCACAGGACAAGATCCCCTAGGCCACTGCCACCACCATGCAAATAGAAGTAGGATATAAGGGAATGAATGACTGGGTGGACTGGATTAAATATTCTGTATGTGCCCTAAATAAAAGTGACTGTTATGCTTGTGTGGCAAGTGGTCCCATTTCCATTTGGATGGACCTAGGACAGTAATGGGATGGAATATGTGCTTGCCTTGTACCAGGGGGAAACCGCCTGGGGAAACACTTCCTGTAAGACTCTTGCCCTGTTGTTCCCATTCAACAGAGGCAAAGAGCAAGGACCCCCAAAATGATTTGGCCCTTGTCCTCCAACATAAACTATACCTCCTGCCTCTTGGAGTGGGGGGAGAGGGGGAACAGTAATCGGAGTTTATGAGAAATTTATCCAGATGCGTAAATGGCCAAGTATCCTCAGAAGCCAATCATGCTACCCTGTCGATACCCCATGCTGATGTCTGGTGGTGTTATGGGGGACCCTTACTTGTAGCCTTGCCCAGCAAATGGAGTGGAACTTGCGCTCTGATACAATTGGCTATCCCTTTCACTTTGGCATATCGTAAACCTTTTTCAATGGATAGACAGACTAGGAAGAGGAGAGGGAGTCCAGAAGGCTCCTTTGATCCCCATGTATACACAGATTTCATTGGGTTTCCAGGAGGAGTGCCAAAGGAGTTTAAGGCTATAAATCAGATTGCCACAGGATTTGAATCTGTCCTGCTCTGGTGGCCCACTGTAAACAAGAATGTGGTTGGATTAATTATATTTACTACTAGAGGCCCAGTGCGCAAATTCGTGCACCACTGGGGTCCCTTGGCATGGCCTGCGGGATTGAGCTGAAACCAGCTCTCCGACATTCCCTGAGGGGTCCCAGATTGTGAGAGGGTTCAGGGCAGGCCGAGGGACCCCACTGGTGCACGATCAGGGCCAGGGAGGGATGTGGAGGTTGGCCAGCTGGGGAGGGACCGCGGCAGGGCTCCAGGGCATGTCCTGCCCATCTTACTCAGTCCTGATCTGCTGGACCCCAGCAACAAGCTAACCTACTGGTCAGAGTGTCTGCCCCCTGGTGGTCAGTGCATGTCATACCGAGCGGTTGAGTGGCCTTAGCATATCATTAGCATATTATGCTTTGATTGGTTGAACGGACGACTGGACACTTAGCATATTAGAGTTTTATTATCTTCTATAATAATAAAAGTATAATATGCTAATTAGACCAGATGTCCTTCCAAACAACCTTCTGGACGAAGCTGGGGCTGCGAGGGAAGCCTGGGTCCCAAGTGCCAGGGGGAAGCCGGTGCCGGCAACTGGGGGAAGGAAGGCCTACTCTTGCACGAATTTCGTGCATTGGGCCTCTAGTATAGGATAACCAGCAAAGGCTTGTTAACTATACTTGAGATGCAATTAAAGGTATAGCTCAGTGATTGGCAAACTCATTAGTCAACAGAGCCAAATATCAACAGTACAACGATTGAAATTTCTTTTGAGAGCCAAATTTTTTAAACTTGAACTTTTTCTAATGCCACTTCTTCAAAATAGACTCACCCAGGCCATGGTATTTTGTGGAAGAGCCACACTCAAGGGGCCAAAGAGCAGCATGTGGCTCGCAAGCTGCAGTTTGCCGACCTCTGGTATAGCTGAACAGCTAGATGCCACCAGCAGGGTGACCTGGGAGAATAGGTTGGCCTTGGATGTGATTCTGCAGAAAACGAAGGAATATGTGTAATGTTGGGGTCAGTGTTGTACATTCATCCTGACAACACAGCAGACAGACCATCACTGAGGCCCCACAGGCAATGGCAGCTTTAGCTGACGAGTGAGCTGGAACCTGGGATTAAGGATCCTTTCTCCGATTCACTAGAGCAATGATTTGGAAAGTGGAAGAGCAATGGTATCCACGTTCATCCCTGTGATTAGGGTTACAATGATTGGATGTTACATCATCCCATGAATTATCCAAAGGTTAATTGAAACCTCATTGACAAAACAGCAACTTAGTCTTCTCCTAGAGAGCATGAAAGTCAATGAATGTTAGTCGAGTTTGAAGAAAAGAGTTTAAATAAAGAAAAGGAGAGAATTGTGATAATAAGTCATCTTTTCTGTCAAAGAACAGTTTAGACAGCTGCCATTTTGGCTGCATGACTTGCAGCTCCTTTGGGGGCCACCATCTTGAAATGGCAAAGGCCAACCCCTCCTTCAAATTAGTCAATCGTGAAAGACTGTGCACCTGAGCTCCAATCAAGAGTGAGGGACAGGTCACGTACATCAGGATTAAAAAGCCAAGTGGAACGCCTGCTCAGTGTGCGTGTGCTTTCAGACCACGTGCTGCGTACCCTCCAGCAGGAGTGAAGGTATTTGCCTTGCTGCCTGGCTTCCCAGTATGTTTTGTGTTCTACCAGGACCCCTGAATTTGGGGGCTCGCCTTATTTCTTACACTGAGGCATAGACAAAGGCCAAATGGGAAAAATAATGTTATAGCTGTTCAAGGCCTTTCGTCTCCTTTTTTAAAATCCTCACCCAAAGATACTTTTTTAGTGATTTGAGAGAGAGATGTGAGAGAGAAACATCTATCAGTTGCCTCCCATATGCACCCCAACTGGGGATTGAATTGGCAACCTGGGTATGTGCCTGACCAGGAATCAAACCCATGACCTTTGGTACCTGGGATGACACTCCAACCAACTCAGCCACACGGGCCAGGGCCCAGCCCTTTCTTCTGTCTCGGCACAAAGAGGTTGAACTTCATGAACATGAAGATCCCCTTCATCTCACTTTAGGTTCTTTGGTAAATAATAATGTGTGTGCACAGGTGTGTGTGTGTGTGTTCATTTTTACTTTATTTAACTGATGTTTGGAGGTTTGACAAAAACAACCCTTATAGGACATTGACAAGTAAATTCATTAGAATACTGACTTACATTGCACGTAAGGTATTCTACTTTCAGATCCTGAGAACAATGAAGAAAATGGCCTCTGTGGATTAGAGGGAAAATGGTTATACAGCTATTGGCACCAAAGTCCAAATAAGCTAAAAGAAGACAATTCCAAGACTGATTCTATAGTCTCTGCCAAAATATTAAGTAATTAGGGTATTAAACTTTTAAAATTCCACAATTGACTTAAGGATATTCTGTAAGATTCCATTGTCAATAGTTCTAGTTTCAGGTATTCAGTTTAGTTAGACTGTTTCCTTCTGCTCTTAGATATTTTGCCAGGTAGCTCAGTTAGAGCATTGTCCCAATACACCAAGGTTGGGGGTTCGATCCCCAGTTAGGGCACATACAAGAAACAACCAATGAATGGATAAATAAGTGGGAACAACAAATCTCTCTTTTTCTCTAAAAATCAATTTAAAAAAGAAGGTAGGTAAACAAATGCCTTGTTTATAGGATTTGGGGTCAGTGAAGTATTTTAGCGTTGGATACTTTGAGATCATGACAGTGGTCTAGAGAGGCTTCCGTTTTCTGGCTGGACAATCAGGAGCAAGTGACACCTGGGCAATGTGCCAGACATGGGTGGTGCACCTTTAAGGGGGATCCTGGCCAAGTTCCCAGTGTGCTCCGGGAAAGGATGTGGGAGCCTCTTTGAGATGCCTTGTGTCCTTTCCATGTTGGGAAACTCCCAGAGGGGTTATAGCCTGACCTCACCCTGGTGGAGGGGGAGTCACTGACTTGAGGAGCCAACACCTGGACTTTGTACAAAATACATACATGACAAGTAAACATTTCCTGTGCATGGAGGGACTCAGCCTCATATGAAATAAGAAACCCTATACCCAATGCCTTATTTTCTGAGAAAATGTATACACCTCCACAAAATATAGAGAGGGTGTGGGGGCAGCTTCCAGTGGTGGTGGTGTGAGCATGGGTATGATCATCTGGCTAGAAATGTGTTCTTCTGGTGGCCTGCAGTAAAAATTGGTGTTCTTTTAGAAAGGGAGGACAATGGATGCATGAGGCATAATTGTACCACAAATTACTTATTTATACTGAAGTTGAAATTTAACTGGGACTTCTATATTTTTATTTGCTAAATCTGGCAACTTATAGCCGAGGTGGCACAAAGGAGAGGGATTTGATGGCTAACTAGGAGGTAAAAGTGGCTAGACTCGGAGATGGCTTGGATATGGGTGGGTAAGGGAAGGTAAGGGAGAAGAAGTGGCCAAGGTGGATAGTGCTGTTGCCAGGGCAACACGTGGAGTCTAGCCCATGTGGTTTCTTTATACACCTAGAGAAGGATGCCCTCTTCGTGGACAGTTGCGTGGATGCACCACTTGGTGAGCAGTGTGCAAGACTTCAACTCCATGTGTCCCCTGTGCAGTGAACCACTTACACAACCTGCAGCCTGGTGCTATTCCCTGAAATAAGAAATGCTATGGGGAAATACAGGTTTTCTGGGGGGAGCTCAATTTTGGGAAGTTGAAACTGGGGAAACGGACACACACAGATGAACTGTCCAGGATGTAGCTGGGGATCTCAGTCTGGGGTCTGTTACATGCATGTGAAAAAAGTCTCTTGTGAGAAATGAAATCCCAAGCCTGTACCATGTGGATGCAGGGTCTAGATGTAAATTACCTGGCTGGAATATCAATCCCAAACTGAGAAATGAGCTCAAAAAGACTCTTGAACTTCTGGGGAAAAAGCGTATTATGAGAAAAAGCAAAAGCAAATTTTCTTTGGGAACGCTCCCCGCCCCCCGCCCTCGCCCCGCCCCGGCTCAGGGCTCTGTGGGCTCCTTAGAAATAATACTCATGAGCCCTAGCTGGTTTGGTTCAGTGGCTAGAGTGTTGGCCTGCGGACTGAAGGGTCCCAGGTTTGATTCCAGTCAGGGGCACATGCCTGGGTTTCGGGCTCGATCCCCAGTAGGGGGTGTGCAGGAGGCAGCCAATCAATGATTCTCTCTCATCATTGATGTTTCTCTCCCTCTCTTTCCTCTTCAAAATCAATAAAAATATATTTTTTTAAAAAGAAAGAAATAATACCCATGAAGATAAGTTTCTGAGAAAAAAATTACAAACTATAACTGGACCCACCACAAGGAAATCTCAGTAGGTGAACTGCAAGCCAATTAACATGACTAACCATGGGTAGTAATATGATATGAATTACCAGCACATACGGTGCATGAAATTCCATTTCACAGTAACTTGACACTCAGGCATTAATTTCTCCCAATACTAGCTGAGGAATTTCTAAGTGGGAGGGAGGGGCTGAGGGGGTGGCAATCTGTAGATGGGGTGGGGGCTAGAAGATGTGTTTTGAAATTCTTTTTGCAAGGCAGCACAATGTTGCTACTTAATCCCATCTGTTTATTGGCGGCGGGGGCGGCGTGGGGGGCACGGAGGTTAAGATTATAGGGGTGGCTAACCCCAATCCCTAGCCATGCCTTATTGTTGTCGTAGGCTTTTGACTCTAATTTTAGTCTTGGACAGTTTCTTGATGGCAAAAAACTGGATGAAAGGGAGACTAAATTTTGTTGTTTTCTCAGCTAAGCATAGTTAGCTCAGTCAGAACCAGCTTCCACAAAGGAATGAGGGGTGGGAAAGTGACAGGTTATGCAATCTACAAAACCCTCCAGCTTACATCTCTCCTTACCCCTTGTAAACTGATGGACCTCCAACCTCCTTTCTCTGGGCCAGAGTTTCCCAAATTGTGTTTCCTGCATATCAACAGATATAAGAAAAATGGTTTCCAGGGTCAAATTAGCTTGGAAATGTTACATTATAAAGGGAGTGTATTCATTTCCTAGGGCTGCCATAACAAAGTACCACAAACTGGGTGGCTTAAAACAAGATACATTTATTGTCTCAGCCTTAGAGGCTGGAAGTCTGAAATCAAGGTGTCAGCAAGGTTGGTTCCTTCTTGGAATGTATTCCATGCCTCACTCTTGGCTTCTGGTGTTGCTGGCAATCCTTGGCATTCCTTTGGCTTGTAGATCCATCTCCGACCTATGGCTCCTTCTTTACATACTGTTCTCCCCGTGTGTCCATGTCTCTTCTCATTTTCTTTATTAAAAAAAATTTTTTTAAAATCTCCACCTGAGGATATTTTTCCATTGATTTTTAGAGAAAGTGGAAGAGAGAAGGAAAGAGAGAGAAATATCGATGTGAGAGAAACACATTGATTGGTTACCTCTTGGGCAGCAAAGAAGCCTGCAGCCGAAGTACGTGCCCTTGACTGGAATCAAACCCCAGACCCTTTGGTCCGCAGGCCGACTACTGATTCAAACCGGCTAGGGTAGTCAGTGGTCGGCAAACTCATTAGTCAACAGAGCGGCAAACCGCAGTTTGCCGACCACTGGGCTAGGGCAAGACTTGTTTATTTTTAATGGAGTATCCCAGTGTTCTGAGGAACATATTTGGGTGAATGAGGAAGTGGGTGCCTCTAGGGGACACAGTTCACATTGTAGACATGGTAGATCCAATTTTCTTGTAATAAGAGTGTCCTGTTCTCAAAACAGTATTTTGTGACAATTTTCCAGTACGTGTCAATAACTTGCCTTGAAGAAGGGGCACCTTTTCTAGTGACATATGGTAGAGGTGGTCCTGAGTGGGATGGAGAAGCCATCATCTTGGATTTTAGATCTGAAATGGCTCTTGAGAGAAGACTGGGTTTGTTAGGAATCTTGCTTACGAATAATAGAAACCCAATTCCAACTGGCCAAAGCCGAAAGGGGAACTGATCATTGAATTCAAGAACAGGCATGCAACCAGGGACTCCCACACAACCAGGACCTGCCTTTGTCTTTACTCTCCTTTCTGCTTCTCTCAATGCATCTGGCTCCTGCTGTCTTCCCTTCTTAGTCGACATAGTCCAAAATAGTGTAGCAGACAACTCCTGGGTGTCACATATTAGAGATGCATAGGCCAGCAGAGCGACTGGCCTCTTCCAGGTTCCAGTGTCAAAATTCCTGGGAGGAGACTTAATTGGCTCAGTTTTGATCAGATCAATCACTTGGCCAGTCTCTGTGTGTGAGAGAGACACATAGCAACCGAGTGGATGTTGGGGATGTAGTGGACAAGAGGTAAAGGTCACACATCCTACAGGGGGTTTCTGGAACAACCCCTGATCATTGAAGTTTGCCATTAAAAAAAAGCTTTCTTTTTAAAAATGTTTTTATTGACGGGAGAGGAAGAGGGGAGACGGGAGAGGGGAGAGGGAATTATCGATTGGCTGCCTCCTGCACGCTCCCTACTGGGAATTCAGCCGGGAATCGGGCATGTGCCCTGACGGGGAAATGAACCTTGACCTCTAGATTCAGGGGTGGACTTCAACCACTGAGCCACACCGGCTGGGCTACAGCTGCCACTATTGTTTTTTTTTTTAAGCAGTTATTATGTATCAGATACTGTGCTTGGTTTATGAGATTTAATCCTTAGGACAACCCTATGAGGTTGGTACTATTATCTCTACAGGTTAGGAAATTTAGGCTTAAATAAGCGACTGCCTTTCCCTGAGTATTCTGGGCATAAATTCCTATTAGTTAAATGCCTAAGAAAGTGCTAAATTTATAATTAACAAAGCTCTTTTTAAACCGACTGGGCTGAAACTCCACGCGCGTGATGTTCCCACTCTCTGCCACTAGGTGACGTCACGACCAATCCACCTCTACGTTCCTTGCTGAGAGCCACGGCTGACATTTCGCGACCTCTGTGTTTTCCTCCAATCAGTTTTGGATGTGCGCGCGGCGTCCTGCGCTTCAGCCAGAGTGGTCTCACGGTTTTCTGGCGTCCTCCCGGACTGCCGCTTTAACAAGGCTCTGACTTTCCTTTCAGCCACCCGAGTTCTCGCGATACTTGCTACTTGCTGCCCCGCCCACCGCCTGGCGCCTGCGCAGATCTTTATATAGCAGAAGGTCGCGCCTGGTGAAAGTGGAGGCTTGGAGTCTCGTGGCCGCAGCGCCGTTGCTACTTCTCTGAAGCTCCTCTCGGCCACTTGCCGAGACATCCGGCCGCCAAGATGCCTCGAATTATGATTAAAGGGGGCGTGTGGAGGAATACCGAGGTAAGTCCCCCTTTCCCGCCGTCCGCTGCCCTTCGCCCCCTCCGGCAGCTTTTGCGCACGCGCGTGGAGGTCGCGGAGGCGCGGATACCTTGCAGGGTCTGCGTGGGGGCAGCTCCGGGCGGACCCTCCGCGCCTTTCCCGTCCCCGACCCTGCGTTATCTGAGCACCTCCAGGACAGGGACTGTGATTTAAACACCTGGTTACCTGCCAGGCACTTGTTAGGCCCCCAGTGAACATTCGTTGAGTAGAAGGTGCACCCCCTCACCCCCTCACCACAGAACTCGGTACGGAGGGGGAGATAGAACAACAGCGAGAGTTGGTCTTCTGGGGGCACCCTTGCTTCTCAGCCCGGGCACCGTGCCTTTCTTTGATACTCAAAAATAAAGAAGTGCAGTGGCCACAACTTTGTTTCTTTTTTGACTTCCGTGCAGAGGGGAAGAGGCTTGAGTGCCAGGTTTGAAGAGCCCGTTTAGCCCTCTTGTTATCTGTTACCAATGTATAACTTTGTCAGTCCTCCCGAGAGATCCCAAGGCGTGTCTCATCCTGTCATTCCTCAGCCTGGAAAGAAGGCTGATGGGATAAACTGATTACAGTAGTTTCGTTGCTTGCAGAAATGTAGTGGATAATGCCAATGGTGAGACTGTAAAGGGAGAGTACAATTGAAGCGAGATGTCAGTGCAGTTCGTGTTCAGAGTGCATTAAATTTGCCCGTTCCTGGAGCACATCATATCTTTTCATGATCTGTGTATTTCTATATCTTGTGCTTTCTTTAAATATCCTCCTCCTGCTTGGCCTCTTTCCGACCATCCTTCAAGATCCAATTCAGAAACTCTTTGGAATTTTTGCCCATTTTCCTGTAAAAAATTAGTTCTACCCCCAGAGTTCCCATCGCTCCTCTTTCATCCATTTGTTATAGCTTGCTTTGACCTTTTGCAGGCATCACATCCTTCTCTGTGATGCTGGGTAAGTTTCTTAACCTCTCAGAATCTCATTTTTCTAATGAGGATGATAATTAGTATTCTTTCAGTAAGTGCTAGTTGCTATTTCTTTCCCCCAGCAGACAGCATTGCAAGAGGATCAGATCTTGGTCTCCCTAGAACCTAGGACAGTAACCAACATGAAGTAGGTTGCTTAGTAAATGTGGAATGAATCTAGTAGGGTAGAAAACTGCTAAACAGGGGTGGGCAAAAGTAGGTTTACAGCGGTGAGTACACAAAACAGTTTATTCTTGTATTATTATTTATTAATTATTGTACTACTTATTTGTGTTACAACTGTAAACCTATTTTTGCTCATGCCTGTATATACTAAGTTGAAGGTGCATTTAAGTTTAAGTATTAGCAGTACTGCAACAAAGTTACAAGTAAAGTCAGCCACCAGACAACCTTGCCTCACAGCTTGCACAGAGGGAACCAGGTTGTTTAAATTGGAGAAGAGATGACTTCTGGGGGAGAGACAGATGTACAAAATCAGGTAGCAGCAGGATTCCTCTGCTGTGGCCGAAGCTCTGAAGTCTTTTGAAGTCTGATGAGGGGAAGGTGTGGTGGGATGGAGCAGCTCATGTATGAGGTGTATAGCTCAAGTGGAAAAAATCCTAAAAGCAAAATGCCCCAAGTGCATTAATCTATGGTTTTTATTATCTTTGGTGTCTATGGTTTATCTTGCTGGGCTCCCTTGAGATTGGTGAATTCCATATCAGAATGAGTACCCTGGTGAAATAATATCTAGAGGCTGGAGGGAGAGCTAACTGGTGAGGTGGGAGAGAAATAATTCTCAAGTTAGACCTGGATGTGTATTTTAGGGTTAGAGTGGGGGTTATGGGACTGGAGAGAAAATCCTATTCATAAACTGGAGGCAGGAAGCCTGGATTGGATAATGGAGTTACTAGAGTCTTGACTTAGGGAGGGACGTGTCCTATTGGATTCTCTTTCCCTAAGCACACAAGACCTGGTGTAAGGTAAGTGTTCAGGAAATGTCTTTTGACTGAATAAATGTGTGAATGAGCTGTACTTCTTTGAGGAGAATGACAGCCACATATTGGAGAATGTTTTTTGTTAGTCTCTATCAAAAGTAAGGTTTCTCAGTTTGGGCTGTATCCATCCCAATTTATTATGGTGTGGGGTGGGGTTCTGTGTAAGGGAGGGTAGAGAGTCCTTCTAAGAGGTGTTTTCTTAATTTCTTGCATTTGGCTGATTCTGGCTTTCTGTTTATTATTATAGTAAATGAGGACTTTGTACCTTTTAAAAAAAATCTAGGACAGTGATTTTCAATTTTCATCTCATGGTACATATAAACTACTAAAATTTGGAAGCACACCAAAAATTATATCATTTTTTGCCAATTTGACACACACACACACACACACACACACACATAAACACACACACACACACACACACACACACACACACAAAGTATAATTTTGATTCATTCACCCCAGACAGCTATTGTTATGCTGACTATTGTCATTTTTTTTTACTTAACAATCTAAGGGAAAAAGAGGTCAGGGCCCCTGACTAAATAGTCAGGTGCATGTTTTAAAAATTCTTGTGGCACACCAGTTGAAAATCACTGATCTAGGAGGTATGTGTGTCTTTCTTTTTCTTTCCAGAAACCCTGTTCATTTAAATTTTGTCTTTTCTCACTTGGAATTTTTTGATTGAATATACTGTTTTTCTTTGACAATTTTTTTTAGGATGAAATTCTTAAAGCAGCGGTAATGAAATATGGGAAAAACCAGTGGTCTAGGATTGCCTCACTGCTGCATAGAAAATCAGCAAAGCAATGCAAAGCCAGATGGTATGTATCAGTTAATGAATGGAAAACAGAAAACAACTTTAATTATTTGAGGAAAATGTCAGTTCTTTGAACCTTACCAAAGAAAGAAGGCGTAGTGATATAACAGAAATATGAAGTGGGAGATGGTAATTTATTTTTTTAATTATATTTTTATTGATTTTAGGAAGGGAGAGGGAGAGAGAGAGAAACATCAATGATGAGAGAGAATGATGACCAGGTGCCTCCTGCACGCCCCCTATTGGGGATCGAGCCCGAAACCCAGATATATGCCCTTGACCGGAATTAAACCCGGGACCCTCAGTCCGCAGTCTGACTCCCTATCCACTGAGTCAAACCAGCTAGGACAAGATGGGAATTTAGATTTAAGACTTAACTGTCACTTGCTTTCAGTGAGCTTAGGCAAGGCATTTTTCTGTCCTCTCTATTCTGCCCCTGTTTAATCCC
Organism: Plecotus auritus; assembly: GCF_963455305.1. Classification (NCBI taxonomy): domain Eukaryota; kingdom Metazoa; phylum Chordata; class Mammalia; order Chiroptera; family Vespertilionidae; genus Plecotus; species Plecotus auritus. Next base: position 89,716,869 of record NC_137775.1, on the reverse strand, counting down.
ATTTGGGGATAATAATACTTGGCTCTAACTGGTGGAGATATGAGGCTAAAGTGAGTTAATGTGTTTGAGAGTGCTTTGTGAAGCATAAAATAAATCTGCTTTTAGGTAAAGATGGACTTCAGCTTATAAGTGGATTGTGCTCCAAAAGTTTAAAAGTTGGATAGAACTTTCTTTCCCAAAGAAATGAATGATAAATAATGGTTAACTTCTAGACTGGCTCACAATAGTTGAGTTTACTCATAATACAGTTGATATTTTGCATATTTGCTACTCCAAAATATAGCAAAACCCATCATACACCTGTGGTATCCCCTTTTAAGTCACAAGGTAGTGGACACATTAAACTTTTTACATGTGTCCTTGGCATGGATGATCTGGCTCCAGTCTTGACCTATGTGGTACTAAGGATCATATTTTGAATTGTACAAGAGGGACCTAATTTCCTAGGCACCCGAGCAGGGGAAAGGCTCATAATGTAGGATTGGACCTCAAAGAGGAAGATGGTCCTCAACCTGAACAAGGGGTTCTGACTTCTGCTTCTCTTAGTGGAGCTAAGTCCCTGCCTGATGTTTGGTAAAGGTTATATCTTATTTGCTAGCCTCTCACCTAGCTAAATAAACTGGATGGAAAAGATGGGTTGGGTGGGGCATGAGGAAAGACAGATAATGACATTAGTTCACTTAAATTTAAAAACACCAAACAAAAGCAGTGACTATTCTGTTGTAAAAAACCCAGCTTTTATAATTGAAGGATGAGAGTTCCCTTCTGTTTTCAGACACTAGAAGTCAGTATATCTAATATGTAAATAGCATATTCATGCTAGGTGACTGATTAATGTATAAAATTGTATATTTTTAATAGGTATGAGTGGCTTGATCCAAGCATTAAGAAAACAGAATGGTCCAGAGAAGAAGAGGAAAAACTCTTACACTTGGCCAAGTTGATGCCAACTCAGTGGAGAACCATTGCTCCAATCATTGGAAGAACAGCTGCCCAGTGCTTGGAACACTATGAATTTCTTCTGTAAGTGGATCTCCAAAGGCAGTATTAAAATGTGTGTATATCTTCTGAATGAGTTTGAATAAAATTTTAACATTTTCTGTCTTTAAACATTTAGTTACAGATTTGAGTAAAGATAAAGGAACAAAGCTATTGGATTATATACTCCAAATCTTATGTGGTTGATCAAAATTGTTATTTATTCTGTTATATCCTTTTTAAGGGAATAATATAAAAATATACAAACCATACATGTTCATCATAGAAAACCTAGGGAAAAAATAGTAAAACAAATAAAAATCACTCATAATCACTGCTGAGAGTTAACCATTGCATCATTTTATTTCATCCCTAATTGTGTGTGTTTCTTGTATGACTGTACTGCATTTGTGATTAAGGGACTGCTTGGATCCTATTTTATAGTGAATGGAAAAACTGAAATTAGAGGGAATTTTAATACCATTTCTTTCAGGTGAAGCAATAGCAGGAATGCTTTATTTTGTTAATGCCTATTCATTGGGGTTATCTTTTTTTTAATTGAATGTATTGGGGTGACATTGGTTAACAAAATTACATAGGTTTCAGGGGTATAATTCTACAACACATCATCTGTACATTGTATTGTATGTTCACCACCCCAAGTCAAGTTTCCTTCTATCACCATTTATCCTCCCTTTACCCTCTGCTCCTTCCCCCCAACCCCTTTCTCCCTGGTAATCACCATACTTTTCTCTATGAGGGTTTTTGTTTTGTTTTGTTTGTTTCAGCTTAATCTCTTCACGGTTTTCACCCAGCCCCTCTATCCTCTCCCTTCTGACAACTGTCAGTCTGTTCTCTGTATCTGTGAGTCTGTTTCTATTTTGTTTGTTAGTTTAATTTGTTCATTAGATTCTACATGTAAGTGAAGTCATATGGTACTTGTCTTTCTCTGACTGGCTTATTTCACTTGGCATAATACTCTCCAGGTCCATCTATGCTGTCCCTTTGGGTTTTTGAAAGAAAAGAGTTCCAATGCTAGGAAATTTGGTATTTCTAAGACTAAATGGTATGGTAGAATGACTAACTCATCTGGATTCTTTTCTAGGGATAAAGCAGCCCAAAGAGACAATGAAGAGGAAACAACAGATGATCCACGAAAACTTAAACCTGGAGAAATAGATCCAAATCCAGAAACAAAACCAGCACGGCCTGATCCAATTGATATGGACGAGGGTAAGTGGATGCTTGTGAGGAATTTATTTCTTTGGTAACTTACACACTTCTCAGTCTTTTTAACTCTTTTAATTCCTTCCTAAACACCTCTGACTTTTTAGAATTCCAGTTCAATCTGATGTTGTTATTCTGTCTCATTTTATTTTATTTTTTATTTTAATAAATCTTTATTCAGATTATTACAATTGTTTCTCCTTTTTCCCCCCATAGCTCCCCTCCACCCAGTTCCCACCCCACCTTCTGCCCTTACCTCCCCATCACTGTCCTCATCCATAGGTGTATGATTTTTGTCCAGTCTCTTCATGAACCCCCCATACCCCTTTCCCCCTGAGAATTATCAGTCCACTCCCTTTCTATGCCCCTGATTCTATTATATTCACCAGATTATTCTGTTCCTCAGGTTTTTAATTCACTTGATTTTTAGGTTCACTTGTTGATAGATATGTATTTGTTGTTTATAATTTTTCTCTTTACTTTTTTCTTCTTCCTCTTCTTTAAGAATACCTTTCAGCATTTCATATAATACTGGTTTGGTGATGATGAACTCCTTCAGCTTTTTCTTATCTGTGAAGCTCTTTATCTGCCCTTCAATTCTGAATGATAGCTTTGCTGGGTAGAGTAATCTTGGTTGTAGGTTCTTGCTATTCATCACATTGAAAATTTCTTGCCACTCCCGTCTGGCCTGCTTAGTTTCTGTTGAGAAATCAGCTGACAGTTGTATGGGTGCTCCCTTGTAGGTAACTAACTGTTTTTCTCTTGCTGCTTTTAATATTCTCTCTTTGTCTTTTGCTCTTGGCATTTTAATTATGATGTGTCTTGGTGTGGTCCTCTTTGGATTCCTTTTGTTTGGGGTTCTGTGCGCTTCCTGGCCTTGTAAGTCTATTTTTTTCACCAGGTGGGGGAAGTTTTCTGTCATTATTTCTTCAAATAGGTTTTCAGTATCTTGCTCTCTCTCTTCTTCTGGCACCCCCATAATTCTGATGTTGGTATACTTGAAGTTGTCCCAGAGTCTTCTTACACTATCTTCAACTTTTTGGATTTTTTTTTTTGCTTTTTGCTTTTTCGGTTGAGTGTTTTTTGCTTCTTTGTATTTCAATTCTTTGACTTGATTTTTGTGTTCCTCTAGTCTGTTTTTGGGTCTCTGTATAATATTTTTTATTTCAGTCAGTGTATGCTTAATTTCTAGTTGGTCCTTTTTCATATCTTCGAGGGTCTCGTTATATTTATCGGCCTTTTCTAGGATATTCTTGAAAAGCCTTATAACCGTGGTTTTGAATTCTATATCCAATCGTTTGTTTTCCTCCATTTCTTTCGTTTGTGATCTGATTCTTTGATGCCGCATTTTCACTGCTTCCCTGAGTTGGTAAGGTAGATTTGTGTGCTAGGTTTCCAATATGGCCCAGTGAGTCTGCCTCCCCAGTTAACCTGAGGTGGACACTCTTGGTGCACCCCTTTGTGGACTGTGTGTACAGCCTTGTTGTAATTAAGTCTTGATTGTTGTTGGTATCACTGGGAAGAATTGACCTCCAGGCCAGTTGGCTGTAAGGATCAGCTGTGTCTATGCTGGGAGAAGTTCAGTGCTGGAGACAGCCTTATAGGATTAGACTTGCCAAATTGCAATAGCCTCTGTGCTCAGCTTGGATGGGGTGGAGTCTCAGTCTTGGCTTCCCGTCAGCCTTGCCCTTGCGCGCACATGCGCGCCTTCAGACCTCTGCCTTCCCTGGCTCCTGAGTCTCCGCCCGAGAGTCCAGACTCCCCCCACAAGAGCGTGGGTCCCCAGGGGCTCGCCTAGAACTGGGGTTCACTGCAGTCAGAACTGGAGCTCAGTGCAGTCAGGAGCCTCTGACTCCCCTTCCACTAGGGAAAGCCTGTGGCAACCTCTGCAGCCTTTGTGCGCACTGGCACGCGCACGCCTTCAGACTTCTGTCTTCCCCAGCTCCCGAGTCTCCGTCCGAGAGTCCAGACTCCCCCCACAAGAGCGTGGGTCCCCAGGGGCTTGCCTGGAACTGGGGTTCAGTGCAGTCAGAACTGGGGTTCAGTGCGGTCGGGGGCTTCCTTCCCCCTTCCGCCAGAGAAAGTCAGCCAGGCTCACAGCCGCCCTTCCTCTCTGCGCGCACAAAGACCCTTTGCTGTACCTCCAATTCTCTGTGAGCTTTTCTCTTTCCTTCTAGTTGTAGAATTTTCACTCAGCCAGCTTTCCTGTGGTTCTGGATGGTGTCCGTTCTGTCTTTTAGTTGTAGTTTTGAAATAGTTGTGCGAGGCAGCAGTTTAGGTCCTTACCTATGCCGCCATCTTGGTTTCTCTTCCTGTCTCATTTTAAATGTGTCCAGTCTTCTATTATAAAGTAATTGCTATTTTTGGACAGTGTCCCTTTTATCTTCTAATTTTTCAATTCATTTAATAAGTTAAGCAATGTAATACTTCTGGACAGATTGCCTGGAGGCTAGAGGTAAGCCCTTGAGATCCTGTATTCTTATTCCCATTCTGTGGAGAGAGCCAAGAAGTCAGGATATGGGCTCCAGTCCTATTAACTACTTTTTTGATTTTAGGCAGGTAATTTAATCTGCGGATAAGCACTACCGCGAGACTATGATGGAGATTTAGGATGACTCCTTGAGACATTGAATGCAGAATCAGAGGATCTGGATTTTAGACCTGTGTCTGCCATTTATTAGCTGTTTGACCTTAGGCAAGTCATATAATATCTTTGAGCTTTGATTCTATTTCCTGCCAGATGGAGAATAATATCGATCTTATAGGATTGTTGTGAACCATTCAGTGAATATTGAGTTTCTAAAATTTGTTTCAGGGTAGTGGTTCCCAAAGGCTGACAATGGCTGGTCTCGCTGCATTATTGTTACGTGGGAAACTTTTAAAAATATAGGTACTAGAGCCTCCCCTGGAGATAACCGAGTCAGTAATTTCAGGGTGGAGGGGTGACCCTGGAATCTGAGATTTTTCAAAGGTCCCTTATGATTTCATTGGACAGCCTTGTATAGGAACTGGCCTAAGGCATCAGTAATGAGGAGAGAAATACTTCTGAGGAAAAAAAGGTGTATCTAGTGAAGATGATCAGTTCCTTTATAATTAAATAGTAGTTCTGCAATATTTCACAATTTGTGCCTTGCCAGGTAGATGATAATGAAGGATATGATAATTATAGCCACTTTTTAATGAAAACTTGCTAGATGCTTTTTCTAATTTCATTTTACTTAGCTCTTCTCAAAATACCTGTTATGTAGGAATTGTATTTATTTATAGGAGATGTTTTTTCTCATCTTAAGCACTAGAGTACGTCTCTCACATGCCTTGCTTCTATTGGAGAAGAACTTAGTTTTTCTTCTCTTTATTTTTGTAGATGAACTTGAGATGCTTTCTGAAGCCAGAGCCCGCCTCGCTAATACTCAGGGAAAGAAGGCCAAGAGGAAAGCAAGAGAGAAACAATTGGAAGAAGCAAGGTATGGTTGTTTCCATTCATAGTTGAACAATTAAGTCTGTGCAGCCTTAGTCTGATATAACTGCATGATTTATCCAACCCTGTTGATGAGTAGTAATTAGAATTATTCAATTCTAGTTTTGGTAATATTCTTTATTGCTTTGGAAACATCTTACTTTTCCCTCTAATCATTTCAGAATATAGAAAAAAAGACATTAAAATTTTTTTGGTAAGATATGGCAGAAGTAATGCCCAGGTAGTCTACTCAGCATGTTGGATTTTTCTGTTAGCACAGGAGTGCTTCTTTGTTGTAGCCATCTTGGAGTTAGATGGCTAGAGGAGACACAGGCTATATGACTTTTGCATGATTGCCGGTTAGTTACTCTCCTTGATTGGTTTTGGGCAGGTACTGACTTAAAACAGGAAACTTGACTGAACTTAGAGGGAGTTAATGATTCTTAAACCATATTTTAACTTTCACAGAATTTTTTTTTTTTTAAATATATTTTATTGATATGTTACAGAGAGGAAGGGAGAGGGATAGAGAGCTAGAAACATCGATGAGAGAGAAACATCGATAAGCTGCCTCCTGCACACCTCCCACTGGGGATGTGCCCGCAACCAAGGTACATGCCCTTGACCGGAATCGAACCCAGGACCCTTGAGTCCACAGGCCGACGCTCTATCCACTGAGCCAAACCGGTTTCAGCAGAAATTTTTATTTAAAAAGTGTGTTTAGTGTTGAACTCTATTCAAGGTTTTCTCCACTTTCCCCTTCCTTTTTCCTATTTATTTATTTATTTATTTATATTTTTATTGATTCCAGAGAGGAAGGGAGAGGGAGAGAGAGAAACATCCATGATGAGAGAGAATCATTGATCGGCTGCCTCCTGCAGGCCCCCTACTGGGGGATCAAACCCGAAACCTGGGCATGTGCCCTTGACCGGAATCAAACCCGGGACCCTTCCATCCGAAGGCCGAAGCTCTGTCTACTGAGCCAAACCGGCTGGGGCTCCTTTTTCCTTTTGATTAGAGCTATGATTGACATCATTCCTAATAGCCCAGAAGTGGATAAAGGGAATACCTGAACTGTATAATGCTTATTAGCTTTTGGAGTTTAGGCATTGTAATAACTTCCCTAGCATACACAGCTGCCTATTATGGTCCCCAAACCAGAAAGTGCTTCCTTACCTAATGACTAGTATTGTGTTAATGGTTTCCCCAATAATGGCTTTGTAGTGCCAGATCCTTGGATGGAGGATTATTTTATGCTTGAGGATGCTTGTTGGCATAGCTGGCCAGTCACTAGCCCAGAATAGTTACTTATGATGGGAGAATGATTGGGCTGGGACAGTAAGCAAAAACCAAGGGGAGGTACTAAAATTTCTGTCCAGTCTCAGCCACCTTTCTGTACATTTGTTAGGGTTAAATAATTTGAGTAAGGTTGAAAAAAATCACTTTTCCATTTTTGTCCATGGTTGGTTGGGAAACATTTTTTTGAGCCTTTTAACCATTGGGATTGGGCCCAGGATGTGGCAAGTGCATATATGAAAAATCTCCAAGTTTGGCTGACATTGCTTGCTTTAATTAAAAATTTTCAGCGTTAGCTCAGCCGGCATGGCTCGGTGGTTGAGTGTTGACCTATGAACTAGGAGGTCACCGTTTGATTCCTGGTCAGGGCACATGCCGGGTTGCGGGGTTGATCCCCAGTGTGAAATATGTTGGAGGTAGCCGATTTATGATTCTCTCTCATCATTGATGTTTCTATCTCTCTCTCCCTCTCCCTTCTCTGAAATCAATAAAAATATATTATAAAAATTTTCAGCTATAAATTTGCCCTACACCTTCTTGTAGATTTTTTTAGACGGTCTACACATCTTTATAATTTATTTTGCATGTACTAGTATATCAGAGATTTTCAACCTTTTTCATCTCATGGCACACATAAACTAATTATTAAAATTTTGTGACATACCAAAAAATATATTTTTTGTCAATCTGACCAAAAATATAGGTATAATTTTGATTCATTCACACCAGATGGCTGTTATTGTGTTGGCTGGTGTCATTTTTTAAATTTGGTAATCTAAGGGAAAAGACGTCAGTGCCCCTGACTAAGTAGTCAGGTAATGCATATTCTAAAAATTCTTGCCGCACACTGGCTGAAAATTGCTGGACTAGACTAGGTCTGTATGCAAAATGCAGTGCAGGACTATTTAAATGCTAAGTTACTCATCTGTTTTATAACTTAAAGCTTTTTATTGATTGCAAAAATAACACATTTTTCCTTCTATTTTACTTTGGGGGCATGGTTGATATAATGCTATAGAGCTTGGCTATATTCACTTAATATTATATTGCAGAGGTTTTCTAATGTCGTTTGAAGTCTATTTATTTAAAGCAGGGGAAGGGGAGCATCTGGTCTGCGGGCCATATAAGGCCCACAAAATCATTTGGTCTGGCTCTACTAAGGCGTTAGGGGTGAGTTAATTAAATGTTTGACCAAATATAGCAGGCTAATTTTAAGTTGATAATTCTGTATGGCCCACAAATGATGTTATAAATGTCCAAATGGCCCTTGGTGGAAGAAAAAAGGTTACCCACCCCTGATTTAAAGAATGAAGTTATTTTAACTTTTGAAATGTGTCCTTTGAAACCTTTTTTTTTAATTTTTATTATATAGGATTTAATGGGGTGACATTAGTCCACGTGAACATACAGATTACATATGTGGATTACTAAAACCTTTTTTAATATACATGTATATTTATGTGTATATACACACAAAACAACATTTATATAAGATTAGATCAAACTTTGTATAGTGTTTTTTTTTTTTGTTTGTTTGTTTGTTTTTTTTTTAATTAATTCTTAGAGAGGAAGGGAGAGGGATTGGGAGAAACATCTGATCGGCTGCCTCTTGCATGCCCCCTACTAGGGATTCAGCTGGCAACCTTTCCATGCACTGTCAACACCCAACCAACTGAGCCACACTGGTCAGGGCCTATATATATATTGTTTTGATGAGAAGTCAGCTGTTAATTTTATTAAGATTCACTTGTAAGTGTTGAGTCATTTCTCTCTCTTGCTGCTTTCAAGGTTTTCTACTTGTCTTCGGCTTTTTAGCATGTTTTAAATATGTTTCTGTTTGTGGATTTCTTTGTTATGTTTATCTTAGAGTTTTGAACTTTATGAATGTGTAGGTTAATGGTTTTCAGTAAAATTGGGAAATTTTTATTCATTACTTCTTGAAGTATTTTTCTCCCTTTTTCCCTCTCTTTTGCTACTCCTTTTGTGTATATGTTGGTGCACTTAATGGTGTCCCACCACATTTCTGTGAGGCTCTGTTCATATTTCTTCATTCTTTTTTTCTCTGTTCTTCAGATTGCATAATTTTTAAGTTTGCTAATTCGTTTTTTTTTAAAAATATATTTTTATTGATTTCAGAGAGGGAGAGAGATAGAAACATCAGTGATGAGAGAGAATCATTGATTGGCTGCCTCCTGCACGCCCCCTACTGGGGATCAAGTCTGCAACCCGGGCATGTGCTCCTGACCGGAATCGAACCTGGGACCTTTCAGTCCAAAGGCTGATGCTCTATCCACTGAGCCAAACCGGCTAGAGGGCGAGTTTGCTAATTCTTTTATCAGTTTGAATCTACTGTTGAACCCTTCTGGTGAAGTTTTCATTCCAGCTTTATACTTTTCAACTCCAGAATTTTCATGTGGTTCTTTTTTTATTAATCCTCACTCAAGGATATTTTTTTCCATTGCTTTCTAGAGAGTGGAAGGGAAGGAAGAGAGGGGGAGAGAGAGAGAAACATGGATGTGAGAGAGACACATCAATTGGTTGCCTCTCACATGTCCCCTGACCAGAGCTGGGGAACTGAGGTACATGAGGTATGTGTGCCCTTGACCAGGAATTGAACAGTGCATGGGCCCATACCCTAATCACTGAACAACACTGGCCAGGGCTTCTCTTTACTTCTTTAATCATAGTTTCCTTTTATTCTTGGAACATATTTATAATGGCTCCTTTGAAGTCTGTCTGTTAAATACGACATCTGGTAGCTCTCACAGACATTTTCTGCTTATTTACTGATGTATGGGCTATGCTTTCCTGTTTCTTTGCATATCTCATAACATTTTATTGAGAACTGTAGAACTTAGAGGGTGTATTATAGTAATCTTGGGTACTAGTGTTCCTCACACCTAGTTATTGTTATTTGCTTGTTTACTTGTTTAGTGACTGTCTATTTAGTAAAGTCTGTTCTCCCCTTCCTTCATCTCAGAATTGTGAAGCCTCCGATCTTACTCTTCTTGAAGTATGCCCACAGTCAGCTTGGGGTAACATGGCTTTGACAGGACTTTATTTGACATCTTTTTTCCTGGCTACACCCAACTCTAGAATTGCTAGCTGATTGCTTTATTGTTTTCAACAGTGTTTTGGGGTATAAATTACCTCACAAACTGATCCAATCAAATTTGGGCTCCTTTGAAGGGATAGTTTCTGGGTTTGATATTTGTTCTGACCCCAGGGGGCCTTCTCCCACCTGCCTCTCTGTTTCTCTCTGGCAAACTAGTGGGCCTACTTAGTCTACTATCTTCAATGACAGTGTCTTCCCAGTTACTTCACCCCAACTTTCACTATTTTGAGTACCCGTAGGCTTAACTTCTCCATGCTTTGTGGAGTGATTTGGAGTTCCTGTTTTACTGCTGCACTCTGATGTGCTTGTCTCTGCATGACATCCTTACTTTAGGAGTTGAGTGCTTGGTGAGGCGGTGAAGCACTCCAGCTTTCCTCAGCCTGCCTGTCCCAGCATGGAACCCTCGTCCCACAATCTGGGGCAGAGGCAGTTGGGGCTTTAGTATTCTCAGAAGCAATGTGCTCAGGATAGAGCCTTTTCCTGGGCAGAAGAAGGAAGCCAGGACTTCTCAGCTCCTCTGGATGGGATTAGCCTCAGTAGTAGGTATCTGGAGGCAGGATGAGAAATGCTGCTCCTGGAATAAAAGCCCTCCTACTGGGAGCTGGAGAAGAGACCTCAGACGCCTGTGTTCTTGGCTGCACCAGTGGAGTTTCCATCTCCCTGAGCTGGGCGGGAGGAAGAGGAGAAGGAGTTTTAGTAGGTTTTCTTGAATAAATGTTTCTTCATTTATCCCCTTAGGATCTTTTGCAGAGACTTAAAATTATTTAAAATAAAAAATTTAAAACTGATTTTTGTCTGTTCTGCTAGAGTGGGTCTGCAGAGCCTCTTCAAGCTGGAAGTTGCTCCTATACTTGATTTTTCTGGATTGATATCTCCCCCCTTTAATATTGTGAATAACTTTCTCACCATTAAATCATTAAAATTATGGAATCATTAGAAAGTACAAATAAAGTGAAAATTAAATAAAATTCCAACTTCCAGTGATAATCACTGTTAATATTTTGGGGGGCATCCTTCACATCTCCCCACACATATATTCATTAATAGATACACATATAATTTTACATGTTGTTCTGTAACATGTAAACTTTGAAAATTTTTACATGGCAGTGTGTCTTGGGCATCTTTCCATGTCAAAATAGATTTAAAGACTTTTTTTTTTTTTAAATATATTTTATTGATTTTTTACAGAGAGGAAGGAAGAGGGATAGATAGTCAGAAACATCGATGAGAGAGAAACATCGATCAGTTGCCTCTTGCACACCTCCTACTGGGGATGTGCCCGCAACCAAGTTACATGCCCTTGACCGGAATCGAACCCGGGACCTTTCAGTCCGCAGGCTGACGCTCTATCCACTGAGCCAAACCGGTTTTGGCAGATTTAAAGACTTTTTAAAGGTTATATGGATGGCTGTATAATATCCTGTCTTATAGCTATGTATAAATTCATTTAACTAGTTTCTTATTGTTGGATGTTTAGATTATGCTGGTTATCTGCCATTACAAATAGTGCTTGAAGGACAGTTTTATAGCTAAGTCCTTGTTCATGCTCTTATTTATTTCCTTAGGCTAAGGTTGGGTTAAAAAAAATGTGAAAAACATTAGTGTTTTAGTGTATATTTCTAAATTCTCTCTGGGGAAAGCTACACCAATTTACTTTCTTAACTGCCAGTGTGGTAGAGTCTCCGCTTTTTAGCACCATTGCCATTAAAACAAGACAAAAAGCTGAATGCTAGTAATTAGAAATACAGAAATGGTACTTGTTAATTTAATTTGTGACTTTAAAAGTATTAGTTAAGTAGACCTTTTGTCATTACAGCAATTTGTATTTTTTTTCCTTAGTGAATTGTTTATTTCCTATTGTTTATTTCAGTTGGGTTGCATAAATTCTTTATATCTAACCATTCCTAATAATTACAAATATTTTCTCTATTATTTGCTTTTTAATTTTGCTTTATGATTTTTTAAAAAAAATATTTTATTAATTTTTTACAGAGAGGAAGGGAGAGGGATAGAGAGTTAGAAACATCCATCAGCTGCCTCCTGCACACTCCCCACTGGGGATGTGCCCGCAACCAAGGTACATGCTCTTGACTGGAATCGAACCTGGGACCCTTCAGTCCGCAGGCTGACGCTCTATCCACTGAGCCAAACCGGTTAGGGCTGCTTTATGATTTTTTGAAAATAGTGCTACAGAGATATTAAATTTCAAAGCCTTTGTTCTTTTCCTTTGTCTTTTATTTATATTTGGTGAGTACATTCCCACCCATAGATAAGATACATATTTATTTACACATAGTTTCTTCTGGTTTTTATTTTTGCTTTTGTATGTGTGTACTCTAAATTCAAACTGAACTTTATTTTGGGGAATGGTATGCGGTGAGGATTTTATTTCTCAAATAACCAATTAGTTTTCTTAACACTATTCGATAATCCATCCCTTACCCATGGCATATGATTTTTAAGGTGGTCTTGTGTTCTTTTTCTTCAGGCGTCTTGCTGCCCTCCAAAAGAGAAGAGAACTTCGAGCAGCTGGCATAGAAATTCAGAAGAAGAGAAAAAAGAAGAGAGGAGTTGATTATAATGCTGAAATCCCATTTGAAAAAAAGCCTGCTCTTGGTTTCTATGATACTTCAGAGGAAAACTACCAGGCTCTTGATGCAGATTTCAGGAAGTTAAGACAACAGGATCTTGATGGCGAGCTAAGATCGTAAGTGCCTTTCTGATTTTGAAAATAGAAAGGTACAGTAGGAATTTTATGGAGGGCCAGGTATTATCCTGTCAGCATCATATTTTTATTAGCACAATGATAGTAGCCAACGTATGCTTTTATTTATTTAACTAGAGGCCTGGTGCACGAAATTCGTGCACAGAGGGGATTCCTCAGCCTGGGCTGACCCTCTCCAATCTGGGACCCCTCGGGGGATGTCCGACTGCTCTGTGGGATCAGGCCTAAACTGGCAGTCAGACATCCCTCTCGCAATCTGGGATGACTGGCTCCTAACCACTCACCTGCCTGCCTGCCTGATCACCCCTAACCCCTCTGCCTGATCGCCCCTACCTTGCCCCCTGCCTGCCGGATCACCCCTAACCTCTCTGCCTGATTGCCCCTAACTGCCCTCCCCTGCCAGCCTGATCTCTCCCTCAACTGCCTTCCTCTGCTGGCTTGATCTTCCTTAACTGCCTCTGCCTCAGCCCCCACCACTATGGCTTTGTCTGGAAGGAAGTCGGACGTCTGGAAGATGGCTGGTCGCCCTGGTCTAATTAGCATATTACCCTTTTATTAGTATAGATGGGCTCACCTTTCTGAGAAAAATCAGTCCTGTGTTTGTCCTGTGTTTGGCATAGAATGCTCTTTGGAGCTCTTGAAATGTCAGCACTGCTCTTGGTGAACTGTCTACTCACTGGAGTCACAATCTTAATTTAAGATTTATGTATATTTGTAAATAGCTTAGTTTTACTAATAGCCTGAAGGAATCTGTCAATATCTGGTTTATTTTTTTTTTTGTCTTGCATTCTACAAATTTGTACTTCATGGGGATAAGTAGGTATATTTATTGCAGAGGATTTTGCCTATAAAAAACTCTAAGGGATTTTTAGAGTTTCTTTAATTCTTATATCTGAAAATTGTGGGGAGAATCATTTATGATTGTCAAAGATTTTTAGTTTTTCATTTTCTGATTGACATATTATTTCTATTGCATGAATTATTACTAAACAACTGACATTAGCCACTGTAAAACAGGGTTTTCTTGGATGTACTCCATTATATTTATTTCTTAAATTAGGTAGCTTTGACAAATAAAGAGCTTAAAGATGAAAACATTTGGAAGGAGTAGACTAGATGGGGGAAGAGGATGGCATGCAGAAGGGGAGGAGGCATTCCTGAGCTTTAAAAGTCCGCCTTGAGCCTGTCTTTCAGTTTCCTGATAACTTTTTGGTGTAATTTGTCATGACTTAAATATTCATTTTAAAAGTTTTGTGAATTTAAAAAGTCATAAACAATTGAATAAAAGTTTTAAAGGGATATTTTAAAATTCACAATATTTTAATTTTATTCCCTTTATATAATTGTTTTTCTTTCTATATACTTTATGATTTTTCTATGTAAACATATTTTTATATAAGTATAATATGATATAGGAATAGTTTTATGTTATTTTGAAGTTATATGTAATGTTTAGCTTATAGTCTTTATAGTATACTAGAGGCCCGATGCACGAAATTCGTGCAAGGGGCTCAGCCCTCGCAGCCACGCTGGCTGCCTTGGCCCACACAGTCAAAGCGGCTGCCTCTGCCTCAGCCCTCACAGCCACGGCTTAGTCCAGAAGGTCGTCCGGTCTAATTAGTGTATTATGCTTTTATTATTATAGTTATTATTATTATTATATAATAACTATTAAGACCAGATAGTTTTAATAGTTAATCGTTAAATTACTTAATATTTCTGTTTTCTTAATAATTCTATTATTATTCTAAGTCCTCATTCTTCATGAATTAGTGGGTAGGTAATGGTGTAGGAACCAACTTAATATATATAGTTTTTGTTTGTTAATTAGTAATTTTCTTAGAAATGGGATTATTTTGTTCAAAATGTATGAGTATTTATATGGCTTTCAATGTCATTGCCTTTATGTAACTTAAAAATCTCTTCTCTACCTTGATCCATGACAGTGAAAAAGAAGGAAGAGATAGAAAAAAAGACAAGCAGCATTTGAAAAGGAAAAAAGAATCTGATTTACCATCAGCTATTCTTCAAACAAGTGGTGTTTCTGAATTTACTAAAAAGAGAAGTAAACTAGTACTTCCTGCCCCTCAGGTAATATGATAAAAGCATATTTTTCATTGTGTGAACTCAAACACTGATCATTTATTCAGCAAATATTTGAGGCCTTATGTGCCAAGTTTTTGTTAGGTGCTAGATGTTCTTCAGAAATTCACGGCATAGCCCTGGCTGGGTGGCTCAGTTGATTGGAGCCTCATTCTGTACACCAAAACGTTGTCAGTTCGATTCCCGGTTAGGGCACATAACTAGGTTGCTGGTTTGATCCCCGGTTGAGGGAGTACGGGAGGCAACCACTTGATGTTTTTCTTTCACATTGATGTTTCACTCTCTCCCTTCCTCTCTCTAAAAAAATCAATTAAAAAATTCACGGTGTAATTATATCAGGCCTGAAACTGCTCATATGATGGTTCAGTAATTGTCAACTCTTGGCAAGTTGTCAGCAGATTAGGACTCTGGGCCTCTTTTTTGTGGCAGACTAGAATAAAGGTATTGTTTGACTTTGTGGACTTGAGGCTGCTTACTTTTAGTGAATGTTTTGTCATGTCATATTTATATTTTTGAGGCAATAGCAGTGAAAAATCAGTGTGGGAATTGTGAAGAAGAGAGAGAGAAACATTCCTTCTCTCAGCTTATCACAGTCTTTATGTTTTTTACTTCATTATAGTTGGTTAGAACCATGGGGATATTGAATAATCTCTTGGTTTTTTGAAAGACTCTGCAGATGAAAAAGGAATTTATTTAGTTATTTTTTTCCATAGGAGTGGAACCGACTAAACTCTTGTTCTGTTTTGAGTAGTACAGCTCTATAAAATTTATTTATTTAAATATTTTTATTGATTTCAGAGAGGAAGGGAGAGAGAGAGAGATTGAAACATCAATGATGAGAATCATTGATTGGCTGCCTCCTGCACGCCCCCTACTGGGCATGGAGCCCATATTGGGGCATGTGCCCTTGACTGGGAATTGAACCTGGGACCCTTCAGCCTGCAGGCGGCTGCTCTGTCCACTGAGCCAAACCAGCCAGGGCTGGCTCTGTAGAATTTAGACAGTTTAGTGGAGCAGAGGGATGGACTTAGGAGGCCAGCGGGGAGCTTCTCTCACCAAATAAGTGCACTGGCAGCATCAACACAATATTCTTTGCCGCAAGGAAAATAATTTGACAGATGCTACCATTTCTAGTAGTGATATTTCTAAAATTGAGATTTTGCCTATTATTTTTTTCCTTAGTACTCCTTAGAATATATATTTTAGTAAAATTACCAAGATAACATATTTTGATTTTCTTAGGGACCTTGTGAATGAGTGGATTCTCTGTGTGATATTTTAATTGTTTTTCAGTCACCACCCCAACCCCCCATATGATAGTTTTGTACAAACACTATGATAGTTTTGTACAAACACCAGTTTTTGGTATATTAATATGTTGCTTATTTTAAAAGATTTTTAGTGTGGAAATACACTCAAGACTTTGTAGCTTGATACCATGGAATTTCTCCCTTCACCCCCTGCCACTCACATACATTATATAGGAAAGACTTTAAAAAAACTGTGTTATGGAAATTTTCAAATCCACAAGTGTAAAGAGAGTGGTATAGTGAACCCTGTGTACTCATCACACAGCTTCAGCAGTTTATCTTTCTGGAATATGGAAATTTTAAGTTGTGTTGTTTTCTGGTTAGTATACTGTTTACTGTGATAACTTTCTTTTTAGATTTCAGATGCAGAACTCCAGGAAGTTGTGAAAGTAGGCCAAGCAAGTGAAATTGCACGTCAGACAGCTGAGGAATCTGGCATAACAAACTCGGCTTCCAGTACTCTTTTGTCTGAGTACAATGTCACCAACAACAGCATCGCTCTTAGAACACCACGAACGCCAGCTTCTCAGGACAGAATTCTGCAGGTAAGGTGTCATATAGTAGAATGAGCCTTTCACTTTTTGTTATTGTAAGGATTATGAAGCAGAACACTGAGTGGTTTGGTTTTGTTTCTTTACAGTTGAAACTGAATCCTGAATGCATGGATCCTAGAGATTTCTGTAGTAGGGAAGCTAAATCAGCAGATTCAGTAGTTAGGCAGTTTTCTTCCTACATTTATTAAGTCTTAGTTCTTGGGGTTTTTGTGAAGGTAGCCCTTCTATCTTCATTAGTCTTTAGTACCTGTCAGTAAAGCACTGCATTTTAAAATTGCCCGTTGCCTAGCAATCCTAGAAAGAAGTCAGATGTGTGTGGTAAGTAATTTTTAAAACTTCCCTGCATTTCTGTACTTAGCTTGGCATAGGCTGCCATCCTTCTTCCTCTCCTTAACACTTGAGGTACACAGCTCTGTATGTTCTTAGGGTGTCTGCATGTCAGAGAATAGCCAAACCTAACAAAACACCATTGAGTCTTTACCCTTACATCTCATTTCCTTTTCTCTAATAGAAATGTCATTTTAAGGTCTTGATTCAGGAGTCAAGTAGTCCTGTATGGCTTAGTAAGAAAACAGTTGTGTCCTTCATCACTTGTTTGTTCTCTAGAGGCACCAATTACAATTCTCTGTTTTTACTAAGTTATTGCTAAGACACTTGTTACATGTTGATTTCCGCCCTCCCCGCCCCCCCCCCCCCCCCAGTTTTAGGCATTTTTTTCCAACCAGAATTTAAACATATGGCTCCCTTACATCCTCTGCCTCTGTCATTCATACACACTCTTTCCATTCCCTCATTCTCCATTATAGTTATACGCCATTATAGTTATCAGAGGCCTGATGCACAAAATGTGTGCAAGGGGCTTGGCCCCCACTGCCGCAGCGGCTGTGGGCCTCTGCCTTGGCCCCCGCCCACCGAGGCTTTGTCTGGAAGGATGTCCGGTCTAATTAGCATATTACGCTTTTATTATTATAGAAGATAGTTATAGTTACATCATAATTTTGGTTAGCTCCACATTCATGGTTTATCTTATGATTATGTAAACCATAGTCCATTATGAGCCACAAAGTGCCTTATAATTACTGCACAGTATTTTTTTTTAGTTAATACTTGTTTTATTCTGTTGTTAAGTTTTCTGATTACTTAGCACTAATTCAACTCCAGACTATATATTAACTGTAAATCTCCTGTAATTTAGGTATTCTTATCTTTTTGAAGAAGACTTTCCTCAAAATTCTGAATATTCTAGTCTGGACTGATTACTCTTAAGATCTTGTTTACAGCTCCTTTTTTAAATTTCTTTCCATTGTCACCCTAGAAAGTCCCTTGGATGTCCTCTTTCCTGGCTCCCTGTCTTTGGCTGTCTTCCTTGTTAGTGAAGCATGCCCTTCAGTAGCTTTCTGAGGAAGCGTTCATTGAAGATGGAAGTTTTAAGACTTGGCATATCTGTGAATTACTGTTCTACCTTCTTATATAATTAGTAGTATAACTGGGTTTAGAATTCCAAATTGAAATGGTTTTTGTTCAGTTTTGAAGGCAGTGCTCCAGTGTCTTCTAGCTTCCATTATTGCTGTTGAGACCAGTGCCATTCAGATTAATAGGAAACCTTTGTTTTTCTTTCTGTGGAAGTTTATATGCACTTCTCTTTTTCACAAGCATGCTTCTTGGTGTGGGTCTGTTTTTAACCATTGTGCTAGGTACTCTGGATCTTTGCATTCTGGAGACTCATGTCCTTCAATTCTGGGAAGTTAGTGTATTTTGAAATTTAATAAAATTTCCTCTCTTTCTTTGATCTGTTCTCTCTATGAACCTCAAATTTTCTTATTTGTTTCTGTCTGGTTTTCTGTCTTAATTACCTTTTTGACTTATTGCTAGGAGATTTTCTGAATTTTATCTTTATTCAGTTTTAAAGTTTCTATTATCATATTTTTAATTTCCAAGAGTTCTTTTTAAAATGTGGTCAATTTTTTAACATCGAATTCTTATTTATGAATAGCTCTTCTGTCCTTCTCTTAGGCTATTAATGATGGTTTTGTTTTTATAGGTTTTCTTTTCCCTGCATAGTCTTTAAATTCCTTTTGTTAGTTTTATTCTCTATCTTTCATATGAGATGTTTCCTTAAATGTCTTTTGATCTTTGGCTCTCCTTCTATATCTAGGGGGTAGGTGTGGGGCACTTAAAACTGATTAGAAGTTCCTTAGGTGTTGGGGGGGGGCTCCCTGACTCTAGGCTTCCTTGTAGGCTGAACCTGCAGGGGAGTTTCACTGGGGAACTCTTGATGTCAGTATTTCTAGATCTTTTTACCAGAGAAGTAAGTAGCTTCCATTTTCCTGCCTGGAAGGCATCAAACTGGCCAGCCTTTTGGGAACCTAGATGGGGAAAAATGCTTTGTACTTGGAATAGCAGAAAGAGCACACAATTGATAATGTGAAATGTAAGGTTCTTTTCATTAATAGTGAATAATGAATTAAGCCTTGTTACAGTTATCTTCATTTTGCCCAAGAACCTGGTGGTTTAAAAATTGTGTTATACTCATGGTTTCTGTGGGTCAGGAATTCAGATAGGGCATAGAAGGAACAGCTTGTGTCAGCTCCATGTATCTAGGGCCTCAGCTAGGATGACGCAACATTTGAGGGTGACTTGATAGATAGGGGGCCTGGAATCATCTTTTCATGTTTGGTGTTTGCTGCTGTCTGTGCTGGGAATGTGGAGTAAATTTACACTTGGCCTCGCCTTTCTCACAGCATGGTGGCATCAAAAGTTGAACTTCTCCCGTGGTCTCTCAGTGCTCCAATGTGAGTTGTTGTAGTGAGTGTGTGGGAAGCTGCATTTTTTTTTTTCTCCTTGTCTTGGAAGGCAAGCACTGCATTCTGTTAGTTATAAGTGAGTCCACCCAGATTCAAGAGGAAGGATATAGACTTCACCTCATGATGGACGGAGTGTCAAGGTTGGATTATAACAAAAGCATGTGAGATGAGAGATAATGATTGTGACTATCTTGAAAAATAACAATCTTACTGAACCTAAATTGCGTATTAAGAGACTTGTAGGTACAGTGATAGGAATGTATACAGGATTATAGTGGAGGGACTGAGTCAAGCAAGACTTCAGAAATGAACCTGCTCACATGAGTTGTCTTATGAAGTGATAGGCCAGCTGGTGGTGTCAACTTCCTAGTGGGAGAATCAGATTTAGAGAGGCTAATGAAAACTAGATATACAGTTAGTGACAAAACTAGATTAAAGTTTAGTTCTGACATTTAGCCCAAACTCACATTGGAAAATTGGAATTCTTAGTTCTTTATGATTATAAAGAGGTTTGGCACAGGTAATAGGAGAAGCTTTTAGATAAATGGTTATGCCATATCTGAGGCCACAAAAGCATTTCTTAACATATCAAAATTTATTCTTAAACTTCTGAGGTGCTATGTTAGGTTGACAGAGGAGTGGAAGTACTGAATCTGCCATGGCCTAGTAGTCATTTTCTCTCTTGGTTTTCATTAAGAAAATGTATAAGAATTTTGTTTGTTTTAAGATTTGTATAGTAGTACCAGAAGACAGGATTCTGTCTTCTGTCTAAACTGTTGAAATACTTTATTTTCTCATTAATCAGGAAGCCCAGAACCTCATGGCCCTGACCAATGTGGACACCCCATTAAAAGGTGGACTTAACACACCTTTGCACGAGAGTGACTTCTCAGGAGTGACTCCGCAGCGGCAGGTTGTACAGACTCCAAACACAGTTCTTTCAACCCCATTCAGGTATGTATCCTATATAATAAAAGAGTAATATGCAAATTAACCATCACTCTGCTATACCCACAAGCCACGCCCACAAGCCAATCAGGAGCGAATATGCAAATAAACCTAACCAACATGGCTACGGCCACAGAGAGCAGGAGGGAGGCTTGGGTTTCCCCAGCGATGGAGGAAGCCAAGTTTTCCGCCTGCCCTTGCCGGCCTAGGCCTCCACTCAAGGCTACAAAGTTTCAATGATAGAAGATACATAAAACCAAACAGAAATGGCGGCAGCCACAGAGCAGGAAAGAGCAGGAGGCTAGGGTTGCCCCCGGTGATGGAGGAAGCCAAGCTTTCCACACACCCTGGCTGGCCCAGGCCTCCGCTTAAGGCTACAAAGTTTCAATTATAGAAGATACATAAATCCAAAAAAAAAAAAAAAATGGCTGCCGCCACGGAGCAAGCAGAAGGCTTGGCTCTGCTCCAGGCTACAAAGTTTCAATTGTAGAAGATAAACCCCAGATACCAGGGCCTCTGCTTGGATCGCCAGGGGGCGTGGCCGGCCTGCAAACCACCACAGGCCCCTCGCCCAGTCCGCCTCACACCCCAAGGGAACCCCCACCCTGATCTGGGACACCCTTCAGGGCAAACCAGCTGGCCCCCACCCGTGCACCAGGCCTCTATCCTATCTAATAAAAGAGTAATCTGCAGCTTGACCATCACTCCAACACACAAGATGGCTGCCCCCATGTGGTCAAAGATCCTGCCCCCATGTGGACACAAGATGGCTACCACAAGATGGCCAGTAAGGGAGGGCAGTTGGGAGGGACCAGGCCTGCGAGGGAGGGCAGTTAGGGGCGATAAGCCTACAGGGGAGGGCAGTTAGGGGTGACCAAGCCGGCAGAGGAGGGAAGTTGGGGGCGACCAGGCCTGCAGGGAAAGGCAGTTGGGAGGGACCCAGGCCTGCAGGGGAGGGCAGTTAGGGGTGACCAGGCCTGCAGGGGAGGGCAGTTAGGGGCAAACAGGCTGGCAGGGGAGCAGTAAGGCATCAATCAGGCTGGCAGGGGAGTGGTTAGGGGGTGATCAGGCTGGCAGGCAGAAGCGGTTAGGGGCAATCAGGAAGGCAGGCAGGCGAGCGTTTGGGAGCCAGCAGTCCTGGATTGTGAGAGGGATGTCCGATTGCCCGTTTAGGCCCGATCCCAGTAGGATCGGGCCTAAACGGGCAGTCGGACATCCCTTGAGGGGTCCCAGATTGGAGAGGGTGCTGGCTTGGCTGAGGGACACCACCCTCCCCCATGTACGAATTTCGTGCACCGGGCCTCTAGTCTGTATATATAAAAGGCTAAGCGACTGTCCAACCAGTAGCTAAGATGCGCACTGACTATCGGGGCAGACACAACGCAGAAGCTGCTGAGCTGCGGTGACTTGGCAGCGGTGGTTCTCGGGTGACGCACCCTGGAACCAGAGAGGAGGGAGCCTGTTTCTAGGGTGTGTCACCTGAGAACTGGCCTCCCGCAATCTGGTACCCCTTGGGGGATGTCAGAGAGCCGGTTTCGGCCTGATCCCTGCAGGTCTGGCCGAGGGACCCCACCTGCCAGAGGGACCCTGCTCACTTCACAGACGCCCTTCAAGCTGTGGCACCGCCCCAGGTGTGGCCGGCCAGGGAGGGATCCAAGGAGGTTGGCTACAGGGCGTGTCCTGCCCCTCTCACCTGGTCGCCCCACCTAATTAATTTTTTTTCAATGTGCATGAATCCATGCACTGGGGCACTAGTTATAAATAAGCAGATGTTTTCTGTTTTAGATAAACTTGAATCTGAGAACTTGGACAACATGTTTTCTTTAGTAATGTTAACAGTATGGAAATAGTGATCACCTTGTCTTCTTGACTTTTCCTCACTCAGTAGTAAATAACAAAAACTTATCCAGGAAATGGTTAAATACTATATGGTTTAAATACTATACTTCCTTTCTGCAGTTTCTGATGCTAACACCTTGTTTCCAAATACGTTTTATCTAATTTAAAAGAGCAAATAAATCCATTATTAATGATCATTTGGTGAATTTGATAAAAATCATTATCCTTTTTATGTAAGTACTACTATTGCTTTTCTCCAAACATTTTATTATGGAAATTTATAACATGCAGAGAGGTTGAAATAATGGTAAAGCAAACATCCCTACACTCACCACCTAGATTTCTATAGTTGTTAACGTTTTACTGTATTTATTTTATATATCCATCCATCATCTATCAGTTCATCTTATTTTAATGCATTTCAGCATAACTTTGCTGTATCAGTTTATTTCACTGCTAAACATTTCCTTGTGTATATCATTAATGAGTTTAGAGTTCAGTATTTGTTTGCAATTCTTTTGTTTTAAGCTACTGTGTTTTAAAGAAGAATTTAAAAAATACAAACGTTATAGAAGCAAGTTGTATGAAAATGGAATTTGAGCTTTTAAAGGTTGGAAATATTTGGGGTTTACTTTTAGTTTAAACATTAGGATATGTCCTCCCACTGGTTGTTTAAATGGAAAGCATCTATTACAGCCCTACATGATGGCTCAATGAAGAAACATTGGCAGCCAAATCCTCATTTAATAACTCTTGCAAGGCTTGTAAGAGAGCCTGATTCCTCTTTTTTCTGTGTATGTCTTGTCTCTCAACCACATTGTAAGCTCCTTGGGGGTAGGGACCATGTCTGATATGATAGCACCTCACCTCACCTCTGGGGAACAGCTCTCTGGCAGCATTCACTTGTCTGGAACACAACCAAGATACAGGAAATAAGCAACCAAAATAAAAAAGGCATGGACAATTAAAATTTAAGTTGCAAAGTCTATTAGGATTTTATTCCTAAGAGATTCTCTTAGCTCTCACTCAGAAGTATTCATATTTAGATATGATACCAAAAGAAAAAGAAATGTAAGGAGAGGAACTACTTACAGTATGCATACTGATGATAATGATGTGATAGCTAATAGAGGCAGGCATAGGAATGATAAGAAAAAGGCCCTAAATTAAAACTGAGAGTCTGAGGTCTTTGACTGTGGTGACTCTCTTCTCTATCCCCTGTATGTTCTTAGCTACTGTAGCGTATCAAGGAAAAGTTGAGATAATGTTTGGAGGACCTAACTTAGGAAGGCAAGGAATATCAAATATAATGACTTTATTTCAAGTCATTAAAATAAAAATACTGTGTGTAAATAATAAGCTAGTTGAGCCAATCCTTTATTTTAATCTAGAGATCTAACCTGAAACCAGTTTAGGGTGACAATTTCTGGAATCTTTATTTATTGTTTACCTTGTAAAATAATTTGTGAAAAGCATTTGAAAGCACAGTACAAATAAAAGCGGTACTTTTATTAATTAGAATTTTTGTCTTTCTAGGACTCCCTCTCATGGATCGGAAGGGCTGACTCCTCGGAGTGGGACAACTCCCAAACCAGTTGTTAACTCCACCCCGGGTAGAACTCCTCTTCGAGACAAGTTAAACATTAATCCTGAGGATGGAATGGCAGACTACAATGATCCCTCTTATGTGAAGCAGATGGTACATGTCATTCCTGTTTAATACCCTTAAAAAAATTTTTTTTTGTATCTTATGGCTGCCAAATTAAAATTCCCTCCCTCCCTAGTCAGTGCATATTATATCTTAAGAATCTACACACCTATGGATCTTAGCAAAGGAAAATGATTTGCAGTACTTAATCTCATGCCTGTTTTTTCTTACTCTTAACATGTTTGTGAGTATTGATTATGTCTGTAGTAATACTTGTATCTTTTATGATTTTAATTTTTATCATTTACTAATCAATACTTGAATGGTACATTTATTTTTATATATTTTATTATTATTTAAAAATATTTCAAAATTGATTTCAGAGAGGAAAGGAGAAGGAGAGAGAGATAGAAATATCAGTGATGAGAGAGAATCATTAATCAGCTGCCTCCTGCATGTCCCACATTGGGGATCAAGCCCACAACCCAGGCATATGCCCTGACCAGGAATCAAACTGTGACTTCCTGTTTCATAGGTCGATGCTCAACCACTGAGTCATGCCAGCTGGGCGATACATTTATGTATTTTTAAAATTTTTTATTTCCGTAAAATAAATTGTTAGTTTTGAACACCTCAAATCAGATTTTGACCCTTGATTCGTGTTTGCTCTTTGCTTCTTCAAGGACAAATCTAGATCTCAAAGCAAAGTTAATTTGATGTTTATTGCTGATCTTAGTAAAGATTTCTTTCATATGTTTTGCATGGTGATGTAGAAAGGTAAAGTTAAAAATGAAGGTTGACCCTAGCTGGCATGGCTTAGTGCAGTGGTCGGCAAACTCATTAGTCAACAGAGCCAAATACCAACAGTACAACGATTGAAATTTCTTTTGAGAGCCAAATATTTTAAACTTAAACTTCTTGTAACACCACTTCTTCAAAATAGACTCGCCCAGGCCGTGGTATTTTGTGGAAGAGCCACACTCAAGGGGCCAAAGAGCCACATGTGGCTTGCGAGCCTCAGTTTGCCGACCACGGGCTTAGTAGATAGAGTGTTAGCCGACGGACCAAAGAGTCCTGGGTTCGATTCTGGTCAAGGGCATGTACCTTGGTTGCAGGCTCCTCCCAGACCTGGGCCCTTGTCAGGGCTCATGTAGGAGGCAACCAATCGATGTGTTTCTCTCACATCGATGTTTCTCTCTGTCTTTCTCTCTCTCTCTTCTACTCTCCCTAAAAATCAATGGGAAAATATCCTCGGGTGAGGATTAACAAAAATAATAAATAAATAATAAAGGTTGCAGGTTTGCTCAGCCATGATAATGCTTTTATTACATCACTATTAGGCCTTGTTATGATGCCGTAGAAAATCGTGAGATATTTATTTTTATAATAAGTTCTAATGATGTTGGCCTGTTTTCATCTTACAAATTCTAACTTCATATATAGATTTGGTTAGAGTTTTTTTAAATGGTCAAAATTGATATCAACTAATGCCAACTCTGAGTGGCTATGTAAGAATTAAACAAATGAAGAATATAGGTAATGTGTGCAAAGTACAGATCTGGACACTTCTGGGGATCTAAAGTTGAGTAAAGATGTCCTTTGTCTTAAAGAAGTTTATACTCTGGAGAGATTGGCAGTAACTAAACCAAGTTAAAAACTAATTGTAATATAAGAACAAAGTAAGCTCTTTGAGTAAAACCAACATGCTTATTTGGCCAAGGAAAGGAATAATAGTTGTTGGGTGCCAAAACCGGTTTGGCTCAGTGGATAGAGCGTCAGCCTGCGGACTGAAAGGTCCCAGGTTCGATTCCGGTCAAGGGCATGTACCTTGGTTGCGGGCACGTCCCCAGTGGGGGGGTGTGCAGGAGGCAGCTGATCGATGTTTCTCTCTCATTGATGTTTCTAACTCTCTATTCCTCTCCCTTCCTCTCTGTAAAAAATCAATAAAATATATTTAAAAAAAAAAATAGTTGTTGGGTGAGAACTAGTAAAGCCTTCATTGACAAGATGTGCTTAGAAGGAAGGTGGTGGCTCTTCCAGATGGAGGTCACAACATGAGTAAGTGTGGAGTATGTTTTTAGTAACTCATCTGGTCTTTACACCTAGCAAACGTGTAATGGAGCAGTGGGGAGTGAGATTGGAAACGTGAGCTGAGGATATACTGGGGAAAACTTTGGGCCCATTGGACTGATTTTTGGCCTGCATATGATCTAGTCTTTCTATTAAAAATATACGCACACACACAAATCAGGCATCTTTTCAGATTAGATTTTATTAGTCCGAGGACAAATTGATTTTTGAACTTGTTCTTTTGATTGCTATTAAATTTGTGTCAGCAATGTTTTCCTTAAATGGAAATCCTGAAGGACTTTTTTTTTGACCCTGCAGAGGTACTTCCCAAACCTTCTATTAGAATATGCCAGAGTAACTCCCACTGTTTCCAAATTGATTTGTCTTAATGTAGGGAAGAAACGGAGATAGAAATTTAAAAACTTGTCTCAAATCTGAAGTTAGGATCATTTTTTAGAATTAAAATTAGGCTAATTATATTTTAGGAACTCATAATATATTGGTTGGTTACTTAATGTATATGAATTGAGAAGGATTGTCTTTTTTCTACAGGAAAGAGAGTCTCGTGAACACCTCCGTTTAGGGTTGATGGGTCTTCCTGCCCCTAAGAATGACTTCGAAATTGTTCTACCAGAAAATGCTGAGAAGGAGCTGGAAGACCGTGAAATTGATGATACATACATTGAAGATGCTGCTGACGTGGATGCACGAAAGCAAGTGGGTAATTGTGCTGGAAAGGAAGGAAGTGTGAGTTTGCTGAATGTGTCAGTGGGCTGAAAGAATGAAGAATGGCCAGTAAATGTCTTAAGATCTCTACCTATGAGTTTTTTCAATATTTAAAAAACCCTAAAGTAAATTACATCAGTAATAATATGTACTCATATCCTGTATAATAAAAGGCTAATATGCAAATCGAACAAACGGTGAAATGACCGGTTGCTGTGATGCACACTGACCACCAGGCGGCAGCCGCTCAATGCAGGAGCTGCCCCCTGGTGGTCAGTGCGCTCCCACAGGGGAAGCGCCGCTCAGCCAAAAGCCTGGCTCATGGCTGGTGAGCACAGCAGCAGTGGTGGGAGCCTCTCCCGCCCCTGCCGCAGCGCTAAGAATGTCTGACTGCTGGCTTAGGCCCATTCCCCGCGGTGAGCAGGCCTAAGTCGTCAGTCGGACATCTCCTGAGGGCTCCTGGACTGCGAGAGGGCACGGTCCGGGCTGAGGGGACCTTCCCCCCACACACCTGAGTGCACGAATTTCATGCACTGGGCCTCTAGTAATTAATAATATACTCAGAATATCTTGATAGGCATTCTTAAAATGTGTGTATATATATCAATTTAAATATCCTTTGTCAAATTCATTATGCTTTCTTAAAATACACATAAGTAGTCTTTTAGACATTGCTTTTTACTCTAGCCAAGAGTTACTGATCAGTCTTAAAAACAAGTACATTTTTGATTGGTTGAGTAAATGGTTTTAGATCAATGTAAACTAATAAAAAATGTGGATTTGGAAATTTAGAGAGTGTGCCAGAATAATAGTGACGCTTTGTATTAATATATCTTACAGTTATTTTCTCATTCACACATAATAACTTGGTGATGTAAATAAAATAGGTACCTGTATTAGCTTTATTTTAGACGTAAGGAAACAGGCGCAGGTGAATTAAGTTAACCTTAGCAGGTCTCATGGCTGGAAAGTGGTGACTCTTGACCTAAAACTAAGATTGAGTGACCCCTTTCAGGAATTCTTGCAGCGTAGTTCAGGATGGTTTTGAAGTTGAGTAATTTCATGGGATTAGAGTGAGAATGGCATCATTGGAAATCATATTTTAGAGGAAACCACATAAATATGCTTTTTGGTGGGAATATAGGGTAATACTTTTTGTGTTTAGTTCTTTTAGTGACTTTGAGATACATTTAGTCAGAAATGGTGTGAGATTCTAATGTGCTATCTGTACCTTATTCATAATTTGAGAATCAGGAAACAACACCTTCATTGGCTTGATTTTTAAATTAAGCAAAGGTAGCTTTGGGTGGATGAAAAGGGTTGTGTTGCAGGAGGAATAGTCACCTCAAATTTTAGGATTCTGTTTTACACAAGAAAAGGATAATTATCTGATGGATACAGCATGTAAATTTGGAGCATACTCTGGTAGATGTTGGAAGTTCTTAATTGCTGATTTACTGAGAGAACGAATAGATTAATTTCTGTTGCCTTATATGGCTTTTCTGCAAACTTACAGATGTCTAGAGCTTTACATGTTCTTATAGACTAAAGTGTTTTCAACTGTATTGAAATGTGTTAAATACTGTATAATGCCAATAATGGATATAAAAATAACTTTTTAGGCCATACGAGATGCAGAACGTGTAAAGGAAATGAAGCGAATGCATAAAGCTGTCCAGAAAGATCTTCCAAGACCATCAGAAGTAAGTGTTAGAATTTTTGGCTGGGGAAGTTTTAAGTTTTTTTTCATGTGATTGATTTCTTTTTATAATTCACAAAGTCTTATAAAACAATTTTATCTACTGCCTAGAATTTCGTACAGAATTTCTCAGATCTAGTCACTGGAACAAATGAGTATTAAAAAGGGGGGAAAAAGGATTTCTTTTGAAAATGTATAACTGCTGTTTAATTTATGCTAGAACAAGTAATAATGTTAGTATATTGCAGTGAATATGTTTGGTAATTTTACTTGTTTTACAATTTTAGGTGAATGAAACTATTCTAAGACCCTTAAATGTAGAACCACCGTTAACAGATTTACAGAAAAGTGAAGAACTAATAAAAAAAGAAATGATCACAATGCTTCATTATGACCTTCTACATCACCCTTATGAACCATCTGGAAATAAAAAAGGAAAAACTGTAGGATTTGCTACCAATAATTCAGAGCACATTGCCTATCTGGAACATAACCCTTATGAAAAGTTTGCTAAAGAAGAGCTGAAAAAGGTATGATTGAGTGGAATATTTCTGTCTTGAGATTTAAGTAGTTGTTTGATGCCGTATATCATGAGCAAATATTAACTTCTTTTCCCATACTGATATTCATGGATATTCTCCTCCACTCCCCCACCCCCCCAATGTTCAGTGATAAATCTTTATTATATCAACTCTGGCTCTGGTGGTGATGTTTTTGTTTCATGGGTGTGTACCTGATTGACAGTTGCTACAGCTCTATGTCTCTGAATAGAACTGAATGCCTTTAATACTTGAACCTCATTTATTTAGACTAATATAAAATACAAGGATATATTAAAAATATTTACAGATTAAGCTTTTTATCTATTCAAAGAAAGGAAATATTTTTTACTGAATTTATTTCCCTTACATGATTTCTCTCTGTCCTTTTGGATATAAGGAAAGAAATATTTTCTTATATGAAGTCTGTCCTGCCTCTTCTTCCATATTATTCTTTCTGCTCTGACAGAGCAAATAGCTGTGATTGTGAATAGAAATCTGTACAATGGTGTAAGAAAATACAGTTCGTTTCATAGAAGCAGAGTGGTCATTAGCTTAAAAGTCTTTATCTCTGAAGGGCAATGATTAGAATGGCCTAATTGTACTAGTAAAATTGGGAGAAAACAAATAAGATTCTTTTTTTCTGTCTTTTCTCCTGCACTTTTCCTCTCCATCTTTCTTTGTCTTACTTTGTATTTTTCTTATAGCATAAGTGATACGTGTTTATTATAGTACAGTGGTCAGCAAACTGCGGCCGCCGTTTGCCGCTCTGTTGACTAATGAGTTTGCCGACCACTGTTATAGGATTTTTAGAAAATAGAGAAAGGGAGGAGGCTTTAGATTATTTCAAAATTTGCCCCTGATTTCTGAATAACCTTGACTTATTTATTTATTTATTTTTAATATATTTTATTGATTTTTTACAGAGAGGAAGGGAGAGGGATAGAGAGTTAGAAACATCGATGAGAGAGAAACATCGATCAGCTGCCTCCTGCACACCCCTTATTGGGGATGTGCTTGCAACCAAGGTACGTGCCCTTGACCGGAATCGAACCTGGGACCCTTCAGTCCGCAGGCGGACGCTCTATCCACTGAGCCAAACCGGTTTCGGCACCTTGACTTATTTTTTAAAAGTGCATGAAGTTGGAACTTGACATCTGCTGAGTGACTATGCTGCAGTAATCACATCTAATTATTGAATTGGGGTTGAGAATTAGACTGTGAACTTGATACTTGTAGAGTTTTTTTCTCTTTTTAGAGTGAAAACATGAGGGAAGATGGCATTTAAGAAATAAGCTTTTCTACGCCTTAGCTGGTTTGCTCAGTGGATAGAGCATCGGCCTGTGGACTGAAGGATCCCGGGTTTGATTCTGGTCAAGGGCATATGCCCGGGTTGTGGTCTCGATCCCCAGTTGGGGGCATGCAGAAGGCAACTGATCAATGATTCTCTCTCATCATTGATGTTTCTATCTCTCCATCTCCCTTCCTCTCTGAAATCAATAGAATAAATAAATAAAAAAAAAAAAGAAGTAAGCTTTTCTAAAGTTATTGTATGTACGGACACCTGAAATAAGGAGCACATCTGCCCTTATTTCAGGTGTGGCTTGGTTAGTTGGAGCATCATTCCATACACCAATAAATTTCGGGTTCAATTCTCAGGGCACATACCTAGGTTGCAGGTTTGATCCCCGGGTGGGAGAGCGTAGGGGAGGCAACTGATAGATATTCTCCCTGACATCAGTGTTTCTTCTCTTTCTCTCTCCCCCTCCCCCTCTCCCTCTTCCTTCCTCCTTCTCTCCCTTCCTCTCTCTCTTTAAAAATCAATGCATGTCCTTGGTTGAGGATTTAAAAAGAAAAAAAGGATCACATCATTGCTAATAGAGATTTTGTAGGGGATAGATTCTAATATATTTTTAATTAAAAAAAATTTTTTAACCTTCACCTGACAATGTTTTTTCCTTTTTTTTTCCTTTTTTTTTTTTTTTTAGAGTGGAAGGGAGAGGGTAGGGGGAGGGGGAGAGAGAGAGAGAGATGTGAGAGAGTGACATCAATTAGTTGCCTCCTGCAACTGCCCCATCTGGGCCAGGAAGGGATTGAACCTGCAACCCAAATACTTGACTGGGAATGGAACCCAAACCCAGGACCCTTCCCTGCTCGGGCTGATGCTCTAGCCACTGAGCACACTGGCTAGGGCTTAATAAAATTTTGAAAGTAGTAATTGTAAATAGTGCTTTAGAATTATTCAGAAACCATTACAAATTAGTTTAAATATTTTTTTCATATTTTATTTATTTATAGTCCTATTTGTTCCAAAAAGAATTTGAAGCAGGTGTTTATATACCAGATTATTATTTTATTTTAATTTAAGTTCTTTATTGTTGAAAGTGTTACATATGTCTCCTTTTTTCCCCCATTGACCTCTTTCTGGCCACTCTCACCCCTCTATTTAGCGATTTCTTTATGGACAGTTTAAAGGTTACTTAGCTGTATTCTCTCCTAATAATGATAAGAGCTGAATTTGTAAATTTTTTTTATGTACAGTTTCCGAGTGGGATACCATTTCTCTTACCATAAAGTGTCAACTTTTCATTAAGTGTGTTAAAATTGGTTTGTTTCCATTATTTCCCCTAAGAGGTATTGTTTAAAAGTGTCAATTCTTTATCTTATACTAGTGGCCCGGTGCATGAAATTCATGCACAGAGGGGGGGTTTCCTCAGCCCAGCCTGCACCCTCTCACAATCTGGGACCACTAGCTCCTAACCGCTCAGCTGCCTGCCTGCCTGATCACCCCTAACTGCCTCTGCCTGCCTTCCTCATTGCCCCTAACTGCCCTCCCTTGCTGGCCTGATCTTGTCCCCAACTGCTCTCCCCGCCAGCCTGATCTCGCCCCCAACTGCCTCTGCCTGCCTGATAACCCCCAACTGCCTTTCCCTTGCTGGCCTGATCTTGCCCCCAACTGCCCTCCCCTGCCGGCCTGGTTGCCCCAACTGCCCTCCCCTGCTGGCCTGATCTCGCCCCTAACTGCCCTCCCCTGCTGGCCTGATCTTGCCCCCAACTGCCCTCCCCTGCTGGCCTGATCTTGCCCCCAACTGCCCTCCCCTGCTGGCCTGATCTTGCCCCCAACTGCTCTCCCCTGCCGGCCTTATTGCCCCTAACTGCTTCTGCCTGCCTGATCACCCCTAACTGCCCTCCTCTGCTGGCCTGATCTCGCCCCCAACTGCCCTCCTCTGCAGGCCTGATCTCGTCCCCAATTGCCCTCCTCTGCTGGCCAATTTGGTTCTGATTGGTTGGTTTCTATGCCAGTCAGCGTCAAAAGCCCCACCTCCTAGGCAGCCATTGGCTCCTCACAGTTCACCCAGATTTGGTTCTGATTGGTCGTTTTCTATGCAGTCAGCATCTCCAGGCCTATCTCCGGGCCTGATCATAGAAGCGGGGCTGATCAGCAGTTCCCAGAGAGAAACAGAGGCGCGGCTCCTGGTGAAGCCCGGAGAGAAAGAGAGAGGCAACGGCTGATCAACAGCTGCCATGGAGGCTGCGGATCAGACCCTGCCTCTCTCTTTGGGCTTCTCTCTGGGCCTGATCCGCAGTCCCTGCGGCAGTCAGTGCTGGGTCACACTGTCTGCACCCGTGGCAGTCAGTGCTGGGTCGCCACGGCAACCCAGCACTGACTGCAGGACTGACTTCCGGTAGGTCGAGCCTTCGGTTGTTTTGGATGTCATGGAGCCTGGGTTTTTATATATTAGGATAGACGTGATTTTTATATTTTTTGTTTAAATTTTTTTGTATGCTGCTCATTTCTCTTAATTTTACATATTTTGATCTGTTTATTTTCTGATATTACTAGAATGATTGAATGCTTTCTATAAAGCACAAAAAGTGATTGTTAGTTTTTCATGAGCCATGAAGCAAAGGGCTGGAAGAAGTTCATGTGGTATGCTCACAGAATCTGGGTGTCTGGTGTTGGGCTAGGCACTCTATGTATATTATCCCCATTTTAGAGATGAGAAATGGGCTCAGAGATGATAAGCAAGTTCAGACAGCTACTTAAAATGGTAAAGTTGCGGTTTGAAGCCAGGCCTGTACAACTCCCCCCACCTCCTCGTTCTGTCATTTTAAACTGTTTCTTTAGTAGTGAGCAAAAACTGGCCTATGATCCATCAGTATTTGACTTGTGCCCCCAATCTCATTCTCTAGCAATGTCAGGGACATTCTTTCTGATGAGAACAAAGGCATGTGTCAAAAAATGCCTAATTCCCTTCCATGATCATGTGAAGTCCTTCGTGTAGATAGGGATAGTAGAGTGGAAGCCTTGATGGTGTTTGGCTTGAGCACGATCCTGCTTTGTCTGCTAACTAATGATATGTTTTTGAACAAGGTATTTCACCTCTTTGAGCCTTAGTGTCATCAACATTAAAATGAGGTTAATATTGGCTACTTTCTAAGGTGGTTGTGGTGTTTGGAGATAATATAGGCAAAAACTATTAAATTTAGTTCCTGGCACATAGTAGACACCTGAGAAATGGTAGCTGTTGTTATAATGAGTGAAGGCAAAGGATTGTTTATATTATTGGAGCTACATAGATGCTTGGCTTTTCAGATCAGTCTGCATTGAAGTACAGGCTTCATTACTCATTTTGCTTAGACATTTTTCCCCCTTCCAAGAAACAACCAGTCAACTAGAACTGCTTGCTTTTGTCCAAAGGAGGAGGAAAAATAGTCTTTAAAGCTCCCAGTTGATGGCAAGTCTTTCTAATACTCAAACTTATTGAAATTATTATCTTAAACAGGCCCAAGATGTTCTGGTACAGGAGATGGAAGTGGTAAAACAAGGTATGAGCCATGGAGAACTCTCAAGTGAAGCTTATAACCAGGTGTGGGAAGAATGCTACAGTCAAGTTTTGTATCTCCCTGGGCAGAGCCGCTACACACGGGCCAACCTAGCAAGCAAAAAGGACAGAATTGAGTCACTTGAAAAGAGGCTTGAGGTTGGTATCCATTTAACATTCTAACTTAAATGTATTTTGATTGAAATAATGAACCAAGTAATACCCCTGGAAACAACTTCAGAAAAATAGACCTGAGGTAATTTGCCTTTGCAATTCTTTTTTTTTTTTTTTTTTTTTAATATATTTTATTGATTTTTTACAGAGAGGAAGGAAGAGGGATAGATAGTCAGAAACATCGATGAGAGAGAAACATCGATCAGCTGCCTCTTGCACACCTCCTACTGGGGATGTGCCCGCAACCAAGTTACATGCCCTTGACCGGAATCGAACCTGGGACCTTTCAGTCCGCAGGCTGACGCTCTATCCACTGAGCCAAACCGGTTTTGGCACCTTTGCAATTCTTGAGGGAAAACTACACTGAAGTGTTTGGTCCTCTTTGGCTTTCTTTTTTCATTGGATTTTCATGAGTTGCTGGCCTTCCATGATGAAGAGTAGCCTCTAAGTTGGCCACAGGTCAATCAGAACCTTTAAGATATGGGAGCAAGGAGCCAAGACATTAACACTAGTCCTAGCCAGTTTGGCTCAGTGGATAGAGCGTGGGCTTGCGGACCGAAGGGTCCCAGGTTCGATTCCAGTCAAGGGCAGGTACCTCGGTTGCAGGCTCAATCCCTGGCCCAAGGTTGGGGTGCATGTGGGACGCAACTGATCCATGTGTCTCTCTCACCTTGATGTTTCTCTGTCACTCTCCCTTCCTTCCATTCTTTCTAAAAATCAATTGAAAAATATCCTCAGGTGAGGATTAACAACAACAACAATAAAGTTAACACTAGTCACTCAGAACAATGTAGATCAATGCTAGAATATCTTGTTTTCTCTAAGAAGGAAACTCAGTGGTTCCGAAGAGCCTTTTTCTATAGCCAAAAGAGCACATTTAGCCCTAGCTGGTGGACAGAGCGTCGGCCTGCGGACTGAAGCGTCCCCAGTTTGATTCTGGTCAAGGCCACATGCCCGGTTGCTGGCTCAATTCCCAGTAGGGGGCGTGCAGGAGGCAGTCAAGCAGTGATTCTTCTTTCCCTTTCTCTCTGAAATCAATAAAAATGTATTTTGAAAACACATTTACAAAACTTTGATACCTTTTGTTCATCCTCTGATTCCTGTGAGTTTGTTACAAAGAGAGCACCGAGTTGGATTATCCAGACAATGGCTTCCATGATTTTTCATGTTTGTGAAAATGTTGAAATGTACCAGATGGGGGTTTCATGACATGTGGTTTCTTAATATTGTCTGCATTTTTTGAATTGCAGAATCCGTGTAGGCATTTTGCCAGTGGCATGCAAATTGTGGTTCATGGACCACTAGGCTGCCTTGTGGATTCTTAATGGTGGCCTTCAGGGATGTTTCTGAGGCCAAGTTGTAATGGGAAGGAGAAAGGGTGTTTCATGCAATCACATTATGCAATTTTCTCTTATGTGATTGCCAGTTTCTCTTTACAGCAAGCATATTTGAAAATATTTTTATTTAGGGTTAAAATAAAAAAGTGATAAAGTTACTGGGATGGTCACGGCTATGTAGGGCTAGGGAAATGAGCAGGAAAAAGGAAAAAAGCAATACATTTTTAAAATTCTGGAATGTAAGGTCTTTTTTTTCTTCTTACCTGAGGAGAAAGGAATGGGGGGGTGGGGAGGGAGGGAGGGAGGGAGAGAGAGAGAGAGAGAGAGAGAGAGAGAGAGAGAGAGAGAGAGAGAGAGAGAGAGAAAGAGAAAGAAAGAGAAAGAAACAGAAACATGATCGGTTGCCTCCCATATACACCTCGACTAGGGTTTGAACCCTCAACCTTTTGGTGTATGGGACAATGCACCTGGCCAGGGTATAAAGGTCTTTTTAATTAAAGTATAGTTGACATACAATATAATATTAGTTTCAGTTGTACAACATAGTGATTTGATACTTTTGTACCTTACAAAGTGGTCACCATGAGCAGTTTCATGACAATCTATCACCGTACAAAGTTACTGTGATGATATTGATTGTATTCCCTAACTCTGTTATATTCCTGTGACTTACAAGTTTGAATTATAAGTTTGTACCTCTCAATCCCCTTCATCTTTTTGCCCATCCTCCCATCACTCAACCCTCTGGCATCAATCAGTTTGTACTCCATATGAGTCTGTTTGTTCCTTTGCTTAGTTTTTTAGAGTCTGCATATAAGTGAATTGTTTGTCTTTCTCTGACTTAGTTCTTTTTTTTTTTTTTAATATATTTTATTGATATTTTACAGAGAGGAAGGGAGAGGGATAGAGAGCTAGAAACATCGATGAGAGAGAAATATCGATCAGCTGCCTCCTGCACACCTCCCACTGGGGATGTGCCCGCAACCAAGGTACATGCCCTTGACCGGAATCGAACCCGGGACCCCTCAGTTCTCTGACTTATTTCACCTAGCATATACCCTCTAGGTCCATACATGTTGTCACAAATGGCAAAATTCCGTTTTTTTTCTGTGGCTAAGTAATATTACATTACATATATATCACAAGATGGCTGCCACAAGATGGCCACCCCATGTCATCACAAGATGGCCACCACAAAGATGGCCACCCCCATGTTGTCACAAGATGGCCACCGCCGTGTCATCACGAGATCAGGGAAGGGCAGTTGGGGGCCATCAAGTGGGCAGGGGAGGGCAGTTGGGGGCTATCAGGCTGGCAGGGGAGGGCAGTTGGGGGCAATCGGGTCGGCAGGGGAGCAGTTAGGCATCAATCAGGCTGGCAGGGGAGTGGTTAGGGGGTGATCAGTCTGGCAGGCAGATGCGGTTAGGGGCAATCAGGCAGGTAGGCAGTCGAGCGGTTAGGAGCCAGCAGTCCTGGATTGTGAGAGGGATGTCCCCCGAGGGGTCCCAGATTGGAGAGGGTGCAGGCTGGGCTGAGGGACCCCTACCCCCCAATGCACGAATTTTGTGCACTGGGCCTCTAGTATATATATAAATATAATCACATCGTCATTTTAAAAAAATACATTTTTTTGATTGCCCTGACCCAGCAAACCATGAACTCCTGGTTCGTAGATCAGTGCTCAACCACTGAGCCACACCAGCTGTCTGTCACATCATCTCTATCCATTCATCTATGGATGGACACCTAGGTTGCTCCCATATCATGGATGTGGTAAATAATGCTACAGTGAACAAAGGAGAGTGCATCTTTTCAAATTAATGTTTTCATTTTCTTTATATAAATTCCCCACCTGAAATTGCTGAACTGTATGGTAGCTCTATTTTTAGTTTTTTGTGGAACCTCCATACTATTTTCCATAGTGTCTGTGCCAATTTACAATTGCACCAACAGTTCACATAGGTTTCCTTTTTTCCACATCTTAACCATTGTTACTTGTCTTTTTGATGACAGCCATTCTGACAGGTGAGATGATACCTCATTGTGGTTTTTATTTGCATTTCCCTGATAATTTGTGAGGTTGAGCCTCTTTTCATATGTCTGTTTGCCATCTGTATGTCTTTGGAGAAATGTCTATTCAGGTCTTCTGCCCATTTTTAATTGGATTATTTTTTAATGCTGAATTTTATAAATCCTTTATATTAATTTGGGATATCAAGCACTTATCAGATATATCATTTGCAAGTATCTTTTCCCATTTAGTAGGCTGTCTTTTTGTTTTGTTTTCTCCACTCTCCAAAAGCTTTTTTGTTTAATGAATCCCATTTGCTTATTTTTTATTTTGTGGCCCTTGCTCGCCCGGAGAAACACATCCAAGAAGAATAAGCGATATCTTTTTATTTGAAGTTATTCTAAGTCTTTATTTTTAAGATCACATGTATAGGTATGTTAATGGCTAATGTTCGTGAACTTCTTTTACCATTTAGTGGGAAATTAGAATTTGTTTTTGAAGTAATTCTCATCTTCGATGGAATCCTAGCAATCCAGTGTTGCTGGTTATTCTGGTTGTATTACTAACTTCCAGCAGGGTGTGCTGTTGTTCTGTTTTAATTCATGGAGTCAGGGAAAGTAGAACATCAGTGGTTAAATTTTATGTTTTCTGTTGTGTAGGCTTCATTTCTTATAAATGGTAGTTAGTGTAATTCTGATCTAAGGTCAGCATCATAGTTGATTGGAAAGCTATTTGGAAAGCTTCTTGTAACATTTATATATAAATACTTAGGTCTCTCACTTAGTTAGAAAATCATCTCATTTGAGGTGGGTAAACTCTTTTCTGCCTCAAATGGTAAGGACATTTTGTGCTGTTTAAACTGTATAAAAAAGTTTTTTCCTAAATCTAATTTACTTTGTTGAGGCACTAACTTTCATGACAGCAAATAAATGTGTCACAAAGTGAGTGGTGCCATAAAGTACAGTAATTTTTATGTCTATGTTGAATTGGTCTTGTGAGTTTTGAAGGGAAAAGTACAGAAAGAACCACTGCTGTTCTTTTGGAGATTTATTTGGGTCATTTATAAGCCACCATTAAAAACATGTGGTTCTCTTTGTTCATTTCAGTACCAGGAACTGAAATCTTCCGTTGAACTATTTTTGTTGAAGTATTGGTGATTTTGGAAGAATATTCATAAAACAGTTTGAAGTAATTTTTCTTTTCTTGACTCCTGGATATTGTTTACCCAACTAGTTACTTATAAAGGATATGTAATCAAATACTTTAATTTAGTAAACTGTGCTTATTTCAAATGAAAGTTCATTAAATCTTTTAAAAGAAGAAAAGAGACTCAAAAACCCAAATAAACAATCCCCCATTTTACTTGTATCCATCCCTAATTCAGAACTAGGTTCGTCTTAGCTTATTTTAGTTTTTGAAGATACAATTCTACTGGTTTGAAATACATAAATATTTTATTTCAATTGTGGTAATTCTTTCATCATTTCAGTTGATTGCTAAATTATAAACATTATTCAAAGTTTGTTGTGGGGAAGGAACTCCACTTGTATTATACAAACTAAATGCTATACTTAAATTATCCTTTCCACTCTTAGGTTCAGGGAGATATGCTTTTCTGTGTAAGCACAGTGTACCATAGCAGTCAGTGTGTTTGATTTTTGATGCCATGAACTTTGGAACAGTGAATTTAAATTATGGCTCTATCACAGTATATCAAGCAAGATGAAATCCAGCTTTGTCATTGTTGGTGTCTCCTAAATGGATTAAAAAAAATGCCCAGAGGTTTATATTGGAGCTAGTCTTTGAACCATTACTCATGATTAATATAAGATAATCATTTAAAACGAATAGAACCACCTCAGATTTTATGAAGAATGTGATGGGTGGTGTAAGAGTCTGTTAAATAGAACCAGAATGTAGACACAAGTCAGAAGTAGTGACACTTCTGAATTATAACCAACTCCATGTATTTTATTCTGCTTTGGAGGCAGAATCAATTTTAGAATCTTGCCAGACATTTGTGTGTAAAATAAGGCAGCAACAGCAAATAGAAATCACAGCTAATATCAGAAAAGGAAAAGTTAGAAAGCATGGCATGTTGATGCCATTTAAATATGGTAGCAAAAAGCCCTATGAATTTTAATAGCTTCTGTGAGGGCATTATAGGTGTATGGTAGGAGGGTAGAGTGATTGCTGTTTATAGAGAAACCCCAAATAAATAAGAAAAGCTTAATTTCTGTTCAGGTCATGTTTTTTATTTTTTTAAAAAGAGTGATGGCTGTAACTGTAGAAAAGTTTTCACCAAATGGTTAAAAATAAAAGAGCTTTAGTACTTTATTTAATCACATGTTCAGTGAATGTTACTGGGCATCTACTATGTGCCAGCCCCTGTTCTAGGCCCTGAGGTAAAGCAGGAAACAAGGCAGATGAACGCTCTGCTCCTGTGGACTTCAGATATCTGGAAAACCTTCATGTGGAGAACCTCCTTTTCTGACGATGCCAGATAAATGAGTCATTACTGTATTTGGGAAGTGCAAATAGAATTTGAAGTGTTCTAATTTGTTTCCACTTTAAGTGGAAATAGGAAATCATCTGAAGACATAATTATTTTGAGTGAAATAATTTCCAGTAGGTGCAAAAGTGAAATGAGAAGTCTGAATTTAGGCCTGCTATTAAATTTAATAGTATTTGAAATAGTATCTAAACTGCTGTGTTTAGGAAGTTTGGCTGAAAAGTAGATTTTGTCATGTTAGCTATAAAAATGGAAAGGCTTTCCTTAGAGGTGGAAACTAGGTCCAGAAGTAATACTTCTCCCTGTATTTTACTGGCACAGTCAACTTAGTCAAGAAATATTGTGTAACATTGACTTCTTGGAAATAAAGTAACTTAAAGAACACAGATAACACATTTAAGATTCTTCTCAGTGTATTTGTAGAACTCTTTGAGGACCCCTGCCTTAACTGAATGGTTATGTTTCAACAAAATTGGCTGCATAATGGACTTCATTTTCTCAGTGACTTCCATTACAAAGTCAGATGTTTTAGTACAGGAAAAATATTCCCTTAATACTTTAAATAGTGAAAACTTAGGTTAAGGATTAAGTTGGTGGACAATTCTGGGTGGAGGACTATATGTTGTATCTCAGCAGGCTTATGCTTATATTGCTTTGTGAGTGTGTGTGTGTGTGTGTGTGTGTGTGTAGGTGTGTGTATGTGTTTGTGTGTGTGTGTGTGTGTGTAGGTGTGTGTATGTGCATGTGTGGCGGGCGGGAGCCGGGGGGGCGGGAGGGAGGCAAGGGCTTCAGGAGAAGAGTTCCCAGAACTTTGGAATGCTCTGTTTCTGAAGTTCTGGTCTACCGTAACCCATAAAGGCACTGGCAGATGTATTGGTTGTTCCTAGCAAGAACTCTAGAGCTAGACCAGAGATCTCCTTGGTACAACTATGTTGCTTCTATTATGCCTCAGGATTGGGTTGAATTCGTTTCACACACTTTGTGTTTCATTTCCTAACTTGTGCAGATGTAAAGTGCTAGGCCACTTGATTGCTTTGTTGGTACCTTCCTGTCCTACAAATGTGTTTAGTAAGGTTTTGCCTTACTGCTTAGCTTGCTTTGCAGGGGTACAATCTGACAGTTGCTAACTCTGATAGATGTGACAGTAATCACTTTCTTGGACCTGCATCTCATCAATATAGAGAAGGTCTGTTGATAAAACTTAATGCTAAATAAGCTGTATAGAGATAAAAGAGCCACTCATGGACTCTTGTTTGCAAACATTTCGATGGTTGAACCACATCTTTACTAGTATAGGATCATATTGCTGAATGATGGACTGGGAAGTGGAGCTGCCATTAACTCTGTATTTATTTTGGGTATCCTTAAACCTGCTTTTCTAGTGGTATAAAGTTATGTTATGGGCCCCAAAGCAAGAGTTTCAGTGAGGGATGCTCTTAATTTTTCTGAACCTCACTGTTACAGACTTTAACTGAAGACGGTATTGGAGACCCAAGGATAATGTGTTTATTTTGGAATTACTTAAGCTTAGTAACCTTAACAAACTTAGTGAGTTTGAAAGTAACAATTACACTTTTATAAGTCCCATACAGCCTCCTTTTATAATGACCCAAGGAAACACTTATGGTTCCACTGATTCATCTCCTGGGGACCATCAGTTTTCCATTGGTCTCTGGCCAGTCTTTTTTAGACAGTTTCTTTTCTATGCATTTAAAAATAACATTTGGGGTGCTTTTCTAAAAATAATACCAGTACTTTAAAGAGAAATTTAAAAAGAAATTTTAAAAATGAAGAAAAGAGCCTACCATCTAGACATAATCACAAAATGACATCTTGGGTGTGTGTATTTTTATATATGTGTGAGTACATATTTATAAGATTACATATGATAGGAAAAAAGTTACTATACATAGCATCTGTGTGGATGAAAGGAGGAAGGTGTTTAAATTGGGATCATCATATACTGCTTTGTTCACTGAATAGTATCTATCTATATATATAAAAGGCTAATATGCAAATTGTCCCCTCGGGAGTTCGACCGGTAGACTGGGAGTTTGATTGTTCGCTATGATGTGTACTGATCACCAGGGGGTGGCGTGGAACAAAGGAAGGCCCCAGCCGACAGCCGGAAGGCCCCAATCAGCCCTGATCGCCGGCCAGGCCTAGGGACCCTACCCGTGCATGAATTTCATACACTGGGTCTCTAGTAATATTATAAATATCATTAAAAAATAAAAAGAAACCTGATAACTTGCCCTCATTTAAAGTTAGTGGCAAGGATTAGCTTTGGTGAAATCTCCAAATAATTACACAAGTTATATTTTGCCCAACTTCTTAAAAAGTTGTTAGTAACTTTTTTCCCTCTGTAAAATTTTTCTGAGAGATGTTTGTTTTCCTATAGTTTCATAGTTTTTTAAGAATTAAAGAATTATGAATTTAAAAATATAAGCTGGGGAAAGTAAAAGCTTTTCTGAAGTGTCAAAATTCTTATAAGTGGGTAGGTACAGGTCAATGTCTAAATCGGAAAGAGTGATGAGCAGATCCATTAATTATGATTTTGTTTACATGTGTCTGAAATAATTTTTCAGGAAACTGTCTGGTGCATTAAGCCATTTACCATAGTCCCACAGCTTGAATTTCTTCAGGCATTTTTGCAGGTCGGGGGCTGAGTCAGGGAGGACTTCCATTTTATTAGCAGTGGTGTGGTCTAATATGTTGGACTTTTAAAGTAGGACATAACTGCATAGCTTCATCACTTAGTGGCTGTGTGGACTAAGGCAAGTTACTTAACCTCTCTGAATCTCAAATTTCCTTATCTGTAATAGTTTTAATGTCATGAAAGTGAGAGTTTGAGATAATGTGCTTAGCAAATAGCAAATGGGAATTTTCTCCCATGTCTTTCAGGTTTGTTCATCCTTAGTGTTACTTAAATGGGGTAAACTTGGTTTTATGCATTTAAGGTATCAAAAAGTAACTTCATCTTGAAAAGCAGGGGGCTAAGTTTTTATTCTATAAATTTTGATGTATGTCAGAAATTTGAGATATGGTTGATCTTAGGAGAGAAATTAAGACAGTCTGATTTTCGTTAGTATACATAGATTTCACATAATTGTGAATTTTATTTTATTTTTTATTTTTTAGTACATTTTTATTGATTTTTTACAGAGAGGAAGGGAGAGGGATAGAGAGTTAGAAACATCAATGAGAGAGAAACATCGATCAGCTGCCTCCTGCACACCTCCTACTGGGGATGTGCCCACAACCAAGGTACATGCCCTTGACTGGAATCGAACTTGGGACCTTCCAGTTCGCA
Organism: Plecotus auritus; assembly: GCF_963455305.1. Lineage (NCBI taxonomy): Eukaryota > Metazoa > Chordata > Mammalia > Chiroptera > Vespertilionidae > Plecotus > Plecotus auritus. The sequence goes on along the minus strand of NC_137775.1, from coordinate 89,673,655 downwards.
GGCCGACGCTCTATCCACTGAGCCAAACCGGTTTCGGCTAATTGTGAATTTTAATTTAACATATCACATATATGTTTTGGTGTGTTGAAACAGTTGACATACTTGTGCATTTTAATGTCTACATTATAGTTCATTCTATTAATGTTTCATGGTTTTTGGTGTATGGTCTTAAAATAATTGATCTTTAGAGTAGAAATTGAATTTGAAAAATCATTTTATTATGGGAATTTTAAAACATACCCAAATGTAAACTATTGTAATGAATACTCATGTATTATCACCCAGCTATGACAGTCACCAACTCATCCAGCCACTGTTTCAATTCCCCCTTCCCCATTATTATTTTAAAAAAAAATATTTTTATTCAGAGAGGAAGGGAGAGAGAGATAGAGACATCAATGATGAGAGAGAATCATTGATTGGCTGCCTCCCCACACCCCTTACTGGGGATTGAGCCTGCAACCCCAGCATGTGCCCTTGACTGGAATGGAACCTAGGATCCTTCAGTCCCCAGGCTGATGCTCTATCCACTGAGCCAAACCAGCTAGGACACCTTCCCCATTATTTTGAAGCAAATTCCAGACATAGCATGAAATTTGTCAGCTTGGTTTTCTTATTTATATGTAGACTAGAGGCCCGGTGCACGAAATTCGTGCACTTGGGGGAGGGGTGTCCCTCAGCCCAGCCTGCATCCTCTCCAATCTGGGACCCCTCGAGGGATGTCCGACTGCCTGTTTAGGCCCGATCAGAATAGGATCCTATTGGGATCGGGCCTAAACGGGCAGTTGGACATCCCTCTCACAATCCAGGATTGCTGGCTCCCAACTGCTCGCCTGCCTGCCTTCCTGATTGCCCCTAACCGCTTCTGCCTGCCAGCCTGATCACCCCCTAACCACTCCCCTGCCAGCCTGATTGATGCCTAACTGCCCTCCCCTGCCGGCCTGGTCATCCCTAACTGCCCTCCCCTGCAGGCCTGGTCACCCCTAACTGCTCTCCCCTGCAGGCCTGGTCCCCCCCAACTGCTCTCCCCTGCATGCTTGGGTCCCCTGCAACTGCCCTTCCCTGCAGGCCCGGTCATCCCCAACTTCCCTCCTCTGCCAGCCTGGTCACCCCTAACTGCCCTCCCCTGCAGGTTTGATCGCCCCCAACTGCCCTCCCTTGCAGGCCTGGTTCCTCCCAACTGCCCTCCCCTGCTGTCCATCTTGTGGTGGCCATCTTGTGTCCACATGGGGGCAGCCATCTTTGACCACATGGGGGTGGCCATCTTGTGTGTTGGAGTGATGGTCAATTTGCATATTACTCTTTTATTAGATAGGATACTAGAGGCCCGGTGCACGGATTCATGCACCGGTGGGGTGCCTCAGCCTGGCCTGTGCCCTCTTGCAATCCAGGACCCCTTGGAGGATATAGTAGTGTGCTAAACGGCAGGCGGCCGGGGAGGTGCTGCTCCATTCCTGCTCATCCTGGCCCTGCTGTGCTTGCTGCTGCCGCCACCACTGCTGCTTGGTAGCATTGCTGTGGAGGCGGGAGAGGCTCGCCCCGCCACAGCTGCGCTTGCCAGCTGTGAGCCCGGTGTCTGGTGCCCATCGGTCAGCTGAGTGGCACTCCTGCTGTGGGAGCGCACTGGCCACCAGGGGGCAGCTCCTGCATTGAGCATCTGCCCCCCCTGGTGGTTAGTGTGCATCATAGCAACCAATCGTTCAGTCATTCAGTCAGTTAGGCTTTTATATATAGGCTAGAGGCCTGGTGCACAAAATTCGTGCACTGGGGGGGAGTGTCCCTCAGCCCAGCCTGCACCTTCTCCAGTATGGGACCCCTCGGGGGTTCTTTGACTGCTGGTTTAGGCCCACAGGGATTGGGCCTAAACCGGCAGTCGGACATCCCTCTCACAATCTGGGACTTTTGGCTCCTAACCGCTCGCCTGCCTGCCTGCCTGATTGCCCCCTATCCACTCCCCTGCCGTCCTGATTAACACCTAACTGCTCCCCTGCCGGCCCGATCGCCCCCAACGGCCCTCCCTCCCCTGCCGGCCCGGTCGCCCCCAACTGCCCTCCCCTACCGGTCTGGTTGCCCCCAACGGCCCTCCCCTGCTGGCCCTCCCTCCCCAACTGCCCTCCTCTGCAGGCCTGATCTCGCCCCCAACTGCCCTCCTCTGCTGGCCAATTTGATTCTGATTGGTTGATTTCTATGCCAGTCAGCATCAAAAGCTCCGCCTCCTAGGCAGCCATTGGCTCCTCGCAATTCACCCAGATTTGGTTCTGATTGGTCGGTTTCTATGCCAGTCAGTATCAAAAGCTCTGCCTCCTAGGCAGCCATTGGCTCCTTGCAATTCACCCAGATTTGGTTCTCATTGTTTGGTTTCTATGCCAGTCAGCATCACCGGGCCTATCTCCGGGCCTGATCATAGAGGCGGGGCTGATCAGCAGCTGCCCCAGGCAGCTGGCTAGCAGCTGAACTGCTGACCTCTGGGAGAGAGAGAGAGGCTTGGCTGCTGGGGAGGGAGAGAGAAGCAGGGTCTGATCACCCTGCTTCTGCTGCCACTGCAGCCCCGCCCCTCTCTCTCTCTGAGAGGTCATCAGTTCAGCCTGCTTGCCTGCTGGGCGGCAGCCTGGCAAACGCTCGAGCCTCCCGGTCATTGCAGATATGAGGGAACCAGGGTTTTTATATGTTAGGATGTTCTCATTCATCTCCTTTTTTAAAATAGAATTTCACTCTTTCATTTTGGATATAATCAGGTTTAATTATATCAAGTGTCCTACTTTAAATTTGTAATGTTATAGTGAACTTTATTTTATTTAAGATTGTTCGAAATTTAGATCAGATACATATTTAAAGCACAAACTTTCTTCCATTGTAACCATATTTGGGAGGCTGGTCTGGTGAGCAACGTATTTCATCCTAGCTCCATACCAGCTTTGTTAGATGTTTGAAGAAGACTTTAAAGTGTATCTCTAAGTGCATAAAATGATTTAAAAACATTTTTTTGGGAGAACTTTTGGTAAATCAGCCATAAGATGCAGTACAAGCTCCTTAAGCTAGTATTGTTTAAGGGCTTAGAAATGTGAATCTGATTACATCAGAGTCTGGTTCTTCCTGAGTCTTTCTTTTTTAAACAAAAGGTTTTATAACCTCTTGGACACTACTGTTGTGTGGAGGGCAGGGGAGTTGGGGCTGATTGAAGGTAGTCTGTCCCATGTATGCATTGGCTAGAAAAAGGCTTAATGTTTTAGGTTAAGTTTTCCTTCTAAAGTGCATTGAACAGTCATAGGTTGAGCGTATTATAAAATATATAGATGTCTTCCTTCACAATTTTTTTAATTACACTTTACAGTCAATATTATTTTGTACTAGTTGTACAGCATAGTGGTTAGTCACCATATACTTTACAAAGTACTCCCCCCAATATTTCCAGGACCCACCTGGTACCATACATAGTTAATCTCAGTCTATATATTATTGACTATATTCTCTATGCTGTACTTTACATCCCCCTCACTGTTTTGTAACTTCCAATCTGTACTTCTTAATCTCTTTATTCCTTCACATTTTAATGATCAGATGGCAGATGTAAGATAACTAAGCTAAAATTGAATATTAAAAGCAGTATTACAGCCATAGCTGGTTTGGCTCAGTGGATAGAGCGTCAGCCTGCAGACTGAAGGGTCCCAGGTTCGATTCCAGTCAAGGGCACATACCCGGTTGGCGGGCTTAATCCACAGTAGAGGGCATGCAGGAGGCAGCCAATCAATGATTCTCTCTCAACATGGATGTTTCTATCTCCCTCTCCCTTCCTCTCTGAAATGAATAAAAATATATTTTAAAAAAAGCAGTCTTCCACTTTTAAAATATTTAGTTGCCTAAATTATCTTTTTCCCATACTTAAATATTTTTAGTATAATTTATTTCCATATTTGCTTGGAATCTTTAGCACAAATTTTTTTTAAAGAGAGTTTAAAGAGAAGAAATATTTGGTATGTTAATAGCCGAGAGTTTTCTTTTTTTATATATATACTAGAGGCCCAATGCACGAAATTTGTGTAAGAGTAGGTTTTCCTTCTCCCGGCTGCTGGCACCGGCTTCCCTCTGGCTGTGGCAGGCACCCTGGGACCCGGGCTTCACTCACGGCCCCGGCTTCATCTGGAAGGTCATCCGGTCTAATTAGCATATTACACTTTTATTATTATAGATTTTTATTGATTTCAGAGAGGAATGGAGAGGTAGAGAGAGATAGAAACCTCAATGATGAGAGAGTCATTGATCATCTGCCTCCTGCAATGCCCTACACTAGGGACGGAGCCAGCAACCCAGCATGTGCCCTTGACTAGAATTGAACCTGGGACCCTTCAGTCTACAGGCCAATGCTCTATCCCACTAAGCCAAACCGGCTAGGGCTTTAGCACAACATTTGAGCCAAAGAGTTTCATAAAGCTTGGACTAAATTAAATGTAATTGTTGATATTAAATGGAAGCTAGCAACTTTGCAGTTTTAAAATCTTTGGTAGTTTGGGAATAATAAATGACTCAACTGTGTATGAGGTGGTAATTCCCAGATATAAGGTACCGATCATACTCAGTGCGCCTTCATGACTAGATAAACACTTTCTGAGCATAAGTATTATGCTGTTATACCAGACTAGAGGCCCGGTGCATGAAATTTCATGCACTGGGTGGGGGTGGGGTTGGGGGGGGTCCCTCAGCCCTTCCTGCGCCCTCTCGCAGTCCCGGGACCCTTTGCTCCTTATTGCCTGCCTGCAGCGGAGGTGGGAGAGGCTCCCGCCACCACTGACTGCTGTGCTTGCCAGCAGCAGCTTTAGAATTTTGTTCAAATCTTTCTTCTGTTAATTGTCCCTCTCCTGTTCTTTTGTGAGTTTATACATTTTTAATTCTTTTCCCTTAATTTTAGAATGGTTTGAGGAGGCATCCCACCTGTGCTCAATAGACATATTTAATAGAAAATGATCATTTTTTTCTTAATTTTATGGTGTCCTTTCACTTCTCAAAAATTAAAAAATTGTGTTGACAAATGTGATATTCTTTTTCCTTAATGGGTTATATGCCAAATTTAGGATTTTGACATTATAAAAATAATCGAGTAATTTTATAGTTTGAGGACTTATGTTTTGATCACAGCTATTAAAAATGTACATGTATAATGTAGAAGTACATTTTTGAGCTGTAGGTGGTGAAGATGAGTTGCTACCAGTTCTAAAATCAATGCAGATTAATGATAGCAGAAGTTATTTTCAGAAGTAGAGATTAGTTTTTCCATACTATGAAGTTCAAGCCTGCTTTGCTATTGAATCATGGGTGAAATTATTATAAATGTTATTTAGGACTAATCTATAAAATCCTTCAGGTGCAAGACAGATCCTTCTTAAGCCTGATTTCATGTATGATAGCTGAAGAATAAGGAACTGTAGTGTGCTGCTGCTTTGAACCAGTACTGTCTTTGTAGTCCTGTTATTTAGCCTGCTTTTCTCATGTGTGCTGATGTGATCTCCCCCCAGATAAACAGGGGTCACATGACGACAGAAGCCAAGAGAGCTGCAAAGATGGAAAAGAAGATGAAAATTTTGCTTGGTGGTTACCAGTCTCGTGCTATGGGGCTCATGAAACAATTGAATGACTTATGGGACCAAATTGAGCAGGCTTACTTAGAGTTACGCACTTTTGAAGAACTCAAGAAACATGAAGATTCTGCGATTCCCCGGAGGCTAGAGGTAACATTATTGCCTTGCAGCTTTGCTTAGAAAGAGAGCCACAGAGAATTATCCAGGGCTTTCCTATTTTTATTTCTTTCCTGTGCAGGCTGTCTTCGGGAGTTGATACTGTCTCGCTTTTTTCAATGAGAACCTAAACTTTTCTGACCTAGAATTGCCAGGGGTTGGATGGATAGACCAGGCCAGTGGAAGATACAGAGGGTTTTCCTTCATTAATTTTGTTTTGTATAAAGATACATTATGAAATGGAATAAGTAACCCTTGAGATTTTATTTCCCCCCTGAAACTAAATTGTATTCCATTCATATAGCTCTCCAAGGTACATTAAACTGATGTCTTTTTGATTGGTAATTTAGGGTGCTGGGAATATAGGTACTCATTCCAAAGCATCAAGTTGCTTTGGTCACATTTAACTTTATTTCCTCAGTGCACATGATAGCCCCTGCCAAGATAAAGTGCATTCGTGGGTATCAATAGGATAATAATGGCTTGTTTATTTGAGATAGAAGCAGAGATTTTACAAAATGATGGTAGTTATATGACTAATCAAAGAATGGCCTTAACAGTATTGGTGTTATAGCTAAAGTAGCCCCTATTTTTGTTTCTCTTTGGGCAATACTTGCCTCTTAAGAGTCAGGACTGAACTCAGCTGTTTGTAGGATGATAAAGTACCATAAGATCTTTTTAATTTTCATTTCTTACATATGAAATAATTATTTAATATCTTTGTCTCTTCAAGTGTCTTAAAGAAGATGTACAGCGACAACAGGAAAGAGAAAAGGAGCTTCAGCAAAGATACGCTGATTTGTTGCTGGAGAAAGAATCTTTAAAGTCCAAAATGTGAAGCACAGTGTGTATTCTGTCACAAGATGAACTAATTGCTGGTTTTCGTACTCTGGAAGGCTGAAACTGATGTTTATATTCATTGACAAATTTGCCCATATCTGTGGTCTTTTGATTGTTTATTTTAAACGATATTAATCTAACACATTCTGTGTATAAAGCCTTTGACTCCACAGGACATTTTAGGGTTTAAATTATGACAATCATCCTTTTATCAGTGTCACATTTGCGAAAAATTTTTTTTTTTTCAGTTTCGGCCTTTATTTTAAAAGCCTGATTTTTAAGTGCCGCCTGTGAGTATACTCTTGAATAAAAACAAAACCTAAAAATTTGAGAATGTAGCCTTTTGTTTGAAGTAATTGGATACCTAAAAGTGCCCACAAACGAGCGAATATGTACTCTGTATCATATTTAATGAGTAACTCTGGGATAATCAAATGGTGATCTAGCATCTTAACTTAAATCCTAAATAGGCAATCCTTTTGTGGCTTTGTTAGTTTTTACTGTTTTAGCATAGAATGATCATTTGTCTATACACTGACAAGATAGATTAACTTTTTAATACTTTTTTTTTTTCAATATAATTTTAGGGATGATGTCTTCTCTGCCCAGCTACTTACATGTGTAGTTTATGGATTAGGGCTCAAACATTTCTTGACCTGTTATTTTCTTGTAAATATTTTTCAACAAAGGCATTTTAAAGATTAATTTCAACAAGGCTAGTAAACTTTAATTATTAAAGCTCTGTGTTTATCTTAACAAGTCAATCACACAAATGTAGAATTTGGGGAATGGATGGGTAGAAGTGAGAAGATTTAACTTTATAACAATGCGTAGGAAATCATTTAGGACAGTCGCTGGCTAGCACTGTCAAAAAAGGCCAAAAATGTGTTGAACTCACCAAAAAAATTTGCCTAATTTTAGAATATTAGGGTCTTAAAAGGGAGGAGGGATACATTCATTCATGAGATATTTATTGTCAGAGTCCTGGGGATAGAACAGTTAATAAAATAGGCATACTTCCTGTTTTGTGGCACTTACAGCTTATTTGACAATGACAGACAACTAAAATTCAAATGTTTACTGAGTGACTCCTATGTACCAGGAACTTGAAAGTGTTGAATCATTATTAAGACACAGTTCTTGCTGTCATGGAGGCAGCATTGTGGGGGAGATAATCAATATGCAGGGAAAAGTATCAGATCATGAACTTTAGATGGAGGGAATTAACATAGAGTGATGAGAAATAGCAACTGGTGGATGCTCTAGGTGGGATGATCCAAGAGATCTCTAGGAAAGAACATTTAAGGTAGGATGAGACTACATGTTAGAAGGAGCCATCCTGTGAGATTCAAGGAGAGCCCAAGGCCAACAAAGTGAAGAACTAGCACAGAGGTGTGTTTGAGGAACAGAAAGTCAGTATGGCCAGTGTCCAGAATGGCATTTGTATAAGGCCTGGTTGTATAGGGCCATATTTATAAGGCCGTAGTAAATTTGGATCTTACTCTATGATGGGAAACTTTCCTTCTAAGCAAAGGAATGACATAGTCAGATTTGTTATTAGAACATCCTGTGGCCCTACTGTGTGATCTCTCCCCAGGTTGAAAATAAGGAATCCAGTTAGTTCACAAGTCTGGTGCAGTAGTCCAGGCACACAGGAGCGACTCAGACTAGGATAGAAGCAGTCCTGAGGGAGGCATGGAAAGATCTGAACAGCAATAGTTCTGGCCAAGTCATAAATTTATATTTTCTTGGTATCTACTTAATTCTAGTCCTTTCCCTGGTAATTTTGCCTGGGTTTTCTAAGAATTACTTTCATAGCTATGACTAATGATGTTTTTCTAATAGTCTTATTTAGTTTGTATTGCATGTTTTGTTGGTTGAAATGTTTAGAACAACATAAAATAACGACTATAATGGTAGACATTCTTGTTTTGTTTTCTGACTTTAATGGGAACATCCCTAGCAGTGTTTTACCTTTAGGTTTGCTGTTTTTAGTCAGATATTCTTCATCTAGAAAGGAAATTTCCCTCTATTTTTAGTTTTTAAAGAATTTAAATTAGGTAAGGCTCAGGAATTTAGTCAAATATCCTTTTTGGGTATCTATTAACATAATTATATAATTATTTTCATTTGATTTGTTGATGACATTTTTGAAAATGAGAATACATTTGTTAAAGCTGGGGATGGTGATACAAGGAAGGGCTTGGGATAGAAGAAGCAAGAGGAGAGAGCCTAGGTGGGCTGCTGTGGCTCCCCAGAAATGTTACAGGAAAGAAGTGAGCCAAGACTGGGCTGCTTTAGCGCGTTGAAAAGTCCAAGTAAAGGGCGGCCTTGGAGACAGGTTTAGGGGGTTAGCCACTGCTCTTTTCTCCTCTGGTTGCAAGTCTCGTGGGGACCCTTTGAGTTTAGGAGATGCAGGATGGTGGGGGAAGAAAGGCGCAGGCGTGCTCCCAGAGGAAGAGCATTGTTGAGGACATATTAACAGATTTAACAACATTAAGCCAGCTTTGAACTCCTGGGATCAGGTAGAGTAATTAAAAAAAAAAAAAAAAGGTTTACAGTTTACCTGCATCTTATGTAGACTTGAATTATACCGATTTAAAATTGTTGATCTAATAATAGTAGTCAAGACTCACTTTGATTTCAAAATTTGAAGTAATACATATACAGTAAACCCTTGATTTAATGGACTTTGAATTTAACAGACAAAATTTCCAGTCCATATGTCATATGTGAAGATTAACACCCTGTTAATTTTAAAATGCTTTTAACCAAGATTTGCTTATAATTAAATTAACAGGTTATTTTGTTGTTATTAATTCACTGATATTTTTAACAGATTTTAGCGGATAGGCCATATGTTGGAAAAAAATACTGTAGTAATTTCACCACATAAATAAATATTACATATCTATAACTGTAATCTACATATTTAAATCCAAGAATCACTGCTCGTAAACAATGTTTAGCAAATGATTAGCATGTGATCACACCGCATCAAGCAGGAAATTGGTTCTGTTGTCACATGGTGTGACTTTCTGCAGGAGTTTTCATATGGGGGCAGATGTTCTGGGTGCTAAGCCATGCCCCAGCCATGTGCATTTCTTTACTTATGGTGAGTGGTGAATGCAGTATAAATTTAAAATTACAGTAGTACATACAGAAAGCTTTTCTGTGAAATTAAACTTTTCACACATATTTAATTTTAATCACAAAATGTATCTTCAGAAGTGAAAACAGGTAGACTAGCCCTGACCGGTGGTGCTAAGTGGTTGGAGCATGGCCCACGCACCAAAGGATCGTAGGTTCGATTCCTGGTCAAGAGCACATACTTAGGCTGCAGGTTCGATCCCCATGCCTGATCAGGGCGTATGCTTGGAGGCAGCCAATAGATGTGTCTCTCTCATATCGATGTTTCTCTCTCTCTCACTCTCACTTTCTCTCTCTCTCTCTCCCCCCCTCTTCTCTCCCTTCCACTCTCTCTAAAAAAAACAACAAAAAAAACAATCAATGGAAAAAATATCCTCGGGTGAGGATTAACAAAAAACAAACAAACACACAAAAAATACAGGGAAACTAATTTGTCAATTTTTTAACACCCATTTGGAAAACCTGCTTTACTATATAATGGACTTTGGCTTTAACAGTTACACCCCCTTGCCCAAATTAATCTGCTTTATTGAGGTTTTACTACTTACAGCTTAAAAAGTGACCAAGAATTGCATTGCATAATTTCAAAACTGGCATCTCAGTACATTTGTAAAGCGTTCATGCTTTTGCCACATAGCAATACAGCTTTGGCTGGTACACAAACATGTCATCGTACTTTGTTAGTGTCCTGTAAAGCTGGGTTCCTTACCAGCACCATTCTGAGCGAGGGTCACGTTATCTGTTCTCTTATAGGCATTCATGAAGTGGTAGTGTTAAAACTGGTGTTGAAAAGGATGTTCAAGTCTCAGTAACTTTGGGACAGAAATTAAATGTGATCAAGATCCTAAAGAAACTACCACTATGAGCAAGAGTCCTTTTTGAAATAGGAAAATAATGGTGAAATAAGAAAAAGCAGTCTCAAAGAAAAAATACACTGCAGTGATTGTGGACTTCTGCTGTTGTAACTGTGCAGCCCCTGCTCTTACATTTATTTTTCTGGGAAAATTAGTTTCAAAATACGTGGTGTCCTCTGGAATGCATTTTTCCTAAAATGTGACTGCCTTAATGTTACTGTAGAATTTGATTTGCTAATATTTTACTTAGGAAAATAGCATTTTTACATGAGTGAGTTTGGCTATTGTCCAAGTTTTGACATAGGGATTTTGCTAGCTCTATAAAGCGGATAGGATAACCATATATATTTTTCTATGCATTAAGCAGTTATATTATAGCACAGGAGTGATTTGTTCCATGAAATATTGAAGGACTGTGCTTATAAAACTAGAGTTCAGAGCCCTTTCTGGAAAGAATTTCTTGATAACTATCAGTTTCTTTTGTGACTATTAATATGTCATTTATTTTTAAATTTAAGTAACTTTAAAATTTTGTTTCCTACTGCATTTTCCTTTTGTGTTTATTATTTACTAAATTAGGTAATTTATACTTTTCTAGCAAATTTATTTTTTTTTGAAATGCAATGCATTTATTAGCATAGAATTTTAATAGAATAAAAAATTTCTATTGAATTTGCTCCTAGATTATAAAAAATTTACCTTAGGCCTACCACTTCTTATTTTTTTCTTGGTAATGGTATCTTTTTTTCCCCTTCAAAACAGTTTAGATTATCCAATTGTGATTTTCTATTAATTTCTCATTTTATGTTTATTTTTGTTTTCTCTAGATGTCTTCCCTATAACTTTTGAGTCTGATGATTATTTTTTTTTTGTATACAAATTAATACATTGAAGGCTTTTGTTTTTCTCTAATTTTAAATATGTTCACATCCTGGCTATGTTGATGTGTTTTATAAGTAGTTTATTATTGTTTTAAAGTTTTGGTTTATTAAGAATATTTAAAAATTTCTGTGTGGTTGGCTTTTTCTTTATTTTTCAATTTTTGCTACTTGTAGGGGTTTTTTCCTTGTGGAAAGGAAATATGGCTTACATACTTTTTGCCTTTTAGAATTTATTGAGGTTTTGGGGCCTCATTTAAATATTCTGTGGGTGTTTTAAACGAAGGTTTAATCCATTTGTGTGGGACAGGTGAACATGTGTTTCACTTCATTCAACCACTTTAATCACATTATTCCAATTTTGTTTTTGGTTATAAACTATCATACACTAGTAATGTTAGCTTAAAGTCTTCTAATATAGTTATTACCGAATTTTATCTTTTTAAAAAATTTATTTTTCTTGATTTCAGAGAGGAAGGGCGAGGGAAAGAGAGATAGAAACATCAATGATAAGAGAGGATCATTGATTGGCTGCCTCCTGCACGCCCCCTCCTGGGAATTGAGCCCACAACCCAGGCATGTGCCCTTGACTGGAATCAAACCTGGGACCCTTCAGTCCGCAGGCTGACACTCTATCCACTGAGCCAAACCAGCCAGGGCTCTCAATTTTATCTTGTTTTAGCTTTTGCTTTGTGTGGTTTGATACTATTATTTAATGCAGATACTTGTGTCTGTTAAGTACAATTTATAAGGAAAACTTTCTAGTCTGTAAAGTTATTCTTTTTGTCCTATTTATGTTTTTTTGCCTTGAATTTGACTTCCTGGATTTTAGAATATTTCTGTCCTTTTTTTGTTCATATTTGCTTGATAAATTAATTTTTATCCCTTTATTTCTAACTTGATATACTTTTTAGTTGTCTCTTACACAGCATGTCTTTTTATATTTCAGCACGTTTGGAGAGTCTTTGCATTTTATTAGGGGAGTCTAATCCATTTGCTTTTGTTAGTTTCTCATTTTGGTCTTCTGTGATCATGTTTTATGCTTTCTCACTGATTCCTCTTATTTTCTAAAAGGACTGTAATTTCCTGGGTTTAATTTTCTTAGTGATTTGATTTAGAAAATACACATCCTCTTTTTTTTTTTTTTACATTTCCTTTTTTTTTTAATCTTCACCTGAGGATATATGCTTTCGTTGATTTGAGAGAGAGGAAAAGGGAGAGGGAGAGGGAGAAGGAGAAACATTAATGTGAGAGAAATACCGATTGGTTGCCTCCCTTATGCACCCTGGCCAGGAATCGAACCCACAACCTTTCCGTGTATGGGATGATGCGTCAACCAACTCAGCCACATCATTGTACGCCCTCTTTTAAACTTTACAGATGATAAAGGTACCATTTAGGGTTCAAGACTATTGAGGAGAAAGAAAGCCTACCTGAATTTGAACAGGGAAAATTCAGTATGAAGAATTAGTAACTAGTAATGGGATTGATTAACCACAAAGAAAGGCTAGTACATCTCTAAAAAATGCAGAACTAGCAGCTGCAGGGAGCAGCCGTTATTTGTAGACTGAGGGAGAGGACCCAAGGAAGGGACAGACTTGGACGAGCCCTCTCCCTGCCCCCAAGGCTGAGATTCGGGTCTCATTGAAGGGGATGTGTGGCCCGCTGGATGCAGTGTGCTGAGGTGCCACAGGTGGCCGGCAGGGCGCCAGGGAAACTAGGAAGTCATGGGTTGGGGTGCCAGTGCACTTGGGAAAGCTGTCTCTGGGGCCTGCACATCTGGAGAATGTGCACCACTGGCTTTCACATGGTGCCGGCCAGACAGGCATGTGCTGACAGTGGCTCAGTAGCAGCACGAGGGAAAAGCTCTGGAACCAGGAGACCGAGGCCCCTTTCCACCTGCAGTGTCCCTCCAGTGCCACCTAATACTGTGTCCACTGGCAAATGAGACAGTTTGTAGGTCAACTCCAGTATCACAAAGCAGGGAATGAGGGTAGCTTTGCAGCTGGCCCAATAATCACTGTTTTCCAAAATCATACTCAAGCCTATATTTTTTCTTAGCGGCTGAATAAGGAATGAAGCCGTTGTCTGAATCACTTTTAATTCCATTAACAGCTCCTTTATGCCATGGTAAGGGGACTCTTTATTTTTAGTCTGGGGAATCTCCAGGGTATGCGTGCTAGTTCACTATTCAAAGCTGTTTATTTCATCTGCTTGTTTTCCCTGTGGCCAATCTTTGGGTTTGGATCCAAGCTTTTCATCTCTCTTGCCAGCCTCTTGTGCTCAGGGCATTCCTTGGAAGTGTTTCTTGTCCTTATCTTCCCTGCAAGCCTACACTATTTTTTTGGGTCCCCTTTATTCCACATTTTCAGCCAAAGATAAAACAAGGAACAACATTCAACAATATTCTCTCTTTAAAAAAGTTTATTTTTATCAGTAATACGTGCATGTGTTTTACAAATTAAATTCTGGGATGATGGTGATGGCTAGAATATAGCAACCAAAAACCCCCGGACAACATTTACAAGCTATTCATCCCCATGAACTCCAAAATATGTGTGCTGTGGAGTCTGTGCAGGAAAAATCATCTGATACACCTAAGAACAGGAGAACCTTACAGTAGCCAATGGGTATTCATGGAATGAGTAGTAGACCAATTAGAGAACAGTGGCTAAAGTTTGAAGACGAATCAGCAACCTCAATGATTAACATGTCATATTTTTTTTTAGGTAGGTCTAAATATTTCAAAAGTCTTCCCGTCTCAAGGCAAGATGTTTTTCCTTTGGGGAAAAAAAGTACAAATATATGGGTATTATTATCAGCTATAGCATATTTGTTAACTTACCATGTTGATTTATGTGGTTCCATTTGGTAGCCACTAGCCATGTGACTGTGGAGCACATGACACATGGCTGGTTCACATTGCTGTGCTGTAAGTAACTGATTAGGAATACAGTATGAAAGAAAAATCTCATTTTAAAATATTGCTTACATGTTAAAATGAGAATATTTTTGATAATAGTGGCTTAAATAAAATATATTATTAAAACTTAGTCCACCTGTTTCTTTTTATCTTAAAAAATGTGGCCAGTAGAACATTTAAAATTACATGTGTGGCTTGCAATATATTTCTACTCACAGCACTGTTTTAATTTTTTTGTTATTGATTACTAATTTAATTCCATTGTGGTTTGAGAACATACTCTGAATGATTTCAGCCCTTTTAAATTTATTGAAATTTGGTTTACGAACCCAGCATATGGTCTGTTTTGGTGAATAGACACTTGAAAATGTCTATTCTGCAGGCTATTATGTTCTATAAATACCAATTAGGTCACATTGGTTGGTAGAATCCAAGTTTTCTACATCTTTAAATATTTTTTTCTCTCCACTTGTTCTATAAGTTGCTGAGATAGGTATGGTGAAATAACCAACTGTAATTGTGAATTTGCATATGTCTCTTCAGTTCTTCCTCTTTTTTTTTGCTTCTAAACAGAAGAGTTTAGAAGTTAATGTCTACATACACATTTAGGATTATTATGTTTTCTTATTGAATTGTCACTTTTGTCATTATGAAATGTCCTTTATATCTGGCAACATTCTTTGGCCTAAAGCCTACTTTGTCTGATATTAATATTGCTACTCTAGTTATCTCATGATTAGAGTTTGCATGATGTATCTTTTTTCATACTTTTATTCTTAACCTCTCTGTATGTTTTAGTTAATGTGGGTTTTTATATGTATCATATTGTTGGTTGGGTAGACATGTATCTTAGACTGCTTGATATTCCACAGGTCATTAAGATTTTATTATTTTTAAAAATATTATTTTTTCCTCCATTCTTCATATTATATAAATCATATTGCAGTTTTTTGAGTTTACTGATTGCTTTTTTATTATATTTTTGTCTTTAGCAGTTCCATTTTCTTTTTTACATAATTCCTCTCTTCTTTATATTTTCTTTTACATCCTTGAGCATATAGAGCATGTTTATAATAAGTGTTTTAACGTACTTATCTACTTATATACCATTATGTCATTTCTGGGTCTATTTCTATTGACTGATTTTCCTCCTGGACCCAGGTCATTTTCCAGTTCTTTGATCTAGTACTAAGAAAGATGACACACATTATGAATGTTACATTGCTGGCTTTGTTATCTTTGTATTGGGCTTTATTCTAGCAGATAGTTAATTTTCTTGCAGATCTGTTTAATCCTTTTAAGGTTTGTTTTCTAGCAAACTGACCCATGCCTGTTTTTGTAAATAAAATATTATCGGAACACAATCACGCTCATTTGTTACTTATTTATTGTCTGACTGCTTTCACACTACAACAGCAGAATTGCGAAGTTGTAACAGAGACCATATGGCCTGCAAAGCCTAAAATATTTACTTGCCTGACCCTTACAGAAAAACTTTGCCTAAGCCTACTCTAGTGAAGTATTTATTTTAAAATGAATTTGTTGGCAAATATCTAAAAACATTCTCAGTTTTAATTTCTACTACAGTAAATATCAACAGCTATGACCCACATAAAAAAGTTTTGGCATCCTCAATTTTTAAAAGTGTAGAGGAATCTCGAGATCCCCCAAATCAAGGCCTGCCAATTTCGATTAAACTTGTTGGACGTAGGAATGTCTTCTGCTCAGAGACTCCACAGGTCTCCTGGTCTTTGATCAGAAGTGCAGTGTGCCCTGCTCTGCTGGGCCGGGCAGCCCACCTGTGCCTGGGAACGGCTGGTGGTGGCTGCACCTTGTGTGTGCAGTGAGTCACTGTTCTCTCCTTACTTGCATTATTGAAGTCTGAGGTGTTCAATGTAAATAAGCATCAGAAGCAACTGGCTAGATTTTGTTGTTTTGTGTTTCCTGATCCTAGAGAGGTGTGCAAAATACAGTCATGAGGAAACACTAAGCAATTAATGCAATAAAATCTTATGTGCAGATGAGGTGACTGAAATCTCATGAGGGGAATGGATTTGACCAAATAATGAAATTAATGTTCAAGCCAAGTCCAAGGTCTTGCCTTGTTTTTCCACTGTAGCCAGCACCATGGGATCTTAAGTTTCAGACCAAAGTAATCCCAGAATGCTTACTTGTTTTAAGTAATAGAATGCTCTGTATTACTGTATCTAATGACATGGAGGGACTCATCTGGAAAACTGGCATAAGCTGAAGGTTTAAAGAAATGCACATGTTTGATTCATGCATAATTTGGAGGTTCTTTTCTATATCTTGGGACTATATATTGTCCTGATAGCCTTTAAGCTGAATTCATGGAAGGGCAATTGCCCTCACACCGAGCATCTGCCCTCTTTCCCACCAAGAACATTTGGCTGAACGTACTTGAAAATTGTCCTGGTACAGCAGCGCTACTTACAATAGCTGAGATTTGGAAACAGCCAAAGTGTCCATCAATAGATCAGTGGGTAGAAAAGCTGTGGTACATTTACACCGTGGAATACTATGCAGCAGTAAAAAAGAAGGACCTCTTACCCTTTGAGACAGCATGGAGGGGCCTGGAGAGTATTATGCTAAGCGAAATAAGCCAGTCAGAGAAAGACAAGTATCACATGATCTCACTTATATGTGGAATCTAATGAACAAAATAACCTGGCAAGCAAAATAGATTCAGAGACATGGAAGCATAGGACAGACTGAGGAATCTCAGAGGGAAGAGAGGGTGGGGAATGGGGGGGAACTATAAGGGGGTGGGGAGGGGACATCTGTAATACTTTCAACAATAAAGATAAAAATTTAAAAATTGTCCTGGTATAATGATATGGCTAAAAAACAGAAGTTGGACCAGATTTTAGAAGTGATGCATATGGCCTGCCTCTAGGAGGTGTATCAAAGTAGTCCCTGAGTGTAGAATTGTTGAAAATATGTGGGTGATGCTTCCTCAATTACTCCAGTGAGAACTCCCTGCTTCCCAACAAAAAGGGAAAGGTTGGCCAACTATGGTTTTGTGTTTAAAACTACCTGAGGAAGGGGAGTTCAAGAAAACCTGTCCAGACTTAGGATTTGCTCGCCTAAGAAATCTAGAGAAGATGGTTTTTGACATCCATAGAGGTGTCTAGTGTCTGTCCCCAAAGTTCAGAATTGGCTCATGAAATCTGGTAGAAGAAGAAAGAACAGCAGCCACATGTTAACCTGATGTTCTGCTGGCAGGGAACTGAGGCTTAGTATGAAGGAGCCTCGTCTCTGCTTGATGAGTTAGGAGGAGCTCAGGTGAATGAATGAACAGCCTCTGACCATTACGGGATTGCGCCTGGGAGAATCAAGCTCGGAGGGAAGGTGAGGACGTTAGTGATGAGCCTGCAGATGGGAACAGGCACTAAGCTAGAGGGATTTCAGGGAGTTAACCTGCAGAAGCTGTCATTTTCAGGGGGAGGAGGGATGGGACTAGAGAGTGAGACTGGGGAAACTTGTGTAAAATTATTTTTCCAGTCACGGGTTTGGTTTTATTTTCTGCTATTGCTGTGGTGATAGTCAAGTATTTTGTTCTTGCCTTTAATAAGAATCGGTCCTGAAGTGACATGCCTTTACGGTTGGTTAAGGAAGTGGTGGCACACCTCTTGCGAATTCCAGCTGTCTCCTCTCTTTCAGGGAACCAAGGGGTGGTCCTAACATTGAGCCAGCTGGCTCAGCGTGCCACAGCTCAAGTGCCATCTCATGGTTAAATGGAGGAATTGCTTTTACCTGAGGGACCAACCACTGGCCCTTGAACAAGACTCTTTGGACCTTCAAATTTGAGAAATAGAACATGTTCATTTTCAATAGTGTCATCACTATTTTCAAGTGAACTTGCTTCTTTGGAAATCTTTATTTTGAACTAGATGAATTACAAAGTAATACTAGGTCCCCAAATCCCTAACTGATAATGAAGAAATTAAAAAATGATTTTGCTTGATGACGAAACCATAGAGAGAAAAACCTGAACAAAACCAGTGCTTTTTGAGAAATAGTTTCATCTAACCTGAGACTTAAGTGTCACCCAGGAGACTGAGCTGCCAATACCTCAGCACCCAGCCTCAGTAGGAGCTCCTGAGTGTGGATGAGGCAGTGGCCTAAGTACCTGTGATGTGCCTCTAAAGCAGCCTTGGGCAAACTACGGCCCGCGGGCCGGATCCGGCTGTTCTATCCGGTTCTCTTGCTCTCCCCTCCGCTCCTTTACTTTGAATTTATATTAGTTCACACAAACACTCCATCCATGCTTTTGTTCCGGCCCTCTGGTCCAGTTTAAGAACCCATTGTGGCCCTCGAGTCAAAAAGTTTGCCCACCCCTGCTCTAAAGTATCACAACTGATCGTGGGCAATTTCATAAGCATCAGGGCGTATGTGTGTGGCCTTTTCCCAAGTAGTGCCCTGGGAAGCCATGAACGATTCCACTAGGGTTGCCACTGCTTTAAAAAATGCCTTTGGAACTGCTTATCGGGATTGTTTCGAATACTTCTAGCGGTGCTTAGGGAAGACTGACTTGGAGGAGTTCCTGTAATGGGATTGGGAAGGAAAGAGACAAAGGCAGGAAGACTGGTGAGAAGTTAATGCAGGAGTCCAAGAACAGGTGATGAGGGTAGAGGCAGTAGAGACAGAAGGCAGTGGATTCAAGAGGCTTTGTGAGGTATGATTGAGTGTCAGTACCTGGTTATGGATGCAAAAAATGGCTCTGGGTCCTTGTCTCTGACAGGGACAGTGATGATACCACTGACAGAAGACGGTGAGGGGAACTGATTTTTGAGAAAAGATGAAATTTTTGTTTCTAGTGAAACTATCAAGCAGGCTTTGGGTCTGGAGGTCAAGAGGGAGGTTGTTATTGGAAACTGATCTGTCTGTACTTATTCGTGGAACAAACACCAAAAAGCACCTCTTACCATAACAGCTTGTATTTAGTAAACATCTGTCATACTAGGGACAATTGTAAACCCCTCTGTGCACTAATTTAATCCTCACAAAACTGAGAGAGGTATAGGTGCTCTATTATCTTCACTTTATAGAAGCAGATTAAGTGGTTTGAAGGGGCAAATTAAAACGGGCATTTTGTTTCTAGTTAAGGCTGAATTAATTGAAAGTAGGAAACAAGAAGAAATAAATGAAAACATCAACATCATTACTAATGAAACCAGACTGGAGGATGGAGCTTAGATTTGTGCTAACAGTGACTTCCTAGTGGTCCCACCACCCTCAACTCTCAGAGCAGCCCCCTTCGGGGCCATTGTGAGTTTGCAGAGCAGACGCAGTTACCCAGGCTGCTGCCTCACACTGGTCTCTCAGAGCTTTGGTCCTATACATTTGATGGGTTCTGGCAACTTCGCAAAGTAGGCAAGTTTATAAAGCATGGCTGAATCCCTAGGAGACAAGCTCCAAGATGACCATTTTGAGAACCTAGGCCGTGGCAGGCAGGCTGGGCTGGGAGTCCGGGCACTGGTGGCCAGCTGCCAGATGTTCAGAGTGGCCAGTCTCTGGACTTCAGGAGCGTTGAAGCCTCGAGCCTCACTGCGCAGAGAGCAGTCTGAATGGGATCTGCATTTTAACAAGATTCCTCAGGTCGTGTGGGTGCACATTAAAGTTTGCGAAACATATCCAGGAGCTGCCTTGTTCATGAAGGAGAAGCTTGTTTTTCTCCTGGTTCCTCTGCTCGCGGGAAGGCTTGATTAATATTCTCCTCCCTGCAGAGGCCTTCCTGCTCCAAAGGCTGCCAACCAGCCCTTCCTTCGATCACTCATTATATCAACAATTTGTCCGTTATGTGGGAGCAGTGAAAAAAGCCTTCTCAAAACATGCCCTGAAGCTCATGGGGCATATGTGATAACTTACTCAAACCAACCTGATACTTATTTCATTTCCCTGCATAGTCCACTCCAAAGAGTTTTTAAAAAGTAATTTTCTAAAACCTTTGGATAGGCCATTTGTTTCACTACAAGACTTTCTCCCCAGAGGGATTTGTGATTATAACTGGAGTGAGAAAGCTCTGTTATTAGAAATAATATTTGGTCCTAGAAAACTCTAGAGGACTTGGGTGGAAGGGGGAATGGTAGAGAGGGCAGGGGAGTTAGGGGGTGAGGATGGGGTGAACAGGGCTCTTGCTCTATCCCCAGTTCCCATTTTTGTACTTTGACAAAGGGGGAGAGAAATCTACAGGAAAATAAAGGTCCAGAAAAGTGCTGGTTCTCTTAGAACTGTGATATATATGGACATTAGCTATATACAACTAAATTGAGCATTCGAATCAATTACATTTAAATAAATTCACATAAATTTAAATAAAATTTACATTCAATCACCCTAGCCACATTTCAAGTGCTGAGTAGCCACATTTCCACCACTGAGAAGTTCTTCTGGCAGCTGATTTTACACAGAGAGTAAGCCCGGAGCCCATTTCCTCTGTCAGAGTGACAAGGAGCTGTGGGTCATGAAGACCCGGGTCCAGGCCTGCTCTGTCACACAGCGTGCGTGTGTGCCAGACAGACAGTGTGATTCTGAATCGCACATGGGGCTTAGGAGATGAAACCCTTCACGAATCCTCATTTAGTTAAATAAAACAGCAACAGCAAAATTCACCATCATCCACCGCCAAAATACACCCCTGTCACCCCGCTCTTCCAATAATGTGCATATGGTTCTGGCTAGAAGAAAACTCAGAGGCGAACATTTAATTGTATCAGAGTATGAAGTTGTACAAGTTTAGTATTGCTTTCACGCCTGAATTTTAACAGGTGTGAAACTAACCCACTGCAGGCTGTTTTACATAACAAAACCTTAGTTTGGCAGCTCGGCAAAATGATTCCTTAAAGCACAAAGGTATTTACATTCTGAGTTTGCCCAACATGTTATGTGAGGGTTTGCACACCTCACATGTGTCTGTACATTCCCTGCCTACATTCAAAGCCTTGTCCTTGCAGATTTCCTGTCAATAAGAAGCTCTTTTTCTTTGGACTCATTGAGTCAACACTGTTGATTCTTCCTTGTGTACAAAAGTGAAACAAAGTCTAAGAATTATCTCTATGTCTGTGTGTTGGTCTTTGATAGCATATTTCAATGTATTTCAAGCTCAGTTGCGGTCACAACTTATAGGCACTGTGCATAACATCGGTGAAAACGTCCATACTGTACGGATGTGGGCGAGTGAGAAGGGACAAGGTTAGTATGGCAGCAAAGTCTCAGAGGCCTTCACGGTTCAGCCCAGACCTGTGATCGCCCAGTTCCCAGTCTTGCGCCTGCTTGGCCATCTTCGGCCTGGGGATGTGGAGGTCACGGCCGGAGGACAATGTCCTCCCCACACCCTTTGAAACAAGCCCCACTAATGCCAATCTATCTGAAACCTGGACATTTCCTCACAGCATATAAAAAAGAGATGGTGCACTTATTCAAGATTCAGGGTGGACTTTACAGCTGCCTGGGCTCCTAGTACATTTGAAAGGGTTAGGATCTGCTTATGCACCTTAACTTCTCTGCATTTCCTCAAGCACACCATCAGGACACCGATGACCATGGCCCTGAGCTGGGCAGAAGACGCAGGATCCCTCTGGGGCTGTCTTAGCGCAGCGAACACAGCGGGGAGCCTGTAGAAAAAATGGATCAAACCCTGCAATACAGAACCTGATAAGAATGCCTGAAAAATGCTCTTTGTGTGAGCGGTCCCACATCTGGGATTTATCCGACAGATGTACCGGCAATGCAAGGGAAATCATTGCAGCTCTGTGCGTGAGAGAGACGGGGGCAGCCTGAAAGTCCATCGATGGGTTAAATCCATGGCGACACCTGCTCCGGAGGCCTATGCAGCCTGTGCCCTGGGGCCAGGGGCCTCCCTGCTTCTCTCCATTCTCCCAAGGGGCCCTCTTCATTGTCTTTGCTGTCCAAATCCCGCCTGGCCAGCTTTAGCTCCTCCTGAGTCACCCAAGGTGCTGACATGTGTTTGGTCTCATGTGTGCTAGACCTCATTTGTGGTTTCGTTCTGTGTCATGTCAGCTCCTTCGCTCGATCAGAAGCTTCTTGGAAGCACGTCTTCTAAGTATCTGCCTCAAAAGAGGACTGCTCGGCCACGCTGCTCTCTGTGTCTCTCTTCGGTCTGTTTGTCTCTGTCTCTGTGGGTCTTCCTCTTGTCTCTGGGCATCTCTGGCCCACAAACACCAGCTCCCTTGTCAGTCCCCACCCGGGCACCCACTCAGCACATGAGCCTTATGTCTGGAAATGAGCAAACGTGACACTTGCTGTGCTGGACAGCAGGGAATGGGAACGGGGGAGTCATGGCCCAGGAACTTCTTGGGAATGAGAACAAGTTCTGTTCCCAGAGTCAGGAGTCCCGAGTTTGAGTCCTGCCTCTGGTAGTTTTAGGCTGTGTCCCTGGGGGCACATACCTGATGTTTCTGAACTTGGCTTCTCTTTGTGACGCAGCTGTTCGCTCCCATGGATCATCTCCATGTCAGGTCAGCCTCCATGGCCAGGTCAGTGCGGGCTGAGCCGCTGAGCGCCCATGCCCGCAACGCTTTCTTACCCTTGGTGCTCTTCGTGACTTCTTGACGGTAGCTCATGGAGAAAGACACCAGAGAGCCTCACACCAGATTCAGAGCCAAAACACGGAGGAAGAGGGGACTCGAGGGGCTGGGAGCGCGGGCATGTGCCAGCCCACGGTGTTGTGACTCAGATGCCCTTGGCATTGGTTTGTATCTGAGGGAGTGAATATGCTGACTCGTTGTACTTGGTGAACCAGAAGCACAACCAAAATATGTTCCTCTGTGGGATTTAAAAATATGAACAGGAAGAGCAGTGTGTGGTGATGAGTGTGGAAACACATTTCAGTTTTAGTTTTCAGCCATCGACACGTCCGTCCTGAAAGCCGGGCTGGGAAAACAGAGCTGTCAGCTGCTCAGTTAGCTGGGTGATGTCCCTCGCCCCTTAGTGCTGACGGAGAGTGGGGGGTGTGGGCAGGGGGAGTGAAAGTGTCACTTGTCTCCTGTGGAGCAGGCAGTGGAGTGGAAAGAACTTTTTTTAAAAAAAATATGTTTTTATTGATTTCAGAGAGGACGGCAGAGGGAGAGATAGAAACATCAATGATGAGAGAGAATTATTGATGGGCTGCCTCCTCACACTCCACACTGGGAATGGAGCCCGCAATTCAGGTATGTGCCCATTGGCCAGAATCAAACCTGGGACCCTTCAGTCTGCAGGCCAACGCTCTATCCACTGCGCCAAACTGGCTAGGGTGGAAAGAACTTTGGATGCATGTACGCTCTATGCCAAGGAGCTGTGTGACCTCAGACAAGTTACCTACCTTCTCTGAACTTAAGTCTCTTCACCTGTAAAGTGGGGATCTCCTGTACAGGGAGGGTCTTGTGAAGATGAAATGTCAAGTGTCTAGGACCGTGCCTGGCACACAGCAGGCCTCCAGTCACTTAATCCATTTAGAAATGGGAAACAGAACCAAACCACTGTTACTTTGGGGTTTTCTGTTACAGCTGAATTTAATCCCGCCTAATACACTTTACAAATAAATTCCCCACATCTCTTAGGGAAGGAAATTAAAGTTACAAGCCCCAAACTTCCTACACATGGCCTGGCCTTTAAGCCTGTTTTGTATTTTTCCGAAATAACTACCACTCTCTCCACGACCATTCTCAGCACTCTTTAAGGGCTTTCAGAGTCCATATAAAAAAGCTATGTATCTCAGTCCTGGCTGGAGGGGCGGGAGCAAAAACATATGTAAGAGATGTGTTCTTAAAAAGAGGGGGTGCCCATCTCCCCACTTTCTGCACTGTTTTTACTTGCAACACTTATAGCACCAAATGCATGGGGTTTTGTTTCCCCACACCAACCAATTCTCTAGACACCAACTGGGTGTCCTACGAGCCAATTCAGTTCTGACAGATTGTCCTGGAGACAGCGTCAGATTCCTCAGGTGAAGGGCCAGCCCTCCACGGCTGCCCCCACCTCAGACACCAGGCCCAGCTTGCCATCTATACTTCTGACTGATTCGTTGGTCATTCTGACTGGCTATAAATTGGGGATTCCCAGGACTCCCTTCTCAGACGGGACAATTTGTTAGAATGACTCACAGAATTCAGGGGATCTCTTTGCTTCCTGCTGCTGGTTTGCTGTAAAGGCTGTTAGAAAGGATGCTAATGAACAGCCACACCGGGTGAAGTGAGGTCTGGAAGGGTTCCAAGCACAGGAGCTTCTCCCCCATGGAGTTGGGGTGCAGCACCCCCCCGACACCTGGGTGCATTTGCACACATCTGGAAGCTTTCTGAACCTCGTCCTTTAGGGTTTTATGGAGGTTCCACTGTCATCACAATTGAGTCATTGGCCATTGGTGACTACAGTCAACCTTCAGCCCCTCTCCTCTCCCTGGAGGTGGGGGATTGGGCTGAAAGTCCCCGCTCTCTAATCACAGGGTTGGCACCTTTGACAGCCAGGCCCCCATCCTGAAGCTGTTTAGAATACCGAGAGTCACCTGGTTAGCGTAGACTCAGATTAGGGTTGTTATGAATAACAAAAGACACTCCTATGATTACTGCCACTCAGGAAATTCCAGGAGGTGTAGGAGAGCTGTGCCAGCAACTGGGGACAGGGACATGGTGCAGTGGCCACTGTACTGAAGGAGAGAATGAGAAGGGAAGCCGGGTTTGGGAGAGAACAAAATAGAAGGTACCTAGGCCCCTGACACCAGGGAGGGCCACACTGGCCCCAGTCTCATCATTTCTTTCTTTCTTTTTTAATATATATATTTTTACTGATTTCAGAGAGGAAGGGAGAGGGAGAGAGAGATAGAAACATCAATGATGAAAGAGAATCATTGATTAGCAGCCTTCTGCATGCACCCCACTGGGGATTGAGCCCACAACCCAGGCCTATGCCCTGACCAGCAATCGAACCTGCGACTTCCTGGCTCATAGGTCGATGCTCAACCACTGAGCCACGCCGGTTGGGCCCCAGTCTCATCATTTCTAACTTTCTGAACATGCAAAGATATCCCTGACAAGGATGATAATTTACCCAATGCACGACTTAGAATTTCAGTAGGTGTCCTGGCCAGTGTTGCTCAGTGGTTGGAGCATCATCCTGGATACCAAAAGGTGGCGGGTTCGATTCCCGGTCAGAGCACATGCAGGAGGCAACCAATCGATGTTTCTTTCTTTCACATCTCTCTCTTCCTTTCTTTAAAACCAATAAAGTAACAGAAATAAAAAAAAAAAATCAGTAGGTGTAACCAGGCTTGTAGTAGTGCCTGATGAGGTTGGGCAAATGTGAGTAAATGAGAGAAACAGGAAGAGGAAACACGCCAGTGAATGTTAGGAATGGTGTTATTCTCAAGGGCAGTGTGCCGTAGGCTCTGACCTTGACCCTGGTCTGCTTAACATAATAACTTGTATGAAGACCTAAAAGCATACTTACTGCATTTGGAGATGATTTGAAACCCGTTAGGAGAGCTGATATTTTAATTCTTTATTGTTGAAAGTATTACATATGTTTCCCTTTTCCCTCATCATCCTCTCCCAGCCCGCCCCTGCCCCCGTCCCCCAGCCCAGGCCTTCATCCCCCTAGTGTCTGTGTCCATTGATTATGCTTATATGCATACAAGTTCTTTGCTTGATCTCTTACCCCTTCCTCCCCTACTCCTCCTGCCCCACCCACCCTCCCCTGCCTTTCCTCTGAGGTTTGATGGTCTGTTCGATGATTCTATGTCTCTGGATCTATTTTCATTCACCAGTTTATGTTATTCATTATATTCCACAAACAGGCGAGATCATGTGACACTTTTTCTTTCTCTGACTGGGTTATTTCACTTAGCATAATGCTAGGAAAGCTGATATTTTGAAAAATATTACAAAGATTCAAGGAACATTTTGACCAAACAGAACGTTGGAAGAGTCTTTGGGGCCCATCCGCAAGTGACCTCAGTTAAGACTACTGAGGGAACTGAGTTCAGCTGTGAATTTTGGGGAACTATGGCCATCAGGGTGAGGAGACTCCAACAGGTGGTCTGGGAGGACTGGCCAAGGAAAGAGCTGGGGGTGGGTGGGGGTGAAAGGACACACAGCCCCGTACGCATTAGTTTCCTAGGGCTGCTATACAAAGTACTGCAATGTCTAGGTGGCTTCAACAACAGGCATTTGCTATCTCACAGCTCTGGAGGCTGCAAGGCTAAGATGAAGGTGTTGGCAGGGTTGCTTCCTTGTTAGGGCTGAGGGAGAGTTTGCTCCATGCCCCTCTCCTAGATTTGGGTGCTTTGCTGGCAATCCTTGGCATTCCTTGTAGACACATCCCCCCATCTCTGTCTTCATCTTCACATGGCATTCTCCCTGTGTGCATGTCTGTGTCCAAATTTCTCCCTTTGAAAGGACTAAGTCACATTAAGTCAGGGCCTGCACTAATGACTGGATTTTAGCTTGCTCACCTGCTAAGAACCTATTTCCACATAAGGAATTCACAGGTTTTGAGGGTCAGGACTTTAACATCTTTTTTTTTTGGGGGGGGGGGAATACCGTTCAACCTGTAACAAGCCCTTTTCCGTGTGTTCCCATGGAGACATAGCCCAGCCAGTGAGGATGTGCGGGACTGGACCTCACAGTAGTAACCTGGCTGTTCTCTGTTTCCATGCTGATCCCTTCTCTCACTTGTATGCACTGTCATTTTCCTTCCCCCAGTCCGTAGAGCAGCAAAAACAAAGATGCAAGAAACTATTGACCATATAATTCATCATAACTTGGCACTTCAGGGAGTGATAAAGGAGAGGGTGGTAGGAGCAGTCCAGCAAGGGAGTACATTGACTAAGGAATGACCTCCCTCCCAAGAAAAACCCGAGTAAAATCAGCTTTTCATGATCACCAGGCTCCAACAATCAGCAATTCTGGACCATGTCAGGGATAACACACTCCTCCTTTTGTTGGCATAAGTCCTAAACAGCTGCTATAGGTACTGTTGTTTTAATATGCAACATAGCTTCAAAATAGCTTATTTCAATTCCTTACCCTTTAATAAATGAATGTTATTTCTACATGGAAGTTAATTTGGAGGACACCCAGTTATACAGTTGGCCCTGCCACACAGGAACTTGCTCTGTGTACATTCACTTGGAGAAGTTCATAATTATTCAACATCATTCAGGCTCGGCGAACAACTTAAGTCTATTGTTTAACCCTGGGTTTAAACAATAGATTTGAAATAAACAAGGATAGTACAAGGATTATAAAGACAAGAAAACAGAACTTGAGTGACTTGAATTCTGCCATTCTATGTGACAACTTGGAGTTTTTATTTTTAGTCAAAATTTAAATAGTGAAATGGTATAAATGGTGAGTTGTAATATTTTTTGTTTGATAAGTGCAAATTTTAGCTCAATGATTTTTTTTTAACATGTAAAGAGTGGGATGTGTTAAAATATGATTCACTCTGGGTATCAAATATGCTGAATGAAGAGGGATGGATGTTGGTAATAACTGCAAAATCAGGGAGAACTGGGCTATCCCCCTGGGACATCCCATTATTGACCAAAGGTCAAAGGGCACATCTTGGGGGGAACATTTCTTCCCTCTGAGGGACTAGAAAAGACCAATTCTGGGAGAAGGTGGGGCAGGGGAGGAGAAAGGACCACCAGGAGGGAGGAGGAGGCCAAGGATGATCTAGATATATATTCTTCAAAAACATGCATATTTGTTTAATAAAAATGCAGTCATAATGTACATGCAGTTTTGTAATTGGCTTTTAAAATGTAGTGTTATATGGTAAATCTTTTAATGTCATTTCATTTTTTTTTCTGCAATATTATTTTTAGTGGCTTCCATCTTAAATGGTGTCTCCTTGCCTTATCTCCCTACCTCACACCATACACAAAAGATCTTGGGTAGGGAAGGTGCTGAAAAATGACTCACATCTCTTCTGTGTCTCCTTGCCTTATCTCCTTACCTCACACCATACACAAAATTACATTCCAGATGCTGTAAGAAAGTTTTATTTAAAAAAATTCTAAAGCTATTAGAAAAAAATAGGAAACTATCTTTAAGATCTTGGGTAGGCAAGCAAAATAGAGACAGACTCATAGAGAGCAGGCAGACAGCTCTGGTGTGGGGCTGTTGGGGTGTGTATGGAGGGACTGAGCAAAAAAAAAAAAGCGAGAACTCATGGATATGGACAGCAGTATGGTGATTGCGGGGTGGGGAGCAGGTCGTGGAGGTGGAAGGGAGCATAGATGGGATAAATGACAATGGGGGAAAAAAAGATCTTGGGTGGGGAAGGTGCTAAGAGAAGATTCACACTCTTACCCCCCAACCTCAAAGGGAAAGAACAATCGATTTGATTTCATTTTCAGGATCGCCAGAGAGATTACAAAAAACGAAAGACAAGAAACATTTGTAATGTATATAGAAGACAAAGGATTGCTAACCAGACTTTGTAAAGAACTCTTCCAGTAATTAAAGAAAAACATAAATGGCTTGATAAACAAATATGAACAGGCAATTTGCAGAAGAGGAAATCTCAGTGGCTGATGCACATAGAGAAAGATGCCAGCCACACCAGTAATCAGGGGACTAAAGATTAAAACAACAT
This sequence comes from Plecotus auritus, assembly GCF_963455305.1. Taxonomy (NCBI): domain Eukaryota; kingdom Metazoa; phylum Chordata; class Mammalia; order Chiroptera; family Vespertilionidae; genus Plecotus; species Plecotus auritus. The sequence goes on along the minus strand of NC_137775.1, from coordinate 89,644,665 downwards.
GGAGATATCATTTTCACTCATCAGATTGAAAATAAAATAATCTATCAATAGCAAGAAGTGATGAGGATAAAAAGAAAAATGGTAGTCTCATACACAAATGGTGGAGAGAGTACTTTGTCAGAATCTAGTAAAGTGGAAAACGTGTGTATCTTGTGGTCCAATGATTCTATTTTAACATTCATACCCAAAAGAAACTCGTGCACATGTGCACAAGAAGTGTATATGGTTGAAAACAACCTGATTGTCCTTGAGAAGAGGGAAGGTTAAGCAGAACATGGGAGGGTTTCAAGAGGAATTGCTGGGCAGCAATTGAAAGAAATGGCCAAGAAAAAATGGGATGCTGAATGGTACACTTAGCAAGGTAGCATTTATGAAAATCTACCCCACTTACTTATTGGGTAAGGACTGGAGTCAATACTCAAACATTTACCTAGAATGATAATGTAAATCATACAAGTCAGTATATACATAAAAAATTTAAAAATATCCTCTTTTATTCTCTAAGTTGTAACACAAATTGTTCATCAACTAAATCTGATAATTTCCAAATTGTTTGTTCAAGTTTCTGAATTGCTGGGATGAGCTTTTGTTTGATGTGGCTGATCCTTGTTAAATGATGCACCTGTCAGGGCCGTGACTTGATACAGAAAATGGCCTTACCCTCTTTCAACAATTACTCGATTAAATGATAGTCATTAGGTAACCTGTAGCCTCAATAAGTGAAAAATCTTTCTGAGTGTCATAGATATTATAAATGGTGTTGATCTCTTCTCAAATCCTAAACTAACATCAATTAAATTAAACATTTTCCATGCTTAATATAAAATCATCTGAATTTTCCATATATTCCATATCTCTGTTATGGACTAAATAGTTGAAAATCATTTCTTGAAATGTCGTGTTTAGTTAGCTCGAGTCCAATCTTTCAGGCGAATGAGAGGTGGTGCCGTATGCTAGCTAACTGAATGCATGGGCTCTGTTGCTAGATGGCCCTGGGCTCTGCTACTTGAATTTTAAACATCTCTGTCCTCAGAATCTTCATCTGTAAAAAGGGAATGAGCCCTAGCTGAGTGGATAGAGCATTGGCCTGCTGACTGAAGGGTCCTGGGTTCTATTCCGGTCTAGGGCACATGCCCAGGTTGCAGGCTCGACCCAGTAGGGGGTGTGCAGGAGGCAGCCAATCAGTGATTCTCTTTCATCACTGATGTTTCTATCCCTCTCTCTCCCTCTCCCTTCCCCTCTGAAATCAATAAAAAAAATCTTTTAAATAAATAAAAAGGGAATGATGATTATGATATTGATGGTACTTAGTGAGGTATAATACATTTAAAGCGGTGCCTGGCAGTGAACAGGAACTATGTGTCAGTTCTCATTTTCATTAATTAAGTTAAGATCATTAAGGCCAGGGATGGGCAGATGCTTAAGGAGTTTTCACAGTGCTCCATTAAAAGGAGGCGAAATTCCACAGGGCCTATGGAAAGAGGGACCTATACTGGAGGTGACTTCTGGCCCTGAACTGCCCCTACAGATCTGGCCCCTCACTTCCTTCTGTCACATGGGGGCCCCCCTGTTCTGCCTCTCAGTGTCAGTCCTGCAGAGACTGCAGCTCCTGCATGTGACCATGCGAGGGCGACTCCAGAGGAGTGGCAGTGGGCAGGGTGGGTGCAGCCTTCGGGAGTGGGGGTGGGAGGAGGTCGTTTCCATGCAGGATGCCACCACCACTGCCAAGGAGGTGGCCAAGGAGGCATGTGGGGGTGGAATCCTAACTCAGGAGCTTCAGAGGGCTGGTGGGGCAGTAATCTAGGTCCTGCGGGCCCTGGCTGGGCCAGGTGCTAACTCCTCAGGAGCTGGGCTGTAGACAGGGACAGGAATCTCCCCGAAGTGCCCAGGGCGAGGGCTATTCACCAACCAGTATGTGAGAACTTTTTTGCCAACCAATACATTTGGGCACTACCCAAATACAGCTCTCTTGTCATGGGTTTATAATAAAAGCCAAGCCCTAGCCGGTTTTCTCAGTGGTTAGAGCGTCAGCCCATGGACTGAAGGGTTGTGGGTTCGATTCTGGTCAAGGGCAGGTATCTCGGTTGCAGGCTTGATCCCTGGCCTCAGTAGGGTGCGTGTGTGAGACAACCAAATGATGTGTCTCTCTCACATCGATGTTTCTCACTCTCTGTCTCTCCCCCTCCCTCCCACTCTCTCTAAAAATCAATGGGAAAAATATCCTCAAGTGAGGATTAACAACAACAACAAAAAGCCAAATAAATATGATCATAGCAGCTCATATCTCATAGTTATGTTCCCCCAAATAAACAACTCCTAATTTAGGGTGGCATGAATAAAAGTGCTCATTATTATTCTTTAAACTCATTTCTGTGTTAAGAAACTCCCAGAAAGAGAAAACTTGGATCATCTGAAACATTTTTTGAAATATATTATTATTTAAAAAACTAGTCAACATAAATAAATCTACTAAGGTGTCATTTGGCATTCTTTCACAAAACTGCGAATTAGGTACATTTTTAAAAAATATTGTTTAAATTAATTTCAGAGAGGAAGGGAGAGGTAGAGAGAGATAGAAACATCAATGATGAGAGAGAATCATTGATTGGCTGCCTCTTGCATGCCCCCTACTGGGGATCAAGCCTGCAACCCGGGCTGTGCCCTGGACTGGAATTGAACCCGGGACTCTTCAGTCCGCAAGCCGACACTCTATCCACTGAGCCAAACCAACTAGGGCTGAATTAGGTACATTTTATTTCAAAATTCCTCATTCCAATTTCTGTGCCCTGTGGGCCTCCCACCCCTGTGACCACTGTCCCCAGGCTACGCTTCTGCTTGGCACTGTCTGCGCTCCCCACCCTGACTTTCTGTGCAGGAGGGAGGTGACCGTTGTGTGCAGTGTTCTTCCTCTCGCCCAGCCCTCAGCTATTTCATTTTTGCTTTGGGGCTCAGCATCACCCCTTCCTTGAAGATGTGCGAAGGCCATGACTGTCCAAAGTCTTGCTCTGTAAAAGAAAGATTTCTTCTTTTATTATGATTTTTTTAACTTAAATGTTTAGTTGTTTTTCTTTTCTTCTTTAAAAAAATAATATTTTTTTGTTTTTTTATTTTTTCAGGTGCACAACCCAGTGATTGGACATTTATATAACTTACAAAGTGATCATCCCGATAAACTAACACCATCTAACACCATACGTAGTTATTATAACAGTAGAGGCCTGGTGCACGAAATTTGTGCAATGGGTGGGAGGTCCCTCAGCCTGGCCTGCGCCCTCTTGCAGTCTGGGACCCCTTGGGGGATGTCTGCCTGCCAAGGCCCGTTCCCCGCGGGGAGTGGGCCTAAGGCAGCAGTCAGACATCCCTCTCGGAGTCCAGGATCCCTCACTCCTTACCACCCGCCTGCTCACTGCTCCTTAGCGCTGCCGTGGAGGCAGGAGAGGCTCCCGCCACCGCTGCTGCACTCGCCAGCCGTGAGCCTGACTTCTGGCTGAGCGGTGCTTCCCCTGTGGGAGCGCACTGACCACTAGGGGGCAGCTCCTGCATTGAGCATCTGCCCCCTGGTGGTCAGTGCACATCATAGCGACTGGTCATTCTGGTCGTTCTGCTATAACGGTTGCTTAGACTTTTATTATATAGATTATTGACTATATTTCCTATGCTGAACTTTACATCCCCATGACTATTCTGTAGCTGCTAATATGTATCTTCTTTTTTTTTTTTTTTTAAATATATTTTATTGATATGTTACAGAGAGGAAGGGAGAGGGATAGAGAGCTAGAAACATCGATGAGAGAGAAACATCGATAAGCTGCCTCCTGCACACCTCCCACTGGGGATGTGCCCGCAACCAAGGTACATGCCCTTGACCGGAATCGAACCCGGGACCCTTGAGTCCGCAGGCCGACGCTCTATCCACTGAGCCAAACCGGTTTCGGCCTCTTCTTTTTTTAAATTATGATTTTAAATGATTCTTCAGAAACTGGCAAAAGTTAAGATGTAGGCTTGTATAGGATTAGCAGCCATAGCTCTGCTTTTCGCACAAAAAAAGTAAAAAATAAAATTCCATGAGCAAATTTGTTATTATTTTCTGACCAAATTCTACATTTAAATTTAATACACAACTTGGTGTTGAATAACTAGTTTATACACTGCCCTACTTCAAAAAGGGTTGGAGATCATAGCGAATGAGATGATCCATTGAGCAAAATGCAAGTTAGAATCATAAAATAACAAAATTATTTCATGCCATGTCCCCATGCTCCCTGTAAACCAACAGCAAAGCTCCGTTTTCCACTTTTATTCTTCATCTCATCTCCTCCATGGTTTGCACTGTAACCTTCAGTTTTCAGAACGGTAGATTCCTGCATAGAGAAAGAAACAGTTAATATTGTAATTCCAGGTACGGACACTGCAGTTCGGTCACTTGGGTGGGCACTCCTCCCAGCGCTAGTCAGGCTGAGTGGAGGCAAGGACAGGCCTGCTCAGGAAATGAGCAGCCCAGCACCAGTAACCCAGCCTCCAGGGGCTGCAGCCCAGCAGAGAGGATGGCCTGGGAGGGAGGCAGAGGGCCAGTGTTAGGCCCCTGAGCTGCTGGGTGCAGGGCAGGTGGGAAGTGGGGGGGGGGGGAGGTGGGGGGGTTGGGGGGGGGGAAACATGCCCTGCATACCTATTCCCTTTGTGGACTCTGTTAGGGGTGAAACTCTAAGAACACTGCAAACAACCGGGCCAGGAGATAAGAGGTGGCCCTTATATCAGAGGGGACATTGTCTAGGTGTTGGGGGAGCTCAAGTGCCCCGAAGCTTGCCTGGGGGACCTCTCCGCCATTGGCCCTGATTTGGTAGATTGGCTGCTTTGCGGTTAGGTTTTTCTGTCTCCTTTGGCCTCCTCCTCCTGGCACCACCACCTCCCTCCCTCCTCCTGGAAACTCTCCAAGGTTACCCATTCCCTGAGCATTTCTATTTTAAAAGGAGACAGTGGGGCAGCAGCCGAGGGCAATGCTCCAAGTCAAAGAATGCAGTGAAAACTGGGGTGTCCTGAGCACCTACTGTGCCTAGAGCTTGCACAGCACCACCTCATTTGATCTCCACAGCCACCCTGAAGGGTTTCCCTTTCCCACTTAACAGATAGGGAGGTGGAGGTTGGGGCTTGAGAAGGTGCAGTTACTTGGTCAGGATCACAGAGCTGGTGGCTCTCCCCTGGGGTTGCACTTGACAGCACGTTGGGGAGAGTTTCAACCCCCAGCCCTTCCTCAGCACAGTTCCCCCTCCCTGCCCTCGCCTGGCCTCCGGAGCCCACCTGGGAGCCAGGCCCCCGCCCCTTGCCCATGGCGCCTGGGCTGTGGTGGGTGGCGAGGAAGGGCTCGCTGGTCCTGGTTGCCCTTCTGCGGCTTGAACAGGAAAGAGACAAAGGTCCCATTTTAGGGCTGCCGTCTGTTTCCATGTCTCTAGTTGCCGAACCACCAGGAGGAAAAGCATTTGAGGTATTTCCATGGGAAATGGTAGCCAACCAAAGCGCTGTTGGGTGGTATTCCAGTTAATTGCAGGAAGGCGGGCAGCCCTCCAGGATATTACCTTTCTTGGGCTGGAAAGTGTTTCTTTGAAAAACGTTTCGGTTCAGCCAAGGCCTCCTAAGTTTTCGCAGATTTGCTTGTTCATAACTATGAAGAGAGTCACCAAGTCGGTCCTTCGGGGGCTGGGAGGGGTAAGGTGGGAGGCAGCGTCGGGCGAGAGGAAACCACTCCGATGACAACTCTTTGCTAAATGATGGCTGGAAAACACCGGATTATATTTCCCAGCCGGTAAAAATTCCTAAAGGGGGCCCATTCCCCGGAGGCCTGCCTCCCCCAGACGGAAACAGAATCTGCGACCCTGAATAAAATGTCTCGTGCCCCTGCGACAGGGAGAGGCAGGAAATGAAGAGAAGTGATCACTCTTCTTAAGCACACATTAAAAAAAAAAAAAAAAAAAAAAGAATGAAAAGAAAAGCATTTGCAAAGGTGCATGAATCCAGGCGTGTAACTCCTGACACGTTGGGCTCGCATGTGCTTATGCCTCTGCAGTGTCTCCAGTTCCCAGCAGCCCTGGGGGCGAGCGAGGCCTCCATCCATCTGCACTGGGGAGGCGAGGACACGATGTTCGTGGCTCGCAGCCCAGTCACCCCCCTGGTGAGACACAGAGCTCAGTCTGTCAGAAGGGCTCATTTCCTGGGCACCTCCTTTGTGCCCAGAGCTGAGCTGGTGAGGAGGCTGAGGTGGCTGCTTCTAGCGGTGGATAAACCGTTTCAGTGGAACAACCCAACATGAGCTACAGTCCTTCAGCCTGGAGCCCTGAGCAGGGAGGGGTGAAGGTGATTGGAGTGGGAAGACAGGGGGGACCTCTTGAAGGAGGTGCCCCTCCTCACACAGGGCTCATCCCATCAGAGCTCGCTGAACTCTGTATGCTGTTTCCCAAATGGAATCTTTTAATTTCTGTTGACAGCTATACATTTCCTGTAGGGTACTTGTTATAAATTCAGATATAGGGGATAAAAGGTTAAAGTGTCATCCCCCCTACTCTCTGCCATCCCCTCCCCTCACTCCTAGTACACGGTGCGTACCCTTTGGGGCATTTCACATGTGTACAACCTTCGAGGGTCTCTTCTGCGGGCACTCCTCCAGGTCCGAGCTCCGCCCTGCTCTGCCCTGCAGGGGACGAATGTGGGCAGGGATGTTTGTTCCCTGGCTGGCTCCCTCTCTGAGGCGGGAACTGGCTGCAGCCCTCTGCCCTGGGGCAAGTCTCCTCTCTGGATCCCAGAACTGCCTCCTCGCTTTACCCTTCTGCCCTAGGCATGGTTACAGGCCCCTGGGTGCTTCCTCACCCCTCGCTGATTTCCTTAAACCCTGGAAAGAGACCCTTTTATTAAACTCTCCTCAAAGCACCCACTGCAGGTTTTGCAGGACCTGGATCGCTAAGCACGTGTATTGTTTTGTAATCTGCACACTATGTATATGTGGGAGTAGAAAGTCGTAGTATATAGTAAATGCCAAGCTCCGAAAGGGAGACTGAAATACTTATTTTTAGAATTTTAGTAAGTATTTAATCGCCTCAAAAACATGATAGTACCTATATTTACATACGTATCTGCACGTGCATATTCAGCTCCTAGTTTTTAAGGTGAGCCCAGTATTCTCTAGCCACTGCATTGAGGGGAGATGCAGGATTTACGCCATCCCGCCCCTATGGCTACACACTGAGGGTTGTGTTCAGGTTTTCACTTTGCTATCCAGGCATTCCCAAACGCGTCTATGACTTCGTCCAGGCGCAGGCGTCCTCAAACTACGGCCCACAGGCCACATGCGGCCCGCCGAGGACATTTATCCGGCCCGCCGGGTGCTGCTGCCTGTCCTGCTTAGCAGCCGACTCATCCCGGGCCCGCAGTGCGCATAGGAATTTGTTCATAGTTTTTTTTTTTAACTATAGTCCGGCCTTCCAACGGTCTGAGGGACAGTGAACTGGCCCCCTGTTTAAAAAGTTTGAGGACCCCTGGTCCAGGGCATACAGCAGTGGCAAGGCACGCCCCTTCTCCTGGCCTCAGTTTCCCCGCCTGTCTGACGGGCATAGCACATGTAGATCACTGGCCCTGCAGGGTTGCCACGCCTGTGATTTTGCTGAGGCCTCAGTTTTGAATAGCGGCTGTTGTGCGGCTGGAGTGCGGGTCATGGCCAGTTGGCCACCAGGGGAGGCATGTGATGGCCGTGTCCCCACCTCAACCCAGCGGTTGCACACTGGGAGGCACCTCCCATCTGCTCACAAACCGCGGAAATACTAATTTCTGGAGAAAACCCTGGAGAGCAATCCACCGATTCGTGTGGAGTTGAAAGAGAAAATGAAGACTCAGAGAAAGTGCTGATTCTTAAACGCCATTAAGAAGTGTTAGAGGAGAAATGGTGTGTTCTTGGGGCACTTGGGGCGCTCCGAGGAGGAAATGGGTAAAGCGGGGAGAGGGCTCAGCTCCACCCAGAGCCTCCTCCTTGCTCTTCAAGGCTGCGGGAGGCCACGCTCCCAGAGGACAGACGCGTGGCCACTGATCCTTCGCTCCCCAGGGGCGCAGAGGCCGTGGCTCCGCCAGCATCTTCAGCTCCGCTGCCCACCCGCGCCGCCCTCGCCCCAGGGCCCGCGGAACCCGCTCCTGCCCCGGGGCTCGAGGGTCAGGTGGGCCGGGCCTCTGCTCTGCGGCCAGCGAGGGTGGCCAGGGAGGGTGGGGCAGTAAATGGCGGGCCCCCCTGAAATCCCAAGCACGTCGGCGCCCACGGAGCCCGCAGCCCCGCGGCCCCGGCCAGCAGGTGTCGCTGCTGCCCCAGCGAACGGGCGGATGGATGGGGCGCGCCGGGGGTTTGTCTTATAAATGACTTCGACCCCCTCCTCCCACCTAAGAAAAGGATGGGAACCCCCTCTCCTCCTTCTCCAAAGAGGCTGGGAGGGTACAGCCGGAAGAGAATTCCATGCAGGCTTGCTGGGCTGCGTCCTTCTCCCAGGACTGGCCAGGGCATGTGGGTCTCCCCAGCGTCCACTGCCCGCTAAACTGGGAGCTTGTTGGGGTGCAGGGACAAAGAGATGTGGGGGACACAGCTCTCATGGACTTTATAATCCCGCAGGGGAATGGGACAACCTGAAGGGAAATTCACCACGGAGTGCAACAAAGAGCGGCCCTGCGGGGCCTGGAAGTCATGTCCATCTTCCCTATTTTCCTTTTCTCCAGAGGCTGTACTGAGGGCCCAGGTTTCCAGTTATGTCTCTGAAAGGAGGAGAAGCAGCAGCTCAGCTGATTAGGGATATAGGATGACCAGCTGTCCCATTCGCCAACATTTGGGAGGTTCCTAGGACGGAAGATGTTGGTGCTTAACCCTGGAAAGCCCAGGGCAGCCCCTGTAACAACTCGGTCATCCTAATTGGGTACCAGCCACTTTGCAGGCATTGTCTCATTTAATCCACATTGGCGGCAGGGTTATCATCCCCATTGTATAGAAGGAGAAACTGAGGCTCAAAGAGGCAAACAAGCTGCTCAAAGCCTCAGGATGGGGAGGGAAGAGCTGACCTTGGGATGAGCGTCCACTTAGCTGGTGTTCTTTCTGCCGCACTCCACTGTCTCCTGCGTGCCTTTGAAGTTGGGAGCTAAGTGGCTTTCCTAGGCAGATCTGTGAGGCCCGAACAGAAGGCAGCGGTGGGTCGTGGGCACGGAGAATTGCAGTGTGTCCTGTGGTGGTTGCCTGAGCCGGGGCAGCAGCCCAGAGCTCCTCAAGGGCTTGGAGCCTGAGGAAAGCAGCATGTGGGAAAGTGGGGGAGGGGAGTCCTGTGTGGACCAGCAGCCAGGGCACAGCTGCAGAAAGGCCCACACTGGGTGCTGGGCCAGGCTGAGGGGCACTTGTGGCTGACAGGGCTTGGGGGACAACAGCAGATAGCACCAGTTGGAGAGGGGCGGACCACACCACCAAGAAGGCCCTGATAACTTCACCTACCTCCTAGGTGGCCCAGACACTTATCTAAAGATCTTCTAGTACACGAACAGGAGCTCAGGACCTGGTGTGGCAGCACAGGGAACGGGTGGTCTGGCCGAGCTGGGCAGGGTGGGGTGGGCAGGAGGAAGCAGATCTGAGGAATTCACGGTGATCTCCCCTACAGGACAGACAGGGACACCATCGGCCACCTCCCCAGCTCATCACGAAATGGTGTCAAGTTCTGACTGAGAAATTGGAAAAACACTCAAACTGAACACGAAAACCCAAATGAAGTCATTCACAGGGTGCTTGGTCCACTTGGCCTTGGTAATATCAGCCCGGCTGGGCGCTGCGCTCAGGACTAGCTACCGAGATGAGCCCCAGCACTCCCATCCGCCTGCGATAGCGGCCAGCCCAGCAAGTCACTGCCACTAGGATGAGTGACAGCTGCTCCAGGGCCAATGCCCACTGGGTTCTGCATGTGCCTGCGGGGCAGGGCTGCCACTGCCTTCAAGGGTGAGAACGAAGGAAAAGGGCCCCCTCTGGATGGGCACAGGTCTCAGCAGCGCAGGTTGGCAGGCAGGCTTCAGCCCCGACTAGCGCCCTCCGCCGGATGCCTTTGTGCAATGCAGAGACTGAACATGGTGCTGTCCACAGAAGCCTGTCTGTGTCAGGGACCGAGGAGCCCTTCGGGAGAGAGTTCACCAGGCAGGAGGAGAGTGCCAGGCAGTGGGTGGGTGCAGGAGTGAAGCTGGAGGTGCCTGAGACCGGGAGATGCTCTCCACGCCTGTCCCCCTCTGTGCACAGAGCGGTCCATCCGCCTGGAAGCACCCGATGACGTTATTCAGGACAAGAAGGCCTCCCGGGCAGAGGAACGACATGTGCAGATGAAGAGACAGAAAGCCTCCAGGCTGCCTGGCGAGGAGGGTACAAGGTGGGGACATGGGGATGAGATGGGCTGGGCCTGGGATTCAGTGCTCTGTTCTATGGTTGAGGCCAGGTGAGAGGAGCCACCTGGAGAGAGGAGGCAGCCAGAGAGGGCAGGTCGGGAGGTAACCCTCCTTTCTGTAGGCTCCCCTGATATTTACTCCCAATACCACATAAATGCCACTCCCGGAAACCTCACGAATAGTTCTGAGCTCTGACTTCCACTCATCCCTCCTTCTCTCTCTCTTTTTTATAAGGGTTTTAAAAAAATGGATTGATTGATTTTAGAGAGAGAGAGGACGGGAGGGAGGGAGGGGGAGAAAGAGAGAGAGAGAGAGAGAGAGAGAGAGGGAGGGAGAGAGAAACATGGATTTGTTGTTGTTCCACTTATTTATGCATTCATTGGTTGATTCTGTATGTGCCCTGACGGCAAATTGAACCCCCAATCTTGGAGTATCGGGACCACACTCTAACCAACTGAGCTCCCTGGCCAGGGCCACTGCCTGCTCTTACCTGAAGTCTAGGAAATGGATTTGGGAACCTTACTCTCAAGTCTGAAGAAGAAAGTCATGACACCACACATGTGCCTGCTGTGACTGATGGGCCAAAGGGTGCAATGGGCCCCGGAAGGAGGCAGCCCTGGGCTTGGGTGTTCTGGAAGGACTTCTTATGCCCGCCCACTGCTCTGTTGACCTGGCTGTGGGCACAGTCTCCACCCCTGACTAGGGCGCTGGGTTCTGACACTTGCAGAACAGCACAGCGCTCCCACCCGCCCAGCCACCAGGGTATAGCTGCCAGATGTCATGATTGTTTACTCTTCGCCTGGTGGGTGGCGGCATCTCAGGGACCATCGGCTGCCTCTCACCTGTGTGTGGACCTAGCATGACTGTTTTCTTCCTCTGACGTTCCAGTTTCTCTTTCCGGAAGGCACAGGAAAGAGGCCGGAAAGGGCTGCCTCGCCCAGCTGATCCGGAAGAGCTGACCTTGTGTGGACAAAGGCTGGTGGGCCAGGCCAGCCCCACACTGGGCTGTTCTAACAAGAACTTGAACTGAACCAAACCATGACCCCGAATTGGAAAACACTGCCCTGATTCACTGAACCCAAAACCGAATCCAAATATTATTATTTTTTGCCTGAACTCTGAGTTGAACTAATGTTTTTTTCTTAAATACCTACCAAGCCAGTTTGAACTAGACACAAACATATGTGTTTTCTGAAACTATTGAACCTGAACTTCAAAAATAATCTCCTATGTGAGGGCAGAGTGAGACTTTATTTGCTTGAGCTTCCTAGTCACAGCGGCCACTGGAGCTCCTTCATGGAGGAGTGGCTTCCGTTGGTTCAGCACCTTAACCCTGCTTCTCACCTTTAAAAAACAGGGCGTAATTTATATACAGTGGGATGCACAAATCTTAAATGTATCGTTTGACTAATTTTGACAAATATTCAAGGAATTTGCATCAGCTCAGACAGTGCCCCGTCTGCCCCTTCCCTGTCCATCCTGCTCTCATTCTGTCCCCTTTGCTTCTCATTTGAGCCTTCTGGGCAACCCCCACCCCCTCCCTGGAAAGAGGGGGGACAAGTATGATAATACCCATCTTATGGATAAGACCACAGAGGCTCGGAGAAACGCAGATGGCTTGCTTTGGCATATAGAGCTAGGAGGTGGCAGAGCTAGGATGACCCAGCTTTCTCGGAAGCCGTCTGCTGAACTGGATACTGATAGTGGATTTCATGCTTCTATGGGCTTCCAGGGAACAAGGGACCTGATCACCCCCAAACAGGGTGGTTTCACTTATAGTTAAGGCCCTCTTGGCAGGGCGGGCCTGGTGTGTTTCGTCCTGGGCTAGGCTGCCCCTGCAGATAGGACCTTCTCCTGCGGCCTCTGTGCCCCCTGTGGCCGCCTGCACAGGGGCGCCTGCCTGTGTGTGGCTGTCTGTCGGTGTCTCTGGCCGCCTGTGTGTAGACAAACTGTATCTGACCCCCGAGGAGCAGTGTCTGTCTCCCAGGCAGCCGAGCTGGAGAACATTGACCAGGTTCCCAGGCTGGTTTTCCTGGGGAAACATTTTCCAGAGCCTACAACAATGTTGTATTTGATTTGATTTTCCCCCCTTTGCAGGCGATTGTGTGGTTTGGGGTGTTTTGCTCCTAGTTATAATCCAATAAAGAGCAGCTGCTGAGATTTTTCCAAGAGTGCCGCTTTCAACCGCCCTCGTTGAAAACGCTGTAATTTATTTCAGTCGCTTGTGGGAAAACCAGCCTCAGCTCAAAACAAAGGCGTCCTGTGCTGATGCAATTGCCCCATGAACCTCTTCTTGGGCCCGGCCTGCGCTGGTCACTGAGGCGGCCCAGGAAGGAGCCTCCTTTCTAGTCAGCGGAAATCACCCAGAAGGACACGCTCTCCTCCCACCGTCTCGGGGTGCGGGAGTCCCAAAGCCCAGTGGGGGTCAGGAGCCAAGACACTCATCCGGACTCACTTCCTGTGGCTCACCGAGGTCGGTCCATAGGTTTATCACACCTTCACGTGACTTAATCTGATCACTTTTCTTTCTACTTGATACGTAGTCCAGTCCTGCCCATCGAGGAGCTAAAAGTTTGGGTGAAAGGACTGTTTGAGAGAGAGGGAATTCAGCTACACAGACCTCCAGAGGGGTCCTGGTGTGGTGGACCCTGTAAGAGGGGTTTCTGGGCACTTTGGGGTTGGTGGAGGGGAAAAGACACCAAGGAGGAGGAGACTTCGGGGGTCAACCCGCTCTCAGCCATCCAGGCTGGTCTGTTCCGTCTCCCATTCTTTCCAGGTGCCACTAGTCCCCAGCTTAGTGGCCACAGGCCACCGAGTCATCTCTCGGTTTGATGGAGTGCGAGCGCGTTCTTCTCGAGAAGCACTGGCGCCTCCTGGACTCTGCATCTGAGCCGTGTGGGAACGCTCTTTGTTCCTTCGCCAGCTCACAGAGAAGACTCTGAATTACAGGGGTGGTGCCACCTGCTTGGCTATAACTGTGTTTCCAAGGGACGGACTTGAGGGGCGTGCTGTGGGGCTGGCCGTCTCTCCAAGGCCCTGCTTTCCATTTCATTTGCAAAGTGATTTCCATCGGCCACAGAGCTCCGTTCTCTCCCACGTTAGAGGAAGTCACATGCCAGCCAGCATTTGCCTGGGAGGTGCCCTTCATCGCCCTTGAGTTCCCTCTCCTCCCAGCCATTCCTTTCCCTAGAACCACCTGGAGGAGCAGAATGAATCAGGTGGCAGGATCCTGCACAGGTGGGAGCAAGACCTTTGACCCGCAGTAGTGAGTTACAAAGCACTGGCATGGGAGGCACGGAGAAGACACACACGCTTTGCAAGTACAGGTTTCTAGGGTCCACAGCCCCCAGAGATCCTGATCTAGTCTGTCTGAGATGGGACTCAAGCATTTTAAAAAAAATATATTTTATTGATTTTTTACAGAGAGGAAAGGAGAGGGACAGAGAGTTAGAAACATCGATGAGAGAGAAACATCAATCAGCTGCCTCCTGCACACCCCCCACCGGGAATGTGCCCGCAACCAAGGTACATGCCCTTGATCGGAATCGAACCCGGGACCCTTGAGTCCGCAGGCTGACGCTCTATCCACTGAGCCAAACCGGTTAGGGCGGGACTCAAGCATTTTTATTTCAAAAATTCCTGCCCTGCTATTGCTCGCCCCATTTAGAATGGGAAAACGAGGTTCTGATAGATTGAAGGATGTTCTGGTTACACATGGAAATCCCTGGCAAAGCCAGAGCTTGAGTAAAGGTCTGGGTTACATCAGAGTCACAGCCTACACTACTTCTCAGCAAAGGTACCTGAAGTGGATGTCAATCAGGTGCCGATATATCAATGTCTTGAATAAATTAATAAATAAACTAACCAGTATTTGTTGAACTCTGATTTGATACCCACGCTGTGCTATGGAGATATAATTTAAATGTCATGCAATTCGCCATTTCAAGTGTAAGATTTAATGAGTTGTACTATCATTGATGTCAGTCACTTTTGACTATTTAAATCTGCTTTATTCCCAGTGCAATAGTGCCTGGTATATTATCCTATACTAGAGGCCCAATGCATGAATTTGTGCACCAGTGGGGTCCCTCGGCCTGGCCTGCAGGATGGGTCCGAAACCAGCTCTCACATCCTCTGAGGGGTCCCAGATTGCGAGAGGGTGCAGTCCAGGCTGAGGGATCTCCCCCCATCCCAGCTGGTGCATGATCAGGGCCGGGAAGGGACGTGGGAGGTTGGCTAGCAGGGGATGGACTGTGGGAGGGCTCCAGGGCTTGTCTGGCCTGTCTCACTCAAGCAAGCTAACCTACTAGTCAGAGCATCTGCCCCCTGGTGGTAAGTGCACGTCATAGCGAGAGGTTGAGCAGCCTTAGCATATCATTAGCATATTATGCTTTGATTGGTTGAACAGCCGACTGGCTGACTGACCGACCGGACACTTAGCATATTAGGATTTTATTACATAGGATAATAAAAGGCTAATATGCAAATAGACTGAACAGTGGAACAACTGGAACAACCGAACAACCAGTTGCTATGACATGCGCTGACCACCAGGGTGTGTGTGCAGAACATGGCGGGTGTCAGCCATGGCGGGATGGTGGAGCAGGTGAGCAGGGGTGCCAGACCAAGGCAGGGTGCCAGTCGCTGTCATCGGGGTGAGCCTCTGGTGGTTACTGACAATTCTTTGCTCTCGCACGCTGTGGTCCTGCCCAGTGCTCGCACCTGCTGCCGACGCAGGCCTCACTCACACCTGCTGCTGACACAGGTCTCACTCACATCTGCTTCCAGTGCCCAGTGCTGGCTCCGATTTAATGAGCGCGAGTGGTGGCTGCCAGCCCTGATCACCCTTCAGGGCTTCTCCACCTTCCCCTGCTCCTGAGGGGAGATCAGGGCCGGCAGCCGCCTCTCGCACCCACTGCTGGTGATGGCCCTGCTCATACCCACTGCTGGTGCCAGAGGTGTTGCTCGCACCCACTGCCAGCACCAGCCCTGCTCACACCCGCTGCTGGTGCCCGGCGTTGGTCCTGATCGCTGGGTGCCATCAGTGGATGAGAGCGGTGGCTGCCGGCCCTGATCGCCCCTGAGGGCTTCCCCACCTCCCCCTGCTCCTGAGGGGCGATTGGGGAGGGTGCGAGCTGGTGAGCCATCAGTGCATGGGAGCAGTGGTGGCGGGAGTGGGGCTTCCAGCAGACAGGGGACTGAAGGCTGTGGCGGGAGGGGCTGGATGGGGGTGAGGAAGATGGGCTGAGAGCCACCCCTGTGACCACTGCAGCCTCGTGGCCCACAGTTCCTTTCAAGGTGCATGAATTTGTGCACTGGGCCCTAGTGTGTTTAATAAATATTTGTTGAATAAATGAATAAAAAGTAAGATTTAAGGAAAAAAAATGTCTTGCCCTGGCTGGTGTGGCTCAGTTGGTTGGAGCATATTACCAGACACTGAAGGGTTGAGGGTTTGATGTTTCTCTCTCTCTCTAAAAAAAAGTCTTATATGCATGTTCCTTGAGACCATTCAGAAAATTAAGGTATCCACTACAATTGTTCCTCCCTCCAGCAGTCACGTTTCTGCAAACTTCCTCTCAGCCTTTATTGTTGTGCATACACTCATCTCTGGATCAGGATCACACGGTCACTTTGGTGTCCTTGCCTTTTGAGCATCATGAGTATTTTCCCATGACATTCGATATTTTTTGAAAGCAGGGTTTGTACAGGCTGCACAAGGGAATCTTTGTTTCCATGTCTGATTGCTTTCTCGAGCTGGGTTCCTGGCTGTGTGAGAAAGGTCTAGAGTGACTTAAATACTCAGCTTAGCTCATTCCCTTGTGCTGGGTTCCTCTTCCCCCTGCCCCTCCCAGTATAGAGCATTGTCTTAGTTTTAAAATGGCAAAAGCAGCACACACTCAAGAGGAACCAGTTGAACTATATGAAGGCATGTGAGAGGAAGCAGTCTTCTGGTTTTTCTCCAGGGATCTGTCGGTTGGGTACATCCTTGCACACCTCTCTCTTCAGCCATTTTTCCTTTCAGAAGCTCCTTGGGTGGTTTGCTGCTGGGGAGCTGTTGGTGTGGGGAAAGGACAGGCTGGGAGTCTGAGGACCTGAGGTCTTGTCCGGGTGCCACACTCACCTGCTCTGGGAGTGTGAGCACAGTAGAAAGTCCTGGGGCTCATTTTCCTCATTGTGGCCTGATCATCCAAAGATTGCTCTGGGGTTAGATTAGTCATAGTTAGCAAGTGAGCAAACAAACAAACAAACAATAAAACAATAGAAAACTAAACAGAATACCTAGTTAAATTTGAATTTCAAATAAACCATGACATATATAATCTGTATATATAAAAGCCTAATATGCTAAGTGTCCGACCTATCGTCAACCACTCGACCAGCTGTGATGCACACTGATCACCAGGGGGCAGACGCTCTGATTGGCAAGTTAGTTTGCAGCTGAGGTCTGCCAATCGGGACTGGGTGAAATGGGCCGGACATGCCCTGGAGCCCTCCTGTGGTCCCTCCTTGGACGGCCGGCCCCGATCAGCCCTGATGGCTGGCCAGGGTGAGGGACCCTACCTGTGCATGAATTTGGGCACCAGGCCTCTAGTTTAGTATAAGTGCGTCCCATGCAATATTTCATCTGTGTTTTACCTGGCAACCCTGCACCAGATGGAACATGTGGAAACGACCTGGCAGTGGGCCCTGGCAAGGTGGCTTCTGGGCCCCACTGGCCCCTTCCTTTGGGTGAAGAGTGTTCCTTTCTCCAGGGGAGATCAGGGCTCCTCCATCCTTGGACTTGAGACATCCTCTCAGTCACTGACAAGTGGCAGGACGGCAGAGACCCTGAGCAGCGGGGCTAAGGAGGAGGCACCAACTATGTGCCAGGCAGATGGTGAATACTCCAGTCTTCATGTTCGCGCTCCTGCATGTAGGTGCTAACCCTGCCCCTGGCTCTCTTGCCCTCCTGGTCCTCACCTCCCACTTCTCTGTACCCCATGCCCAGCTCTGCCTTACCAGGGGGTATCTTTGGAATTGATTCTAGGGCTCAAGCCCTTGGCTTTCTATCCTTGTCTTCAGGTTGTGGACCACATAGGCCCTGGGTCAGGGGTGAGTTCCCCCAAAGACCCTGCGTTCTAGCTTCCCCCTGGGCTCCTCTGCTGACCCCACTCTCAGTCTCCCATGCAGGTGTGAGGGGAGCACTGGTGCTGCAATTAGACAGCACCTGTGATTAGACAGCACCTGCATTAGACGGTGTCCCTGGACCCCAACCTCTACCTTCCTTCTTTGATGACTCACACAGACTGACTTTCCTGGGTGTTGCTGAGCGTGACAGGGGTCTCCCAGAGTGCCTTTCCTCTCTGGAGGCCAATTCCCAGCTGCCAGGCACAGTGCTCTTTGTAGTGCTCTCTGACCCCTCAGCAGCCCTTGCCTGGCATCCCCCACACACCCTCTCACCCGCCCTCAGCGGCTGTCTGCAGCCATGGGAGTCAGGACTTTGTGGAACCCTAGGAGATACAGATACATTCGCCTCAAAATGACTGAGCCTTACTATAATTCTGTTCTAAATCATTTTAACTTGTATAATTCTTAGCCCACTTACATTTGAAAACGTTCTACCCTCCACGAGTTATTTTGCTCAAGCAGCTACACATCTGAATCTAGGAAGCGAGTTTGAGACTCTCCTGGAGCCTCAGTGTCCCTGTGGCCCCAGCATCTTGGCCCCATGGAGGTTACAACCCCAAAGAGCGTGGCACAGCTCTGGGGTGTTCTCTCCCCTGGATAAAGCTGCCAGGACTATATACTTCCAGGTCATCAATGATGATCATAATAATACCTCAGATTTATACAGCAGGTTTTTTTTCTCCTAGCAATTGAAACAATATTGAGAAAGGAAATTGTATCTTCCTCCAATTCAGTTCTGTCTGCCTCCTGATTTATTAGCAGTTTGGGTGAATAGACTTTTCCATCCATACATAACCATACATGTGTGAGTGGTTTTTTTTTTCTTTTTACACAACTAGTATCACACACATATTGTTCTGTAGTCCTGCTTTTTTCACTTAGCAGTAAATCATGCACACATTCTTTTAATTATTTAATTAATAAAAAACATATCTTTATTGATTTCAGAGAGGAAGGGAGAGGGAGAGAGAGATAGCAACATCAATGATGAGAGAGAATCATTGATCGGCTGCCTCCTGCACATCCCCTACTTGGGCATGTGCCCTGATGGGGAATCGAACTGTGACCTCAGGTTGATGCTCAACCACTGAGTCACACCAGCTGGACTATGGACACATTCTTGTTTATCCTTCTTAATAGGTGCTGTCTGGTACCGTTTGGGTGTGTCCCAGTGATTGCCACAATGTCCTCCCGACTGATATTTATTTTTATTTTATTTTTTAAAAATATATTTTATTGATTTTTTTACAGAGAGGAAGGAAGAGGGACAGAGAGTTAGAAACATTGATGAGAGAGAAACATCGATCAGCTGCCTCTTGCACACCTCCTACTGGGGATGTGCCCGCAACCAAGTTACGTGCCCTTGACCGGAACCGAACCTGGGACCTTTCAGTCCGCAGGCTGACGCTCTATCCACTGAGCCAAACTGGTTTTGTCTCCCGACTGACATTTAGCTTGTGTCCAGTTTTGCCGTTATCACCAACAGTGACGCAGTGAACACCTCTGTTACCTGGGCACCTGGCTCATAATGAGTCAACTTAGAGAAACACATTCCTGTCTGGTATTTGATGTGCATAAGTCAAACCTCATCCCTCCACTTTACAGATGCAAAGCCCCAGCACAGATGGGCACACACTCTGTGGCCCGAGCTAGTGAGACACAGAACTGGCTTGCTTTTGAGGCCCAACCCAGGCCTTCTCCACTCCCCCATGGCTGCCCCTCCAGGGATCAGAGTTCCTGAGACCCTGCTTCTCACACATCAGTGTGGACATGCATGCCGTGGAGGGGTGTGTTACAACTTGGATTCTGATCTAATTGGTCTGTGGTGGAGACCTGGAATTCTGCATTTCTAACAAGCTCCCCTGGGCTGCTCATGCCACTGATCTGGGACCACACTTTGAGCAACCAGGCTTTAGTGTAGACAGCATTACAAGTGTCAGAAAACATCTGTGGTGTGTGGGCCTTCACTGATCTCCAATCTGGTGGGCACTTTGACCACAATCCCTATAAACATCAAAGATCAGAAGTATTCACACACACACACACACACACACACACACACACACACACACACACACACCCACACCCACAATGTTAGAGCTAGAAGTGCCCCAAGAGGTCAGCTAGTTCAGAAGACTGAGGCTCAGGTCCAGGAATCAGGCCTGGGCCAGATGCCACCAATCTGGATCCTCCTCGGGTCTTCCCACATGGGTGCTGGGACTGGCTAGCACAGGAGGCTGTGGGGGGTGGGTCCCAATCCCCATCCCCTGTCCGAGTTCCTTCCTCCTATGTCTCGCCATTGTGGCTGCAGAACTAGATTTGAAGAGCTGACCAGGGAAATGGTTGTGGCCTTAGATAGTGAAGGTATGGGGGAGCCCCATTCTGTGCAGACAGGAACTCTACCAGGCTTTTAAAAAAGACTGATATGGATTTAATGACAAATATACCATGTTGGTTACTGAACACCAGAATCCTGTCCAGTGCTTTTGAACCTTGTCCACAGGAGGGCCAGCCACTCGCTGGGTTTGGCAGCCAAAGCTCCTTCATCCTCTGCCTGCCAGCATGCCTGCTGCACCCTCTCCACCATGGATTTATACATCCATGCATGCATGCATCCATGCATTCACGCATCTACTCATGCAGGCATGTATCCATCCATCTGTCCATGCATCCATTCATGCCTCCATCAATCCACTCAATAAATGTCTTTTCTCTCATATCATGTGCTTTGGCCCTCAGTACTATTGGGGGATTCAAAGATAAGTGAATCAGGGTTCTTGCCCTCAAGAAGGGGAGATAAGCTCTGGCTCGTGTGGCTCAGTTGGTTGGGCGTTGTCCTGTGCACTGAAGGGTTGCTGGTTCCATTCCCCTTTAGGGTTCATACCCAGATTTTAGGCTCGATCCCTGAGGGGGGCATGTAGGAAGCAACCAATCCATGTTCCTCTCTCTCTCTTTCTAAAAATCAATAAAAATATTTTTTAAAAAAGAAGGGGAGATAAGTTAAGATACAAATAACTCTAAGAGTATTACTCTAACTCTCCCAGTTTCCAAGTCACATTCACATCCTCCACTTCATTTAGTCTTTAAAATCAAAGATTATATCCTCAAGAGAGATGGTGGTTAAGCCTAGTCACCTGTCTCCAGAGGTAACAGGTGTGTCATACTTCATCCACCTCCCTGTCCCACTCCTCCCGCAACACTATCCGGTTGTTAGTTCTGTGGGGGGAGGTGGTGAAGGCAATAGGTGGATCAGGACCTCAGAGGGAAGAGGGACAATGAGACAATGAAGGTGACATCAAAGCTCCTGTGGAGGGTTCAATAGGGGGAGAGTCTCACAGTCTGGGTGAGTCAGGACCCAAGGAATACGGAGCAGGCAGGAGAACATCCTTTTAGAGATCTGCTGATCCCTTCCTGGGCAAGGAAGGGAGCCTGAGGCTGAGTGGGGAAGCCGTTTGCTCAAAGGGGTGCTGCAAGTGGGGGCAGAGCTGAGGCTGGCGTCCACTCCTCCCTCGGGGCCATTTCTCCACCGTGATCAGAGTCTGAGGAGGCAACCTCAGCAGTGGAACTTGAGGATCCCTGCACGCCTCTTTGGGCTGGCCTCCACTGACCTCCTCCTCTCAAATTTAGGGTTGACTTGAAGTTTTAAAGTTGTGACTTTGGGTTAATAATCTTGAATGGGACAGGTGATTACTCCAGTAAAGTCACTGATTTTTTTTTGGGGGGGGGCTTCTGAGAGCCCCATGAAGTTCCAGACAGGTGTCTGGACAACTGGGGGCATGAAGATCTCAGATGGGCATGTTGAGAGCAGGGAAGCTGCTTAAGTTGTGTGTGTGAGCTTGGAAGTAGGTGGTGTCTGTCTAAAAGATGGGCATGGTGAAGGGAGCGGGGGCACTGCAGCAAACCTCGCTGGCCTCGCAGGTGCTCCCCACGACCTGTGCACCAGGCTTGTGTGTGGCTCTCCTGTGAGAGCCAGTAGGGGACAGAGCCCTTCCTTTGGCATCCATGCCCCACCTTCCGCTCCAACTGCAGGAGCTGGGGGTGGAGCTGAAAGAGGCCCCCACCTGTGGCGCTGATGGGTTCCAGCTGTGCTCCTGCACCCCTGACTCTGTGAGCTGCAGAGTGGGGCTTGGGCTCCTGCTTCCCGCAGAGGGCCTGGCGGATCTTTGAGGCCTCGCACCCTGTTTAATGAAAACCAACACTCAGCAGACCCCAGCATTTACCCCGCCTCTGAGCCTGGTGCCTGGGGGTTTGGAGTTTCGAAGGGTCTCTGAAATAGCTTCGCTGTGCAGACAGCCCCTGTGACACCTGCTGCGGTCCACGCACAAGCACACACACATGCACACGCACACGCACACTGCTGAGGCCTGCACCTACCTCCTCTCGTGTGATGCTCTTTCACAGATGGGGAAGGCAAGGCCGAGGGAGGCCCAGGAACACACGCGGTCCACATAGCTGTGGGAGGCAAATGAGGAGGTCACCCAACCCCAAAGCTTATCCTGCTTCTACTGGATTTGCAGGATTTAGCTTAGACGTGGGAGAACGTTCCCACCCTGAGTGCCTGGTTCCCCGCGGGCCTCGGCAGCTGATGTTTGGTGTAGACTGAGATTCCACAACCTGCCAGTCATCCGGGCTGAGGAGGAGAGGGACATGCTGAGGTGGGGTCACCGGGCTCTGCCTCTGCCCCCGTCTCACCATCTCTTGCTTCACTAAACCTCAGACTCCTGAGAGGGTGAGAAGGGGGTGACGCCCTCCTGCTGCCTGTGGGGAAACTGAGGAAACCTGAGGCAGAGAAGAGATTTGCCCAAAGCAACTTCCAGGAGAGTTTTGAGAAGTTCCAGCTCTAGGGAAGTTTTGTCTGATTAACTGTGGATGTGGGCCCAGTTCTTCCATTCTGGTTCAGCTGCTTGATTCTTTAACCCCTGGCAGAGTGTGTGTGTGTGTGTGTGTGTGTGTGTGTGTGTGTGAGCATAACGAGCATATGTGTGTGTGTGTGTGTGTGTGTGTGTGTGTGTGAGCATAACGAGCATACGTGTGTGTGTGTGTGTGTGTATGAGCATAACGAGCATACGCGTGTGTGTGTGTGTGTGTGTGTGTGTGTGTGTGTGTGTGGCACCTGGGGAACCCTCCCCCTGACTTGATGTAATCTGGGAACGAATGTTTCTTGGGAGCAAGAACCAAGCTCGGAGTTTCCCGTGGGTCTCCATCGTGGCCTGAGGACAGGTGTGTTTTGCTGTGTTACTAGGTTTTCTGAATGCCCACAGCTTAATGTGCTTGAAGGCCAGTGGGGAGGGGGGTGTCCCTGCAGAGAGAGGAGCCCTTCTGTATTGGGGGTAAACCTTCTCGGAGGTGATCTCTGAAGGAGACACTTGAAAACTGGTTGTCTTAAAGTCAGAGGCACCTTGACAATAACAGGGCTTCTAATCGTTTGGGGCAGGGTGTGGACCACAGGGAGTCAGCGGTCCTGGGTTGGGGCCGTGACAGTCTTTATCTCCGGTGAGTGGTGTTGCTTTGGGCCTCAGGCCCCTGATCTGAAGTGAGGCAGTGAGGCCAGCACTTCTCAGAGTTTACTGTGCACACGACCTGGGGATCGTGAGAAAATGCAGGCTCTGAGTCAGTGGATCCGAGAAAGGGCTTGAGAGTCTGCGTTTCTGACCGGCATCAGGTGGTGCTCATGCTGCTGGCTGCGGAGCACACTGGGAGCAAAGCTCTAGAAAGTCCCTGAGAACCCTTTTAAAAAATGCTCACACAGGATATCTTTTTATTGTTTTAGAGAGAGAGGGAGGGAGAGAGAAACATCCATCAGTTGCCCCCCTGACCAGGGATCAAATCTGCAACCTGATTATGTGCCCTGACCAGGGATTGAACCCCTAACCCTTTGGTGTATGGAATGATGCTCTAACCAACTGAGCCACTCAGCCAGGGCCCAGAGAACCCTTTCAATGTGAACCCTTTCAGTGTGAACATCTGGCTACAATTTTGAAGAGCGGGGCCCAGAGGTCACACTCACCTGTCACACCACGAGAGACAGAAGTAGAAAGAATGGAAAAACAGACTGTGGGTGCCATGTGGCCTGGGGGCAGACATAGCCAGGGTTGCTGTGAATCAGGAAAAGGAGGAGAGACTTGGGAACTGAGAGAGATAAAGAGGCAAAGAGACACAGAAAGGAGGAACACAGGGAGACACAGGTGGAGGGGGAGAGAAGTAGGGGTGCAAGGGAGAAATGGAGGGTCCCAGCTCTGCCTCCATTGGGGGTGGAGTATGCCACGCATCCTGGTGTCCGGGCCGACACTCCCTTCAGCTTTAATCAGGTCTGCTTCAAGCCCTGAGGGGTCCCATTATTTTATTTCTCAGGTTTATGTTTGAAAAAAGATCTTCCCTTCCCTTCACCCTCCCCTCCCCATCACTGGACTCCAGCCACCATCCCAGGCCCACAGAGGAAGGACCTCCCCCCCCCCCCCCCCCATTAATCAGAGCAGAGGGAGGGGACTGGAAGCTACTGTCTGATTGAACATTAGTCATGCTGCATGCTGTATTCTCTAATGAGAAAATTATTCCAAATTGCCCCGGGGGATGGTTGTGATTAAACTATTTGCCTTGACTTCCTCTGCTAAATTGAATGCGTGAGTACACACACACACACACACACACACACACTCACCCTTCCCAAATCTGCACACCCAAGGCCTTGGGACAGACCGTCCGGAGGGATGGGTACAGCCTTTTAATTCCAGAGGGTGGACACTCCCAGCCTGCTCACAGCTGGCTTGCTCCTGCTGTGCTCTGAAGCCAGCTAGGCACAGAGGGAGAGGGACGCCGTTCCCGGTTAGCGGGATCCTATCAGGCCCCGTCAGCCCCATTCCTGCGAGATCCTCATTGCCCACAGTGGGAAGGGGGCTCCTGGTGTCAGATGTCTGTCTCTTAGGAGGAGAAGCATTTTTTCCAGGCAGGAACCTGGAGCTCTTTTCAGATCCCTCTTTATTTTCTCTGCTCTGAAATTCCAATTTTGTTTGGACCTCCTTCCTGTGCACAAACTGGGCCAAGCCATGAATATGCAGCCCTGTTTGTGGGTGCAGGTTTTTGAAGCATATTTCAAAAGAGAACCAAAGCAAACTATTAAACAAGTATTCATGAGAATGAGAAGGTTTTTATGCAGCATTTATAACGCAAAAATAGTGACACATTATTAGAACATTAATGTCTCACTTCCCCAGTTGACTTCTCTTTAAATCCTGGCCAGACTTCAAGGTCTAGCACAAATGTTCCCTTTTCTCACCATTGCCTCAGTCACAACTGAGCACTCCCAATTCTGGGGTCTCATTGCGTGGTCCCTAATTGATAGAATTCAGTGATGGCGAATTGAGTACCACATCAGCCAGCTTTTGCTAGGTTATACTGTGACAACAGATGACCCCCGCATCTCATTGGCTCATAGTCGCCATCTGTGTCAACCCCAGGTTGGTCGAGACATTGCCCATTCGTTCTGGGATCCAGGCTGAGGAGCAGCCTCCATCTGGGACCTGCCAGTCTCAAGCCGGGGGAGAAAGGGAACAATGGCGGCAGCTCGTGTGGCCAGAAAGCTTCTGCTCAGATGTGGCACACAGGACCTCCGTTCACACCCTATTGGCCGAAGCAGGTCACACAGCCGAGCCCGGTGTCCTTGGGGTGGGGAAGAATACTCCTGCCACCCGGAGGCCCTACCACCAACACCTCCGTGCGCTGGTGTGCTGCGTCCCGGGTGCACAAGGAAACACTCAGCACCTTCAGACTCACCACCCAGAGCAGCGTGGTGTCCGTTTTACCAAACTGCTCACACAACAGTCATTAGGCTTCTCATTTGCTCTAATGATCCTTTTCTTTTTTTTTGGGGGGGGGAGGGGGAAATTGCATATTACTTGGTATCTTGGTGGCATATAATTCTGTCAACCCCTCTCTTCTCTGGCTTCTAGGACGTAGCTTTCTCTTGGTTCTTCCCATCCTCTGGCCACCTCATCTCAGTGTCTTTGGGTGCATCCACCTATCTTTTAAATTCCTTTCAGTGTTACGGTTCCTCTGGGTTGGGAATTCTCTTTCTTTGAGTTGATTTCGACTTCTTCTATCTCTATGACCATAAACTTGTTTTCTCTGTTAAACTGGGTATTCCTCTTATGTCACAGATGAAATACGGCCAGACCTTCTTTGCAGCTTCTCCCATTAAGAGGGAAGTTTCTCCGTCCCCTCCTCCCCCTGAATATGGTCTGTTCTTGTGACCTGCTTTGACCAGTAGGAGGTGGTAGAATGGCATTTGTGAGAGCTCTCAAGCCTGGGCCACAAGAGAAGCCAGCTGCCGTGTAAGGAAGCCAGTCGGGCCTGTTGGAGGATGAGGTGGAAGAGAACTGAGGTGCCCCGGGTGACAGCCAGCACCACTGCCAGGCTTGGCCCTTCCAGCCCAGCTGACCCTCCAGCTGAATACCGCTGAGTGAGTGAGCCCAGACAAAGCCAGCAGAGGACCCATGCAGCTAACTCTCCAAATTATGAGCGATAATAAACCTTTCTTGTTTTAAGTCACTAAATTTTGGGATGGTTTGTTATGAGCAATAGATAACTGGAGTATCCTACATTCCCCAATTGGTTAGTGGCATTGCCACCTAACCAGTCTTCTAGCCCCTCAAACCTGGGAGTCACTCCTCTCTCCTCCTTCTTAAACTTAAAAAAAAACACCCACATATTTTTATTGATTTCAGAGATGAAGGGAGAGGGAGAGAGAGATAGAAATATCGATGATGAGAGAGGATCATTGATTGGCTGCCTCCTGCATGCCCCCCACTGGAGATCAAACCTGCAACCCGGCCATGTACCCTGACTGGGAATCGAACCGTGGCCTCCTGGTTCATATAGGTCGATACTCAACCACTGAGCCACGCCGGTAGGGTGCCTCCTTCTTCTTCACCCCCACATTCAGCAGGTAAGATGGGGAGTTGTCAATGGGTAGAATGATGAAAAGTTCTGGAGATGGGTAGCACAACAGAGTGCATATACTCAACACTACTGAACTGTACACTTAAAAGTGCTCAAGATGGTAAATTTTGTGTGCATACTTTACCATAATTAAAAAGTGATTAAAATACCTCCTAATCCTTCTGCCTGCTTTCAATCCCCACCCTCCACATGCTTTCTCTCTGAGATGCAGCTCAATCCCTGACATGTACTTTAAAACCCAGAGTCCTCCCCTCTGCCCTCAGGGTAAAATGCAAACCCTGGGCAAGGCAATGTGAGGTTACCTGCCCATCCTCATGTCCACCAGCTTTGGCCCTCACTCACCTCCTGTCATCTGTGTGCATTCCAGCCCCTCCCTCACCTCCGTGCCCCCCAGTCTTCGCACAAGAAGAGCCTCTTACTCGGCATTAGCAATATCCATTGGGTCTGGAAAGGTGCCTATTTTTAAATACAATTTAACTTTCTAAGATACTCAAGCCCTTAACTTTTTCTTTATCCTCATAATTTAAATTCTAAAAATCTAATCCCTGAAAAGAACACGAATGCCCACCCATCCGTAGACACCTTGGGGTGATAGATGGGAGGAACTGAGAAGCCGTGGCTTATTGTGACAATCCTGCCGTGTCACAGGAGATCAGCATGGGAACATGTTTCGTCATGTGTAGCTTGAGCAGGTGCCCAGGGGCTACTCTGTGATAATGTCTCACTGGACACTTTCCATTCATATCTCGAACCCTTCACACACACCCACGAGGCCTAAGGTGTTTCTTACTGTCCCTAGGTACAGATGAGGAGATTGAGGTCAGAGAGAAAAGGTAACTTTGTGCCTGTTTC
Organism: Plecotus auritus; assembly: GCF_963455305.1. Classification (NCBI taxonomy): domain Eukaryota; kingdom Metazoa; phylum Chordata; class Mammalia; order Chiroptera; family Vespertilionidae; genus Plecotus; species Plecotus auritus. The sequence goes on along the minus strand of NC_137775.1, from coordinate 89,617,269 downwards.
ATTGAGAGACAACTGACAGTCAGCACTGTGTAAGGTTCAGGTGTGCAGCATGACGATTTGACAAGGTACTTTTCTGAAAGAGGCTTTTGATGGAAGTATAGCACACACACGGAGAAGTACACACATCCTGTGGGGGAAGCTGAGAGAAGAGATGGGTTGACAGAATCAGATGCTGCCAAGATGTCAAGTAGCATGCCTGGAAAAAGAACCATTAGATTTGGTGACGGAAAACTCTGAGGGATTAGCACAGAGTGCACTCACCTGGAACAAGACAGGGAAGAGCGTCGCTGTGCCCCAGAACGCCCCCGTGCCCCTCCTAGGCACACTTCCTCTCCCCTCCGCCAAGGTCACCACCATCCTGGCTTCTCACAAATAACAAGGCTGTTTGCCTGAAGTTACACCTGAGTCAAGGGATCATGCCTTTTCTGTGACCCGTGACCTGAGCGCCAAAGGTGGGCAGTGTTCCTGTGAGGGCAGGGACAGGAGCGAGGGGGCCGACCTCACAGTTCTGCTCTAGCCTGGCCCTGACTTTGCTAATGCTGGCATGGCCATCAGTGTGTGTGTGGGAAGGCCACGCATTCCCAGCACTCAGAGGAAGGCCTGTCAGGGGAGCAACTCTCTTTCTATCTACCCAGCCAGGGGCTTGTCTTTAAGGCATGAGCATGCGCATGCTTTCGTACACACACACACACACACACACACACACACCCCTCCCCATGATCTATGGACAGCTTGAAGTCAGACTGCAGCTGCAAACCTTCCTCCTCATGCTCTGATCTCTCTCGGAAAGCCGTTGTGAACTCAGTGGAAGGAAAGCTTTTAAAGTGACCCTCCACGTAAGCCCTGAGTCAAAGCCCTGTGTGTTTTCTTTCCTTTTCTTAACTGGAAGGTTATGTGTTTCTTAGCTACTGGTCAGGCTGGATGGGACTGCCAAAAAGCTTTCAGGGAATTTCCTCACATGTAACAAATTTATGAGTCATATGAAAAACTGGGAAACGCTTCAACCAGCTGCCTCTCATGGACTCTGAGCCTTTTTACAACACCTTGGTGCTGGGCCTTAGATGGAGCCCGCAGAGGGGGTTAGTATAACTGCAAATGGCCCCGCATGGTAGGAGATGGTCTTGATCTCCCTTATCTCCACTCTCCTGTCCTCCCGGCAGACAGCTCTAAAAGTTCTCTGAAATTGCTCAGCCACCCAAAGACCAACGACAGAGGTCCTGGCTGTTCTGTAAGGGCTGGCAGATGGGGGTGGTGGTGGGAAAGCAGGTTGGGGCTTTTTTCTCCATCTCTGCCTAGATAACCAATGGCACCTCAGATTGAGCCCTGATCCCCCCCACTACCCGGGCTGTCCCCACATCTTACACATGCTAACTTCATCTTTGCCGGCTTGTATTTTCCAAAGGCGGTCACAATTATACCTCACCCCACATGCTCTTCTGCCATGCGATCTTGCCACTCTTTCATCAAGAGGGAGAGTTTGTTTTCCACCCCCTTGAAATAGGCCAGGCCCTGCAACTGCTTTGAGTAACAACGTGGTAGAGGTGATGCGGTGCCAGTTTGGGGCATGGCCCTTAACTAGCCTGGCAGCTTCTGCTTCCTGACTCTTGTAAGATATGTGACTCCCCAGGGACAACCATGCTGTGAGATGCCAGAGAGAGAGAGAGAGAGAGAGAGAGAGAGAGAGAGAGAGAGAGAGAGAGAGGGGTTTTAAGGAGCACCAAGCACGGAACATGAGCGAACACCTAGCTTGGAGCTAGATTTGCTACCCTAGCGTCCCAGGGAGCGGACAAGCCACTCAGCCAGCTTTTTCCTAACTCCTGACCCACACAATCATTAACAAAACAAATGGTTATTTCACGCTATTAAGATTTGAGGTCGTTTGTTACACAGCAGTAGGTAACCAAAACACTGTTTTCCCAGTCACCAAACCAAAGCCTTCCCAGAGTCATTCTTGACTTTTCTCTTTCTCTCAAACTCACATCCATCCTGTATACAAATGCTGTTGGATTTATCTTCAAACTATACCCAGAATCTGCCACTATTGCTGCCACTGCCATCACCCTAGCCCAAGCCACTCCTACACCTACGGGAGGCGCGAGGAACAGTTACAGGCACCTGCAGGAGAGCCATCTAGAGAAGCAGAGGGACATAGCCAACCCAAGGCTACACGGTGCAGGGAGGACACAGGTGAGCAGGTACCCACGCCTCCCTCTCTCCCGTCCCCTGATCTTCTGCCAGGGCCTCTCATTGGCTGAACCCAACCAGAGGCTTGAGGGACAAGTGGGTCACAGATGTGGCCCATGGTTGGTTCCCTGGGTCCCTGAGCTGGGGAAAGAGTGGAGAGGGGGTGGGCTGCAGTGAAGTGCCTCCTCGGCACTTTCTCTTCACTCTGCAGGTGTGAAGTCCTGCCCTGCACTCTGTTCCAGGGGCCACCTGGAGCTTGGGCTGGGGGAGGGTATAATTACCAGGACTGCTTCAAACAAGGGCTACCCTTTAGGGATAAACACATATTTGCCATTATCTTCAGGGAATCTTGAGTCATAACTGATGATCAGTTCAGAATCCACCCTATAGAGCTTGGGTCATTTCCCCCAATGCGTACCCTGACACGTGCTCCACTAGCACTCCAAGGACACACGCTGCAGTGGGGTCCACCCGGCAGTTCCTTCCTGCTCATGTGTGGCTGTAGAGTGACGGTGTTAGAGCTGGCAGAAACCTTGCTTTACTGATAGTCCAACTGCATTATTCTACTGGTGAGAAAACTGAAGCCCAGATAAAGGAAGTGATGGGTTGCAACGAAAAATATCTTCCTTTACTCTCTACTCCTACCTCACTCACACTGCTGCTCACCAAACATATGGCTGGTTTCCCACACCCACGAGTCTCTGACCCCAGCTGGGAGTCCCGCAGTTCAGTTCAGTTCCGCTCTGACTCTGTCTACCTGCAGTCAGCGTCAGGCCCCCACAGGCGAAGTGCTCAGTCCCACAAGACTGCGCCCACATCAGAGGCCAGTCCCAAGTCCTGGGTTGTCACCTGTACTTCTGCCCAATAGGCTCTATGTCAGGGTTCCCATGGCCCCCTCCTAGGGTTCAATAATTTGCTAGAACAGCTCACAGAATCAGGGAAACACTAACTTCTGTTTACCGGTTTATTATGTAATAAAGGACATGATAAAGAGAAGAGATGAAGGGCCAGATGAAGAGGTACAGAGGGCCAGGTCTGGGAGGGCATGCTGAGTTTCTATGCTCTTTCCGGGCGAGCCACCCTCCCAGCACCTCCTGCGCTCAGCAACCTGAAACTCTCGGAACCTGTACTTGTGTTTTTTGGAAGCTTCATCCTGGAGGCACGACTGAGTATTAACTCAATTTCCAGCCCCTTTCCACTCCGGAGAATAGGAGTGGGGCTCAAAGTTTCAAGCTTCTAATCACAGCGTGGTTTTTCTGGTGACCAGCCCTGCTCCAGGAGCTCACTACGAGTCACCTCATTAGAATAAAGACCCCCCCCACCCCCTATCGCCCAGGAAATTCCCAGCGTTTTAGGAGCTCTGTGCCAGGAACCAGGGATGAGACCAATGTACAGCTTCTCTTCTTTCCTGCCTGTCCAGTTGGTGGCAGAGCCAGGACTTCCCCACAGGCCCCTGACCTGTGTCCATTGCTGCGCTGCACCCCCTCTGCTGCCTGCGGATCACATGACACAAAACAGGCAGGGGAGAGGCAGGCCCACCCTTCCCTTGTCCTCTCAGCTCCTTTCTCCTTTTGTCTCATTTGTTCGTCACTCACACATTCCAGCAGCTAGTGATGATTTCTGGGTATCACTGGCTTAGGCACAGCTTGTGGCAACATTACCAGGATGCAAACATCTGATTTTCCTCTCCTGCTGGGCTCCTAGAAGACCCACTTCCCACTTGTGAGGGACTTACAAGGGAGGAACAAGCTTCTATGTGCCACCGCCTCCAGCCTTTTGGGCTGCTTGTTAGCAAGAATGAGCCTAACTGATGAATACGCAGTTTGTATTTCAGAAGAGAGAAAGGTGTCTACACCAACGAATGCCAGTGAGATGCCAGAAAAAATAATGAAAAAACACAGAAGAGGAGTGATCAGCCATGCGCGGTCCATGCAGACAGTCAGGGCAGCGATGCCAGGCTGGATGAGCTCCTCCTGCAGGACAGGGCTTGGTCCAGACACCAGGCCTCGCTCAGTCACCAATCTGCTGTGGGACCCTGAGCAAGTCAGTTTCCCTCTCTGTACCTTGTGTACAAAGTGAGGGGTTAGACAGGGTGGTCTCTAAGGCTCTGTCCAGCTCTTGCTCCCTGACCCCTGCCTGGCACGGCACCTTCCCTGGGGCTTCCGTGGCAGCCACATCGCCTTGCATGGATGAGGGCTGATTGAGAGGCAGCGAAGAGAAGGAAATGGCTCCTGATTTTTGACTCCCAAAGCAATGGTTGTGAAAGTCACCACTTGAGATTTGCTGGCTGGGTTTTGTGACGAGAAGGAAAGGCTCTTAAAAATCATCAAGGGAAAGTCCTGAATGGAGTTTTGCCATAAGAACAGCTGGAGGGGCTCCCTTTTTCGTTCCTTCACCTCCTCTCTGCCCCTCATGGGCACCCTCTCTCCTCCCCCCCAACAGCCACCAAGGCGGGGGTCGGGGGGGTGGGAGGGGGCAGCAGGCATGTCCCACCTCAGCAATGCCACTCACCATGGGGTGAGTCTGAGTGAATGGGGCCTCGGAGGGCCTCAGGTTCCCCGTGGATATATGGGGTGATGTGACCTCTTCCCTGCTGGCCATGGACATCAAGCAAGACAGTGGGAATGTGCATTCCTGGCAAATTCCCAGGTGACACGGATGCTGCAGGTCTGTGGACCTTGCTGGGGGAATCGCTATCTTAGAGAATTGCCAAGTGGCACCCAATTCTTCCAAGGGCCGGCCAGGAAGTTCAGGGAGAAGCAGTTTCCCTCCCCCAAGGCCAGGCTGACATTGAATTTATTCTCGCTGTCTCTGGATTCGCGCTCTGACTGCTGGGGATTCTCCCGCTGCGGCTCCTGAGCCCCGAGGAGACATTGCCTGATTTATGGGGCCTGGCAGACACTCAGAGACAGAGGGAGGACAGAAACTCCTAACGTGCAGCACATCGGACTCGGGCGTTTGAGCATTGTTATTGCTCACCAGGGAGAGCGCACACGTGGAGAGCCCGTTCCCTGGCTTGCTTAAAGCTTGGTAATGGAGTGCAATGGCTGGTTCTGAGTCTCTCAGGGGGCTGTGCCCTCGCCCACCCTGGAGCAGCCAGGGTCTTTCTGACACGCGCTGGAGCTGGCACTTGATGACAATCGGTGGGGACGGTGTGCCCTGTGGGCTGTTTAATGTCACCGCGCACAGTCTCCTTGTCCCTGGTTACTCTCCTCCTCTGGGCCTTTGGGCTGGCTCTGCAGGAAATGGCCGTTTAGGCTGCATCTGGTCAGGCCCACTCATCAGGGCCTGTTCCCCATTGACAGGTGACTAGACAGCATCTCAGAAGAAGACATCCAGGTGTAGCTCCCCTTGTCTGAGTAGTTGGATGACCACCTTGCTGGGTGCTGATGCTAACAGCTACCCTTCACTGATCACTGCCTGTTGCAAAATCTCATTCTATCCCTAATAAGAACCCATGTGGCCCTAAAGGTCCGTGCCTGGTTCACTGGGTGGGCTCAGTCCATATTTGTGGTTTAGGGAAGGTGGGGTTCAAACCTGGCTCTTTCTGTGCCACGAGGCAGAGGCAGGGCAGTGCCCTCTGCCATGCCCACCCTGCATGGCGTTTGTTTCACCCACTGCAAACAATACCAAAAGGCAGGGCTCGGAGCCTTTCATCTTGGGTCAAGTGTGGGCAGGACAAGCAGGCAAATGAGTGAGGAGACGTCGTCCGTGTGTCTGTGTGTCCGTGTGTCCCTGTGTGTGCTGTTTCTCATGCCCTACAAACAGCAGCAGAGCTGGCGAGTTCCTCTTGCCAGGTGTTGGGGCCACACTTGGTCTGGGCTGATATTCTCTTTAATAAAATTGGCAAAAGCGTGAGACGGTGAGGAAACCAGCCTCCAAAAAGTCATCCGGGCGTTAAGGAGACTGTGCTCACCCCCTCCTTTTGGGCTCCCCCAAATCTCGGCACTGCCGACTGCCTCGTTTACACTCTAGGTCAGCGATGTTCAACCTTTTCATCTTGTGGCACACATAAACGAATTACTAACATTCTGCAGCACACCAAAAATATATATTTTGTCAATCTGACAAAAAAATAGATATAATTGTGATTCATTTACATCGGACGGTTATTGCTGTGTTGGCTGTTGTGATTTTTTTTACTTAAGAATCTAAGGGAAAAGAGGTCAGTGTCCCTGACTAAATAGTCAACTATTGCGTGTTTTAAAAATTCTTGTAACACACATGTTGAAAATCACTGCTCTAGATCAGTGGTCGGCAAACTGCGGCTCACGAGCCACATGTGGCTAGTGAGCTGCGGTTTGCCACTCTGTTGACTAATGAGTTTGCCAACCACTGCTCTAGACTTAAGCTTGTGGAAAAAGTCCCTTTTCTGTTTCCTCTTCAGTACAGCCAAGAGAGCTGACTTCTCTGAAGGAACTTTACTAAGAATCCAGGGATAAAGCACACGCCTTTGCAGGATAATAATAAAAGCAGTCAGCTCTTCCAGACCCTCTACTAAGCTTTTCATCCATATTATCTCATTTAATCCTCACAAAAGCCTTGGATAAAGTTATCATGGATTTCCAGTTTGTAGATGAGGAAAATGAGGCTCAGAGAGATTATGTAGACATGGCCAAGGTCACGCAGCTAGTCAACGAGAAGCCAGGATTTGAAACCAGGCAGCCTGGCTCCTGCATGTGGCCCCACCTGCTTTTCCAGCCTCATCTCCTCCTCCAAGCTCCCTAGACTCTAAACCCAGGATCTATCTCCCTTTTCTGAAGACCCCAGGCTTTTTTTGCTTCTTGACCTTTGCATGTTTTGGCCATTTTGCTGGTGGGGGATCTTGCTGGCTTTGGTGTCCACACCTATTTGGGACCAATAGAAATGTCTCCTTTGGCCACAGTCTTTCCAGCCCCCCAGTGGGAGTCATTCTACTGTCTGCTGGGCTTCTGGAGGCCTTTCCATCCATTAATGGTACATTCAGTAGTGGCTGTTGGCTTGTCTGTCTCCCCTAACAGCCTATGAGGCCTGAGGGCAGAGGCCAAGCCTGGATCAGCACCCTGACTCCCAGGCCTGAAACTGTATAGTGTTAGGTTCTCTTCTCTCTAGTAGCCACTGTCTCTGTGGCAGAGAAGGCTAATTGTCCCCTAATATCCTCCCCTGACTTCTTGCACTGTTAGAGGCTTTTGGATGCCATTTCCCTGTCTTCTTTATAGCCGGGTGCATCCACGTGCCAAGTTCTGGCCAATGGAATATGGGAAAAGCAATTTCCCGGTCGTGCCTGTAGAGGGAAGTGAGGGCATGCCCCTCCTGCTTCCTGCTGGCTGCATTGTGGACATGGTGGGGACCATGTGGGTGATGGCCACACTCTATAGATGGCAGAATGACAGGATGGGGGAAGCTGGGTCCTGAGGAGCACAGCCACCACCCCAGCTCACACTTCTACTTCAGAGAGAAGTGGACATCTACCGTGATGTTTAGCACCGCTAGGTGAGCTCTCTGTCAGTCGTGGCCAAGTGTACATCCCAAAGAACATGCCAACTTGTCCATGCCTACTTGCCCATGAGGAGAATCATCTTCAACCTTCCCCAGCTGTTGGAGGTCAGACAAAGGCCATCTCCTTGCTGCTGTGGGAACACGCCATGAGTTCACATTGGAGGGGCACGTCCAGACCCTGACCAGAGCCAGAGCAGTGGCTCTCAAAGCTGGTCAAGCTCTAGCACACAACGGTTTGGTCCCCACCCAATGCCCAAACCTGGCAGTAGGGGGTGGGGAGGAGACAGCACAGGACCCAGAACTTGTGCTTTCATTAACGGTGACATGGCCCCCTGAGATTTACAAATCAGTCTGTTATGTTTGTTTATGCTTCAGGCTTGCCCAGCTTGGGTTCCCAACATGGCCCGCTGTATTTATTCAGTAAGTATTTATCGAGCAAGTGTCCATTGTGTGCTGGGTACTGCGGGGATATAGCAAAATCCATGCCTCCGTGGAGCTCCCCTAGTAATGGAGAAAGACAATGAACAGCTTAGCACATGTGTGTATAATTTCAGATGGTGGTATTTGCTTCAAAGCAAAAGAAAACGAGGTAATGTGATAAAGAGTGAGGAGGGGCCAATTTAGATGGACTGCAAGGGAGGGCTTCTCCAGCAAGTGCCATTTGAACAGGTCTGAATAATGTGAAGGGAAGGGCAATGTGGATTGTATTAGTTATATGTTGAACGGACATAATAAATAGACCCTCAAAATCAAATGGTTTAAATATTAAAAAGTTTATTTATTTTTTAAAATATATTTCTGTTGATTTTTAGAGAGAGGAAGGGAGAGGCATAGAGAGAGAGAAACATTGATGAGAGAGAAACAACATTGATCAACTGCTTCCTGCATGCCCCCTGCTGGGGATCGAGCCTGCAACCCAGACATGGCGTGTTCCCACAGCGGCAAGGAGATGGCCTTCGTCTGACCTGAACAGGAATCCAACCAGAGTTGTCTTGGTTCATGGGCTGACGCTCAACCACTGTACCACACCGGCTGGCCTCTTTATTTCTTACATAATCCTTCAGGGTGGGTGTTCAGGATGGTGAGATGGCTCTCCTCTCACAGTCATTCAAGGACCCAGGTTGATAGTTGCTCTATTGTCTTCACATTTTCACTTTCAAGGTCTTCTGGCATTACCATCTCGATTGGCTGGAAGGGCAAAAAACTTGGAGGAGCATATTGGGAGTTTTCCATGGGCCAGTCTGAAAGACAGATATAACTTATGCTCATGTTCCACTGGAGCGAATTTGATCACGTGGTCACCCAACCGTAAGGGACCCTGGGAATTGTAGTCTAGTCATGTGCCTAGGAACAAAGGGACGATGGATTTTGGTGGGCAGCTAGTGGTCTCTGCCAGAAGCAGGGGGAATAATAAGTGCAAAGCCTCAGATGGGGAAGTGAGTTTGGTGTGTTCAAGGAACAGTGAGGAAGCTAGTATGGCTGGAGCAGATTGATATTGGAGTAGGGTGGTAGCAAGTAAAGATGGAGAGGCAGGCAAGGTCCACTGCCGAGGTGTTCTCCTGCTTCCACTCACTTTATTTTTATTAAAAATTTATTTTTCAATTACAGTTTACATTCAATATTATTTTGTGTTAGTACAGCACGGTGGTTAGATAATCATATACTTTATAAAATGTTACCCCCGATATCCCACTCTCTTTAGCAAAGGTTTGACAAGTACATCTTTTTGAGCATAGCATTCTTCCAATGTACACACACACACAAAGAGAATAACACAATAAACCTCCAGGTACCCATTAGCTTATCAGTGTTTGGCCAAACCTATTATAATTTTAAAATAATATACAAATTTCTCAGGTAGCAAGAAAGGGGTAAGTTTCTCATAGTCTCCTGCTTACCCCACACACACTCTCAGGGAAAATTGTGACAGATATGTGAAAGCATTTGGGCCTCTACAATAACTCAATCATTACAGTTCTTTTGTCTAATTGGTCAGAGGAAGTGGGTCAAATGCCACCCGAAGGTACTGAAAGGGGAGTTCTAGGGGGCCATCCAAGAGGTGTCTATGGTGATCCATGAAATTCCATCACACCAGCAAGGCTTAACCTTGGATAGTGTACAAAGTCATTCCTACCACTGTACTACACAGGAAGCCAACATCCTTAGCACCACTATTAACTCACTTGTTTTTACTTCTTTTAAGCTTGGAGCTTTGGGACTCCGGCCAATACCTTTCCCTTCTTCTTGGGATTTTGCTTCTCATCTGTAGAGGGAGAGGATTGTCCCTTCAAGTTCTAATATAACCTGCTGACGGTGGCAGCTCAGCAGCCCCCTTCTCCTGCGTTGGCTGGGCCTCACACTGGGCATGTAAACACATGCAAACATATATGTGTGAAAATGGCCTCCAAGAGGGTCTCATCCACACTGTGTACTCAGGCACCTTCTAAACTGCAAGGGTGTATATTCTTTTCACGAGAAAGGACCAGGTGCGGGCTGAGGTGGTCATGTGATGAGAGGGAATCATCTGAATAAATTTTCAAGCAAGAAATTCAAGGACTGGTGTATCTCTCCTGACAATATATAATTGTTGGTGTAATTTAGGCTAGAATTGGAATTAGAGCTTTTTCCAGGGATTGACTGATAGGAACTACAGCAATAAATGGGGGATGGGAAGAGATAGGTGGGTTTGGGATAGAGAGGGAATAGGTGAATAAGAGTGAGACTTCATTAAGTCTCAGAGGCCCCTTAAGGATCAGTTGGTTCATGGACTTAGATGAATGAATAAAGTCTGTGAGAGGCTTGTAGGAACCCTCCAATCATCAACAATTGGGAAAATTCAAATCTACCTTATGATTCCTCTAGGGTTGTGGTGGTGGTGATGGAAAGGCAGGTGAAGCATGTGTCAATGAAAAGGACTCACCCCAAGCTGGGAAACGGCTGTCACCAGATTCTCAAACATGACCCCAACTTGGTCATTCACAATGTGAAGTCCAAATAAATAAAAAAATGGGTCCTGAACCATTCAAATTTTTCCTTAGGATTCCAAGTCAAAATCTTGGATTTAGACCATGACGACCAGACAGTCCTTAGAGAGAACAAAACTTGATCTCAACACTTTCTCCCCACGTTCTCCTAAACTTTCAAAGTTGTGTCTTTGGCAGGTCCTCACTTTATTTTTTGTGGTCAACTAGTTTTTCACCCTGTTGGCTGCTGCAGAAACAAGTATCTCACCCTCATACAACCCACCACATTCAGAGCTCATTGCTTTCATCATGGGATAGAATCTTTCCCCAAACCCCCAACAGACTTTTTATTTTGTCTAATTGGTAAGAGGAAGTGGGTCAAATGCCGCTCTAAAGCCAACCATTGTCAAGGAATACTCCATTGTCACTCCCAGCTCCGATTAATCCTGCTTCATCCTCTGGGGATGGGGGTAGGCAGCTTTCCCCAAGACCATGGCTGCCCACCAGATGTATATACAGCAATATGGTGGTTAGATGTGTGCAAGGTGGGGACACAGGAGTGGGGAGCAGTGGCTGACATGAGATGGCACCCAAGTTCGCCATCTCATCCATCCTTGGACTCTTGAGTGGCCTGCCTGTGATTGCAAGTAAGGTTTTAAAAAGCATTTATTTGTGTGTATGTGTGTGTATGTGTGTGTGTGTGTGTGTGTGTGTGTGTGTGTGTAGCAGAAGTGTGCATATGTGACAGAAAGAGAGTTATGACCCAAGGCCTTATAATGTTCCTTCCTTAATTAGACTTGCGGAAATGCACCATTTTTGCTTTAAAAGAAGTGTAATGAAGATGGATTATAGTTCAGACTCTGATTGGAAAGAGCCAGGAACTAAGATTAATTAGCGGCAGCATGTGGTTTATTTTCAAGGTTTTTACTTGGCTTCCAGAAATCCTGGCGTAAGATCTTCAAACTCTCACTGAACCTTTCGTGCTCAATGGGGTGGAGGATTTTGTTCTTGTTTGATGGGGAGCATTTGCCCTCCCGTAATACTCTCTGGGCGGCCAGCCCCTGTCACTTGCCATGTCGGATGTCCGTGGATGGCCACCCCAAGCTAAACCAGCCCCTCCCACTCCCACCCGGTATGACTTCAGTAGGAACTGCTTTCCAGCTGACATTTATCAGGAGGTGTGTGGGCGTTGGATTTGAGGGTGGTTTTTAATGGTGCAAGCTGTTGAAAGTCTCCTAAAATTCCTCAGCATCCTTTCTTTTTATTAGTACTTATAATTTCCAAGGATTTCTTGGGAGACAGAGATCTTTAAAATAGCTCAATCATCACAGTTCCTGTGCCCTTCTGAGGGCTTAAGCACATTATGACTAATTCCTTGGTTAGCATTTGGAGACCGCCCCATCTAGCCGGTTGGCCAGTCTATTTTCTTCCATGGCAGCTTTGCCTTCTCTTGAAAGGACACCTCTTCTCCTACCCAAGGACTAGCTGTCACCACCTGGTAAACCCATTAGTAGATTCCCACTGCTCTTGGGATAAAAGCTAAACTTTTATCCCAAGAGCAGTGGGAATCTACTAATGGGTTTACACACAGCTTTCTCCCTTCCTCCCTGTGCTCCAGGCACACTGATTTTCTTTGGATTCCTTAAATAAGGGAATCTTTTTCCTGGTTCAGAACCTTTATACATGCTGTTCCTTGTGCCTGGAACATGCTCCCCATTTGGTTGTTGGCTAAGTCTTACATTCTCACCTTCCAGGTCTCAGTTTATTTATTTATTTATTTATTTATTTAGGGAGAGAGAGAAATATCGATTGGTTGCCTCCTGCACGCACCCCCACTGGGGATCGAACCTGCAACCTGGGCATGTGCCCTGACCAGGAATCAAACCCGCCACCTTTTGGTGCATGGGATGATGCTCAACCAACTGAGCCACACCGGCCAGGGCCCAGATCTCAGTTTCAATGTGACCTCCTCATGGTGGCCTTCCTTGACTCTTTCTTCTTTAAGTCTTTACTGCAGCATCTTGCCTGGGTTCTTCATGGCACTCAAGGCAATTTGCCATTATTCTGCCTATTTGTAGATATGCTTGTTTGGTCTGTCTGGCCTAACAGACTGAGGGCAGGATCTTGCCAGCATGTTTAGCATTGTCTCCCCAGGGCAGAGCTCCATGGGCTCTGGGTCAGAGCTGGTATCAGTGAGTGAAATCCTGTCTGCTTGGGAAGGGGCCACGCATTTGGGGTGGCTCCTCCTGCAGGAGTGGCTCCTCTCCCAAACAGATCCCTGAGGTCTTCAGAAGTGGTGACTGGGTTTGACATGTCTTTATGACCCTCTAAGTCTCTTGCCTCTTTTGACTCCTTCATAGATAGCTATAGACTGATTAATTAAAAGAACTCTGCTTCTAAGCAAGAATCTTCTGCCCAACTGACCACTATGAAATTAACTAAAAAGTAATAGCTGTTAGGCGTGTGTGTCACTTAGGATGTATTTGGCTGCAAATAATAAAAGTTGTAGTTGTTTAAATAATAAATATATTAAATGATCTCACATCACAAATGTAATGTAAACCCTTATGCAGTACTTTCTATCTGCCAACCTTTGTTCTATTCACTTTCTTCATACATTTCATCAGAACATCCTTCCTCTGAGGGAAGTGCTGTATTGCAGGTGAGGAACCTGTGCCTCAGAAAAGTTAAGCACTGTTCCCAAGTTCAAGTGAGTGGTAGAGCCAGGACTTGAGTGGTTCCAAGGTGGTGTGGCTCCAGGGTCTATGTTCTCCTGCTGCTTTATCACCAGGGTCTATGTTCTCCTGCTGCTTTATCAGGCCAGGTCTTGAAGTAGGGTTTCTGGGTTAGACAGGAGCCCAGTGACATCATGGTGTTGAGTCAGTGAGTCTGAAATTCCCTTGGCCTTCCACTTTTGGCTCCCATAGCTCAAGTGTCCCTCTCCTGCCTGACAGCTTCTAGAACAGGAAGCTGGGGGTGGGGCCACTAGCATTTTTCCTCACACTGCCCTCACCTTTTACCAGGGAAGAAAATCTCATCCAGAAGCACCCTGAGAGTTCCTCTTATAGTTCATTGACCAGAAAGGGGACTCAGGGAATCCCCACTGCAGCCCTGGCAAAGGAGTCTGGGTAGCCATAAACTGGTTTCAGTGGAACCAGTGTTCATCTCTGAGAACCAAACACACTGAACCAATTGGGTTCCGTCAGCTCGAAGAATGGAGTGGATGGTGGGGAGACCCCACCAGGCCTGGCCCAGCATGTCTGCTTTATCAAGGGATGGGGAGAAGACTCAGGTTCAGGACCCTATTTTTGACCCTTGGGTGGCACCCAAGGACCTCAATTCCCTTTGACTATTAATCACCAAGTAAGTTCAGTGTTACTCCAGAAATGTGTGCACGTGTTTGTGAGTGTGTGTGTGTGTGTGTGTGTGTGTGTGTGTGTGTGTGTGTATGTGCTGGGGGGGAGGGGCAGGGATTGGGCAGGAGACTGTGGTTGGAGGCGCGGAAGGGGCCCAGCATGTCCTTTCTTGCTTCCTTCTGGATGTGCAGCTTATCCTGGGAGCTCAGACTCAGCTGACAGTGTGTGGATGTGGGGTAGGAGGAACATGAGAAGGGGCAGCATTTTACTCCCAATACAGGCCCTTCACCCCTGCTTGGGCAACCTGAAAATGCATATTGAGCACTTGCCATATGTCACAGTTGCTAGTAGGTGCTTATGCCTGTGTCTCAGTTAATCATCACAACTGCCCTATGAGATCAATGTTATTACCATCATCCCCATTTTGTTTGATCACTAGGGGCTGTGTGACTTTGGGCAAGTTATTTAACCTTTCCATGCCTCAGTTTCCTTCTCTGTAAAATGAGGATAGTAATAACTTACCTTCCTTATGTAAAACACTTAGAAAAAGTCTTGACACATACTAACTAGTGAATAAATGTACTATTATTATTAACGCTGTAGGTTTTCAGATTGGGAAATGAGTTGGGTTAAATGAGTCACAATGTTTAATCATGTTCTAAGAGGGGCTGAATCAAGCTCTCTTGCTGGTGATATGATGAGATAATGATAATGATGATGATGGAGAAAGAAGACAAGAGAAAAAAAGAGAAGGAGAAGGAAGAAAAGGAGGAAGAGAAGGAGAGAAAGAGGATGGTATTAGTAATGACAATGATGTTAGTGATGATGTCAATGGTGATGATGATGAAGGAGGAGGAGAGAAAAATGAGAAAATGAGGTCAGTGATTATTATGATGTATGTGGTGATAATGTTGGTGATGATAAAGATGATGATGTATCTGATAATGTTGGTGAAGATGAGAAAGACAAACAGGGTGAAAGCCAAAATTATTGAACATTCATTATATGCTAGGCACTGTGCAAAACATCTCACAATCATGAAGGAAGGATGGAATGCAAAGAGGATAGGGGCATAACAGCATCACACAGGTGGTAAGTGCTGAGCCAGGACTCATGCCCAGGTCTGCTGACTCAATAGCCCATGCTCTTCACTCCTTATGGGCATCACAATTTTGTGGAGGAACTGGATTGGAAGCTCAAAAGAGTTCTCTTATTCTTCTCCATATGTCAGAATCAACTAAAGAGCTCTTTAAAAATAGTGAGGCCTGAGCCCCAACTTTAGAGATTCAGAACCAGTTGGTCTAGGGTGAAGCTTGGGTATCAGCATGTTTTATTCAGGTAATTTTGAAAACCACGTAGTCCAGAAGATCCCTAAGGCTTACCTGGCACTGATGTGTTAGGCATCTCTGACCATCCTCTCTTCTCCCGACCAAGGAGCCTGCAGAATAGGCTGGCAGAACACCTCAGCAGGAAGTGAGAAGAGCTGGAATGGTTCAATGCAAGCCAGTCCTGGGGCAGGCTAGGCTATGAACCAAGAAGGCTGGAGCCAGGAAAGCCTACTGAGAACTTGAGACTTGGGCCCTGACAATCATCACCATTTCCTTCCACTTTATGGCCATCTCTGCTGATTGTGGGGCATCTTAGATAAAAATAATATTCCCCACTGTTCCTCCCTTTAAAGCAAGGCAGTGTGTTGTCCTGGGAGTGACTTTAGAAAGAACAGCATCATTCTATTTTGAAACAGACACAACCTTTAAGCTCTTTAAAAAAAAACTTCACCCAAGGATATATTTCCATTGATGTTTTTAGAGGGAGTGGAATGGAGATGGATAGACAGAGAGAAATAGCAATGTGTGAGAGAAACACATTGATTGGTTGCACACGCCCCGACCAGAACCCAGGCCAGGGAGGAGCCTGCAACCGAGGTACCTGCCCTCGACTGGAATCAAACCCGGGACCCTTTGGTCCGCAGGCTGACGCTCTAGCCACTGAGACAAACTGGCTAGGGCTAACGCTCATTTTTATCCAAGCTTCTTAGTTTATAGTGAGGAAACTGAGACCCAGACAGGGACAGTGACATGCTCAAGGCCATGTGACCAACTTGCTCATCACCCACGGGAAGCCCCTACCTACTGCCCTGGGGAACGGGAGCACACCAGGCCTCTTGCTCTGAAGGCTTCATAAGAAACCAAATCAATACGCTCAGCATCATCTTCGTGCATCTCTGAAAGATGCAATGTGGCAGTAAAGTCCACTGTCAATATTTTTATGAACTCTGTGGAAAATATGATGTTAAAGGCTTTTGGTAACCACTTCATTAAGCTTGGCTTTTCTAGGCCACCACAAAAGGTAAATAAACCCTAATGAGTAATATGCCCAGACTGAGATCCTGTAAGTTATACACAGAGGCAGTGCCTTAAAACACACTCATCCCCCCACCCAAACCCCAGGGGAGTCTGAGAAAGGTGATCCTTGCCCTTTGCTGTGCACCAAGACCTTCAGACAAAGACTTATTAACCCGCAAATTAGATACTAACTAAATAAAGCCAGAATTTCCATAGTCTGAAAAGAACTGCATAGCATCAGTAATACTGAAAGTTAGCATTCTGCCAATTGGCCTCCCATCAAAGGAAAATTCCCTGGTAACCAGCACACAGAGATTAATGGGGGCGGCTGGGCCTAACAATGACCCCAAGCCTTATTCTTTCATTCCTCCCACAAATCCTATGCTAGATGTTGGGGATTCCATAATGATTAAGGCAAAGTCACAGCCCTCAAGGAACTCATTGTCTTTTGGGGCTGGAATTGCAGTATAAGGAAACAGACTCTAATCCGGAGGTACAGTGGACTTTGTAGAAGGAGTAACTGCTCCATATTGGGGAAGCAGGGCCAGGGATACTATCTTGGAAGGACTGTAGGGTTGAAGGAAGGAGCTCCTTTTTAACCTAAGATGAACCTGAGTGTGTTCATGAGATGATGGGAAGGAACCACCACAAAGAGAAAGGATTGAGGTCAATTACAGGCCTCGGTTTCCTAAGAAGGTGGAAGAGGATGGAGCCAGGCTGGGAGAGGAGCCAGAGGAACAAGCATCCTGCCTGTGAAACAGATGGGAAAGAGACAAGGGTGAACACAATGTGGATGAGCTGGCAGATGGAGGAGAAATGAGGAGATGAGACTGCACTTTGGTGAACTAGGAGGTGTGGACATGTGCTGAGAGAGTAGGCATGGTGAGAAAGTGAAGGGCTTCATGAGAGGGGAAAGTTTGGCGAAGCTGCTAGGAAGAACTGGCATGGAGGCTGACTGTGCCATAAAGAATGTTCCACATGTCCAGCTGGCATGGTTCAGTGGTTGAGCATCTACCTATGAACCAGGAGGTTATGGTTTGATTCCTGGTCAGGGCACATGACCGGGTTGCAGGCTCGATCCCCGGTGTGGGGCGTGCAGGAAGCAGCCGATCAATGACTCTCTCATCACTGATGTTTCTATCTCTCTTTCCCTCTCCCTTCCTCTCTGAAATAAATAAAAAAAATATAAAAAAGAATGTTCTCTGAGTGGTGATGGTCCCAGCTGTCAAGGACCATGAGAGAAGAGAGGCACCAAAATGAGTGCTTGGTGCTTTCCTCCAGAGGTAGCGGCGTGAGTATAATAGGAATAGAGAAGGCTGGTTCAATTTAGGTTAAGTTTTTCCAGGTAGATATGAGGGAAGAAAAATGGGGCAAAGGGATTAAGAGTTTTTGTAAGATAGAGGCTGAAGTGATGCATCATGGGGTATAAAGAAGGGAGTGGAGAAAGAAGGGGCTAATGGGTTGGGAGAAATGAAGTACTCAAAGGCCTGGAGGTTTCAATAAAGTTAAGTACAGATGCTGTGGGATTAGTGGAGGAAATGTGCTGGAAGATACATGTAACTAAAAATAATCCTCATCCCTCGAGGATATGCTTATTGATTTTATTTTTTTAAGAGAGATAGAGATAGAGAGAGAGATAGAGATAGATAGAGAAACATCTGACCAGGGATCGAACCCACAACCTAGGTCTGTGCCCTGACCAGGAATTGAACCCACTACCTTTTGGTATATGGGACAATGCTCCAACCAACTGAGCCACACTGGCCAGGGCCATGTAATTGTTGATAGAGAATGAACTATTAGGACTTTGGTTCTAGGAAATGGTGAGTTAGGTTATTCGGACTAATTTGCCATTACCAGACTAACTTTAAAGAAAAAAATAAGCCAGAGAGGTAAGGAAGCACAGAGTCTGCTTTTGCCCTGAAGAAATGTGGCATTTTAGCAAATCTGAACTTTTGTTTTGTCTACCAAAATCAAAGTCAAACACTACCTCAAAGTGTAGTGTCTAATAGGAAGCTTTCTCTGTTATACGCTGGGCTTCCTAAGAAGCCTTAAAGCAGGGTGAACTGAATTAAACCAGCTTCTATATGGTCTTGAAGCTCATATTTGTACAACCTGGGTGGTCCAGAGGAACTCAAGCCGTGATTTTGGATTAAAAGTGGGTTCTACGCTAAGGTTATTAGGCACATATCCTCTATAAATAAAGTTTTTTTTTTCAAGTGTAATGGCCAGTATACAGTCAAAGATAAGCAAATAGCATGGAAATAAGTTATGATCCCAGAGATGTAACAGACCCATAGATTTTAGATATTATTATCAGACACAGATTATATATATATAAAAGAACTATGCTTACTATGTTTAAAGAAATAAAATTCAGTTTAAAATATCTGTGGGGAACAGGAAACTATAAAAATAGCACAGCAGATTTGAAAATCAAATAGAATTCTTAGAATTGAGAATACAATAATCAAAATAGAGAATGATCTACCTTCAGAGTTAAAGCAATTACCGGGTAGGGTCTGGGATTGTCCAGAGTGAGGCCAGTAGGAGTTTGTGGCTAAGCTGGAGTGGAGGAGTCGTTCAGAGGTGCTGAACATGATGAAGAAACTAAGAGGCCAAGGGGTTGGTCATGTGACCTGTGAAGTCATCCAAAATTGTGGCAGGACTTGGGGTGGGGAGGCAGGTACCAACAACATCACGGGATGGTTAGTAGATGACAGAGATGAAGAGTGGTCTCGCCAGGTAAGACTGAAACAGCATGGAGCAGGAATTCTAATAGGAGTGGAGAAGAAGTGATCTGGAAGTGGCATGGGGAGTGAGGAGATGGTTTTCTCTTCTTTGTCAAGAACTGGGGAGGGTCTGGGATTTAACCCCACTTACAAGCTACAAAGCTAGCTTGACACAGGTTCATGGGTGCTGGCAAGAGACTTGAAACTCCTGGGTCAGAGGGCAAGGACAGGTGGATACTCACAGTATTAGCACTTGCATTGACTCTTTGAGCCTTAATTTTTACAAGGTCATGTGAAGAGGGTCAAGTGATATAAGCACAGGAAGTAGGTTATGTTTCAGGAGAGGAACACTGAACTCAGGGACTCTGAATTGTTTATATTGGTCAATAAGCAGGCCTGCTCTTTGCTCCTGAGGGAAACATTGTCTATCTTCTCAGCACCATACAAACACCTTGAAAAGCAAAGTTCAGAATGAAGGTAGTCAGGCCTCTGCTGGCAAGAGGAACAGAACTGGGAAGGGCCCATGAAGAACTGCTAACACTTTCAAACCCCAGGTCCACTGGGTGTGAGGATGAATGTCTTTTACTCTAAAAGGCTCAAAATAAGTGGTCTCCTCAGAGGCCAGCAGGAATTTAGGGACAGCCAGGAGATGAAGGACTTTTATGAGGAAGTGAAGAATTTAGGGAATTAATTCCTACCTATTAAAAACAGAAGTGCTGCCCTAGCCACTTTGGCTCAATGTTGACCCAAGGACTGAAGGGTCCCGGGTTCGATTTTGGTCAAGGGCATGTACCTCAGTTGCAGGCTCAATCCCTGGCCCTGGTCAGGGCACCTGTGGGAGGCAACCAATCAATGTGACTATCTTACACCGATGTTTCTCTCTGCCTGTCTCTCCTCCTCCCTTCCACTCTCTCTGAAAATCAATGGGAAAACATCTTCAGGTGAGGATTAACAAAAAATAAAAACAGAAGTGCTTATTGGATCCTTAAAATAAAAGTTTGTACCAAAATTATGTTTTGTACAACATAATACAACATTGTGTTGTAGTGTGTTTCAGAAAAGGCAGAGTTGGGGAGGGGCTGGGCACTGGCTCATGAAGGAGGAGACTTGGATGGGGGTCCAGCTCTCCATCAACTCACTGTGGGGACATCATTTCCTCATCAGTAAATAGAGGAATATAGAGATATTTAATAATTTTGCGATCTCTCTCTCTCTCTTTCTCTCTCTCTTTTAGCTATGACAATTTATTATTTACTAGAGGCCCAATGCATGAAATTCTTGCAAGGGTTTCGGCCCTCACAGCCCTAGTTTGAACCAGATAGTTCTGCTGTTTGGTCTACTTAGCATATTAGCTATTTATTATATAGGATTTCTTAAAAAATTGGTAACCCCAAAATGTAATACCTAAAGAAATTATCTATTAGCCAGAAAACCCTATTTTCCAGCTAGGCTGAGGATATAATTTACTAAAAAGAGGATAAAAAAGAAAGGGATGTTGGGGGTGGTGATAACAATGACTATGAAATAGAAAATGGAAAATATGCCTCCCTAGCTAGGGTTGTTCTTTAGCTGGCTCCTGATAGCAGAAGTATCCATGGGTACTGTTGCCTAGATAATACATTTGTTTCAGCTTTCTGGAGAGGCTGACTGGCCAACTCTGCTTTCCTAACACAGGATTAGACATTTAGAGCCTCAGAGAGGCAGCATGTGTCAGAGAATCAATATGGGCTTTGGAGCCCCAAAGACCTGGGCATAAATCCAGACTCTTTCACTACTGGCGATGGAACTGGACTGTGCTACTGCTTGTGGCCTGCCCTACACCACTGTCTTTTGGGAGCTGTATACTCACTTTCTGGAGACTGCCCACAGCTCTGCTCTTTCCATCTGGTTCTGTGGGAAGTTTCACATTTCACATGGCCACATCCCCCTGGCCATAGTTGATAGGTTAAGGGGTGGGTATCTGGCCCGAACTGAGCCAATCAGAATGTTTCCCTGGGATTTCTGAAACTGAAGAATGGAGATAGTTCTTTTCTTCTGGCAAAGGCTGTGGATGACAGGCATTTGGGAATGTAGGTAGACATACTTCCTATCACATGCAGAAAGCTGGTCTGCAGTGAGAGCAAAGACTAGAGGTGGGGAAAAGCCAGGTGGTATCTGAGCCCTGATTCTAGTTGCTCAGAGGCCGGGTTGACCCATCATGGTTTGCTTCTTAAACACTTTGTTGTGCTTTCTGAACCAGTGAGACCTTTTTGTGTAGGGTTGACCAAGTTGGCTTTGATTACTTGCAACCAAAAGAGGTCTGACTCATTTAGAAATCCTGGGCGAGTTGCCTTCACAGTTCCTCAGTTTCCTGATTTATAAAGTGATAAACACTGGGATTAAATGTATAGGCAGCCGTAGGAGTGGCTGAGCAGATCAAGTGACATAACATGGGAGTCCACCAGGCACCATGCCTTGCCAATGAGGGATCTCAAGAAACGTTATTTTCTTTCTTTTTGGCTTTATACAGGCATTCAGGGTGCTATTTTTTAAAGCTAATATTTATTGTGCACTTGCTCTGAGCCAGGCATTGTACTTGGTACTTAGAATGCATAATCTCATTTAGTTCCCACAAAAATCCTAAGAGGTAGCTACCACTTTTTCCCTTTTTTAAAATACTAAAGTATAGTTGATATACAATATTATATTAGTTTCAGATGTACAACATCATGATTTGACATCTCTATACCTCAGGAAGTGGTCATCACAACTAGTCTAGTAATCTTCCATCACTGTACAAAGCTACCAGTATTACGATATTATTGACTGTGTTCTCTGTGCTGTACATTACATTATTAATTTATTAATAGTAGAAGTAGCTACTATTTACCTCCACTTTGCAGCTGTGGAAACCATCAGGAAGGAAATGGATAGGGGGCTATAAACGTCTTCAGTGGAGTCAGATACCTCTGGCCCCACCCAAACCCTGCATTGCCTGAGCCTCAGAGGAGGTGGGTGTGGACAGTTGAAACACAGACGTGAGAATAAATGTTGACAGCTTACTACCTGGACAAGAGGATTAGTCTGGAACCAGAGATGGCTCCAGGAAGGCACGCTGAGATACCCACAGTCAGGGACAGCCCGATCCCAGCTTGGGCACAGGACAGGCGGGGCTGGGAGGAGGCTGGAGCTAGCATCGGAGGGAAATGACAGCTGGGCTGGGGCAGCTACCAGGGTGGCGGTGGGATGGGATGAGAGCTATTTTTAAAGATTTGTCTGGATTTGTTAAACAGCTGGACACTGTAGGCTAAGGAACGCGAGACACACTGCAGTCCTATCAGCTTTGAAATAAGGTAGTTTCCTGGAAAGACTGAGGAGGGTTGAGGAATTTTACTACCGTTAAAGAAATAAAGAAATAACCTGCAATGATCAGTTACTGGCATGGTTAAGAAATGATTGCCATTCTTGATTTTGGAGGCACAGTGTACACCCACCTCATGGGATCTGTCCTCTGTCACATTGCTGGAGCTTACAGCTAGTTCTCTCTGGATGCTCTGTAATTCTCAGACCCCAGGAACAAAGCACGGTGACTGACTCTTCAGTGGCCTGGTGTGCAGTTTGGGTGGTGTAGACAGAGTTTGGCACTAGGATGTCTGAATCCTGGGGCTGTGTTCTAGAATCACTATTAACTGATTGTGTGATCACAGGCAACTCCCTGCTTCTCTCTGAGCTGAGCAAGGAACTTCGTTCCGCCATCTTCCTCACAGCTGTCTCTAGGCCTCCTGCGTGGGTATGGGCCACAACTCTGTCCCTCTGTCTTACACCCTGAGATCTAGAAATAACATTTCATTTTTTAAAAATCAAGGCTTTTCAAACCAGTGGATGAGACTCTATACAGTCACATGCCTTATAGTAGCGTTTGGGTCTACAATGGACTGCATGTATGATAGTGGTCCCATAAGATTATAATGGAGCTGAAAGATTATAATTCCTGTCTCCTAGTGATGTAGCCTTTATAGCATTGTAGCACAACACATTACCCACATGTTTATGGTGATGCTCATATAAATAAACCTACTGCACTGCCAGTAGTATAAAATTATAGCACATGCAATTATGTGCAGTACATATACTTGATAATGATGATAAATGACTATGTTACTGGTTGATGTATTTCTTAGACCTTACTTTTATTATTTTAGAGCATACCCTAGAGTTTGCTGTATAACAGTAGCGTGTTAGCCCTGCATTAGCCTTGTATATCCATCTCATGTTTACTACGTCTCTTGACTGCATCAGATCCTCTTGTGCTATATTTAATCTCTTGTTTTATAAATGTCGTGTAGCCTGAGTGTACAGTGTTGATAAAGGCTACAGTTGCATACAGTATTGTCCTTGGCCTTCACATTCACTCACCATTCACTCTGACTCACGCTGGGCAAATTCCAGTCCTGCAAGCTCCATTCATGGTAAGTGCCCCTGTAAAGAGGTACCATTTTTTATCTTTCATATCATATTTTTACTGTATCTTCCCTATGCTTAGATTTGTTTAGATACACAACACTTAGCATTGTGTTACAATGGCTCATCGTATTCAGTACAGTAGCATGCTGGGCAGGTTTGTAGCCTGGGAGCAATAGGTTGTATCATATAGCCTCGGTGTGTAGTAGCTATACCACGGAGCTTTGTGCACTCTGTGATGTTTGCACAGAGACAGAATCACCTAACGATGTATTTCTCAGAATGCATCCTCGTTGTTAAGCTGGCACATGACTTGTACTTAAAGGTTCTTCCAGCTCTCACATTCATGGATTCTCTGACCAGGCCAGAGAGTAGCAAGAGCTAAACATGACTTCACCAGGTGTTAAACTGGAGTGCTCCTCAAGCCCCAACTTTCCTTGTGTAAAGTAAGAGTCCCAGTGCGTGCAGGTGGCTGGCAGTGTGGACAGGGCCTGGATGCCGTAGACTCGGGCAGGCTGAGCGTTCGCACCTGCATCTGGTAGCCATTACCGCTCGCGGGGTGATGGCTCCCTGGGAAGCATTCGCCTGCTGCTAGAAAGGACTTGATTTTGCTTTCAGCATAATAATGTAGACGTCGTAAGGTTTAGAATTACTCGAAGGAGTAAAAGGGGAGGAATGCCAACTGAAATTGAGATTCTAATAATCTTTGGTGAATTTTTGATATGCTGGTTGGAGCCTGGCTGTTGGCCCAGCCGGAGCCCCTGAGGCGGGCCCTGCCCAGAGGGGTTGGGGAGGCTAGAAGGAGTGGTACGGGGATCATGGCTGGGTTGGGGAAATGGTTCCCTCCAGAGCGGGCCCTGTCACAGATGGCTCAGTGAATCCTCCCTGCGCAGTCCCGTGACCTGCTGCTGAAACCCTCGCAGGGTCTGCACACTTTGACTTTATTTCTCTTCCTTCCTTCCTTCCTTCCTTCCTTCCTTCCTTCCTTCCTTCCTTCCTTCCTTCCTTCCTTCCTTCCTTCCTTCCTTCCTTTCTTTCTTTCTTTCTTTTTCTCTCTCTCTCTCTCTCTTCTTCTTTTGTTTAATATTTTTATTGATTTCAGAGAGGAAGGGAGAGGGAAAGAGAGATAGAAACACCAATGATGAGAGAGAATCATTGATCAGCTGCCTCCTGCACGCCCCACACTGGAGATCGAGCTCGCAACCCAGGCATGTGCGCTGACGGAGAATTGAGTCATGACCTTTTGGTTCATAGGTCGACACTCATCCACTGAGCCACGCTGGCTGGGCCACACTTTGACTTTCTTGCCCCATGGGTGTGATGAGCTCTATTTCTGCACGCCACCTCCATCTCCTCTGGGATACTCTGCCACATGATGTCCTCTCCCACCTGAACTGCCTGCGAGGCGAAGACCTTCCCTTGTTGACCTACCCTCCCTGGCCTGTGGCCCCAGAGTGTGTCCATCTCCAGCTCTTCTCGTGTCCTCCCTGCTCTGGCCTGGCCTCCACTGGTAATAAAGCCACAGGGTCACAAAGCATCGCCTGCCTACTCACATTGACCAGATGAGCTGGAGATGAGGCCATTTGAGAGCTAGAACTCCTGAGGAGTCTGTCACAGCAATTCCCCACATCCATAGCTCTGAGCTTATTTCTTCTGTTTAAATAAAACTAAAAAAATAAAATAAAATAAAATAAAAAAAATAGCCCTTTAACTTTTTCCTATTTTCTGATGAATTAAATACATACTTCTCAGTCTGGAATTTCAGACCCTTTGCAATCTGGTACCAATCTATTTTGCCAAACTCTTCCCTCCTCTACTGTTACATGTGGCTTTTGCTCCCACCTCTTTGGAGACCCCTTGCTGATTCCTGAAAGTGCCCTGAACCCCTGCTCCATATCATCATTCCTGCTGCCCCACTGTGTGTGCTGCTCTCTGAGGTGCCCCCTGTGCCCTCTCGTTTGGTTGTAGCTCATCCTAGCCCACATCCGGAGGGCGGTGCCTGCATCTCTGAACTCCCCACAGCACCTGTGCATAGAAGGGAACCCTGAGTTTATCGACTGCGTGGAAATGGGAGGAGGGACCCCACACTCAGGTTGCCTGCGATTCCATGGTATGAACCATTGGCTCGAATGCAGTACAGTCGTTCCCAAATTCATTACCACAGAGACCACCGTTATTCAATTTTCTACTTCACAGACCATAGGACTGGGAATATTTTATCTGCCAAACAAACGGCATTTATTGACTAATTTATTTTGCTGTCTTTATCACCCACAGGCCTGTGTAGCTGCCACTGAGAGCTTCAGAGCAGAAGGCTAGAGATACTGCAGGGCACTCAGAGCCGGAGCAGAGGCACACCCGCTGCGCCGTCACCTCTGACGTTATCACAAACATATAATGTCTCCATAGTTTTAGGAGGAAATGAAGGGCCTCCCTGAAAGCTTAATTGGAAATGTCTGGCTTAAAGATTCTTGTTTTCTGTGAAAATGCAAATCCCATGATGGGAGGGAGTAACAGTTTGACATGATTATTTCCACCTTAGTGAATGGGCGTTTAGGGTCTTCCCACGAGCAGGTTTCCATGGGGAGTGGGGAGGAGAGGACGATGTGGGGAGACGGAGCAGCCCGGAGGCCAGTATTTGGAGCTGTTTCCTCTCACCCTGCCTGACTGGGTCAGGTGCGCACCCTCAAACCGCGGTGTGAGGGAACTCTGCAGTCAGAGTGCCACAGACCCTGGTGGTCACCCAGCAGGCACCCCCTCCTGCTGCAGAACCCCATTTTACTCAGGAGTGGGTGTGGGCGTGTGATCAGTCTGGCTGAGAGGATGTAGGGGAGCGTACCATCCCTCCTTCCTTCATAAGAGGAGAGGAGAAACGTCCTTCTCCCCTGGAGCCACCTCAGTATGCTGTGTGAAGGTGGAATGTCTGGGCTGTGACGGCATCTATGACCACCAAGAAAAGCCAGGATGTACCCCCAAACCCCTTGACATCACTGAGGGGCTGGATGAGCCCACATAGGGCCGCCCACCTCTAGATCTCTCGTCAGGAGAGATTATGAATCTTATTGAAGCAGCTACGGTCAGGGTTTTGGTTCCCTTGGCTTCTAAAGGCATCATCGATGTCATGGAGGGACCTGGCAAGGGGGTGGGGGGTGAGGGGAGAAAGCCACTCACGCAGTTTCTCACACACAACCTCCTTATCCAGCAGGCAGCCCAGAGCAGGCGGGGCTGGGCCCTCCAGGGGTGGGGGAGCCCTGGCCTTTCTCAGCCTCAGGAACAGTGTCTGGGTCCACAGATCAAAGCCGGGGGGCATCTGGCAGCATCCCTCTCACCCAGCCCTCGCTCCCACTTTGCATGAACCACAGGTGGTCTTTTCTGTGACAATCTTGCACATCCTACCATTGGTCCAAGCCTTTTAAAAATGACTTTCATTCTTGTTTGGAATTTCCTCTCTTCCTTCCCGAATCTCCGAATTCTATGCATTTCCTCAGTCAGCCCCAGCCCCAGCCCTCTCACTACAGCGCTCATGGGACACGTGGGTGCTATAGGTGATAAAAAGAGCAGGATTTCCACTTGGTCGCATCTGTAGGGGACACAGTGGGTGTCTTGCCCACAGCCCCTGGCACTCACCATTCCCACACGCTGGTGGTGGCTGCCTTCCACAGCACCTGTGACTCCCCCTGGGGACTTAGCTGGAAATGACCAGGCACTTACACTTCATGGATGCCAGTGGTGTGTAAATGCCCCAGCTCCCTTGCCTCTTAGGTGGGACAGCTCTGAGGCATGGCCCCCTCAGGTTCTCAGAGGTCCCAGTGGCATGGAGTCCCTGGTGCCTTCAGTGATAACCTGCTCATAGACTACACCCCAAATGGGCCTCCTTCCCTTCCGTATCTCACTTCCCTACTCCTTTATTGGTGCTTTCTGGGGGTCACTTCTGCAGTAAACCATTTGTACCCAAACCCTCATCTCAGGCTCTGCTTCCACCCCAAGGCAGCATGTTATTCTCACGGCCCATAGGGTCAAGACCCAATCCTTCGCAAGCCCCACCTCCATTTCCGGCCCAGGGGTGTGGCTCCTTTAGAAGGGCAGACTGGCTAACGATCTCTTTGCCCTGGCCACTTCTCTGACCACCAGCCCACGAACATGCATCTTTATGAGAGCTGCTCCATCTTCCGGGAATAAGTGCAGGCCCTGCCATTCCTCACTGGCCTGCACATCCCACAGCACCCAGCACCGCCGGGAGGGCACCCACGACTCCAGTCAGAGTTGGGAATGTCCCTCTGCCCCTCAGGATGCATCAAGCCCCCACCACACAGCTGGTTACCAAGACACGTTCCCTCTGTACCTGGTGTGTGAACGAGCAAATAGCTGCCCACCTTCACCACAACCTTAGAGAGACAGGTCCCGGATCCCGAATTCTTTGTGTTCCCTGGAGGCACCTGCTCAACGAGAACAGATTGGGGTCCAGAAAAATTCCCATCGATGACTCAGCATCCCCTGGACAAAGGGAGACGGGTGAGGCTGGTCTCGAGGGGAGGTGGACTTGAGAGAATGAAGACCAGAAAAGAGCAGGAAGGTGGGGGTGGGGGAGAGAGGAAACCAAAAAATGTGCAAGTCCTCAAGCAGCAGGGAGTCCTGCAAACCATCAGATAATTAACCCAAGTGAAAAATCAGAAAGCAGCTTTGGCGGCCGGTACGGGGCTGCAGCTGCTTTTGGAGTTTGATTGAAAAAGTATTTTTATTAACTTCATATTTTGCCTCTAATTTCTCCCCTTGTTCTTTCTCATCCTGGGGCCCTCATGTTCCTTGACTCCCAGACTTGCTGATGGGCATTGGCAGGAGCGCCCCCCAAACCCTCCCCTCCCCTCCCCCCGCCTGCGCCCCTGGTTCAGCTTTCACTATGCTCTGAATACCTGTGCTCACAAACCTTCCCACCACCCCCCTATTACGGTTTCCACTCAATATTATTTTGCATTCATTTCAGGTGTACAGCATAGTGACTAGACAATCATATACTTTACACAGTGCCCCCTCCCCCCATATTTCCAGTACCCACCTGGCACCATGCATAGCTATTACAATATTCTTGACTATATTTCTTACGCTGTGCTTTACATCCCTGTGACTACTTGGTGAACATCTTTGCACCCTTTTGGGCTACAGACCAGGCCAGAGGCAACTCCTGGGGTGTGACTGTTCTCCTCCCAAACTGAGAGTGTTCCGGAACCTCTGAGCCCTGACCTCTGGCCCAGGCAGTGAGGGTGGGGGTGGGGGTCCCCGTGGCAGAGTGGGTAGGCCAGGAGCCTGGCTACTCAGTCTCCATACTGTCAAACTCAGCTTTACCGGGGTCTCAGCTTCTTCCTCGGCAGCCTGGGATGGCAGAAAACCCTCGTATGGAAAGTAAAGAGATAAAAATGAGAGGAGCCCAGCACTTCCTGCCTGCCAGCACTCCTGCACATAGTGTGAGTTTGCTCTCCCCACTGTGACAGAGGCATGTGCCGACGAGGGGAAGAATGCAGAATCAGAGAGAGCGTCCGATGTCAAGTGGAACGATGAGAAGTGGCAGGGCTCCCACCCTGAATATGTGCACTGTTACAGATGCACAGCGAAAGGAGGGCTGCTAGAGGCCTGTCCGGGAAATTGTGAGATAATCAGGGAGATGTTCCCAGAAAGGCAGGCAGGGGCAGACCGCGAGAGCTTTATTTGGACTTGAGTGTTTGGACAATAGGAAGGTTTGGAAGGGTTTTAAGCAGTGAACATCAATATCGGGTTTGTTTTCTGGGGAGATAACCAGGGTGGCAACGATGGATAGAAGTGGGAGCCCAGCTGCGGGACCTGAGGGAGAGCCAGGGAGGCTGTTACTACAGGCCTTCCTTGAAGGGGGATGTGGACGGGACATGGCAGTGCCCACGATGGGGGGGTGGGGGGGGGTCCGAGCACCCCGGAGCATGCGCCACTTTCTGCTCTGCTCCTCTACACGTTGCACATGCTTGGATTCCAGCATCTGTGGCCGGGCTGTGGGCCTGCCAGCCACGGCTGGGCAGAGATCGCGATGCCACAGCCGTGTGAATGTCTCCAGCACCGCACCCAGGAGAGGGTCCGCAGATGCATGTGTGCTTCATCCAGGTGTCCCCACCCCTGCAATGCGTGCAGAGCACCTGCCCTTCCCCATCCCCCCCTGCTGCTCCCACCCCACTACCCCGCTCCTGCCTCTGGGCCGTCCACTCAGCCTGTGGGGCACTGCCTTTGTTTTGGCCTCTGACCTGTAATTTCAAGATCATTTTCTTTTCTGGGCCTCGGACCCCAGGGAACCCTCTGGGGTTTGGGAGTGATCTGGAGAAGGGGTAGGGGGCTGCTTATGGGCATTCGGGCGGGTGGCTCCAGGCCATGCAGGGCTGGAGTAATGGTGACGGAATGTGGGCTCAGCCTGAATCAGCATTTCCCTCTGCAGAGAGACAGGCTGTGGACAAAGATGCATGGTTCTGGGGGAGTCCCTGCACAGCCCCTTGGCCTCTGCCAGGGAAAAGCTGGGTTGCCGCATGAGGAATGCGCCATGGCTGTGCAGGTCGCTGAGGGCTGGCGCCTGGAGGGGCTCGGGTCCTCGTAGGCAAGCTGTGGAAGCACCGGGTGGTGGCGGGAGCACCCTAGGCCAGGGGGAGCCCAGATTGGCCTGCTCGTCACATCCTGGTGGAGGGAAGGCCCCTGCCTGGTTCTGACCTTGGGCACATCTCAAAGCCGCTCCAGTCTTGGTTTCCTCCACCTTCCCAGCCCACCTGGCTGTTGTGGGGGGTTAGTCGTGCACTTGGGGGCCCCGGTGTTCCGTGGCCATGGTGTCTGAGCTGCAGTCTGGGACCCATGCCTGACAGACAAATATGATTTAATTAGGGGCCGTGCTGAGAAACCAAGGGCCAGAGCGGGCGAGCGTATCCATGTGGTGTTCATTGAGGGAAAATGAGAAAGTCCTCCCTTCTCTCCTGAGCACCTACAGGCATTAGGGTTCCCCCGGGCACTAACCCCCTCCGGGCCTTGATGGGCCGTTAGCTAAAGAACCGTGAGCAGTGCAGAGGCCCATTTTTTTAGAGCAGGTTTCTCTTTGGTTTGGTGAAGCGACAATCCTGTGGACCCTTTGAGAGCACTGTTTTCAAACTTGTGAGATAAAAACAAAAGATTGCAAGGACACCAATGACATGGGCAGAGTTATAAAAACTGAGCTAGAGCACTACGCACGCTTCATCCCTAACACTCGCAGTGAGGAGCCCAGCAGCAGGCCCTGATGCACCCCGAGGAGCGAGAGCAGCACCTGAGATCACTGTAGGGACTGTCCCGTGGGGCGACAGTAGGAGGGTGTCCACAGCCAACAACGTCCCAGGCGCCCCTAACAGCGTGTGGCACCAAATGCCAGCTTTCAGAAGGAGATTAGTAAGGAGGACGGTGTGCCTTCCGCACGCAGGAAGCCCAGGTGAAGAAGCCCGAGCAGAGCCACGTGCATGTGACTCGCTGGTGAACCCGGCAGGTGAGCCGCCTTCCTGAGCTGTGTTTCTCTTCTGGAACGTGGGCATTACAACTCCAACTGACTTAGTGTTTCGTGAAGGTTGAGCGAGGTGCTGTGGAGGCTCGAGCTTCTGGAAGCTCAGGCCAGAACGTGGGTGTCACCCGGCCATACAGCCTGCCTCACCCCCATCCAATCGTCCCTCAAGCCTTGTCACTTTCCCCTGGAAACGTTTGTGCAAGTTCCCTTCCCTTCCCACTCTCACTGCGGCACCTTAGCTAGGCCCTGGCCCCGCCCCTTCAGCCTGCCCGCTCCAGATCCCGGCCTCTCAGTGTGGCCAGAGTGTGCTGCACACACAGGCAACCCTGAGTCGCTCTTGCTTTAGACTTTCTGAGTCCCCCAGGAGCCTTTGGGTTGGGGGCTCGATGCCACAGGAAGGTCCCCTGCGCCGGACCTCCCCCTGCCTCCCCACCTCCTCAGGGACCACGCCCTGCCTGGCACGTTGGGTTAAAGGCACCAGGACTACTCACAGGTAGGCCCTCACACGCTGCTCCTTGGCCCGGCACAGAGCCTCCCTCTCTTCTCCTTGTTCCCCCCTCCTCTGGCAGCTTGGTCTCAGCTGTTGCCTCCTCCGAGAAGCCTCACTGACCCCCGGCTCTGGGAGTCACCCTGACAATCACTCTTGTGGCATCTGTGACTATTTCTGTCATGGGCATCACTGTGTTGTCTGTGCTTTTATCTGTTCTGTCCAGCCTTCAGGGGGCTCATCACTGCAGTCAACGTTTCCCAGGCCCCCTCACCAGTTATGGCTTCTGGTGAAGTCTGGTGGGGGGCAATGGTAGGTGGTTGGAGGGAGCGGAGGGGAGGAGCCAGGCATTTCTTACCTTCTTTTCTGGTGGAGCCCAAAGTTCCTCCACGGCCTCAGCTCCCCTGGGCGGCTCTGGTTCCTGATGTTGCGAATCAGGTGGCCTCACTGTCCTCCGGCGGCCTCTGCTTCCCTGACTGGACCCTGATTCCCCGGACTGTTCACTTCTCTTGCTCCTCTGGACTACGTATCACTCACCTTTGAGTTCTCAGGACCAGCAAGGAGATGCTGCATCCATGTGGTGCCCCGGGCTCTGCTCTCCCACAAGCACCCCACACCTATTCCTGCCTTTGTGGTTTCATCTGAATATTTTATGCCCCCTGATTCCTCTCTTTCCCAGGCCCATCCAAAGTCTGCCCTTCAAGGTCCTACTCAGATGCCACCTCCCTCATGAAGTCCACCTTGATTGCGCCAGCCCAGCCTGTCCTGGTTCTAGTGAACCCCAGTAGGGCGGAGCACATGATTTGCTTTGGTTTCAAGGTATGTTCATCCTTTTGCCCAGAGATTGTAAGAAATCATATGATAATAAAGACACTAATAGCTAGTTGAGGCCCAGAGAGGTTAAATAACATGCCTAAGGTTGCACAGCTAGAAAGCGTCAGAGCCGAGGCTGCATTGGAGCTGCCTGGTCTGCAGACTGTGCTCCTAACTGCTGTGCTTTCTCCCTGGGCCACTCGTACTGCATTAGGCCCCTGACAGAAACCACCCCCCAGGTGTTCAGGTTGGAGAGTTGGTGTGAGGGCAGGTGAAGGGATTTTAAAAGGTAGGCAAAGGGGCTTTTTGCCTGTCAGATCTCAGTTTCTCCTGCGAAGGAGACTTGGGCACCAGGCCCCCGAGGCCAGATGCACACCCCCTATTTTTTGCTCTCTTCCCCTTAGTTCTGCAACCCAAGAACTTGCATCATGTCTTGTTCTCCACTCAAAAGTTCCTCCACCCGTTTCCAACAACTTGCTGCTTCACGTGAAACCTCATCCAGGTAATTTTCCACTTCACACTGCAAAGACTAATAGCCAGGGGGCTATTTTTATAGGAAAAACTCCTCAAAGCGGAGCAGCCCTCCACTCCTGGGCAGACAGCAGAAGCCTGCGGGGCCGCAGCGCCTGGCGGAGCTGGAAAACATTAACTCCGCGTATAGATTTCCACTCATCCCTGGCTACTCCTCACCGTGCTGAGTTCCGATACTTCCTGGCCATCTGAATCCACTTCTGTCTCTTTAATCACAGGGCCGGGTGTCTCCTGCCTGGCCTCTCGGGGAACTCGGCATGTGGTGTTCTCGGGGCTCTCCTCCCCCGGGAGAGAGATTCAGCACAAAGTGCCTCCACAGAGCCTTCCGTTCACTCTCATTGCAGGGCAAGGAGCGAGTGAGGTCTCTGAGCACCTCCGATGCTTTTGAGTCAGAAATGGTAATTTTCACAATGTCTGCGTGGGTTGGTTTCTCAGAAGTGGATGCTGAGATGGAGTTCGGGGCACAGGCGTTTATCAGGATTAACACCTGGGAAGGGTGTGGAGGAAGCCGATGTGCTGAGGGTGACATTGGGCTGGGACCCAGGAGTGGTGGGGAGTGCAGAGCAAGGTTTGCCCGCCAACATGTCCAGTGTTGGGCTGAAATGGCCACATTATACCCCGCCACCTGGCTTTGTAACCCAACGCAGGCTGTGACCTTGGGGAAGGGGATGACCTTGGGGAAGTGGGCAGTTCTCTGCAGCTGAGCCAGATCTTGAGAAGCCAGCTGCTGGAGTCTGCCTGCTGACTGCACCCACAGACCAGGGCAGGGATGTGTCCTTGAAGGGAACCTGGGTAGCGCATCTTTGTGTCTACCATATAGGAAGCAGCCTTCATGTTCTTATTTTATGGATGATGCTCAGAGAGGGCATGACAGTTGCCCGAGGTCACACAGCTAGTAAGAAGCGAAGCCTGGATTTGAACTCAAGGCTGTTTGAAGGCAAACCTCATGCCTTTCCCCTGATCCTGTGCCACAGGGCCCTGGGGAGGAGTAAGGGAAAGAGTGATGTGTAACATTTGTCCCTAGAGTTGCAGGTGAAGGCGTGGACAATGCCGGTGGTGACGAGAGTGGTAACAGGAGTGACAGAGCAGTGAGGGCGGGGGTGCAGTGGGAGGTGGTGGCAGCGATGGGGACTTCCCGAGAGTGATATTGACATCAGTGCTGGGGACTCTGGGAAGGGCAGTGGACCTCCTGCCTCCTTTCTCTCTAGGCAGGGCAGGCTCTGTGAGGTGCAAGCCGGCCGGAGAGGAACAAGACCTTGCCTCAGGAGGCATTTAATTGTCTTCTGTGTAGAAAGGTGGCCCTTTAATTTCTCCATAAATCAGCCCTATAAACTTTCCGCTTTGCAATTTGCAGGTTGTCAGCCCCACAAGCCACTCCTGCCTGGAATAATAAGTAAATCACACTTATTATTCACGTCAGCAGCACTGTCATCATTGCAGGGAAGTCCGGACCTGGGCTGACCCGCCCAGGGGACACGGAGGCCCCCTCAGCATTGTTCAAGCAAAGCACGTCATGATTCAACGCTGAATTCCTAGACAGAGGCCCTTATATCAAAGTGACATCGTTTAATAGCACTCTTCTCCCTCATCGAGCAGGGCCTCACTGGCTGCAGTAGATATACGGCTTCGCTGGGAGAGGGGGAAGGACTCTCAGAGGCAGGTTCATGCCCTTCCTCTATGAGAAGACCATTGTCGGGTCCCCAACCTATAATTCACTGGGCCCAGCCACTGACATGTTATTACACGGACCAGCGCAGCTCAGCTCTCCCTTCCTGCACGTGTCGACCCCACCGATGTTAAGGAGGAAATATGGCTCAGCCTGGCCTTGTCAGGGTGACCCCCCGCCCTAAAGGTGGTGAGATGGGTGACTGCTGCTCCTAGGTAGATTTCCCCCCCAAAAGTATGTATATATATTTTTACATTCAGTATTATTTTGTATTTGTTTCAGGTGTACAGCATAGTGCTTAGACAATCATGTACTTTAAAAAGTGTTTCCTCTAATATTTCCAGTACCCACCTGGCATCATACAGAGGTATTACAATATTATTGGCTATATTCCCTATGCTGCACTTTACATCCTGTGACTATTCTGTACCTACCAGTCTGTACTTCTCTATCCCTTTACCTTTTCACCCATGTCCCCAGCTCCCCTCCCCTCTGGCAACCCTCAGTCTGTTTTCTGTGTCCATGAGTCTGTTTCTGTTTCGTTTGTTCATTTATATTATTGTTTAGGTTCCACATATACATGAAATCCTATGATATTTGTCTTTCTGTGACTTATTTCACTTAGGATAATACACTCTAGGTCCATCCAGGCTTTCGCAAGTGGTAACATTTCATTCTCTTTTATGGCCAAGTAAGATTCCATCGTAGGTATGTGCCCCAGCTTTTTTATCCACCTCTCTATCGCTGGGCGCTTGGGTTGCTTCCATGTCTTGGCCATCGTAAACAGCGCTGCAGTGGGCATTGTCACTTGTGTAACACGCTCTGGCAAGGGCTGCACAGTTACGTATCGCAGGCTTGCTATTTGTGGGTGAGGGCTGTTCCTGGACGGAAATGCTCAGTCAGGCCTGCCGCCCCCCGCCCCGGTCCCCGCCCCCTGGCTTTGTACAGATAGAGTGATCACAGGCAGCCACAGCTTTTTTGGCACGAATCTGAAATCACGGCAGCAGTTTAAAGCCATGTCCCCTTGTTCCTTCATGTCGTTATGCAATGGGGCAAAGGGACAGTGGGGTGGCCCCTTTGGATCTTTTCTGGAAGGAATTATTTGTTTTATTCTACTTGGTGTTTTTCTTCTTCTATTTTTTTCCCTCTAGGAATGAAATAACTTCCCAGCAACCTCTGGGAAACATCCGAGCTGGTTAGCAGAGCTGAGTAGTCACAGCAGAGACTAGAGAGTTAAAGCAGGCAGAACATCTCATTCGGAGACGTATCAGGTATTTTTCTATGACCTTAAGTGGTGTGAGGGGTCCTTTGGGATTCCCATTAGCTGGCGTGTGGGGCTGTGGGGAGACAGCTTCTGTTTTCATGTTCTAGAAATGAAAGTCTTAGGGGAAATTTCTGTGGTTTAGTAAATTAAAAGTTCTAGAGTCTATTGGTTTAGATATTTTGGGGTTGGAATATAAATGTGCAGCATAGGGAGAATTTATGTTTTGGGGTCATTTTAGCTGTAATTCCAGGGATCACAGCACAAGGGTTTCAATAAAGCCACGAGGAACAGGTGACACTTGGAATACACCACCATCCTCAGTGCTTAAATTCCAACTTGGCTATTGTTTTGAAACATGTCAAACAGTATACGGAGAGGTGACAAGATGATTTTTGTAGGTTTCAGTTGCAGGAACATTGTGGTTGACACCCCAGATGATTAAGCAGCCTAAGTCAGCCATGCCACCTCCACTCCCATTCCAGTGACTGGCTCGGTGCCAGGCAGGTGTCAACCGATTTGGGCGGATGAGACTGTGGGGAGCCTGGCTCAGGCTCCTGGGAAGGAGCAGCCAGGCCTTGTGCTTCTGCCACGAGGCAGCCACGAGGGGAAACGGCATTAGGATGAAGCCAGCACAGCTGCTGATGGGGCAGAGACACGAGAAGAACCTGGGCTGAGTGGCTGAATCTACCAACGCCGACCCCTGCCCTGCCTCTGGACTTCCATGAACGCCATGATTACTTAAGCGAGTCTGAGAGAGTTTCTGTTCCCAGAGGGGAAGCATTCTGACACAGCTCCTTAATCATTGATGAGCATTCGTGATTAGCGTCATTGTGCCAAGCAGCAAGGGGACATGTCGGGGCACAGGGCATGCACAGGGTTTGAATAAGAGGCAGGTATGCCCTGTGCCCTGTCATGCACAGGGTTTGAATAAGAGGCAGGTATGCATGGGTAGGTGGGAATAGTGCTGTGAGCAGACCCACTGAAAAATTTATAAATACCCCATATCCCCGCTTGGAGAAACACAAATAGAGTTTTGAGGGAAGCTCATGAATGACACCCACACAGGCTACACTGGAGGCCTGTTCTCTGGACACCTTGAGACAGGAGGCTGAAGTTTCGTTTGAAGAAGGATCTAGAACAATAACACGCGTAAGTATTGACCTACAGGCAGAATCTGGGAGCTATTAAATATGAAAAACATCAGTGGGGTTTACAGGGTTTGTGGATGAGGTAGATGGGAGCAAAAATCTACCTTATTTATTTTTATTGATTTCAGAGAGGAAGGGAGAGGGAGAGAGAGATAGAAACATCAACGATGACCGAGAATCTTTGATCAGCTGCCTCCTGCATGCCCCCTACCAGGGATCAAGCCTGCAACCCGGGCATGTGCCCTGACTGGAAATCCAACCGTGAACTCCTGGTTCATAGGTTGATGCTCAACCACTACATCATGCCAGCTGGGAGGAAAGGTGCTTTGAGGAGTCTGGAGTTTGCGGGGAAGGGATAACCTTTCTGAGATGGACAGCATGCTCTCCACCCTCCAAGCCTACAATTTAGGGACTTAAAAATATTCCACTCGTGTTTTCTTACTTTGATGTGCAAACACGAGGCAATTGAATTGAAGAGAGGAGAGAAAGAAACCAAACTGCTGAGTAATATCCTTTTGGAAAGAAATATGTATTTTGAAAAAGGACTGAAACAACTTGTGGACGCTTTAGAGGGCTGTTTTCTTTTCTTATTTTTAAAGGCTCAAGGGTTTTGGGCGAAATCTGTGTTGTTTTCTCAGGCTCCAAAACACACGAACAGATGATGGCTCAGAGAGACAAAGGAAACCACGGAAATAGCTTTCTAATAATTGTCCCCAAGCATAACTGTCGAGGGCTGGTTGGTGCCAATCACAATCGCTAATCACAACTCAGGCCGTGTGCCACTCGCCTGCCCTGACGTCCCCTCCAGCTCCCAGTTTGCTCTCTCCTCGCTTCCCAGAGCCTTCATCTGCTCCGGCACCCCCACTCCGCCCCTGCTGCTGGGGTTTCAGCAAGCCCTGCATCTGGTTTCCCTTTTCTTCTTTTGTGCTTTTGTCTTCGTTTGCTTTCATGAGACGGTTGCTTTTATTACCCCTCTTTTGTTTTCTTTCTGTTTTGCAGTTGTTTTCAACTCCTGTTGAACTGTCCTCCCGTCTGTCCACGTCCCTTCTTTCTGCAGGGCTGTCTGTGACCTGGGCCAGTAAGGCGCTGGCCTTTGGCTCAGCTGCTTGTGCAAGCCAGATGGGGGCCCTCAGAGTTGTGTGGCTCCCATTTCTCACTGAGAGAAGACCCCCCACCCCCACCGTTGGTTTTGTCTGGTTTTTCTTCTCTTCTATTTGTGTTTCTCCAAGCAGGGATATTAGGTATTTATAAACTTTTCAAGAGAGCTTACTTTTGAAATGAGAGAATTGATTCTGAATTTCTCGGGCTGCCTGCTGAGATATGCTCTCTGTGAAATTCCTGTTCTAATGACCCGCAGATTCTGAGCAGGGGGCTGCTTCAAACCTGGCCACTCCTTGTCCCGTGAGCTGTTACCTTCTGCATGGCCTCTTTCTAGAGCAGGGCAAGAGTTAAACAAGAAGCAAGTCATCTGCACCACACCTTTCTCCTCAAACCTTTAATAACCTTTCAAAGAATTAAATGGAGCATTAAACCAAGTAAAAAAATCACCCAATTACTTAATCACAACATGAAAACTGTGGTGAAATATCTAGTTTCAACCTCTACTCAGATTGGATGTGACACGTAGGATGACAAGAACGCCTGCCCTCTTTACCTGTTAGGGCCCATGCAAGGATTATTTTGGGTAAAGATGAATGAAAACAAATGGGCTAATACACTTTGTGAAGCATCATAAAATGTTAGCTGTTAGAGTTTACACACCACTTCATGTTAATTTGGGAGCATCTTAGTTCTTCCTTTTCCAGAGCCAGCCTAAGGCAGATGTAAGTTGTGAGGAGTCAAGCACCAGGCGGGAAACATCAGACCACCTCATCCATAAGTGGGGACAACAATACCTCAGACCAGTGGTCGGCAAACTCATTAGCCAACAGAGCCAAATATCAACGATTAAAATTTCTTTTGAGAGCCAAATTTTTTAAACTTAAACTTCTTCTAACGCCACTTCTTCAAAATAGACTTGCCCAGGCCGTGATATTTTGTGGAAGAGCCACACTCAAGGGGCCAAAGAGCCACATGTGGCTCATGAGCCGCAGTTTGCCGACCATGGCCTTAGAGGACAGTTAGCAGTTTTTTGCCTTTGCCCAGCATCTGAAGGTGCTTCCTACGGAAGTTCCCTCCAGGTCCTGGGTTGGGGAACTTTGACCCATCTGGGTCCGGGGGTCGGGGAGGAGGGGGGCAAAGTAAGGTTTCAAAGTAACAAAGCCTGAAAGCAGACGCTTGCTTTTCCCTGCTGACTGGGTTGCAGCCTCCCCCTCCACCTGCTGGCCCAGGACCCTGGCACAAACCCCGGGCTCAACGAAGCCTTCCTGCCCAGGACTCTGAATCTGGGACACGGGCTGCAGAGACAGGGATGGGGGAGGAGTTTTTAGCCGCAGCAGCTGCAGGGGTGGCAGTGGCATCAGGTGTGTGGCCCATCGAGCGATGGCATTAGCTGCTCATGATTTGAACTCATGTCCTGGCTTTCCGCGACCGCTGCCCATCTTCTGGACATTCCCTGTGATTCTCTGAGATGCCCAGTATCCTCTTGGTAAACTGCTTCTCTGCTGAAACCACCCAGAGTTGGTTTCTGTCACTGGCTGCAAGAGGCCTGAGTGATAACCCCGCCTACCTTACTAGCTTGCTCTGAGAAGTGAGGAGACAGGGGTGGCACCTGGAAGCACCCCATTAATGACAGCAAAAATGAGCAATGCATCTACTCTTGTTTCACTTTGATTAAGCCCCTTCCTTTGATTACTGAATTACAAGCCGTGGCTCCTGCTCATTCATGGACAGCTGACCATCTTTACATTACCATGGGAAGGAGCCCCGCCCCCTGGATGCCCTTGGTCAGAGGCTGATTGCGCATCCTGGTCCTGGTCTTCTAGGTCAGTGCTAAGATCCACTTTTCTTCCTTATCAGCAATACCAGGGAGGACAGGTCCCCAGACCTCTCCAAGCATTTCATCCAATTTTCCCATGAGCCATCTACTCCATAGCTGTTTTGGACCATCTCTCGATTTTTTTCTTGACCTGTCAGAGGTGGGTTACCAGATTCCCTCTCTTCCCCCAAGACGTTGAATGTAATAATACAATTTTCATCAAGGCCACACTTTCTTGCTTCCGGTCAAAGCTAACATGAGGAATCCTAGTAGGAACCAGTAGGATAAATGACGCAATTAACATTATTCCTTCGTTAGCCCAGGTCAGACTCTGCCGACAACAGCCTTATTTCCCCTGCTTCGTGCATTTCCTTCCAGGGCCATATGCTGGTGATTACCGATCTTTGGGGAGTTGAAATACCTTGTCATTATTTCTTTGATTCCAAGACATGCCTCTCTCCAGCAAAAAAGGAAAAAAGATCACAGTATGGCATTTATTTATTTTCAAAATGGAAGCAAATGAAAATTAACTTTGTACTGAAATGGTCTGAGAGCCAGGTTGTCTCTTGAAATGGTGATATCTGGACAGAGAAACATTGCCTTAGAAACTACAAAATATGTGAAAGAAACAGCTACTTGGGTTCATCGTTTGTTTCTTCTTTGCAGATGTGCAGTTTTATGCAAAAACATTTAATCTCCGACTTTCCTCCTCAGTCCAACCCGCGCCTGGTTGAAGAATAGCATATAAACCTGTGATCTTTCTGCACCCTGGCACTTGCCGGCTTTCATTTGCCTTTTCTTTCTTATAATCATATGTCCCAACTTTCCTTTGCGAAACGAAAAAATGCCAACTCAACACTTCCCACTTTTGGCTTTTTTCTTTGTTTCTTTGCTCTCTCAATAAAAAATGTAGCTTTAAAGAATCTGAACAACCAGTTCTATAGAGAGACTCCTGGACACGTGCACCAGCATACCAGTACCTGATAGCCCTGCTGATCATAGTAAAAGCCTGGAAACACCAATGTCCCTCAATCGGAGAACAGATGCAACATTGAGACATGTCACCCACACAATTATATAATAGTGAAAATGAGTGAAAATACAGCTATTACAATAACATGGAGAAATCTGAGAGACATGGCTGTGAGTGAGAAAAAGCAGGTTACAGAGCACTGTATGCCATATATATATTTTAAATAAAGCTTACAAACTAAAAGAACCAGAGCAAAAGCTAACCCTATGTTGCTTGGGGGTAACATAGGAGATTCCTAGTGCTCACTCCTATCCCGTCCTCCTCTCCTCCTGGGCAGACGGAAGGATCCCTTTGCAGTGAGTGAGGCCAGGTGACTAGTTTGCCAACAGGCTGTGAGTAAAAGGGGCCTGGGCCACTCCTGCCTGTGCTGAAGCAGTCCCTTGCTGATGAGATGATGTTGGGAGGCCTTATGCTTGCCAGGTGTACCAGTTAATAATGCGGATTTTGTAATCAAAGAAAACACCATAATTTCAAGAGAAACATCAAAAGTGCTTTATTCAAAGTAATGTCCATCGCTAGCTACACATTTCCCCCATCTTTCAGGTAATTTGTGGATACCGTCCCAATAGAACTTTTCTTGTTTTGAGGCAAACCATTCAGAGACCCAATTTTCTACTTCTTCATATATTTTGAAGTGTTGCTCAGAAAGTGTGTGTGCTATTGATTGGAACAAGTGGTAATCTGAAGGAGCAAGGTCTGGTGAATACAGTGGGTGGGTTAATACTTCCCAGGCAAGATCTTTTAACGTGTCTTTAACTGGTTTTGAAATGTGTGATGGTGCATCATTATGAAGCAAAATTACTTTGCCGTGTCTTCTGGAACATTCTGGTCGTTTCACAATCAAAGCGTGGTTCAAATTGATTATTTGTTGTTGGTAGCAATCAGTATTAACAGTTTCACCTGGTTTTAGAAGCTCATAATACACCACACCTTCATGATCCCACCAAACACAGAGCATTGTCTTCTTTCCAAAGCGATTTGGTCTTGCAGTCAATGTTGATGGTTGACCTGGATCAACCCATTATTTTGTGCATTTGGGATTCTCAAAATAAATCCACTTTTCATCGCCAGTCACAATTTGATGCAAAAAGACTTTCTTTCGTGCCTTTGAAGCAACATTTTACTGATGACTTTCTGGTTTTCCATTGGTCTTTCATTCAGTTGATGTGGCACCCATTTTCCTTCCTTTAAAATCTTTCCCATTGCTTGTAAACAATCAGAAATTGTTGGCTGAGCAACGTTTAATCTTTCTGCAAGTTGTTTTTGAGTATGACATGCATCTTCATCCAATAACGCTTGTAATTGTTGGTCCTCAAACTTTTTCGGTTGACCTGGACGTTCTTTGTCTTTCATATTGAAATCATCACTTTTATTTATTTATTTTTTAAATAAATCTTTATTGTTCAGATTATTACAATTTTCCTCTTTTTTCCCCCCATAGCTCCCATCCACCCGGTTCCCACCCCACCCTCTGCCCTTACTCCCACCCCCACTGTCCTCATCCATAGGTGTACGATTTTTGTCCAGTCTCTTTCTACACCCCTCACACCCCTTTCCCCCCGAGAATTGTCGGTCCACTCCCTTTCTATATCCCTGATTCTATTATATTCACCAGTTTATTCTGTTCATCATATTTTTTATTCACTTGATTTTTAGATTCACTTGTTGATAGATATGTATTTGTTGTTCATAATTTTTATCTTTACCTTTTTTTTCTTCTTCCTCTTTTTTTTTTTAAATTTCTTTATGGATTAAGGTATCACATATTTGTCCTCATCCCCCCATTCCCATCCCAAACCCCTCCCCATGCATGCCCCACCCCCCTGTTATCTGTGACCACTGGTTAGGCTTATATGCATGCATACAAGTCCTTTGGTTGATCTCTCCCCCTTACCCCCACCCTCCCCTACCTTCCCTCTGAGGTTTGACAGTCTGATCGATGCTTCCCTGTCTCCGGGTCTGTTTTTGTTCATCAGTTTATGTTGTTCATTATTTCCCCTAGATGAGTGAGATCATGTGATACTAGAAATAGACTTATAAGAACCGAAAATGAGACAAGCAATATTGGTTATGCTGAGAGGCAAATGAATCCGTCTGTAGTGAGTTTCTTTCTGGGCCAACAGTTCTTTTGAGTCCCAATTTCAATGTCAAACAGTTCCTTATGTGTACATGACAGCAAATGATATTTCAGTTCTGGATGGTGAACAAATGGTGGTAATGCAGGTCCGACCCTCTCTGGTTTGGTCCTGGGCAACCTGCAGCGACACACAGCTGCTGACTGCTAGTATGGCAAGGCGTCATCAGCGTCTTCCATCTCTGGACTGTTTCTCTTCTGTCTTCATGGCTGGAGCAGACCTGTCAATTCCTCTCTGTTGCAGGAATCCACATGGTCTTGGAGTTGTTTTCTGAAAATATACAAACATATTCTCGACCAAAAGTTAATAAAGGAATCTTTTCTATAAATTTGACTTGGGATCCTTTTTCATTTTTTGCCCAAACGATTTTCCTTTGGCTTGTTTTGACACCATGTGTGTTTTTCATGGGTGTCTTGCTGTTAGCATTACAAATGAAAGTTAATTTTCTAAAGTAAAAATTTTCTAGATGTAATTTACTTACAGGATATTTTTCCTTACATGATATTCTTCTACTATCCCCCCCTTTTTTGATTTAAATATTAGGAGGCTTTTGGAAATTTTATAATGTAGTCTTGATAGCTTTTAAATTTTAATTTTTTGCACTAAAATATGACTATTGTAGGTTCATTACATGTTACACAATTTTACCATGAGATGAACTACCAATAAAAATTTTAGTTAACACTTTAGGAACAGCATTTTGTCCAGTACCATTAATTTTTCTAGAATATTTGCTTATTTCAATTAGCCAATTTAAATTAGTCTGGGAACTTGACTACTATTTTATTGTCAAATTTAATACTCTAACAACAATCTTATTTTACCCTGTAAATATTAGTGGAAAGGATTA
This sequence comes from Plecotus auritus, assembly GCF_963455305.1. NCBI lineage: Eukaryota > Metazoa > Chordata > Mammalia > Chiroptera > Vespertilionidae > Plecotus > Plecotus auritus. The sequence goes on along the minus strand of NC_137775.1, from coordinate 89,573,402 downwards.
TTTGCCTTCTTAAGTAGGCCCTGGGCATTCCTGGTGCTAGGCTGGATTTAGATATCAAAAACCCACTTCCCTACACCATGGGTATAAGACAACTCAAACAAGTCTTGTTGCAGTGAGAGGGCAGCTGCTATTGGCCAAGTCTCTGTCTGTTACTTGGATCTCGATTTGAGCTGGGCATGGGAAGCAAAGCAGCCATGGGGGCAGGAGACCTCCCTCAGAAGGGGTGAGGGTTTAGGCCCCTGCAAAGTTGAGGGGTGAAGGTCTGTGCCCCACCTCTGTTGATCCCCAAGTTCTCTCCTGATGGCCCCTCTGTGACTGTGCCTGTCTTAGGTTGTTCCTTCCCTGAGGAATCTTACCCGTCTCTGGCTAACCAGCCATCCTCCAGGGCCAAGCAGGGTGATGTGAGGTTCAGTTCTGTCTCCTTGGTAGCCTATGCCCCCATGGCCTCCACGCCCAGTACCTGCCTTGGAATCCCCTCGCCTGCTGGCGGGGCCCTGGCACTAATCACATATCTTGGGGAACCCAGGTTTCTTCTCCAGGGAGGGCCCAGCTCACCCCACTGGGCGAGAGACAGATCCATGGTTCCAGCCACCACGAGGCTTCAACCTCAGCATGAACAGAAAGCTCAGGCAACAGCTGAGGGCAATTGGATTGTGAGAAGAGTGTCCCTCTTGGCCAAAAGGGCAAGAGGGGCCAATATAGAATGCTCAGGTGCCTTCCCAGGGGGCCCTCTACACAGTGGAAGGGATTAAATCCTTTTTTTTTTTTTTTTTTTTTTTAAACAGGAAAGACTTTTTCCCTCTTTTTTAAAAAATATATTTTATTGATTTTTTACAGAGAGGAAAGGAGAGGGATAGAGAGTTAGAAACATCGATGAGAGAGAAACATCGATCAGCTGCCTCCTGCACACCTCCTACCGGGGATGTGCCCGCAACCAAGTTACATGCCCTTGACCGGAATCGAACCCGGGACCTTTCAGTCCGCAGGCCGACGCTCTATCCACTGAGCCAAACCGGTTTTGGCAGGATTAAATCCTTTCATGTCCTTTTTAAATTGCTGCCAGACATTCAAAGAATTAGTTTGTAAGTTTGTTTGGGATAATTGTACATTATGCTGTTGTAATTCTAAAATATCAAGAGATGTGTTACCTTTGTCTCCAAGCACCAAAAAGATGATTTTTTATTGATTCCCAAGGGTGTGAGGTACTATTATAGGTAATGGGGGTAAAACAAATCTGGGAAAAATTATAATGACAGTGTAGAATAATATCATGTAAGGATATTCTTTGCTCTAGGCCATGACAATTCCATTTCAAACTGGCTGTCAATTTCTTTTTGTATAGACAAGGTCTTAGTTACATTTTCTGCACCTCTCCCAGGAGCACGTAGTGATAATCCCTTCCTTTAGTGTCCACCCAAGCCAGAAACCTCTCTTTAATTTTACACACAAAGGAGCAGTGGTTTGATTTTGTGTCATACAAAAGGGAAACTGGGTGGCGACCCCTGTGTAATTATACTTCCTAGCCCCACCCATGGTCCTTCAGGATGACCAAGGTGTTTGATATTATTGGTGACTACATTAGGCGGGGGATCAGCCCACGTAAGGTCTCTTACCCATGAAGGATCATGAACATAAGTCCAAAATACTTCCCCATTTGCCCCAGGTAATATTACCGTATAGCTGATGACTGCTAGCATGGCAAGAAAGACGTTCTCAGGCGTTCTTGGGGTTCTGGTTACCTCACAATTTCTTTTCTATTTTTTTATTATTTTTATTATTATTTTTTTACATATGTGTCCTTATTCCCCCATTACTCCCACTCATGCCCCACCCCCCTGTTGTCTGTGTCCATTGATTAGGCTCATATGCATGTACACAAGTTCCTTGGTTGATCTCTCCCCCTTACTCCCACCAACCCCCTCCTTCCCTGAGGTTTGAGGTTCTGATCGACGTTTCTCAGTCTCTGGATCTGTTCTTGTTCTTCAGTCTATGCCGTTCATTATATTCCACAAATGAGTGAGATCATGTGAGATTTATCTTTCTCTGCCTGGCTTATTTCACTTAGCATAATGCTCTCCATCTCCATCCATGTTGTTGCAAATGGTAGGAACTCCTTTTTTTTTTTTTTTTCCATTCATTACCTTATTTCCTGATTTTATTTTATTTTATTTATTTATTTTTTTAAAATAAATCTTTATTCAGATTATTACAATTATTTCTCCTTTTTCCCTCCATAGCTCCCCTCCACCCATTTCCCACCCCACCTTCTGCCCTTACCTCCCCCCTACTGTCCTCATCCATAGGTGTATGATTTTTGTCCAGTCTCTTCATGAACCCCCATACCACTTTCCCCCTGAGAATTATCAGTCCACTCCCTTTCTATGCCCCTGATTCTATTATATTCACCAGATTATTCTGTTCCTCAGGTTTTTAATTCACTTGATTTTTAGGTTCACTTGTTGATAGATATGTATTTGTTGTTCAAAATTTTTATCTTTACTTTTTTCTTCTTCCTCTTCTTTAAGAATACCTTTCAGCATTTCATATAATACTGGTTTGGTGGTGATGAACTCCTTTAGCTTTTTCTTGTCTGTGAAACTCTTTATCAGCCCTTCAATTCTGAATGATAGCTTTGCTGGGTAGAGTAATCTTGGTTGTAGGTTCTTGCTATTCATCACATTGAAAATTTCTTACCACTCCCGTCTGGCCTGCATAGTTTCTGTTGAAAAGTCAGCTGACAGTCGTATGGGTGCTCCCTTGTAGGTAACTAACTGTTTTTCTCTTGCTGCTTTTAATATTCTCTTTGTCTTTTGCTCTTGGCATTTTAATTATGATGTGTCTTGGTGTGGTCCTCTTTGGATTCCTTTTGTTTGGGGTTCTGTGGGCTTCCTGGATTTGTAAGTCTATTTCTTTCACCAGGTGGGGGAAGTTTTCGGTCATTATTTCTTCAAATAGGTTTTCAGTATCTTGCTCTCTCTCTTCTTCTGGCACCCCCATAATTCTGATGTTGGTACGCTTGAAGTTGTCCCAGAGTCTTCTTACATTATCTTCAACTTTTTGGATTTTTTTTTTTTTCTTTTTGCTTTTTCGGTTGAGTGTTTTTTGCTTCTTTGTAATTCAATTCTTTGACTTGATTTTTGTGTTCCTCTAGTCTGTTTTTGGGTCTCTGTATAATATTTTTTATTTCAGTCAGTGTATGTTTAATTTCTAGTTGGTCCTTTTTCATATCTTTGAGGGTCTCGTTATATTTATCGGCCTTTTCTAGGATATTCTTAAAAAGCCTTATAACCGTGGTTTTGAATTCTATATCCAGTTGTTTGTTTTCCTCCATTTCTTTCGTTTGTGATCTGATTCTTTGACGCCGCATTTTCACTGCTTCCCTGAGTTGGTAAGGTAGATTTGTGTGCTAGGTTTCCAATATGGCCCAGTGGGTCTGCCTCCCCAGTTAACCTGAGGTGGACACTCTTGGTGCACCCCTTTGTGGACTGTGTGTACAGCCTTGTTGTAATTAAGTCTTGATTGTTGTTGGTATCACTGGGAAGAATTGACCTCCAGGCCAGTTGGCTGTAAGGATCAGCTGTGTCTATGCTGGGAGAAGTTCGGTGCTGGAGACAGCCTTATAGGATTAGACAAATTGCAATAGCCTCTGTGCTCAGCTTGGATGGGGTGGAGTCTCAGTCTTGGCTTCCTGTCAGCCTTGCCCTTGCGCGCACGTGCGTACCTTCAGACATGTGCCTTCCCCGGCTCCCGAGTCTCCGCCCGAGAGTCCAGACTCCCCCACAAGAGCGTGGGTCCCCAGGGGCTCGCCTGGAACTGGGGTTCACTGCAGTCAGAACTGGGGCTCAGTGCATTCAGGAGCCTCTGACTCCCTTCCACTAGGGAAAGCCTGTGGCAACCTCTGCAGCCTTTGTGCGCACTGGCGCGTGTGCGCTTTCAGTCCTCCGACTTCCCTGGCTCCCGAGTCTCCGCCCGAGAGTCCCGACTCCCCCCTGTAAGAGCGTGGGTCCCCAGGGGCTCGCCCGGAACTGGGGTTCAGTGCAGTCAGAACTGGGGTTCAGTGCGGTCGGGGGCTTCTTTCCCCCTTCTGCCAGAGAAAGTCAGCCAGGTTCTCAGCCGCCCTTCCTCTCTGCGCGCACAAAGACCCTTTGCCGTACCTCCAATTCTATGTGAGCTTTTCTATTTCCTTCTAGTTGTAGAATTTTCACTCAGCCAGCTTTCCTGTGGTTCTGGATGGTGTCTGTTCTGTCTTTTAGTTGTAGTTTTGAAATTGTTGTGCGAGGCAGCAGTTTAGGTGTTAACCTATGCCGCAATCTTGGTTTCTCAGGAACTCCTTTTTTACAGCAGTGTAGTATTCCATTGTGTAGATATACCACAGTTTTTTAATCCACTCCTCTGCTGATGGGCATTTAAGCTGTTTCCAAATCTTAGCTATGGTGAATTGTGCTGCTATGAACATAGGTGTGCATATATCCTTTCTGATTGGTGTTTCTAGTTTCTTGGGATATATTCCTAGAAGTGGGATCACTGGGTCAAATGGGAGTTCCATTTTTAGTTTTTTGAGGAAACTCCATACTGTTCTCCACAGTGGCTGCACCAGTCTGCATTCCCACCAGCAGTGCAAAAGAGTTCCTTTTTCTCCGCATCCTCACCAACACTTGTCGTTTGTTGATTTGTTGATAATAGCCATTCTGACAGGTGTAAGATGGTACCGCATTGTTGTTTTGATTTGCATCTCTCTGATGATTAGTGACTTTGAGCAGGTTTTCATATGTCTCTTGGCCTTCCTTCTGTTTTCTTTCAAAAAGTTTCTATTTAGATCAGTTGCCCATTTTTTGATTGGGTTGTTTATCTCCTTTTTGTTAAGCTGCATGAGTTGCCTGTAAATGTTGGAGATTAAACCCTTATCGTTGATATCATTGGCAAATATGTTCTCCCATGCAGGGGGCTTTCTTGTTGTTTTATTGATGGTTTCCTTTGTTGTGCAAAAGCTTTTTATTTTGATGTAGTCCCATTTGTTTATTTTCTCTTTAGTTTCCATTGCCCTAGGAGCAGTATCAGTGAAGAAGTTCCTTTGGCATATGTCTGAGATTTTTCTGCCTGTGGATTCCTCTAGTATTTTTATGGTTTCCCATCTTATGTTTAAGTCCTTTATCTTGAGTTTATTTTTGTGTATGGTGAAAGTTGGTGATCTAGTTTCATTTTTTTTTGCATGTATCTGTCCAATTTTCCCAACACCATTTGTTGAAGAGACTGTCTTGACTCCATTGTATGTTCATGCCTCCTTTGTCAAATATTAATTGGGCATAGTGGTTTGGGTCAATTTCTGGGTTCTCTATTCTATTCCATTGATCTATATGTCTGTTCTTGTGCCAGTACCAGGCTGTTTTAAGAACAGTGGCTTTGTAATACAGCTTGATATCTGGTATTGAGATCCCCCCTACTTTGTTCTTCTTTCTCAGGATTGCTGCAGCTATTCGGGGTCTTTTTTTATTCCAGATTAATTTTTTGAAGGTTTGTTCTAGGTCTGTGAAATAAGCCGTTGGTATTTTAATGGGAAGTGCATTGAATTTATAGATTGCTTTGGGTAGTTATGGACATTTTGATGATGTTGATTCTACCAATCCATGAAATTGGTATGTTCTTCTATCTGTTTATGTCTTCCTCTATCTCTTTTTTCAGTGTCGTGTAGTTTTCCACGTATAGGTCTTTTACCTCCTTAGTTAAGTTTATTCCTAGGTATCTTAATTTTTTTGGTGCGATGGTAAAGGGATTGCTTTTTTAGTCTCTTTTTCTGTAAGTTCAGTATTGGTGTATAGAAATGCCATAGATTTCTTGGCGTTAATTTTGTATCCTGCTATCTTGCCGAATTCATTTATTAAGTCTAATAATTTTTTGATGGAGTCTTTAGGGTTTTCTATGTACAGTATCATGTCATCTGTGAATAAGGACAGTTTTACTTCTTCTTTTCCAATTTGAATGCCTTTTATTTCTTCTTCTTGTCTGATCGCAATGGCTAGTACTTCCAGCACTATGTTGAACAGGAGTGGTGAGAGTGGGCATCCTGTCTTGTTCCTGTTGTTAGGGGAAATGGTTTTAGTTTTTGCCCATTGAGTATGATGTTGGCTGTAGGTTTGTCATATATGGCTTTTATTATGTTGAGGTATGATCCTTCTATTCCCACCTTGCTGAGAGTTTTTATCAAGAAAGGGTGTTGGATTTTGTCAAATGCTTTTTCTGCATCAATTGATATGACTATATGATTTTTATCTCTCAATTTGTTTATGTGATGTATCACTTTTATTGATTTGTGAATATTGTACCATCCTTGTATCCCCGGGATAAACCCTACTTGATCATGGTGTATGATCTTTCTGATGTACTGCTGGATTCAATTTGCTAGAATTTTGTTGAGGATTTTGGCATCTATGTTCATGAGGGTTATTGGCCTGTAATTCTCTTTCATTGTGTTGTCTTTATCTGGTTTTGGTATTAGGGTGATGCTGGCTTCATAGAAGGAGCTTGGAAGTGTTCCTTCCTCTTGAATGTTCTGGAACAATCTGAGGAGGATAGGTTTTAGTTCTTCCTTGAATGTTTGGTAAAACTCCCCTGTGAAGCTGTCTGGCCCTGGGCTTTTGTTTGCTGGAAGCTTTTTGATGACTGCTTCAATTTCTTCCATAGTTATCAGCCTATTGAGATTTTTAGAATCTTCCTGAGTAAGTTTTGGTAGGCTGTATTTTTCTAGGAATGTGTCCATTTCCTGCAGGTTGTCTAGTTTGTTAGAATAGAGTTGCTCATAGTATTTTTAAACAATCCTTTGTATTTTGGTGGGGTCTGTCGTTATTTCACCTCTTTCATTTCTGATTTTGTTTATTTGGGTTCTCTCTCTTTGCTTCTTGGTGAGCCTGGCTAGAGGTTCATCAATCTTATTTATCCTTTCAAAGAACCAGTTCTTGGTTTTGTTGATCTTTTGTGTTGTTTTTTTTTGGTCTCTATGTCATTCATTTCTGCTCTGATCTTTATTATTTCCTTCCTTCTGCTCACTGTGGGCTTTTCTTGTTGCTCTCTTTCTAATTCTTTGAGTTGTTGAGTTAGATGATTTATTTCCATTTTTCCTTGTTTTTTGAGGTAGGCCTGTAGAGCTATAAACTTCCCTCTCAGGACTGCTTTCATTGTGTCCCATAGGATTGACAATGTTGTGTTTTTATTGTCATTAGTGTCCAGGATGTTTTTAATTTCTTCTTTGATCTCATTGATCACCCAATTATTGTTTAGTAGCATGCTATTCAGCTTCCAAGTGTTTGAATTTTTTGGAATGTTTTTATTGTAGTTTATTTCTAATATTATGCCATTGTGGTCTGAGAAAATGCTTGATGTGATTTCAATCTTTTTGAATTTGGGAAGACTTTGCTTGTGACCCAATATGTGGTCTATTTTTGAAAATGTCCCATGTGCACTTGAGAAGAACGTATATTCCGTGGCTTTGGGGTGAAATGCTCTGAAGATGTCAATTAGGTCCATCTGATCTAGTGTGTCATTTAGAATTGCTGTTTCTTCGCTGATTTTTTGTCTAGAGGATTTATCCAGTGATGTCAGTCATGTATTAAAGTCTCCTACTATGATGGTATTGTTGTCGATCTCTCCCTTGATATCTTCCAGGAGATTTTTTATGTATTTGGGTGCTCCTGCACTGGGTGCATATATGTTTACCAGAGTTATATCTTCTTGTTGAATTGTTCCCTTTAGTATTATGTAGTGGCCTTCCTTATCTTTTATTATGGCCTTTACTTTGAGGTCTATTTTATCAGATATAAGTATCACAACCCCAGCTTTTTTCTCATTTCCATTTGCCTGAAAAAATGATTTTCCATCCCTTTGCTCTCAGTCTGTGTGAATACTTTGCTCTGAGGTGGGTCTCTTGTAGACAGCAAATATATGGGTCATGTTTTCTTATCCATTCAGCTACCCTATGTCTTTTGATTGGTGCATTTAATCCATTTATGTTTAATGTTATTATTGACAAGTACATGTTTGTTGTCATATTTTTCCTTAGTGTTTGTGTTTCTTCTTGCCTTTCTCTTTCTTCTTTTTACAGCAGTCCCTTTAGCATTTCTTGCATTGCTGGCTTGGTAGTGATAAACTCTCTTAGCCCTTTTTTGTCTGTGAAGCTCCTGATTCCACCTTCAATTTTGAATGATAGCTTTGCTGGGTATAGTATTCTTGGATTCAGTCCCTTGCTTTGCATCACTTTGTATATTTCATTCCATTCCCTTCTGGCCTGGTGTGTTTCTGTTGAGAAATCAGTTGATATTCTAATAGGAGATCCCTTGTAAGTTACTTTCTGTCTCTCTCTGGCAGCCTTTAAGATTCTTACTTTGTTGTTGGTGTTCACCAATCTAATTATGATGTGTCTTGGTGTTGGTCTTTTGGGGTCCAACTTGTTTGGGACTCTATGTACTTCTTGGACTTGCATAGTTTTTTTCTTGCCAATATCAGGGAAGTTTTCTGTCAGTATTTCTTCAAACAGGTTTTCTATTCCTTGCTTCTCTTCCTCTCCTTCTGGTATCCCTATTAAGCAAATGTTGTTTCGTTTTGTGTTGTCCCAAATCTCCCTTAGGCTCTTCTCTGGCTTTTTAAGTCTTCTTTCCAGTTGCTGCTGTGTTTGTGTGTTTTTTCCTACCTTGTCTTCTAATTCGCTGATGTGGTCCTTGGCCTCTTCTAGTCTACTGTTTAGGACTTCCATTGTGTTCTTTATTGCAGCTATGTCGTTCTTCATCTCCTCTTGGTTTCTTTTCATGTTGGTGACATTCTTATTCAGCTCCTTATAGTTCTCATTGAGTTGTGTGTATTTGTCATTGAGTTTTGTGTATTTGTCATCCATCCGTTTAAACATCCTTATAACCATTACTATGAATTCTATCTCTGATAAGCTGATAGCCTTGAATTCATTTAACTCCCTTTCTGGTGGTTCCTCTTTTTCTTTCCTTTGGGGATTGCTTTTTTGTCTTCCCATGTTTTCCTGTAATGTTTTAATTATAGATCCAATTGCTTTCCTTCCCAGGTTCTTTTGTGGATGGTGCTACTGGCGAAATCTCTCAGTTATCCTGGGCTTGTTAATCTAGTATAGCTCCCTACTTGAGCTATTTGGGTTCTCTTGATGTAGGCCTGCGAGCTTGAGAGGCACAGCTGCGGTGTCTAGAAGTCAGCAACCATGGAGGGGAGTGTCCCAATTTTTGCTGTCTTATACCCTTAATTGAAATCACACGTGCCCAGCAGGGACTCACAGTGATATCCAGAAACTGTCTGTTGGGGTGATGGGGCTCAGGGGGCTGGCTCTCTGGAAAAGTGTGACTGTGGTGCCCAGAGTTCTGCAGTTGTGGGGTGGGCAGACCCAGCTTTTGCTGTTGCACCTGTGGTGGATAGGCGCTTACTCCCAGTGGCAGCTCACAGGAGCACCCGTGGTACGTTTGCCAGCGAGGCACACTGAAGGACTCTGAAAGGCCCTGGCAGTGTAACCGCGCTATTGAGGCACCTGTGGGCTGGTATCCAGGATGAGTGAATTCAAAACTTCTACTGCTGGGCTGGAGTGTGCCCCTGCTTGTTCAAGATCACACCCAGGGAGAGCTCACAGTGGCTCCCACTAGTGCCCTGTGGGTAGATGGGCTCAGGGTGCCTGCCTGTTGGAACTTCGCCTCTGTGGAGGTGTGCTTGCCGGGCGCAGAGTTCTGATGTACTCTGAGGGGTCCTGGCACTGTGGTTGAGCCGCTGGGGTGAATGTGGGCAGTTATCCAGGAAGAGGGAATTCAGAATTTCTACTGTGGGGCTGCGTGCCCTTGTCTGTGCAGAGTCACAACCTCGGGGGCTCTCAGTGGCTCCCAGGCGATGCCTAAGGAGTGGAGTGCCCCCTGGCTGCCGGCTGGAAATGCGCAAATCTGGAGTGGAGTGCCCTGGCTGCCGGCTGGAAATGCACGAATCTGGCTGGATACTCTCGAATCTGGAGTTCTGCCTCTGGGGAGGGGGAGGTTGCACTTACTGCTGCCGAGCGGTGCACCTTTGGAGGTGGAGGTCCCAGGGTCCGCGGGTCTGCAGCTGGGGTAGCAGGATTTTGGCTGGAGTGGCTGCTGGGTCGCGGGGCAGTTCCAAGGCCTGTCTGGGTGGTGGTGCTGATGAGTTCCAAAAAAAGGTCGTTCTCCCCTTCAAGATCTCTTCTTCCTCTTCTCAAAGAATACCTTTCAGCATTTCATATAATACTGGTTTGGTGGTGATGAACTCCTTTAGCTTTTTCTTATCTGTGAAGCTCTTTATCTGACCTTCAATTCTGAATGATAGCTTTGCTGGGTAGAGTAATCTTGGTTGTAGGTTCTTGCTATTCATCACTTTGAATATTTCTTGCCACTCCCGTCTGGCCTGCATAGTTTCTGTTGAGAAATCAGCTGACAATCGTATGGGTGCTTCCTTATAGGTAACTAACTATTTTTCTCTTGCTGCTTTTAGTATTCTCTCTTTGTCTTTTGCTCTTGGCATTTTAATTATGATGTGTCTTGGTGTGGTCCTCTTTGGATTCCTTTTGTTTGGGGTTCTGTGCACTTCCTGGACTTGTAATTCTATTTCTTTCACCAGGTGGGGGAAGTTTTCTGTCATTATTTCTTCTAATAGGTTTTCAGTATCTTGCTCTCTCTCTTCTTCTGGCACCCCCATAATTCGAATGTTGGTACGCTTGAAGTTGTCCCAGAGGCTCCTTACACTATCTTCATATTTTTGGATTCTTTTTTCTTTTTGCTTTTCCGGTTGAGTGTTTTTTTGCTTCTTTGTATTTCAAATCTTTGACTTGATTCTTGTGATCCTCTAGTCTGCTGTTGGATCTCTGTATATTATTTTTTATTTCAGTCAGTGTATGCTTAATTTCTAGTTGGTCCTTTTTCATATCCTCGAGGATCTTGCTAAATTTATCGGCCTTTTCTAGAAAATTCTTGAAAAACCTTATAACCGTGGTTTTGAACTCTATATCCAGTCATTTGCTTTCCTCCATTTCTTTCATTTGTGACCTGTTTCTTTGTCTCTGCATTTTGGCTGCTTCCCTGAGTTGATAGAGTGGCTTTGTGTGCTAGGTGTCCTATGGGGCCCAGTGGCTCAGCCTCACCAGTTACCTGAGGTGGACACTCTTGGTGCATGCCTTTGTGGGCTGTGTGCACAGTCTTGTTGTAGTTAAGCCTTGATTGTTGTTGGTATCACTGGGAGGAATTGACCTCCAGTCCAATTGGCTGTGAGGATCAGCTGTGTCTACGCTGGGAGAACTTCTGTGCTGGAGACACCCTTATGAGACAAGACTTGCAAAAGCCTCTGTGCTCAGCTTGGGTGGGGCGGAGTTTCAGGGCTGAGCAGACAGCAGTGGTTTCCCGTCAGCCCTGCCCTAAGAGGCTCCCCTGGGTCTCAGTGTCCCATGGTAATCGCTGCAAGCACCTCTGAGAGAAAGCTGCCCTCGAGTTTCACCCTCTGCCAGACAGTCCAGTTTCTCCCCGAATGAGTCTGGGTCCCCAGAGTCTCGCCTGGAACTGGAGTTCAGAGCAGTAGGGAGCTTCTGTCTCCCTCCCGGTTGAAAAAGCCAGCTGCGTACTCAGTTGCCAGCCCTCTCCACACGCGCGCCTCCGTACCTCTGACTTCCACAGTTCCTCTGAGTCTCAGTGTGCTTTTCTCTTTCCTTCTAGTTGTAGAATTTCCACTCAGCCAGCCTTCCTGTGGTTCTGGATGATGTCGTTTTGTCTTTTAGTTGTAGTTTTGAAATTGTTGTATGAGGCAGCAGTTTAGGTGTTTACCTATGCTGCCATCTTGGTTTCCCGAAATCATCACTTTTAAACATTTATACCAGCATTCACAAGTATCTTGAGATGGAGCATGTTCACCATAAGCTTCCCGAAGTATACAATAATTTTTTCTTCAAAATAAAGTTAATGAATTAAAACTTCCCACAAATGCTCTTTGTTGGGGGCATGAAATTCGACATTTTTAAGTGTAAAAATATCTATGATGTTAACACCTTCAGCAAATTTGACATATGAAGTTTTGAAGCTTGCTATCAATACAACAAAATAGCATACATATAAAATTGCATATATATCAACAAATGTGTAACTCCATCTATTGAAAAACAATTCGCTTTATTAACTCGTACACCTGGTAGATGGTGACACCATAAAAATCAAAGCACCCTGGACTGTGGTGTTGCTGCATGGACAGCTGTCCTGGAGAGTCAGATGGACCTGTAGTAGGTTTTGCTTGAGCAAGAAACAAACCTTTGATGATGAGGTAGGCTGCTGAGATTTTTAGGGTGCCTGCATGTTACTGCAGCAGGACCCAACCTGCCCTGGCCAGTGCTGATACACATGAAAGCTATATGAAAGGTGAGGAAGAACAGTGTTTGACCCACAGTTCAGGATCTGGCTACTCCTGGAGGAAGGCGAATGGGTGGGGAGCAGGACAGAGCGCCCAGGAAGATGTGAGACTGAAGGTGATGTCTGGTTCTTCTGTTCGGTGATGGGTTCATAGGTCTTCATTTGTAATTAGGCTTATAATTTCCATATGTTAATGTAAGTGCCAAATATTACATAATACAAAAGTTTAAAAGATTTTAAAATCGTTTAGAAACTAAGCAGCAATAGAGGCAGGTGAATGGGTGGTTACTGTAAAATTCTCCCAATTTGCCATATGTTTGAAAATTTTTCCTAATAAAATGTTGGGCCCTCGCTGGTGTGGCTTAGTTAGGTGGGCATCATCCTGTGCACCCAAACGTCACCGGTTTGACTCCTGGTCAGGGCACATGCTCGGGTTGCAGGCTTGATCCCCAGTGTGGGGCGTGCAGGAGGCAGCTGATCTGTGTTTCATTCTCACATCAATGTTTCTCTCTCTCCCTCTCCCTTTCTCTCTCTCTGAAAATCAATTAAAAAAAATCTTTTTTTGTTTTTTAAAGAAAAAAAATTGCTGGGCATACATTCATTAAAAAAAAAAAAAGTCGGTTAATGGGGAAAAAGAAGGACCTATGTACTACTTTCAACAATAAAGATTAAAAGAAAAAAAATAACATAAAAAATGGATAAAAGTCCTGAATGGCCAACAGTTACATTAAAAAAAGAAAAGCTTACCAATAATTTGACCACCTCAACACAACTATTTTATTTTTTAATCCTTACCTGAGGATATTTGTTTTTTACAAGTATTTTAAATTTTTAAAAGCCTTTTATCACTAAGAATATGGTGTTTTCAAAGATGTGGTTATAGTACATGTAGTATTTTATGGCTTTCTTTTTTTCCACTTAACAATTTATTATCAAAATTCCCCCAAATTCATGTTTTTTGGTGAGTACATCCCCAGTTGGGGAACTCCTTCTATCTCCTGCAAATGTGGGTATCCCCTTCAAAGCTCAGTCACACTCCAAAGCCGAAGACCGATGAACTCAGTGGCAGGAATGACCAGAGCTCCAACACGCCGCGCTCCCTGTACAGTTTCCCTAGGGGAGGCCGTGTCTGCCTGCCAACCACTGTTTTCTCGAGATAAAGGGAAGCTGGTAGAGTTTAGGATATACTGGGCAAGTAATAGCATGCCCCCAAACCATTGTTGCATCCTACTATGTGTTAGGCATTTGCTAAGGAGTCTGTTACCTTTCCTCCTGTCCTTTTCTCCTTTGGCCTCTATGCTCCTTTCATCTCACTGGCACCTCAGGAAAAGCCCCGAGGGAAACTCTCAGCAGCTATAAACTTATAGCCGACTTTAAAAATGCACATGTGCTTGGAAGCATACATCATTAATGTTTTCCTGGTTATAAAACCTATTCATGTTCATGGTAGAGAACTTAGGAAATACATAGAAATAAAATCCACCTATCTTTCCACTCCCCAGAACTAGACCGCTGCTAGTATTTCAGTCTTTTAAAGAAAAGTTCACATTTTAACAGTCTCTCTGCCTGGAGGCAAAGTGTTAAATCTATTCTACTTGTTCAGTCTCTCCCTGTTCAATTTCTCCCGAATGCCTGCGCATCCGTAGCCCAGATAAAATTAACTCCAGTGCCGTATGACCCATCACTTTTTACCCACGCGGTAGCTGTAACAAGAAGTCTTCCCAGTCATCATTAAGATATGATTTAATATGTCGTCAAGTATATAAAAGGCTCCTCTACTCAGAATAGCAAACAGCTGTTCGCCATCTCCAGCGAGCCCGCAGCCAGAGGAAGGAGACGATGCGATTGGAGCTCTGGGCAACTTCTGGTCCTACCTGGGGAAGACGGGCAGTTCCCGGAGGGTCCTGGCCAAAACCCATTCCCTATGCCACCTGGACTGTCTGTTTACCTGATCTGCGGATAATTTGGCTTGAAACTATCCAACAATTACTTTCTCTTGTCCCTGACTTTTCAGGACAGCATGGTTGGTAGTTTACAGTGGGAGGGCCAGGGGTTGGCTAGTTCTCTGTAGGTCTTTAAAAGTTGCCTGTGTTGCCCTGACCGGTTTGGCTCAGTGGATGGAGCTTTGGGCCATGGACTGAAAGGTGCCGGGTTCGATTCTGGTCGAGGGCATGTACCTTGCTTGCAGGCTTGATCCCCAGTAGGGGGCATGCAGGAGGCAGCTGATTGATGTTTCTCTTTCATCGATTTTTCTAACTCTATCCCTCTTCCTTCCTCTCTGTAAAAAGTCGATAAAAATATATTTTAAAAAAAGTTGCCTGTGTTGCCCAACTGGACATGGCACAGTAGTTGAGCATTGACCTATGAACCAGGAGGTCACAGTTCGATTCTCGGTCAGGGCGCATGCCTGGGTTGTGGGCTCAGTCTCCAGTGGGGGATATACAGGAGACAGCCAATCAAAGATTCTCTCTCCTCATTGATGTTTCCATCTCTCTCTCCCTCTCCCTTCCTCTCTGAAATCAATAAAAATACATTTTTTAAAAAAGTTGCCTCTGTTCTCATCTGAAGGGCTTAAGTGTGGTCTTCAGTGGGATGGGTTTTGTGACTCTGAGGGTTCTGGTCACACAGGTCTGCCATTACCATTTCTGCCCTCACCTTTCTTTCCCAATTTTCAATTCTCCTCCGTTCAGCTTCTGCTGGCTGCCTCTTGCCCGATAGGCCTCTTTAGCTCTCTGGGAAGAGGGCTGGGACTCTTGCTCCCCCAGCTGGGGGGGGGGGGGCGGTGCATAGCACCTCTGGGTGCCTGTCGCGCACTCCACGGGCTTGGGATGGGAGCACACAGCCCCAGAATCACAGGGCAGGGGACTCTGAGGCCAGCAGAGCCACTCTCTCAATATTACAGATAAGGAAGCCAAGGCCAGAGAGGGCACACCACTAGCCCAAAGCCACAGGAAAAGAAAAACGTAAGAAAAGTTGCTGCTTTAAAAGATTTTGCCATCTGAGTTTGCATTGTGCATGTCTCAGTCATGTTACTCATTTGGAGCGGGAAGATTTGAGAAGACTAGGAGGAACTATAGGAAGGAACTCCATGTAAACAGAGGCCCAAATCCATCAAAACCCAAGCTGAAATACTGTGATGAGAAGAAATTCCATATAAAGGGATACACATGTGCTATTAGTACCCCATCCGTGCCCTTTGGTTCTCCTTTCAAAATGTGTCGAGAGCACCCCACTGTTTCTAGGACAGGCGCCAGCAGCTCGGGGCCCGAGGCTCTTCTTAGCCTGCTGGGGCAGCAGATGGGAAATTCCTAGGAGTTCCCATGTGCAGGAGCGCCCCCAGCCAAAGACAGGCGGGAGCTGGAGGACAGCGACCCTCGCTCTCTCAGCCCTAGGGTGGGTGACTAAGGTGTGTTCCACAGTCTCCCCAAATTCCCCTGTGGGACTGAGCCCCAGTTTCCCAGCTGCCCCATTATCATGCTTATCCACACTCCCTTCCTTGACTTCTTTCCCTTCCCTGCCCACGTTTATGGGGCTTACCTCCCAAGTAACTCTGCACGACGGACTCCTCATTGCAGACCAGCCTCTTAGGGAAACCAAGCTAACTCAGGAGGTCTCATCACTCACTGCCCCATTGAGTGTTTGCCCAAGACGGTGCCTCCAAGGGAGAAATGGCTGTGATCACACAGGATTCAGAGTGAAAACCCACAGAAGATGGTTTTGATGTCTACTCTGAGCCAGTACAACTGGGCAAGTGACCACACTCTTCTGTGTGTACACAAACTCATGCAGCTGTCCTTGCAAAGGGGCAGGAGTGGGTGGGTAAGGAAGCATTTACTGAGCACCCATTCTCTGCCAGGCTGTGTTAGGCAGCCATCTGCATGAACCCTGTGAGGTAGAGACTCATTGCTAACCCCATTTTACAGATGGGAAAAGTGAGGCTAAGCTACCTGCTGAACACTGCCGGAAACTGGTAGAGCTCACATGTGAATCCAGTGCTGTCTCACTCCAAATCTGGTGCTCTTCCATGCTGTCTTGCGGAGCCTAGAGCTTAAAAATATGCCCACCAGCCATGACTCTGGACCGGGGGTGCCCTGCTGCTGGCAGCGGCACTCTTTTTTGAATTTTTACTTTCCAATTACAGTTTACATTCAACATTATTTTATATGAGTTTCAGGTGTACAGCATAGTGGTTAGGTAATCATTTACTTTACAAAGTGTTTCCCCCCACATTCCCAGTACCCACCTGGCACCATATTTAGTTATAACACTACTATTGACTGTATTCCCTATGCTGTATTTTACATCTCTGCGACTATTTTGTAACTGCCAATTTGTGCTTCTTAATTCCTTCACCTTTTTTTCACCCAGTCCCCCAAGCCCCTTCCCTTCTGGTAACTGTCAGTCTGTTCTCTCTATCTATGAGTCTGTTTCAATTTTGTTTGTTCATTTATCTTGTTCTTTAGATTCACATATCAATGAAGTCAGATGGCACTTGTCTGCCTCTGACGGACTTATTTCACTCCACATAGAACAGTGGTCGGCAAATTGCGGCTCGCGAGCCACATGCGGCTCTTTGGCCCCTTGAGTGTGGCTCTTCCACAAAATACCACGGCCTGGGCGAATCTATTTTGAAGAAGTGGCATTAGAAGAAGTTTAAGTTTAAAAAATTTGGCTCTCAAAAGAAATTTCAATCATTGTACTGTTGATATTTGGCTCTGTTGACTAATAAGTTTGCCGACCACTGTTATAGGACCCTCTAGGTCCATCCCGCTGTTGCAGATGGCAGTGGCATTCTTAACCATACTCACCGCTCCCCTGCCCCTTCCAAAACAGGTCCCCACAGTGGACACCCCGCACTTTCCCTTCCACATGCATGTGCCCCAGCTCTCCACAGGTCTCCCCTGCAGCCCAATCTGTCTTGTTTTGTGGCAATGTCACCTGAGTCTCATTTCCATACCTGTTTCTTGAGGACAGGGGCTGAGTCTACTTCACCGTAGAACTGGGAACTTTCCCTAGCAACAGTAGACAGCTCCTCAATGAACTATGTGACTATTGTTCCAGAACCAAGCTTCATGAGCATGCGCTTCTTTAGGAATAAGCTTTAGATAGCTATTAAACTTTTTGACTATTTTACATGAAAATGTTCAAACTATCAGAAAAGTATAAAGAATGCCTTTGAATATAACGCATAGTGTAATGAACGCCCCTACACCCATTGCCTGGGTTGAACAAATAGCATTTGCCATATCTGATGGAGCTCCCAGAACTAGGTTTCTCATCTGCTCTGATTGCAGTAAAAGACCATCTTGTGTAGGACATCCTGTCCAGCACTCACAGAGGTTGCATTTGCAGGAGCTAAGCCTCAGCACCTCCAGAGCTGGCCTTCACAGAATTCCGCACAGCTCCCCGAGGGTGCTCGATGTGTCAGGCCGTGTGGAGGGCCCCGAAGACCTTCTCTTTTTAGATGAAGAAGCCATGTCCCCATCCTTGAGACATTCACCTCCAGCCTGGAGTGAAAACAGACAGATGTGTAGACAGACGATTGCATTATGATGTGCTAAGGCTAGCGCTCCGTTCTATGGATAGACAAGCTGAGAACCCGAGAGGTCTGCAGTCTCATCTCCAGTGGGCATCATTAGCTCAAAGTTGAGAAACTCTGACCAGCACCTGGGCCCTGGCTCCAGCTTTGTTGTGACACAGCTGTGGACCCTTAGCAAGGCCCTGTCCCACTCCGGACCCTGGTTTTCTCATCTGTCAATGAAGAAGTCAGGCTGGACTATTTCAAAGGCCCCCTTCAGCTCCCGGTTTCTGGCATCTTCACGGGAAAGTGTTTACCTAGCCTCCTTCCTCCCTCTTATTTGCCTCTCCCCTCTCCTCCCAGCCAGGGCCTGCAGGAATTCCTACGATGGGTTCTAATTCCACTCCGCAGTCACCGTGCCAGGGGTAATTCTCCCAGTCAGGAGTTCCTCTGGTGGAACTAATTCGTGTGCCTATTGCTGCAGTTTCCATTAATTTCCTTTGACCTGTCCTTGGGGGAAGCTCATGATTACTGATAATTCTAGTTAATCCTTTAACTAGAAAAAGGAAACTAACCATCTAATAGGCAGAATGAGGGAACGACTTGGCACACCATCTGCCAAATATAAACCTAAAATATTCCAGTGTTCTCTGGGAGGCCACAGCCATTAACGCCCGAGAGCCGGCTACTGCAAGACCCTGTCTCCTAGCGGTGGGCACACTTCTCAGCCGAGCCAGCGGCAGGCACAGGCGCTGGCAGCCCCCGCCCCTATTCCCTGTCTGCATGCTTGTGACATAATCATTTTACTCGCTAAGGCAGAACAAGTCCGACCCTGTGAAGGGCTTTCTGACATCTCTCGGAGCAGCGGGCCCTCCCCTCTTGCAGAAGATGTCATGGTTTATTAATTCTTTGCAGAAGCAATAAGAACTGGGTATTGGCTTAATTTGGGGGCAATTTACTGTTATGGTAGAAAAATTGGCTCTGTCTCCTTTTATTCAACACAAGGGCCTATAGTTCTTAACCCCTCCTGTGCAGGGCTCATCCCCTTCCCAGTTACCTGTATGACCTTGGGCCAATTATTTAAGCTCTCTGTGCCTCAATTTTCTCAGGATAAGGTCAGGATAACCATAGTATGTATTTCATAGGATTCTTTCAAGTGAATATTAAGTTATTGGGATCTTTTAGGCTCTCTCTTTACTGGCTTTATACTGACACACTATCTATATATATAAAAGCCTAAGTGACCATTTGACTATTCGACTGGTAGCTATGATGTGCACTGACCACCAGGGGGCAGTCACTCTGACCAGTAGGTTAGCTTGCTGCTGGGGTCTGGCCAATTGGGACTGGGTGAGACTGGACAGACTTGCCCTGGATCGCTTCTATGGTCCCTCCCCACTGGTGGGGTCCCAGATTGCGAGAGGATGCAGGCTAGGCTGAGGGATCCCACCAGTGCACAAATCCGTGCACCGGGCCTCTAGTTTTTAATAATCTGTAAATTTCACATAAATTACAGTGTTTCAGCTTCTTATGAAGCAGATCCCTCTACTAAGCAACTAGTGACTTGGAGCACATCCCTGCCCCTCTCAGCGCCTCAGATTCTTCTTTGACACATTGGGGAGGCCTCCAATCCCCCCACAGGGATCTCCAAGGCCCTTCCAGCCCTGACCGTGGGGACACTCCCAGCAGGACCCTGCAGGTGAGGACGGCTCTGGTGGCACAGCTTCCGGAAGCCACGGCACGCTATGTCCATAGTCCCAGGCGGCACTGTCTGGAGCTGAGCAGAAGTGACTCCCTTTAGAAAAGATGTCCTATGCCTGCCCAGGTGTCGGGGTGCTCCTGTCCCATCCTGCATGGGGCTGGGCCCTTCCTTTATGTCCTGTCTGGCCCTGAGGGCTTGAGTCTGTGGTCTGGGGTCCTCAGGCTGGGCTGGGTAGAGAGCCATATACTAAGTTCTGTTCAAGAAAGCTGCTGAGAGGTGTAGCGTGGGTGCTCACCTGCCTAGAGAGCCTGCGGAGCAGTGGATCTCAGCCACAGTGACATGCCCCAGGCACATCTGGCAATGCCTGGAGGCACCTTTGGTTGTCATGACCGGGGTTGGGGGCATATTATAGCCCCTCAACAAAGAATTAGCAAAACAAAATTTCAGTAGTGCTGAGACTGGAAAAGCCTGTTGGAAGCCAATTCAAGTTTAAGAGTCTGGTTCTATGATGGATTTGAGGGTCACCAGAGACTAAAGCATCATCTGTAATCATCTTGTCAGGCCTGAGCCCTGAGGCTTCTAGGAAATGTGGACATTATCTGGGGGTGGATTTATGAACAACAGAGAATGTCATGCTTGGAAGGGAGCTTACAGATCATCTAAGCAAATCCCTCAGTTGTACTGATGAGGAAACTGAGGCCCAGAGGAGAAAGTGTCTTGCTAAGATGACAGTTCGCTCAACTAACAGGTCTGGCACTTTACTTCTGAGGGATTGGAGCGTTGGCATCAGATGCAACCCAGGCCAGGGGTAGGCATCATTCCAGGGGAATGCAGGTGCAGTATCGCCTCCACTGGCTCTCAGCTTCTCCATCTGTAACAGGAAGTGGAGGGGCACAGGCCTCGGCATTTCTAGGTCAGCTGGGGACACCGTCCAGGGCAGTGGTTCTCGATCTCCAGCAGGTGTCAACACCCTTGTTCCAGCACAGCTGCCCTCCCCTCCCTGCATTCCCAATCTAGTAGGTCTGGGGTGGCACCTGAGACCCTGAATTTCTAACAAGTTCCCAGGGGATGCTGATGCAGCTGATCCAGGGACCACACTTTGAGAACCGCAGTTCTGGGAGGATGGGTCCATTTGAGAGATATCTGTTACTTGAAAGGTAGGAGCCTTTGCCTCAGATCGGGCAGCTGCAAATTAGATGGGGGATGTCAGAAGACCCCAACCCCACAATCCTCCACGTTTTGGCCTAGAGTGGGTCTGCGCCCCTGAACTTAGTGCAGTGAGACCCAAACTTCTGTTCCTGGGAAGGCCACTCTGCCCAATGGGGAGAGTCACCATATATCATCTTCCCAATGGGTCACACTTGAGCATGAAAAGAGGCGGTGCTACACGTATGTGGGGGACAAAAGGCATATTCTGGGCCTGTCTGTGGAAAGTTGAGCCATGGGAGGTCAGCTGGGCAGCCAGGCCTCTGCGAAAACGGCTGGGCCCACGTGGAGCCTTAAGCCTCCTTCCAAAGCCTTTTGATGTGGCCACGTTGTTTCCACTGGAATCGTAGGAAGGGAGGGGGCCATGTGGGGGGCCAAAGGCTTCCAAAATACACAGAGCAGAAGCCAGCAGAGCCGTGACCATGCAGGCAGCCCAGGGCCGGCTGGTGGGCGCCTCGGAGGCCAGCTGGGGCCCCTGCTCTGTGCCCTGGGGAAGCTGTGCTGTCACTTGCCATGTACGTCCCCATAGTCAGGGCTGGAAGGGCCTTGGAGATCCTGCAAGGAGGGCTGGGGGCCTCCCCAATTGTGGAAGAAGAACTTGAGGCTCTGAGAGGGGCAGGGCTGTGCTCCAAGTCACCAGTTGGTTAGCAGAGGGACCCAAACCAGGTTTTCCATGATGGAGCTCTGGACCTCCAGAGAGTATGCTTCGGGCTGGGGTAGTTTGGATCTCTCGGGTCTCTCCCTGCAGAGCCAGACCTCGCTTCTATGTCCTGATGCCCGTTCTCTGTGTCCTTGGCTTTAGCATCTTTGAAGGAAGGAGCCCCGTGAACAAACCCCGTCCCAGCAGTTCATCTTGTTTTGGCAACAAGTCCAGCTCAGGGCGGGGCTGCAGCTTGCAGGTGTTTAGCTCAGATGCACATTCCCATTTTCTGCAAGAGCAAAACGAACATGTCCTGAGAGAGCACTCCCCACTTGGCATGCTCACAGACGTCGCCCAATGCTACCCTCCCCACCACGTGGAATCTGGGGCTTAAAAGAACTAACAGATCAGCTGGGAGTGGAGAGTGCACCCAAACCATCCCAGACACTGGCAGTCACTGCCCGGGACCCATTCTAGGCCAAGGACGTTGGAGCCACAGAAGTCAGAGCAGCTTCCATCCGTTTGTCACATGCTGTCTTATGTGCCATTAGCCAGCAGTCCTGAAGTGAGAAAACAGGCCGTCAGCCAGCCCTTGGCAGCTGTGTGCTCTGCTGGCACTGGCTGGCCCGATGCGTGATGAGAGCCTGGCAGGCGTGGGTGGAGGATTGGCGGTGTGACCTATGACCTTTCTAGCTGAGCTCCTTCTGCAACGCGGGGCAATAACCCGGCCTTCCCTGTCCGCTCTCTGGGACGGGTGGGAACCAGGGCATGAGGGTTCTATGGAGGGAAAATGCCACCCAAGAGGATGCTCTTCCCATGTGAGCAGAACCCTGACTTAGCTCGTGCTGTTCTAGGATGGACGGCTGTCTTTCCTTCCTTGGCCTCCTGCATCTCGCTCGGCTCCTCCCCCCAGTGCCGGCCTTGCTGGCTCCCCAGGAGCCCCCCTTATGGCTCCCGAAGGCTAATGTTCACTTCTGTGGAAAATGACAGGTGACAAGTTGCTCCCCGAGACACCCCCCCCCCCCATCAGATAAGCCAGGAGGAAAAGTGAGTTCTTGTAAGAGAGAAACAGCCTGTACTTTGGAAATTAAATATTCCTTAGAGTGGAGCAGGAAACTTCAGATTCCAGCCACGGTTTCCAAGGAAGGCTCCCCAGAGAGACGGCGGGTTCCCAGGCGAGGGCTGGAAGGGGGGAGTGTTGCTCCCAACATCTGCAACTGTCATCCATGCCACCCCACCCCACCCCACATGGGCAATGGGGTCAAGTCCTCGCGCGCCCTGTGGGTGCCCAACGCCTTTCACTCACTCAACAGCCAGAGCGCCAGGCACTTTCTCAGAGGCTTGAGGTTGACTGCAAGGGGGGATGTGAGAAGCACATTACCGCCAGTCCCAGTGCAGGGAAACTGAGGCACAGAAGGGTGAGCAGTTGTGCGATGCCACTGTGAATGTGCTCTTTTCACCCTGTGGTTGTGTGCGCGCGCTGAGTTTTACAGCTCTCAAATTTATGAGGAGAGTCGAGTACCCTAGATCTCTTAATTAAGCAGCCTTCCCCTAGGACAGTGGTCAGCAAACTCATCAGTCAACAGAGCCAAATATCAACAGTACAACGATTGAAATTTCTTTTGAGAGCCAAATTTTTAAAACTTAAACTTCTTCTAACACCACTTCTTCAAAATAGACTTGCCCAGGCCATGGTATTTTGTGGAAGAGCCACACTCAAGGGGCCCAAGAGCCGCATGTGGCTCGCGAGCCACAGTTTGCCGACCACGGCCCTAGGAGAAAGGAAATGGGCTTCCATAGTCTTAGCACCAACATCGATTGCATGATTTACTACCCAAGGCCTACATTTCCCCCCAGATCAGCTCCTCTATAGTGCAAACATCTATCACTTTGAAGGCTGTTCAAACGCCACCTCCCTCCCCCCCACCGGTGCCCTCCAGGCCTCAGCATTTCCTCTGATCTGCCTCCTTACCCCAGAGGTCCAGGGTCAGGCAGAGCCCTGAATGCACGCCCTACTGTAGCCGGACTGGGAGAGAGGGGACGCCCTGAGCCCAGGGCTGGCACGGAGGGGCTGCCCTCACTCGTGTGGGCACAGGGGGCCGGTGCCCGGGACTTCCCCGCAGCCCGCTATGGCTGCTGATGGCTGCCATGAAGATATATGATTTTAATCAGGCCCCTGACAGGTAAAGACCCTAACAACGAGGACAGTTTGTTCTCCCAAACTGTTGAGTATCTAAGCCCAATGTTTACTTTGGAATTGAATGAATAACATTGTTCTGGGAAAGGAAATTAAAAAAAGCAGGCTTGTAATTTACAGTAGAAAGAACAGATCTGGAAGTCTTGTCACCCCCCCTCCCAGGCCCAGGCCCCCCTCCTGAAAACCCTCGCTCTGTCTTTTTGCTGTTTTAAACTTCTAAACACACCACAACCAACCAGCTCATCTTCTCAGCTCTGCCAGGAAAGGTCTCAGCATTGCCAGACTCCCTAAAGCTGCCAAGAGAAATCATTGCTTCAAGGCAAAGGTTTTTTGTTTTTTTTTTTCTCTCCTTTTAAAAATCAAAACCAAATGCCACTGAAATTCCAAATGCTGAGACCCATGCAAAATGTGGAGGGGCGGGCGGGGATGGGGTGGGCCAGAAATTCACCTGCCCCACCCCCACCAGGGCAGGAGTGACTTTCTATCAGAAATAAGGGGGGAAGCCCACCAACGCCCCCGCAAGCCAAACCTCATACCCCTTCACTAAAGAAAGTCGATTTATTATTAAATTCTTGGGATGAGATCGAGGGATAGTTCCTATGTACCCCACATCTAGAAAACTCCCAGAGACTTCCTCTGAAGAGAGACCAGTGCAGGCACTTTGCTAAGGCCTGGGGTGGTGGTAGTCAGCAGTGGACATCCTGGCCAGCCAGGGGGTGCTGGAGACCAGCCTGTTTCCCTCAAACAGATGAAGCCCTCCTCTTCACAGATCCCAGCCCCAAGAATCCTAAAGCTCTCCCTGCACCTTCCCCTCTGGAGTCGCCCCCAAATGGAAGTCAGGAGGAACCAGGCTGTGCACACAGACTGCTGAGCTGGGGAGGGGTCCTCTAGAAGGAACACCCACCCCCGGGCCTGGCCACAGGCTGCAGCAGGGCCCTTGGGCGGGGACACCTACCTCTCCGGTCCTCCTCCAGAGGCCTCGCTGCCCGCCGACCCGCCTCCGATGCCTCAGATTAGCTAATTGATGGGGGGAGACGACTTTGAACATTTCAAGGCCTGGTCAGAGGCCAAGTCTCATTACTTAGCTTCAAAGTCAGAAACTCCATAAAAAGTTCATTGGTGGAGCTGATTGTTCCAGATTGTTCCAACGGAACTGAACCCACCATGGCACCCTGGGCCTCATGTCTTAAAGTGAGGCAAGAACACGTGTGTGGTATTGAGCCATGGGGAGGGGGGGGGGAATGGGGGGCAGGAGCCCCAGACCCAGTTTGCATTATCTTTTCTTTTCTCAACCACTTAAAAATTACAAAAGAACTATAACTGCATTATGCAAAATTTGGAAAAAAGAGAAGAGAAAAAGAAAATATTCCAGAAGCCCATACCTTAATATAATAATCAATAATGTTTATTTCTAAGCATTTTTCTTATGTGCAATTTTTATATACTACTAACCAACATATATATATATATATATATATATATATATATATATATCCCCTTTTTTTCTTTATGCATTAAATTATAAGCATTTCCCCACTTCTTCAAAACTAATATTTTAAGCACCATATGATATTCTGTCCCTGGTAATGTGGAATAATCATTAACATTTAGGTTGTTCATAGTTTCAGATTTTTATAAATAACATGAACATATTTATATTTCCCCATGATTGGTTCTTGAATTTTCTTTTTAAAAGGTGTAACATTTTTTTGATTATAAAAGTCTCTCATTTATTTTTTTTAAAGTGTGGAAAATCTGGGAAAGTATAAAGAAGTTAATAAAAATCACCCATAATTGTTCTGTCCAGAGCCACTGTTAATCTTCGGGTGTATTTCCTTTATATATACACGTGTGTATGTACACACACACACACACACACACACACACACACACGAAACAGGATCATGCTGCACAGAAGTTTTGTAGGTCCCTGGGGCTGGGAGAATAAAATTGGCAGAGGAAATATTATTTCCAGGAGAGATTCAGCGTGGGATATGTGCAGATTGGAAACGGGATGGCATTTTTATTCAGGATGTTCAAGGTGGTGCGGACGTGTCTCCAGCCCCGAGGGCGGCGTGGCTGCCCCCAGTGCTGTGGCCTGGCTCAGGTGTGGGGTCAACGGTAAGGCGTGAGCAAACGCACTTTCCTCATTTCTTCTGACAAGTGCCGTGGAGCCCCTGATTTATTGCCACACTTCACAGGACACTAGTAAATGTCCCATAGTATATTTTGTAAGAGTAATGAAGTCCCAGTAACCCCAGCCCTCCCGGCAACCTCTGCTAATAAATTTCTTTCTGGCGGAGGGTGAGCCTGCCAGGCGCTTGGCAAGAGGCCCCAGGCTGCGGATTAGCAGAGGGGCACTAGGGCTCCCCAGGGCTGCTGCTCTCCTTCTCCAATCTTTCTGGAAGGAAGCGGAGGGCTTGGCTGTGCCCCCCCACCTCCAGGCACCCCTAGGATGCAGGCCCGGTTTGCTCAATGGCCAGCTCTCAGAAGGCAGGAGAAAGATGAAAAGTGAGTCAGGGAGCTGGAAAAGAAGGAGGAGAATCCCAAACCATAATTACCCCTTTCCCTCTGCAGCTCGGGTTACTGGCCGGGGCAGAGGGGCGAGGAGGACTGTTTCTTTTTTGACTACTGTTTCCCTTGAGTTTGGAGATGAACTATGGGATGAAAGAAGACGTTGGGGCATTTGAGATGGGCTGAGTTGAGGGGCCACGGTTTCCTCAGGCGGCAGAAGTGGGGTGGGGCTGGGGTGAGTGGGGCTGGGACATTATATTCCACTGCCATCCCATGCCAACACAGATGCCACAGAGGGCTGGGGACAGGGGATATATTTGCCCCCACCCCCACACTTCCCCTTCCATATATTTGGTTCGAAGCTAGATATTTTTTTACTCATTGTTTTAGTTTAGCCCTCTTTTCAGCAGCACCTGCCAGGGCCCACACCAGGTGCTGAGTAAAGACACAACCTTTGTGGGCATAACCAAAGTCTGAATTAATACTTAGTGGGTGCTTAGGACATGTGCCACACTGTCCCAAGCACATGCGTATTCATTCATGTGCTCCTCACAAAATCCAAATAACTAGGTGTTTTATTATCATCACCTCCTATTACTCAGGCACCATGGTCTCTCTGGTTCCTGAGTCCAGGGCCTCAGGGACCCTGGAATCTTATGCACCCTGAGCATGAAGGCCACCCAGACTTCATGTCCAACAAGCAGGTAATTCTACGAACTAGGAAACCGAGGCCCAGAGAAAAGTAACATGGCAGTGGCGAGGCTGGGATTAGAGCTCCCTCATTCATATTTGAAGAATTCAGTGAAGTGAGAACAGTTTTCTGACATCTGGAAACTTCCTGTGTGTGATGAACTCCACAGGGACCCACCCAACAGCCCTAGAAGGAACCATGAAGAGGGTTAAGGAAAGAAAAGGAACCCCAAACTAGCAAGCTGGGGGATCATTCTAGACTCAGTGGGTGGGAATGAGTTTTTCCAAGTTAAAGACATGTTTCAGTAAATAGAAATTTCCCATGTATGTCATATGGAGCTTACTAATTTCCCCACCCAGATGTGAAGCCTGTGGCATGACCGCCAGGAACAGGGCACCCCCGAGGAATGTCTGCCACAAGCAGATGCTCTGGTGCACATGTGAGAAGCATCGAGCGCCATTGGCTGGGTTCATAGACCAGATTGCTGTGCACACAGGAGCCTCGACCCTGAGCTTCTTCTGGTGCCCCAGCAGGATTTCCAAGCCCTAAACACAATTGCAAGTGCCTGGGACAGACTGCTTGGAGAAGCAAACCTCACGAATAAAATCTGGGGTTTCGAAGTAAAATGCTTGGTCTAATTTGACGGTGGTTGGCTTGTGTGGGGGCACCGGGGCACCGGGGCCTGGAGCTCTGTTTCTCGTTAGAATTTCCCTATGCTCTCATACAGGGAAAACCCGCATTGCAGGCTGGGCCCACTGCAGGACAAGGAAGGTCCCTCAGCTGGCAGTCAGGGTCTTCTGTGTCACCAGCCAGCAGCGCCACGTCATATCTCTGTGATTTGGGCAAGGAGATGTCTTGCAGCCTAGAAGTAGAGGGTGGGTGTTGCAAGATCCTGATGTCACCGATCCTCACAGCAACCCTGGGTGGCAAGTGTGGTCGTGGCCACTTACAAATGAAGAAGAAGAGGCATTAGGGGTTAGGAGACTCACCGAGCTTGGAGGGTAGGGGGGAATGACCCACAGATAGGAAAGGGCCATGCAAGGGTAGCATGCAGAAGGCTGTAGTTATAAACCCTCTCCAGTAGATGGCCTGGCACACTGCTGGCGTAATCCATGTTAGTTCCTCTCTTGGCCAGAGGACAGACGAAGGGGCTGTGTAGTGTGGTGATGGAACACTGGATTCTGAAAATTTGGGGGACCTGGGCTCAAGTCTTGACTCCAGCATTAACTGGGGAACAGAGGCCTTTTCCTCTCTGGGAAATGAGAGGCCTCTCTGACTCTTCCAGACCCATAGCAAGAAGACATGTAGCCATGTGGGCCAGCTTCCTTGGGCGTTGAGTGTCATGCCTGGCTCACTAGCCTTCAGTGAGTATTTGTTGAATTAAGTTGGGCTCCTGCCGGGCTCACAGAGATATTACAAGGCTTACAGAAAATGAGGAGGATGGAAGTCATGCTTGAATTCAGCGGGAGGACTCTTTGCTACCTTCTCAAGAGAACAGGAGGAAAGGAGACGCCAGCTCACCCTTCCTGCATTCTTTGCACGGAAACATGGGCGTGGGGAGCGTGCCCCCAGCAGAAGCAGACACGTTTGTGGGATTTCTCAGCCTTTCATACTTGGACCCCGTCATCATGAGCATTAAAAAATCTGTGCCCTCTCTTGAGTTTTTTGAAATTTCAAAATAAATGAAATAGTGACTTCAAAAAAAAAAAAAATCAATGGTAATTTTAGATCATGCTTTTTCCAAACTTCTCATGTCCCCTGGAGAGTCTGATAAACATGAGGCAGGCACTGAAAAGTGCTATTTTTCATTCAAGGCAGGTGTGGAAATTGAGCTTGTCGGGCACTGCCTGGACTTTAGGTAAGAAGGAAGGCTCCTCTCCTGGAGCTGCCTCTCACTGTGAGACTTTTGGGGCCAGTGGAGTGAGTGTGGCCACAACCTGCCCCGGCCAGCTCCCTGGCCATGATGGAGAAGCTCTGTGACAAAATAGTGTGCCATGCAACATGTGTTTTTTAAAACAAATATATTTTTATTGATTTCAGAGAGGAAGGGAGAGGGAGAGAGAGGCAGAAACATCAGGGATGAGAGAGAATCATTGATTGGCTGCCTCCTGCACACCCCCTACTGGGGGTTGAGCCTGCAACCAGGCATGTACCCTTGACTGGAATCGAACCTGGGACCCTTCAGTCCATAGGCCGATGCTCCATCCACTGAGTAAGATGGGCTAGGGCCAACATGTGTTTTCTGATATTGTTATTAATATGACTATAATTATTTATGACTGTGCTTTTCCACTAGACCAAATTGCTTTTTAATTTTGGCTTTGACTTCTCAGAAGGAGTGACTATAGGCAACTTCAGCGGTGCCTCTTGGCTCATCGTTGATTCTCTTCATTGCCTAGGCCCTAGGTTATTCTTCCCCGCTCTGTCCATCTATTTGAGTCAGCACTTCCTGGGTGTCCGTGACACAGAGGATTCGGAAACAGCCATCCTTGAGGACCTTAGGATTGCCTAGAGGAAAACAGATGGAGACGCATGATAGGTAAATGATTAGGTGCCATTGCATGGTTGAGTGCCTTGAAATGCAGGCTTTCTGTCCAAGGTAACTATTTTTTCAATTTTCTCTTCTGTTCTGTAAGGCCAGAACAAATCCGGCTTAATTACGACCATGGGCAGTTCATCTAACCTCTTTGAACATCAGTTAACTTGAAATCAAGGTTGGGTGTGATGGTGTTTAAAGCCCCTTCCAGGCCTGGCCCAGGGGGCCTGGGGGACACCTGTCAGCACAGGAGTGGGGCCCACCACCCTTGAGGTCTGAAGGTCCTTGTCCCCAAAACCCTCTGGCCCCACCCTGTCTGGCTCCTCCCAATGGGGCCTCCCTGCTCACTACCTGGCTCCTTTGCTTTCCCAACGCCGTGTTTTTTTTTCCTTCTGTCTTTAGGGAAAAAGTGAGAATAGAAGAGCTGGCATTTCCAGGACATTGTGGGTGGCCTGTAAGGGGATAATGAGGTAGAGAACTGGGGGAAGGGGCACACAACTCACCAAACCATTTCACACCACCACAGCCCTGCCCACTGCCAAAGATGATCACCATATTTGCCATGGACTCGCTGCCAGCTGGCTGGGCCCGGCGCCCTGCAGGAGGCCTCCCAGGAGCCCAGAGTGATGCTGGCTGTGAGTGGCAGGAGGATGCGTAACTGATGAGGGCTGCGGAGACCCTTCATCGGGAAGACGATGAAGCGTTCTATGGGGCTGGGGTTCTCATCAGGTCCAGGCAACTAGCCAAGAAAGCCTCCTTTCTCCAGTTCCAACCCCCCTCCCCCAACCCCTGCAGACTGAGAAGCCCCATGGGCCACACCCTGGCACGTACTGGGCACTCACAGTAAATAGCTGCTGCTTAGCATGGCGCCTGGCCACATGGCTGGTAGGTGGCCAGTGAAGGTCAGCTTAATGAATGACTGCTTCAAACCCACAACGTATTAAGCTCAAATAGTTATTAAATGAATAGCAATTGACAAAGCACTTTTTACATGTCACTTATTTTCTTATTGAGATTTATTTATTGATTTTCCTGTCCAGCACTTGTTTCAAAGGCCCAAGGATGATGAGGTGCACTTGAACTGGGACCGAGAAAGCCTGGGACCAGTCACTGCACCTCCCTGTGCTTCCATCGCCCGACTGTGCAGCGGTGATGAAAACAGCACCTGCGGCCTGGCTGGGGATCAAGCCCACGGGTGCGGGGGAGGGACCATTAAAGCGGCTGTGATAGGCGTGAGATGTTCCGCATGGACAATGACCTCCAAGAAGAATGTCTCCCATTCTCTCTGGCCATCCTTTTGTCTGGCATCATCCAGCAAAGCTTTCGCCTCACCTAACCTGCTAACCACCACTATTCCAGCTGCAGGTGATGGGATTCTGAAGGAGTGAGGCCCATTTCCCTAAGCCATCTAAGGTGCAACTTCCATGGTTTTCCTTAGGAGCCCAGCTTAAATGCCTCCCCCTCAGGAAGCCTTTTCTGAAAAAACTAAAGGAGTGAGTGGAGCAAACAGAGCAACCGCAGAAAGAGAACTCCAGACAGAGGGTTAGCAGGGGACTGTTTGGCTGGGCCTGAGTGAGCAGGGAGGGTGGGCAGACAGCTTAGTGAGTGGCCAGGGACTGGTTGCACAGGGCCTCGCGGACCATGGGGGACTCTAGATTTAATTCTAAGTGCAGTTAGAAGTCACTGGGGAGTTCTGCATGGGAAGTGGCATGGCCTGGCTGTTGTGTGGAGAGCAGTCCTGGAGGAGAGGAGAGAGAAGACAGAATTTTCTGGTGGATTGAGTCTGGAGGGCGAGGAAATGACAAATTTGAGGCTCTCAGTCTGAGTACTCAGAAGAGTGGTCAGTCTGGCCTGCTGGAACCCAAGTCCCGCCAACAGTATCTCACAAGATCTCATTCATTCTTTTCTGTCCCCTAGCCACCGCCTTGTTGAAACTCCCATCACTCCTTTGTGGGGTTTCTACAGAGGCTCCTCACTACCAATCAACTGAATTGTTAAAGATTAGCTTTGATTATTTCACTTTCAGGCTTGAAAACTCTGAGGGCCACCTGTACTGTTTATTTATTACTGCGTAACAAAATGCCCAGCAGCTTAAAGGGACACATATTTATTTTCTCGAAGCTTCTGTAGATCAGACATCAGGGTGCAGCTTAGCTGGACCCTCCATCTCAGGGTCACAGAAGGCTGCAGTCACAGTGGCAGCTGGGCTGTGGTCTCATTCGAAGTCTCAATGGGAGGAGGGCCCACTTCCAAGCTCACACATATGGTTGTTGGCAGGACTCAGCTCCTCACAGGCTGTTGGGACTGAGGCCTCAGGTGTCCGTGCTGGCTATTGGCCAGAGATGTCAGTTTCTACATCGAGCAGCTCACGACACGGCACTGGCTTCCCTTGGAGTGAGCCAGTGCGACAGCAAGAGCGAGCACCCAAGAGGGACATCGTGGTTTTCTCTGCAACCTCTTCTTGGCAGTGAGATTTCCCATAGGTTCAGCTTGCTAACCCTTTCTCAGTATTTCTCTTCCCTGATCTGCTCCAGCCTTGAATGGGCCTCTGGCCCTGCCATTGCCCCTGGATGTCCCTACTCTGCTCTCCTGTGCTGTAGCTGTGCCCTTCCCTCATATTTCGGTCACACTTAGTTCAGTTCCACCTGTCTTAGGCATCTCACCGAACAAAGTGCTTTCAGGGAAAAACTCCAAGGGTTACAGTGGTTTCTAACAGTTTCCTCCTCTGGATTCCCACCACCCCTCAGTCTGGGACCTCACGAGGCATCTGCTGTTATGGCGCTCTAGGAGCAGGTCTGCTTTCCCTAAGAGTTGGTAAGCCCCCCGAGGGCAGTTTTGACCCTTCACCTCCTTCCAGTCTTGATGTCACCTTCTTAGCAAGGCCTTCCCTGATCATTCATGTAAACCTCACTTCTGCCTTCTACACACCCAGTCTCCCTAACTCTGCTCAGTCTCCCCCATGGCACCCACTACCTTCTATTCACGAAATCACGTATTCATTTTGTTTCTCCTCTCTCTCCTGACAATAGAGTATAAGCTCCCAAAGGGCAGAGCTTTGGATTTCCTCTGTCCCTGGTGTCCCCCCAGCACCTAGCACAGAGCCTGACGCAAAGTAGGTGCTGCAGAAAGATGTGCTGAATGGATGGCTTTTGAGCAGTGCCCTTGCATGCAGGGGTGCTCTCTAAATGCTCTTCGTTGGTTGCTCGGTTAATTGAGAAAGCCTGCCAAATTAGAGCAAACGCGTTTCCTTCTCTTCTAGAAGGGTCCTTGGACAGACAGCCGAGGCTTGGAGACTCCGATTTCTTCAGAGTGAGCCTTGTTGAGACTGTCACAGCCTTCCTCGCTGGGCTGAAAAATGCCTTTGGAATCAGTGCCGGGAGGCGATGGGCCAGCTCTAAGACTTCCCAAGGAGCCGGAGTCAGGCCTGGCTCCACATCCCGCTCGTCAGCCCCAGCATGCAGAGGAGAGGCCTCTAGCTGCCAAGGACTTTGTTTTATTGTCACTGCAGTTGGCTTCCCTCTGGATGGGAGCTGCCAGGGCAGCAGCCCTCAAGCCCTGGACACCGAGCTGGGGTAATAATAGCAATTCCATAATTCTCACCGGAGCCACGCTGAAAGGAGGAACTGCTGGAGGTGGCTGAGCAAACAGGACCCAGCGGCAGCAGGAGGCGGAGCTGGTACTGGCTGTTCTCTCTCACTTCCTTGCAGACCTGGCAGTGGGACGTGGCTCACGGACCTTCTTCCAGCCCAGTCTCAGTTCAGTTTTTTCCAAAGCTTGTCGCAGAAAGAGGGCTGGGATGTTATTCTTAAGTCTTGGGGAACACAGCAGAGGACTCACAGGTAGGAAATTCTGATACCACCTTGTAGATCTTGCCACGGACAGCCTGCCTCACAGGCGAGAGGGATTGCTGCTCAGAGATGATTTGAACTGCTACTACTGTTATATGTGCCTCTGGCCACTGGAAGATTGAGAAATTACCCCAGAACTGTTGTTACACCCCCCCCCCGGGCTGTGAGACCCCCCACGTGTGTAGGACAGTAAATCTTTGCACCAGCCTGGTCTGAGATAGCCCTGGCTTCTGGTCTTGGAATGGGCGGCCTATGACACACACGGCTGTCTGGGAATCACTGAGCCATTGCAGTACATTCCTGTTCCATATTCAGGGAAAGAAAATAACTGGTGTCCTAAGATCTGCCTTGTCAAAGAGCCTCCCTCTGGTGCCAGAAGGTAAAGCCAGATTTGAGAGCCCAGGAGATTCTCTAACCCAAGTATCCGTCTCAGGCACTGGGCAGGGAGGCAAAGCAGGTAGCTCATGTGAATATTAGATATGTGATTGCACACAATCCCTCCCTCCAAGACCATATTTAAGGCTAAATAACATTCCAGTCTCCCCCCTTGCCCCCCCCTCCACACACACTCTGTCATCACCTAGACCAGCCTTTCATGGAAACCATTCCCTGGCACATGAAGTCTATAAGATGCTTCATGAAAAAGGACTCCTAGGTCTAAAATATATAGGAAATGCTACCCATCTTCTTGGAGATTGACAACACGCTAACCCAGTGGTCGGCAAACTGTGGCTCGCGAGCCACATGTGGCTCGCAAGCCACGTTTTGCCGCTCTATTGACTAACGAGTTTGCCGACCACTGACCTAGACTCTCGATTCCAATAATTACAGTTGTTGTTGTTCCTTATGATTAAGCCCCTATCCAGTGGTCGGCAAACTCGTTAGTCAACAGAGCGGCAAACCGCGGCTCGTGAGCCGCATGTGGCTCGTGAGCCACGGTTTGCTGACCACTGCGCTAACCTATTCAATGCTCTGAAACATTCTGCAATGAACCAATCTATTTCATTTTATTTAACCCAATGTTTCCCACACTTAAACCCTTTCCCTTTATCATTTTTTGATATTCCTAAGTACTGGGGTTCCCCATATAGCTTATTGGGAAACACAGGTTTTGAGGATGAGCTTCCAGAAATGCTAAAGGTTGTTGGGCCTACTTGGCACCACTCAGTCCAAGGCCCTGTGTGATTTTCATTCATGGCCATGCAGCCTCCCAGGGAAGCCCACTGGCCTGGGCAAGGAGCACCTGACGGCTCCAGCTCACTGGAGGGGCCAGCAGCACAGACTTGGAAAATGAAGCCTCTGCTCTGAGCTGTTTTCAGGGGAGTGTTTCCACCATCCATGCAGTCACACAGAGGAGCCCAGGCCCTAGTGATGCATATAGGTTTGGCTTTAGGGTACCACCATCCCTTCCCTTTCAGCACTTTGTCTGGCCCCACTCTCTGGTGCTGCCATTTGCTCACCTGACCAAGGGGAACCTGTGGTTCAGATTATGGATTCTGTTTCCCCTTTGTCCACAAAGGCAACAAATTGTCAAATCACCCGTGTTAGTAATATGACATTTCCCCCTTAGTATTCTAATCTTACAGTTCAGTGAAGATAACAATCATTATAATGTATGTTTGCTACCGGACCTTACTCATTATAGAGACTTCCTGAGTTACCCGAGCACCCCTCCATGTGTGTGGTGCTGCCTTTGGAGGTAATGGATGGTGCCAGGCCTCCTTCTGAGGCTGAAGAGATGTTTGTGCAAGGGATGGACCAGGAAAATCATAGCCCTTCTACTCTAGGACAGGCCTGAATATGGCCTGTTGGGCAGGAAGTTATATTAACAGTTGCTGCAAAGAAGGCAATAACCCTAAGATCTCAGAGGAAGGACTCATAGACATCGTCACAGATCTGAAACTCCAAACTAACCATTGGCTGATTCCATCTGACTCCGTATGTCCACACATTCATATCTTGGGCAGAGAACACTTGATCCGATCTCAGAGGTGACCAGAGGATGCCTGCTAGTTTCAGCAGCATCTTCTTTCCATGGAATTGTCATCTTTCCTCCTTGAAAGAATTTCATTTTTCAGATTTTTACTAATACCTTACCTTCTTTCCAATGGTATGTTTCAGATTTCAGAGGTCCTATGGATACTCTGGCCTTGGTCTTATTTCATTGTCTTTACCCTTTAGACTTTCAGACATCTGATGATTTAAGTTCAGGAGAGGCTAGCATTTTAGTTTACTGCCTTAGTTTCTCTCAGCTTCTTTTGGTAACACACACACACACACATACACACACACACACACAGGGCGGGAGGAGAGAAGCATTCATCCCCCCAAAGTTTTCAAGATGGCAGTTAGTTGAGTGTAGTAGTCAAGAGAGGCCCCCAGGGTGCCAAAACTACTCAATGGAGAAGAAATAGTCTTTTCAGCAAATGGTACTGGGACAATTGGATATCCACATGCAAACACATAAAGTTGGGCCTCTACCTCGCACTATATCAAGACCTAAATATAACCCTGACAGGTGGCTCAGTTGATTGGAGTGTTGTCCAGATATACCAAGGTTGTAGGTTCCATCTCTGGTCAGGGCACAAAGAAGCAACCAATGAATGCATAAATAAGTGGAACAACAAATTGATGCTTCTCTCTCTCTCTGTTCTCCTCTTCCTCTTTCTCTAAAAAAAAAATTAACAAATAAAAAGACCTAAATATAAAACCTAAAACTTTAAAACTCATAGAACAAAACATAGGAGCACATTTTTATGACCTTGGGTTGAGCAAAGCCATTTAAAATATGACACCAAATGCATAAGCCACAAAAGAAAATGACAAATAGATAAATTGAACCTCATGAAAACTAAATATTTGTGCTTCAAAGCACATCATCAAGAAAGTGAAAAGGCAACCCACAGAATGGGAGAAAATATTTGCAACTTACTTATGTGATAAGAGACTTGTATCCAGAATATATAAAGAAATCTTACAACTCAACCATAAAAAGACAAACATTTTTATGAGCAAAGCATTTGAACAGACATCTCTCCAAAGGAAAAAAAAACAAACATGTAAATGGCCAATAAGCACATGAAAAGATGCTCTCATTAGGGAAATGCAAATCAAAACCACAATGAGATACCACTTCACATCCACTATGATGACTATAATCAAAACAATGAAAAATAATGTTAGTGAGGATATGGAGAAATTTGACCTCATACATAGCTGGTAAGAATGTGAAATGGTGTAGCTACTTTGGAAAACAGTTTTGCAGTTCCTCAAAAAGTTCAACATATAGTTAACACATGACTCAGCAACTGCATTCTTAAGAGAAAAGAAAATATAGGCCCATACAAAAACTTGTACACAATGTTCACAGTAACGTTATTCATAATAGCTCCAAAGTAGAAACAAACCAAATGTCCATCAACTGATGATTGAATAAACAAA
Organism: Plecotus auritus; assembly: GCF_963455305.1. Lineage (NCBI taxonomy): Eukaryota > Metazoa > Chordata > Mammalia > Chiroptera > Vespertilionidae > Plecotus > Plecotus auritus. The sequence continues at coordinate 89,536,723 of NC_137775.1, read as the reverse complement.
AATGGTATATCTATGGAATGGGATATTACTTAGTCATAAAAAGAAATGATGTATTCATAGATAATACAACATGGATGAATCCTGAAAACATTATGCTATGTTACAAAAGCCAGTCACAAAAATTTGTATATTGCATGTTTCCATTTATATGAAATGTTCAGAATAGGCAAATCCTGAAAGTACACAGGTAGTAGATTAGTGATTGCCAGGGGCTGGAAGAAGGGGGGAATGGGGAGTGTCTGCTAATGAGTATAGGGTTTCTTTTGGAGGTGATAAAAATGATCTGGGATTATATAGTGATGATAATTGCACAACTCTGTGAACATATGAAAAACCACTGAATTGTACACCTTAAGAGGGTTGATTTTATGGTATGTAAATTATATTTATTTCAATAGAGCTGTTTAAAAAAGAGAAAGAAAGGAGGTCTTGGAGCCAGACTGCTTGGGTTCAAACCCCAGCTCTTTTGGTTACTTTATCTTTTGATAACTGTGTAACTATATAATCTTGGGCTAGTCATTTATGCACTCTGTGCCTCAGTTTTCTCATGTGTAAAATGGAGATAATGGTAGTACCTTTTTCATAGGGCTGTAAAGATCACGTAAATTAATGAAATGGTTCTGGCACAGAGCAAGCATTGCATACAAATTTGCTGTTGTTTTAATTATTAATGACCTATGTCATGAGGACCAATGATCCCAGTCATCTGTACATAAATCAAGGGCCAAAGAAGACTTGTCAACAGGGAGGGTTTGGTCCAGGTTGATGTCTATAAGCAGGGCCATGGCTTGGAGATCTGGGTAGCTCCTACGTTGAAAGAACCACTCACAAAACTTGTAGAGCACTTAGTACATCCAAACATACATAAATACAGAGTTTGGCTCCAGGTTTTTGGCTGGAGTCCATCGAGAGTTATGAATTCCTCTTTGAACAATGGCAGCTATTATTAAAATCTAGAGACTTTGAGTTGGATGTTTTCTCCAGCCCAGACACTGATTCAGAGCTGCAACATTCTAAATAGCAAGGCTAGAAATTGATGCCGTTTTGGAGTTGATTTATTGAGAGGTTTCTTGATTTGGGTCAGGTTCCTACAACATTTGGAAAGTGACGACTATAGCATCACTATTTCCCCCAAATGACCAAAATTATAGCCGGTAACTTGAGGCCAGTAAATTTCCCTGCAGCAGATGTTAAACTCTTTTAAAAGATGATTAACAATGGGAGACTTGGGCTCTATGGCAGAGCAACCAATCGGGTGGTGTTGCTCTCAAGTCAACGTGTGAGGTATGGGGCACATCCAGCCCCCAAAAGCGTGATGGGGAGCCCAGGTTGGAGACTGTAAGAACCCACAGGTTGCGGTGTAAATCAAGCCTGCGGTCCTGGGTGGCTGGACATGCGGTACTGTGACAAGAGACCTAGACTGGGTGTTTGGAGACCTGGGCTTAAAGCTTGCTTCTGCCAGCAGTGTGACTGAGGGCAAACTATTTCCCTTCTCTGGGATACAGTTTCCCCATCCTTTAAAACAAGAAGGGACCACATTTGGTGGTCTCCAAGGTAATTTGTGAGTTTTAGACTGATTTGTTCTATTACTTAAGAAGAATGAAAGTAAATCATTTGTTAACCTCCAAAGAATCTGTGATTCTTAGAGGAAGCAACCACAAAAGAACCAAGATGGGTTATAGAATTATGATGATGCTTGCTTCACAACACCACCGCCAAAAGTGTGGGAATGAAAAGGCATGGGGATGGATCCAGAGAGGCTGCTCCTGGGACACCCAAACCATGTTACTGGGACCAGATGCAAATGTTTGCTGGTTGAAAACAAGGCTCCATCAAAGTTCTCTTGAGAAATGCTACGTAGCTTTTATTCATCTGTCCAGCAGTTAAGTTTCCACCTATTCACTTCTCCTCCCCTTTCCTAAAGGTTTGTCATCCACTCGTGAGATTTGTGGATCAGCTACTCAATGTGTATACTTACACAGATTCACATGTACACACGTGTGTACACAATTGGTAGGTAGAGTTGAATGGTGTTCTAATTAACTTATCCAATGCAGGTGTCTTAGGATCCATTCTTTATCGGTTCCAACCTTTCCAACCATGCTCCCAGCTCAAAGTGACTGGAGAGTGGGAAGGGACCACTGAGATCCTTTAGGAAAGTCCCAGAGGGTTTTTGACTTTTGCATTCCTTCATATCTTCCTCCTACACTAAGGGGAGATTGCTCAGATTCTGCACCTCATAACACTTCAATGATGGGGCTTTGGGAACTTGAGTCCTTCCAAACTCTTTCTGCCATGTTGTAAGAAAACATAACACACTCCTCAGAAGAATCATCCATCCATCCACTCATTCAATCAATATTTATTGAGCACTTACTGTCAAGTTTGGTGCTAGTCCTGGAGACACAATGCTGAGCCAATAGTTAGGAAAGAGCTTAGGTTATTCTAGGAGATGAAAGAAGACCAATGTGAGAAGTGCCTTAGTTCGTTCATTCAGTCTATTATAACAACACTAGAGACCTGGTGCATGGATTCGTGGAAGGGTGGGGTCCCTTGGGGTGGCCTGCGGAGATCGGGCCCCAGATCACGCCCCCAGCCTTGCAGCCGCAGCTTGTGCCCCCAAGCCTCACAGCCCCGTAGCCCTGCCTGGCACCCCGCCTTGGCCTGGCGCTGCCCCCTCACCTGCTTCATCATCCCGCCTCAGTCCTGCTCTTGTTAAGGCCCATCGGGGCTGGCAGTACCTCCACTGCCACCCGCTGCCAGAGCCACATCACCGACGCCCGCCATGTTCCACTCTGCCCCCTGGTAGTCAGCGCACATCACAGTGAGCAGTCAAACTCCTGGTATCCCTGTCGAACTCCCAGTCCAACGACTGCCCAAGGGGACAATTTGCATATTAGGCTTTTATTATATAGGATACCTCAGACTAGACGGCTTATGAATAAAAAACATTTATTTCTCAGACTTCTAGAGGCTGGAAGTCCAAGATCAGGGTGTCAACATGGTCTGATGAGGGCCCTCTTTTGGGTTGTAGACTTCTTGTTGTGTCCTTGCCTGGTGGAAGGTCAAGGGAACTCTGTGTCTCTTTAATAAGAGCACAATCCCATTCATGAGGGTTCCACCCTAAAGACCTAAGCACCTCCCAAACACCCCACCTTCTAATACCATCACATTGGGCATGAAGATTTCAGCCTATGAACTTGGGGGTACACCAACATTCTGACCACAGCAAGGAGCAATATAAGTATGTGTGTGGGATAGTGATATGGAACAAGTCTGGAAAGGTAGGTAGGGCTCAGGCCATGCAAGGTCTAGGCATCCCAGAGTTCACTTTACCAACCCACACTTCTGAGGGAAGTGGACACAGAAAAATATGTTGAGGAAAGCCATGTGGCACTGGGGTAGCCCATGGTCATTTCCTGGATTCATCAGATTGAATTCTTAAGTCAGTTTTAAACACAATAAAACAGCTTTTTAATAAAGTGAGTTATTGAACTCACATAAGAAATATTGAGAAGAAGACAACATAAGCTTTAGATTCAGACTTGAATTCGAACCTGGGCTCTGCTAATTGCTGGGTGACTTTGGGCAGGCTACCTAACTTCTCTGGTTTGAGTTTCTGTCATCTGTACAGTAAGGTCAGCAGTGCCTATCTCATGGGCTTCTTAGGAGGTGATACGAAAGACCATGTCTGCACTATCTACAGTTCCCACCAAGCTCTGCTCTATCACATAAACACCTACATATAATGGTTGCAATAGACAGAATCTAGTCTGGCTAGTTTGAGCAGAAAAATGATTGTAGTAAGAGATAGTGACTAACTCCCAGACTCGGTGGGAAAGCTGGAGAAACACACACAGGACCAAGCTTCCAGGACACTCCTGGAATCATGCTGCAGAACTGACCCTAACTGGAAACTGCTTCCCTCACAAATGACCTAGAATCACTCCACCTCTGCCATCACCCACGCCAATGAGAATGGAAATCCCCAGTCTACAGAAGTTTCTGGCCTTAACTGGTGATCGTTGGTTCTAGACAACATTCTGTTCACCAAGTAATAAATACCTAGAAGCCCCTGCTATTTCTGGCCACAAAAACTTTGAGCTACCACTGTTAGCTCTTCTCAAGCTGAGTCATCTGATTCTCCACAAACTGAGTTTGGGGTGGCACATTCTCTAACCAAAATTTTTATTTTTCTATACAAATTATTGATGTCAGTCTGTCTTAGAACTCCTAATAATCTCACTTTTTCAACCTCTAGTAGGAAATAAAGGTTAATAGTACCATGAGGGCTGTTTTTCAAGCAGCTACTCTCTCTTCTCTTCCTCTTTCTCTTCCATTCCCTTCCTCCTTCTCCTTCTCCTTCTCCTTCTCCTTCTCCTTCTCCTTCTCCTTCTCCTTCTCCTTCTCCTTCTCCTTCTCCTTCTCCTTCTCCTTCTCCTTCTCCTTCTCCTTCTCCTTCTCCTTCTCCTCCTCCTCCTCCTCCTCCTCCTCCTCCTCCTCCTCCTCCTCCCCCTCCCCCTTCCCCTTCCCCTTCCTCTCTTCCTCCTCCTCCTCATCCTCCTTCTTCTCCTCTCTCTCCCCCCCCCTCTCCACACCTCCACACACATGCATACACACACATCTTCTGTCTCTCACTCTTTATTGTTTTTTTTTTTTTTTTTTTTTTTTTTTTTTTTTTTTTTTTTTTTTTTTTTTTTACCATTCTTTATTGCTTTAAAGTCAAATAAAACCACAGACTTTTACTTCTTGAGAAACCTTCCAGATCACGGAATCTAACCCTACATCTAGCCCAGAGCAGGGCTGTGGGGCTGTGGCTTGTCTGAGATCACTCAGCAAGCTGAAGACCCTTGTGACCAGAGGAGATGGAATCAGAGGCTCTACATTCTTGTTTCAGCCTAGCTACTAAGAGGCTGGACCCTTGACAAGGCACTTCCTATACTAGTCAGGACTCCAGGCTGTAAGTGAAAGAAGCCCAACTGGAACTAACAATAGCAAAAAGGGACTTTACTCATTCATGCACTCTGGAAATGCAGGGGTGGGGCTGGGGAAGGTAGCAACCAGGGACTTGCAGTCACCAGAGGTCTTCTTTGGCTTTTGCTCTACTTTTTCCTGCCTCAGATGAGATTTCTCCACACACTGGGGCCATGGCTGCTGCCTAATCTTGACTCACATTTCCCAGATTTTTCACTGAAAAGGAAAGGGCTTCTTTCTTCAGCTCTAGCTTTAAAGGGCCTTTGGTCATGTGATTGGCCCTTGGGCCCTCCTGGACTCCTCAGGTCCTCAAGTCTATTGTCTAATATTTAGTTTGCATTCCCAGCCATCTTTTTTTCTCTTTCTTTCTTCCTTCCTTCCTTCTTTTCTTTCTTTCTTTCTTTCTTTCTTTCTTTCTTTCTTTCTTTCTTTCTTTCTTCCTTCCTTCCTTCCTTCCTTCCTTCCTTCCTTCCTTCCTTCCTCTCTCTCTCTCTCTCTCTCTCTCTCTCTCTCTCTTTCTCTCTCTTCCTTTCTTTCACTTTGAACCTTTCTGTGTCCTTATGTTTTGGGTGTATTTTTTATAAGCAGCATGTAGTTGATTTTTTAAAAAATTCCAATCTGATAATCTCTGTCTTTTAAGTAAGGGGTTATTTGTTTTTTACATTTATTGTTATTGCAGACATATTTGGACTTGTTTCAGTCTTTTTACTTTGAACTATTTGTCTTGTCTTTTCCTATGATTCTTTGTTTTCCTTTTTTTTCCTCCCCTTTTTGGATTAAGTTTGTTTTCTTATTCCATTCCCTCAACCTCCCACTGATTTGGATGTTGTAAATGCCTTCTATTATTTCATTTTTATTTTATAATGCATATTAAAAGATTTGAAGTTAATCAACATCTTTAGCCTCTTCATAAATAATACAAGAGCCTTGCATGTTATTGACTTTTGAGCACACCTTCCAGACTTATATGCATTTATATTCAGTATATAATTCTGTCTCTTTTTGTTTCTCCAATAGATACTATTATAATTTCGCTATAAAAGTGTTTGGTTGGATTTATGTATATGATTATTAATCTCTTTGTTCATCAATTCTTCTTTCATCCTAGACCTTCTATCTGGGATTATTTTTCTTCTTTCTAAAGTATGTTCTTTGGAACTTTTTCTTTAAACTAATGGCTTGTTGGGTTGGTTATTTTTTTTTTTTTTATATTTTATTGGTATTTTACAGAGAGGAAGGGAGAGGGATAGAGAGTTAGAAACATCGATGAGAGAGAAACATCGATCAGCTGCCTCCTGCACACCTCCCACTGGGGATGTGCCCGCAACCAAGGTACATGCCCTTGACCGGAATCGAACCCGGGACCCTTCAGTCCGCAGGCCGACGCTCTATCCACGGAGCCAAACCGGTTTTGGCGAGGGTTGGTTATTTTTATATCAGAAAATATCTTTACTTCACCCTAGTTCTAAAAGATAATTTTTTCAAGTACACAAATCTAGGTAGACAAAGATTTTCTCTAATCATTTTGAAGATTATTTCTATACTAGAAGCCCAGTGCATAAATTTGTGCATGGGTGGGGTCCGGCTGGCCCGCCCTGATGGGGGCCTATCGGGCCAGGCAGGCCAGGGGGAAGGGCCAGGGGAAGTTGGCAGGCTGGCCCTGCCCCTGTTTGGGGTGGGGGGTGTTCGGGGGCAGGGCCAGCTGGGGGGAGGGGCCATGGGTGGTTGCGGGGCAGGGCACTTATTGGGGCCCTGATTGGGCCAGTTGGCTGCTGCAGTGTGCGTCATGACGATGGGTCATTCCAGTTGTTCTGTTGTTCTGGTCGCTTGACTTTTATATATATAGATTTGCTCTTGAGAATTATGCTCTCTAATTTTTATGCCTTTTTGATAATCAGCCTTCTCTTTAGCTGCTTTAATATGTTTAAATATCTTTAAATCTTATCTTTCTTGTTGATGTTCTATGGTTCACTATCATATATCCAGGTGTGTGTGTGTGTGTGTGTGTGTGTGTGTGTGTGTGTGTGTGTGTGTGTTTAAATCTTGCTTGATATATTTTGTGCTTCTTGTATCTGTGGATTCAGACTTTTTATCAGTTCTAGCAAAAGTGAGGCCATTATCTCGTTGACAATTGCCTCTTCCCCATCTTTTTTTCCTTCATTCTAGAACTCTGATTAGAAATGTTAGCCGTCTTTATTCTTTCTTCCTCATCTTTTAACTGCTTCTGGTCCCTATTGGACTTCCTTTGCTTTGGACTCTTGCACAACTTCTAATTTATGCTATGAAATTGAATACAAGCATTATTTCTTTGTGTTAGTCCTGTCTTCTTAACTAGACTAGAAGCCCTTTGAGGACAGTGTACCTGTCTTATGTGCCATTTGTATTCCCACCGCACTTGGTCCAGTGCTTGACATAATAAGTGCTCAATTAATACCTCATCACTGCAGGCCTGTTCATTCATGCTCCCAAATTGCACCCTAGCCTGAGTCTTACACTGTGGCCTCTTAGGAGCCAGATGAGTACATTGGACCAGGACACTTGGGGGTATAGTGCTTGGCTCCAGGGGCCTTGGTGGACTTCCCAGGATTTCACCTTTCACCTTCATCATCTTCCAGCCCCTGTGTCATTCGAACTCACATCTTGTCATTTCCATCTGGTATTTTCAAGCCAGTCCTGTTTGGCTGCCACCCACAGTCCAGAGATACAATTCCAAGGGCAGACCTTGGAGCTATGTGGGAAAGAGTGCAGTTTAAGTTGGAAATGTCAGGGCTGTGTGGCCCTGGGCTCTGAGCCTCAGTTTCCTTTCTGGAAAACGGGAATGATGTGGTGGCGAACAATAACTGAAATAATGAAGGTGAAAGTGCTTACCAAATGCTGGGTACAGTGATTGTCTGCAAAACAGCATTGAACGATGGCCATAGCCATTAGACACAGGAAACATGGAACATAGTCCATATATCAGCTTTGGGGAAAAGTTAAATTATATTATTCAGCCTGGTTTTTAAAAGATTACTTTAAGAAACTCTATCAATCTGACTTCAATCAAAAAGTGCTGAAAGGAAAAAAAAATCCCAGATCTTTTTTTTTCTGGGTTGCAAAATAAAAATTAAAAAAAAAGGGGGGGTATTGAGTGGTTTATTTAAAACTCTAAGCGCCTTGAAACTATTTGAATTCCTGCTTCCCCTTTAAATCATGGTGCTCCTGAGTTAATGGGTAAGATTACAGTCAGGAAGAATAGGGTAACAGGAAATAAGGGAGAGGATTTAGAACATAAAAAGTGTCAGACTTCAGAACTCCAAGAATGCTGCATTTCTTCTCAGTCCCAGCATCCTGCCCCTTAAGCCTTTGGTGAGGCCACCCTGAATTTGCAAGGATCATCTTCTCTATTGCAAACTGTTGAAATCAAAGCCACACGAATGCCTTGCTGCTCCACCCCGTGACCACCCTCCAGCTCTGTTCCTGCTCTCTTTGGAGTCTGGCGACACTGGAATCTTGAAGCCTCTGTAAGAAGCAGTTTCATCCTTAGACATTCTTATGGCAGCAGAGATAGAAGGGGTGATGTTTTTACAATAAATGTCTCTTGTCTTTTTTTTTTTTTTTTAAGTGAGTCATTGTTACAGACATGGGGTCATTTCTTCTCAACCCACCTAATGCTCTGTGAGGAAAGAAGGAGAGACTACATTTCCATTATATAAACGGGAAAATTGAGATTTGCTCAGTGTCACACGGCTTGCAAATAGCTGATATGGAACGGTAGCTCAGGTTTCCATCCAGGACCATGGGGGCTGGGGCAGTTACAGCACCACCGCCCATGGAAAATGACCCCAAGATCACGGGCCTCTCAAACATTAAAGAAATGTCTTTAAGAGAAGCCATTTCTTCAGCAAGAACACCGAGGCCTGAACACTTACCCATGGGCCTACCCACAGGGGGTCGTTTCCAAGACTGGGTTTTGTGACTTTTATTCTACGTTCACAATGAATTTAGTGTTGCAGATTCTGATTCTTTTAAAAAGCAGAAATCCTTATTTGGTGTTTCTGTTAACTAGAGGATTTAATTAGCAATTGAAACTATGTGTTCAGTCACCGAACTCTCTCCATTCTACAAAGCACTTTCACATCCTTCTTTGTCTTATTCGGTCCAGACACCTCAGTGCAAAGTGTGCCAATTACCCAGGATGTCACCCCCTTGACAGAAGCCCGTGTTCCATGGGTATTACTACAAGTGCTCTCATGTCACAGATGGAGAAATTGAATCACAGAAAGAACTTTCCTAAATAGAGTTGACCCAGAAGTAGAGTTGCTCCTTTCTCGCTCTAAATCACTGCCCATGTCCTGTGCCACTGGATTCTTCTGGTGGAAACACAGATAGATCATGAAAAGACCCTTGCTTTACTAGGGATTCAGGAGACTTGGGTTCAAGTTCTGCTGTTGATACTAACTAGCGGAGTGACCTTGGTCAAGTCACTTTTCCTCTCTGATCCACTTACTTTTCTCATCCATGAAACAGAGGGGGGTGGGTTTAGTATCTACCTGAGAAAATATGTGATTGTGCTAAGTTCAATGCCTGTCATGTTCTATAAACATCAGCTGCATATTTCTAAGAGTTAATTTTCTTATCCCTAAAAGAGGGATAGTAGTTCCTGCCTGCCTTCTTGATACGGTGGTTAAGCACCTCAAATGGGATTGTGGATATAGACTAACTTAGGGAAATAATTGGTAATATGCTTAATTATGAGAGCTTTATTAGTTAAAACTGTATGGAAATTGCTGATGTTCATTTATAAGTAGGATCCTGGACACATATTGGCTTTTGCTCATGCTCCTCTCACACCAGAAGATGTAAAAGTAGCACCGTTTTGCAGACAGAGCCATTGAGGGGTGGTTTGCTGGTGTCAGCGCAGAATGTAGGCGTGGCGTCTTACACAAGTGCCCACAGAAAGGCATGAGGAGGCAGGAGTGTGCACTTTCTCCCCGTCAGGGAGCGTTCAGAGAAGGGCAGTGTGTGTGCTGGGTCTTGACGGGTCGGTAAGATGGATACATGAAAACAGTAGAGGACAATGCCAGGCTGGGGAAACACCGGGGCACAGGCGAGGAGACGGGAAAGCAGCAGAACTCGGGAGAGACTGCAAGTCCTCTCATTCGACCGGAGCAAAGGATGGGGGAAAGTAAAATTCATCAGAAAGTGTCTGGATCAAAAAAGCCCAGGCTCTAGACCAGTGGTTCTCCACCTTTCTAATGCCGCAACCCTTTAATACAGTTCCTCATGTTGTGATCCCCAACCATAAAATTCTTTTCGTTGCTACTTCATAACTGTAATTTTGCTACTGTTAATGAATCGTAATGTAAATGTCTGTGTTTTCCAATGGTCTTAGGCGACCCTGCTAGCGGTTCTCAGGGTCACCTAAGACCATCGGAAAACACAGATATTTACATTACGATTCATTAACAGTAGCAAAATTACAGTTATGAAGTAGCAACGAAAAGAATTTTATGGTTGGGGGTCAGCACAACATGAGGAACTGTATTAAAGGGTCGCGGCATTAGAAAGGTTAAGAACCACTGCTCTAGACCGTCAACAGAATGGACTAGAAGTTTCTGTGAGTGTGACAGGAGGGAGCCCAGTCTAAGGATCAGATCTAAGAAGAATGTAATCTCAAAGGTTCAGGAGGCATCTTTATACCACTAAGGATGAAACTTGGGCGACTGTCCCTTTGGTTTACCAAAACAGGTAGGTGAGTTTTCCCCTATATTACTATTTTTAATAAAAAAAAGTAGGTTCAGATAACAGTAAGTCCAATAATAAGTCCAATAATTAGGCCCAGTTATAATAGTTGCTAACATTCATTGAACATTTCCTACATGGCAGGTGCCGTTTGAGTAGTTGTATTAATTTCCTAGCAACTGCCACACACTGGGTGGCTTAACATAACAGACATTTATTCTCTCACAATTCTGGAGGCCAGGAGTCAAAATTCAAGGTGTCAGCTCTGAGGGGAGAATACTTGCCTGCTTCTTCTGCCTTCTGTGGCTTCACATGTGCCTTGGCTTATGGATGCATCACTTTAGTCTCTGCCTCTGTCTTCACACGGCCTTTTCTGTGTGTCTTGTCATTGGATTTAGGGTCTGTTCAGGCAATCTGGGGTGATATCACCTTGAGATCCTTAACTTAATTCTATCTGCAAAGACCTATTTTCCAGATAAATTTATGTTTACAGATTCTGGGGATTTGCATGTAGTCATATCTTTTGGGGACCTACCATTCAGTGATTTACATGAATCATATAATCCTCAAAGGGTGTTTCTCCTATGGGGTAAGTAATGTCATTTTCCTGGTTTTATACATGAGGACACTGAGGCTCAGAGAGCTGAAATAACTTACTCAAACGCACATGGCCAGGAAGTGGCAGAGCTGGGAGGTGGACCCCAGTGGTCTGGCTCAGGGCTCTGTATACTTCTAACCATCATGTAATTCCACCTCTTCTTGATGTTGAAGAGAGAACGCATTCTGGGTGATAAAGAAACCCGGAATTTGGAACCTTTCCTTAGTGGATGGGAGTGGGGGGGGGAGGGACGGATGCTGGGTCCTAGAAAAGAGAGAAGATGTGACCAAGGGGACAGAGCTCTGAACAGATGCAGCCAGGCCTAAGGAGAAGGGCACAGCCCACAAAAGACTGACCGTGTGTGTGCACGCATGTGCACCCGTGTGCTTGTGTGCTGGGTGTCTGGGTGGATATCGCATCAAGGCCCTCTGGAGCAGTGAGGTCTCATGCTGGCTAACATGTTGGGTCCTGAGTTGATGTTTCTCCCCTTCATCAGTCACACATGGCAGGTGTGGATCTGTGGTTTCTTAGGGAAAGGAGGAGGAGCCATGGGGGTCATATGGGGCTCAGAAAGAGGATAGAGGCCACAGGAGGGGTGACCCTGAGGGTACCACTACCCAGGAGCCTCTGGGTCTTGGGGACAAAGTTGCTGACCCACATTCACTTGGGATGAGACTGGAATCACTTAGTTGGCTGTCAGAGGAAGGCCAGGGGGGCCCAGGCTGCTGGAGGTCAGAGAGGGAGGATGGCCTGGGATGTGGAGGGAGGGTGCTCCTCCCTCACGTGCCGAACGAGTCAGCACCCTCCCAGGAAGTGTGGTGGGGACTTGCCCACAGGAGAGGAAGCAGCCCCTCACAGCTGGCCATGGGGGCCGTGGGCAGCTGCAGGGAGTCGGGGTCGGGGTAGGGGGAAGGAGGGGAAGGTGCCCTTCTCCACCCATTCCTTTTTTCTTCCCCAAGGCTATTCTGGGAAACAGGCCAGTTCAGGATCCTTTGGAGGCAAGGGGTGCCCTGTGTGAGGCCCGAGGACCAGGGAGGTAGAACCAGAGAAATAAGACCTTGGGGACTGTGCCTGGTTCTAGGTGTGTGCTAGACAGAAGGGTGAGTGGCAATAAAGCCATTGAGATGCTGCACAAAACTAAACATGGTAGAATAGAGATGTCCAAGGAAGGCTCTGCCCCAAAGCTGCCCATCATTCTTACCAGGCTGTTGTTTGGGGTGTGCCTGCTTGCTAGCCACATCCTTTATGGTTAAGCCACTTAAGTGCTGGTTCTGTGTGTTCTCTTTCTGTATTGTTTTCAATGTATTTTTAAATAGATAAGAAATATAGGATTCAGAGATTTAAAAACATCAAAGGTATTCAATAAAAGTGTACTCTCCCACTCTTGTCCCATCTGCTCAGTTCCCATTCCACCTGACAGGGAACCATGTGGCTAGTTCATTATGTCAGTTCATATTTTATTTTGGAAATTTGCAAGATGATTGAGATATGCATTCTTTTTATCCTTGTTTTTCTCATGGATAGTGTCACGCTAGTTAGCATCCTGCTTTTTTTTACTTAATACATCTTGGAAGTATTTCTATCCAATAATGAAGAGTATAAAGATTGCTTTATCTTGTTAACAGATATATAGTACGTATTCCATGGTAAGGAAGTACCACCATTTATTTAACCAGTTCCCCATTGATAGACATAAGTTGTTTCCAACCTTTTGCTATTACACAGAATGATGCAATGCATATCTTCTACACATGCCATTTTGCATATTTTCAAGTGTACCTGAAAGATAAATTTCTTCAGGTGGAATTGCTGGGTCAAAGGGTACATACATTTTACACTGTGATAGGTGCCAAATGGCCCTCTAAAGGGGTTTATTGTGACAATATTATTCCTATCAGCAGTATATAAGAGCAATATTTTCTGTACAGTTTTACCAACAGACTGCATGTTCAAACCTTCAGACTTTGTTATTCTGATAGAGAAAAGTAGAATTGTTTTAAGGTACATTTCACTTACTATGAGTGAGATTGTACATATTTTTAATGCTTATGAGAGATTCGTAGTTCTTTTAAAATATTTTTATGATTTTTAGAGAGAGAGGAAGGGAGAGGGGGAGAGAGAGAAACATCAATGCATCAGTGTGGGAATGGAACATCGATCGACTGCTTCCTGCACGCCCCCTACCTGGGATCGGGTCCCGAAATTTGGGCATATGTTCTGACCTGGAATTGAACTGGCAACCTTTTGGTGTATGAGACGACAACCAATCTGAAACACCCTGGCCAGGGTGATTTTTAAAAACTCTTTGTTCCTCTCCTTTGCCAATTTTATACTGTTACTAGAGGCCCGGTGCACGACATTTGTGCACTGGAGGAGGGGGTCCCTCAGCCCGGCCTGCCCCCTCTCACAGTCCGGGACCCTGCAGGGCATGTCCACCTGCAGGCTTAGGCCAGCCCCCACGGGTCCTTAGTGCTGCCGCAGAGGCAGGAGAGGCTCCCACCACCACCGCTGCGCTCACCAGCCGTGGGCCCGGCTTCTGGCTGAGCAGCGTTCCCCCTGTGGGAGCGCACTGACCACAAGGGGGCAGCTCCTGCATTGAGCGTGTGCCCCCTGCTGGTCAGTGTGCGTCATAGTGACCGGTTGTTCTGGTTGTTCTGCCGTAACAGTTGCTTAGGCTTTTATTATATAGATTGGTCTATTAATTTGTAGGAGCTCTTTATTTAATATATAGATCAGCTTTTTGTCAATGAAATAAGTTGCAAATGTTTTTCCCCAGTTTGATATCTACACTAATAAAAGAGAAACATGGAAATTACCATCATTCCGCTACACTACCAACCAGCCAATCAGAGTGAGTATGCAAATTAACCTGAAAACATGGCGGCAGCCCCGCCCCCCACCGCTCTGGGCCTGTGGGGGTTGGAAAAGTCTGGCACCAGCGCCTGAGGCTGGCTGCAGTCCGGGAAGATGAAGAAGCCACCTGCCCTGTGATCCCAGGCCGCAGACAGCAGCAGAAGCCTCATATCCGCCTGCCCCACGTCCTGGGGGAGACAGAGAAACCGGGCCCCAGCGCCTGAAGCTGGGTGCAGCCCGGGAGACAAAGAAGCCGCCTGCGCCGTGATCCCAGGCCACAGCCAACCGGAGAAGTCACCCATACTGCATCCCAGGGAAGACGGAGAAATTGTCCATCACCTGCGGTCCAGGTGTCAGCACCTGCGGCTGGCTACAGCCTGGTAGATGGAGAAGCCTGCAGTCCCAAGCACCAGTACCTGTGGCTGGCTGTGGCCTGGGAGATGGAGAAGTCACCCACCCCGCAGTCCTGGGTGCCAGCACTTGAAGCTGCAGCCCAGGCGAAGCCACCTGCCCACCATCCCCTGTGGCTGCAGCCAGCCTGGCACCTATGGCTGACGAGAGGGAGGGAAGCCTGGATCCCGGGTGCCTGTGGTCGGCTGGAGGAGGGAATCCTGAGTCCCGGATGCGGGACTGAGGCAGAGGTGGTTAGGGGCAATCAAGCCAGCAGGGGAGCAGTTAGGGACAATCAGGCTGGCAGGCAGAAGAAGTTAGGGGCAATCTGGCAGGCAGGCAAGCGGTTAGGAGCCAGCAGTTCTGGATTGTGAGAGGGATGTCCAACGGCCGGTTATCCCCTGAGGGGTCCCAGATTGGAGAGGGTGCAGGCTGGGCTGAGGGACACCCTCCCCCTGCCCCCATGCACGAATTTCATGCACTGGGCCACTAGTTTAAAATAAAAGTTTTGCTTAGGATGTGTGTTTTCTTTTTGTTTGTTTTGTTTGGTTGTCATGCAGAAGTTTTTGATTTTTATGTAATCAAATCAGCCTTTCCTTTTATAACATGAATATTTTGTTATAGTTAGAAAGGCCTTTTCTACTCCAAGGTTTTAAAATAATTCTTCAAAGTCTTTTTCTAGCATTTTTATGGTTTTATTATGTTTTGTTTAAGTCTTTGATGAATTTTGAATGATCTAATTGAGACCAAATTTATTTTTATCTAATTGCTAGTCAGATATCTAATACCATTTCTTGAATAATCTATTTTTTCACCAATTATTTGAAATGCCACCTTTATCATAACAAAATTCTATATTATTTGGACTCACGTCTGGTCTTTCTATTCTGTTCCATCGGTTTATCTGTTTATATGCCAATATCACAGTTCTTTAAATTATTGTACATGTTTTATATCTGGTAGGGTAGGACCTTCTCATCTCTCTTATTTTTCAGAGTTGCCAGGGTTTTAAAAATTTGTTTATTTCTCCATATAGAATTTAGAATCAGACAATCCAGTTCAAAATATATGTTAGTATTTTATCAGAATATCCTGAAGAGTAAGTGAGGAAAGATTGACCTCCTATTTTTACTTTGAATCTTCCTATCCAAGATTGTGTGTGACTTGCCACGGTCTGAGTCTCCCTTCTGCCTCTCCACCCGTTTGGTCCTGCTAACAGCTGGGCGATGGAAACATTTCCAAATTCACACATAAGCTGTAGCGTTGGCCATGACAGCAGTAACTAAGGGCCTGCTTGGCCTCCACTCACTCCCTCTGGGCCACCGCTCACTGGCCTCTCCCTCACTGGTGTTGGGTTGGAGGTTGAGGGGTGAGAGGGGTAAGAGGGGAGATTGTCACCAACAGAGAGCAAGATAAGGGAGGGGACTTGGACCTGTGGAGAGAGGCACCATCTGTGTATCCAGAACTGAAAGTCAGCAATCTCGGACAAAGATAGAAAGAAAGAGGCAGGCGTGGAGGACTGCGGGTAACTGGCGAGGTCTGCAGGAAGGCAGGGAGGAAGAGAAACCATAAGGGTGGGCAAGAGCGAGTGTGGGTTTGGAGGAGGAAGAGGAAGAAGAGCGGGAGAAGGAGGCAAGGAGAGGGAGGAGGAGGATGAGGAGAAGGAGGCATCTCAGCAGGAGTACGTTCTAGCAAGACCTTAAAGAGACTGCACCCTCTTCAAGAGCTGGGGCAATGTCTTCAGTGTCAACATCTTTCTTTTCTTTTCCTTTAAAAATATATTTTTTATTGATTTCAGAGAAGAAGGGAGGGGGAGAGAGAAACAGAAACATCAATGAGAGAGAATCATTGATTGGCTGCTTTCTACATGCCCCACACCAGAGATCAAGCCTGCAACATGGGCATGTGCCCTGACTGGGAATCGAACCATGACCTGTTTGATAGGTTGACGCTCAACCACTGAGCCACGCTGGCCGGGCTCAACATCTTGTTTTAAATGAGATATTTAACATACATATAAAATGTACAAAATATATATGTGCTGCTTACTAAGTGGCTATGAAGTCAACTCCCTTTCAGCCACCACCAGGTCAAAAAGTGAAGCACTTGTCAGCACCCCAGAAACTCCTTCTCACGTGTCTACTAGAGGTAACCAAGGTCCTGATTTTTTATGATCAGAAGACAATTGCTATTATAATAAAGAAAAAAAATGTTGAGGAATGAGAGACCAGGACTGAAATGTGCTAGAAAGAAGACTGAAACCTAGGCCAAGAAAGGAGACCTGGAAGACAAATCAGGAAACTGAGGCAAAGCTGCAGGCCTGCAGACAAGGCCCCTGGAGCAGGGGTCTGGAGCAAGCTGCTACCGTGGGTATGTGGGTCGTGGCAGCCCGAAGGCTCTCCACCTGCCTGGCTCCCCGTGTGCAGCCCAGGCCAGCCCGACAGCTGGGAGCAGCATTTGTGCACAAACATTCAGGGCCTGGAGGGGCAGCCTGAGTAAGGGGGGTGAAGCCCAGCTGGTCCCAGTTCTCCCAGGGGGAAATCCAGAATGTGGATTTCTAGACCTCTCTGTGAGCTGCTGGTCTCCTTCTATGCTTCTGTAGGCTCCATTCCTCTCTTGCTTTTTGGGGGTACTTTGTCCTCTTGCCCAAGACCCAAGAGAACCCCTCTTTATGCACCAGGACATTTTTCAGTCCTGGATCCCCAGTGCCCTCCATGCTTTAGTTCTCTTCCCTAAAAGAAGAAATTTGAGAGCTCTCTCCATCAGTCCCACCTAGTTTAAGTGGGGTTCTTCCACTCCTCAAAACTAAGATAATTCTGCACTGTGGTCCCACCCAAGCCCAGAATGTCTGTGCACCGGAGAGTGGGACCCAGATTCTGGAGGGAGAGGAGCATGAGCAGGACTTTAGGCAAATTGTCCATCACAAGGGGTACCAGGCACCTTGGTGTCCACGGACAGAGCATCTGTAGTTTCCAGGCTTGATTCCTCCCCAGGCCAGTAACCAGGAGATTCTCTGAGGGTCCAGTTTGAATGGCCCCTGCTTTCTCATCAAAAGAGAAAGTGTTCCTAACAGTCTAAAAGGGGTGGAAAGACAGATTCAGAAAACCCATGATTCTCAATGCCTGGGGCCTGTAAAAACACTTTGGAGTTTGGATATTTGTGAAGGTCAAGGGCATCTGTGCTTGACCAGCCAGGAGTAAAAAAGGGTATGGACCATGTGAGGCTCAATTAGAGGGGAAGCCAGAAAGTGGTGTCCAGGCAGGTCAAAGGTCAAGGCAACACAGGCTGAAGCTACAGAGTGTGAAGTGGGCAAAGGTTTCTCTCTGTTATGTTCATGGATACACCCCCAGTGCCTAGAAAAAGTGTCTGGCATATGTAGGCTCCTAGCAAACATCTGTTGCATGAACTGAAGGTCTATAACCTGAAAATGCTGACAGGCCGAGGCTGTCCTATGCCCAGGCGATAAGGCCATCTTATGTGGCTCAGGGGATTAGGGACAGGTATTTCCTGGCCCCTGGAAGCACCACCTCTGGGCAGAGACTGGGGTTCCTGCAAGTGGTGACCACGTGTTCCTTGCCAGGTGGTTGATGAGAGGCCGTCCCCTTAATGAGAGCAAGAGAGAGTGCTGTTTGAAGCTCAAACAGAGACTCCAATTCTAATCAGCACTTTCATTCCAGGACATTTGGCAAACTGAAAACAGCTGTGAAGCGAGCCAGTGAAACAGACAGGAGAGCCACATCCTTGCCTTTCAACTGCAGCTTTGGGAGACACTGGGCCATCTCAGCCACCGTTCCTCTCCCTTTTCTCTTTCAGGCTTGCCAGGGATCATGGTACCTGCCAACAGGCGAGTGCCCCCACTCTCTGAGCCTCCAGGTTCCGGGTGGGGCCTGTCCCCTTGCATTGCTGTGTATGGGTGTCTGTCATTTCACATGGGCTCTGTGACCAGACAATCCCACAGACGCGATCCACAGGGATGACAGTGGGTCTGTTTTCAAGACATGGGGCTTGCAAGCGAGTCCCAAACAAAACCAAAGAACACAGCCCATTGCCCCAGACACCACTTTTCAGCTACTGATGGGTTTGGCCTCAGTCCTCTTTTTTGTGGGTCAGCCGAGAAGTGTCCACTTACACAGGATGTAATTTTAAAGAGCTTTGAGATGTCCAACCATCCTTTGGCCTGAAATAGAAATTCTCCTCCTAGGAGACATGCCTTTGGGTTGAGAAGGCTCCTGTGAAAAAGAAATAGCTAACCAGAGAGAAGCAGCCTGCTTTACCCACTAGCAGGCACCAGCACCCTAGTAGGCTTTTATAGTTTTGGAGGGGAAGGCCCATGGTAAATTGCATGTAATATAGGACAGGTGCCTTTTGATACAGAGGCAGGTATAGGAACATGTGGGTGGCCAGGGGAGGAAGTTCCTGGTAGGAGGAGCAGCGTGGGGATCTGGCTTCTAGAGAAGTTTTAGTAAGAAGTGCAGAGGCAAGAAGCCCTGATTCCACTGACTTCATTGTCTTGGCGACTGACTGGATTCAGGACCATGTGTTGGTCTAAAAGTTCATGGAGCTAATCATTCGTTTATGACTCTACCAGTGCTCTCCTATTACCCTTCTATGTTCTATAAGGGAAGCAAAATCCTGCTCCCACTTCCCCCAAATGAACCCAAACATCAGGAACAAGGCCGGGCAATCTTCTAGGCTCCAGGTTGGAGAGCAGGGCCATGCCTTTGCTCATTTCAATACTCTGAGGGGTAGGGCCGAGTCAGATGCAGCCCAAGTGTCAGGCTCTCTGGTTGATGAAGGACCTTGCAGCCCGGTTTTGCTCTGTCTACCAGGGACCCTAATTCAATGCGGACAGCCTGAGGAGGCTACTTCTTTGTTGTTGTAAAGTGAGACGCTCTCAAAATGAAGGTTGTTTCTGAACTTGGTTCAGCTGACAAGTGGGAAGAAAAACCAACAAGCAATAAAATATTTAATATTCTCAATGTTTTTTATATGCCAAGTTCTGAGCTAGGTACTGAGGGGATACAGCAGGGACGTAAGGGAGGGACCACACCTCTGGGGCAGTTCTGGCTATTGTGATGTAATTCCTATAGATCCCTCTCTTAATCTCAGGAGCGCCCTGGATTGAACAATGCATTGTATGTCCATCCCCAGAATAAAAGCTCTGCCGGAGAGCTCACAATCTAGTTAGAAAAAATAAGTAGCTCATGTATTTGGAATGAGTGAGGTGAGATAAAGCTGGGCTGCAGGTAGGGAGTTGCTTACTGGAATCCATGCATGTCCAAAGAGTGAGCTGACATTTTGCTTTCATCTGCTATTTAGATTTCTGCATTAGCTCCAGGTGGCATGGCTATGGCACATCATATGCATCATTCCATGTAGGAAACATACTCGGGGGACATCCCTAAGGTCGACGTGGGAAGGGTGCCCCCTAGAGCTGTGCATCACAGCTCCCTGGGTCTTGGGTTTGGAGGGGCTGAGAGGTCATTGTCTTATTCCAGCTGTTCATGCTCAGCTGGAAGCCTGCTAGCACCCCAGGGCAATGGCTTTACCTTCTTCATCTTCACACGCCTTGACACAAGTTTATACAACAGAGAAGTTCTCCAATACCTGTGGGTTGATCTGAGCCAGATTTAGCCATCAACCCCTAACATGGGCCCCCAGAGACCGGCATGAAGATGGTCTGACCCAGTGGTTCTCAGCTGTGGCTGGGGAGACGTCAAGATGACTTGGGTGCCTGAGCCCCTCACAGGTGTATGGCATTGGCATCTCGAAGGTGGGGCCTGGCATGTGTGGGGTTCTGACGTGTGGGCTGGGATCGGAACCTCTGGTCTCTCCTCTCTGTAGACCTGTGGTCAGGTGGGAGGTCAGAACCTTCTATAGGGCCAGTGCCATGGTGGGTGGCTCTCACAGTCTATGGTTTTACGATGTCCATTGGCTGGGTCCTCTTCAGAGGTGCCAATTCTGATATAGAGAATAAACCAGGCTATAGGGCTTCTGCTGGGGGCAGGTTGCAATTCTGGGAGTTGCTAAGGAGAAGGGAGGGGCCTCTGATTGGAAGAAGAGATAGCTGAATCACTCTCTTCATGGCTCTCACTACCGGCCACCATCATCTGATTAAAATGTCCCCATCTCAAACCTCTCCAACAGGGCTGAGAGCAAGCAAGATGCAAGAGGTCAGGGAGTGCATGTCCCCGGACTTGGCCTCATATCAGGCCTTCTGAGGGTTGATTGCAGAGTGTTAATCTTGGCCAGAGTATTGCATTGGTTTAGAAAGAGAAGTGTGCAGCTGGAGGCAGGGCTGGTGGAAGGAGGGGAAACAGATATGAGCATATCTCATCCCAGGTCAGGTCGTGGGGACACTGCTACATGGAGGCTCCTCATATAAGGACAAGTGGTATTTGATAAAGTAGCCCCACAACCCCAGCCTTCTGCCCAAGATGAGTCACAGGACTCATGGGATGGGGGTGGAGCGGGGCCTAGAGCAGCAGAGGAAACACAGGGCATCTCCTCAGACAGGGCAAAGGCGCCGTGTGGCCGGCACAGACTCCTGCTGATGGGATAGCTGTGTCTAGGACACCAGAGCTTCTCCCCAGCTGGGAGCATGTGGCTCCCAGGGAGCCCCTGTGGTGGGGCCAGAAGGAGAATCTGGGAACCAGTTCTGATGTTTCGATCAGCTTTCAAAAAATTTATTGTTTTAATTCCCAAAGCGCTCTGGGAGGTGTTTCTATTTGCTCTGTATCATTTTACAGGTGGGGAGGCGAGAAATAGATGGTGAAAACAGATGAACGTGGACAGAGGGATTTCAGTTCCCCATAACCTGCCTCCCAAAGTGACCATAAAATCGTGTGCCCTGGCTTCTGCTCTTGAGCCAGATAAAGGATGTCCAATCCCGGCTCAGTCAGTTTCTACCAGGATGGCCTTGGGCAAGTCATCCCACTTCTCTGAGCCTTGTTCTTCTCAGCGATCGCATGGCGGGCTGTGTGAGGATTGAAGATAAGGGATGTGGCCTGGCTCTGTGCTCAAGAAATGGTGGCTGTTCATGTTGGTCTGAGTAATAACAGGGAGCACTTACCAGGTGTCAGGAGTCCTGCTAAACAATGTACACACCGCAGCCCATTAATGCCCTCAGCTCATTTCACAGATGAGGAAACTGACATATAGCGTGGCTCAGTAGAGTACAGACAGGTTCAATAGCTTGCTAATGTGTAGAGGTCTGGGATTTGACCCCATGTGGGCGCCAGAGTCCACACTTGTTCTGCTGCCTTTGTCCACTGGCAATTTATATCAAGGCTAGAAATAAACCCCATCCTTCCTGCCCTAGTAAAACTCATGGTATTGACACAATTTGCCATGGAGGAGTCCCCATCCTCCCTCCCTGGGCTGTCCCTTTTTTTGTGGTGATCCAGACACCTAGAACCCTTCAACCTTCCCATGTTCCCGCCCCTGGCTCCTGTGTGCCTGGTGCGGTTTGAGGAGCTCTGACTACATTTTCTCATCCCATCCTCCCTGCAGCTCTGGTGACCATCCTTGCCCAATTTACAGATGGGAAATAGCACTCTCTATATCACCCAACGTGGCCTCCCTTCCTCAAGGGTCTTGTTTTCTGGGGGAGAATGTTCCAGCTGAGGGAACAGCATGGGAGGAAGCTCTGAGGCAGCATAGCCTTTTGGGGAATTTATAAGTGTCTATGTGGTTGGCACATGGTGAGAGGAAGACTCAGGGAGAGATGAAGCCTGAACTATCTTCTCTTTGCAGAACCCAAGCACAGAAGCCTGTGGTGACCCTGGGGGTCCTTACACCACTATCGTAACAGCATCTCATGTATTTGCCCCAGTTACGAAGCCTTTCCATTTACTTCTGAGTCTGCTTTCAGGGTGGGCTCAGGGAGACCAGTGGTCCCATGAGTGGGGGTATGGGAAGTCAGTAACTTATTTTCAAGCTCCTCCTCTGAGCTAGAGTGGATGCCACTCGATCTCTAGTGACGCTGTGTCCCCAGCTATAAAAGAGGTGTAGGTGTAAGGGTAGATGTACCTCTGCTTGATGGGGCGGGCAGCTGAGATTCAGGAAGGGGCTTCTTGGGAGAGAGGTGTTGTGTCTCTGTAGCTTCCAGGAGGAGGCTGGGCTCCCTGGGGGCAATAAGCAGGCAGCCGGAGTCATGATGAGGCACAAGAGGGCTGGTCTCTGAAGGGGAGGAGGAGGACACTGGCAGAGAAATGGAGGTGGTCATGGCTCCCTCGTCACTCTTACTCCTGGATCAATAGGCTGAGCGAGTTGAAACCAGCCAATCCATCCTCCCCACTAGCTCCTGTTTGAACTCACCTCTGTGGGTTTCATTCTTGGCTTACAGAGAGAACCTGTGTTGACATCCAATTCTCTGAGAATCTCAGCCTCAGTGAAGAAGGGCCAGGCCCATACTCTAGACTTGTTGTTCACAAACCCAAATTTTCCAGATTTCTAATTACTAGTCCTGCTCTGAGGTAGAAAAATCTATAGGTTCCATTATTTCCAAAATTCCCACAGCTCCCTGCCATCTTCTCAGTCCTGAATAAACACAAGAATCAGAGATAGTGACCTTCGTCCTGGTGTCTAAGCTGAATGAAGGCTGCATTTCCAATTGAGAGGGACCCCAGGGTAGCAACTCTGTGTCCCAGAATTTCTAAGAAAGTCTTGATTTCAAACAGCCTGCTGTGTTGGGAGACTATGTGGCAGGCCAATGCCAGATGAATGTGTCCTGATTTTTATTTCAGAAACTATGGTCAGCATAACTGGGGAGAAAGAAATTGGAAAGGACAGTAATTGGAGCCTGGTCCTGGGCATGAGATGGAAACCACAGAAAGGCTCCATTTCAGTTTGCTTAAGCAACTGTAGCTATCACAGCCTATGAGGGTGGAGGGGCCCATCAACGTCAAGGTCATCTGGTTCAGCCTCAGTCTTTCCATAAACATGTCCTGGTGGCTTTGAGTGTTGGCTCAAAGTCAGATATACGCAGGTTTGAATCCTGGCTGTGCTACTTCCTAATTGTGACCTTGAGCAAGATGCATAACTTCAATCTCCACAGTGTGTAAACCTGGAGGAATAATAGTTCCTCTGCTGCAGGGTTGTTTTTAGGGTTAAACAAACAAATGAATGGACACTGATTAGCCCAGCCCATGGCTCCATAGTTGTTACCACCCTCTTCTTCCTCATCGAGTGCCTGGAGCTGTGTTGGGTGTGGGGACTCTGGAGTGAACTATGCCTGGCCTGTGATAGACACTGCTCATTGTCTGTTCTTTATCCACACTGTCCTCCACCCTGCCTCCTCTCTCTTTCCCTTTCTCCACTCTTCCTTCCATGATGAGCCCTGGTTTATTCATAGTGGCAAAGTATCTATATAATAAAAACCCAGTGGTCGTAACACCATAACGACCAAAGACTGGTCACCAGGAGGTGCATTGATGGGTCCCATGTGCATCCCGCAGTGCCAGAGGGGCTTGATGCTGCATCCCGCCACACACCAGGTCTAGGTCTCACACAATTTTGCGTGCTGGGCCCCCAGTTGCTCTATAAACAACCACATCCCATTTTTTTTTTCCTGATCTAGGTGGTCATGTGATGTGGTTTGAGCCAATGAGATATAGGTGGGAGTGACTGGGTAGGATCTAGCAAGATGCTTTAAAAGAAGATGATGCTAAAGGTGGGGTAGCCACCTCTGACAGCAATGGGATAAGCATGATGACAGAAGCCACGTGTTAAGGCAGAGCAGGAAGAGAGAGAAAGAGTTGAATCCTTAATGGCACAGTCAACAAAATAGGACCCACAGGCCAAACCCACCCTGCTGTCTTTGTTAATAAGCTTTTTTGGAACACAGGCCTGGCCATTTCTTTATATATTATCTGTGCCTGCTTTCACATTACAATGGTAGAATGGAGTAGTTATGACAGAGACTGTGTGGCTCTATTTATGATCTGGCCTTTGAAAAGAAAAAAAAAAGAGAAAAATTAGTCAATCCCTGCTTAATGGGATCTGTGTGTCCTGTACAACTCTGGATTGCTTTTGCTTATCCCTGAGTATCTTAGTGATGGCCATATAAATCCTTGTATAAATTATGTCATTTAGTAGGCATTATGCTTTCTGACTCTCCAGTGTAATACTAGAACATGCATGGCCTTATGGCAGCATTGCTTCTACTTCTTCCAAGATGTTGCAACTTCTGCTGGAAGACTAAGGGACAGTGTATCTGTGAGGGGTCATGGGTTGTAAGCAGTAGAAAACCTCTCTATTTCTGATCATCACAGAAAGGAAATTTTTGGAATGACAAGGAGAGGTTTGAGAACTGGTATGAGAAAGGGCAGGTACTAGGCATTTCCAGGGGTAGTGGGAATCAGTCTTTCCCTGAGGCTGGAGGTAGAATGAATGATGGAGCTCTTGGCTATGGGAGAGCAGCACCTCCATTAGTAGTCTCTGCAGACAGTTCCGATGAAGAAAGGTCCATCTCTGAATAGGAAATCAAGGTGCTATTGGAATGCCAAAACAGAGAGGGTCCATTGCAGACCGGAAAATTCCTTTGTCCAAATGAACCAATCATCACTATGCAGAGCCTGCTAGTTGCCCCTCCCTTAGTCTCAATTCTCCCTTCCTCTTCCAGGGTAATGGAACTTCCAATTTTTTAGCAGGTCACATAGTCACCCAGAATAAGGATGAGTTTCCCAGTTTCTTTTGCAGCAAGGAGAGGGCATATCACTGTGCTGTCTTTGGACTAAGAGCAAAAGTGATGTGCATTATGGGATGTGAACTTAGAGGCTGCACCCTTCCCCCTTCCTGTTTCCCAGAATGTGGATGTGGTGTTTTCTGCCTCGGACCAAGTGAGCAAGAGCATCAAGCCAGGGGAAGCAGTGCATCAAGTGAAAAGGAGCCTGGGACCATGACATCATAAAGCCATCAAACAGCCCTGCACTGCTCACCTCCAGAGGCATTTACCAGGATAGAAAAGACACTTCTTTCATTTAAACCACTGTTTGTTCTGGTCTCTGTTATTACTAATTGATACAATCATAGACTTCCAGGAAGGAATTACTCAGAGTGAGCTGAGTGTTGAGTTCCAGTAGATTTTACCCAATAGATTCCCCGCTTGGGACTGTACATGACATTTCTAAGTTCTCTTCCAAAAGACAGCCCATCAAATTTTTCCCAACAGCTCCATCCAATCCCCACATCACAACTGTCTTTCAGCTCTAGATTCTCCACTGTTCTTTGTGTGACCTGCCAGTCTCCTTTGGAACTGCCCTGCCTCCATGCTCCATAGGCCTCACACCAGGCATGCTCAGGCCATGCAGGGGTCACAGAGGGGACTGTCACTCCATTTTAGATTTTCCACTTCACAGTTTTTCAATCAGCTTTTGTAAGTGGTTAATAAATCAATATATTTTAATCTTTCTCTTTAGCCCCAATAAACTATATATTACATTTATTTTCTATGGATGCTGTAACAAATTACTACAAAGAGAGTGGCCTAAAACAACACACATTTATTATTACAGTTCTGGAGGTCCAACGTCTGAAATGGGTCTCACTGGGCTAAAACCAAGGTGACAACAGGGCTGTGTGTGTGTGTGTGTGTGTGTGTGTGTGTGTTTGTGTTTCTGGAGGCTCTAGGGGAAAAATCCATTCCTTGCCCCATCCAGTTTGGCCACATTCCTTGCCACCCACATTCCTTGGCTCTTGGTCCTCTTCTTCCATTTTCAAAGCCAGCAATGTTGGGCCAAGTCTTTTAAATCTGCCATCTCTCTGGTTCTGAATCTTTTTCTTCCCTCTTTCCATCTTGAAGGACTCTTATGATTATATAAGGAGCTGATCCACGATAATCTCTCTATTTTACAGCAACCTGATTCCATCCGTAACCTTTACAAATCCAGGGATATTCACAGGTTCCAAGGATACCTTCACGGGCCATTATTCTGCTTGTCACACATCCTATGACTTCTGCTCCTTGAGGCTTCTGTGGGACACGTGCAGAAGTCGGCACTTCACACACAGTGTCTTATTTGATCCCGAAGCCCCAAGGCGGGCAGAGTTCTAAGATGGTCCCCGAGAGTTCTGCTTGCTGGTGTACAGGTCCTACATAATCCTCAAGGCAGGGCCTGTGAATGTCACTCACGTGCTTGGGTTCTGTAATAAGGCAAAGATGATGGGATTGTTAGCCCCATGAGTAGGTTATAAAATGTCATCTTTTGCAGACAGGGAGAGAGATTCTCCTGTGGACCTTGACGAAGTGCCTGCCCTATTGGGGACTGCCAATAGAGGGGCCATGGCAAGGAGATCAGGGCAGCGTCTAGGAGCCAAGAGCTGTCCCGTCCAACAGCCAACAAGAAGAGGGGACCGCAATCATATAGCTGCTAGGAGCCGAGATCTGCCAACCCCTGAATGAGTTGGGAAGCAGATTCTTTCCCAGAGTCTCCAGATGAGAACATGCACCTTGATTTTAGCCTCAAGAACCTACAGAAACTACGAGAGGATGAATGAGCTTGTTTAAGGCCTACTGTTTATGGTAATTTGTGATGCAGCAATAGAAAACAAATACACTTCAGTTTGAGAGAACTGAAACTCGGAGAACCTAAGAAACCTGCCAAGGTCAGAGAGCTAATAAGTGGCAGAGCTGGTATTCAAACTAAGGTCTGTCTCCAAATCTCAATTCTGAACCACTACTGCTTCCCAAATGACAAGCATGAATAATAGATTTGGTGTTATTTTTATTTTATTTTATTGTTAGCTCTTCATTTGTGCTGATAGAAAAGAAATCTTTTTTTGGCTTCTGGAACAGGAATTATGACTTTTCTCTTACCTGCAATGAGATACCTCAGCTGCTCTGTATCATTGGGGCATTTCTGTGCCTCTGCTGGGCTTCCCATTGTAAAGTGATGTCCTGTTTTTGAACACTGTGGCACCAAAATTAAAATTCTGAAAGAAGCTGGATGTGTGACCAGATTTAAGGTAGAAACTTTCTTCATTTCAACCAAACTTCAAATTGACAAAAGCTACCGAGCTGAGCCAGTGAGTTCGCCAAGAGTCAGGCCAGTGTTTGACATGGTATGGAGAAATATTGGTGTTGCTCACATACATGACAGACATGGGCCCTGTTGTGAGGAGTGAAATGCAAATTAGTTGAAAAATGTTACGAATTTTTAGTGGTTTTTCATCTTTAGGAATTTTCTCTACCACAAATGTAAAAGCAGAAGTACTCCCAGCAACTTCTACATTAAAAAGGGGCCCTTTGCCAAAACCGGTTTGGCTCAGTGGATAGAGCGTCAGCCTGTGGACTGAAAGGTCCCAGGTTCGATTCCGGTCAAGGGCACGTAACTTGGCTGCGGGCACATCCCCAGTAGGGGGTGTGCAAGAGGCAGCTGATCGATGTTTCTCTCTCATCGATGTTTCTAACTCTCTATCCCTCTTCCTTCCTCTCTGTAAAAAATCAATAAAATATATTTAAAAAAAAAATAAAAAAATAAAAATTAAAAAAAAAAGGGGGCCCTTCTGCCCTGGCCGTTGTAGCTCAGTGGCCCATGCACTGAAGGGTTGTAGATTCAATTCCTGGTTAAGGGCACATACCTGGGTTGCCGTTCGCTCCCTGCCCCTGGTTGGGCGCATGTGGGAGGCAACCAATCAATGTTTCTCTTTCACATAGATGTTTCTCTCTCTCCTTCTCTCTCCCTCCCTCCCTGCTTTCCATTCTCTCCCTCTGAAAAAGCAATGGAAAAAATAGCCTCAGGTAAGGGTTAACAAACAAACAAAAAGAGGGGCCCTCCTACTTGAAAGCTAGAGGCCCCACTTCTCAGGGGGTCGTAAGCTCGCCTCTGCTCCACAGCCTGCAGCTGCTCAGAAAAGCACAGGTGTTCTGGTTACCCTGGGTTCCTTGCCTGTGCCATGTGCCTTCTCTCCGTGTGGAATGCTCCCATAGCCTCTGATACCAACACCATCTCAGCTTCCTAGAAGAGACATTGGAATGAAGTTATTGGGTCATCCTGACTGAGGTATGGTTTACTTGTTGAGGTGACTAAGAAGCTATGGGGGGGCGGGCGGCGGGGGAGAACGGTGGGGGCAAAGCTCGCCAGCTACTGGCTGTGATGCTCTGTGGCCTAAAAGTAGTTTCCCACTAATTCTCTTGGGCCTGAGGAGAGGTGCCCTTTGGACCAGAGGTAGTTTAGTTGGGTCTTCTGTTCTCAGGGCACAGCAGGCGAAACACAGCTAAGGGCCCTGCCTGCCAAGTGACAGCCCTTAATCAGATAATCCCAGGCTCCTCAGCAGGGAAGTGGGCTCGCAGCACCCAGGCAGGGAGCTCCTGAGGAAGCTCCTAATCTCACTGAGGAAGAAGGTGAGAAGGGTGCACTGTCATCCCGACTTTGACGCTGACAGCTGTTAGCTTTGGGCTAGTCCTTCTACCTCAAGAGCGCAGTTTTCTGGTGCCCGATGTGGGTAACGTCTTCCTCACAAGCTAACGTGTTTAGTTTGCTGTTACCACATAACAGATCACCACACACACAGCTTAACAAAACAGTTTTCTTTTAAAAAAATAACACACATTTTTATTTATTGGCACTATACTACAAAGCACAATGAAGAGCATCTGGTTTAATAAATGACAGCCGTGTTTTGCTCAGGATACTATTGTACACATGCCCTATAGGTTGTTTGGCAGCAGGTGCTAATCTGCTGAACTTCAGATGGCAAGATGCTAAGCTGTGGGTTTGATATTGTCCAGCCATCTGTTTCTTGTCGCCCCGCAGAGTCTGGTGGTGTGTAAATGTTGGGAGACCACCTTGTCACCACCACTTGCTTTCTTACAGGTGACTCTACTGAGGCAGAACTCTCAGATCCTTATGATGCAAGGCCTCGCAAAAAGGCTCCCAGAAACCCACTGGCTATCAAAGGTTCTGTGTGACAGATTCTGGTGCCTCTTCAATTATGTTGTTGATTTCAGGTGCTGCCTTCACAAAACACATTCTTACCTCAGTTTCTGCGGGTCCGGAGTCTGGACATGGTGTGGCTGGGTCCTCAGCGTGGGGTCTCACAGGCTGCGATCCTGCAGTCAGCCAGGACCCAGAACTACGTTCCTTGAGGCTGAAAGGCTGTGTATTCGATTCCTGGTTAAGGGCACTTTTCTCGTGGCTGTCAGCTGGAGTCTACCCTCAGTTCCCAGAGGCCGCCCTCAGGTCCTTGCCACAGTGGGCCTTCCCACCAAGGCAACCCACCTGGCAGCCTGCCCCTTCAAAGCCAGCAAGGGAGCGAGAGATGCCATAAGACAGGTGTTATAATCATGTGATGTAATCATGCCATCTCAGCCATGCAATCACATACAACATGTCATGTTCTGCTGTTGGAAGTAAGTCATAGGTCCCACACTCAAGGGGTGGATCACACCAGGACATGAACACCAGGAGGTAGGAGTCTGTCATGTACGCCACCTTAGGAGTCTGTCCTCCACAGCCCCGCACTGCTCCAGACCAGGAAGTTTACTCAAACCCTGAGCACCATTTCTTCCTGCAGAAATCGGAGCCTGACTGTTCTGTCTCAGGCTCTCTAGGGACACAGTCAATACTTACCACTCATTTCTTTGCTTCCATGAGTTCATTCACTCACTCAACAAGCAGCTGAGCACTTACCATGTGCCAGGTAGTGAGTAAGGCACTGACCTGAAGCCCCCTCCCCGCTACCTTTTCCTTCCTAAAGTAAATGTCAGTCAGAATCGAGGGGCCTTACATCCCCAAATTTGGGGGCAAGATGAGAAAATGTATCTTTTAGAAATATAAACTAGAATAAGATATATGCGACTGTCCATCTTGAGAACAGCCTACCATAAGATGTAAATTGGGGGTTGGGACAACTTTAGAATATTGAAGGTAGACACGATCTAAAATGTGATTAGTGTAAGATAAACTGTGATTGATCTATATTAGTTAAATAGAGTCCAATCTATATGATGCATTTCTTGGAAATTATTAAAGATTACTTGTGGTGGATGATCTTACTGTTTCCAGTTATTTGCTGCTGGCCCATAAGAGGACCATACATCCCTGCATGTTGCTACACAGTGCCCCCTTTGGGAGGGGTAGACCTCCTGGTACTATTGTTGTTGGGAATGACCACATGACTTGCTTTGGCCAATGGAATATGAGTAGGAAGTGGTGTATGCCACATCTGATTGGACACTTTAAAAGCCATTGAGATTTTCCTTGTGCCACAAGAATGGCATGCTCCAGATGGGGGCTGCTGCTTCATCCTGGGCTCTGGAATAAAGACATGTGGAGCAGAGTCACACCTGCAGGTACATACAATGCAACTGAGAAGTACACCTTGTTGCTTGAAGCCACTGAGATTTGGGGCTGAGTAATACCACACAGGACTTAGGGAAACATGACAAAACACCACACTGAACCAGTTGTACTTTCTGCATATGGAAGAGGGTGCTAGATGGTGCCATCCTTGTTGTCTTTGAATTTCTGCTGAGACCCCAAAGCAAGGAGGGTGGGGAAGGAGGACAGACGTCTGAATTGGTAAGAGATTGAAGTTTTGATTTACATTGCCCTAGACCAGTGGTCGGCAAACTCATTAGTCAACAGAGCCAAATATCAACAGTACAAAGATTGAAATTTCTTTTGAGAGCCAAATTTTTTAAACTTAAACTTCTTCTAACGCCACTTCTTCAAAATAGACTCGCCCAGGCCATGGTATTTTGTGGAAGAGCCACACTCAAGGGGCCAAAGAGCCGCATGTGGCTCGCGAGCTGCAGTTTGCCGACCACAGTCCTAGACATTCAGTTGAAAATCAGACTGTTATACTTTCTCAAGGGGATGAGAAAAGCTGTCATCCAGGGCTGGAGAAGTCAGACCCCAGAGACTGTGGTGACGGAAATGGAGCTCTTTCCTGATGGTGCCCTGACAAAGTGGCCCATCGCATAGACCTGCTACTTTATTTATATGGAGCTCCCTCTTTACGGAGACAGTTTGAGGAGCTACTAAGGCAGCTGTGGTACCCAATAAATAAGGGACCTGGTTGACAGTAGCTTTCTTAGAATAGGAGTTTGGGAATAGAAAAGACTCTAGAAGCCATCATATCCTATCCCTGTATTTTACATGTGAGAAAATTGGGATCCAAAGAGTAGAGGCCACTAACTTACTTTGAGTGACTCTCTGGCCACTCAAAGGCTTGGGGTTTTGATTTTCAGAGCGGCCTACCCCTCTGGGAAGAAACACCACACCAGTTACCCTGCCATATACAGGCATATTGGTTCCCTTTTGTCCTCCTGTGAGTGATTATGACTTGATTCCCCAGGGCCCGTGTGCCACTGAGTGAACTGAAAAATCAAGGTGTGAACCTGACTGCACACCTTGGGGTGAACCCGATGGACCTTGGGGCTCCCCTAGGAAGCAGCCTGCAGCACAACAGCAGGAATGGGTCATGGGCCTTCAGCTTATTTCCAAATTTTTAATCCATTTGGTTCCATTATGTCTGCCCTTCCAGCTTCCTCTGTTTTACTTCCTTTGATTGCTTGGTGCGCCCCCCTCAGGATGCTGGAGTGGGGGTGGCACTGCTGATATCCATGGCAGCCTCAGAGAATCCTCTGGACGACCCCATCCAGGTGTCACATTGCAGAGACATAACTTCTGAGGGTCAGGGAGGGCCTGAAGGAAGATTTCATCCATCACACACATGCACACATAGGCACACAGCGTCTGTGCTCTCTGAACAATCTCTCTGCAGCCAGGGCTGATCACAGCCCTCCCTTCCCCACACCAACACCTCAATTTACTTGGCTTGCCTGCGGGCTCCTTAGGGACAAGCCAACTTCACCATCCACCTCACCAGGACTGAGAATTAGAATGTCAGAGGTAACAGAACCTCCACAGAGCATGACCTCAATGGCCAGATTTTACTTTTAACTGGTAGAAACCTGAGCCTTTGCGGGTAAATTGACAGCTGTGAGTGAAGGCAATGTATAGAAATTGTGGCCTTTGGTATCTTCTGTTTTTGGATCTCTGTTTACCCATTTTTGTGGCTCCATCCCACAGAGCGAACTTGTTGACTTTGCACCTGTACATGATTTAATCCCTGGGCTAAGGCCCCGGGGTGGGGTGGGGTGGGGGTGGGGGGTTAAGACAGGTTATGGTGCAGGCCTCACAGGCAGCTCCCCCTAATGGAGCCCAGTGCCTGGCACATGGTAAGTGCTCAATGAACC
This sequence comes from Plecotus auritus, assembly GCF_963455305.1. Classification (NCBI taxonomy): domain Eukaryota; kingdom Metazoa; phylum Chordata; class Mammalia; order Chiroptera; family Vespertilionidae; genus Plecotus; species Plecotus auritus. The sequence continues at coordinate 89,503,979 of NC_137775.1, read as the reverse complement.
CCAGCCCATGGGGAGTGACAACAGAATGGAAAACCCATCTGAAGCACAACAGCCTTAGCCTTTTACCCACAATGGGAAAGGAGCAAGGCTGATGTACACTAACGATAATTAAGGGACCCAACCCAGCTGACTTCCTTTGACTTTTGGTTCCTCTATTTAGAAATGTCATGTCTGTGGCTTCAAATACATCAAGAGAATTGAACCTGAAAGATAGGCAATTTGGCCAGGTTTCAAACCCACTTAAAACTCCAGCTCTAAATTTAGACGTGATCTGGAAACTTGAGTTTCAAGTTCCCCTTGACTTGGGCAAAGCCTGAATTTCAAGCTATTGCATTTTTTTATTTTTCTGTTCTCATCTTGATTTCCCCAAACATCTTCCTCCCTTTTCCAATCCCATTGCTCTGGTTGTCGTAGCTTCCATTTGGCCATTGCTGGACTTCGCTCACATTATTGGCTGTTGCCAATACTCTGACATTGCACAGTGCATCTCCCCTTAATCTTCTTTCCTCTGCTGAACTGGAGGCCCCTTGTGGCAGGGGCTGTTCTTAGACCTCTTTCCTTCTCCCTCAGTGAAACTTGCCCAGGGCGCAGTAAGCCATGGTCACAGTTGGGGCTTGAGGGCTGCTCAGTTGTAAAGCTAGGACCTGGGAGAAGGTGCGTTCCAACCAGATTTCCAGAGCCTTGGCTTTCTGATTTGGTTAGTTATTCATTGAAAATAAACAAGTAAATAGCAATATAGACGTCTGAGAACAATGGTTTGAATGAAGAAGTTTACACAATTTAAGAAAAATTTGGTGAGAACCACACCATGATGCTGGGCAAAATTCAATCAATTCAGAATAGCTCTCCCTTACCTCCGCCATGCGGGTACTGCCTGGCTTGTTTATCTCCATGTTGTGGGAGGACTAAAGGAGTAAAGGCATAGCATTTGGCACATGGAGCAGAACTGGAGTTGAGATGTCAAGCGCCTTTTCACCCCTTCACTCTTCCTTTGGAGAAAGTGGGGGGTATTAGTTTCCTAGGTCTGCCTTAACAAAGTGCCGCAGCCTGGGTGGCTTCAACTATAGAAATTTATTGTCTCAGTTCTGGAGGCCAGGCGTCTGGTCAGGGGGAAAGCTGCTCCACACCTCTCACCTCGCTTCTGGCGGTTTGCTGTAATCTTTGGGGTGTCTTGGCTTCCAGGGCTCTGCCTTCATCTTCAGATGGCATTCTGTGGGGGGTGTCTGTATCCACATTTCTCCCTTGTATAAGGACACCAGGCATATTGGAGCAGGGCCCCACTCTACTCTAGGATGGCCTCATCTTAAGTAATCCTATCTGCAGTAACCCATTTTCAAAAAAGGTCACGTTCTGAGGTACTGGGGGTTAGTTCTTCACATATGAATTTTTTTGTTGAGGGTCAGGGGGTACAATTCAACTGATAACAGAGAACATAGTCTTCTTGTTTGAGTTTATTGTTCTCCAAATCAGGGTGTATCAATTTGATTCAGTCTGTGCTACGACTATGATGAATTTGGATGGTAAGTATCTGGAAGAACTTAAAGGTGGCTTCTTTTCTCTCCCCCCTCCACCCAGTAATCCATTCATTTATCCATCCATCCATCCATCCATCCATCCATCCATCCATCCATCTCTTGTTACACACACACACACACACACACACACACACACACACATACACACACGCACTTTATATAGCTGGGACTTTGGGAGTTCCTACTTGGAGGTCTCTGCCATGCCAGGGGCACTACTTGGAGCTCTATCTGCATCTGTCCTATGAGCCACCACAGAGGAGTGAAGTGGGGTTCAGAACTCAGCCTCTATTTACCCCCTGGGTGACCTCAGTGACCTCTTCCTCTTGGAGCCTTGGTTTCTTCATTTGCACACAGCAAACTTTAGAGCAGATCATGGGGCTTATTAGAGGCTGGAAAAAAATGATGGCGGTTATTAACATTATTACTGGGTGGTGGCGGTTATTAACATTATTACTGAGTGGTGGTAGCTATTAATGTTATTACTATTGAGTGAGGTGTGGAAAAAGGGAGAGAGAGTGGAAGCATGGTGTCTGCCAGCTTCCAGGAGCTCAACACAATACATTCCCCCAGACAGAACCCCAAGCTCTCTCATAGACCTTGTTTGGTTTATCCTTGCAACCATCCCAGAGCTGTGGTTCATGACTGTTTTGGGAACTGGATCCCTCTGAGAATCTGTGCACTCTCTTTCCCAGACAGCCCGTGTGTGTGGACTGCCTACACCGATTTATGTGTGATTTCACAGGGCTATGGCTCCTCTTCAGTCCATCCGTGGAGGCTAAGAACCCTCACTCGGAAGGCAGCAACCTCAGAAATTCATTTGTTCACTCATTATACATTTATTGTGTGGCTGTCACATTCTGGGTTCTGCAAGAAAGGCCAGGGAGTCAGGGAAAAGTCAGACAGGAGACCTTTCCCCAAGTTGTTCATAGGCATCAAGAACTGTAATCAGAAGCAGAAATGGTTCAATCTCTCAGAAGTACGTGTAGAGGAATCAAGAGGGGTTTGTGGAGGGGAGGATATTTGAGTTGGAAAATGAATGATAGTTTGGCTTGAAACAACATGTTGGCATTTCCAAGTACCCTTCCTGACAGTTCACACAAGTGTGCATATGTCAATCTGCCGGCATTTGCCTTCACTTCAATGAAACTAGTTGGTAGATTCCTAAAATGCGGCTCCACTGATAAGAAGCCAGATATAATTCATGTCCTGTTCTTCAAATGTGTTCTTCCTAGCTCAATACACCTCTACAACACGAATCACAGTTGAGCCATTTATACAAAACACACAAGACATCCTACCTGTCTTCAGTCTTCACCTTTGTCATGACTCCCTGAGTTCTCTGACCCTCAGGGCGTCACTGCTGCTGAGGCTGGGTGGGAGGTAGCTCAGCTTTCTGTCCTGACCCATAAACAGGAGCCTCAGATGCCCTACTAGGGTGCAGAATAGGGAAGTTTACATTGTGGGTAGTTGGCCACTAACTTCTATTTTCTCTCTACACCACTCCCCCTCTTTATCCACAGCACTCTAATGGCCATGAGCTGGAACTTCAGGGTCAGAACATCCTGAGGTACCAGGTCCAGTTCTGCTTTGGCTGCACTGAAAGTGAATCCATGTGGTTCTGGTTCACAATGCTCCACTAGGACCCTTTCTGAGGGACTGGAGTTTCTTTGTGGTTCAGTGAAAACACAGGTATTCAGATTGGTGGCAGGTTAGGATTAGGCCAGGAGCGAGGCTGTTCTGGTTTGGGTTTTATAGGGTGATCATTTTTTAAAAAATTTAATATATTTTTATTGACTTCAGAGAGGAAGGAGAAGGGAGAGAGATAGAAACATCAATGAGAGAGAATCACTGACTGGCTGCTCCTACACACCCCTATTGGGGACCGAGCCCACAATCCCAGCATGTGCCCTTGACTGGAGTCAAGCCCCAGGACCCTTCAGTTTGAAGGCTGATGCTCTATCCACTGAGCCAAACCAGCTAGGGCTACAGGGTGATCATTTATAAGACCCCGTCTCAAGCCAGCCCAGCTGCAAGGGCAGCGGCAGGTGGCCTGGGAACCCACTTCGGGGAGCATCGTCCATCATTGCACTGAGAACACAGCCTGTCCTCCCCTGCCCAGCGGCAGCCGGCAGCCTCTGAGGAGAAACTGGGCCTGCAGTAGAGCGTTAGGTTCCCAATGTCAAATGAGTTCACTGTAGCAAGAAGTCAGGAAAGTGATTTCTGCTTCAGGCTTGGGCACAAACTTGCCATGTGACCCCAGGTAAACCAATTCCCCTCTCTGGGACTCAGTTTTCTTATGTGTAAATAAGGAAATTAAACTGGAAACTAGATGATGGTTGAGGCACCTTTCAGAGCTAAAATGTTATGATGCTATGAAAATAACTTTATTTTAAATTAACTATGTCTCTAAGGAGAAGACTCAAAGTCTCCTTTCCCCAGTCGAACACCCAGTTCTTCCTTCATCGAAATTTATCCCTCCCTCGTGCCACTCCCTAACACGATGCTCATTGGAGAGCTAACTTAATAGCTTAAGCAGCCTTCCTGGACACCATTTATATTTCAACAGGGGCCTTGTTGTCATTAGCTGAGGCTCCCTCAGTGACTGGGGCTGTGTAATAATAGAATCGTGGGCCCACACATCACAGAGCCGTCCTGCCTCCCTTCTCCCCTCCCTTCCTCTACCCCACACGCTCTTTCCTTTCAGTAGACCTTGTGTTGGGTGCTTCCCTGGCATGATGCCCTGTGTTGGGGCAATGTCAGGCCTGATCCACACAGAAGGCAATGCGCTGCTTCCAGGTTCTAGAAGGTCCTCCAACAGGGGAGGCAGAGAGTTCCCGTCCTGCTGTGACCCCTGTACCCCGAGTCTGGGGGCTGGATAAGTTCTTAGGAAACAACATGGCACCCGTCTTGTAGTCACTGCTGAGCACTGCAAGGCATTTCATGCCTGAAACTCGCCCTTTAGATGAAACTGCTCTCATTCATTTTAGCTATTTTACATGGAAATATGTCTGCTTTGGGGTTCTTGCCTCTTGCTTTAGCTGGACATCATGAACAGAATGGAACCCCCACCCTAAGGAAAATCAGTTGTCATGCTTCCATGGGTAAATTGAGGAAAAGCATACCATTTGAAGCCCAGTGATTTTCTAACTAAAGCACCTGCCTGGAAAGAGGTAAGTGCTTAGTTACTAGTAATTATTATTCTAATCGCCAGTTGAGTATATGGTGATATATTCAAGACTGATTTATGTGGAGCCATTTGCCCTTCTAGGAAGTGGTTTCTAGACTGTCAGGCATTTTGAATTTTTGGATGTGAATTAAATAGTTTCTCTTCCTTTCCCCCATTACCCGTTACATGGCTTGCAGCTGCCTAACCTAACCTTCCTTTTCTCTCTCTCCCTTCCTCTTTCCTCATTTCTCTTTTTAAAAGTTCACTGGGTGTTCTTCATTATAAAAGGACTGCACACTCACTGCAGAAAATTTGAAAATGGGAAACTATGACAAAAATGTAGAAAGGAAACAAAATCACCCATGGCATTCAGAGAAAACCACATTTGGGTATATTCCTACTTTATCTCTCTCTTCATAGTTTTGAGTTTTATTTGCTTGCTTGCCATGTTGAAGTCCTACTGTAGATATAATTTTATCCTGCTTGTTTTTATTTTTAAGTTTAATATATTTTTATTGATTTTATAGAGGAAGGGAGAGGGAGAGAGTGATAGAAACATCAGTGATGAGAATCATTGATTGACTGCCTCCTGCACACCCCCTACCCAACTAAACACCCCCCTCCCCCGCCACTGGGGACTGAGCCTGAAACTGGGGCATGTGCCCTGACCAGGAATGGAACTGTGACCTCTTGGTTCATAGGTTGACACTCAACCTCTGAGCCACTGACAGCCTGGCCAGTTTTTAGTTATAACGATCATATAAGCACTTCCCTATGTTAACTTGAAATTCATCTCTAACATCATCTATATTGACTGCAAATATGGCTGGGCACGATGCTATATTTTGACTTCCACCTCCCTGCAAGTTTGATATTAACTTGGTTCTAATTTGTTGCTAATGGGCTGTGGCTGGGAAACCACCCACCAAGCCTGTTAGAACTGCCTGTAAAATAAGAGTTAATCTGTTTTTGTGATCTTCTGGGAAGGCCTGAGGGGCTTTCCTTGGGAGTCTTTGGATTTGAATTTTGTGACATAGTCTTTAGTTTCAAAGGCCCCCCCCCCACCCCCTCCCCCCTGTTTCTTATATTTTCAGTTCTTGATTGAGGCCTGCATGGTTGAGACTATCAAATAATTGACTTCTTTAAACAGAAATACTACTGCACTAGTAAAAATGATAAAATTCTGCTCTCCCCCCCCCCCCGCCCCGCCCCCATTGCAGAGAATTTCTCATTAGAGAGGTAGAATCATGCAATTGTCGGAGCCCTAGCGTTCAAATCCCAGCCCTCCATCCTGGCTGGGCAACCAAAGGCAAGTTTCCGCCTCTCTGTGCCTCAGTCCCCCGCAGAATTGGATGATAATAGTATTTGCCTTAGGTTGTTGTGAGTAGGAAAGGAATGAATCTGTGTAAGGTCTCAGGACAGTGCCTGGTGCTTGAGCCGCTCTAGTGAATGTTTGCTATTATTATGGTCTACTAGTATAGAGAGTATTTAAAAGTTTCTTTTAAACATTTTGACCTGCTCTGTGGGCCTTTTGTTTTTTTTAAAGAGGCTCAGGAGTGAAGGAGGGAAAAGAGGAGTAGCAGGGACGAGAGCAGGGGAGGAGGGAGCCAGGCTGACCCCTGGGCACCTCAACCCCCCAGGCTGGGGAGTGGGTGCTGGTCTCAGGGCTCCCTACATACTGTGCAAACTGGGCCAGGAAGTGAGAGTTAAGGCCCAGAAAGGGAGGGGAAGGCATCGAAGCTACAAACTAGAATCTGAAGGAGAAAGGGGCTAGGGTGGGCCTCCCCCCAGGGCCACAGCCTAGCCCAGGCTTGCAGGGTCTGCAAAGAAAGCCTGAGTTGGGGGAGGGGCAGTGAGGGAGTCTAACTATAGAATTTGCAGTTTTCCTTACAAGGGGTGCAGCACAGTTACACTGTGGTAACGGAAGCGAAATTAAAAATATGAGCAGGAAATAAAATTAATTTTAAAATATCTGAAAACACATATTCTGTGGCTTGTCCAACTGGCAGAGCGGGCTGGCTTGTTTCCCCTCGGCCTGACTGATTAATAGGACGGACATGAGGAGGTGTGAATTTATTTTGGACCTGGGTGGGGAGCCAGGGGGGTTGGCATCAACCCACTTAGGCTAAAGCTGCGTTTTAAAGTCCAGGAGGGGTGCCCACCCACTGGATAGCCTGAGGGGTGGGGGCATTGGAAGGGAAGCGCTGGGGCCTGAGCTCCTTCTCAACAAACTTCTAGAAGCAGTTGTTTTTCACCATCTTTTGAAAGTACAGTCCTGCAGGCCCAGAGGCAGCCCTGTGAATAGTGGACGCTGGGGGCCTTTTCCTGGCCAGGCCCCCGGCCAAGGACACAGAGCTGCCCCCGGAGGGCAGAGAGCCCGGCAGATTGTGCAGCCTGAGATGCTCCCTGGGACGAGGTGGAGGACAGGGAATAAATATAAAATCCCCCTGGGCTGTTTTCTTCACTGAGCATGGAGAATCATTTAGCAGCATGAAAGGTGGTTGAGAAGCAATAAATAACCTGCACATGGGGAAAGGCCTACTTTCAACTTTTTGCATGTATCTGTCCAATTTTCCCAACACCATTTATTGAATAGCCTATCTTTTCCCCATTGTATGTCTTTGCCTCCTTTGTCAAATATTTGACCATAAAGGTGTGGGTTTCTCTCTGGGCTCTCTATTCTGTTCCATTGATCTGTATGCTTATTCTTATGGCAGTGCCATGCTGTTTTGATTCCTATGGCCTTGTAGTATAGTTTGATATCAGGTAGCATGATTCCTCCAACGTTGTCCTTCTTTCTCAAGATTGCTGTGGCTGTTCAGGGTCTTTTGTGGTTCCATATAAATTTTTGGAATATTTGTTCTAGTTCTGTGAAATATGCCATGGTATCTTGATTGGAATTGCATTGAATCTATGGCTTGTTTTGGGTAGTATGGACATTTTGATGATGTTAATTCTTCCTATCCATGAACACAGTATATGCTTCCACTTATTTGTCTTCATTTCAATTTCTTTCTTCAGTGTCTTATAATTTTCTGAGCACAGGTTTTTTACATCCTTGGTTAAATTTATTCCAATGCATTTTTAAAATGCAATTGTAAAATAGAATTGTTTTCCTAGTTTCCTTTTCTGATAGTTCATTATTAGTGTATAAAAATGCAACTGATTTCTGGATATTTGTTTTGTGTCCGGCTACTTTACTGAATTCATGTATCAGTTCTAGTAGTTTTTTTGGTGGAATCTTTAGGGTTCTCTATAAACAGTATGTTATTTGCAAATGATGACAGTTTTACTTCCTTTCCAATGTGGATGCCTTTTATTTCTTTTTCTTGTCTGATTGCTGTGGCTAGGACTTCTGATACTATGATGAATAAGAGTGATCCCTGTCTTGCTCCCCATCTTAAAGGAAACACTTTTAGTTTTTGCCCATATGATGTTGGCTGTGGGTTTGTCATATACTAGTATGTGGCCTTTATTATGTTGAGGTATGTTACCTCTATTCCCACTTTGCTGAGAGAAGTTATTCCACTCCTGAGAATATGTCTGAAGACCCCTGAAACACTAATTCTAACGAATATATGAGAACACATGCACCCCTATGTTCATTGCAGCATTATTTACAATAGCCAAGATTTGGAAGCAGCCCAAGTGTCCATCAGCAATAAATAGATTTAAAAAGACAACTGTGGTACATTTACGCAATGGAATACTACTCGGCTGTAAAAAAGAAGGAAATCTTACCCTTTTCGACTGCATGGGTGGATCTGGAGAGTATTAAGATAAGTGAAATAAGGCAGCCACAGAAAGAGAAGTACCATATGACTTCACTTATATGTGGAATTTAATGAACAAAACAAACCAACAAACATAATAGAGCAGACATAGCTACAGACCGACAGCTGTCTGAGGGGAGAGACGTTGGGGCGATGGGTGAAAAAGATGAAGGGATTAAGCCAAGAAAAAAACTCATAGACACAGATAACAGTATGCTAGCCAGAAGGAAAGGAGGGCGGGGCTGTAGAAGAGGGTAAGATAAGGATAAATGATGATAGGAGCGTTGACTTGGGGTGGTGAACACCCAATACAATATACAAATGATGTATTATAGAATTGTACACCTGAAACCTATATAATTTTATTAACCAATGTCACTCCAATACATTCAATAAAAACTAAAAATTAAAAAACTAAAATTAAAAAAATGGGGAAAGGCCGCCTTTTGGGAGGTAGAGAGAAGGCTGCCATGCAGAACACTTTATCTGAGTTTAAACTTCAGAGAGAGGCTGATTTCGCTGTGGCCCAAGATATGGATAATTAAAAACAAAGACATCTTTAAGACAGATCTAAGGCAGCCTCCCTGTGCGGCTCCTTCACCATGCAAACCCCCCAAGTCCCACCCCACCCCCTTCTCCTTTTCCCGGAAAAGGCCGGGAATGCCCTCAGAAGTAAAATCACCCTAATGAGAGAAGACGTGTTCTTGAAGAAATTTTGACTTACAGTTTACAGCTTTATAGGCATCTCAGCAGAGAGATGTCCCACACTTGGGCACTAAGTCAAGGGCACATAGTTTCAATGCTAGGGAGTCTTCTGTGTGATTATTTTTACAACATTTGCAATGAAATGCAGATTTTCTGCTGCCAGATTTTGACTGGACAGGGGCTCTGGGGCTCCGAGGTCTCTCAGCACACACTCAGGCACACATGCAAGGACAACACCCACCCACAGCACACACAGTGCAATCTGCCCGGACACACACGTGCCCTCAGAAAAGCCGCTGTCCCCAAACCTTCTTCATTCGAAACAGATCCGCTCTGCTTCTCTGTTACTTCATTTTGATGATGGAAATTTTCCTCAATCAAAAGTGAAGGAACAATGACCTTTTAAAAATAATACTCCAGAAATCTAAGGAGAAAATATAATTAATAAATTTATATATTTTGGTCTCAAGAGGAGCTGGTGTGTGTGTGTGTGTGTGTGTGTGTGTGTGTGTGTGTGTGTGTGTGTCAGGAGGGGGGAGCCTAAGAAGAAAAGGGTGAGGAAGATTCTGCAGAGATGAGAACATGGTGGGTCTGACAGGCGGCTTAAGGTAGTAATAGTTGCTACTCTAGAAGAGAAACAATGACAGGAGATGAAGTGTGGAAATCTGGGGTACTCCAACAAGTGCCTGTAAACTTGAGGACTTAGTGGACTTCCAGAAAGTTCCAGGGGTGGCCCATGCTACCCAGTATTGTTTGGGAGCAACTTGCAGGAAGAGAAAAGGTTGATGTTAGTTCTGCAACTCCCAGCCCCTGCCCAATTCTGCATAATCTGGGCTCCACCAGGGCAGTTGTATTTTGCTTCCCAAGGTCAGTTTAGGAGAGGTCAGAGCCTACCTCACCTAAGGCAGGCAGGGTCGGTAGTAGAACAAGCCAGGCCTCGAGTAGCAGAAAGACCTAGAGCTGAATCCTGCTGGCCACTGATTAGCAGTGTGACCCTGACTCTCTCAGCCTCAGCTTTCTCATCTGTAAATTGGGGCCAGTGATCTCCATAATATGCAATTCTTGTGAGGCTGTGAGGAGATAGTGTAGGCATAGTGGCTGGTGCGGAGTGAGTGCTCAAGGGATAGAGGCCCTGCTCTCCTCTCCCACCAAGCCCTCCAGTCTGCTATAGGAAATGGACTTGGCTAAGGGAGGCTTATTCCCTTTTAGAAAGCCCCACCCCATCTTCCTACACCCTGGCTGCCTCCCTGGGCATCTCCTCAGCACTGGGAGCTGGAGTAGGTTTCAGTAAGGGGAAGAGGAGTAGAAGGTGGGCACTGAGGCAGGAGGGGGGGGGCAGGCTCGGGGGATAAGATCCCACCTGCTGCCCAGTTTTGCCCAGAGCCAGCCCTGGATATGTGGAATTCACCCATTTTCAAAATAGCCAGTTCAGATGCCTTCAGCCCCCAACAAGCCCGTGTGCAGACTCCCTCTCTTCTCTGGAGAGCTTCCTTTGTTTTCCTCTGATACCGTCTTTGACTGCCCTGAGCCGCGCCATAGGAGTAGGTCTGATGCGGTCCCTTACCAGTTGGCATTTTGGGATGCATCATTATTTGTGCCGGGGACTGACTCTTGGCATCTCGCCTGATTTCTCCTGGAGCCCTGGGCATCTGCACCATGCATGGCTGTGCTAGCCCTGGGAGCAGGAAGCCAGCAGTAAGCGTCCTTAACCAGTTCCAAGGGCAGAAAGCCACACCGGTGCTCAGGCGAGGTCTGTGGGGTTGCCGGCACTGATTCAGGAGTTGAAAGCTGGACCTTTGGACATTGAAATGTAATCGATTGTCAAGTATGTTCAACCCATCTTTTTTTTTTCACAGGAAAATAACTGGATGGAAAACATCCCTCCCACCCCCACCCGGATTTCTCCGAAGTTGGGCTTTTGACATGGATTTTCCCAGCTCCGGATCAAGGGTAGCATCACTGGAGATCACCAAACTGCTATTTAGACATTTTAAAGATGCAATTTGAGTTCCAGGCAGGGGAAGGGGGTGGATAAAAGAGATTATATGATAATGACATGGCGGTGGGAGCCTGTCAAATCAAGTGCCTTTTCTCCGTTGGGCAGGCTATTTCTGGAGCTGAGCATGGCTCGCCTCACTGAGGGATGTGTTTATCCTAATGGGAAGCAGGACCGAGCTCGGCCGCAGATCCCTGCACAGCTTTTAAAGCCTTAGGATACCGCAAAGACATTTGTGGTGTCCAGAAGGCATGGTTAGTATGCCCTGGCCCCTTCAGTGTGTGCTGACTTGGCTCTGACAGGGGCCAGGGGAAGGAAAGGAGATGTCGAACAGTGGAAGTGGGGGAAAGTGTGTCTGTCCAGATGTGACCATTAGGATGCTTTGGATAAAGGGAGAAGTCAATGCAAAACGACTTAAACAATAAGGAGTTTACCTTAAGATCTAACAAGCAGCCCAGAGCCAGGCTTCCAGGTAGGGTACGATCAGGGAGCTAACTTTGTTTTCCTGTCATTCTTCCTGCTCTGCCTTCTAATTCTGTTCCTTAGGCTGACTTCCCTCAGGGCTGCAAAGTGGCTGCCCGCACCAGCTCTGACACTTGCTTCTGAGATCTGTCTAGGCAGGAAGAGGGGAACCCCTTTTCCCTTCAGTCTACACCAGTCAGTTTGAGCCACCACCTGGATTAATAGCGGCCACTAGGCTGACATCTTGGGCTGATTGGCTAACTCAGGGTTAGGGGCCCAACACAGGCAAGGAGATTTTAGTCACTCTAACTGCTAGAATGGGATTCCCCAGAGACACAGGCATTACATGGGTGCGGGGGGGGGGGGGGGGCAGGTTTTACTTGGACTTTGTAAGGAAAGCAATAAAGGAGTGAGTTGGAAATGAAAGCACTTAAGCAACCAACAGGGTTCCCAGCCAGAAACAGAGAAACCGAGTGCTAGCAGAGCTATGCCGTGGGCCGAGAGGCTGTCACCCTGCCTTTTGACCTCCCAGAGCTGCTGGGGATCAAGAAGGATGAAGGAAAAGAAAAACATGGGAAATAGATGTAAATAGCATCTACACTAATAAAAGAGAAAGATGCAAATTGACCATACCTTCACGCTGCCCACCAGCCAATCAGGAGTGAGTATGCAAATTAACCCAACAAAGCTAGCGGGTTAATTTGCATACGGAGCGGCTGGGGTTGTTCCGCACTGCCCCAGCTGCTCCAGGCCTCTGGGCAGCATGGGAAGGCGGAAAGGCAGCTCAGGCAGCAGCGAAGGCGGTGCCAGCAGCCAGGAGAAGGAAGGCCCATTCTTGCACGAATCTTTGTGCATCGGGCCTCTAGTTATATATAATGTAATGTGTATGTACATGAATAGTATTAATACTGAAGCTGTGAACTTCACAGATGAACCTCATACCTTGGTTTTCCCTCCCATGAAATGGATGCAGTAATTCTGACTTACTAGTATCATCCTTTGCAGAGGGTATGGAAGTTTCATGAATTAACTCCAGTGCTCTTAGAGACCTGCTAGACCCCCAGATTGGGTTGTCCTCCTCCACAGTGGAATGGTGACAACTCCAGTCTCCTGATACTCTCTCTCTCCCTGCCTCCCATCACCTGAACCTATGAGGTTTTGGCAACATTCTCTCTGGAAAGTATGAAAAACAAACACCCCCACAGTTGTTAGTCACTGTCCTGCTCAACATGGTGGGGCTGGGCCTCCTGGATCTAATACACCTCGTCATAGGACTCACAAGGAGGAACCTGCCTCTTTCTATGAGTCCCCAGGTGGCTGATCAGGGACAGTCACAGAGATAAAGCCTGGCTATGAGCATGAGATGGGATGCACAGGGATGGGGATGGAGCCTGCTGGCTGATTCCCAGGACAAAGCTGCGCTGGTGACAGTGGGAGTTAGGAGGGTATTCTAGAGTGGTGAAGAGGGGGTAAGGAGAGTATTCTAGAGCAATGACACAGGGAGTGAGGGGGGTGTTCTAGAGCAATGACACAGGGAGTGAGGGGGTATTCTAGAGCAATGACACAGGGAGTGAGGCAGGTATTCTAGAGGGTGACAGAGTGAGTGGGGTTATTCTAGAGGGTGACAGAGTGAGGGGGGTATTCTAGAGGGTGACAGAGTGAGTGAGGGGGTATTCTAGAGGGTGACAGAGTGAGTGAGGGGGTATTCTAGAGGGTGACAGAGTGAGTGAGGGGGTATTCTAGAGGTGAAAGAGTGAGTGAGAGGGGTATTCTAGAGTGGTGACAGAGGGAGTGAGGGGAGCACAGGAAGACACAGGGGGACATCTACTCCTTTTGTCACAGACAATACAATACCCAGAGCTGAAACAGTGGCTCTGAAGGCTGCAGCTTCCAGCCCTGAGGACAGCCCCTGAGAAGTGCACTTGATTGTTTCCCCAGGCCCAGCCTGAATTTTCAGGAAGAAAAGCCAGTATTTGTTTCCCAGAGGCCAGGAGCTCCTCTGCACCCTCTGTCTTCCTTCAGGCCTTGTCTCTACTCATATGGGAACAGACTCTGAAATATGCACACGCAGGAACATGCACACGCAGGAACATGCACACGTCACAGGCGCATGGACACACAGGCACACATATGCACACACATACACACATACGCACACACGGGCACACACATACTTTCTCTATGCCTGTTCCCAGGTCTGTCTCTCTGGCCACCAGACATAGAAAGGTTGTATTCCATCTTTGGGCAGGGAGAGAAAGCACTTACTAAGTGCTTTTTCCTTAGTTACTAAGAGGGACTGACTGGGGAATTCTTAAAGGAAGAGCAGTAGAGGTCCTTATTACCTTAGGCCCATTTGGGGCACAGTCTCTCAGCAGCCCAACACGATGCTAAGTGCTTTGAGGGGAGAAGTGGCTGCCATCTCTTTCTGGGACCCCCACGGTGCCTTGTATAAAACAGTGATGCAGTATAAACCGCATGTAAAAGCTGGAAGGATCTTAGGGGCTTGTGATGTCAGGACAGCTTTACAAGGAGGGATGGGCCCAGACAGGAGTCTCCCCCAGCCCACGGCTGATCTCCAGTGGCTCCTGGTTGAGGCCCTGGGGTCAGAGGAGGTGTTGGACAGCCAAGCCAGAGGGAAGGACTGCATTTCCAGGAACATGGGTAAGCCCCTGGGGAGCTTGTTACTTAAGACCAGCCGGGAGAAGTCAGCGAGGACTCTGAGGCCCACCTCTGCTCACCACAAGATGGCAACAGTGCTTTGTATGCTCCATGGTGCAGGGGAGGGGGGACGGAGGGCGGAGGGGGCAGTATTCTCTGGGGACTCATACATCCCCAACCCTGATGGCCTGAGTATTCCTTCCATGTCCTCAGTTCAGGCTGAGAGTCCATCTGATGTGGGCCTGGGTATGTCTCACATGCTGCTTTGAGCCCTGGAACGCTGTTCTGACGCTCACCTATTGACTGGTTCTGATCGCTGTCCCTTAGCACCTCTATAGCTCTGTGGCTGCGTGGGTGGCCGGATGGCAACGTGGGTGGCAGGAGGACACAGTTTTACTCACAGGACTTTAAGGGCCCTTGGGAAGACAAGCCAAAGATTGAAAACCCGTTAGACCATCGACAACTAGATATAATTTAGTACCATATGCAGTGTGAATTTGCATTTTCTACTTTGGAGAAGAGACTTAGAGTGGCTTTTCCAGCTGGAAGCAATATTGCTCAACTTGTGCACCTCTCTCCAGCAGCCCCCTAGGCTCCCATTCGCCTCTGCTCTCTAGCGCTCCTTCCCACTGGGCTATGGCTGGCAGCACAGGCACACTGGCTGGCAGCTCTGGGAGGAGGTTGGGAAGCTGGAGTGGGAGAGTGGACGAGCCACAACATCCCACCCAGGATCCCGCTCCATTGGTCCCTTCACTGCCAGGGGACTCTTGTGAGCTGGCCAACCAGGAGTCCATTGAGGAATTCATTCCCTTCATGATAACCACTACCTGTGCTTATCACTCCAACTTGGCCCTGGAAGGCTGGATGCTGAGGGGGCTGGGAAGACAAAACAGAACAAGACACTCTGCCCCAGATATAGGTTTATGAAGTGGATGTAAAGAGAGCACGAATGCATGGTGCGAATGAATGCATGGTGTGAATAAATGCATGGTGTGAATGAATGCATGGTGTGAATAAATGCATGATGTGAATGAATGCATGGTGTGAATGAATGCATGGTGTGAATGAATGCATGGTGTGAATAAATGCATGGTGCGAATGAATGCATGGTGTGAATAAATGCCTGGTGCGAATGAATGCATGGTATGAATGAATGCATGGTGTGAATAAATGCATGGTGTGAATAAATGCATGGTGTGAATAAATGCATGGTGAATAAATGAAGGGTGAATAAATGAATGGTGAATAAATGGATGGTGTGAATAAATGAGTAAATGAAGACATGAAGTCCCGGTGAGGAGAGATGAACTTCACCATAGGCCTGGCTGGCTCGATGGTGTGTGCTACCCGCGTTCTCGTGCCTTGGAGGGGGCATGTGTCTTTGCCAGCCCCCAAGAAGCAGCTGTTTATAGACACCCAAGAAGTCAACCCTTTAACAATAGGAAAGGGTTGACATGTTCTCTGCTTTGTGCTGTCTCTGCCCTATTGGGTGGGGGTCCTGGTGAAAGATTGGCTCCTTTCTGTAAAGATGAACATCTCTGTCCATTAGAGGGCTGGTTAGAGACTCTGCGTGCTGCCGAAAGGCAGGCTTTGGGGACAACTCTGTGATCAAGGGCAAACATTAAACATATTCTTATTGATTGTTTAAGTAGAAAAACACTGCATATATAAAATAATAAAAGCATAATATGCTAATTAGACCAGACAACTGAACGACCTTCCGGACGTCTTTCCAGACATCCAAGCTGCGGCAGGGGGGGCCGAGGCAGAGGTGGTTAGGGGTGATCAGGCAGGCAGGCAAGCAGTTAGGGGCGATCAAGCAGGCAGGCAGAGTGGTTAGGGGCAATCAGGCAAGCAGGTGAGTGGTTAGGAGCCAGCAATTCTGGATTGTAAGAGGATGTCTGACTGCAGGTTTAGGCCCGATCGGGCCTAAACAAGCAGTCGGACATCCCCTGAGGGGTCCCGGATTGCAAGAGGGTACAGGCCGGGCTGAGGGGACCCCCCCATGCATGAATTTTCTGCACCATTATCTACACACTAGAGGCATATGTATATACACACTAGAGGCCCAATGCATGAATTTCGTGCATGGGTGGAGTCCCTCGGCCTGGCCAGCAATCGGGTCTGATCGGGGCTGGCCAGGGGAAGGGACCACCGGTGCTGGCAGCCGTGGGAGGTTGGCTGTGGGAGCACACTGACCACCGGGGGCAACTCCTGCATTGAGTGTCTGCCCCTTGGTGGTCAGTGCGCATCATAGCGACCGGTCAACTGTTGTTCAGTCACTTAGGCTTTTATATATATAGATATTTGATTCTCCTTCTTCATCAATTCCATATTTGTGAATTTACTGACTCACTAAAATTTGTTTGTAAACCACAAGTCAATACATGTGGTGCTTCTGCAGACCTCTGTGCACATGAGCAGATTGGCAAAAAATTTGATCCCAGGTGAGGTCAAACAAGATGACATGTGTTTCAGCTCTCATAGTCTAAACAAGTATCCCTTTCCCAATCTATTTAGTGTCATGTTTTTTGCATTTTTGTGTTTTATGTTGGTGATTTTGTTGTTTAAAATGCCCCCCAAGTTGCCCTGGCCAGGAGGCTCACTTGGCTGGAGCACTGTCCCACATACCAAAAGGTTGTGGGTTCAATTCCCAGTCAGGGCACATATCTAGGTTGTGGGTTTAATCACTAGTCAGGGTACATATGGGAGGCAACTGATAGAGAGCTTCTCTCTCATAGCAATGTTTCTCTATCTCTCTAAAATCAATAAAAACAAACAAACACATATCCTTGGGTGAGGATTAACAAAAATAAAAAGAAATTACTTTGATGGACCTTTTAGTTTTGCTTTTTCCAGAATGTCACGTAGTAGGCATCATACTGTATGTAGCCTTTTCAGATTGGCCTCTTGCACTTAGTAATATACATTTAAGGTTCCTCCATGTCTTTTCATGGCTTGAGAGTTCATTTCTCTTTAGCATCAATAAAATTCCATTGCCTGGATGTGCCAATTTATTGATTCAGTCACCTACTGAAGAACATTTTGGTTGCTCCCAAGTCTTGGCAACTATGAATAAAGCTGCCTGTATATTTGGTGTGGACATAAGTTTTCAACTCCTTTGGGTAGAGAAATGTTGTTCAGGAGCTGTACCTGAAGCAGGAGCACTGAGTGTTGGCAGGGGGATGCGAGGGATGAGAGGGCCTTCCAGGCTCAGGAAACAGCATGAATGAAGGTGCAGGGGGAGGAGCAGCTGGGGCCTGCTGGAGCCCACACAGCAGGGTCCAAAATGGTGGGCGGGTTGCAGGATCCCAATGGGCTCTCTGGCTAGAGGCCAGGTGTGTGTGTGTGTGTGTGTGTGTGTGTGTGTGTGTGTGTGTGTGTAGGCTATGGAAGGTCTTATTAAGGAACTTGGGCTTTATCTTTAGCTGATGAGGAGCAGTTTGAGGGTTTAAGGTGATCCACTATCTGTTTGTTTTTTTTTTTAAATATATTTTATTGATTTTTTTTTTTTTTTTTATAGAGAGGAAGGGAGAGGGATAGAGAGTTAGAAACATTGATGAGAGAGAACACATCGATCAGCTGCCTCCTGCACACCCCCCCACTGGGGATGCGCCCACAACCAAGGTACGTGCCCTTGACCAGAATCGAACCCGGGACTCCTCAGTCCGCAGGCCGACGCTCTATCCATTGAGCCAAACCAGTTAGGGCCACTATCTGGTTTTAACAGTAAAACTCTTGCATCCCAGGAAACCCCTCCATCCTGGGCAGACCGAGATGGTTGGTCACCCTAGGTTTAAGCAGGAGAGGGAGCAGCATGGAGGAGATGCTGGGGCAAGAAAGAATGTGGGGACCTCCCTTAACTGGTGCAGGAAGGTTATGGATGTAGACTCGATGGGACTTCTAGATTGACACTGGCTGATGAATCAGTCTAATAGAGCGCAGTTGAAATGCTCCATGTGTCGCTTGCTCCTGCATTTTACCCAGCAGTCTGTGCAGCAGATCATTCCTGGGCACATACCAGGTGGTGGGCACTGATGTTCTCTGGACACATGGCTATGATTCCACCTACCACCCTCCCACCTCTCCAGCTCTCCCCTGCTTTTTCCCTTTTCACAGCTCCCACTAACTTCCGCTGCCTGTGAGTATGCTAACGCCAAACCCCACTCCTTAAAAGAAGTTCAACCCTAAAAGAATTTCGCAGCCTGTCCTTACTGCTGGCAGAATATATATTACTGTACCGCGCCAGCACAGCCAAGGGTTCGGCGAGCCTGAGGGAAGGCCAACGAAGGATGAAGAAAAGATAGACAAAGAGAATAAGCTGGGTCTAGGTGGATCTTCTGTGCGTGACCGAGACCACAGAACAGATCCAGACTGCAAGCTGATGCTTTATTTTATAGTCAGAGGTAAACAAGGTAATTTACAATGTTCTTGTAAGTTTCACTTGTTTTGGCAGCACTTGCTGCACCTCCCACAACCCATTAGCTACTCAGGAAAGATCTAGGGAGCAGTCACAAGATCAAGCTTAATTATGCTAAGTGGGCTGTGCCCTCTAAGCTGGGACTTGTTTGCAGCTTTGCCAGCAGGTCAGTCCGAGGCTTAACCCTATAACCGCTCCCTACATATTACCAATTTCCAGTGGGGGCTCAGATGTCCCTTTGCACTAACTCGGCCTCTGAGCACTGAGTGGTGGGGTCACCACAAGCTGGGACTACATCCAGGGCCCCGCCTGCCATGCTGCCCAGCAAGAGGTGCGGAGGGAGGCAGGCGTGAAGTGGTGATGGGGCTTGAGCCCTAGGGTCTGGATGCACACTCCCCTTGGTTGCAGCCCAGAGTTAAGAAAATTCAGAGAAACCCTGGATGGCATGCTTCTAGCCCAGATGGAAGAGAAAAGGACAACCTGCTAATGGGTTCCAAAACTAACACAGAAGAAGTGCCTGCTGCCAGCAAATTCCACGTATGTTGGCACGTGCAGTAGAAGAGAAATGCATTCGCTCTGTTGGGAAGGGGAAGACAAGATGACGGACGGCTGTGGAGAGAAAGCAGGGTGCTCCTTCCAAATGACAGAGCAGGACTGGCGGGAGCCAGAGGAAGGGGCTCAGACAGCCAGGCGACAGGCACCTCGAGATGTGGGGCTTTGTGGGGCGCGTGGCTTGTCAGCCTGACCCCCTCCCTTGTGTTTCAGCCACTCACCCGCCTTTCTGCCAGTTAGGAGTGGCGTCCAGTGTCCACTTTCTTTCTGGCCTGGCCCCTCCTACACGCTGCTTGCTCTCCTGACGGGGCTTCTCCTCCTTCCTCCTTGGCTTATTCACACTGGCCCCCTCTGTGGCCGGCATTTGTCACCTCTCTGCATACTGTCCCTACAGTTTGGCTAGCTCCTGCATTCCAAACACCACATTATGAAGGGAGAAGGTAGAAAACTTGTATCTCTAGACCCCTGTGCCCTGCATTGTGTCCACATGAGAGCTGGATTGGAGGCGGTGTCCCCATCAGGGAGGTAGCCGAGACACTTGGTTCCCGAGGATATGGAAGGATTGAGCTTCCTGATTCCAGTGCAAAGGGTCCCAGGTGCCAAGGGGCTGTGGGGTCGTCCCCAAAAACCCCTTCGTGCAATTGGGCACGTTATGGCTAATGGCTTCAGAGTTTGGCTCACCTGGACATTTTGTGGCCTTGCTTAGAGTCCTGATTAAATCCTCTTTTTTTTTTTTTTTCTTAAATGAACAAGAATGGCTTCTTTTGTTGGCAAGTAAGAATAGTGACTATGACACCACCTTAGTCATTTTGGGCTGGTATAACAAGACACCATTGACTGGTGGCTTAAACAACAGACGTTTATTTCTCAGGGTTCTGGGGTGCCGGCAGGTCCATGTTGGGGAGGACCTTCTTCCCGGTTTGCAAATGGCCATCTTCTCCTTCTATCTTCACTTGGGGGCGAGAGATCATCTCTCCTCTTCTAAGTGCACTAATCCCATTCATGGGGGCCCCACCCTATGACCTAATCACCTGCCAAAGGCCTCGCCTCCTAACACCATCATACTGGGGGTTGGGCTTTAACATATGAATCTTGGTGGACACAAACATTCAGGCTATAGCACCATCCTTCAAGAGCAGCCGAATAAATGACTTTTTCCCTGCCTGGGCCTTAGATTCTGTAGACATGGCTGTCTTCAAATGCGCCACCCCAATTAACACTATTGCCTGTTGTATTCCAGTGTTTGCAGGGTTGGGTCAGCCTCCTCATTGGTTGGTAACATCTGATGACAGTGAGTCTATCTCTTCTTGTCTTGTTAGCAGCATCCCACAGCTGCGAGGAGATGGAGAGCATGTTGGCCAACCCACCCAGGCAGGGCGCGGTGACTGGCCAAGGGCTGGAGGGGCCGGAGAACCACAGCCGGGCCTTTCCTTCCCATTGCCTTTGGGGAGCGCACTGAGCCCACACAGGGTGTTTACGAGGAAGATGTGCTGTGACAGTACTTGCGTTTAAACAGGGACTTCTGTGGGATTCAAAGTGCTTTATCAACCTGCAAGTTCCAGGTTGTAGACTTTATACTCCTGGGAAGTACGAGGAGTGGAGAAAGGCTCTTCTGTGTAGTAGGTAAGCCTGAGGTCCCAAAGCACTGAAGTGATTTGCCCAAGATCAGTATTAAATTTAGGAGTCTTCAGCTCCTTAGATTCCCATATCTGTTTCAGGAAAACCATAGGATGTGGGTTCCAGTAATGGAAACACTTCCCAAGATGCATTTGGGCTTGCCATCTGAGACCTCCCTGAATAATGTTCAGTCTTTAGGGGTTCCCTGGAGAGGAGAGGATAGAAAGCCCCTGTAGGAGGTATCTTTGCTGCTTAACATACTGCCCCAAAGCTGAGTGGCTTAGAATGACCCTGGCCGTTTATGACCTCTCAGTGTGTGTGTCAGGACTTTGGGGGAGAGAGTCAGTGCCTCTCATGAGGTTGCAGTCACTGGACGCATGTGGCCAGGATCATCTCGGAGGCTCCTCACTAATGAGCCTGGTCCTTGGCTGGGAAACTGGAATGGCTGGGGCCCCAGACATCTCTCACGGTCTCTGTCTCCTTGTGACCCCTCCAGCAAGGTGGCTCCAGGCGGCTGAGCTCCAGAAGTGTGTGTCTTGAGAGAGAGCACCAGGCCTAGCCTTGAAAGTCACACATCGTCACTGCCACTGCCCTTGTACGTCAATGAGTTAGAAGTGAATTCGTTGAATTATTGCATTCAGAGGGATAGGAGTTAGGCAACATTTTTTTTTAATATCCTTTTATTGATTTTTTAGAGACAAAAGAAGGGAGAGCAAAAGAGAGAGAAAGAAAGAGAGAGAGAGAGATCTATGAGAGAGAAACATCCATCGTCTGTCTCCTGCATGCTCCCCTACTGGGGATTGAGCTGGTCACCCAGGAATGTGCCCTGATGGGGAATCGAACCAGTGACTTCTTGGTGCATGGGACAATGCTCAATTCACTGAGCCACACCAGCCGAGCAGGCATCTTCTCTTTATGGGAAGAATTTGTGGACCTGTTTTAAAACCGCTGCAGTGCCCAAGTTTCAGAGAGTGAAGTGATCTTCCCAAGTTACATGGTGAAGGGTGAGCAGGACCAGGATTGAGCAGCAGACCCAGCAGCTCCTTGTCCTTTAATGACCAGCATTTAAATATTGAGGGAGCCAGAAAAAGGGGTCTGGTTTGGGCAGCTTTCTTCAGGGTGTTACCTCATTTTTAAGCTGTTGTAAATCCTCTGAGGAACAAGAAATCTGAGGGTAAATAAATAAACAAGCCTACAGACAAACTCACCCTGCAGGAATTACTGCTGGTAACAACTGTAATACTGCCCCTTTCTATTTACCAAACACGTGGTCCAGACACACGTTGAAGGACTTGTCAAAAATCACATGGCAAGTCAGGTCCAAAACAGAATGTGAACCAAAACCTCTGTCTTGAGGCCTAACTGGTTTGGCTCAGTGGATAGACCGTCGGCCTGTGGACTGAAAGGTCCCAGGTTCGATTCCGGTCAAAGGCATGTACCTTGGTTGTGGGCACATCCCCAGTGGGAGGTGTGCAGGAGGCAGCTGATCGATGTTTCTCTCTCATCGATGTTTCTAACTCTCTATCCCTCTCCCTTCCTCTCTGTAAAAAATCAATAAAATGTATTAAAAAAAAAAAAAAAAAGACCTCTGTCTTGATTTCTCTTGGCTCTGCCGTGTGGGCAAAACTCCCTGGACAAACTACTACTTAATTAGAATACTCTCATTTCATCTTTCCTAGAAATAGCAGCCAGGAGACCCATCACTGCCTGGGGGCAGCGTAGCTCTGGCTGGTGCTGGGCAAAGTTCCGCCCAGTTAGGGGATCCACAGAGGCACTGGAGATGGCTCCCCGATCACACAGCTTCAGAAGCCAAGGTGGGGTGGGCTGCTGGGATATTGCTTACGTCCTCTGATGAGTCACGCCTGAGACGGGTGGCATTCAAATCCAGGCCTCTTGACGGTAAAATCCAATTTGCCTCTCTCCCGCCACCCACACCCCAGCCACCTTGGATTCTTGTGTTTTTGAAATGGAAAGCAACCTCGTTCTACAAAAGTGGCTTAGATTTTAATCACCCATAGGTTTGCTCCCTGCAGGGGCCCTGGAAGAGTTTTTGTTATACTTCGGGGAATTTACGAAATGAGTCGGTCCATGTGCAATTACTGAGCACTCTCTGTTTACCTAGCATTGGACTTGCTATGGATGCTGCTGAATGTAAAATCCTGGTGTATACTAAGTGTATGGTGATGGTTCCAGATGTCAAATAACTTTATGAACCAAACCCCATAGAACATGCTATTGAACCAAATATTGATCACGAGTGACCAAAAATGCTCAACTTTCACAGAAATAACCTTAACCAGTACTTTCTAGGAAAAACAAATAATTAATAGCCGTGTATTTCATTAAAAAAACACACGCAAATATATGACGGCAGTGAACTTGAGCACTATTGGAAAATCCTAAATGTGTGGCAGCCTCCTAATTAAAAAGATTATTTCCTGCAAACTCAGATGGAATATCCGCCCCCTGCCTCTGTTCTTTTTTCCATAAAACAAACTCTTTGCAAGAAATGTGAAATTTATTATGAGAGGGAACATGCTAACTTTCCAAACAGCCAGTCAGTCTGAGGAAACAAGGCAATGATGGCCTGGAAAACGCCCCCCTCTACGCACACAGCCCTTCACTTGTGTCCAGGCACTGCCCGCCCGTCACCTCGGCCTCAGTCGGCCCCCGTCGGCCCCCAGCAGCTGGGCTCTAACAGCAGGGGGCATGTCTGGTGAATCAGAGCCCCGCCGATTAAAATCACCTAGTGGGTCTCCTGGTCCCACCACCAGACTAATCCAAACTCCAGCTTTGTCTATTGTACATCCTCCATGATTTTTCCCAGCCAGGGTTTCAATGACTCAAGTTCCACCATGTTCCCTGGAGGGCTGATTTTGCAGCCAAATAGAACAAACTCACCATTCGGAAATTTTTTTCCCTTTTATTGAATCTAATTTTTCCTTTCCTTCTTTTCCCACTGTCATGTTCTTGCTGGATCCCTTTGGACCACCCACGGTGCCTGCTCTTCAAACGTGTACAATGGAATTTCCCAACATGATTTGGTCTATGACACACTTTGGAATTGTCTGCAGTCTTGGCTGAGGCACTGGGGTCCCATCCCTTGGATTCAGATACACTGGAGGTCCTGCCATCTAACCACACTGCCGATTGTCTCAGACGCACACATGAAAGCATTGTCTCTTTGTGCCAGGGTCCCATCACCTCACTCTCAACCCCTGGGCCACCTTTCACACAGTGAATAAGAAAGTGGCAAAGCAAGAAGGATGTGTTTGAGACGCAGAAAAAGGTTAGGCTGCCCAGCTGAGAATCACTACTGAATATGAAGCTAAAGAAAGTAAAACTCTTAACTCTACTTTTCCCCATAGGCACTTTTACTCTTCCTTTTAACATTCTTGCTACTTTATTTTGAAGTTCTATGACAATTTTCTAAGTCCTCCTTTAAAACCTCAAGTCAAAAGCAACCATGTCTAATTATAGGCAAATAGAAACTCCTGGTTGTTGAATTCAATCATAACATGGGAATACCAGAAATAAGCCTGATAATAATATTTATCTTTTACTGATAAATGTATAAAGACATATGCAGTCTCATTTAATTCCAACAGTTAGTACAGAGCCCATTGTGTGGGTATGAAAACTGAGGCTTAGAGATGTTAAGAAACTGTGACAATGATAGGCCTGAAATTGGACTTGAGATGAGCTGGAGAACATAACCAGTGCCAACACTGTCTCCAGCTCTTTAAAAGAAATCATCTTGGAATGACCTGGGAGAAGGTAGAGGTGAAGGTGGGGTGGGAACCGACGACGCACCCACACAATCCAGCACCGCTGAGTTTCTGTTTCCCTTCATTGCACGCAGAGCAATATGCGTCAGACCCACTTTCAGCTCCCAGGGACAGCTGCTGTGCCCAGCTTTACTCGTCGATGTCACCATGCTGCCTCGGCCAGGCCTCAGTCATCAGGTATAGACGGTCGTGGGTAATTGGGACTTTGCCTGTGAGGGAAGGCATCCAGACCTGGGCCCAGGAGAGACTGTTGCGCCACAACGTCCTTTGGTGGTTTAGTTTTACTTTTGAGAGTCCCATCAAGTCTCCATCCGTCACTGAGGCTCATGTGCCAAACACAGTGAAGCAGAGTATCTGTGTGAATTACCTAGTGGTGCCTGCCCTGGGCCGCAGAAAGGCCCAGATCCCGGGGTGCCACCTACCTGCCCTTTAGAACTCTGTTCTTCGTGCTTCAATTCCCCAATCCAAACAATGGACATACACTATCTCTTCTCTCTCTTTCTCAGAAGAATATTGACCCCAAATGATAAAACAGAACCACCCTTCTGTTCTCTCCACTTCACCCGGGAGCAGGCTGTGTTTTCCCCGGGATCTCCACCGGGGGCAATGGCACCTCTCTGTGCTTCCCATCCTCCTCAAAGCCTCCTTGAGGCTCAGAACCTCTGCCTGTGCATAGAGGGATAGTTCCCAGGGTGCTGTCTCATCAGCGTACTCTGAGGCCACCCTGCTTCCCACGCACCTCATCTCAGAGCAACCGAATTCCACGCTTTCTATCTTAGCAACTCAACTCAAATTCCGTATCTGTGGCTTGGTGTCAGCCATAGATTCCGAGACATTCTCAGCTATTGTGCTATCAAATCGCCTCTTCCCCATTTCCTTTTTCTTCGCCCTTTAAAACACTGGTTAGACATATCTTGGATCTTTTCATTCTGTACTCTATGGCTTTTATTTAATCTGTTTTACATTTTCTGCCTCTTTATCACTCTGGGTTGTATCCAGGTCTCAAAGTGTCTCTTCATGTGGTATATAGTCTGCTGTTAAATATATCCATTGAGTTTTTAATTTCTATTTTATTTCCAGACTTTTATTTTCAAGAAGTTGTTTTATTCTTTTTACAAATCTGCTTATTTTTCCTCAAGTTTTAAAGATTATCTTCCATTTATTGGAAAACATTTATATTCTGTTTGATAATTTCACAACCAGAAGTCATTGCAAGTTGATTCTGCTGCCTGCCACTTCTGCTGGCTCTTGCTCTTGGTGCCTTGTTTCCTTACATTGATGGCGATTTTTAGCTGTGAGCTTCTTATCCTCCTAAGAAATTACTGGAAATTCTTTGAGGACTAGGGAAAAGGTGAATTTTTTTCAGAGAAAATTTATGTTTGCCTCTTTGGGTGCCTATTAATAGTCTAATCTGATATCATTTAATCAAAATTTTCTGCCTTTTTTTTTTTTCAGATGACCCATGTAGAGTGAATTCCAGTTACAATTTTATAAGAAGTCTGGCTTGTAGTTCTCAAGGAAGATATTTCTGCCTCCACTCCAGTGCCAAGAATCCGGATAAGAAATTTGCCTTGCACGTGCTACCTGCTCCCCAAATCTGAAACAGAGGTTGGGTTTATTCCTGGTCCTTTCTTACATGGGGTGGGGGTATAGTCCTTAGAGAGTCTAATTTTATGAGACATCTTTTATTAGACAGACCTGGCTTTGGTTTCCTGTCCACAAAACCTCAAAAGGTTCCAAAAATATCAATTCTCAAGTTCACTAGATCCAGAAAATTCCTTCAAGTGCTTTTCAATGCTCTTCTCACCTTCTGAGTTCTACCTTCATTTATTTCCTTGGCCAGAGTATTCAGTTCTTTCTTGCTAATTCATGGAGCATTTGAAGATAATAAATATATTTCCCCTGCATTTTTAGTTGTTTTGAGGAGGGGGCTATTCTGGACACCTAGTCTACCACATTCCTAGTAGCAGAAATCTCAGTTAGTGTTGACCTTTTCTAGGAAGCATTCTATAACCTTTTCATCAGACAGAGCTTCTTACTCCTCAGAGATGTGATAGAATCTAACTAAGGTGGTCATTTAGCATTAGAGACGCTGGAGTCCATCTGAGCCTTTCTATCCTATCCAAGACCCAGAGCTGACCAGTTGACACAAGGATGCTGAGCCTCTCACTCTCCCTCTGTCTCATGTGCTATAGTTTAAATTTCCCTGTTCCTTAGGTTCCTCCCTGGGTGCTCTCCTCCAGGTAAGTGGACATATGACTGTCACTGAGCTAAAGTCACTCCCTCTATTTGGGTCTCAATGCAATACTTTCATATGAGCCTGAGGAGAGCAAAAGCTCTTTTTTCTGAACTGAAGGAAAGAGTTGGTCTGGGGTAGTATATTTAGATACTCACACGATTATTATTTGTAGTCAGTGTGGAGACCTCTGTGTTAAAGTACAAACTGATGTTTCAAATTCTACTACCCGTGTTTCCCCGAAAATAAGACAGTGTCTTATATTAATTTTTGCCCCCAAAGACATGCTAGGTCTTATTTTCAGGGGATGTCTTATTTTTCCATGAAGAAGAATACGGTACACATTTATTGTTAAATGGAAATAAAGGAAATTTATTACCTGTATACGGTACGGTAGTACGGTAGTTGTCAACACAAACCAGACAAACTGTGAATCCTACAGTATCAAGAATTTACTCATTTATTCAATGACAATCATGTCATCATCTTCTGGAACATCATCATAACAATCCAATTCCTGAATTTCCTGGTGAATTTCTTGTGACTCCATTTCTTTCAGAATCAGTGGACCAAATCTCTCATGTTTAGCAATAGCACTATCTTTAAATGAGTACTTCTTGTCAAGGTAGCCTGCTCGCAGTGCATTTGCAATGCAACTGTCAGTGATTTTCTCCCATGAATTCTTCACTCAAGTCACAACTTCTTGCAGTTTAGGTTTCACAAAGTTTCCACGCTGATTTCTCTCCATTCTATTTTCAATGTAGTCATTAATTTCCATGTGCAAATTGTCTTTGAATGGCTTGTTTATTGCAATATCAAGAGTCTGGAGATAGGCCGTCATTCCTGCGGGAATCATTATCTGATCTATTTTTCTTTCGTGAAGAAATGTCTTCATGTCTTTAGCGCGGTGAGTGCTGGCTGCATCCCAGACTAGCAGACCTCTTTGGCTCCCTCGCATAACAAGCGGCAGCATTAAATCGATCCACTTCCTTATAACTGCTTGTGTGGCCCAGGCCTTTTCAGTTTCAAGAATAAAAACGCCCAAAACACGTTCAATCTTTTCCTTCTTGCCCTTAGAAATGATTAAAGGTGGGATTTTAGTGCCATCCAGACGAATTGCCAAAATACAGGAAACACGTGCACTTTCATAAGCAGTGGAGGGAATGTACGCTAAGGAGGCACCCCACTGTTCAATTGTTGTTTGAGATGATTGGCCCATAAACACTGCAGTTTCATCCATAGCAATCATGTTGGAAAGATTGTATTTAGAGAAGTCAGCATCATCAATAAAGGACTTGAATGCAAGTGCTCACTTAATAACTTGAGTATCTTCCAACCTAAACAATGTTGTAGATCTTCTTAAAGACAGTTCACTTCACTGAAGGAAATTATCCAGCCAGTGTTGTGATGCTTTGAAGTCTTCGGGAGCTATGTCAAACTGTGGTGCCATTGCAAGGGCAAATTCTTGAATCTGAGCCCTATTCACAACCAAAGCCTTTGCTCTCCTGTCAACAACCCATTCACAGATCAGGTCTTCCAGCTCGGAAAATAATGGTTGCCGACCTGATCCACACTTGCGCTTTTTAGCATTTCCCTTGTCCACTTGTTCAATGAGGTTACCATACTCTGCTCGCCATTTTCGGACCAATCGGATACTCAACATCTTCTCTTTGCAGAAAGCAGTAAGATTTTGGCCCCAAGAGTCTTCCACGATTCCTTTCTTGTACTCCACGGAGTAGCTTTTTCTTTTTGCGCTCATTTCTAGGGGTAAAAAAAAAGGAATTGGGGTATCAAGGTGGGGGGAGGGGGATCACTCAAAATGACACAGGGGGGATCAGAGGGGGGAATCAAAATGGCACAGGAGAATCAGAGGGGGGATTACCATTTTAGTAACCCCTTTTGATCCTTCTGTGTCATTTTGATTGCCCCCTCTGATCCTCCTGTGTCATTTTAAGTGATCCCCTCCCCCCACCCCTTGGTGCCACTGAACACCTTCACCAGACATCCCCCCTACCCCTTTATCAGACATTTACCCCCTGGGGCTTGCCTGGGGAGTGTCACTGGGCTTGCTGGGGCCTGGATCTGGGCTGGAGCAGGGTCTTCCACTGACTGAGAACCTTCAGTCATCATGAAGGCGGCCGCGAGCATCAGGTAGTGTCACCAGAGACAGACCAGCACTCACCACCTTCGCTGCGTCCCGTCCGCTCTAATCCTCCTGTTCTTCTACACGCATCTGTGAAAGTCTCCTCCTCTCTCCTGCCCCGCGCTCACTCCGACCTCCGCTCCGCCTCCACACAGCAGTGACATCAGGACTCCACGTAACGTCACTGGTTGCTAGATGCCAGTCGGGGCGGCCCTAGCGACCAGTTTACGGTAAATTAATTTTCATTCTGAGACAGAGCCTGGGGCCTTATTTTCGGGGGATGCCTTATATTTCACTCAGAAGGAAACCTGTAGGTAGTTCCTATTTTCGGAGGATGTCTTATTTTTGGGAAAACAAGGTAGTAACTTTGAAGAAAAAAATTAACTCAACAAATATTAGTCCCTTATGTGACACTATCATGCTATGTGAAAAGTTGTCATTCAGTTAGGAAAATGTAAGAACCTTGCCTAAACTCTTTCCAAGATAATCAACATTTATTCATTCAAAAAAAATTCATTGTGCATCTACTACATGCCAGACCTTATGCTAGTCATGGTGTCTAGGGATGAATAAGACAGACATGGTCTTTGCGGTATTTGCTCTTTAGGGCATGCAGTGTGTGTGTACGTGATGAGAGTTGGAACATGAGGCTGGACCAGCATTGGGGTGTGAAGGGGGAATGTTGTGTGGATGAGGCATCAGCAAGAACAGCAGGCCTTCCCCAAAATACCCACACCCAAGCCCCACTCCCAGGGAGTGTGTATGGCTTAAGCATATGTATCCTTTAAAGCTCCCCAGATGATTCTAATGACTACCCAAAGTTGGAAAGTACCGATTTAATCAACAATTTAAGACAGAATTTCCAAAAATAGGGTCTGGGGATGGGTCATGAAGTGTGGAAATCTTGGTCCATTCACCCCTCACTGCTGAGCCAGATGTGGAGTTGCCAGAGCTCCCAGGCATGTCACACCTCCATAAACAGCAACATCTGTTTGCTGCCCCATGCCATACAAATGTTATGCTTCCTATGTGTGCCATGATATGGGTGGTCCTGAATTGGAATATCTGTATCATAGGATTTGGTTGGCAGTGTGATTTAGTGGAAAAAAAAAAGAATTTTGGGTCAGGTAGACTTAATTTTATACCCCTTCTCAACTACTGACTTACTGTGTCACCTTAAGCAAGTTTTTAAGCTTCTTTTGGCCTCAATTTCCACATCTATAAAGTGAGATCACCTATTCTGTATGGTTCGTCTGAGTTTAGAAATAATGCCTGTGAAGCAGTTAGCCTAGGAGCTGGTTTGTATGGACAGGTGTTTAATAAGTGGTAGCCATCATCATCACCTAACACAGTGCTTATGATTGCTAGAGAGCTTCCCAAACTTCTACCAGGTCCAGAGCCAGAAGATTAAGAATGAAAGACATAAAGATAAATGTGGATGGAAGCTTGGGAAATGGTTGACCTCGGATCTGTCAGCTAGAGGTTGTCCATGTATCTCCCTTTAAGGCCCTTGTGGTTTCTAAGATGGGTGAGGCAACATCAAATCAAACCCACTGAGAAGCATTTGTGGGGACATTTCTGCCCAAACATGCTGCTTCTGGCTCCTCCTGGGGCCCAGGGCTCCCTGCACATTCCTATTTCAAACACACTGAGGGATCTCAAAGTTCCTTTTTTTCCTCTGGGCTGAGTCTGGGGGCTGTGGTCTGTCCTGGAGTCCCCTTGGATCTTCCAAGCCAGGCTTCTTGCGGTCAGGAGAGGATGGATGAGAAGCTGGGCAGGAGCCACAGACAGGGCCTGGTTCTTCTCCCTGGGACATGAGAGAAGAAAGGAGACACAGCACAGGTTTGCTCCAGGCCTGCTCCAGGAAGCTGTCGGGTCCACTTCTGAGGAATGATAGCTCTGAGACAGCAGGTTTCCTGGGCAGTCAGGTCTCCTGCCCGGATGCTGACTGGAGGTGTACTTAGGGTGCTGAGGACCTGAAAAGTAGAGCTAAGCATGAATGCAAGGGCATCTGCCCTATGCCTGAAAGGACTATTGGGTGTGTCCCAGAGAGTGACGGCTGCCTGCTTTGCAGAAGAAATTGTTTACATTACAACCAGATTGATGTCAATGGTGAGCTGATCCTCTGCAGCCCATTTAGGAAGTCATTCATGAGCTTGTCCTCTTTCCATTCCTCATGTCCCACCAATCTCTCTTGACACGTCCTTGATCAGTTCATCTGTATCATGAGGAAGACAATAATGACATCACCAACACAGATGCTAACATGCACCCCATAAATAGCCCAGCTGAGGCTCTCATCCACTATGGGATGCCTCACCACACCCCAGGCTGTGCTGTTTCCCAGGCAAGATTTATCTCTTCAAGAAGACAATCATCTCATGGATGGCAGCAACAGTGTCTCCCTTGTCCTGTGCTGCCCTGGTACAAACTCCTGTGGGAAACAGAATCAGCCATGAGCATTTCCTGTTTGCCTGCTCATGGCGACCTGCCAGAGAGGACAACCTTCGGTCTCTCCCACCTTCACAGAACCAAAGACATCTAGCAATAAGGCCGCTGGGCAGAGGAGGCCCCTTTGGCCGGGTTGGCCAGGTGGGTTCCGTCCTGCGGGGCACTGGTCAGGAGGGGGAGCCACACCTGGCCGGAGTGTTCTTCCATTTACATGTCACCACCTGGCTGGTTTCAGGCTGTTGATCTATAGACACTGTGTTTGCATCTCATCCCTCTACCTCTTCTTCTCTGATGGTCTGAGTCCCAGGTCCACATATGGTTCATTTTGGTATTAAAAAATAAATGTCCTGGCCAGAGGATTCAGTCTCCAGGAAGGCTCTCCCATGGCCTGTGGGAGTCGGAAGCGGCCCCGGGGGCCTGCGTGTGGTCAGGCCGTCTGCTCTCTCTCCTCCTGGAGGCCATTCTCTTTGACTCATGTCTTCTTCCAGTGTGAGTTATTCTTGCCTTGACCAGCCAGACCACATGGGAAGAAGTCTTGGAGAAGCCCATGGCTTCCGTTAGCTGGAAGGACACCTCAAGAGGACTTGGGCGTGCCCTTGGCCAAGCCTCCTTCCAAACCAGGCCTGTACTCTCAGCTGCCCAAATCTGTGGGTCAGACTAGGTTTTCAGATTCTATTTGTAACCCATTTCACCTTCTGATAAATATTAAAATCATGAGACTTCTGCCACCAAAGGATACGCTGAACAGCTTCAAGTAAAAATAATTATTTTACATACATTGACCTTGTAGGTAGATTCTGCCTAGGCATATACTCACCAGCAAATAAGATTTTTTATAACTATCCTTTCTGTTTCTTAATTTGTGGAAACAATAGTCTTTTGTTCTTCCCACAGGATGTCTAACAAGTGTTTGTTGAAGGACAGATGCTCCTTCCTCACCCCATGCCCTGTCTTCCTTGAGAAATACACATATGGAGGCCAGGACAATGGGGCACTGGGCGATGTGACTCTAGGCAGAGAGGAGCCCTAGATCCTTATGCCCCAGCTGTGCTGGGAGAGGCCAGGCAGTCACAGGTCTGCTCACAGGATCCAGTGCCCACTCACCTCCTCTCCTTGCCTGGTCCCTGCCCTCAGACCAGTGAGCGGGGCCAGGATGAACAGAAAGCTTGAGGCCCCACATGGGAAGCCCAAGGGAAGGAAGAGACAGGATCCTGGGGAAAGGAATAAAGGGCCAAAAGCACATGAAGCCACGGAGAGAGAAAAGAGGGCCGCCCATAGCCCTTTGCACTCCTTACAGGACATAAGAGAAGCCTCAACCTTGGAGTCAGGATTGGTGGGCACATCTGGAGACTCCCTGTTTAGGCCTGACTGATTGGTACCTCACCACCATTAACGTCAGAGCCTGTGATGACACAGTTTTACATCGCATTTTGTTCTCCACCTCACACATGGGATTTCAACATACTTGTGTTCCCCTCCCTGCAAATAACGCAGGGCCCACAGCTTGAGAAAGTCCTGGGCCTTCACAGCATCATGTTCTCAACCACATGATGGCCTTGGTTGCCCAGGCTTTTACAGATGGGAAGTGCCTTGAAATCACACATCTAGGTCACCTTGTCCACATCCCTTACCCTTGGGGCCTCCCTTTCCTCCCCCTGCACGGGCATTGGCTTTGCCACAAATCACACAGCCTCTGTTCTTTTTGCTTCCCACTGGCCATGGCCTTCACAGAGACCAACCAAAACCAAAGACCCCATGCTGTGTCTGTACCTCGTGATCCATGTCCCATTTGGAGCACCTGATCCACAAATCAACCCCCAGCTCCCAATCCAGGGCTGTTCTACTGATGAAAGTAAAGTGGGTATTTGAGCAAAAAAATACGTAATACACTATTGTATTATAAGCCAAAGTCTAAAATAAATATCCATGAGTCCATACTTGCACATCACTGAATAACTAAGTGGTGGAAGAGAGGCTAATCTTTCCACAGAAGAAATCCAAATAATATGTCCATACTCCCTCCTCCGAAGAAGGGGCTTCATCTCTCCCGCTAGGAGTCTCAGCTGCACATAATGACTCGCTTCCAAAAAATAGAGTGTGGAAAGGGGTTCACTTTCCATGGAAAAACCTGCAAACCCTACCTTGGCCAGGTGGTCAAGGTCAACGTCACCAATGATAGGGCCCTGACAGCATTGCCCCTGGTACGATGCATTGAAAGGGCACTTCACCCTGCGGTTTTCTCCCAAACTCACAGCCCCCGTCTAGTCATGAGAAAACACCAGACAAGCCCAAATTCAGGGGATTTCTACGAGATGCCTGCCCGGTACTCTTCAGCAGTGAGGAGGTCATGAAAAACAAAGACAGACTGAGGAACTGTTACAGCCAGGGAGGCTCAGGAGACATGATGACTAAATGCACTGCGGTGTCTCAGATGGAATCCTGGAACAGAAAAAGGATATTGGAAAAAAAAAATCCCAATGAAGCCTGGAGTTTAGTGAATCCTAGTGCATCAATGTTTCTTAGTTTTGACAACTGCACGATGGAAATGTAAAATGATAACATTCGTGGAAACTGGAACTAGGTGAGAGGTGTGAGGGAACATGCTGTGCTATTTTGCAACTTTTTGGGGGGATAAATCTAAAATTATTCCAAAATAAAAAGTTTATTTAAAAAGATGAGGTGGTCTGAACCAGAACATTTATTTCTTTTGTGTGTGTGTGTGTGTGTGTGTGTGTGTGTGCGCGCGCGCGCTTTATTATACAATTAATATATAAGTAGTGTCTCATTATACAGACTTTAAGCAAATAGGACTTTACAGAACAAAAGTCTCCCTTCCTGAAAGTTGCCCTTCCACCCTATATTCCTGCCTTCCTCCGCGGAGCTAATAATGTCAGTTATGGCTTAAACCTGGCAACTGCTTACCATGTGCCAGGCTTGGCCAGAAATGCTTTATCTCTACTAAGAGACTGAACTTAATCTTCAGAACAATCCATTGAGGTCGGCACTGCAAATTCCATTTTACAGATGAAGGAACTGAGGAACATGGAGATTAAGGACATTGGCCAGGGGAGATCATAAGTGGTAGAGCTGGGGTTGGAGCCCAGGTAATTGAATGCCAGCATCCAAGCTTTAACCACTTAGAAAGGGGATACCACTTCCAGTTTTGTGTTACGAGGGCACACGACCCCCGTAAATACACACACACACACACACACACACACACACACACACACGCCTTTTTATTGGGACTAATATCTCTGTCATTGGCAACTTACTTTTCATTCTTAAAAAACACATGCCAGTGTCCGGGCTTTCCACCCTCTTCCTTCATTGCTCCATGCCAGTGGTTTCCAACCAGAGGTGCTTTTGTTCCCAGGGAACATTGGGCAAAGTCTGGAGACATTTCTGGTTGCCCCAGCTCGGGGAGCGTGACACTGGCAGGTAGAGGCCAGGGATGTGGCTAAACACCCTACAATGCATAGAATAGTCTCCAGATTATTGTTATTTTGGTACCGAGGTCAAAAATCCTGTTGTGTGGTATTCTGTGGAAAAACCAGAAGGTTCCCCAGGTCCTTCCACCTCTAACACGTCACTCAGGCCTGCTCTCTCAGATCCAGCCCTTCCCGTCTCTCTCTGCTCAGTCCTGTCCCATCCCTTCCTGCTAGGGACTCACCCCTCCCCCCCAACTCCCCTCACAGGACACGGTCACTTCTCAACACCACGCTGTGGAGCACCTTGGGAGGGCTACACAGAAATGGTCACGGTGTCCATTTCTGTATCATCGCAACACCCGGCATGCTGCACACGATGGGTGAGTCAGAAAGCGACATGACTCCCATTCCTAAAGCAGCCCATTTATGATAGCGATATTTTATCCAGAGCCCCCAGCCACGGCGGCACAGTAGAATGACCGGGATAAGTAAATACCAAGGCCAGGGCCCCTTCCCAGACACCAGTTGAGTCACAGTCTCGGGTTGATCCCGCACATCCATATTTTTATTTTTTTTAAAAAAGTTCCCTCAGTGATTCTAACACAGCCAGGAAAGCAATCCACTGGGCTGGGGAGTTACCCCTGCAGAGTGATCACAAACATCTGAACCGAATTCCTGCAGTTCTTCAGATAATGCCTGGTGATAAATTCGTGTCAGAGGAGGGGTCACGTCCAGTTTCTGTTCTCTAATCCAGGGCTTCTCAAATGGTGATGTGCACATCAATCACCTGGGATCGTGTTAAAATGCAGATTTGGACTCAGGAGGTCGGACTGGGGCCTGACACCCTACGTTTCCAGCGAGCTCCCCAGGGCTGCTGCTGCTGCTGGCCCCGGGACCACACTCTGAGGAGCAAAGCTTGCCAGGCAGTTCCAGAGGCTCAGGGCCTTCCGGCTGCTCCGCATCCCTAGGCTCTGAACTGCTTGCTTGCTCCCTGGCCAAGCACCCAGCCACCCGCTCGGAAAACTCCACTCCAGCAAAGTTGAACTGAAACAAAGGCTCCAGGAGAAATGGCAGATGTTTACTGGGAGTTAGAGAATAAAATCAAGGAATAAAGCGAGAACGTGACAGCTCCTGAAGCTTAAACAACAACAAAACAACCAACCCAAAGCAACCCAATCAGGAACTCAGGGCCCCTTCCCGTTTTAGCCGTCGCGATTTGAGGTCCATTAGAGTGTCAGCTAAGATCCATCAAGAGCGCAATTTCCTCCCGCAGACCAGGGACCTCGTGCTCCTCCAGCCGCACTCTGTTCTCCATCAGTGGGATTTACGCATATGGAACCGAGTGTGGAATTGGGCCGCATTACATTTAACTTCCTTTATCTGACATATTTAATACCTACTTTTCAAATAAATGCAATCCCTGTTTAGCGCCAGCCGGGAAAGGTGCCGTTGGTTGAGATTTTTCACGGCGAGTCTGTCAGCCCACAGCCTCAGGAAGAGTGTGCAGTGACCGAGTCTCCTGAAAACTGGGGGCAGGGTTATGGAGTAATAGAACAGCTTTTATGACAAATGGGCCAATGCATTTTTTAAAAAGTCTCCCTGAAAGGAGAGCTGCTTTGTGTCAGAATTACGATCACGCTTAGAAATGTATGTGTCTCAGGCTTGGGGTGGGAGGCGCCTCCAGAAGGCGCCGGGTCTATGCACCTACCATCATCAGGTGCCGTTCCAGAGAGCCGCATGGATCTTGAGTTGGTAAAGTGTAACAGCAAAGTTACAAGGGGGCCCGGCTGCGATGGATCCTCTGCGTCCTCACGAATGTTTTGAGCTCATCACCGATGACAGCGCAGAGATCAGGACTCGTAAGTGGGTGGCTGAGACGAGAGGTCACCACACACACTCTACTCTTGTCCACCGGCTACCTGGCCCGCAGGTGTTGAGGTGGCTGTATCCTAGGGTGTCTGGGCTGGGCCAGTGCTGAGGGTGCAGAAACTGGAGCTTCTGGAGAGAAGAAGAAGGCACCCCCACACCTTACCCTGCACCCCAAGGACCCATCGGCAAGAGCTCACTTGCATAGGGTCTCTTGGTCTGGGGCAGATAGGGAAGTGGCATGTGTGCAAGTGAAGGGATATGTAGGAGGAGAGAAAAATAAAGATAATGGAGGGGATACTGTGTGTTTCCTAGTCTTGAGGGAGAGATGGAGAAAAGCCGAGGAGCTCTTTTGAAGACCTGCTTTGTGAGACGGTGACTGGGTGGCAGGGGCCGGGGTCAGCCATACTTGGCTTTCATTTCCAAAACCAGACTCTCTAGCCAGAGTCACCGTGCTGCAGTGGCAGAGGCTGCGGCATGACGAAGCCTCGCAGTAAACCCATCATCGGGGCTTTGGTTCTGGAATTGGCCGAGCGAAGGTCAGGCAAGGGTGGGGTGCCGTCAGCATGTGCAGGAGGAACTACGTGTGAAGAATTTGGCTCTCTGCTTTATAGTATTCCCTTTGGACCACGCCCCTTAGCTTAGCACACACCAGAGCCCCTAAGAGCAAAATACCTTAGAAAAATGAAAAAGAGAACCTGGCGAGAAATCCACAGTTGTGATGTTCTCATTGCTGCAAATACCCTCCGGTCCTCAGTTCGAGGTCAGGGCTCAGCTCACCTGTCCTCCAGGCCTGCTCTGTCCCTCCCTCAAGGTTCCGCCAGGCCCGGCTCCCTGGGTGTCAGTACTGGGCTGGGGCTGGTCCTTTCCTGGCTCCTCCTGCTGCTGGAAGACAGACGAGTGGAGGGCTCCTCCCTGCCCCAGCCCTGCCCCCATCTCAGCCCCGACACAATAACAAACAGGCCTGTAAAAGGCACTTACATTTATGAACTGTTTATAAATTTACCGACAGTGATTTATGACCCTTGGCTGGACTTGACATTAGACTCTTTAGGGGTATTTCGTTCTCTCTTCCCTTTTTTTTTTTTTTTTGGACTTTTTAAAGTGTTAATGTTACGGTTCACATTCTTAATATAGCCACACGCCAGGAACTACGCGGAAGGCAGCTGGGAGCCCAACCAATGACCCGTGGGCAGGAACCAGGACGTGATTTATGCCGGGGCCAGGGCTGGCGGAGAGAGTTGCTTGGTTGGTTGAGGGACAGGCTATCACTCCAGGAGAAGGCCCCGAAGAGGCCGCTGGGTCTGAAGGGCAGTGGGAGAGGCAGGAAGAGAGCACACTGGACCTGGGTCTGTGTGGACCTCACACAAATGACCTGATTGCCCTGAGGTCCCATCGATGTCACAGGACAGCGATCCTGACTTCAGAGGGCTGTAAACGACCTGGCCCTGCCTTCCCTAGGTAGGCGCTCAGTAAATGGGGATGGGCATGAAGTGGATCTGTGCTGGGCACACTGGGCCCTGGAGGTTTTCCCAACAAAGCGTAGCCAGCAGTGACTTGTCTTGTTACTTATTAACCAGCCTCGTGTAAGGTTTGGAGCGGAAAGGAGCCCTTAGCTTCTTTGACGGAGCTGAGCACCGAGTAGTGGTCCGTTCAGACGCCCCTTCCCAGCCCTGAAGACCCGGAACCACCTACTGCAGTCCGTGCCCATAAGCTTTTGTTCGTTTGTCTTGTTTGTTCATTTATTGCTTTCAGTTTTATGTCCCACTTGAAGTCTATATAGTTTAATTAACCAACGTCACCCCAATAAAATTAATTTTAAAAAATGCTAAAGACTCTGGGTGTTGGAGGAAAGTGAGAATGAAGAGGTTACCTCCATCTCCAGTTGCTCTGCACGTTACCCCACACACCCTGAGAAACAAATGCTACTATCACCGTGTCGCGAACTTTTACCATTATCCATATTTTTATTTATGTCTCCTTATGCCTGCTATGAAAAGAAGATAGCAACATTTATTGAGCAAGAATAAGTTGACAAGAACTGGGAGGACTTCTCTCATTTTAAATCTCACACAGCGCTCCCAAGTGGGTATCGTCCTTCCAATTTCACAGATAAACAACGGGAGGTTCCGAGAGATTTGAATAACCTGGCCACGATCACACAGCTTGTAAGTGGCTGAGATAAGGCAGAAACCCTGCCTGGCACCCAACCAATCCATTATCCCGGAATCCCTTCTCTCTCGTGCACAGTAAAAGCAAAACACACCTCTGGAATACCGACTGAGGGCTGGGAGAGCTCCCGGTGAAAGTCGGCCCTGACTATGGCTAGTCCTTCAAGGCAGGAAATGTCCCTCGTTCGCTTGTGTCTGCTCAGCTGCTGGAATCCAGACAGACCCCAGTGTTCACCACTGGGCTTTCTGGGCCTAAAAGAAGAACAGGAAAAACAAAGGCAAATGCAAAAACTACTTGCACTCTTTCCCTTAGGCTGGAGCCCACCCGCAGGGACCCTCTCAGACACCAGGTGGCGCCAGAGTAAGGCCAAATGGGGAGTTGCACGCCGGGCTGATTTCTGAGGGGAAGCGGTGCCTACACACTGTCAGCTCGAGTGGGTCAGACTGACCACCAGCGAAAGAGAAGTTTCCCGCCTCTTGCCGGTGGCATTTTGGAGAGAGACTCCGATCTCAGCGCTAAGCCGTCCTGGCTGCGCTCCTGCTGCGATGGCAGAAGGTGTGGCACTGGGTTGGAGGGGCCTGCCAGGCAGGTGGAGGGACAGACCACAGAAGGTGTGTGGTAGTGGGGGCTGCTTCTGTTTATAGAAGAAGGGCACCCTCAGTTCTGGGTGGCACTAGATGGCGCCCCGGGTGGGCACCAGCCGATGTATGTGGTCACATTGAGGAATCCCTAGACCCCCAGGGTCTGATGGCAGCGAGGGGAGGGGGGACTCTCTGATCTTGGGGCTGCCCACAGAGGCTGTGTCCTCTACCCACGACCCCGCCACCCCCACTCCCGTGGTCCAGGGAGCCTGGTCTTGCTCTCAGTGTGTACAGTGTTTCGGTGAAAACACAATACCTGGGGCCCAGGGACATGGACAAGCCCAAACCTCAGCATCATAGCCCAAGAGGCCAAACGGATACAGGGGGTGTCACTATCACCCCTCCCTGCCCCCCCTTCTCATTACGGGCACTATCTCAGCCCTTCCAGGAATATCCATCCCAGTTTTTCTCATAAATCATTGAAAATAGTACAGAAAGCCCAATATTCCTCATGGCGTTTCCCAAACAGCTTCTCTCGGCCAGAAGTGGGACGGGACATTTTGGGGGGCTCGATGTTCTGGGTTTGGTTTAGATGATGAGGTCACCCGCGGTACATCTTAACTCCCTGGGGCTGGGGGTTGGTTGGGGAGGGGGGATAGCTCTCTCCTGCACGTGGAGTGCGGGCGAGGAAGGCCCCTGCCTCCCAAGCATGGCGTCTGGGCCCTGCAGTCCTCCATCTGTCTGCTGTGGGCTCCAGAGCCAGAGCCAGAGCCAGAGCCTAAGCTTCTGGTCTCACAGACAGAGGTGGAGTTCATTTAACTACGCAACCAAGGGAAGGAAGGGGAGAAAAAAATCACGAAAATGTTCATTTAAACTTAATTGCTGCCCATACGCTTACTAATTGAAGTAGCTCAGTTGGTTTTCACTTATGTACCTGTGTGTGTGTAAAATGGGATATTATACAATATAAACTAAGCCACATCACAGCCTAACGATCTGGAAAATCTCAGTTTAATAAACAAAGCTGGCTTTGAGTTACTCAGGAGAGCATACATTCGCTTGTGCGCGCACACACACACGTGTGCGCACACACATGCACACATGCACACATGCACACACACACACACACAGCACCGGATCTCAGACCTCCTCTTCATGCCTTTTCCTCTGTAGTTCAAATTAAACACAGTCTCGGTCCCTGGCTCTCTCTCTTCCTCTCTCTTTCTCTTATTAAAATTTATTTTTAACACACCTTAAATAAATAAACACACCCCTCTGTGCCACTCCTATGCCAGGTGCAGCCAGGGGCACATTTTTACAGCTGAATTACACGACCTGAAAAATACGGAGCGCATAATGAGGACATTGAGAGGCACCCATCTAGAGCGCCGGCCACCGGCGGGTGCAATAACATTCCTGGAGAGAGCAGTAGCCGGGCAGCTCCCGAGCCAGGCCTGCAGCCCTTACTCAGCATGAGGGATTATATATATCTTGGAACTCTTTCTCGAACCTAAACATTATTGCTAAGAAAGGGATAACAGTGTGAGCGGCCCTCGCTCTGCAGCGGGGTGCACACAGGGGTGTGTGTATGAGTTTCCACACAGGCTGGAGGGGAGCCTCCAGACCAGCTCTGCCTGGGGTGGGACGTCAGCTCTGGAGCAGCTCTGGCCGGGGCCGTGGACGAAGCTTGGCACTCTGCAAGCCCAGGCGTCATCACCTGAGGGTCCCTAGAAGGTGTCATGGTTGTTTTTTTAAAGTCTCGGGAGCCCCTTCAGTGTAATAGCTGATGGCATCATCCTGGGACCCCCAGGATCTGGAGCTCAGAGCCGAGCCTCCTCAACCTCAGCGTCCGCGACCACAGCATGAGCCAGGAGGGACGGCCAAGCTGCCAAGCAGCAGGGATTACAGCAACAAAGATGGCTTTTAGACGGCGGCCCATCCTACAGCACTTTCTTTTTTGAGGTAAAATTCACATAGCATAAAATTAACCATTAACCATTTTAAAGGGAACAGTTCAGTGGCATTCAGTACATTCACAATGTTGTGTAACCGCCACCTCTGTCTAGTTCCAAGACATTTCATCACCCCAAAAAGGAAACCTCCTACCCATTAAGCAGTCACTCCTCACCCTTCTAACCTCTGGCAACTTCCAGTCTGCCATCTGTCTCTTTGGATTTACCTATTCTGGGTGTTTTATACACTGGTAACTTTTAATGTAAGATACAGATTTAAAGAACCTTTTACTGATGTATGATATGCATAAAGTACACAGATCCCAACCATACAGCTTGACAAATTTTCATAAACAGACCACACCCAGGTAACCACCAGCCAAAGCAAGAAACAGAACATGGC
Organism: Plecotus auritus; assembly: GCF_963455305.1. Taxonomy (NCBI): domain Eukaryota; kingdom Metazoa; phylum Chordata; class Mammalia; order Chiroptera; family Vespertilionidae; genus Plecotus; species Plecotus auritus. Next base: position 89,462,072 of record NC_137775.1, on the reverse strand, counting down.
CAGTCCCCAGAAGCCCCTCATACCAACGCCCAGCCCTACTGTACAGAGAGCCACCTTCTTGACTCTTGTGTTGTGGATTACTTTTACCTGATTTCGCACTGTTGTGTGTGGTTTTCACTTGTCCGTCTTCATTGCTGTATAGTAGTCCATTGTGTGCCTTGTTGGTGAACATTTGGGTAGTTTCCAGCTTCCAAGCTATATATTTTAATTGACATTCAAGCCCAACAAAGCTTTTGAGTGTATTTTTTTCAGATAATAGCAGATAAAAGCATCAAAATAGAAGGTATGGGGACATTTTGGGGCAGGGGGGTGCACTGAAGGGTCCCTGAGGTTTTCAATAGTTCAGGCATACTATGATTTGAGGCACAGTGAGGGAGGGTAGAATAGAAGCAAAGCACCCCTGAGTGGCCTCTCTCTGAATAAACTGGAGAGCCCCAGCTGGTTTGGCTCAGTAGATAGAGTATCAACCTGTGGACTGAAGGGTCCCAGGTTCGATTCCGGTCAAGGGCACATGTCTGGGTTGTGGGCTTGATTACCAGTCGACGGCGGGGGGGTGGGGGGGGACGTGCAGGACGCAGCCAATCAATGATTTCTCTTGTCATTGATGTTTCTCTCTCTCCCTCTCCCTCTCCCTTCCTCTCTGAAATCAATAAAAATATATTTAAAAATAAATAAATAAATTGGAGGTCTTCATGGGTAAAGGGTCATGGAGTCAGAAAAAAAACCAGACTAGCTTCCAGAGTTCATAAACACCTGTCCTCTACCCCCATTTTGGACCCCAAATGGACAGCGGCTTCCTCTGTCCACAAGGGCACACCTCAAGGCCCACCTGACCATCCCTTCCTCTGTAACTGTGTCATGTAGAAGTACAGAGAGCTGGGCACACAGCAGGGAGAAGGTCTGACTGGACGATGGTGGTCTGGGGGCTGCTCCGGCAGTCTGTTATGGATCTGGGCTTGCGCGGGGCTCACCGTCCTGGCACCCAGCAAGCTCCAGCTTCCCTCCAACCTGCCCACTGCCGTGAGTCTGTTGTCCAACTGACTTGAGGCCAAACCCAGGAGAGAGGCACAGAAGGAGACCTCCAATACACCCATGTACAGCTTGGCTGAGGCGCATTCCCAAAGTGCTCCTCTTTAGAAGTCAGTGGCAGATCAAAATATATTTCCCTTTGCACATATACCGAATTGTGCCTTTTCTTGTTCCACTGTCCGTCCTGCTACCCACACCACTAAAGCAGATTTTTTCACTTGTTTTGCTCTATTTCTGGGATGAAGATTTGGGGCAGCCTCTTTGAAAACAAAAGATTCAGGTAAAAGAAATGCAGCTTGCAGGCACCCAGCCTTTTTACGTCCTGTGTTTGCTCAGTTAAAATTAGGGGACACCCTGGTCCTTTCATTTCCATCTTCTGTGCTGAGCACAGCCCATGTGGGGAAGTGGATAAAGCGCTCACTCACTGGTACGCTTTGTCCGGGGGTTGCCTTTGTGGGGAGAACGATGCCTTGGAATGCGGATTTCTTCATTTCCTTTCCCATTAAGGATGCTGTTAGGACAACTTACCATCTATTGTCCCCATGGGCATGACATCCCTGGGGAAATGGGTTAGGAATCGAGCTCTCTGCAAAGAAACAGAGCTGAGGAGACAGGCCCACTTATCCCTCATGAGAGCCCAGAGCAGGGCTCGATTTCTGGGTGACCTTGGCTCTTCTTGCTGTTTTGTCTACTCTGCTTATCCTTCAAGGTTCCACTCAAGTCTCCTCAAGTCTTCATTTCCTGGGAAACCTGTTCCAACTGCCCCCTACCCCCATCACCTCTGCCTCCTGCAGCCCGGCTGCCCGTGGTCACTCCCCTGACCCTTGGTGTTGCACCGTGGTTTGTCTTTCCTCTCTCATTTCTGTCTCCCTACCCAACTCATAAGCCCCATAAGGGAGGAGGGGGTGCGCGGGCCAGGTCTTCTGATGGCATCTCATCTCCCAGCTGGACACTCGGGGAGCCTCAGTGTCCATAACTTTTTGGTTGTTGATGTCAACGGTGTGAAGTCATTGTCTGCTTGGCTTTTCCCTGTTGGTGTATTCTCGATCAGGGCTTTTGTACTCAGAATTCTGGGAAATCGGAAGTCAGAGATGACAAGTAGGTTTGAGGCAAGCATTGGGTCCCCCGGATGGATGGTGGGTGGCTGGAATGTTCTGCTGAGTGTAGCCAGCATGGCTGGCTCGCGGGGAAGGGTGCTTAGATCAATTAGCAATGTCTGCTGTGGGCTCGGAGCAGTCGGGAGCAGCAAGTGTGCACAAATTTGCCATGCTTGATCTCATCCAACCGCTTCATCTTAGTGGAAGAGACTGAGGTGCCGAGAGGGGAAGTGACTTTATCCAAGGAAAATCAATTTCCTAAAAGGACTCCCTCTGCGCTCCGGGCGATGAGCTAACACATTGGCACCAGGCACATGCGGCTGCCTTGAGCGCGGTCTCGGAGGCCATCTTCCGCTTCCCTTTGTGGTGGTGGATTTTGACAGGGGAAGACACACTGTAGTAGGAAAAGGCATGACTCAGATCTTCTGAAGCCGCTAAAGAGCATATTAAGCCATCGACAGCTTTTTCTGATTTTCGGTTTTCTTGCAGTAATTGAACTGATTTTTTTGCTTTTTAATGTAAACAGACTTTCCCTCTGTAGCCAGCCAAGTCCCCCTGGCGAATCTGGTAGAGCACGGTGGCTTTTATGACTTCACAACTGCAAGAGTTGAAAAAAGCAACGGATGTCATAAGAATTTGTGCTGCTTTCTCTGAGATCAGTCCCCAAGGTTTTAGCTGGGACTTGGCTCTCTTAATTCCTCAAATTGGCCATGCCCTGTCACATGGAGTCTACTTAGCATGGACTCCATTCTGAATGGTTTCCACGTCAGTTGTTCAAACATCTTGAGCCCCAGTAGACAGTGAACTTCTCAAGGGCAGGGTCCATGACTTACTTATGACTATGCCTCTCCCACAGCCCAGCCGACACCTTGAACTTGGCCTTTCATACATAGTCTATTCATTCACGTATGCCCGCATGCAAACCCATCGTGGAGTGCTTGCTCTGTATTGCAGGTCTCATTTTGGGGAGAACGGCTCGGGCAAGGTGGGTCATGCAGACCCCGTGGACCATTAGCATTCTCATGGAGCAAGGACTCGGCTGGATGTGACTTTTCGTTGCACAGCTTGATGCCTTTTAGGGTGGTGGATGCATGGCACCAAGTTCCAGAGGGATCTTGATTAAAGGGCAGATTCGGAAAAGCTGGGGAGGAGGCAGTAGCTGTTCTTTGAGGAGGAAGAAAATACCTCCAGCTTCAGAATCCTGGCCACCATTTCCCTTCTTCAATTCGTTTTCTTTCTTTGTACATATTTTTTATGTGAAAAATTTCACCAACACCAAAGTGAAGAGTATAATGAACTCCTTGACCCCATCATGCATCTGTAACCTTTAACCCACGACCAGTCTTTCATCTTTGTTTCACTCTCTGTCCCCAAGTCTGGATTATTTTGAAGCCAAGCCCAGATGTCATACCATTTTATTCAGATGTTTCAGTATGCATTGCCAAGAGACAAGGGATTCGAAAATTAATAATTTAAAAATTAATAATGCCTTAATAACATCAAATATACAGTTCTGCAATTGTCTCATGAATGTTTCTTTTTTCTTTTAAAACATATTTTTTATTGATTTTAGAAAAGAGAGGAGAGGGAGCGAGAGATAGAAACATCAATGATGAGAGAATCATTGACCGGCTGCCTCCTGCACGCCCCACACTGCGAATCGAGCCCGCAACCTGGGCATGTACCCTGATCCGGAATCGAACCATGACCTCCTGGTTCATAGGTTGATGCTCAACCACTGAGCCACACTACTGGGCCCTTTTTTATTTTTAAACAGTTGAATTTTTACTTGTTTGATTCAGTATCCAAATAATGTCCATGAATGATGACGGGTCAAAGCGCTTCTTCAGCCTCTTTTTTAAAAAAATATATTTTATTGATTTTTTACAGAGAGGAAGGGAGAGGGATAGAGAATTAGAAACATCGATGAGAGAGAAACATCGATCAACTGCCTCCTGCACACCCCCTACTGGGGATGTGCCCGCAACCAAGGTACATGCCCTTGACTGGAATCGAACCTGGGACCCTTCAGTCCGCAGCCGACGCTCTATCCACTGAGCCAAACCAGTCAGGGCTTCTTTAGCCTCTTTTAACTCCTGGCGGCAGTGCTTACCTCGGGGCAGTCTCGCTCCCGAGGGGCCCTTGGCAGTGTTTGGGGACATTTTTGTTTGTCATGACTGGGTTAGGGGGTGTTACTGGCATGTAAGGGTGGAGGCCAGGGGTGCTGCTAACATCCTCCGTTGCCCAGGACAGCAACTGTAACAAAGAATTATCTGGTCCCAATATCAAGGGTGTTGGCACTGAGAAACCCTGACCTAGAGGTTCCACTTTGCTGTCCTTTTCTTTGTCGAGGAAACCAGAGCCTGTGGAGGCTCTGAGCGTCCCCCGGGGCTGGCCTGGGCTCCTCACTCCTTGACGCTTCATTTCAACACGTCCCTGGTTCTGAATTTCCTGTAACTTGGTGGTTCAATCTCCCCACGTTTTCTCAAGGCGGATCCTTTGCGAGGCCTCTCACACACATGGGCATTTTCCTGAGAGGGTGCTCCCCTGCCTTTAGCTGGGTCTTGTGTTGACGTCTGAACTGCCCTACAGACAGGGCCTGGCTGGGGGGAACGCTGCGTGAGGCCTGCTGTCCCAGGAGAGGCGTTTTCAAGGGCACGGACTGTCCTGGGGCCCCAGCTGGCCTCCCTGGGCATTCTTCTCTCCAGAGGGCTAGTCATCCCTCAGCTTAAGCAAAACATCTCTCCTTTGTGGTTTTGAATTTGACACTAAGAAACTTGACATTTACACAGATGCAAGCTCTCAAAGCAGGTTCCAGGAATTAAAGTTATTCTTAATCAAATTAGCCCTGGAAGCCATACGGAAGCTCTGGTTTCTGCAGTTGGCATGCTGTCCCCCACATTCCCCAAATCATCAGGAGCTGAGGTATTGCACACGCCCACACTGCGTCCCCCACCACTTGTCCAAAGGCCAGATTCCTGCCCCCCACCCCCCAAGGGCTGAGGGCAAAGCAGAGACAAAGGTGAGGAACAAGACCCCTGCCTGGTGGGGAAACAGCTCAGGGCCCTGCAATTTAATTTTTAAGACAGGCGATGCCCTCGCCCAATAATTGTGCATGAAGTTAGGCCCACCATCAGCAGCCAGACCTGAGGATTGACAGCAGAACAAACAGGAGTATTTAAAACCCCAGTGGCCTGGGCCCACTTAGGGTGGAGATAAAGAGCTTTATTCAAATAGCCCCAGGGGTGTAATCACCACCACCATCCCCAGCCTTGGGGGCTCAGTCTCAGGCAAAAGAGTAAGAAAGGAAGCAAGATGGACCCTAAATGGGCACGGGCTGGCTATTCATCACCACCACTGTGGGCGCTGGGAGCAGAGGGAAAGGACAGCCCTGCCCTTGGGAGGTTCATGGGGCACACAGGCAGGGTTTTAGTGGAGTGAGAAGAATTCCATGGACAAGGGAGCCCCATATAGGTGGGCCTAATGCTGTCTGGGAAAGCTACTAGGAGAGCTTAGAAGAGGAGTAGCCAAGTAGAAGGGGGATCAGAGGACCTGGATGCTCTGATCTGCGAGGACCATGTTCCAGAGCATAGTGCCTCGGGAGGGGAGGGGTGCCCCGGAGTGCAGTGCCCAGGGAGGGACAGGCAGTGGGAGGGAGGCCCGGCTAGGATGCTCTGCAGCAAACCAGAGGCTCAAATCAAGTTCTCAAAGCTCTAGAGAATTCTGAAGGTTTTAAGTAGGAGAGAGACATAGTGTGATTTACGTTTTGGAAAGGTTTTTTTGGTTGAAAGCATCAGGGAGAGGAGAGGAGAGGAGAGGAGGGGACAGAAGCTAAAACAAAAGTTTATTTAGTGGTTGGCATTAACTCAGGCAAGCAAGGGGGCGTGTGCAGGAAGGTGGAGATGAAGAGGAGGGAAAGGGGTGATTAAAGGATTATCTCATTTAATCCTTCCCACACCCCCAGACGTCAAATCATCTCTTTGTTAGGAGGCTGTCTCCTGGACCTGTCAAGGTCTTAGGTAGTAAGCGATGCCCTCTGGATCCGAACACAGCTCTGACTCCTGACTCTAAGCTTGGTCCCAGCTACCAGAGTCATCCTTCATTTTATGTTTTCAAGTTAAATTGTGCTCAACACAATATACATTGTTTTTTGTTTTTTTAGGTTGGAAAGCACAATACGTTTTAGAAAGATTCCCTTAAAATATCAGAGTGCATTGTCTGGGGAGAACCTGGTAATTCATGAAGTGGGTGTTCCCATGATGAGTGGGGACTGTAAAAACTTGTATCCCAGCCACTGGGGACCGGGTTCTCAGAGAGGCCCATCATTCCCTGGGAAGAGGGGCGGCGCCAGGGAAGTGAGCTGGTCCCCTAGAAAAGTCGTGTCTGACCTAGAGACTCATGGGAAGATGAATGGCCTTTGGGAGAGAAGGATGGTGGGCAGTGCAGACCCAGGGCTGCTGCCATGAGCAAGGAACTTGCCCGGCGAAACTGGCCACCTACCACATGGCTCTTATTGAAAAGTGTGGTCTCCGTGCTGGGAGAAGAATGGTATATTTCAGCCTCTCTCTCTCTTTCTCTCTCTCTCTCTCTCTCTCTCTCTCTCTCTCTCTCTCTCTCTCTCACACACACACACACACACACACTCGTTTAAAATGTAAAAAGCAAAGAGAAAATGTCTATTTGCACCATCTGGGTTGTTCTTTAAATAGCTCATTCCAAGAAAGAAGTATGTTCTCCTTGCCTTAATTTATGTTTCTACCTTTTTCTTCCAATAGCCCTGCAGAAGGAACAAGGGGGAGGGGGAGAGGGGCAGGTCTGATGCCTTGCAAGGATTCCGCAATGGCTTTGGTATGCTGCTGCCTACACAGCAGTATTTAACCCAATTACAGGATAATAAGGGCTCAGACAAATTATCTGCAAATAGATATGTCTATATGTAAACCCTCGCATTTGGAACATGCGTCTGGAGCCAAAGAAAAGTTAAGCGCTTAGCCAGAGAGAGACTGAGCTCACAATCTTTTACTTCCCAGCCCTGTGTGTGGAGATTCCTGAGTCAGATAAATAAGAAATCCCAGGTACAGACTAGATGGTCCAGCCTTAAAGCTGAGCAAGTGAGCAGTGTGGTTCCGAGACCATCAGCCTCTGGGGTCTGTGCCTGCCAGTGACCTGGGGACACGGAGGGGCTCTGTGTGGTCCTCTCATAGGCTGCCCGCTCTCCTCTGGGTCCTTCCCAGCCCAGCGAGGACAGACCTCCCTAGAGAAGAGCTCCCAGCTGGTCCGAAGGCAGCTGCTTCCAGCCCAATAAGCAAAGGCCGTGGGCGGGGCTGGGAGGGCAAGGGGGCAAACGGGTAAATTGTAAGGAACTAAAGCTTGCATTTAATGGCCTAACTGTCCACCAATGCTCACGCGCTAAAAATTCCACTTTCCAGCAGAGCAGGAAACTGAGGTCCAGGGAGAGGGACTTGCTGTGAGGCCACCCAGCTGGCTGGTGGGGCGGCCAAGACAGAGCCCAGGCGCCCGGCCCAGCTTGGGCCTCTGCAGGGCCAGCCTGCCCTCACAGCAAGGCTGTGGGTGTAGCCACGATTCTCAGCAATATGACTCTTCTCTGAGAACACAACTTAAAAGAGAAAGTGGAATTCATTTTCTTTGCCCCCTAATAATTGGAAATTTAAAAAATCCCCACGATACATAATGTGTACAATGAAAGTATAGATCGCGTGATGCAGAATTCCTTTGTTGCCATGTAGGGGTATGTTTGCACGTGTGTGTGCACGGGAGCATGATGGGGACTGGCTCTGTGTGTGGGTCTGTGTGCGTCTGAGCGGTGTCCCGTTCAGCCCAGCACTAGGACGTGCTAACCAGCCTGTGGGGTGACAGTTCCCACTTGGGGCCCGTGTCTCCATCTGCCCCCCCCCGTGGCTTGCCCGTCCACAGTTTTCTCCCTGCTGGCTTGTGCTGCGCCTTAAACACTGTCTGCTTCAGGCAGGGTGTTCGCTGTTTCACATGGGCATTGGCACCAGCCCACATCTAGGCCTTGGAAAATAGTTTTGCTTCACAGGGAGAGGGAAGTACACCAATCCCAGAGGCTGGGGGTGAAGGGGTTCTCGGTGAGGCCTGCTTGAGACACCTCGACAGTTTTCCTGTCATTCCCGGGAATGTCTGCAATCAGTTTGAACATCTGCGACGCTTTGAGGACCATGTGGCAGGGTCTGGGGGAGGCTGTAGGAGGAGATGGGGGAGGGGAGGCAAGAGGAGGGAGAAGGGTAGGGAACAAGCCCAGAGGCCCAGCCTCAAAAGTCCCCTGTCTGAACTCTGGTAAGATACCCCCATCTGCCCCGGCCCCTCCTGCCTGCTTCCACCACCTGCGTTTAGTACCTGGGTTTTTCAGTTCCCAAAGATCAAGGGCAGCTGAGCACGGAGCAGGGCCGGGAGCTGCAAAAAGAGCAGGGTGTTGTTTTTGTAGCAGGGAGGCCTGGTTTCCATCGGTGAAAGGAGGTACCCAGGTGTTTTAACGAAGCCCCCAGTGCAGGCCTGGCCTGCTGGCTGGAGTGGATTTCGATTCTCATTTGCCAAACTACACTTTCAAGAGGTGTCAGATATCGACCCCCCTCCCACCCCGCCCCAAGTCAAAGCAAGCATCTGGGGGAGGAGAGGTTCAGGCAGGGCTGGAGACTGTAGGAGAAGATGCTAGTTGAAAAAAAGGAAAAAGCAGAAGCAAAAAGAAAAGTTCTTTCACACAGTGTTCCCAGTTGGCTGTTTCTTTTTAAAGTCATTGGTTAAGCTGTGCATGAAGCCAGGTAGGTCTGTTCTGCATTGCAAAGGAGCCTGGGCAGGGACCATGCTTCTTGGCACAGGTGGGATTTGGGGAACCAGGGCTTTGTAGGACAAAGGAAGAGGCTGTGTCCGGTGACCCAAAGTGACCTTTCCATTCAGGGACAGCGGTAGCAAAAAGGGTGTGAGGAAGGGAGGGAAGAGAAGGGGATAAAGGAGGAGGGAGATGAAGGTTGGCGGTGGGGGAGGGGGGGGGCGGACAGAGGCGGGGACAGGCCTCCTAACTGCCTGGTCTCAGGCCTTGCACGTCTGATGGGAACGGGTGGAAGGACCAGGGGACCCTGGCTGGTGTTCTCCCACGTGGGTCTTCCTGCCTCAGTTCTTGCTGACGGCTGTTCCTTCCACGGGGTTCAGATGCTTCTCTCCAATTACTCACGAAAGCCTAAAATGAAGACATTCTGGGAAGCCAGAGGAATCTGGTTTAAAATGTGCGTTTGGGGAATGGAAGGCATTAGAAGAATGCTCGTGTCTGGACTCTTCTGTTGTTTTCTTCCCGTTTTCTCTCCACATTAATGAATGAGTCACGGTCGTCTCTAGGCCTGGAGAATGCTCCAGAGGGGGAGTCAGGGGGGCTGACAATCTCATTTTCTCTGGCTTTTTGGACTGTTCAGACTGCTGCTGGTTTTCTCTTTCTTTTTCTGTCTCTCTCCAGAGAAAGGCTCTTTCCCATTAATAAGCAACGCAACTTGAACATCTTTTTCGTCCCTCCTCCCACTCCCCGCCTTGCCTACCCTGAATACAACCCAGCCCAGTTCCAGGGGTGTGCACAGGGTGCTCCCAGGATCTGACGCCCCAGTGGGGCAGGTCTTGCAAAAGCCCTGGCTTCTCACCACGCACCTCTGATTCCTCCCGAAGCGCCTGCCTTCTGTCAACTCCCCAAGCCAAGGGCACTCCCTCAGGATCAGTAGAACTAGCCCAACCATCACAGGGTTAAAGAACAATCCTTTAGCTTCTAGAAAGCACAGAAGACCTCCATGTTGCTTCTGGTGCCTTCCCCTCTCTCCCTCCTGTACCTCCGTGACCCACCAATCTGGGCCCAGAGTCCAGTTGCCTTCTCCCTGCCCACCGGGCCTAACCGCCTGCCCACCGGGCCTGCCTCCCTGCCCACCGGGCCTGACCCCCTGCCCACCGGGCCTGCCTCCCTGCCCAGCAGGCCTGCCTCCCTGCCCACCGGGCCTGCCCCCCCTGCCCACCGGGCCTGCCTCCCTGCCCAACGGGCCTGACCCCCTGCCCACCGGGCCTGCCTCCCTGCCCAACGGGCCTGACCCCCTGCCCACCGGGCCTGCCTCCCTGCCCACCGGGCCTGCCTCCCTGCCCACCGGGCCTGCCTCCTGCCCACCGGGCCTGACCCCCTGCCCACCGGGCCTGCCTCCCTGCCCAGCAGGCCTGCCTCCCTGCCCACCGGGCCTGCCTCCCTGCCCACCGGGCCTGCCTCCCTGCCCACCGGGCCTGCCTCCTGCCCACCGGGCCTGACCCCCTGCCCACCGGGCCTGCCTCCCTGCCCAGCAGGCCTGCCTCCCTGCCCACCGGGCCTGACCCCCTGCCCACCGGGCCTGACCCCCTGCCCACCGGGCCTGCCTCCCTGCCCACCGGGCCTGACCCCCTGCCCACCGGGCCTGCCTCCCTGCCCAGCAGGCCTGCCTCCCTGCCCACCGGGCCTGCCCCCCCTGCCCACCGGGCCTGCCTCCCTGCCCAACGGGCCTGACCCCCTGCCCACCGGGCCTGCCTCCCTGCCCACCGGGCCTGCCTCCCTGCCCACCGGGCCTGCCTCCTGCCCACCGGGCCTGACCCCCTGCCCACCGGGCCTGCCTCCCTGCCCAGCAGGCCTGCCTCCCTGCCCACCGGGCCTGCCTCCCTGCCCACCGGGCCTGCCTCCCTGCCCACCGGGCCTGCCTCCTGCCCACCGGGCCTGACCCCCTGCCCACCGGGCCTGCCTCCCTGCCCAGCAGGCCTGCCTCCCTGCCCACCGGGCCTGACCCCCTGCCCACCGGGCCTGACCCCCTGCCCACCGGGCCTGCCTCCCTGCCCACCGGGCCTGACCCCCTGCCCACCGGGCCTGCCTCCCTGCCCACCGGGCCTGACCCCCCTGCCCACCGGGCCTGCCCCCACTGCCCACCGGGCCTGCCTCCCTGCCCAACGGGCCTGACCCCCTGCCCACCGGGCCTGCCTCCCTGCCCAGCAGGCCTGCCTCCCTGCCCAGCAGGCCTGCCGCCCTGCCCAGGCATCACTTAGCCACAGGACACCTCAGAAGTAGTTCTTGCTCCATAATTACTTCTTGAGGGAGCAGCTTCTTTCCTCTACTCCAACAAAAACTCCTTTTCCCTTAATGTCGGCCTTAGAAATTACTCTAACAGAAGGTGGGGAAGGAGGAGGGACCCCCTTTTAAACAGCTCCTTAGAGGACCCCTTATTGGAGCCCCCTGAAGCCCGGGCAGCTGCTGGTGACGGTGGGGAACACACATCCTGGACCTGCCTCCTTGTCAGTGCTCATGGGCTTCTGTGTCCTCTCCTCCGAGGAGAGAGGGGACCATAGACTTATTTCATGGAGCACCTACTGTGCACCCAGAGATTCTGAGATTGAATCATGAAGACTGCTGAGACCTTTGGTGGTGAATAAGCAGCCAAAGGTCACATGCCCAGCTCACACCAGACTCCTCAGTCTTCTGGGCAGGAGCCGCCTGTCTCCTGGGGCTCAAGCATCTTCCCAAGTTCTGACTTTGCTTTTCTTCCAGGAGACAGAACTGGCAGCAGCCACAGCCCACTGTCCTCAGAGGCCCGAGCCACAGGTTCCGCACTGGGGGCTCATCTTAGCTTAGGGCTGGGCTGCCTCCTGTGTCCAGCTCAGACCTGGTGGGAGGCAGTGACAGGGAAGAGGGCTGGTGGGCCCAAACCCTTCCCCATTCCTGCCTCCTCTCCATCCCAGCCAATCTCCAGAATGCTTCAAGTTGTTGTGCCCAAGTTAGGTGAAGAACATGTGTGCCTTATCACCAAGCCACAGCAACACCTACGTAAATGATTGAACATGCGTCAGATGGACGTCCCTGTGAGTTTGATTTAATCACAACACTAAAATTCTACATTTATTTATTCCGCTTCTATAGCTTCTTGCTTGTTGAGTGTGGCCATTTGCTCAAAATAAACGGAGGGAACACTGTTTGTGTATGCCAGTTTCAGAGCCAGAAGAGAAAAGCTGATGTGTGTGCAAGATGTGATTATAAAATAATGACTGTGTTTTTTCAGCAAACAGACGAGGACTCCAAAGACATTCCACTGGAAAGCTCCATCCCATTCCAGAGACGCTGCCATCGCTCCAGGGCCTTGAGGCATCTCATTTTGGAATCACCTTCAGAGTCCATTTGTGTGGGCCACATGGAAAAAAAAATAAACCACTCCACCCCACCTCGTTATTGACCGAAAAATTCTATTACCCGTTTGATTACTCACCTGATTCCCCAGGATTGGCCTCAGATGGCTTTCAATTACTTCTAAATATCAGCTTGACCAATGTGAGAACTAGCAACCTCTGCAGGGCATTTCCAAGAATGCTGAGCAGGCTCTGGGACCCGTTCCAAAAGAATGGAGACCCGGGCGGGCCTGGAGGGTGAGGCCGGTGTGCAGTTGAGCCTTGAAGGAGAGGAAGGCTCCGAGTCACGTTAGGATCACGCTGCAATTTACCAAGTGCTTTCCCCACCGACTGCTTTTTTGGAGTCTCACACCAAGGGCGGGCATAATGATGATCACCCGGTTGGAGACAAGGAATGTGAAGCCCAGAGGAAATCAGGCGTCCTAGTCACGCAGCTGGCAAACAAGTCCCAGAGCTGGGACTTGAAATCAAGGCTTCATGCCCCTGTGTGCACAGTGCCCACTGTCCCCTCTGGGCCAACGGTAGCTCAGGAGGTGGAGGCTGGGCTGCCTGGAGGAGAGGGCACCTGTAGAGAAGAGGTGGAAGGCAAGGCCCAAGGAGTAGGTTGGGCTTGCTTCTGGAGGCTTTGGAGCAGGTCCACAGTATGGCAGAGCCCGAGGCTGAAGCTACTGGCTACAGACCAGGGGTTGGGACAGCGTGGGGCCTGCAGCACGACATCTTTCACCTGGACCTGCAGGCTGAGTCACTAGAATCTGCCCCAACAAGCCTTCCCGGATTCCAGGGGCTGACCCCTTGCAGCCAGAGTCCTGCCGGTGGTCCAGGTATGCCAGGTGGTGGTCCCTCGTGAGGTATGGAAGGCAGCAGTGAGCAATGTGAGGTGGCTGCTGATGGTAGGGACGGCAGATCCCTTGGGGAGGCATTTATTTGTTCTGCCACCATCCTGACGGGCCCCTAACATCACAGTGTGGAGTTGCTGCTGAAATTGTCCCATGGTGTGGTTGAGAGCTTGCTCAGTCTGCATTGTCCCTAGCTTGGTTCTTTGGCCTCCCAAGACATTTTACAAATCCCCCAACGCTCTACTAAATCCCTTGCACCAATATAGTCTTTTCTTCAAACAATTTATTCAGCATTTACCATGTGTCAGAATTTGTGCATTGATGCATTTTTCTTAGTTAATATAACAACTGCCTTGTGACATAGTTATACCAACTCAGAGAAGAATAAATCGGAGCTCAGAGGGGTTCATAAACATAATGCAGGCCACAAAGATAGATTTGGACAGGATTTTTTAAAATTTGCCCACCACTGCATGGCCTAAAACTTTCAGGATGGTTTTGAAATAAGGATGGACTGGTGTAGGGATGAAGGCTCGTGTGTCTTTAGAGAGTAGAGGTCCAGCATGCCAGTCTGGGGGCATTTTGGAGGCCCCGGCTGAACAGCTTCTGGAAAGGTTAGATGCTGAGGTGCTGAGGAAGGGCCTGGAGGGAAGGCTATCTTGTCGAGGCCATTCTCCTAAGGAAGTCGACAGGGCTCCCTGTTTTGGGGTGTGCCTTGCTTTCCAGCAGTGATGATTCTGTAACATGGGGACCAGATTTCTGTAAATTGAAACTTATTTTAAAGACACTTACATGGCTCACTATTCACAGGACTACGATGCATCCTGTTTTGTCACAGGAAAAGCCTTGTGTAATCATGCTGCACGTTCAGCTCTCCTTTGTCATTTGAGATTTTCATAAAAGGAGTCTACAGGCCATGGGGCCACGTCTGCCCCTGGGTCCCCCCCCCCCCCCCCAAGCTCTTCCCCTGCGCTCTCTGGACAAAAGGCGGAGGCAGGAGGGCTGGGAGCATTTTAACTCCAAAGTTTTCTCTCTCCTTGAAGCAGGTGGATTCTTATAGTTAGTGCTCTGCCACAAGGATTTTAAAAACCTAGGTTTGCTTCCTCTAATTAAGTGACAAAGACCTGAAAACACAGAAGGCAAAGATTTGAGTTAATGGGCTCTGGTCTGACCACCATCCCCAGAGAGGCAGTTTCCCCCTGCCCAGCAGACAGGGAGGTGCTTCCAGCCGTTAGCTCACCTGGAACAGTCCATGGGAGGCACCACCCCACCCTCATCTCCCTCACTTCCTCTACTGCTTCAGTTTCTCAGCCCCTTCACTCCCTTGCCCTCAGCCTCCATCATAATCTTCACTTCTCTCACCCCCTTATTCTCTCATTCCTCACCTTCCTCATCTCTACCTCCACTCTCAATTCTCCCTCATCCCCCTCCAATTTCTTACTCTTCTAATGTCTCCTACCTTTTACTCCTCGGACCCCTCACCCCCTCAGTCCCATCAGCCTTCTCACCCTCACCTCCCTCATCCCTCACCTCACCTTCTTCATTCTTTACCTGCTCACACCCTGCTCCCTTTGCTTCCCTGAATCTTGGGTGCCCCGTATAGCTACTCCACTCCTTCTGAAATCTTCTATTAGAGGAAGGTAACAAACTCAGGCCAACTTCTTGGAGATTCTGAGTGTGATCATTTCTACTGCAATTAATAGAAAACTCAGCTCAAAAATTACTTGAATGTAAGGAAATAATACATTAGGAAGGAGTGGTCAACCTTCAGGAATGGTTTGATCAGGGCTATGTCTCCATTTCTCTGTGATCCTATAGTCCTTGCCCTTTAGGGTTGTTTGGCTTCATAGCAGCCCGATTTCCCAGATGGTGGCAAAACAGCTGCAACAGTTCCAGGCCTCAAATCCACATACCACACCATGGAGAGCAAAAGAGAGAGCTCTCAAACATTCAAGGGATCTCACGCTTTTCTCTGATTGGGTCAGCCTGAGTCAATCACTATGGCCTGGAGAAGGTTGAGCACCCATTGGCTTAGGCCTGGTTTACTTCCATTCTTGAGCAAATCACCATGGCAAGGAGGATGAGACTATGCTGATTGGCTCATGAATCTGGGAAAAGGATTAATTCTCCCAAACAAGCATGCTGCCCCACTGTAGGAGTGGGCTGGAAGGCCATTACATTATCTGCCTCTGCAGGGAGCTGGTCTTTGGTCTCAGATACAATATGAGCCACAGGGCAACCTAGTAAGAGCATGGGCTTTCGATCCTGACAGACCCAAATCATTGGAGCTCAAAAAATTTGGTCAGCTACTTTCAGGTTAAGGAACCTTTAATACATTACTTAATCTTAATGAGCCTCTGTTTTTCCAGCTGTAAAATGGACATAATTCTACCTGCCTTCCAGAGAAGTAATATATGCGAAGAGTCTGCATAATGCCTGGACACCGTGGGCACTTTATAGGTGGCAGCAATGCTTATGATATGAAAAGTTTTAAATTCCTGAGCTTAGGAGCAGGCTCTGTCTGTCCTTTGCCCACCCACCACTCCCCCCTGCTGGGAGAAAGAAGCTCTTTGGGTAGCATCTGAGTCAGAGGCCAATACAAAAGCCTCAGGAGACTGTCAGAGCCTCCTCCCTGTCCCTCTGATTGTCTGTGAGTCAGAACTCAGGCAGATGCATCCGATGTCCTCAGCCACTGGCTCCGGGAAGCCCAGAGCGGTTGTTCCAGGTGACACACTCAGAATTGGCAGGCACAAGGCTTTGAAAACCTTCTTGTCTGCTTCCAAAGTTCCAAGCAAGGTTCTGGGAAGAAATCAAAGACAGTCTTGACCCCGGACATTAGTGTCAGGCTTTAGGGGATGAGATAGGCTTTGGAGTCAGACAGCCCTGCTCCAATACCCATGCTGCCACTTAGGAGTGGTTTTATAATAAGGAAATAAGAATCGGGCTCACTTCATGGGTTTGTTGTAAGGATTGAGTACAATAAAGTATGCAATCAGCCTAGGACTCTGTCAAGGAGTAAAAGATTGTAGATAAACTAGAGGCCTAGCACATGAAATCACGTGCAGGTAGGGTCCCTAGGCCTAGCCTGTGATCAGGCCCATCTTCTGCCTGCTCGCCAGTCCCCGGTCCCGCACTGCTGCCACCGCCAGTCAGCCGGTTCCCCTCGCTGACCCCCCACTTCATAGTGACTGGTCGAGCAGTCATTCCGGTTGTTACACTTACGGTTGCTGGCCTCTTATTATATAGGATATTATGATGATGACTAGAGGCCCAGTGCACAAAATTCGTGCATGGGGGGAGGGGATGTCCCTCAGCCCAGCCTGCACCCTCTTCAATCTGGGACCCCTCGAGGGATGTCCGACTGCCCATTTAGGCCCGATCCCCATAGGATTGGGACTAAATGGGCAGTCGGACATCCATCTCACAATCCAGGACTGCTGGCTCCCAACTGCTCGCCTGCCTGCCTTCCTGATTGCCCCTAACCGCTTCTGCCTGCCAGCCTGATCACCCCCTAACCACTCCCCTGCCAGCCTGATTGATGCCTAACTGCTCCCCTGCCAGCTTGATTGCCCCTAACTGCCCTCCCCTACAGGCCTGGTTACCCCTAACTGCCCTCCCCTGCGGTCCTGGGTCCCCCCCCAACTGCCCTTCCTGCAGGCCTGGTCGCCCCCAACTTCTTTCCTCTGCTGGCCTGGTCACCCCTAACTGCCCTCCCCTGCAGGCTTGATCGCCCCCAACTGCCCTTCCTTGCAGGCCTGGTCCCTCCCAACTGCCCTCCCCTGCTGGCCTGATCACCCACAACTTGCCCTCCCTTACAGGCCTGGTCCCTCCCAACTGCCCTCTCCTGCTGGCCATCTTGTGGTGGCCATCTTGTGTCCACATGGGGGCAGCCATCTTTGACCACATGGGGGCAGCCATCTTGTGTGTTGGAGTGACAGTCAATTTGCATATTACTCTATTATTATATAGGATGATCAAATGCCAACAAAATATTTGTATTTGAAGAATCTCTCTTCGTTATATCTCTAATATTCAAGGGCCTTTTGATTATATCTAGGGTTCACTATGCTTTGTAGGATGCTCATGTTACCCTCTGTTAGTTTAAGTTGCATTAACATGTTTTCATTGAACCCCTATTTACTGATCGCCTACTAAGTGCCAGGTACTCTGCCAGGAACAGAAACACAAGGGGCTGCCATGGATGGCTATACAGGTTGTGCACTGCACTGATCCAGGCATCCAGTCACATCCCAATCACACTGGGGCACGGCACCACCTTCCTGCATGGCCACACAGAGAGTCTATCCACTCTCTATAGGGCTCACATCACACTCAGATTTGTGCAATAAAGAAAAAAGCAAAGGGTGTGATGAGATTTTTATCAAAGGAGGGCTTGGCAAACCGTGTAGGAACGTATTGGCTGGGTTAAAGAGTGGAATTTTATTCTTGAAGCAATGAGAAGCCATTGAGAATTTTTAAAGGGAGCAACACAATCAGATTTGCATTTAAAAAATATCCTCCAACTACAATGTAGAGAATGGATTCTCGGGGCAAGTGTGGAAGCAGGGAGTCCTCCATGAAGCTTTTAGGGGAGAGAGATGGTCATGGCTTGGACCAGGGCAGCAGAAAAATCGAAAGGAGAGACAAAGTCAAGTGCTGGGGTGGGAGAGGAAGGTCTCCAGGGAGGCTGATGAGTTTTTCTGAGACCTGGGAGGAAGCTCATGCTTGCCCCAAACTTCCTAACAAAACCTGTGAAGGCCTTTATGGAGAGCCTTATATTTTCATGTGTTGGGACACTTAGAGTTTTCTCCACAGAGGCAAGAGCTGGGCTCTGAAGGGCAAGCAGACAAGGCGGCGTGGAGAAAGGGGCGTGAGGACAGAACCCCAGCCCAACGGCTCTACTCAGAAAGATGCTATGATCTCAGAGTCCAGGGCATGCCTCTGCCATGAACTTCCTGGGATCCTCAAAGCAGAGCGGCCATCCTCGCCCACAGGTGACAGCAAACCCAGCATTTGAATTCCACAAAGGAAGGTGCCTGTATGGAAAGCTGCCCCGGGGCCCTGGAAAGATGAGTCAATCACAATCCCAGGCACCAGAAGTCTGGGTGGATTGAACTGGCCTCAGAAGTTTTCCTGTTGGAAAGCCTATTATTAGACCTTCGAACTGCCTTAATCCAACCTGCAGAGGCACACCCTGCCTGCATGCAAATCTCCCTCCCACCCTTCAGGTGGGAACCATTAGTCACCCGTGTCTCCTGGCTTCCAAACGTACTTCTGCTCCACAGAAGTGACCCAGGGTGGAGCTGGTGCCCCTGCGGCAAGGGTTCCACACAGACCAACTGCCCCTCTTGTCCACCACAAGGTTCGACCCCAGGCAGACAGGCCACCTTCCCCTTCCCTGGAGGATAGCTGCACTCTGAGCACTTCTCCCCCCAAAGCTCGGCTAAGGAGACACAGACCCAAGCCTAAGAGCTGCGCTTGGTGCTGAGGGACCTTCTGGATGCTAAATAACCCAAATGGGTAATATTTGCAAAATGGCTTGCTCTCTGGTACCTCTGAGGAAAAAAGAAATCTCCAACAAATCAGAAGCAAGCTTTACCAACAAGTTCAATCTCTCAAAAAGAATGACAGAAAGCCTGGCCGGCTTAGCTCTGTGGTTGAGCATTGACCTATGAACCAGGAGGTCACAGTTCAATTCCTGGTCAGGGCACATGTCCAGGTTGTGGGCTTGATCCCCAGTGTGGGTCATGCAGGAGGCAGCTGATTCATGATTCTCTCTCATCATTGATGTTTCTATCTCTCTCTCCCTCTCAATCTCTCTCTGAAGTCAATACAAATATATTTTTTTTTAAAAAAAAGAATGACAAAAAAAAAAAAAAAGACGAAGATGTAGGCTTTCCATTGAAAGATTCCAAAGCATTTGTCTTTGTTGTGTGCTATTTCTCAGTTCATTGGTTCATTTATTCATTCATCCATAAAATGTGAATCGAGCATCCAGCATTGGATTCATACTGAGGCGACCCAACTCCAGAACCTGTGCCCTAACCACTGCACCCCTCTTCATCTGGTGAGAGCTTCCTGGGGAGGAGCCTGGCCCACTAGGAGCAAGTATGCCAGTCCATCCATGCTGCTTTCCTCAGCCAGGTTCCAGGACGAGAACATCAGTGAAAGACAGTAGGAACTGTGTTTCTGCACAAGGCTGAGAACTCTACCCACGTGAAGATTCAATTGGGTAGGAGAGTAACTGGCTGACCAACTGTGTTCAAGGGGTGCAGACTGGGTGGGTGTCCCCCTGGAGGGCACTTTCCAGAAAAGAACCACATCCTAGAACATTGGAGCCAAACATCTGAACAAAGCTGCCCTCAGCTTTGTCCTGTTGAGCATTTTCCCCAGTGACTTGGATGAACAGTGAGCGGCTGTGCTGATGAGCGGGCAGCGGCGGGATGGAGAGCCAGCGTGGGCCATGGTGGTCTTTTCGAGAGGAGGTGATTAAAGGCTTTGAGGAGACAACTTCCGGGAAACAACAGCAATGAGCACTAAGCAGAGGGAGGCTTTACCTGCAGGTAGGCCCTGGCTGGATCCAGTGGGGATGCTGGTTTTGTGGTCTCCTGTGCCTGTCCTAGACACCCTGGAGCCTTGAGTTCAAATCCCATAAGACCCTGGCTGATTCAGCCTGAAAGGACTCCTCATCCAGCCTGCAGGCGGTTTCCTGCGACTGGATCCCTCGGAGGTGATGTCAGTTGTGAGCTTTGTAAGCAGAACTGGAATCTGCTCTACTGGCTGGCTCGCACTGTAACCCCCGACTCCTGTGAATGCCAGGACTGGATGTCTCCTACTCAATCCACTCCAAAGCTCAGCCAGGAGACATCCTGCCACCACCATTTGCAGATCCACAGGAATTAGTTTCTTGGTTCCCAGGCCAGGACCAAGGAGTGGAGAAAGGAGAGCAGGTAGTATTGTTTTCCTAAGGGAGAGGAATAAGGAACCAGCCAGGACATAGGCTGCATCCAGGGCCCCGCAAAGGCAGGTGGGTGGATGTATTGGTTCTCATTGCAGCAGTAACAAGTCACACAAACTTCATTTATTATCTCCAGTTCTATGGGTCAGAAGTCCAGCGTGGTGTGGCTCAGCCTAGGGTCTCCCAAGGCCAAACTCAAGGTGTCCACTCATCTCGGCTCTTATCTGGACGCTCTGGGGGTGGTTCACTCATTTGGGTTGTTGGCAAAATCCAGTTCCTTGCTAGATCTCAGCCAAGAGTCTCTCTCTGCTCCTTAAAGTCATCCACATTCCTCATCACCGTGCTCCCTCCACCTCCAATGGCAAGAGCAGATAGAGTTCTTCTCTTGCTTCAGATCTCTCTGCCTTCCATCTAAAGCCCCACCTGCTTCATGCTGGCCCCTGGGCCTGCCCTGCTGAGTGTCACAGTCCTGACTGGTGATGTTGTGTGTCATGAGCCTGCGGTTCCCTTTGTTAAAGTGACATTGCTGAAATAAATTGGCATTTTCACCTCAAATAATGTATGTGGCAGAAATACAGTGACTCACCCACACATAGGTTAACTAACACAAATGACTGCGCCACTGGAAAATGTAAAGTATCCGCCAGTGTGTTTCCAAGTAATCAGTGGCAAGTATTTATTTTACTTTTTAGTTTTTTTAAATAAATAGTATTTGTTGAGCTGGAATTCCATGTGTGGGCTTTTGAGATATATATATCTCAAAAGACAAAGGATAGAGAAGAGGTGGTAACTGATTATAGCATCATTCCCTGCCCTACAAACATACACACACACACACATATGTACACACATATACCTAAACATGAACACATGCACACTTTTGCACACATGTGCACACACATACACATGCACACATATGTGCACACATGAATTTATACACATGCAAACACCGGGAGTCCACAATGCACTATTCCTGGAATATAAAAAGAGCTGAGTAGATACCGGGGTTACTGTCAGAAGTCACACCAACCTAGGGGTGGAATGGTCCCCCAATAATAGTGATGAAGTAGCATTCCCTCATTCATGCAGTAACTGTGAGCATGTCTCTGCTCCTGAGGGGCCACTCACAACTTAGCAGAGGAGACAAACAAGCAAACCCTGGAACACAGTGTGCGGACGTTTGAGACAGGAGTTGGGGGCGGGGGAGTGCGGTGTGCAGCCCCACCAGAGAGGATTGAGGGGACGTCCCCAGTTGCCACATGGTCTCTAGGTGCACACACTTCCTGCATCTGACTCCAGACACTCTCTCCACAAGCCCCTCTTCCTGGCTTCATCCTATTGGAGCTGCACTGTCCCCTCTTTCCCACGTGCCAGGCCACATCTCTACTTCCAAGTTGGGGCCAGATGCTGTATCATCCTTACAAGAGAGACAGCAGGGCCTGATGCCAAGTTCCCTCTTCCCCTTGCTCTTCTCTCCTGTTCATCCCACACTGGGCCAGCATCCCTGGTCCTCACCCTCCATGACTCACTTGTTTCAGAGAGAAAGAGTGAGACACAGGCCTGCAGCCTCCAGTGATTGGGTGGAGCCATCTCATGCCCAGGCTTCCCATTGGCCCCCCTTCTCTTCCTTCCTCATTCTCCTACCCAGTGGTAAAGGCTCCATCCAAGCCCAGTCCCTGCCTATCCAGAGGGGCCCAGCAATGCAAACCAGCATCATGAAGAAGGCTCTCCGGAGTGTTAGAGGCATTTGATTCCACTTAATGGGATGCCCCCATTACAAATGGTCTTGGCTATACATAATGACATTCAACTTTCAAAAAGCTTAATCCCCAAAGACATCTAATTATCTCACAGAACAAGAAGCCAAGATAGGCAGTCCCAGGGCATAGTGGCTCAGTGGTGTCATTGAGACCCAGGCGCTCCCCAGCATCCTACCCTCAGCCTGACTTCCCTGGGTCTCCACATTGTCACACAATGACAGCCACAGCTCCAGACACCACGTCCTCAGAGCATAGCATTCAAGGCAGATAGAAGGGTGTGCTACAGGGGCTTTCATTCACGTTATTTCTGTTTCAGGTATGAGGTACTTTCAGATCTGGCAAGCCACCTAACCAAGAGGGATTGCTACAGCCCACAGCTTAACATGTCCTTGGCTCCTTTGTCCCCACGTAAAGAAGTTTTAATGCTCTCAACTAATTCGCCAAGGAAGGCCAGTGTTCTTCTTCCTGCCTGTTCTCACAAGTCATGCCTGCTCCATTTGCCTCTCTTACTCCTGTTTCTATGAACCTTCTCTGCCCACATCTCTATGTGGCAGCCCAAGAAGTGGGAGTCAAGGTTACCCATAAACAAATGAGGTGTTCAGCAAATATGAAATATTGGTTTGCGATTCCTTCTTTCATTTGTACCTTCATTGAACAATTACATATTAGTCTTATATAAGTGCCAGGCCCTGTGCTTGAGAACAGACGTGGCCCTGTCCTTATGAAACTTATCATCTAGTGGGAGGCAGGTAATAACAGAATCACACAAATAAACATATCATCACACTTTGTGATAGATGCTAGCCAGGACAATTACAGAGTTGCTGTGGGCTCTGAGAGCATCTGGTCTGGTCTGGGGGTGGCGAGGTAGGGGGAGGTGGAGGAGTGGTGAGAACAGGTCAGATTTGAGAAAGGGTTGGGAGTTAGCCAGGCCAATGGGAAGGCCACAGGCAGAGTGTGCTGCAGTTGGTGGGGTGGGTACCACCTTGCTAGAGTCTATGGTGGGCATCACTTTCCAACTCTGCTTTCGGTAGCTTCCCATAAGTGGCTTGAGATAAGCCGTAGTAGGAGTATTTACACTGCAGAAATTGGCAACTGCTACAAATCAGGGCTGCTTTTCCTGGAGAGCCAGGAGCATTTGCCAGCATGCCACTGGGCAAAAGGGCGACTTCTGGGCATATGCAGAGACCAGGTGCCCATAATCATATTTAAAATCATTTCTTCACACAAAGTCCTGCAGGCTCATGCAGACGAGGTACAGATTCTCTCCTGTCAGATGCATCATGAGCATAGTTCTGAACCACCCCACATTTAGGGCTGTGGGGCTGAGAGCACTGAGGTCTGATGAGAAAGAGTGAGTGGGCATTCAATGCTGATGGGCCTGATGATGGCCACAACCCATCAGAGGATGGTCTTTGACCCACAGAGTGCTCTCCAGGTCTCCCCAAGACTCACAGCTCTCCTCCAAGTACTACTGCAGTCTCCCCAAGCCCATTCCTGGTTATTTTCTTCTGCAGATCATCTGCTCAAAGTAAAGCACAACAAATTCCTTCCTATTCAGCCCCTCCCCCTTACCCTGCTCCCCAGATCCTTCCTTCTTCTGTGACTAACTAGTTCACACCTTCTCAGAATGTAGGCTTCTTATATCTCCAATAATTAGGTATATTGTAGCCTCTAAAATGTTCTTTAAAACCCACCTCCTCCGGGAAGCCTTCTAAGATTGCCCCAACTCCACCTTGATGCTCTATTATTTGGTTTCCATTAGCAGATATGCTTTTCATTCACATCTGCAAGGTTTGTGGCTTTATAACCAGCCTCAGGGTAATTCACAGGTGTGTAATCAGACTTCCCAATAGATTGTAAGTTCCTCCAGGTCAGAGAATACCCGTATATCTCAATATTACTATGATTATTATGATGTGTAACTCCTAAAGAACACTAAAATGAGACAGGCGCTTGGAGACAAATCCCAAATGCTTAGTTACTTATTGTAAGAGTATACAAGAGAGTTCTAGAAAGTAGGTGAGAAGGCAGAAGAGGGGTGGTGTGAGCCTGCTTTTTACTACCTTCCTATCCAAAGTGAGATAGGATGCTGGAGATGGACTTGTTAAACTAAGCCAAGCACAGGCCTCCCAGACCCAGTGACCAGCTGAGCATATTATTCTAATCTCTCTCTCTCTCTCCCTCCCTCTGAGCCTCTCATTTTTCATCCCCAATATGAAGACAACAAACCCGCCTCAGAGGCAGGGTGTGGCAGTTAAATAGAGAGTGCACATAAGTGGCACACAGCAGGGCACAGAGCATCACAGATTCGTGCGCTTGGCCCTGATGGATGGGTTGAAAGGGGTCTGTTTCCTTGTACCCACAAGACATTATATCGTTCATTCCTGGACTTCATCTGTTTTGCTCGTTGTTTCCCCAACATCTAGAATAGGCTCTGCACATAGTAGGTGCTTACTACTTCTGGAATGGAGAGACCAGTGTGGTGTATCCAGCTGTCCGAGAGCAGTTACTTACCTTCACGGGAACAAGAAGATTTTCTGGTAGCTCCCCCTGTCCCCCGGCCCCTCCCCGCTCTGCTTGCAGTAGCATAGTCAGCTGGGTCCCATTATTCACTCTCTGCCGTCCACAACCCAGGAACTCCTGGGGTCCTCGCTGCGATTTACACCCCAACAGCTGCCCCGACCTGACTCCTGGCATGCAGTCCCCTTGCGACAGGCTGCTCTTTCAAGTCTACGCACATTCTCTGACCCTACTTGTCCCCGCTCTCCAATCCCAGCCCTGCGGTCTCTGGGTCACCCTGTGGTTTGTGGAAGGTCAAACCAAATGAGTCCAAGCAGAATCCAAATGCTGCCGGGGGAGGGCTCAGAGAAGTGTGCCAAGTGAGCCACCCTTCCCAAGCTCTGTCTCCTTCTTCCAATGGGGGCCCACCCCCACGCACATATCTAGGAGGCACCCCGTGTTGAAGGGTCCCTCTCCTTTGAGTTTTTTATGCTTCAGCTCAACTATGTATCAGCCAACATCTTGACTTGGGAGAAGCAGTCGGGGCCAGGAGACCTGGGTCTATTTCAAATCCCCATGTTTTTCCAGGAAGAGTCTTAGGAGGCCCAGCGACCCCTGGTTCCTCAGAAGGGAAAGGGGGACCAGCAGAGGTAGGCCCTTTGCTTATAGACACGATGGCAAACCCTCCTGGCTGTGCTGCCGGCCCTGTCTATCCTGAGGACATGACCTCCAGACGCTCCTTGGCCAGGAGTCAGAGAGCCTGGGCCCCCAGACCTAGGATTCCCTGTGGACCTGGGCCATCCTCTCCAGGGGCCAGCTGTCACCCCTCTAAGCCCCTCAGCAGCAGGCTTCAGGGATGGGGGCCAGGACACCAGCCCCCGCGCCCGTGTGCCCCTTCCTGCCGTTGCGTTGCTGCCGCCTCCTCCCTCTCCTCTCCACTCTCTCCGTGGAAGCCGAGGCTGGACTCCAGCCACAGCTCAGAATTGTGACCAGATGACCATGTAACTGAGGGGAGCTCCAGGCAGTTGTGACATCACCCTTGTTCTACAAACCTCCACTTTGGCTCCTCTGATGAGTTCACTTTAGGGTTTGGCTCCCAAGCGGCTGGTCTTACTGCCTCCATGTTTCCTAAACCCTCCGCCCCAGCTCAGCGGCAGCCCCGGTCCAGGGCTCCGAGGGAGGGACAGAGGCCAGGATGCTCTTGGCTCCTTCGAGTCCTGTGGAAATCCCTGCAACCTACAACCAAGTACCATATTTTTTCATGTATAAGACACTATTTTTTTCTAAAATCCTTAGACTGAAAATTGAGGGTCAGCTTATACACAGAAGTCAGCCGAGGAGGGAGCAGTGGGGGTGCATAGCTGCCCATACCTTGTCAAACAGGCTTCCTCCAATCACGAGCCTTATTGTTACTGACGTCAGCTGATGCCATAATTAAAGGTGGAGAGTGCCCAGATGCAACAGGGTCCGGAGTGTTCTGAGACTATAAAGATGTCAAAAAATAAAAAGATAAATCAAGTAAGCGATTGTCTTACTCAGCAAAATTCAAACCGAATGTAATCAGCTATGCAATAGAGCATGGAAATAGAGCTGCAGAGAGATCATTTGGACCTCCTCCCACTGCGTGTATGATCAGACAGTGGAGAAAACGGGAAGAACAACTCCTTAAGATGCCAAAAAGGAAGAAGGCCTTAAGAGGAAAACCAGCAAAATGTTTAAAAAATTGATTTCTTAATTTTGGGTTGGAAAAGTGGGTGGTGTCTTATACATGGAGCATCTAATACACGGAAAAATACGGTATTTCTCAAATCCCCTTTAAACATACTCATGCTTCCAAAACATAGAGCAACAGCGAGCGAAGCTGCTCGTGGGCTCATCAGGGGAAGGGGCAGGACGCACCCCTCACGGCGTATATCCCTCCCGTTTCGGCCAGGAACTAGATGTCACATGGTCGGGTTCTTGGATGGTGAGGTTTGATCGTTATCTTTGGGGAGGGGGCCATGAAGGCCACAGTCATAGTCATAAAACTACGTCTATAGCACAAAACTGTGGCGGCTCTGCCCAGTTCCCTCCCCCAGCTCCTCAGTCCCAGGCCTGGCATCTTTTTGTGTCTCGGCTCCAAGGCTGCTGCTGCGGACCGAGCCTGTGGGACGCAGTGGCTCTTTTACTGAGGCCCAGGCCCCTCCTGACAGTGGCGGTGGTGCCTACATCGCTGCAGCTTCCACACTCTCTCCAGCCTGTCTCCGTTCTGAGGGCTGATGGCCTGAAAACATCCTTCACCCCCTCAACAGCCAAGGTGATCAGCCGGATCCTGGTCACAGCCCTTTTCCTCTCCTAAATCCTTTCTTTGGAGCCCCAGCACCAGTCCAGGTCACTTGCGTTGGAGGGCTTTGGGTGCAGGAGCCCGCCATAGGAGAGGGTGATGAAGTGCACACATGCGAATTGTTTAAGAATCTCTCTGCCCCTCTGGAGATAAACCATGGCCCTTGCATCAAGCATGTGCCTTGTACCTCTCTTCCTGTAGGGAAGTGACCCCCAAGGCGGCCCTGGGGGGATGTCCAGCCCTGTCTCACACACAGAGGTTCTGATGCCTCCACTGTGCATGGGGGTCGTGATGGCTGCTAGCTGCCTACTGTGCCATGTGGACTATTGTGACTCTGCACCATTCAGGCCCCACCCTTTGTGATGCAGGTGCTGCACCCCTGGGCACCGTATTCCCAGAAAGGCATTGCCAGAAGGCTTCCGGTTTAGACTCCCAGTGAGGGGGCACTCATGAGAATTGGAAGGCAGAGGGAAGCACAGGTCATATTCTTTCCCAGCAGTGGTGGGAAGACACCTTGGTCTTGGCAGATGTGGGGTTTGCAGCCACCTCTGGTCCTTCCCGTGGGAATCGCCTGCCTCGGGCCTACAGGCCATTCTAGTAGCTGGCAGCTCTGGAGTTTGGGTGGGCCCTGTGGGCGTAGCTTCCCGATGTCCTGAAATCTAGCAGGAAACCTCAGAGCCAGCACCAGCCTTCCTGCCTTTAGCCCTTTCAACACAATTCCCCGAATCAACTTCCTTTCTGCTTTTCTAACTATTCTTTATACCGTCTTCCTTATGAATAGAATCCTGATTGTAATAGGACAGCCATTTACCCTGCTGCTAAAATGTCCAAATGTGATCATTCTTACTGATAAACCATCACAAAAGTGAACTGGGCATTTGGGAAAAATACTTTGCTTTTTTGATACAGGTATTGCCCCCCCTTTTTTGCTCTTTTTTCCTATTCTCTACTTCCTGGTTAGAATTTGGAGTTTGTGGCTGGAAGTTCAGCAGCCATATTGTGACCATGAGGAAAAAGCCAAGGAAATTGCAGAGACCTCAGCCTTGGAACCCTAAACCCCTGAACTAATACAAGGCATTGCTTTTTCTGGATTTCGTGCTTTGTGAGGAAAAATTCTCCTCAATTCATGTTAACCACTGTTCATTTATGATTCCTGTTACTTTTAGCCAAGAGCAGTCCTAATTAACTTTCTACCCATCTACTCCGCCTGTGGAGATCACTGTCATGCTAAGCCACATACTTCAGGCATGGTGAGATAGAACACTGGTTGCAGATGTCTGTGTATGCAGAATTCCTTCCATGCCCTCTCATGCAAATTCAGGGCTCTCAGGTTGCTTTGATAGTTTCCGAACATGTCCAGGCACATCTGCATCCACAGGACACAAACATCTTCGACAAACCTTCTAACATTAAAGCATGCATGGGATTTATCTCTTAATCAAATGAACTCAGTTCTAAAATATAATGTCTTTCATCTTTATAAGGCCTACCTAAAACTCACAATATGTAATCTATTATATGTAAACTAGGGTCACAAATTCACACACACACACAGCCTTCCAGGTGTCACCTTGGAACAGAACTGGCCTACTTTGGAAAAAGCCATAACTAACATGGTGATAGAAACTATCCCACAGGTAATAGTGACAGAGAAGTAGTGAGTGGTGCTTTGTTAATTGAGGGGGAAAAGTAATTGTGTCCTAAAATAAAGAGTTTGATAGTTCCAGAATGTGAAGAGGATAAAACCTCTATGAATATAAGAAATAGTAGAACTTTGTGAAAATGTAATTTTATTTGCCTTAAATTATAAGACCTACAAATAATGAGTTTCAAAAAAAGGCAATGAAATGTAAAATCTTACCAAAGCTGGCCAAGTTTTTATTGAAACCCTTAATTCATAAGATTTTTTAAAAATGAAATTGTTAAGCATTTATGCCAAATATATGAATGCAAAAGTCAGAATTTTGTTTTCCCTCTACTAAAGTGACAAATTGGTTTGCTCTTAACAACTAGTAATAAAAGCTTTTTTTTTTCTATACCTGGACAGCAGAGGTTCCATACTTCAGAGTGACTTTCTGTGCTTTGTGCTGTTTTCTTCATGCTTTTGATTATTATTATTTTATTCAAGTATAGTTGCCACACAATATTATATTAGTTTCAGGTGTACAACATAGTGAATCGACATTTATATACCTTACGATGTGATCACCCCGATAAGTCTGGTAACCATCTGTCACCGTACAAAGTTATTACAATATTACTGACTATGTTGCTTGTGCTGTACGGCACATCCCCGTGACTTACTGATTTCATAACTGGGAAATTAACATAGCAAACTACAGAACTCTCTTGCTTTTGAAAGAGCTGAGCTTCATTAAAAGAGTGGTTTTCAGGGTCTCAAGACCATCTTCAGGTTTGCTGATTTGCGAGGAGAACTCACAAAACCTGATAGCAGGTTATAATGACAGCTAAGGTTTAGTACAGGAAAAGGACACAACTCAAGCCACCAGGAACAAGGCACGTACTATTGATTTAGCTTAGTTCATGGTTCCCTAAAGATAGGTGTTAACATGTGGAAAACGAATGAAAAATGAATCGTGTCCAATCGCAATGTAAATGAATTTTGTTCAAAGGATGGACAATTATTTTTGTGGGGTAGAAAAGATAACTCTAAAGGTTACGGTGTTAATTATTGTTCTGTGGAATATTAACCACTGATGTACCTAAATTAGCAACGACACGCAAACATTCTTTCTTTTAGTCAGTATGGTTTGCTCATTCCAATTTTCTTTGAATCAATCTTTCCACCTTGCTGGTTCCACTAGTGATAAGCTGCCCACTCAAAAACAAACACTCAGAATGAAGAAACATCAACGTTGAGATAGGTTTCTAAATATTCTTTTTAAAATATCATGAATGTTAATCTTTTGACTCTGTAGGAAAGCAAAGAAGGTATGATATTAGTCATCAGCTGTAGCCTGGAACACCTCCCCACACCATGTGAGCAGCCTGTACAGCATGCCTTGTGGTCCATAGAAGTACTGGTACAAATAAACCAAGTAGGTCGTATTTCTGGGATGAAAAGCAGCTCACAACTTGATTATTTCAACAAAAAGTGAATAGCTTACTTTGCCAGTAATGGAAGTGCGGGATACAAATAATGCTCAAAATTGTATCATTAAAAGTTGAACGTGCAAAAACACATGTTATCAGAGTGGCAATCCTGTTCGGGGAAGGTCACTGTCCAAACTATCAGTGAATAAAACATTATCGTGAGTTAATTTTGTATAAAGTAGCACTTGAAATCACCAAAATGTCTGAAAACACGTTCATCAATGGCTGTCAATAAAGACACACCAAACATTTAGAAAGTACTACCAGATTTCATAACAATATCAAGTGGTTAGTTAAAAGCAACTGAGCATTCTCAGATATAAAATCTTTAATAAAGTCCAAAAAATAATAATTTCAATATGGGTATATTATTATAGTCTAGATTTATGGTACTGCTTGTTATAAAACATTTATCCACTAACACAGGAAAACTGCTTTTTGGAAAACTTATATACATCAAGGCAATAAAATATCAACCATTGCTACAGAACCTAGCTGTCTCACATGGGAGTGAATAATTTACTTATGTGTGGAATTGAATATTTTGAAGCTATTTCAATAGATTTTGTTTATCGTATGGAACTGGAAGTAGTAACATTTGAGATAATATATCTAAGTTTATCATCAATGTTTGAGAAAAATAACTTTTCACTGAGGAATACAGGGTATCCTCCCCAAAATGTGTACATACTTTAACAGCTGATAGCTCAATTTTGAAAATGAAATGTATTTTAATAAACACTGCCTTCATAATTATTCAAAGTGTGTGTATACATCTTTTGGGGACACCCTTTATTTATATGAAAACCTCATTGGATTTTGAAAGTACCAGTATAATGTTAGAAAGAATGTTTGAGATTTCAACCCAAATTTTAGAAAACTTTTTAGATGTTTTAATTTGATATTGTCTAAGTCACTGTGCTCTTTGAAAGTCGTGATGGAAGATACAATACAATCCATCGCCTTAAATCTCTCTTCCATAAATTTTATATTTGCCACCATTCTTCAAGTAAAACGTTATTAGGGATTAAATAATACATTGGAAGGGCTTAGAATTTAAATAATAAGAAGTGGAAAACTATTGAGACCTCAAGAGCAGCCTGCAGTGTAAAATTCCAAAAGCAGCTTGGAGGTTGTGCCAAGGTTTGGATATTTGTTTTAACAGAAATTATGAATAGCACTAGTTAGACATTTTGAAAATATTTTTTAGAGATTCAGCTTTAATAAATGATATGCTAACAAAAATATCAGTTCTTTCTTGAGCTTCCTAAGAAAAGAACGTTTCTGTGATGGTGGGTTTGGGGACAGCAGAGACGGAAGCAGAGGATTTTACAGACACCAGGCAGTGGTAACATCTGTCCGCCCCACAGACCCCCTCTCCTTTCTGCTGGGCTCTGCTCTCTGGCCAGGCAAAGCTGACCATGATGGGTTCACCAACGGGCTCCGGGCTTAGCGACTGGAGGATTGGAAAGGTCTGAGAACGGGAGGAATCTGAGGTCTGAGGGAGGTAGCCAGGCTTTCTCCCTCATGCATTCTGACAAGGGCCTTGGGCTGCCCTTCCACGTGGCTCCCTCTCTGAAGCTGGGAACCGCTCACTCCCCCACCACACCTGGGCTGAGTGAGGACTCCCTACCGCGGCCAGCCCTTGTGCTGCACTGTCCCTGGCCACCCTTAGTAAGAGTTCTTTTTATCAAACTCTCCTCAAATTACCAAATTTGACTGATTCATATCCCATTTGAAACAATAGCTAAAAAGAATATCTAGGCCTGGCTGAGTAGTTCAGTTGGTTAGAGTGTCGTCCTGATATGCCAAGGTTGTGGATTCAACCCCAGGTCAGGGCACATACAAGAATCAACCAATTAATGCATAAATAAATTTGGTTATCTCTGTTGGCTAACTCCCTTCTTGAAAATGCCATTAAAAAAAACCCAGGTGTATATTTTTATAGTTGCTATGAATGTGTGTATTTAAATTTATGAATTAAAATATAAGTTGATTTAAAGTAAAAAAAAGGAAGAAATCGATGTTTCTCTCTCTCAAATCAATTTTAAAAAGTTAAAAAAAGAGTATCTACTCCATGAAAAAAACAATTAGATTAAAAAATGTTTATTGTTTGACAACAAAAAATAAAAAATATAATAAATATTTATGTTTTTTTCAATTTATGGACTCCTGAAGTACGACTAAATGATATTTGGGTTAAATGTAAACAAAATTAATAGAGTTCGGCCAATTAATTAAATATGACATTTCAATAAATGATGCAATAATGGAGATGTTGAATGTATAAAAGTCAATGTTTTAATTTGTAATATACTGTATAATGAGTGGTTGTATATTTTTAATAGTGCCACGCCATCTGCCACAATGGAGGGTGCGCCTCATATAAATAATGAACAGTAGAAGGTAGAAACCAGTTTAAGTAAGGGAGAACTTAAAAGAAAATAATACAATCCAGACCTTATTTTTTACAAAGCAATATTCCGATTTCCTTTGGTCATTATCTGGGGTTGAATCATAACCAGTTTTTTTGTTTTGTTTTGTTTTTTATAAAACTTAGAAAATAGCCACGATTTTTTTCCAGCTATTGCCTCCCTGGGACGTCTTAGCGGGGACATGCGGACAGAGCCCTGGCCTCAGCCCAGATCCCTGTGCCCAGTTACTAGGACAGCAGGGTCTCAGGATGGCGGGCAGGACCCCGGAGAGCGCCCCTCGCCTGCTCCCTGGGTCAGTGAGCATCCTCTTCACCTCCTCGCCCCCAGACCCAGGTTAAAGTCTGGGAGGGCGTAGAGTCCTCCGGAGGAGTTAGTCTCCAGTGACAAGGTGTCACCAGCTGTGGGGAGGAGCCTGCCCTCCTTAGACAGAAGTCTCCCTCCAGCCTCAGAGGTCTTGTTGGCAGCCCTGCCGGACTCACAGGGGGCCCCGCAATCCGGAGTGAGACCGACATGGACACGGATCCCCACACAGCGCACACCCGAGGCCACTGCAGCCACTGCACAAGGCTCAGCTGGACCTGTCAGGTCTAAGAAGTTCCTGAGTGGGAGAGGGCTCCGACCCCGGGGCCTGACACACACCCAGCGTGGGAGCAGCGGGCTGCGGGCAGGGCACAGGGCAGAATGCAGCATCCTGGGGTAGGTGGTGCCAGGGGGAGGCGGGCACACTGCTGCCAGCCAGGCCCAGCCATGCAAGCCTTCAGGCCGTGGCACGCCTGCAAGAGCTGGTCTCCAGACATGCCTTTGCCAGCGGTCCCTCTTAGACCATGAGATTCCCTTCATGCCACGGGACTGGGGACAGGGGATTTTGAGAGAGAAAAAGTCCTCCACAGCCAAGAAGTGGACAGGACCCTAAGGAGATTTCATTCATTGCTTCCACCCTTTCTTTCTCCCACCCCTGAAAACCCATCCCAGGAGATACATGTGCTATATTAATGGCTTAGTCCCTCTCTCTCTCTCTTTCTCTCTCTCTCTCTCTCTCTCTCTCTCTCTCTCTCTCTCTCTCTCTCACACACACACACACACACACACACACACACACACACACGCACACACACACACAATCGGTCATGCTCCAGTTTTGAAAGTGTCCTTTATAAGTGATTTTCATGTGGCTGCGATGATGACATCCTGACGCACGGGAAAGGCATTCTCAGCGCAGAGGCAGCGGGGGTAAGAGCACGGGCAGACAGCTGTAATTCTCCTGACTCTCCGGCATGCACAGAAGATTCCGTCAGCCATTTAGGAACCACAGTGTCAGGCCGTGGCTGCCCCAAAAGGAGGCTCAGAGACAGGTCACACCCAGAGGCTGAAGCCGCGGTTTGGAGATGTGTCCCGGCTAAGCCGGCTGTCGGCGCCCAGCCCTGAGTGTCAAGCCGCCTAGAAAGTGGGCCTGGGCCACGAGGGCTCCTTGTCTCAGGTTGCTAATTCTGACGTCAGCCCTGGAAAGAAAGCCAGGCATGCACAGCCAGAGCAGGGTGGTAAGAGCAGCGGGTTCCTGAGCGTGACTGCTGGGCATGGTGTCCTTTCCCTCTTAGGTAATGGGAGTTGGGAGGTAGTCAAGGCAGCCAGCTGCCTCCATTCCTGGGTGATGACCACGAACATGGTGCCCTGCCCAGTGGGCATATGGGACAGGCCTGGAGCAGAGAAATCCAACTGCCTTCCCCCGCCATGTCCTCCTCAGCCAGGAAGGCTGGCCTTCCCCTTGGGGGCTATGGTCATCACCTCTATGTTCTTCCCTAGGACCACAGTCTAAGCCACCACGTTCATGACCACAATTTACACCCATGGCACATGGACCACCAATTCATGTCTCTCTCCTCCGCCTGGTCTACTTTCACTCTGCCCATTCATTTTCTCAGCACATTTATTGAGCATCTGCTACATACCAGACTCAGGGCTACGCCGGAAAAGTTCATGCATGAAATAAGACAGACCTAGGTCCAAATCCCAGTTTGGCCACTTATATCACTCAACCTTCCTGAGCCTTACATTTTGTAAAGAGGGACAATTGCACGTGCCTTAGAATGTGGTTGTAAGAATTAAGTGAGGTCAAAAGTGTAAGGTGCTTAGCGCAATAGGCAACAACTCTAAGTTTTCTTTCTACTTCTCTCTACCGTTTTAGGAGGTAGTGGGCTTGCTTTGTGCTTTCCCAAGGGCCCAGCAGCACCTGGCAGACATGGAGCACTCCACAAAGATGGGGAGAGACACCAGACGTTGCCTGGTGACGAGCTGGCATACAAGAATCACCCTGTGCCGTGTGCTGGGGTCTCACTGTGTCTTGCTATCCTGGTACCAGTTTTCCAGCTGCAGATGCCTTAGATACATTGTCATTGTTTCATTTTGTTTTAATTTTTCTCTTTTGTTAGCAAATGAGCAAACCAAGACCTGAAGAGGTGGCACCTTGCCAGTAGGGAAGCTGAGCAGAAGCATGGGGAGCACGCTGGATGGACCAGGAGATCTGGTTCAAATCACAGATTCATCGTGGACCACATGTGTGCTGTGCCAAGGCTTCTAAGTTTTCAGTGTCCAGCCCTGCCTCCTCCGAGGTCGTGGAGCTCATCCCTGCCCCATCTGTTCTGTGAGGTTGTTGGCAAGGACTGGGGCCTCATATAGGCGTGACTAGGATGACAGAGAGAGTTCACAGAGCTGGGACAATAGGGCTGGCACCGTTACTGCTATTGCTTCTCAAACCACATGCACATTTGTGCTAAACAAAACCGCTGTCATGTTGGAAAGATCAGGGCACGGGGGCAAGGTATTGGAATCTCCAGTTTAAAACTGGGCTTGGCTAGTAACCCGGTGTGTGACCTTGGGCATCTCCTTGCCCACTCTGCAGACCCAGAGTCTGCGCTAGGTGACCTGTCACATCGCTTTGGGACTTGAAGGCTAATGACTATGAACAGACGCTAATGACTCTGAACAGACACTAATGACTTTGAAACGCAGCAAACTCACTCCAGCTCTTGATGCTTTGGAGAGTGACAATCTGTTGACAAAGCTCTAGTTGGCTGCTTTAGGCCGACACTCTTGGCAGCCAGTCACCCTGGAGGTGCCTGGAAAGAGTGGGGGGCTGCCCAAGACATGGCTGCGGCCCATGTGCAAGGCAGCTGTGGGGCTGCAAGCACATATTTGAGAGGGAAAATCATTTTCCTTCAGCAATAAATCTGGCAGCTGCAGGAGATGTGGATCCCCGGCCCAGGGGTTTTCCAAGCCCTATCAGACTTCTGGCTCCTACCCAGGGTGCTTTTGTGCCAAAGACGCAGGAGGGAAACCTAATTCCCCCACTCCCAAGCCCGACAGGCCTCAGTGGGGACTCTCCACACACTGCCACACGGAGCCCACCTTTGGACCTGCTGTTTTGTGCTGTTTTGCCTCCCAGTGGTTCCACATCATATATGAACCCCACAAGGCATCACAGGGGACCAGGGAGCCACGGAGCCTCTGCACTGGAAGAATCTAGAGAAACTTGATTCCCCTGGTCTTCCAATCTTTTCAGTAGTTTCATTAAAAGAAAATGAAATCACCGCAAATGGTACTTTTAAAGTTCAGTTTTATAACATTGGCTTATTATATAGCCAATAAATGAACACATTGATGCAGTTTAGATGGACTTTAAAATGAAAAAATTCAGGATTAGGGGTGACAGTTATAATCACATTAACATCAGCATTCGATTTATTTCTGCATGTGGTGTATTTTGTGTGGGTTTTTAAAAAAGTATTTTTATTGATTTCAGAGAGGAAGGAAGAGAGAGAGAGAAACATCAATGATGAGAGAGAATCATTGATCGGCTGCCTCCTGCATGCCCTCTACTGGGGATCGAGCCTGCAACCTGGCATGTGCCCTTGAACGGAATCAAACCTGGGACCCTTCAATCTGCAGGCCGACGCTGTACCCACTCAGCAAAACCGGCTAGGGCTACATGTGGTGTTGTTGCAGATAATTAAGAAGATACGTAGCTGAAGATGGTAATATGTTTTAATTAGCCTGCAATCTTAGGATACCCTTCAATTAGAGATGGCTAAGAAGCATCATTTGAGTCTGCTGAAGAATGAGTTCACCTGTGTCTCTCTGGGAGTTGGAGTGGATTGGCAGGTTTAGGAACTACAGACAAAGTTACTCAGTCATAGAGCATGCTTTCCACATCTGTGTATCTCAGTGCCAGCACAGCACCTGGCTCATAATAGGAACTTGATAAATGTTCGTTGAATGAATGAATCAATGGTTAGTTTACTTGATGTTTTAATCTTGAATCTATCTTCCTGCCAAACTGTCTACCATATTTTCAGTGAAGACAGATGGATGGATGGATGGATGGATGGATGAGTGGATGGATGGATGGAAAGACAGGGCTCTAGTAGTGTCTCAGCGTCATCATTCTAAATGAAAAGCCCACGTTTATATTTTCATACAAAAAGATTGCCTCCTGTGGTGGCAGATGTTCACCTTGCTAGAACCGCATTGCTCAGTCTCCCTAGCAGCTACGTTTGGCGATTTAACTAAATTCTCATGGGTGGAATGTGAGCAGAACCGAGCAGGGATGCTGGTGTGTTGGTGGCCCAACTCTGACAACGTGGTTGAGGACAGCTCTCCAGAGGACAGCAGAGCAACAAGATAGAAGAAGCCTGGGTGCCGAGTGACTGTGTGGAGCAGATCTTCCCGACTGGCCTTGGCCATTCACCTCCAGACCCTCATGACACAGAGAAATAGCATTCAGTCTGATTAGGGTCTCTGTTCTAGCAGCTTATACAGCCTGCATCCTACCTACCACATAAGTCTAGGATTTACTCCTCAATTACAATCATTTTTTGCAGAGGATGTATTTTGCTAAAACCATAAAAGGTCAAGCCAGGGTATGGTATGTGGAAACCTAAAAGGGAAAATTAGAGCCCTCTCCTCCAGCATCCAACCTTCCAGGGACATACGTAGCAAGGACCAGTGTGGTGAGACACCAGTTGAAGAGGGAGCAGTTCCCAGTGATGCTGGGGAGAGGCACCAGGGCCTTCCATATCCACAGCTTTGACCTCTCGCCCTCAGCTCCGACCAAGTAGGAGCAGCCTTTCAAAGAAGCAGTGTCTTCAGGTCCTCATCATCCCAGGACACACCTCTGACTGAC
This sequence comes from Plecotus auritus, assembly GCF_963455305.1. NCBI lineage: Eukaryota > Metazoa > Chordata > Mammalia > Chiroptera > Vespertilionidae > Plecotus > Plecotus auritus. The sequence goes on along the minus strand of NC_137775.1, from coordinate 89,424,648 downwards.
AATTTCCATCTTCCTTCTTCATGAAGAGTGTGTGTATATGTGTGTGCATGTATGTGAGTGTGTGCACGTGGATGCATGCATGTATGCGTGTGTGTGTGGGTGGGTGCACACATGCATGGATGTGTGTATGTGTGGGTGCATGTGTGCATGGATGTGTGTGCATATGTGGATGCATGTGTGCATAGGTGTGTGTATTTGTGTGTGTGTGCAAGTACAGTGGGCATGTGTGGTGCTGTGAGGGCTAGACAGAGGGGGTGGAGGTTGAGAATTTAAACAAGGCCCCATCTGGAAGACATGCTCTAATTTCCATTCTGCATGTTGTGCCAATTGTCCAGCTGTGATGGATGTGACTCTCACATTAGAGTTAGCTTTTCACCTAGACCTCAGGGTATAGTCATTACTGGGTTATGCCCCCCACAGGGTGTAGGTCTCCTCTACCTGTGAGCAACCCCTCCTCGGCCTAAGCCTTCTGTCTCAGACTCAAACATAAAATTCCACAGAGCCAGTAGCCCCTCTCGCTCGCAGTTCCTCACTGCTGTTCAGTCCCATGGGCCTCGTCTCGCTCCCTTTTGATCTTCCTGAAGCTGGCACCCAGCGCCAGCACTGCAATGGGACTTTGATCCGAGTAATAGAACCAGGCAGAGGGAGACAGTAACATATGCTGAAAACCCTTTTCGGCTGGCTTTGGGCTTAGATGTTTAATGAGGGCAAATTCTGGAAAACCCGGGAAATAAAAACTGAAAGATGCAAATAGGAAGAGATTATCACTGAATTCTTCTAACTGTCTTACAAGCCCCTCTGGAGGGTAGACAGTGACTAAGAGGGACTCTGCCACGGATGACGATTAGGGCTTGGCAGGCAGAGGTGCGGTTTATAGCTGCTCCTGAATGAAGCTAAACGTTCCAATCCGGGTTTTTCTATCACTGGTTCTGTCAGCTTTCCTCCTCCCACCCCCGCCTCACAAGCTCGTTAGGCGTGAGTCAGGGAGAGGAAGCTGTTCCTGAGGAGCTGGGGATGTGGGCCGCCCCCACTCCAGGAGACCGGGGTCTGCTTAGGCAGGGAGGCAGGAAGCTGTAGGAGCCACTCAGGGACAGGCCAGGACTGTATGGTATAACTTATATAAGGGATCTTTAAAAAAATCAAACTTGTAGGAACAGAGAGTGGAAAAGTTGTTGCCAGGGACTGGGGGTAGGGGGGGTGCAAATAGGGAGAGGTTGGTAAAAGGGTATAGACTTGCAGCAGTAAGATGAATAAGGTCTGAGGATCGAAAGTATAACATGGGGACTGTAGTTGATGACAGCGTATTGTATAATTGAAATTAGCTAAGCGAGTAGAACTTAAATGTTGTCATCCAAATATATATAGTTTTATTTGTATCAAATCATCATGATGTACACTTTAAATATCTCACAATTCTGTTTGTCAGTTATACCTCAATAAAGCTGGAAAATGGGAGGTGGGAGGATTAAATTAAAAGTGTCTTACAAAATACTTGGTGACCCTAATGCTTTACCAAGTGAGCACTCAATTCACATTTCCTACTGCTATTCCCTCCTGCCTTCCTCTCTGGCCAAGGTTCCCTGCTGCAACTAGCCCTGGCCCCTGGGTCCTTTGGCTGCCCCATGGCCTCTGACTCTGAAATTCGGTGTTGACCTGAAGGTGGTGAGACTCACCCATCTGCAGCGAAGGAAGCACATCTTTAAAAGATTTTTCCCTCCCGTCAACCGCCACCGGCACTGCCACGCCATTGTGCATACTTATTTCCAATTCTCTTAGCACTCTTATAGGGAAGGCATCACTTTCTTCATTTTATAGAAAAGGAGACCGAGTCTCAGTGAAAGTAACTGAATGGACCAAGTTCTGGAGCCAAGATTTGCACCAGTTGGATCTGGTGTCAAAGCCCACAGAATCCCATGCCCACATGGGTACCAGATAGGCCCTCCCAACTTCACCTCACCCTCTGAGACCAAATGCCTTGGCCAAGTGGGCAGGACCAGACCTATGGGTGTGAGTGGACAGGGCAGCCACATGGGCATCGTGCTCCCGGCAATGGAGCCCTCCTGAAAACACCTGGGGAAGAAATAAAGACCAACGGGACACTCCCAGTCCCAGTTATGAAAAGGTTGAATTTTAAAAAAATACATTTTTATTGATTTCAGAGAGGAAGGGAGAGGGAGAGAGAGAAACACCAATGAATGATGAGAGAGAATCATTGATCTGCTGCCTCCTGCACACCCCACACTAGGGATCGAGCTCGCAACCCTGACTGGGAATTGAACCATGACCTCCTGGTTCATAGGTAAACACTCAACCACTGAGCCATGCCAGCTGGGCAAAAGGTGGAATTTTAAATTTGGACAGGGACTGGAATGAGTCTTGTTGCTATCTAGAGAGAAAGAACTTGCCAAGCAAATTAATAATGTAAACAGGCCTTCCCAGTATCTTTAATCCACATATTCCTGTTCAAGTCAGTGAATATTTCATACGAGTACTAGAGATACAGAACTGAATGAATCGGTCCCTTTCAAAGGGAGCTCACAGGCCAACCCAGAAGCAAGCATCTAAGTTCTCATATACACATCCAATAAATTTTAAAATTTTAATTAAAAAAAAAATGAAGTTCTGCATGAGCCCAGTGACAAGAGGGATGAATTGAGTTTGGGAAGGTCCAAGAAAGCATAAGACTCAACCAACTATTTTCAGAAACCCATTTCCTTCAGAAGTACCTTCAATTGGAAAGATTAACCTACTGACTACAATGATTCTCTTCAGCCCGACTGGTTTGGCTCAGTGGATAGAGCGTCGGCCTGTGGACTGAAGGGTCCCAGGTTTGATTCCGGTCAAGGGCATGTACCTTGGTTGCAGGCACATCCCCAGTAGGGGGTGTGCAGGAGGCAGCTGATCAACGTTTCTAACTCTCTATCCCTCTCCCTTCCTCTCTGTAAAAAAATTAATAAAATATATTAAAAAATGATTCTCTTCAAGTTATTAAAGCAGGATATCAAAGGGCTGATACCACTTCAACATTGGTAAGCCTAGTGGAAACTATTAGGGAAACTTTAAAACACTAACATTTTACCTCTTCTAGAGACATTTTAGAATTTAGATGTATGCTTAGTTCAAGTATGTCTTCCTCTCAGTCTAAGTTAGTCCAGCTTCTCTGTGGGCTGTGTGTTGAAAGGTTATGCATTCCATTTCTTGGGGGATGGAGTTGGAGAAGGTGATGGTCCCGGCGGTGGCTCCTGGGCAGGTCCTAGCCCTTCCAAGCACATAGCCTTGCTAGTGGCACCTCCGAGGGCTTTGCAGGATTCGCACGAGAAGTTGCTACCCACGTGGTTCTCCAGCCTGCTTGCTTTGGTGTCCGTTTTTTGCAATGACATTTACCATAAAAATGAGGAGAATGTGGTACAGAGGGATGCAGGATTAAGAAGAAAGGGAGGGCGCAGGCTATGGCACCAGAGGGAGGGAACCAGTCCATGGACTTGACATTTAACCAGATTTCCTGGAGAGACAGGGGCAGAGGGACCTAGTCAAAGAATGGCAACGTTCAGAGGCAGAATTGGCAAGGAGCAAAAAAGATGGAGCAAGAATAGGCCTTGGCCTGGAAGGGTCTACTTTGGAAGGAGGTTGTGAGGCCATGAACCCACCGTGGCAGGATGTTGGGGCCATGGGAGGTCGGCAGCAACCAGAAGGCGCCCCGGCGGTTACCCCCCAGGGCTGCTGAGCCTGCGTAGGCCCGCTCCGCACACCCCCTCTCAAAACCCAACCGCCCGCCTCGCAAGCTCACCCAACCCCAACTACACTGACTCAGCAGGCCCGGGAAGCACCGATAAACCCTCTGGGGGAAATCCAAAGCCCAGATCTTCTTATTCTGAGAACCTTCCACCACCGGAAGGAAGAAAAGATCAGGAGAGTCAGCACTTTCCAGCTCGCCATCCTTCTCCACCGTGGGGGCACCAGCCAGAGGCTGGCGGCGCAGCAGCTATTTTTACCCTCAGATTTCCGGCTTTGCAGACCAACCTTGGTTAACAGGACACCACAGTCAACTCAGCTCCGTCCACAGCAATCCCAAGAAGCTTAGCCACAATGCACAGCTGTGCATGGCCACACTCATCCTTACCCCGGACACCCGGGCCCCAGCTACAGAGTCAACTTCCAGGGCCCACCCCGGAGAAGCGAGGCGGCGGCTCACTCTGGCTGTCCAAGCGACCCTGTGAGACCCTTTGTAGCCAGCAGCCTCTGCCTGTGGAAGAGGACGCCAGGTTCAGGGTTCCTGTCTGAATCCTTCAAAGGGCCTCTAAGTTGAACGTTCCCGTGGTTTGTGGCGGACTCAGTCCAGGAGAGTTCTTTATAGCCACAAGGAGCGACTTTGTTGAAAGCTGTCTTGCTCCAACCCTGTTTTGATGGTCACCCACTCAACATGGTTCCTTTCCTTCTCTTCTAAACCTCTCACCTGGGAGCCTCCAGGCAGACTCACCTTTTGTTTTCCATCTTCCATGTGTCTTTCAGTCTATAGACTTCTCTCAGGGGTCCCAGGGGCTGGCATGTTTTGAGAAGGAAACACTGCCTCATAAGGTAGACAGATAAATCATGTTGATGCCAGAGAGAAATTTTCAAACTGAGATAGGACTTTTCTCCTGCCTGGAAGACATGTGAGAGGATCCCATGAAGTGTCAAGTCCCACCCAAGGCTTTTTCAGGCCATGGTGAGGAGGGCTTCGAAGTGTAAGGACATTATTACCACATTCTCTTTTCCAAAGACAGCCAAGGGCTTTGGGAGACTCTGGGGTGATGGCTAGGAAACAGGTGAAGAATAATCCTATATAATAAAAGGCTAATATGCAAATTGTCCCTACGGGCAGGAGTTCAACCGATCAGGTGTTAGACGTGCACTGACCACCAGGGGGCGGCACGGAACATGGTGGGCATCGGTGATGGGGCAGGTGGCTGAGGGAAGGGAGGCCCCCCAGGCAGGCAGCTGCCAGAGACCCTACTTGTGCACGATTTTCGTGCACTGAGCCTCTAGTCTCTTATAACTGTTGTTAGTAATGGCACTTACGGTTGTTGTGACAAAGAGATTCCTGCCTAAAGGCCAAAGGCTGGGCCCACTGAGCTCCCCGGCTTCTCTCGGGAGAGGGCCTCACATTGAACATTTCTAACTCCTGTGATCAAAATGTTGTCAACTGAAAGCAAATGAATACCCGAACTACCATTTTCTTCTTCGTTATGGGCCAATATTTTTTAAGACTCAAAACACCACTAAATTATGAGGCTTTCCTCCATCAGATTTCCTTCAGAAAATTAACTTGGATCAAGAAGGATTCAGTGTGGGTCGGACTCTAAGTCTGCACGGCTCAGGGAGCTCAAGTGCTGGCCAACGGCCCCTCCTTCGCAGGTCCGGCTTCCGGTGGCCATTCATCAGGGGATTTGTGGCAGCAGTATTTTCCATTTCGGTTACTAAGCGGTGACTCACCAGCTGAACTCACCGGCTGCAGAGTTACCCGCCCACTGGCAAGGGCACCGCAGGGTTTAGAAGGCCGGGCTGAGGGTGGGAGAGGGGTGAGCTGAGGTGGGAGGAAGGCTGAGAGAAAAGAAAGTTACAAAAATAACAGACTCCATAGGCCCACTATTTCATCATGCAATATTCAAATATTAGACCCTGGCCCAAAATAGCTGCTCCCTGACTGCCTTTCCCCTTTGTGTTGGCTCCAAGAAACACGGAGCATGCGGTAGCTGAACAAAATGCCTCATTCATGAGAGTCTGGCGGATGCCAGCGAGTTCATGACTTGATAATCCCTGACAGCCCTCATTAAATCTGGGAGCTGCAGGTGTGAAGGCCGCTGGGGTGGGGGCTGTAATCCGGCCGAGGACTGGGGCTCTGTCAGTTGAGGGACCTTGTCAGGTTAGGGCAGCTGTCCAAGTCGATAAGGGAACAGTGCCAATTCAGCAGGAACGCTCAGGCAGAAGTCTCTTTTCATGGCCAAAAGTCAGAGGCTGTTCTCTTAGTTCCTTGTGTGTGTGTATAAACGCTTGGTTTCTTCAACAAAATTGAGCTGCAGGTACCCCAAAAGGGAGAGAATCTCCCAGTATTGACTCTCATCCCCAAACCACGCCCCCCTCCAAAAAAAACAACAACAACAAAAAAACACAACTTACCTTCCTCTCAGGGATCAGTCCTAACTGCTGTTTCCTGTGGACCAACTTTGGCAGCTGGCGCACAACCATCTCTGCTTGGGGCAGAGGACCTTCCCTGGGGAGCTCTCCCTCCCAGTCCATCTCAGAGTTTTATTAGGGAAGTGAGTGCACCTCAGGGCATGTTTTTCTGACAAAGGAACAGGTTTAGGTTCCGGGCAGGATCAGCTGCCACGCTGCAGTGTGATTTTAGGAGTGCCTTTAGGAAAGTTTGAACTTCAAAACATTTCTCCCACACTGATCCCTGAAATCCCTCAGTTAGGAGTTTATTAATTTTGGTAAACATTTCATTCTATTGCAGGTACTATTGAGAGTCATAACGCATAATGTCGTTTCTGATATTACAAGGTACGGAGTGGGGACATTAAGGAGAGAAATCACCCAGGTCCTGCTGCCAGTGGCTCCACCAGCAAACTCTTGATTGGCTGTCACGAAAGAGAACTGACATGCATGGCAGCTTGTGACAACCTTTGACCCTCGTCTTTACAATAGGAAGGGTAACACAACCAGCACCTAACTCCAGAGGTTTGGTAGGAAAATGTAATGAAGTTCAGAAATCTGTATGGGCACCACAAAAGTATAAAAACAGTCAAGTGGAAACTTCCTAGATGTAGCATTTGCCAGAAGATGGGGTCCAGGGAAGTGCAACTCTGTTAGACCCTTCCAGGTGGTTTTGGTCCTTGACCTAGCAGAGGACAGGCTCTCCAGGATGGGGGCCACAGTATGTGCCCCAAAGACTTGGCTTTATGAGGTCTCAGAGTCTTTTGGTGCAGAGAGGCAATATTGGCCGCTGGGGCTCCTGGCAGACAAGTTGTCTTGTATCTATGGGAACATCTGTTTCCAACTTCAATATACACATTTAAATCTATGCTTTGTGAAAACATCTACGACTAATTCACTCATTCACCTGGTCACCTAGATAGCAACCAATATTTGAGGAATCAGGAACAAAAACACAGAAGTCATTCAAAACAATCCAAGCCATTGAAATTCAACCACCGTGTCAACACACTTTGCAAGCAGACAAGAAAAATGTAACACTGAAGCTATTTCAATGGCTTTAGCTAAGCAAAATAAACCTAGAGGGGAAAATAAAATTATTTCTTCCAACTGGAGTTTTAACAAGGGGAGAGAAATCAAATGCTTTCCTTGAACTCTACAAAGCAAACAAAGCCTTTCAAAGGTCCACGAGAAATGGCAGGTATTTAGGTGATTAAGTTTGAGTGGATATGCAAGAAATGGTGCTGGAGAACCGTGGGGCAAGCAGCGGGGACAGCACTCATCAGAGTTATGAGGATTTGACAGCGTTAGAAATGCAAGCCTGGAGCTACGAACTTGAAACCCAGGGCGTGGAAACTGAATCCACTTCTGACTCCCCCCTACCCTCACCTCCCAACAGAATAGAACCCTAATGTCTTCAGAAAACTGTAGTGTGGAGAAATAACAGGCAGAATATTTGAAATCATTAACATTTACTGGGGCCTTCCTTCTCTGTTTTTCTAATTGGCCTTTCTCTGTAGTTTGCTAGGGTTGCCATTACAGAATACCACAGACTGGGTTGCTTAAACAACAGGAATTTATTTTCTCACCATTCTGGAGGCTGGAAGTCCAAGATCAAGATGTTGGCAGGTCTGGTTTCTTCTGAGGCCTCGCTCCTTGGCTTGCAGAGAGCTGCTTTCTCACATGATTGGGGTTTTGTGTGCTTGCATCCATGATGTTTCTTTGTGTGTCCAATTTTTCTCCTCTTATAATAACACCAGTCAGCTTGGATGAACACCCACCCTAACTCATTTTAATTTAATTACTTGGTTAAAGGCCCTCAGTCACATTCTGAGGTACTGGGAGTTAGGACTTCAACGTGTGAATTGTGGGGGAGAGGGCAGGGAGAGGGGCACAATTCAGCCCATAACACTCTGTTCTTAATCTCTACACCTTTGCACTGGGAAGATTCTGCTATTAGCTCTCTTGTCTCTTGTCTAGCATACCTGTCTCATCTCTTTGTCTTTCTGATTCTCTATGTATCCTCAGTTCCTCTATGGGTGTTTTTCTTTGGGTATATTCCACCCTTACCCAGGCCCTCTCACCTACCTCATTCGATTGGTCTTTCTTCAAATATCTAAAGAGTAATTCCTATGTGCCTGTTCTGACTGATGGCAACAGAAAAATGCTGTCTCTGTTCTCAAGGAATTTTTATTCTAGAAATTGAGAGGAAATTTGACTTCAAATAGCCATAATATAAAGACAGCCTGTGATGAACTCCATGAAAGGCTAGAGCAGAGATTGGCAAACTACAGTCATGAAGTTTTTGTAAAGTTTCTTGCAACACAGCCATGCCCATAAGCATGCCCATTTATTTATGTATTATTTATGGCTACTTTTGCAGAGTTGTGTAATTATGACAAAGACTGTATGGCCCACAAAGCCAAAGGTATTTACTATCTGATCCTTTAGAGAAAAAATTTCATGACCCGTGGACTAAAGTCAAATTACATAGGAGATGAGAGCCAGGAAGAAGCTCATATTGTCTTCTGCGATATGTCACTGAGAACATGTGATTTAAGCTGGGCTTTTAGGGATGAATAAGAGTTCAACAGGTAAATTTGGGAAAGGGGGTTCTAAGCAACATCAATATTATGAACAAATGTGTGAGGCAGCAGGAATTCAAGGCACAGTTGGGGCTCTAAGCAAAGACCCTCAGACAGCAAGATAGGGGCCTGGCCCTCAATGTGAGGGGCTGGGGAGCAAGGGTGGACATATAATCAGCAGATGCTATGTGAGGGGCGCCCCATGGAATGCACAGATGAACCAGACCCAATCCCTGCCATCAGGAAGTGTCTGACTCTAACAGAGGGAATAAGACAGGTACCCAAACAATTACAGTACAGGGTAGAATAATACCTCCATGAGGGAAACTTAAACCAGGAAAGTGATCAAAGAGGGGTTTGAGCAAAGTCAAAGTTGATGATCAGGTGGAGGATGGATTAATGATTGCTCGGATTCATTCGGCCCACGGTATGCGTCTCCTCTGATAAGTGCTTTACACACACCTCTCATTTAAGCTCATAACAATCCTGTGAGCAAATATTCATCCCAATTACCTGGTGAGGAAGTGGGGCTCAGACTGAGCAGGGATTCAAACCTAAGTTAGACTCTCCCATACTCCAAAAATACATCTTAGATTCTCCCATCCATGCTCTTCACCATCTGGCCCGGAGGCCTATTAAAGGACTTTTGCAAAAGTCTATCAGTTGGAGAGAAGCAAACAGGAGGATTTAAGATTCACAGTTTATAGTTAGTGTTTGAGGAAGTTCCAATTTTTGAAAAACAATGTCAAAGTGTAGAAGAATGACTGCTATGACTCAGTATGTGTACTTGGCTCTGGTTGTGTGGCTTGCGAAGGCACAGAGTCCCTGCAGCTCCTGAGTGCAACGTATGCCTCCAACACATGGACCGTGGGCCACAGTGCTCCCCAGAGAGGCCAGAGAGGAAGAGCTTGTCTTTCCAGGAGGGCGTCTAAAGAGGTGCTGTTCTCAGTATCAGGCCAATCGTGTGTGCTCATACCATAATAATGTGTGCTTGCATTTAAATGCACCATAAAATACTCAGAGAAGAAGTCCCTCTGACCCGACCCCCCTTGGTGGTGGTGGGGGGGTGGGGCGGGTCAGAGCGGATGCTGCAACAGTGCTGACAGGGCTCCTAGCACCAGAGAGGCCGGTGCTACTCAGAACCACATCCAGAACCGCGGCGGACAGGGGCCGGGGCATCAGCAGGAGCTCTCCTTGGGCAGCGAGTATAAGTAGATGCTATACAGTCCTGACCACCGGCAGGAAGATGGCAGACTTCTTGCCTACACTGGGGTCCTGATGGGAAATGTCGGGCGTTACCTCCCCGGGTCTGAGGGAACACAGAGTGGATTCAACATGGGAACTCAATCGCTCTTGGTCACCCCCCTCTCTGCCTCCTGGGTTCCCCACATACCACGAGGCCCTAGATGACAAGCTGCAATTACAGTAAAGTGCTAAAGTTACAGGTTGTTCTAAACAGCCTTCGACAAAGGCTATTCAGTGAAAAGGAACCCTGGGCGGTTAGAAACCTTTTTTGCTGTGTAGAAACCATAAGGTTTGCATCCAAGAATGTGTTGTCTGTTTGAGGCTGGCCTTTATTCTTTCAGTCGGGTGCCAGTGGCATGCATTTCAAATGAGCAGTTGTCTGTGGCCCGAGCCTGTGGCTGAGGCATATCTAATCAGGTTAACAGCCGTTCATCCCGGCTGTCAGCTCGCTGGAAATCAGAACATTATCTGCAACCACACGCAACTCAAATAGCAGGTTGGCACTCGGAGCCCTGCATCCCCAGCTCCCTCCTGACCTGGCTGTGGTGGCCCCTGGTTTTCACTTTTCCTACACGACGGGAGAACAGTAGCAAAGCTATTTCAGGGATGAAAGCAGCTAATTGCAGATTTCCATCATGGCCAGCCACTCAGAACACAGGTTTGGAGAGCATGCTGGTGGCCTTTGGCTGTGGGAGGGTTTTGGCTTGTTTGCCCTTGTAGTTGCTCGTCCACACCCTGGACCCACAAAGCTGTTAATTGGAGGCTCTTGCATGTGGGCCATTTGGTTCTGGGTGTGAGGAATTTGGTAAAATTTCGTGTGAAATAGCATGCGATGTTTTCTTGGCCCTCAAAGCACGGCTAGAAGGGCCTCTGAAAGCCCTCTTCTCCTCCTGCCTACTGGGTGGGTGAAGAAGCCGTGGCTCAGGAAGTACCCTAGCCAGTCGGGGGGCAGAGGTGGTGAGACCCTGTGTTTCCAGGCCTCCTTTCTGGGGCTTTCTTTTCTGAGATGTCTGCACAACTCCGTCATGCTGCTTAAAAGTTTCAGAAAGGCAGTAACACAGGCTTCATTAAGGCCAGGTTCATTCAAATCCAAGCTCCACCACACACAGAGGCATGATCTTGGGTGATAGTTGCCCCACCTATACAACAGGGATCATAAGGCCTGCCTATCGGGTTGTTAGGTAGGACAGGAGTCTCAAGGTCTGAGCCATCCCTACTGAATGCTATTCTTGATAAATGTTAAAGTGTAGTACACTATTTTGCAGACCAGCTGTAAACAGGATGAGCTTGACAGAAACTGAACTGAATAAATGTAGTCAACTGCACAGAAGAAATCAACATGTAATTGACCAAATAAGCAATGGCCAAGCCTCCCTTGGTATCCTTTGGATACAAATCTCACCTCTCCGTTACCTGATGCCAGTAAGTAAAACTACCTTGAAACAACCACCTCTCATTTTTGAATAGAGCACCCCAAGCAGTGAACCCCTTGAGTTCAGTAACAGGTTGGTCAGATAAATGAATGAGATCATGACTTGATCACACCTAGAAGGTGATTTTCCTGTGTGACCCCCTCCAGCTTCCTAAGCACTTCCTGTCATTTCTCAGATGTGGTTTCTGCAGGGTCAATGGAACCTAGTACTGGAAAAAATGGAGACGTGAGTGGGATCAGAAATTTGGGAGAAAAATACCTATTATTTTCCATAAATAACACTTTAATAAATGTCCAATGAAAAATAAGACCTTTTCCCATCAGGACCCCAGTGTAGGTTTGGCTCGGTGGATAGAGCGTCTGCCTGCAGACTCAAGGGTCCCAAGTTCGATTCCGGTCAGGGGCATGTGCCTTGGTTGCGGGCACATCTCCAGTGGGGGGTGTGCAGAAGGCAGTTGATCAATGTTTCTTTCTCATCAATGTTTCTAACTCTCTATCTCCCTTCCTCTCTGTAAAAAATCAATAAAATATACTTTTTTAAAAAAAGAAAAATGAGATCTTTGATTATGGTTCTTCCTTCTCTTTAGAATGGAGTGATGTGAGGATGGCATGCTCACAACTGCTCAAGGTCCTTGGCCTCTCAAAAGAAGCTGTTTGCATCTCTCCACCATTGGCCACAAGGACACACTGCACAGAACAGCTGGCAACAGCCGGGAGGGCTTCCCTCCTGCAGGGAAGGAGAGAATAGGACAGGCTTTGCTGGCTCCATCCTCTCCCACTGACCTTGGGCCAGAGAAGAGTCAATAGGTCTGAGGAGCCTCAAAGGCCAGAGAAGGAGCTACACAGGGTGGAGACTGCCAGGCTCCTGGAGATACTGGGGATGCAGTTTATCTCTCTGCCGAACCAGACACCTGTCTGTGGAAATTGAAATTTCTTGGCAATCTTGCCACATCTTTGAGGAAGATTAAAAAAAAGACACACAAAGCAATAATAAAAAAAAAAGAAAGTTTGATTAGAAAATCATGAGCCTGATTATTTAAAGTCATAGCTGGAAAAACAAAATTTGATGATTTCATAGGTTATTAGCAGGGAAGAAATAGCTGTCCTTAAATGCAAATAAGAAAAATTTAAAAACCCCAAATAATCAGCAAATTACAGAACTGATAATGATCAGAACTGATAAGGATAAGGACTGATAAGGATATTTAGCAAGGTTGCTAGAGACAAGTTTAACTTACAAAAAAACTCAACTAATAACATTTTTTTTCTATATTGGCAATAGAAAACTAAAATATAATATAAAATATTATTGTTAATAATAGAAAAACTGAAGTATCCAGGATTTATTTTAAAGACTACACCAAGAAAGAAAGTTAAAATTCTTCTATGGGATACCAAAGAAATGTAAATAACTGGGAAAGATACTCCACACACTCAGATGGGATGGCACAACATTATAAGGTTGAAATATCCCCTAAATGATCTACAAATGCAGTAAAATCCTAATATAAAAATACATTGCATGTTTAGAAACTCAATATGTTTATTCTAAAATATTTATGGAAACATAGAAATCCACAAATAATTAGCCTATAAAAGATTTGCTTTACCAAACATCAATATTTATTACAAAGGAAAGCCAAATAGAAAAAGATGGGCAAAGGATGTAAACAGGCAATTTATGGAAAAGGGAGACCCATCTAGCTAAAGAAGCATGTGGTGAGATGCTCAGACTCTTCCGAAATGAGAGAAATTCAAAGTGAATCAAGAATTCTGTATCACTTGACACACAATGGGATGTTGAAATGGAAAAGTTGGATAGAGCCAAGGTTGCATGGATCTGTGGAGAAGTACAGTTGGGGGCACTCACACTGCAAAGCAACCTGGCCACAGTCAGTCAGTGAAGTGTGTTGGTGTGTTTGTGTCTCAGCAGTGCCGCTCCTGCACATGTAGCTCCTCCAGATCTATAAGGAGCATGTATGAGCAGGTTCACCACAGATTGTTTGTGGCAGCGGGAGGAAGAGGAAACCTCAGTGTAAACAAGTAAAATGGAGTAAACGTGTGTTATGGAGTACCGAGACGCAGAGAGGCAGGGCACTGCATGGATATATCATAAGAACATGGTGTGTACTGAGGGGGAAACTAAGAAACAGAATGAGGTTCATAGGACTATATCATTTATACAAAGGAAATACTTGCACGCTTAATGATCATACTAAGCATTGAGAAGCATGTGTACAAATTCAAGAAAACACAGGAAACACATTAGAGTGGTAGCCTTTGGGGAGAGGATGAGTGCAGGAAATGGGGCATCAGTGGTCCATATGCAGGTAAGAGAGGAAGAGAAACCTGTTGTGTGTAAAAGAAAGTTCCATGCTTGGCATTTATTTTGAGATTACACGGAAGCAAATTTGGAGTGATTTATCCTCCTAAGGAGATTTGGTGAGTCCAGTGGGATTTAGTACATTAGACCTGCTGGATCCATGATTCATTCACTATGTCTTCAACATTTTGTCCGTTTTCATTATGTCTTAGAAAACTGGGGCCTGAGGTTGTTTCAGAGTTGGATGTTGGAATACAATGCTGCTAAGCATGAGTATTTTAGCAAGAGTTGGTCATTTTGAGAGATTTTAACACCAAACAGGTGAATTAAAGAAAGAACTTGAAGGCCTCACTTTAGAGGTTGCTAAAAGGGCATGAGAGAGAAAAAAAAACCAAAAAACAAAATATAATTTAGGATTGATACAAATTTGTATTTTTAAAGTTTTATTCATCTTAAAATGTATCCTGGAGAAATATTATCTCAATGTTTCTTTCTAGATCTTAAGTTCCTTTTCTGTGAAAAGAATGATCCATACACTGATTCATTTCATTCTCTAACAATCCTGTGAATGAGATATCAGAACCCCACATTACAGAAGAAAAAAACTGAAGCTCAGAAAGGTTAAGTTACTTTTCCCAGGCCATGAGAGCAGAAAGTGGAGAATGATTCAACCCAGATATGACTGACTAGTTCCAAAGCGCCTGCTCTTTCCTTTGCTGTCCACTAAAAGGTATTTGAGCTTAACTACACTTGTATAGATGCCTATTTTTGACATTATTATATGGTATGCAATACAGAAAAACAGAAACTACTCTGTATTTTAAGTGGAATGGCATTTAACATAATGAAATAGTTGCTTATTAAAACATTGGAAGAGTTGAAGGGGCAGGCTCTCAGCTGAACCACCATAAAATACTCCCAGAAGACTGCAGAAATGACCTACCAGTCAGGAAGGTGGGGAAGATAGGAGATCAGGACCCCCTCAGTAACTGAATCAGGAATCAGGAAGCCAGTCCAAAAAGCTGTCATCATGACCAATATTGCTCCTACACACCCAAGACGCTGGTGGTTGGACACTGGAAAGCTGTGTTCGACTTCACAGTGCTTTAGCTGCCTTTCCAAGACCATGTAAATGGAATGGACCCTGCATCTTCATGACCTTGCTTGCTAGCAGAAAAAAAAAAAGCCAAAAGCATCTGGAAGGAGGCTTCTAGCTCACTTCTGTACCCAGGTGGCAAAACGTAACTATCATCCAGAACTCTGGCTGAAAGGGAGTCTGGGAAGTGTAGTTTTTAGCCTCCCAGACTCTGTAGTATGGGGAGGCACACTAGAAAGGTGTGGTTATGGGCAGTGAGTCCACATGGATAATTTTATTTGAAACTCTAAAATCATACCACTAAACATAAGAAAGTCAATGAACTAACCTCTTAAACTCAAGAATATCACACTCCCTGCCAGAATCCTGCATGACCATCATCATCTATTATTATCTGCTAGCAGCATATCAAAATATAAGACAGTGACTAAGAAAAAAATCACCCTCAGTGTTGATCCAAGTGAAACTTCTAGAAATAAAATAGATATTAAAAAAAATCCAAAAAAACTCAATGGTCAGATGAAACAGCAGATTAGATATAGTTGAAGAGAGAATTGGTGAACTAGAAAATAGTGTTGAGGAAATTACTCAGATTAAAGCACAGAGAGACAGGAGTTGGAAAATATGAAAAAGAGAGAAGAATCATGGAAGATAGATACTGTACAGATAATAGGAGCCGCAGAGAAAGTAAACTCAGAATGGAGGAACATGTTTGGAGTTAATTGCTAAAGTATTTCTAGAATTTATTAAAGACATTCATGTTCAACTTCCAAGCAGACTAAATAAAAATAAACCCACCCCCCGGAACAACCAAAGTCAAAGAAAATTTAACAAAAACAAAAGAAAGGAAATGTAGATCACCTTCAAAGGAATAACAGACTGAAGGTAGACTTCTCATCAGCAACAATGGAGGGCATAAAATATGCAATAATATTCTCAATGTGTTAAAGGGAAATAACTCCACCTAAAATTCTATGCATAAACTATCATAAGGAAGTCAAACAGAGATTTTTCTAGTATTGCAGAAACTAAGAGAATTTATAACTCACAGACCCTCACTCAAAGATCTAAAGGACAAACTCCAGGAAATAGAAAATTGAATCTGAGGAAAGAAGAAGATGCAAGGAAAAATGGCAAGCAAAGAAACTGGTACATACTGACTAAGTCTAAATAATTATTGACTTTTCATATAGTAATAATAACAAGTGGGGGGGGGGGGCGTTAAAAACATACTAGAAAATAATGACAGAGAAGATGAGAGTAGTGATCAGAATTAAAGCCTTTCAATGCCCTTGTTTTGTTTGGCAGGAGGGAAGGGATACTGATTAGCTTCAGATTTTGCTAGGCCAGGATATGTTCTTGGCATGTTTAGGGCAGCTATTTAAAGGATAGAAAAAAAATGTGTAACAGGAAAACTAAGAACTCCTCACCACTTGTCTCCAAGAGAAGAGGAAGGGTTCAGCTGCAGCCTACATTTCAGTGTGAAGGACAAGTAGTACATTTAAAAAATACTCTCCTTTTTTAAATTAAATATATTTTTATTGATTTCAGAGAGGAAGGAAGAGGGAGAGAGAGACAGAAACATCCATGATGAGAGAGAATCATGGATCAGCTGCCGCCTGCAAGTCCCCCACTGGGAATTAAGTCAACAACCTGGGCATGTGCCCTTGACCGGAATCGAACCTGGGACCTTTCAGTTCGCAGGCTGACGCTCTATCCACTGAAAAAAATACTCTCCTGTTTTAGTCCTAAGTAAATACAAGACATGAGGAGGAAATGAACATATTTCCTTGCTGAAGACTTGCTAACTCAACCTTGGTTCGGTGTCCCCCAGCAGTTGGAGAGAGTCACATAGCAAGGGGGGTTCGGAACCCTGCCCTCAGCCTGGCCTCTCCTTCCCGGGCCGTGGATGCCCGCTCAGCTCTAGCTCCTTCTGTCTCCCACGCACCCCGCCCATCTGCATCCCAGCTCTGCCTTGCCTTACCCTTCTTCACTTCTAGAACTCTGAGCTCATCTCTGCCTCCTGTGCAGCTGTGGGAGCAGGTTCTGCTCCCCCCTCTCACTCCCTCCTCTCCTCCCCACCCCCCGCCGTCACATGCTGCCTGCCACGTTCTGCCATGTTCAGACAACATCTTGACATGGCAAGAAGGGCCACTTACTGAGCATTTGTGAGCCATCCTCATGCTAGGCATCTCCAGACAAGTTACTGAACCTCTGGGACCTCAGGGTTCTCAGCTATAAATGGGAGTAACAGTAGCAGCTGCCTCATAGTGTTGCTATGAGGCTAAATGAGTTACTGTACTCGTATGTAGAGCACACAGAATGGTGCCTGGCAGTAAGTAAGCTCAATGTACGTGTTGATTAAACAACAGGTAGTTCTTCTTCGTCCCAATGTTACATGTGAGGAAACCGAGGCCTTGAGAAGCTCAGTAAGTTGCTTGTGCCCAAATGTTGTCATGCTCGCTGAGGCCAGAGCCCATAAATGGAGCAGTGACCCCTACAGCCCAGCACTGTCCCAGCCCAGGAGGGGGTCTCTTTCCAGGGCCTAGGTTTTGGATCACGTCCCTGCAACTGACCAAACCATGCTTAGCCTTGGGCACAGTGTAGGTTGCGCCACCATAATGCAATGGACTGAAAAACCAGAGAGAAGTGCTCAGCTCAGACCAGAGCGCTCTCTCTCTCTGAGTGACAGGGGGAAGAAGCTGTTTGAATGAGACTTCAAATGCAGGGGCCAGGTGACCAGCAGCAGCCAGCCCGGCGATGAGGCCAGGGGTTTGGCCGTCTCCCAGAGAGGGAGCAGAGCCCACCACCCTGAGCAGCTCCCAGGGCCTGCAGACACCTCTGTGGCTCTCCCTCAGCCCCTGGAGCCCACAGCTCACATTGCCACATGGGCTCAGCTATTGCCAAAGAGGAAGCTTGACAAAGTGAGCCACGTGGTCACAAAGACGCAGCTCAGACTGGCTCTGAGGAGTGGGTGCCAAGGACGGAAGGGAGAACCAGGGCCATGAGAGCATCTTGTTTAAACCGCCTTCTGCGGAAGAGCCCTTTGGTGCCTCTTGGGTGCTGCTCAGGGTGGATCATCCTTGTTTTTCAGATAATCTGAGTGAAACATCGTTCACCCACACCTTATGGTTCAGCATGGTGGGTGGTGTGTCCCCTCTGGTCCCATCCCTTCCTGAGAGTCTGTCTCAAAGGGCTTTGTGAAGGCTAAAGGGCTTAAGCCACGTAAGACGCAGGGAAAGGTGTGCATGCTCAAGAAATATTTGCTCTTATTTCTGGAAGGTGCCAGGATAAAACAGCGGAGGTGATGAGCCACAGGTAACCCAGGTTAGAATCAGGTAACCCGGGTTTGAATCCCAGGTTTTAATTCTCAAAAACCAATCTAGTCTCCCAGAGCCTCAGTGTCCTGATCTGTAATATAAGGATAAAAACGCCTACCCCTTGGGTTGTTCTGAGTTTGCGTAATATACGGTGAGTTGAGAGCTTAGCACAGAGTTGGCGTAGCACAGCCTCCATACGTAGAAGGTATAACAATAACGATGATGATGATGTTCCTTAAGGACGCTGAAGCTTTGGGAGGTCAAGTGACCTGTCCAAGGTCACTCAGGTGGTAAGGGCAGGACTGGGTCTACGGCAGGTTTGCTGACTGCCCTCAGAGCTCTTCTCCCAGCTCTTGGCACCCGCCCTGGATGCCACCATGTCCTTCGATGCCCCATGTCCTGGAGTCTCGTTTTTGTGGTAAAGTAGGATGTAGGACCTGTTTGAATCCGGAGGACCTGATGCTTTTAGCCTGTAGAAGCCTTTCCAGCTCAGGAGGCCCCAATCTGAGCTGATTTCAGAAGTGTGAGTTTCCAGATTAGGGACAACGGCAGACACCTTGCTGGAGAAGTGGTTCTTTAATGTGGGTCTTTAATGGAAAGAAATTTGACTAGAAATAGAAAGAGAAGGGAGCTGTGAGAGGGGGAAGAAACAAAGCAAGCCTTTGGGCAAGGACCTGATTGGGGGGGTATGCGCTGGAGGAGAGGCCCCCCAGCACAGGCACCGGGACCAAGGCCAGGGAGGGCTGTCGGGCCGCCCTCGGAGGCTGCCCCTCGCTCTGGGAAGCCAGCGGAAGCGCTACCTGGTTTGTGCTCCTCGAATTTTTTCCAGACGCCATGTGGACCTGCCAACATTTTCCACATTAAGAACAAATCAAAAGAAATTTTTCACTAAGCATGAGTTAGTGCAAGGGAAGGAGAGCAAATCAAATTCATGCAAAAATAGAGGAAATTAATTTTTAAAAAGTCCAACCGAACACCCTGTAATTTTCAGTGATTTCCTTTCAGGGAAACTGACCACTGTCACTATAAACAAAGACGAGAATAAATAAATAAAAAGGGAAAGAAGGTTGTGTTTTTTCTCCTCGCCTCCCTGATGGATGGTTTATAGAGGCCTCGGGATAAAAGTCAGCCTCTAATTGTTCCCAGATGAGGCCGCCTCTGCCCGTGCTGTGGTGTTTCCCCAGCCTCAGCCGGGCCTGCCAGGCGGGCTGCTGGTGACGGGAGCTGGACACTGGTCCCCGTGGCTCTGGCCACAGCCAGATGTACAGGGGCAGCAGGAGGTCAGGGCCATTGGTGGGAGGAGCAGACGGCCAGGAAAAACCCATCGCCACCGTGGAAATGAGGCTCTGCCCGAGCCAGCACCCATGCCCCCTCCCCCTCAGAAGGGCTCCTGTGCCCCCTTTCTCTCGGGGTCACCTTCCTCACTGGCTCACTGCCATGCTCTGGGGCCCACCAACGTCCTGTCACCGAGGAGGGGCCTGGCTGGGCAGAGGTCCTCTCCTAACTCAGGAGGTCTTGGCCCCTCCAATGCGCGGCCAGCATTGTGGCGTCTGGGCTGGTTACTTATCCTAGGCAGCCTCAGACCTTCTGAAATGAGGCAGGTGCTCATCATCATGCGAGAAACTGGCTCATGCCATCTTGTCCCTCTGGGGTCCCTGGATTGCCCTCAGCTGGCTTCACTGTCCCATCTGCCACGAGTTCCCTCACCTCACGTTGCCATCCTCACGTCCTTTGCTGGGTCTGGCTCCCTTTAGCCGGGGACTCCAGGGGACCACTTGGGAAGTGTCTTCTGTCTTCTTCCCCCTCCCCCACCCTGCATCCCAGGAATGAAGCCCAAAACGCCCCATGAACGGGTCTTGTCCTCATTTCTCCACAACAGGGACTTACCAAAAATGGGGTCGGACATGTGGCCAGATCCTGAGCTCCTGTTCTCACCATCTTGGCGTCCCCACTGGCTCCATTTCAGAGACCCCAGGACTTTTACAAGATCAGACATTCCCTTTGTACAAGAGAAGACATAAGGCTTTCTCTCTGAAGAACTAGAAAATAACTTTTTAGTTGTTGAATATCTCTGGCAAAACAAACATTGTGATGAGTTGGGGTAAATGAATCAGAAACAGATGGATAAAATGTATCTGAAACACAGAATTTCAACCCAGAGGGAGGGGTGGGGGGAGTGCTTGGGGTTTCCATGAACCCAAAATATAAGGCAAGGGGCTTGTGCCACTTGACTGATCCAACCAGCTAATCTGGGAGCACCCAGTCCAGCGTCAACAGAGACTTGTGTGCGGTCGTCCAAGGAGCCCAGTTATCAAGAACACAGAGCTGCTATCGGGTTTCTAAAACGGGGCTTCTGGAAATAAGCTGTTCTAATTTACAGTATACCTTCTAACGACTCCCCTGGAGCACATGGCTCCGTGGAAGATGGAAATTATTTTGGAGATAACCAGTTGCTGGGTTTGGCATCCATTCTGCACCAGTTACATGTGTGGAAAGAGGCCCTGATTGGTGGGGTGGGAGTGTGCTGGGTGGGGGGGGGGGGGGGGGGCGTTGCGGGGGTGGGCACATCAGCGGTTTCAACAAGAATGCGAAAATACTGTATTCTGTGACAAAGTTGCTCCAGGGTAGGCAGATTACTCACAAATCGGTTACAGATTTTCCTGGAATATGTAGGCCTTCCATGCAGAAGAAAGGGAGTTTGGGGCTCAGATGCCTTTGGAGTTTTGCTGACCTCCAAAAATGGGGACGGAGTTGGAGAAGGTGATGGTCCCGGCCGTGGCTCCTGGGCAGTCCTCGCCCTTCCACGCACATGGCCGCGCTAGTCACACCTCCGAGGGCTTTGCAGGATTCGCATGAGAAGTTGCTACCCACGTGGCTCTCCAGCCTGCTTGCTTTGGTGTCTGTCTCTCCAAAACTGGTCTGCTCAGAAGAGGAGTCTACTTCCCAGTCCGGGACATGATATCTGACACCAAAAGGAAGAGCAATTGGGGATCTGTCCTGAATGTAATGTTCCACTGAAAAATTTAGACCTGCATCACAGGCCCAATTGCGGTCCTTCCCAGGGAACCCAAGGCATTCACTAACATGCCAGTTCACACGCATCTAAAATGGGACTCTGTTTCTATTACCATCTTGACATTCTTATTTCAGCCAAGGCAATGGCATCCACATAAGCTGGGAATCTCAGGTTCTTCCTTGATTGTTCCCTCTTGTTCAGCCTCAGATCCAGTCCATCAGCAAGCCCTGCCAAGCCCAAAACATTCTCCAATCCATACAATGCCACTGTCCCCCTCGAGGCCACCAGCATCTTCTGCCTGGACAACGTCAATCACCTCCAAGGTGGTCTCCACCATCTTCACTCACTGTTCCTCCTGCCTTTCTGCCAATCCAGCCTCCGCTGCCTGCTCCAGCGGCTTTTTCTTCTCAAAACATAATTTAGATCATGATGCAATTTATACATTTCTCCAAAAACTGCTTAATGGTTTCCCATTGTAGTTAGAATTAAATCCAAACATCTCACCGCAACCTTTAAGATCTTGCACCATCCAACACCTGCTTCCCTCAATTTCCTTTTCTTTTCCCCTCTGCACACTGCACTGTCTTCCCTGGGATCCTGCTATACCCGCCCCCCTCCCCCCCAAAGACCCACATCCATCTCAAGCCCTTCACAGACAGGTATCTCAGTTTTTTCTCTCCTGCTTTGAGTCTCCTATTTGTTCACAGATAATAATACTGATCTGGATACAAACACCTTAATGTAAGTCAGCCACTGATTAGAGAGGAAATTGAAAAGTTTCCTGGCTGCACAGCTGAATTTCTGTTCAGGCTTTGACACTTGTTAGCACAGGATGTATGTTTGCATGCATGTACACATACATTCACACACAACATTAACACATAATGCAAACATTAACACCTGACCTTGGCAAGGACTTCCCTGGTGAAGAGGGGCTGACAGAGCAATGAAAGAGCAATGGTAACCCTGGACCCCCCGCCCAGGTAACCCTGCCAAGGTCGTTCTGTTTCCTGGCAGCAGAAGATGACTCTGCTGGGTCAGTGGTAAGTGAACTGTTAAGCACTGCATCCGGGGTGTCAGGCAGATTGGCCTCTAGAGCAGGAAGGGGATAAAGAAAGTGCAGGAGGAAGGTTTGATTTAGGACAAAGGTTAGGCTCTTCTATAACCTATACCCATTACACAACAATGCATGCTCTCTTGGAAACTTTTAAACATTACAAAATAGCCTGGCTGGTGTGGCTCAGTGATTGAGTGTCGACCCATGAATCAGGAGGTCAGGGTACAATTCCTGGTCAGGGCACATGCCTAGGTTGCAGGTTCAATCCCCAGAAGGGGGTGTGCAGGATGCAGTGGATCGATGATTCTCTCTCTTCATTGATGTTTCTCTCTCTCCTCCCTTCCTCTTTCTGAAATCAATAAAAAATGTATATCTATAAACATCCTATCTAATAAATAGGGAATATGCAAATTAGCTGTCACTCCATCACAAAGATGGCAGTGCCCATAGCCACAAGATGGCAGCACCCAGTCCCCTCAGCCCCACCAGAGTCCCCAGTACCAGGGGGGCGGCAGGCGGGCGGCACAGCCAGACTGCCTCCAGGCAGGTCTGCCCTGCCGCTTGCCTGCTGCTGGAGTCCCCCAGTCCTTTCAGTCCCACTGGCGGCAAGCAGGCAAGCGGGCCCCGCAGAGAGCAGAGAACCATGGGGAGCAGGCCTAAGCCATCAGTAAGACATCGCCTGAGGGCTCCTGGATTGGAGAGGGTGCAGGTTAGGATGAGCACCACCCCGCCCCCCGTGCATGAATTTTGTGCACCGGGCCTCTAGTTACAAAATATTAAGATCTAGGGGGGACAAATCTCCTTGGGTTCCCTTATTCAAAGATAACTATTGCTATCATTTTGACGCATTTATTCCTGCCCTTTCTCTGTCTGGGTTTTTTGTTTTTTTAATTGTTCTGCTTCTTTAGTGATGTACAGCACCCATCATACTATATATATAAATTCCTGTCCTGCTTTTTCTGTTTAACTTAAGTTTTTTGTGTGTTTTTTAGGTTATTATCTAGTCACAGAGAATATAATTTTTATATACCCAAGATACTGTTTATCTTTTCCCTATGAATGAGAATTTACTTTATCTTTAGTAGTCAATTATTGCACATAAAGCAGTGATTAACAACTTTTTTTAAAATTTCTTTATTGATTAAGGTATTACATATGTGTCCTTATTTCCCCATTACCCTCCACCTCCCATTCATGCCCCCACCCCCCTGTTGTCTGTATCCATTGATTAGGCTTACATGCATGCATATAAGTCCTTTGGTTGATCTCTCCCCCTTACCCCACCCTCCCCTACCTTCCCTGAGGTTTGATGTTCTGATTGATGTTCCTCTGTCTCTGCATCTATTTTTGTTCATCAGTTTATGTTGTTCATTATATTCCACAAATGAGTGAGATCATGTGATATTTGTCTTTCTCTGCCTGGCTTATTTCACTTAGCATAATGCTCTCCATCTCCATCCATGTTGTTGCAAATGGTAAGAACTCCTTTTTTACCACAGCGTAGTATTCCATTGTGTAGATGCACCACAGTTTTTTAATCCACTCATCTGCTGATGGGTATTTAGGCTGTTTCCAAATCTTAGCTATGGTGAATTGTGCTGCTATGAACATAGGGGTGCATATATCCTTTCTGATCGGTGTTTCTAGTTTCTTGGGATATATTCCTAGAAGTGGGATCACTGGGTCAAATGGGAGTTCCATTTTTAATTTTTTAAGGAAACTCCATACTGTTCTCCACAGTGGCTGCACCAGTATGCATTCCCACCAGCAGTGCACGAGGGTTCCTTTTTCTCTGCATCCTCGCCAGCACTTGTAATGTGTTGATTTGTTAATAATAGCCATTCTGATAGGTGTGAGATGGTACCGCATTGTTGCTTTGATTTGCATCTCTCTGATGATTAGTGACTTTGAGCAGGTTTTCATATGTCTCTTGGCCTTCCTTCTGTCTTCTTTCGAAAAGTGTCTATTTAGATCAGTTGCCCATTTTTTGATTGGGTTGTTTATCTTCTTTTTGTTAAGCTGCATGAGTTCCCTGTAAATATTGGAGATTAAACCCTTATCGTTGATATCATTGGCAAATATGTTTTCCCATGCAGTGGGCTTTCTTGTTGTTTTATTGATGGTCTCCTTTGCTGTGCAAAAGCTTTTTATTTTGATGTAGCCCCATTTATTTATTTTCTCTTTAGCTTCCATTGCCCTAGGAGCAGTATCAGTGAAGAAATTGCTTCGGCATATGTCAGAGATTTTTCTGCCTGTGGATTCCTCTAGTATTTTTATGGTTTCTCGTCGTACGTTTAAGTCCTTGATCCATTTTGAGTTTATTTTTGTGTATGGTGTAAGTTGGTGGTCTAGTTTCATTTTTTTGCATGTATCTGTCCAATTTTCCCAACACCATTTATTGAAGAGACTGTCTTGACTCCATTGTATATTCATGCCTCCTTTGTCAAATATTAATTGAGCGTAGTGATTTAGATCTATTTCTGGGTTCTCTATTCTATTCCATTGATCTATATGTCTGTTCTTGTGCCAGTACCAGGCTGTTTTGAGAACAGTGGCTTTGTAATACAGCTTGAAATCTGGTATTGAGATCCCACCTACTTTGTTCTTCTTTCTCAGGATTACTGTGGCTATTTGGGGTCTTTTTTTATTCCAGATGAATTTTTGGAGAGTTCTTTCTAAGTCTGTGAAATATGCCGTTGGTATTTTAATGGGGAGTGAATTGAATCTATAGATTGCTTTGGGTAGTATGGACATTTTAATGATGTTGATTCTCCCAGTCCATGAACATGGTATGTTCTTCCATCTGTTTACGTCTTCCTCTATCTCTTTTTTCCATGTTCTGTAGTTTTCTGCGTATAGGTCTTTTACCTCCTTAGTTAAGTTTATTCCTAGGTATCTTAATTTTTTTTGGTGCGATGATAAATGGGATTGCTTTTTTAGTCTCTCTTTCTGTAAGTTCACTATTGGTGTATAGAAATGCCATAGATTTCTTGGCATTAATTTTGTATCCTGCTACATTGCCGAATTAATTTATTAAGTCTGTTAGTTTTTTGATGGAGTCTTTCGGGTTTTTTATGTACAATATCATGTCATCTGCAAATAAGGACAGCTTTACTTCTTTTCCAATTTGGATGCCTTTTATTTCTTCTTCTTGTCTAATTGCAATGGCTAATACTTCCAGTACTATGTCAAACAGGAGTGGTGAGAGTGGGCATCCCTTTCTTGTTCCTGTTCTTAGGGGAAATGGTTTTAGTTTTTGCCATTGAGTATGATGTTAGCTATGGGTTTATCATATATAGCTTTTATTAGGGTGAGGTATGATTCTTTACTCCACCTTGTTGAGAGTTTTTATCAAGAAAGGGTGTTGGATTTTGTCAAATGCTTTTTCTGCATCAATTGATATGACTATGTGATTTTTATCTCTCAATTTGTTTATGTGATGCATCACGTTTATTGAATTGTGGATATTGTACCATCCTTGCATTCCTGGGATAAATCCTACTTGGTCATGGTGTATGATCTTTCTGATGTAGTGCTGCATCCAATTTGCTAGAATTTTGTTGAGGATTTTGGCATCTATGTTCACGAGGGATATTGGCCTGTAATTCTCTTTCACTGTGTTGTCTTTATCTGGTTTTGGTATTAGGGTGATGCTGGCTTCATAGAAGGAGCTTGGAAGTGTTCCTTCCTCTTGAATTTTCTGGAATAGTCTGAGGAGGATGGGTTTTAGTTCTTCCTTGAATGTTTGGTAAAACTCCCCTGTGAAGCCGTCAGGCCCCTGGCTTTTGTTTGCTGGAAGCTTTTTGATGACTGCTTCAATTTCTTCCATAGTTATTGGCCTATTGAGATGTTTAGATTCTTCCTGATTGAGATTTGGAAGGTTATATTTTTCTAGGAATATGTCCATTCCTCCAGGTTGTCCAGTTTGTTGGAATAGAGTTGTTCATAGTATTTTTTAACAATCCTTTGTATTTCGGTGGGGTCTGTTGTTATTTCACCTCTTTCATTTCTGATTTTGTTTATTTGGGTCCTCTCTCTTTGCTTTTTGGTGAGCCTGGCTAGAGGTTCATCAATCTTGTTTAACCTTTCAATGAACCAGCTCTTGGTTTTGTTGATCTTTTGTGTTGTTTTTTTGGTCTCAATGTCGTTTATCTCCACTCTGATCTTTATTATTTCCTTCCTTCAGCTTACACTGGGCTTTTCTTGTTGCTCTCTTTCTAACTCTTTGAGTTGTAGGGTTAGGTAATTTATTACCATTGTTTCTTGTTTTTTGCAGTAGACTTGTAGAGCTATGAACTTCCCTCTCAAGACTGCTTTCACTGTGTCCCATAGATTTTGGATTGTTGTGTTTTCATTGTCAATTGTTGCCATGATGTTTTTTATTTCTTCCTTGATCTCTCTGGTAACCCAGTCATTGTTTAATAGCATGCTGTTTCGTCTCCATATGTTTGATTTTTTTTGGATTTTTAAAATTAATTTCTTTATTGATTAAGGTATCACGTATTTGTCCTCATCCCCCCATTCCCATCCCAAACCCCTCACCATGCATGCCCCCACCTCCCTGTTGTCCATGACCACTGGTTAGGCTTATATGCATGCATACAAGTCCTTTGGTTGATCTCTCCCCCTTACCCCCACCCTCCCCTACCTTCCCTCTGAGGTTTGACAGTCTGATCAATGCTTCCCTGTCTCCGGGTCTGTTTTTGTTCATCAGTTTATGTTGTTCATTATTTCCCCTAGATGTGAGATCACGTGATACTAGAAATACACTTATAAGAACCGAAATAAGACAAGCAATAATGGTTATGCTGAGAGGCAAATGAATCAGTCTGTAGTGAGTTTCTTTCTGGGCCAACAGTTCTTTTGAGTTCCAATTTCAATGTCAAACAGTTCCTTATGTGTACATGTCAGCAATGATATTTCAGTTCTGGATGGTGGACAAATGGTGGTAATGCAGGTCCGACCCTCTCTGGTTTGGTCCTGGGCAACCTGCAGTGATGCACAGCTGCTGACTGCTAGTATGGCAAGGTGTCATCAGCATCTTCCATCTCTGGACTGTTTCTCTTCTGTCTTCATGGCTGGAGCAGTCCTGTCAATTCCTCTCTGTTGCAGGAATCCACATGGTCTTGGGGTTGTTTTCTGAAAATATACAAACATATTCTCGACCAAAAGTTAATAAAGGAATATTTTCTATAAATTTGACTTGGGATCCTTTTTAATTTTTTGCCCAAACAATTTTCCTTTGGCTTGTTTTGACATCATGTGTGTTTTTCATGGATGTCTTGCTGTTAGCATTACAAATGAAAGTTAATTTTCTAAAGTAAAAATTTTCTAGATGTAATTTACTTACAGGACATTTTTCCTTACATGATATTCTTCTACTACCCCCCCCCCTTTTTGATTTAAATATTAGGAGGCTTTTGGAAATTTTATAATGTAGTCTTGATAGCTTTTAAATTTTAATTTTTTGCACTAAAATATGACTGCTTTAGGTTCATTACATGTTATGCAATTTTACCATGAGATGAACTACCAATAAAAATTTTAGTTAACACTTTAGGAACAGCTTTTTGTCCAGTACCATTAATTTTTCTAGAATATTCGCTTATTTCACTTAGCCAATTTAAATTAGTCTGAGAACTTGATTACTATTTTACTGTCAAATTTAATACTCTAACAACAATCTTATTTTACCCTGTAAATATTAGTGGAAAGGATTATTTGCCTTCTTGAGTAGGCCCTGAGCATTCCTGGTGCTAGGCTGAATTTAGATATCAAAAACCCACTTCCCCATACCATGGGTACAAGACAACTCAAACAAGTCTTGTTGCAGTGAGAGAGCAGCTGCTGTCGGCCAAGTCTCTGTCTGTTACCTGGGTCCAATTTGAGCTGGGCTTGGGAAGCAAGTAGCCATGGGGGCAGGAGACCTCCTTCAGAAGGGGTGAGGGTTCAGGCCCCTGCAAAGTTGGGGGTGAGGCTCTGTGCCCCACCTCTGTTGACCCCCAAGTTCTCTCCTGATGGCCCCTCTGTGACTGTTCCTGTCTTAGGTTGTTCCTTCCCTGAGGAATCTTACCTGTCTCTGGCTAACCAGCCATCCTCCAGGGCCAAGCAGGGTGATGTGAGGTTCAGTACTGTCTCCTTGGTAGCCTATGCCCCCGTGGCCTCCATGCCCAGCACCTGCCTTGGGATCCCCTCACCTGCTGGCGAGGCCCTGGCACTAATCACATATCTTGGGGAACCCAGGTTTCTTCTCCAGGGCGGGCCCAGCTCACCCCACTGGGCGAGAGACAGATCCATGGTAACAGCCACCACAGGCTTCAACCTCAGCCTGAAGAGAAAGCACAGGCAACAGCTGTGGGCAATTGGTTTTTATTGTAGTTGATTTCCAGTTTTATGCCACTGTGATCTGAGAAGATGCTTGATATTATTTCTATCTTCTTGAATTTGAAGAGACTATCTTTGAAAATGACCCATGTGCACTTGAGAAGAATGTATATTCTGTGGCTTTGGAGTGAAATGTTCTGAAGATGTCAATTAATTCCATCTGGTCTAGTGAGTCATTTAGGATTGATGTTTCTTTGCTGATTTTTTGTTTAGAGGATTTGTCCAATGGTGATAGTGGGGTATTAAAGTCTCCTACTATGATTGTATTGCTGTCAATATCTCCTTTGATATCCTCCAGGAGTTTTTTTATGTATTTGGGTGCTCCTGTATTGGGTGCATATATGTTTACCAGAGTTATTTCTTCTTGTTGGATTGCTCCCTTTAGAATTATGAAGTGGCCTTCCTTATCTCTTGTTATGTCCTTCACTTTGAGATCTAATTTGTCAGATATAAGTATTGCTACCCCAGCTTTTTTATTTCATTTCCATTCGCCTGAAAAACCTTTTTCTATCCCTTCACCCTCAGTCTGTGTGCATCTTTTTTTCTGAGGTGGGTTTCTTGTAGACAGCAGATATATGGGTCGTGTTTTCTTATCCAATCCGTTACCCTATGTCTTTTGATTGGGGCATTTAATCCATTTACATTTAAAGTTATTATTGATAGGTACTTATTTGTCGCCATTTTTATTCTTTACCCCTGTGTTCCTTCTTCGCTTCCTATTTCTTTTTCTTTCTCTCTTTCTTTCTTTCTTTTTTTTAACAGCAGACCCTTTAGCATTTCTTGCATTGCTGGTTTGGTGGTAATAAATTCCCTTAGTTTTTTTTGTCTGTGAAGCTCCTGATTTCACTTTCAATTTTGATTGATAGCCTTGCTGGGTACAGTATTCTTGGATTCAGACCCTTCCTTTGTATGACTTTGAATATTTTATTCCATTCCCTTCTGGCCTGATGAATTTCTGTTGAGATATCAGTCGCTAATCTGATGGGGGTTCCTTTGTAGGTAACTTTCTGTCTCTCTCTGGCCACTTTTAAGATTCTTACTTTGTAATTGGTGTTTGCCAATTTAATTATAATGTGCCTTGGCGTCGGTCCTTTGGGGTTCATTTTGCTTGGGACTCTGTGAGCTTCTTGGATTTGTGTGGGTTTTTTCTTCCCTATATCAGGGAAATTTTCTGTCATTATTTCTTCAAACAGGTTTTCTATTCCTTGCTCAGTTTCCTCTCCTTCTGGAACCCCTATTATGCAGATGTTGTTTTGTTTCGTGTTGTCCCAAAGTTCCCTTAGGCTCTCCTCCTGCTTTTTAATTTTTTTCTAGAAGCTGCTCTACTTGGGTATTTTTTCCTACCTTGTCTTCTAGCTCACTGATGCGGTCCTCTGCTTCTTCTAGTCTACTCTTGATGCTTTCTATTGAGTTCTTTACAGCAGCGATGTCATTTTTCATTTCTTCTTGGTTCTTCTTCATTTCCTCTTGGTTCTTACTCATATTGTCAAATTTGTCTTCCATTCTTTTCAGCCACCTTATGACCCTTTCTCTGAATTCTTTCTCTGGCAGGTTGCTTGCCTCCATTTTGTTTACTTCCTTTTCTGGTGATGCCTGCTTTTCTTTCATATGTGGGCTGTTTCTTTGTCTCCCCATGGTCTCTCTTCTCTGGGTGTCTGGTTATGTAGTTCTCTCTCTCCTTTCCATGGTGGAGTGTAGAGCTCCTCTGAATCTGCGTGTTTGCGCCAATTGGGGACTGGTGCTCTGGGGTTCGCAGCTGTTCAGTGGGTGCCGCAGTTGTAGATTTTCAGGCTTCAGATAACATCCACTTTCCCCTTCAAGATGGCACGGTCTCTGTGTCTGAGCTGGTGGCTCTGGGAGGGAACCCAGCAGCATGTTGGGCTGCCTGGTCAGGGGACCCCCATCCAGCAGTCCCCTACCTTCTCCTGGAGTATAGCTGTCCATTAACTCTCCAACAGACGCTCCCTGTGCAACCCTCAGCTGTTCTTTTTATCTGCTTCAGGACAAGGCTCGGGACACGTCTGTCTATTCCGCCGCCATTTTCCACACTCCAAAACTTACTCGGACTCCCTCCCTTTGAGCTCCAGTGCTGGGGCAGCAGCTCATCTTCCAGCCTTTCCCTCACTGTCTGATTAACAACTTTAGCATGAAAGATTCAGACTTCCTCAGGATAGATTAGATGGATTCTTTAGGTTGGGCTAGTCATTTTAACCTGTAACTTCAGATTTACTTAGTTCACTGTGATCAGTAATCATTTTAAAATTTCTTTCTCTTTGGATCCCCTTCTGTTTTCCCTTAGACTTTTTATAAAGTAACTTCTAAATGGTTGCAGGAGGTCTCACCCATCTATAGGTGTCTTATAGCTGCTCAGCAAAGTCCTTTCTCCCCTTCCTCCTGGGCACACAACTAGATCCATTCAGCAGCTTCTCTTGCTGTGAAGATGTGTATTGTGGTTGAGTCTTGGCCAATGGAAGGTGAGAGGAAGTGAGACATATTGCTTCCAGGCCTCATCAAAACATCTCTCATGTATGATCCAGCCACAATTTTCTTTTTCCATTAACTGGATGCACAATGCCCTAGAGCAGTGGTTCTCAACTTTTCTAATGCCGTGACCCTTTAATACAGTTCCTCATGTTGTGGTGACCCCACATACATTCACACACAACATCTGATGGTCTTAGGATCTACAGCAGTGGTTCTCAACCTGTGGGTCATGACCCACAGGTTGAGAACCGCTAGCAGGGTTGCCTAAGACCATCGGAAAACACAGATATTTACATTACGATTCCTAACAGTAGCAAAATTACAGTTATGAAGTAGCAGTGAAAATAATTTTATGGTTGGGGGTCACCACAACATGAGGAACTGTATTAAAGGGTCGCAGCATTAGAAAGGTTGAGAACCACTGCCCTAGAGAGTGACAGAGCCATGAAATAGAAGGAGCCCGGGTCCCTCATGGGACATGGAAGAGAATGACATGGAAGAGAATCACCCTGCCTCTCTGAACAGTTATGCAGAATTATTTATATGAGCAACTTGGGTTGCGTTGAGACAGTACAATTTGGGTCCATTTGTTACTATAGTTAGGCCATACTCATATGTATAAGGTGCAAATAAAGCCTCACCAACATTAATATCCAACTTGTGATGGCTTTGAGTCTCCACTTCTTCCTCCTCACCCAGGTATTTCTGGAGGGCCTGGACTTCTGTGTGCACAGGGGCAGTTTTGTTTACCCTCATTCTCACAGGGGATCCTCTCTCCTTCTCCAAGTGAATAAAGCACAGCTGCTGTCCACCACCCAGAGGTGTGGCCTTGGAGTTGACGAGTCGGGGCATGCTTAGAGTTCCTCAGGGATAGGTACTAACAGAGGCTCCACCTGGCCAAAGGGGTTAGGCACCTCCTCTGATCTGTCCCCTGGAGGGGCTCCATGGGCCCAAATAGGACCTGTAGAGTGCTGGATGGAGTTGGGGTGGGGGGTGGAGAGCAGGGTGGAGTTCTGAATGGCATTGCCCAAGGCAAAGGCAAGGATAACCAAGAGGCAGGGTTGGGGGAGGCAGTGGGTAGCCTGAGACAGCAGGCAGAGGGGGCAGGATAGAGCAGAGGTGGGGCAACCCATCCAGGAGGTTCCTGGGAATTCTGGAGTAGGGCCCATGGCCTTGCTCATGGCAGCCTAGGGGCCTTCTAAGGTGCCAAATCTGTTTAAACATGTGCCCCAAATTATAAGGTGCTATTTCCTGAGCTGCCTAATTTAAAATCCCACATCAATGACTGAGTAATAAAAAATCATTTCATATTCCACATATGATGAAAGCTTCCTCAGTGCCAACATTTCCACGAAGGAGCCTCCTACTCTTGAGATGGTCCCACTTGCACTATCTCAGAGTCTGCTCTGTTGCAAGAGGGGGGTGCAGTGAAGTCATCAAACCCCAGCTCGGCGGCTCAGCTGGTCGAGGGCAAGTTCCTCACCTCCCTGTGCTTCCTCCTCTGCAAGATGGGGACAAAGTGGGACCTGTCCCACAGGTATCAAGTCACATAACTGCCTGGAAGAGAGGTTATTATAAGAAACAGGCTTTCTCTGGCTGCATCTACAGCATAACATGGAGAAGGACCTTCTATGTACCAGGCACCTGAACTAAGTCAAATCACTATCCAATGTGGGGAGCACTTCCATGCTTTGTTTTTTGTTTCAGTTCAGGTTTGTTTGTTTGTTTTTTAATTTTTGTGAGTTTATTTGAACCAAAATGTCAACAATTGCTGGGAAGCAGTATCTCCACAGATTGGGATAATGCTCCAGAGCAGCAGTTGCCAATCGGTGGTCCGCGGACCACTGGCGGTCCATGAGGTCCGAAAGGTTGGCGACCACTGCTCCAGAGAATGGCGGTTTCTTTATCTATTTTATACGTTGCAATCAAAGGAAGGGACATAGGTGGGTTTCATGAAATCCACTGGTGATAGATTAGAGAGGTTGAAGAAATCAAAGCTTGGAAACCTCTGGGTTGGATAAAAAGTAAAATGACAGACACATACTTAGGTGGGTGCAGGATAGTTAACAGTCAACAATTAACCTGATAACAGTAACAATGAAGGAATTTGTGGTGTCTGTCCTGGCGCCCAGGCACATTAAGTTGTGCCCCAAGGGGTCTGGGAAAAGGGAAGTTACAAGTTATCCTGACATTTCGAGGATATGTTATCATAGATGCAAAAAAACAGGTAGGCTCAGTTCAGGTAAAGGTTGACCTTGGCAGGGAAGATACCAGCCTAGGAGGTGACTACCCACCATAATGGTTTTCAGTTAAAGTTTTAGTTTCAGACCATCCTTTGTGGTTACTTTAGGTCTTTGAGTTTGCAAGGCCACCATGCAGGCCTTCCCTGAGCTTGTCAGGTTAGCATGAGGCCCCTTTCGTCCACACATCCCCCTTTTGGTCATAAATCGATTCAAAGGATTCATTGATGACCAACCTTTTGGTTGGATAATGGAGTCCCACGGTGCTAAGAAGGCTCATTCCTAGGATGTCTCAGCGTCAGCATGTCTTGCTGAACAGGGTAGACCACTAGAGTCAGGTTTTTTGTTTTTATTTTTTAATTTAAATTTTTTTTACATTTTTCTTTTTAAAAATTTACGCAGGCCTAACTACTTTTTCAAACTAGGTTTACTGGGCTTCTGGAAAATCTTTGGCTTGGTTAGCGGCAAACTTTGAAAACTAGCATTTGGGTTTGGCGTGACTTTTCGTGGAAGAGAGGAGCTTGGGCTGAGATGAGTGCACAGTTGGGGTCAGCTCCAAGACTGACCTTGGAATTTTTTTGTTGTTGTTAGGAAACCTCACCCAAGGAGATTTTCCCATTGGTTATTAGAGATAGTTGGAGGGAGGGGGAGAGACACAGAGAGAGAAACATCAATGTGAGAGAGATGCAGCGATTGGTTGTCTCTCACCTGTACCCCGACCTGCAACCGAGGTATGTGCCCCTGACCGGAATCAAACCCAGGACCCATCAGTCCACAGGCCGACACTATCCACTGAGTGAAACTGGCCAGGGCAAACGGTGGGATTTAGATTCTCTTTCTCTGTTGCCCTCTGGGATGTTCATAGAAAGAGATAGTAATGTCTTTGGGGCCCGCGCATCTGCATACTCGGCAAAGAAATTACTTGAAAAGAGTGGCTCATGCGCATCTTGAAAGAGGACCATCCAGAGGTCTCAGAGCCACGCTCCTCACAGTGCGGACTATGGTGGAGACAGGTGTTTTTATTTCTTTTTCTTTTTCTTTTTTTTTTTTTAATAAATCTTTATTCAGATTATTACAATTATTTCTCCTTTTTCCCCCCATAGCTCCCCTCCACCCATTTCCCACCCCACCTTCTGCCCTTACCTCCCCCCCACTGTCCTCATCCATAGGTGTATGATTTTTGTCCATTCTCTTCATGAACCCCCCATACCCCTTTCCCCCTGAGAATTATCAGTCCACTCCCTTTCTATGCCCCTGATTCTATTATATTCACCAGATTATTCTGTTCCTCAGGTTTTTAATTCACTTGATTTTTAGGTTAGCTTGTTGATAGATATGTATTTGTTGTTCATAATTTTTCTCTTTACTTTTTTCTTCTTCCTCTTCTTTAAGAATACCTTTCAGCATTTCATATAATACTGGTTTGGTGGTGATGAACTCCTTCAGCTTTTTCTTATCTGTGAAGCTCTTTATCTGCCCTTCAATTCTGAATGATAGCTTTGCTGGGTAGAGTAATTTTGGTTGTAGGTTCTTGCTATTCATCACATTGAAAATTTCTTGCCACTCCCGTCTGGCCTGCATAGTTTCTGTTGAGAAGTCAGCTGACAGTCGTATGGGTGCTCCCTTGTAGGTAATTAACTGTTTTTCTCTTGCTGCTTTTAATATTCTCTCTTTGTCTTTTGCTCTTGGCATTTTAATTATGATGTGTCTTGGTGTGGTCCTCTTTGGATTTTTTTTTGTTTGGGGTTCTGTGGGCTTCCTGGACTTGTAAGTCTATTTCTTTCACCAGGTGGGGGAAGTTTTCGGTGATTATTTCTTCAAATAGGTTTTCAGTATCTTGCTCTCTCTCTTCTTCTGGCACCCCCATAATTCTGATGTTGGTACGCTTGAAGTTGTCCCAGAGTCTTCTTACATTATCTTCAACTTTTTGGATTTTTTTTTTTTTGCTTTTTGCTTTTTCGGTTGAGTGTTTTTTGCTTCTTTGTATTTCAGTTCTTTGACTTGATTCTTGTGTTCCTCTATTCTGTTTCTGGGTCTCTGTATAATATTTTTTATTTCAGTCAGTGTATGTTTAATTTCTAGTTGGTCCTTTTTCATATCTTCGAGGGTCTCGTTATATTTATCGGCCTTTTCTAGGATATTCTTAAAAAGTCTTATAACCGTGGTTTTGAATTCTATATCCAGTCGTTTGTTTTCCTCCATTTCTTTCGTTTGTGATCTGATTCTTTGACCCCGCATTTTCACTGATTCCCTGAGTTGGTAAGGTAGATATTTGTGCTAGGTTTCCAATATGGCCCAGTGGGTCTGCTTCCCCAGTTAACCTGAGGTGGACACTCTTGGTGCACCCCTTTGTGGACTGTGTGTACAGCCTTGTTGTAATTAAGTCTTTATTGTTGTTGGTATCACTGGGAAGAATTGACCTCCGGGCCAGTTGGCTGTAAGGATCAGCTGTGTCTATGCTGGGAGAAGTTCGGTGCTGGAGACAGCCTTATAGGATTAGACTTGCCAAATTGCAATAGGCTCTGTGCTCAGCTTGGATGGGGTGGAGTCTCAGTCTTGGCTTCCTGTCAGCCTTGCCCTTGCGCGCATGTGCGCTTTCAGTCCTCCGCCTTCCCCAGCTCGAGTCTCCGCCTGAGAGTCCAGACTCCCCCCACAAGAGCGTGGGTCCCCAGGGGCTCGCCTGGAACTGAGGTTCACTGCAGTCAGAACTGGGGCTCAGTGCCGTCAGGAGCCTCTGACTCCCTTCCACCAGGGAAAGCCTGTGGCAACCTCCGCAGCCTTTGTGCGCACTGGCTCGCGCGCGCCTTCAGACTTCTGCCTTTCCCAGCTCGAGTCTCCGCCCGAGAGTCCAGACTCCCCCCGTAAGAGCGTGGGTCCCCAGGGGTTCGCCCGGAACTGGGGTTCAGTGCAGTCAGAACTGGGGTTCAGTGCGGTCGGAGGCTTCCTTCCCCCTTCCGCCAGAGAAAGTCAGCCAGGCTCTCAGCCGCCCTTCCTCTCTGCGCGCACAAAGCCCCTTTGCCGTACCTCCAATTCTCTGTGAGCTTTTCTTTTTCCTTCTAGTTGTAGAATTTTCACTCAGCCAGCTTTCCTGTGGTTCTGGATGGTGTCCGTTCTGTCTTTTAGTTGTAGTTTTGAAATTGTTGTGCGAGGCAGCAGTTTAGGTGTTTACCTATGCCGCCATCTTGGTTTCTCCGGTGTTTTTATTTCTTATTGTTTTTTAAAAAATATGTAGCATAACAGCTTTACCCCACACCCACAGGCACTTGGAAGAACCTGCAGCAGAATCAGGTCTTAACCTCAAAGTTCAGCAGATATTTGCACTGAGTTCCTGTCCACTGATGAATTTTGACTTCCGGCCTCACACTGTTTGAGAACCACTAAATTGGTAGGAGATGCTAGAGTCAGCACAAAAACTGCTCTTAGACACATTCCCCAGCGACTTTCAGACAGAAAGGTCACATGAACTCCCAAGTCACCTGACAGTACAGGGGGGCATAAGAAATGCCAGTGGGAGCCACTGTCTGGTGTCCCGCCCTAACCTCCAGGATTTCCTCGTCTTCAGGAAGGCAGTCACCGGTCTCAGTGGGACCCCTTAGTTCACAGGTAAGTCTGTGGTCACCCATCGCTCAAGTGAATAGGGAGTTTTCTCCCTTTCCCTTTGGGTATCTCACAACCTGAACGTAGGTCCATAACACAGAGTGACAATTATGAGTGAATGTGCCCTGCTTTTATTTATGGAGCTTTTCCAGAACTGATCATTTCCCCTGGGGTCCCGGTCTCCCTAGGCTCGAAGCTCATTAACAACAAGAACCACATCTCACTGTCCCCCCCAACCCAGGATTTCTGGGGGTCATCCCGTAGACATAGCCCTTGGGCTGTGGAGAAGTGGCCCCTCTTGTTTGGGTTGCAGGCTCCCACTCAGCGCTGCCTCCAGATCTTTTACTGAAACAGCTTGTTTGCCCTCGGCCTTCTATCTTCTTAGGTCCCAGAAACGAATCCACGAGCGTTTCAGAGATGGCACGGACTCCAAGCACAAACTCTCCTCAGACCCAGGCTCTGTGAGGCCTGTTTTGGTGGCTCGGTCACGGTCACGTTGGGCCCTGGGGCCGCCTGTCTCCAGGGCTGTGTTCTCCCAGGTGCGCCTTGCTCCTGTGGTCACAGGTGCTCCTAGTGACCCTGCCCCGGAGCGTCCCAGCCACACCCAGAGGAGTCCCATTTCCGTGGAGGCCTTGACTGCTGTCTTAGATATACAGTGGCCGGGGGGAAGTGCAAATGTCATGAATTAGGGTTTGAGCTATGGGCTGATGAGATGGGTTAAGTGACAGGAAAGACTCCAAGTGCCCTGCAGACAGCAGGCAGCGTGCCGAGTCCCACTTCCCCGCGCCCACCCCTGCCTTTGATCAGGCCCCACGACATGCTAACCAAAGTGCTATTTCTCTGAACTACTGACGATGTTGACGGTATTCACACTGCGTGAGGCGGTCTCCGCAGCCTCGGAGGGCGTTTTCTTGATTTCAGTTCCAGTTTTGCTGAGGCTCCCTAAAGCCAGTCCCTGAGCTGGCGGGGGGAGAGGGGCTGAGCCCCTGGAGAGAGGGTCCAGAGAGCTGCCTTTCAGAGCAAC
Source organism: Plecotus auritus (assembly GCF_963455305.1). NCBI lineage: Eukaryota > Metazoa > Chordata > Mammalia > Chiroptera > Vespertilionidae > Plecotus > Plecotus auritus. The sequence continues at coordinate 89,386,653 of NC_137775.1, read as the reverse complement.
GCTGGTGCCCCCCTGCCCCGCTTGCCCCACAGCTGCCCCTGTGCCCTGCCCTCAGAAACACCTGGGAGTGAGCCCTCATGCCTCCTCTCACGCCATCGTGGGAACGGCCAGTTTGGAGTGCAGCTGTCACTTCTGGAAGATTGTCCAGGGGTAAGACTTATTCTAACCGCGGTAGACTGTCTGCAAACGCCATCAGTCACAGTTCTTCCCATCCCTCTGGGCATTGAAAGGCTGGGTGCCTTCTGGGCTGACCTGTGGAAGGAACATTCTGGAATGCCTGAGCGCAGGCATAAAGAGGCCTGGCAGCTTCTGAGACCTAACACTCTGAGCTGCTCCATGGAAGACTACCCTCCAGGGACAAAGGTGTCCCCCCACTCAACTACTCTCCCCCCCCGCCCCCCCCCCCCCCCCGGTCCTGCTCTGGGCTGGTCCAGCCATGGCCGCTGAAGGACCAGGCATGCGAGTGCGGCTTTTTTGATTTATTCAGCCTCAACACAGCCTCCAAACTGTAGAATCATGAGCAAATAAATGGTTGTTGTTTGAAGCCACAATGGGGTGGCTTGTTACCTGGCAAAGATAACCGGTACACCATCTGCAGCAAGCTGATTACTCGGGCAGCTGGCATATGACTGACAGGAAACACTGAAAAGATGTGAGCAAATTTGCATAAGGGGCTCAGGTCTTCTGGGAGAAACCTCAGTTCCTCCTGGAGATTTCAAGTTGTGGACATGAATCCGGAGGAATCTGAAGCCCAAACTCTAATCCTGAAATAAAACTGGGGGAGTGGCTATGACTAGAGCTCAGGACCCTCATTACCAGCCAGCGGTTCCTGTAGTAAGGCAGGAGCCACAGGCAGAGGGACTCGAATTCTCTACAGAGCTAGGTTTATTGAGAACAGCCAGATCGACAGATTGGAGTTTCTCTAAGAAGGGGAGGTTATGGGAAGGAAGGGAAGAAGACAGAGAGAGAGAGAGAGAGAGAGAGAGAAAGAGAGAGAGAGAGAGAGAGAGAGAGAGAGACAACACATTGGAGCCTCAAGCACCGCCGTTCAAGACATTTTGGGGATTATATTTTCACTCCCAAACTGTGAAGCCATCTATCCCAGGTGTATTAGGTGTGTTGCTATTATAATTTTCAGCTTAATTTTCCATCTTGAGGAAGAAAAAAATTGTTGAAAAAAAAAACAAAAACCAGTAACAGGAGTTGTAAAGCAATATCCTCCTGTTCAGTGTCACTTTCCTTTCAAATACGTACTGTGTGTAGCAGAACACAAAGAAATAATTTTTAGCATATGAGGAAAATTGTTCATAACATTCCCACAATCTAGTGTTTGAAAATAAGCTCTGACCCTCACTGAATATATGAATGGTTAAAATATTGATTTTTTTTAAAATAAAGGCTCCAAAAGATGACTGATTTAGTTTTTTTCTGTTCTTTCCTTTCTGTTTTCCTCCCAAAAATCAACAAATCAGTATACACCTTCACCTCGCTGAACTTGAACTCCAAACGTGTGCTTAAGAGAGACAGGGCTGACAGCCCCGGGACTCGGGGTCCCATTAGCAGTCATCCACACCCATTCCCCTGTCTCTCTGGATTTCCTTTCATGCCATGGTTCCAACACTCTTTGCCAAAGAGATCCGGCAGACAGATTGTGAAATTTGCATGCAGATCCTTCTTGATAGTAAAAATGCTTCAAGATGTGGTGGGGAGGCCTGGGTGGTTGACTTCTGGGCTTTGAAAGACCCTCTGGCTTCAGCCTCATTTCTCACAGTGGAGTGACCCTCTGGACAGAGCAACCCCTCGCCTCCTCTGCAGCCAGAGGTTCCCAGGGGGACCATGAGACCTGGAGGGGACGTTCTCCATTCTCCGGAGCACTTGGAGGTCAAGGTTCAGAGTGGTGGGGAGGGGTAGCGAGGGGCTGTAGAGGGTAAGTGTGTGAATATGCTGGGTATGCAAACCCTGTTCAGTGACTGTCATCAGGGCTCGAGTTCATCCCTGGCCATGGGGGGATTTTTGATGTATTCAGCCCACGTCATGCTGCCAGGTCACCGGGGGGTGGGGGTGGGGGGGCTGGAGGCTGGGCCCACCACTCTAGCAGCTCTTTCCCTGTAGCTCCAACCTGTCAGGTTTCTGGATCCTCCCCCAGGAATCTCTCTAGCACACATTTTCTTAACCTGGGGTCACAATTTGAAGGGGGCCATGAATTTGGATGAGAATAAAAGTACATTTTTACTTTTACTCACTTCAAATTGAAATTCAGCATTCTGTGTGAGTGTGTTTGTTAATCCTCACCCAAGGGTATTTTTTTCCATTGATTTTTTTTTAGAGAGTGTGGAAGGGCGGGAGGAAGAGGGTAAAAGAGAGAGAGAGAGAGAAACATCGATGTGAGAGAGACACATCGATTGGTTGCCTCCCGTACAAGCCCCGATCATGGCCAGGGATTGAACCTGCAACCCAGGTTTGAGGGCCGACGCTGTAACCACTGAGTAAACATGATTCGATGTTCATGCATATAGCAAAATGATAGCCACAGTAAGTCTAGTTAACATCCATCACCATAATTAAAGTTCTTTTCTTGTGATAACTTTTAAGATCTACTCTCTTAGCAACTTTCAAATATGCAGTAAAGTATTGTTAGCCATAGTCACCACGCTGTACTAGACATGACATCCCCAGTACTTACTTATCTCAGAACTAGCAATTTGCACCTTTTGCCCCCCTTCCCCTGTTTTGCCCAACCCCCACTCTTTAGTGTTCTTTTTAAATGTCATCTCTATCATCAGTGGAATTCACAGGTACTTTTATATGACAGTTGTGTGTATCAAGAAATACTATTTACAGACTGTCTGGCATGGCTCGGTGGTTGAGTATCGACCTATGAACCAGGAGGTATGGTTCGATTCCTGGTCAGGGCATATGATGGGTTGCAGGCTCGATCCCCAATGTGTGGCGTGCAGGAGGCAGCCGATTCATGATTCTCTCTCGTCATTGATGTTTCTCTCTCTCCTTTCCTGAAATCAGTAAAAATATATTTAAAAAATACTATTTACACCCATCAGTACTTCAGCATTATGGTAGTCATTAGGCCTACCACTAAAGCTTGCTATTTAAGGCCTTAATAAAGAAGCACATGTAAAACTATGCATCACCTACCTCATACCCATTAGGTGGCTACTGTTAAAACACTGCCTGAGGACCCAGCCTCAGGTCCTGGATAAATAAGGAAGGCCCTTGGAAGGTCAATTTCATTCAAGCGTTGCACCTTTCCAACATTTTTCTATGAAAGCAAATCTGATGTGCTATGGGGTAGAAAACACACTTTGCGGAATTTTGGGGATAAACCCTGAAGTGTTGAAAGCATTTCCTGCGTGGCTGATTGTCTGGGCGTTGCCTCCACACCTTCAGAGGCCCACAGTCAGCCTCCACACCTTCAGAGGCCCACAGTCAGCCTCCACACCTTCAGAGGCCCACAGTCAGCCTCCACACCTTCAGAGGCCCACAGTCAGCCTCCTCCCGTCTCAGGGACAGATGTGCTGCCCAGCGTGGCCCAGCCCTGAACATGCCAGCCAAGCCCTGCTGTGAGGAAGGGCTTTAGCCCGCGGCCCTTTAAATCAGGGAGGCTGCACAGAGTGGTTGAAAAAGAAAACGTTTTTGCAGGAAATAAACTTGGGTTCAAATCCGAGCTCTGCCTGTTATGAGCTGTGTGACTGGGGCACGTTACTTACCCTCTGGGGCTTCCCCGTCTGCAAGCAGAGGTAGCAATGTCTACCTCATCAAGATATAAGACACCTGCTCCCTAGGGGGCTTAATACATCTGAGTTTCAAAAAAGCAAGGCCAAGTTCCTTTCTGCCTGTGGACCCACTCTCCCAGGGATTTCATGGCTGGGTACCAATTTCCATCTCACCTCCTCCCTCCACCCCCAGCCCCAGGGAGGGATCCAGGAAACAGGCTTGGGAGAGGAGCCTGAATTGCGTTTCCTTCTTTCTCAGTTAGAATGTGGGGCCCTCGGTCTTTTCTAGCTGCATCCTCTCCAGTGCTTCCAATTTGATCATAAATCCAAACTGGCCGAGCACAGCCCCAGCGGAGCCATGGGAAGGTCGCAGAGCTGAGGGGGCCCTGGAGAGGACCACGCGCCTGTGGCTTTTTACCAGGATAGAGATCAACACCAAAAACGTGTCAGCTGCCCTAACCAGTTGCTCAGTGGATAGGGCGTCGGCCTGTGGACTCAAGAGTCCCAGGTTCGATTCTGGTCAAGGGCATGTACCTTGGTTGTGGGCACATACCCAGAAGGGAGTATGCAGAAGGCAGCTGATCAATGTTTTTCTCTCTCATCGATGTTTCTAACTCTCTATCCCCCTCCCTTCCTCTCTGTAAAAAATCAATAAAATATATTAAAAAACAAAAACAAAAACAAAAAACGTGTCAGCGGTGAATGAGGCCACAGAAACCCCAACGCAGGCTCGAGGGGTGGCCTCCAGACAGGCCTAAAGCAGCGCACAGGCGCAGTGTGTGCCTGTTCAAGAGGCAGCAGGTGCCACCCCCAACTTCCCACTGCTCCCTACAGGTGGCAGCCCCTGGGGCCCAGGAGAAAGGCTGGAAGTAGGGACTTTGGGCCAGGCCACAGGAGGAAGGGCAGGATCGGGGAGCGGGGAGGATGAGTGGAAAGGAAACCAGCAGCCTGAGCGGGGCCATGAGCCCACTGCGTGCCTGAGGCAGTGAGCTGGTAGGAACGCTGGAGGACTGCAAGCAAATGGAACAGCCAGTCTCCACTCTGTTTCTCTTTGGGGCTCCGAAGCCCTGCACTCGCTAGTCCCAGCTTGCCTCTTTAGTCTTGTTTCTCACTATGTCACGGTCACACTCTCAGCTCTAGACATCTCCCTCAGGTTGGGGAAGACTCCCCAGTAACTGTACCCTCTTGGATCAAATGTGCCAGGCCTGGCCCTGCCCTCTGCAAAGGCTAACCACCTGAGCACCTGGGAGTAGCTGTAGGGTCACCTGACAGCACCCCCGGGATTCCCACTCCACTGTCAGCTGCGCCTCAGTCACGGCAATCATCTAGAATTGTCTGGGTGAAGCCCTGTGCTCAGGGCAGAGAGCGCAGTAGACAGGGGGTCAGCCTGGGTTCTCTCCTGGCTTTGCCCCTTCCTGGGGGTCAGAAATCATTTCAGAACTCAGTTTCCTACCCTGTAAAATGGGTCTGATTTTATGTCTGCCGCCTCTCTACCAAGGCTGTAGTGAGAATTGAAAAAGGAAATAGAATCAAAGTCTTATACCCTGCAAAGCTGTATGAAAGCCATTGTCATTGTTTGGTGTTCAGTTGCTATGCCACCTTCTGGGGAGCCCCTCATGTTCCAGAACAGCCAACTCCCCCTTCTGCTGGCGACCCACCCAGGTTCCCACAGGTGTGGCGCGCCCCCTGCGGGCCAGCCCTGTGCAGGAGGAGAGCATGCAGGTCAGGCAAGGGGAGCTTGGCTTGTTCCCCTGAGGCCAAAGGACGGGCTGTGGTCAGCACTGGTTGGATGTTTCTCAGATGTTCTCAGTGAACTAATGTTAATACTGTAAAATAAAAGAGTAGTAACACCCTAAATTTGTTATTTTACTTTTTATTTACAGTTGACATTCAATATTATTTTATAACAGTTCCCGGTGTACAGCATAGTGGTTAGACATTTATATAATTTCCAAAGTGACCCCTCTAATAAGTCTAGTACCCAACCAGCACCATATAAAGTTATTATAATATTAGTAGTGGCCTGGTGCACAAAATTCATGCACATTAAAAGGGAATTAATTAAAGGAAATATTTTAATATTGCTATTTGCCCTTTCTCTATAATAGAAGTGTCAGAGATGAAAGAAAATTAGTAAAATGTATATGAAAACCCAGAGTCAAGTCTCCGCCCACCCAGGTGTGCCTCAAAATTGCGCCAGACCGAGAGCCAGCAGGCCCCCCCCCACATTGGGTGAGACCCAGACGCGGCCGGCCCTACCCCCGTCAAGCCCCGCCGGGTGAGGGGCATGGCCTCAGGTCCCCTGGCTGGGCACCGGGGTGGGGGCGCAGCCTCAAGTCCCTGCTGATACAACATCACAGCATGATGACCATTTGCCCATTAGCCTTTTATTATTATGATTGACTATATTCCCTAAGCTGCACTTTACATCCTGTGACTATTTTGTAATTACCAATTTGTACTTCTTAATCCCTTCATCTTTTTCACCCAGCTCCCCAGCCCTATCTGACAACCATCAACATGTTCTCTGAGGCTATGACTCTGTTTCTGTTTGTTTATTTTGTTCTTTAAATTCCACATATAAGTGAAATCATATGGTATTGTCTTTCTCTATCTGATGTATTTCACTTAGCATCAGACCCTCTAGGTTCATCCATGCTGTTGCAAGTGGTAAGATATCATTCTTTTTTATGGCTGGGAAATAGTCCATTGTATATACTAGTATGTACCGCAGCTTTTTTATCCATTTGTCTATTGATGAGCACTTGGTTTACTTCCAAATCTTGGCTATTGTAAATAGCGCTGCAAAGAACATAGAGGTGCAATGCCCTACATTTGTGCTTTCAAGTCTGAAAAGCCCTTGCATCACTATTATCTAATTTAATTCTCACAGCAATCTTATAAGGCTAATATTATCCCTATCATATTATTTCCATTACCGATGAGGAAAACGAGGCACAGAATTATTAAGCAACTTGCCCAGGTCATGGGATCTTTTGGGTTTTTTTTTCTGTTTAGGTTCCTGATTATAAGCCTTTGTGGTTAGACTGGGGGTATAGGGTTAAAGAACAGCCACTGCAAGTATTATATATAGACACTGTCTGGTCCAGAAGTTCTGAAAGCATCCCATGCAAGAGAAGGCCACTCCTGGGCCCTCAGGGCTGCCACCAGCCTGGCTTATAAATGGATCTAAAGCTAAATGAGACCTGAGATGTTGGAGCTGGAGTAGAGATGGAGGACCATGTGACAGACAAAGCTGGGGCTGGGGGTTGGTCAGGGGAAGTCCTTAGTGCTCCAACACAGGTACCACCACGTCTGCTCCAGCAAACCAGAGTGAAGTCCTGACTAATCCTATAGGTCCAGTATCCCCGCCTTCTGCCTCCAGAAGTCCTGGGTAGTGAGAAGACTCCAATTCAGCCATTCTGAACAGAGTGGTACCACCAGCTGGGGCCACAGCTGGCATTTTAGTCAGTGGGCCGAAGGACACCATTCCTGAGACTGTCCTATAAAATGAATTATTTCGTGGCCTGCACAGCTGGCAAATGTCCAGCTTGGACAGTTGTTCCTGGAAGTGAAAAGACTGCTTTTCTCATCTTATACCAGAACCCAATAAAATTACTTTCGCATGGTTTTAGAGTGCATTGACTTTTCCCAGGAATGCAACGTGTACATAAATTGAGATAAGATTATACTTCAACAATATACAAGGTTTAGTTAAAATTTGTTGTCCATAGAAATGCTGCAGATAGTTCTTTTCTTCTTCCTTCCTTCCTTCCTTCCTTCCTTCCTTCCTTCCTCCCTTCCTTCCTCCCTCCCTCCCTCCCTCCCTCCCTCCCTCCCTCCCTCCCTCCCTCTTTCTTTCTTTCTTTCTTTCTTTCTTTCTTTCTTTCTTTCTTTCTTTCTTTCTTTCTTTCTTTCTTCTTTCTTTCTTTCTGTAATTGTATTTTTATTGATTTCAGAGAGGAAGGGAAAGGGAGATAGAAACATCAATGATGAGAGAATCCTTGACTGGTTGCCTCCTGCACGACCCCTACTGGGGATTGAGCCCACAACCCAGGCATATGCCCTGACTGGGAATTGAACTGTGACCTCCTAGTTCATAGTTTGATGCTCAACCACTGAGCCACACCAGCGGGGCACTGCTGGTGGTTTTTGAATCCTAGTATGACCCACCTGCATCCCTGGGCATTGGTGGTATTACAGGCACAGGGGTCTACTCACGGGGGCCTCTGTGCTTTGTCAGTTCTCCCAGAATAGTCGTTTGCATATGGCAATACATGTGAATGTATCTTAAATCTCTTTCTTTCTAATTAGTTATGATGTTGACCTAAAATTGTGTGTGTAGATACATATTACCATTTCCTTTCATTTCAGGATAATAAAGGAGCATATGAAATACTAGTATTTGTAATAGAGAAAGTTGAGTTTTCTTCTTTTCCTAAGAACCACTCAGGGTTGGAAGAGACCCTTAAGGTCATCCATTTCTGCCCCTGCCTCCGCTGTGCTCAAACTGTGCAGCTGGAGTAAGGACTAAGGGGACTTCACACACCTCCTGCTTCCTTCCTCCGATGACCCCCTGTGTGGTCTCAGGATGAGGCAGAACAAGAGATGGGCCTGGAGTGTTAAGGACGCAGACTCAGCAAGCCTTATGGGTCCAGACAGGAGGTGTTATAGATGCTGGGGTCCCAGAGCCACTTAAGTTGTCCATTGAAAGCTCTGGGCATCAGCTCAGTGGGAAAACTTGGACCTGCATTACAAGTAGGAATAGTCTCCTCTCAAAGGCTCAGTCCATATCAGGATCCCAGAAATGCCAAGCTGGTGGTACCTGCACCATGTCTCAGAACAGATGCTGGTGCCTGAGTTCCGAATGACACGGTGGACATCTGATTCTCATAGAGCACTGGGCTTGTGGAAATGTGAAAACAGATGGATGAGATCAGTCCAAACCTAGAGAACAACTAGGCAAATGTGTCTGCTCTTGGCAGGTTATTCCAGAGTCAAGCATCCATGACTCCATATTTCTCAGATAAAGGGACTGTGTTAGAAGTGGGCTTCAGTCAGAGCCAGCCCCAGTGTCTGCTGACTCAGTGTCCCCAGAGCTGCTCCAATAGGAGTGAGACCCGAAGAGCAGACGCTGGGATAAACCAGCACCTTCTGCTTTCTGATCATGTTGCTTTGCTGCCTGCTGCTACCACACCCCATCCTGCCCCCATCCTTCCTCCCCACTGCACCTTCTACCCCATGGGTTTGCAGGTGTCCTGCCCCTTGCCCTGTGCCCTCCCCACTGGGGGCTGGACAACCTTACTCCCCCTACCTCCACGGCCCCAGGCTGACACAGAGCCCTCTGTCTTCCTGTGGAATGCAGTAGCAATGCTGAGCGTGGTGTTGGACAAGGAGCCGGCTCCCCCTATAAACTTTTTATAGCTTAGGAAAACAAACATGTGGTTTAAGGTCTTTGCATAGGCAGTGCTTGCCTAGTTGGAGCTTGCTCTACAGATCTACGAAAGAAAATACTGGAAGAGCCAATAAATCTCCGAGCCAGCCAAGGGACAGTAGTCCAGAAATCTCAGGGAGGTTTTGATGGTTTAGGAGATAAAAGAGGAGTTATCACTGCAGCTGCCACTTCCCTCCCCTTCCTCTCAGAATCTGCCTGCCTGAGTTCCGTGGCCAGGCTCCCGAGTTTCCCCCAGCAGGAACCTGCGAAGGGATGGGGGAGTCGCAGCCTTTCCCTACTATGGGGCCCCTGGAGATGATGTTACAGATGAGGAAGCAGGGCTCAGCGAGAGAAAGTGGAGGAAGTGACCTGCTGGGTCACACAGCTCATTAGAGCTGGAACCAGGGCACTCTTCACTCAGGCGGCTCTCCCTCCAGGCGCTGTGCGCTGTGCGCTGTGAGCTGTGAGGTGGGATGCAGAAGCCCACTCATGTGGGTATGCCTGGGGCAGGGCAGCCTGGAGAGCCTCAGGGGCCACTTCTGAGGTTTAATTCCTGGGTTTGTGAAGGAGCAGAGAGCCCAGAGGAGATAGAATGATGAGGAGGTTTCCAAATGGAACACTGGGTAGTAACAATAAAAAACAACATTGCTCTTGCTACCATTTATTAAGCATTGACTCTGTGCCAGGATCTGAAGTCACCCCACCAAATCCTCACAGCCCCAAGAGGCCGGGATTACCATCCCTATCCCTCAGCTGAGAAAAACTGCAGCCACTTGGCTGGAGAGTGGCAGGGCCAGAAGTCAAACCCAGGCTGCCCGAGCCCCAGAGCCCGTGCACCTGCCCAAACAGCTGCTCCAGGAGCAGGTTATGGGGAAGGCACGGAGGTTGGGTTAGGCCGCACGAGTCTGAGGACCTGGTGGGACAGTCAGGCAGACACACAGGTCCGGGTCGGAGACAGGCATCACAGAGGGGCATGTGCATTGGGGATCACCAGCTGGAGGGTAGATATCGAAGCCAGAGAAGTTCCTGCATAGAGAGGGGTGCTGGAGGGTCCGATGGAGACCTGAGCACATTAGTGGTTATGGCGCGGAAGGCTCTGGAGGTGGCTCCAGCCTTGTGTGCTGCCACAGGGAAGGCCAGGCCACAGTAGATGTCCCTGCTCAGGGTACCATGGCTCTTGAGGCTGGCCAGTTGCTCCCCAGTGAGAAAGAGGCTGACCTCATGGCCAACGAGGACATGAGCATGTTCCTTGGCTGTGGTGTGCCTTCCAGGGAGGTTCACGCATTCTCTCCAGGCCAGACCCGTAGTATCTGAATCAAACAGCCCTAAAGCAGGACATGCCCTTCAAACTGAGTGTGTCCTCCCCTAGGAATTTATCCTGAGGACATACTCAGGGCCATATATGAGGATGTGCATTACAATACCCTTTACATTTAATGTCTCACAATAAGTGATCGGTCAAACAATGAAATGGAAGCAGCCAGTACTAGTAAGATCAAATTGTAGAATAGCATTTATGGCCAATGTTTTTGACATGTTGTTAAGTTTTGATTGACAGGCTATGAATAGTATGAGTAGCTAGATACAATTTTTTTGTAAAGACAAGAAGGGACATGTGTGTATATTTCAGCACACATGCCGTGCAGTTGGTAGATAGTGGGATAGTGGTGGCCAGTTTTTTTTTTTCTTTTTTTTTCACTTTTCCAGACTTTGCAAGGTTGGTTTTTTTCTTCTCACATCAAGCATACAGGGGTGGGTAAAAGTAGGTTTACAGTCGTTCCTATGGAAAAAGGCATATGGGTGATGATGATTACAATATCTTTATTAGCTGTTCTGCATACTCACAGCTGCACACCTACTCTTGCCCACCCCTGGATATAATTTTTGTGATTTGAAATGAAGTGCTTTCTGTAGGAATGCATCATGAATATTAGCAACTACTAGCCTGGTGGCTATTTCATGCCAGGTGCTGTTCCAAGTGCTTTACTGGAATTGAAGAATGGAATCCTCAAGAGAATTCAGACAAGGGAACCCTGGCTCAGGAAGGTCAGGCGGGTTGCCCGAGTTCACAGAGCTGGGATGAGGCAGAGCTGGAACCCGAAGCCAAGCCCTCTGCCTGCAGAGTCCATGCTCTGAACTACTGCATGACACCACTGCTCCCCAGTGAAGAAAAGGTGGTCCCGTGGCTCACAAGAACGTAGGATGACATGCATGTGCTACTATTGGTAGCCGGGGCTGCCTTGATACCTCTTGACCCACTGAGTGTCCCAGAATGGCAGTACTCAGGCTCTGTGCTCAGTGAATGAATGAATGAGTTAAGGAATGAATGCATGCATGCAAGTGACAGCCCCTGCTTATCCTCCACGATCTGAAAAGGAATCCCAGCAAGAAGGAGGATGGCTCCAGGTGGCATGGCTCTGTCCCCACCAGGAGGGATTCGCCAGCTGTGGTAGATTATTGCATTGGTTGCCTCCAATGGACCATGTCTTCCAGAATTCACACTTTTGTGTGGTCCCACCCACATTGACTCTGGGGTTGGTCATCTGATTTGCTTTGGCCCATGGGACATTAGCAAGTCTGAGGCATGCAGAGGCTTGGTACAGTCCTTGCACAAAGGGCTTGTCTTCTCTGAATGGTTCCTCTTGGAGCCCAGCCGCCATGCTATACGGAAGTCCAGGCTAGACTACTGAATAATGCGAGGCCATGGAGAGAGACCCTGAGAGTAAGAGGTCATCTTGGGCATTCCAGCCACAACCAAGTCCCAGGTGAATGCAGCTGCTGAGTGAGCCCAGCTAAACCGCCCAGCTGAGCCCAGTCCACCGACAGATTCATGACAAAGAATAAATGGTTGTTACTTTAAGCCACTGCATTGTGGGTGGTTTGTTTTGCAGCTACAGGTAAATGACATACTGGTTTTCCTTTCCTGGGACAACTCTTGGAAACAAACTCACACACATTTATTAAAACCTACTCTGTTCCCAGCACTGTGGGTTAATAATGAAAGGACTCTAAGACAGCTCATTTCCCCACATTTCACCACACGGTAAAGCTGTTCTAGCCGATATATTTGGTGAACAGGGATGGAATCATTGGATGTATTGACCTTTTACTTCATTATAGCCATAGTCTTACTGACAGTCCTGGATCCCTGCTTTGCTAAATGATTTGATCCCCCTCACCCCATGCACTTAGAAGGGTCCTGGGCCCTCAGAACAAAGAGGAGAGATGAGATGGGGAACTAAGTGGTCTGTCCAGCTGTGTGTGGACCACGACACCATCATTGCTCTATATATAGCGGGTGGGAGGGTTGTGTTTCTTGGCTCTGGCCTGCCCAGAGCTTCATGAATATGCAGCTGCTCCCTGAAGCCCATAACCTAGAACATGGAAGCTGGGGAGACTCAGTGATCACCTGGTCTGAGGTCCTCATTGTAGACAGGAGGAGACTGAGGCCCAGAGCTGAGAGGAGCGCCCAGGGTTTCTTTTCTATCGCTGGCCTTCCTCCTAGCCAGAGCTCAGCTGCAGCCCACTGGCCGCTTGGCCCTCAGCTCCCCTGTTCTCTCTCTTCATGCCCCGCCCTCCTCCTGCTCAGGGCTTGCTTTGGTGGCCAAGCCAAGCTGGGCTGAAGGGGGCAGCTTCAAACAGGGACTGAGAAAGTCCAGCTTGTGAGCAAAGGTATAAATGTTAACCTCCACTTCAGACAATACCCATGAGACTGCACAAGTGTGTGGAGAGAGAATCCCACTTAAGACAAACTGTGTAAAGGCATCAGAGGAGTCCTTTTAGAAACCAGCCAGCCAGCCCATCATTTTGCTCTCCTTCGCTTGACTTTTAATCTGGTGTTGCTTCCAGGGAGCCATTGCACGTTGGAGGGCAGGCCAGGAGTGCTTGGAATCCTATGTTCCCAGGTGTCCTTGTTTCTTACTGACCAAGCCTAGAATGGCAGGGGCATCGGGCACCTCGCTGCAGACATTGGCCTGTCAGGCCTCACTGAGCTGCTCACTTCTTTTCTGTTTCCCAATTTCCTCCATGGGACCAGGTGAGGAGATCCAGGACTGAAGGGAATTCTGTGAATCAAGAACACATCTGGAAGGAGCTGGAGAGTCTGGGAGGCTAATCCAGCCAAGTGTCATCATTTCGCAAAACCAGGAAGTGCAGGCGTGGAGGGGCAGGGGGTTCCTCGAGGCCTGGGGATGGCAGGCTCGATGCCAAGGAGAGACAGGGGGGCAATGCTCCTGGGCAGAGGACAGGATGAGTCAGGCCCCGAGGTGTTTTCCTCACATGGTTTCAGTTCTCAGGTCAGAATCTTGGCACCCGCGGGGAAAGCCTGGTCCAGGCCTTGAGGAAATCCTGAGCGGTGCACCATCACGCTCGGATCAGGCGTGGCTGGGAGGCGAGTGGCTGCCAATAAGCGATTTACAGCATGTTCCTCATGTTTTACATTTTCATCATTTCATGTTGCAGCCCGATCTCCAGTAATGGGATCTGCAGAGGTGTCCGCTCCCGGACTGCTGCCCGCAGAAAGAGCCCAAGTGGGGAAACCTGCCCAGTCTCAGGAGCTTGGCCTTGATTTTCAATGCGGCTCTGTCATGTCTCAGAACTCTGGGTCTCAAAACCTTCCAAATGACCACCTTTCTAGACCTTCCCTCCCTCGTTCTTCACGCCTCAGACTCCGAGGGCCTTCTCTGAGTCCACACTGTTCTGGGTGCTGTGGGTGGGAAACTTGGGGGCCCTGGGAGCACCAGGAAGGAGCCCCGCATCTTAGCCTCCCCCACAAAACGTAAAACCCCCAGGTGAATCTTCTACCACTTGCTGTCTGAGGATTCTCCACTGATAGGAATGTAAATGACACAGCCCCTGTGGAAAGCAGGCGGTTCCTCAAAAAGTTAAACATAGAATTATTATATAACCCAATAATTCCACTCCAAGATGTACACAAATTGAAAGCAGGGACTCAAGCAAATAGTTGTGAATGCATGTTCATGGCAGCAGTATTCAGAATAGCCAAAAGCTGGAAAAAATTGTCCCACACCAGATGAATGGATAAACAAAATGTGGTATACACATAAAATGAAATATTATTCAGTCATAAAAAAGGAATGAACTACAACATGGATGAATTCTAAAACATTATGCTAAGTGAATGAAGCCAACACTAGGAGTCACGGTGGGTATGACTCTGCAAAAGTGAATAAGGGAACGTCATTGAAAATGGAGTTGGGAATCATGAAAGGGGAGCTCTCACACACCACCACTCACAGCACCCTGCAGACTCCAACAGAAAAAAGCTTACTGCACTACTCTAGCAGGAGAAAGGATGGTTTTCTACTTGCCTAGCAACAGACCCAGCCAATGAGAAACTGCCATGACTCAGCCAACGGGAAGTGACTATACTTTGAACTCTAGTTTTCTCTGATGCACATTTAATTGATAACAGCTCCTCCTAACCCAACTCCCCTTTTTCTCCATAAAGTGATGGTCCCTCTTCTTTGTTCTTTGACTTGCCTGTGATTTGCCATCATTTTCAGGTCTCGGATTGCAATCCCTCTGCCATTCCCGAATAAAACCATTTTGCTGATAAAATAACTGGCTGTTTTATTTTTAAGGTCCACGACTGCATTTATTTGAAATGTCCAGAGGCAGAAAGCATATCAGGATTGCCAGGGTTGGGTGGTGAGGGGAATAAGGAGTGACTGATTAATGGGTACAGGTTTCCTTTTGGGGTGATGAGAATGTTTTGGAATGAGATAGAAGTAGTAGATGTATCATACTGTGAAAGTACTCCAACCTCCAGTGACCCCTCCCTCCGCTGAACTCCTGAAGCAACTGTCGGGGCCTCTTCCTGGGTACTTACTCTTCCCAGGTGTGGACACAGGTCGGGCATATGGAGCTGGGTGTTTGGCAATTCAGAAAACCCAGCATCAACCACACTTTGCATTTGTTCTTTGAGAAAATGACCTGCATCTTATGTATTGATTTTATCTTTTGCTTCTGGTCAATATTCAATAAATACTAGCTGCTGTTTAAACACAGACCTGCTGCATGTGGCTCTTTCAAATTTGACACCAAGGACTTGACAAGTGGGTGAGTTGACCCTGGCTTGTCCCTGGACTGTGAAGGAGAGCAGCTGTCTGCAGGGCTGTGATGACAGGCAAGGGGGAGCAGGGGCTCTGTGGATGGAGGGGGATGCCAGAGGCACCCAGTGCTAGCCAGGGCGAGCCCTTCTGGTCAGGGTTCCCACCTTCCCAGGCCAGCCCAGCTTCCAGGAGGGCTGAGAGCCAAGCGCCCTGTCCTGGCTCCTCCCAGGCTTCGATAGAAGGTCCCCTTAGTTCCCTCTTTATATTGTTACTTATGCTTCTTAAGACTTTAGGCTTCAAGGCCTCAGGCTGAAGATGAACAGAAAAGCAGACTGGGCCTGGTGGGAGGTGGCACATCCAGAGCGTTAGGATGAGCACACCTGGGTATCTTCCCTCTCGCAGTGGTTTTGAAATTCCTTTTCCAGGTAGAAGGAAGTCCTTTGGATCCACTTGAAAATAACGCTGAGGAGGCACCTCGTCAGGAGAAGGGTTAAGACAGGCCACTCTGGCCCTCTTTGGCTGTGAGGATGGGGTTTGGGGCTGGGAGGGGAGAACAGGCAGGCAGAGGGGCAGAGAATGTCAATCCAAGTATGGCGGCTGTCACTGGGAGGAGGGGCTACCGCCTGGGGAGAAGATCATGGGGGTGCAGAACACCAGGAGGTGGGTTGGCTCAAGAGCAGGGACAGAGAACAAAGAGAGTGAATACCCTCACGGAGAGAAAGGGAAAAGAATGGGGGGAGGGGACCAGAGCACAGAGGAGGCCTCCCCCTTCTCTGCCCCTCCAAACGCTGAGGTTCTCCGGCTTCCCTCTCACATATGGGCCTAATTCAGGTAGAGTGAAATCTCGCATTGCTCTGGTTAAAAATTATTGCTTCGGATAATGAAATCTTTGTCATTGGAAACTCCAAAAGAAAAAAAAAGGGCCTTCAAGCCGTGACTTATGGGCAGTGTGGTGATGGAAATGAATTCATCATCCCATTTTCCTGCATCATAACGGGAGGACAAGCTTGATTCATAACTGGGCCATGTGCGGCGGTCCCTGAGGGCAGGGTGGTGGTGGGGCCTGTGGAGCAGCCAGGGGGGAGCTCCTGGGACCGAGGGGGTGTGGGAAGTGAGCGATAAGCATCTCATTGGCACGCTCCGGCCTCAGGTTTTCCTGAGGATTTGCCTGAGCTGTCAAAACATTTCAGGGCTGTGCAGACTGTCTGCTTCTGCAGGGAACAGCGCTATGGAATGAGCTGTGCTTTTCTCTTCAAGCCCTAAACTTCACACCCACATAGAAACCTCCCAGACAAAACGACGGGTGGCCGGGACTCTCTCCGACCGTGGCACTTTTCATGTGAGAAGCACAGCTTGCTTCTGATTTCATATTTCTCTGATCCCCGGCCCCCCTGCAGGGCAGTTAAAGGGAACAAGTGGCTGAATCTGTTTGATAGAAGAGGAATTTAATGGGGGCCCAGGGATGGCAAGTGTGTTGCACATGGAACCAGGAGCCTCGGGGCCCAGGTCCAGGTCAGGGTCTTCTCCTCAGGGTCTTCTCCAAGTGGCTCCCACGCTGGGCCCCGCATTCCCTCCGTCTCATGGTGAGGGTTTGGCCACCTGGACCAGGTGCCTGAGGTTGTGATGGGCCAAAGCTATTTTTGTTTCCTTGAAGCCTCGAGGTGTGTGAGCAGAAGAGGAGATGGCAGCACTGGGCGGGCATCGGGGGCAGGCTTGGTGGGAAGGGCTTCACAGGGCGGGGTCAAAGCCTGGTCAGCCAGGGCGGAGGCCACCAGGTGGGTCTTGGGTTCCTGGGTGACGTCTGGTTGAGATGTGATTTCCCCCACAGCGATTCTCATGAGGAAATGGGGCGGAAAAGTGACCATTGAGGTGGTTGTGGCTACAGAGACAGGGACATTGGGATGGACACCTTTGCTGGTGTTCCGAGCCGGCCCCTCATTCAGTCCTTCACCAAACGTTTGGTGAGAGCCATGACCCAGGTGCTGGGGACCCGGAGGACAGCACAGGTTTGGCCACACTCTCATGCTTGGGGAGGGGGCAGATAATAAATAATAATTGAATAAATGAAGGAAGGAATGTCAGGCAAGAGCCTTGAAGAATATATGGCAGGTTGAAGAGGTAGAGAGGGCCTAGAGGCTGCTTTGGGTTGGGAGGTCAGGACTCTCCAAGGAGGACCCACCCACCTGAACTAAAGCCCAAAAAATGGGATGGGAACTGCCAGGTTGAAATCTAGGAGAGAATATTCCAGAACAGGGCAGAGTCCCTGAGGTGGGAATGGACAGACCTGATTTACCAACCACCGCCAGCAACTGAACATTTTCCTGGAGCCATCATGGCAGACCGGACACTGGTCAGCAGCAGAGGCCACACCAGGCGGGGAGCAGGGGCCAAGGCCTGACCTGAGCTTCCCTCCTGGGACCAAGGGCCCGATGAGCTCGGCCCCTCGCCCCTGTCTGGCTTGGGCTATGCTGAGAAGAGGACCAGTGGTAGAACTTAGGGGCAGACATTCCTGATGGGAGCCCAGGCTGGCTGTTCACTGGCCTTGGCTCTGAGAAAGTCACTCAACCACTGTGAGCCTCAGTTTCCCTATCTGTTAACTGGGAGGATAACTGCCTCTCAGGCTGGCTGTGTGGTTAAGCAATGATGGCTGTAAAGGCTTTAGCATGGCGAACCCTCCCAGGCCTGCTGCTTTCTGAATCCTGCCTTCTGTGCCAGCCCTCACCCCACACCCTGTCCTGGTATAAGCCCAGCCACCCCATAGTCTCTCTGGCTCTCAGGATGGCCTGTTCTCTCGGGACTGCAGGCACTGCTGCTGGAACAATGATGAGGCGGTAGCACCACTACTTCCTGCCTGGGCCACGTGGACCCCTTCTCAGAAGCACCTGCTCCTCCCTCTGCAGACCCCTCCTGCAGGCCAAGGCCTCGGCCAAGCCCACGGTCAGCCCAGGAGGAAATGCCATGGTGAGTGAAGACAGATCCTAGTGCCATCCCAGCTCTGCTTCTTACCTGCTGTGTGACCTCAGCAAAGTGACTTAGCCTGTCTGAGCCCCCATGTCCTCATCCCTAAGGAATGGTCCTTTCAGAGGAAGAAAGGTACTGCTTCACCACAACCTGCATCCGTTTCATGTAGGAAAAGAATGATCTTAGTTTAGGAAAAGGGAGGGAGGGCTGGAGCAACAGGACCTGAAGCTGAGGGGAGGGAAATTGCCTGGGAGCTTCTTAAGAACTTCAGAGCCCACTGCTTATTTCCTCTGCATCTTGGAGTAGATGCTGCTTCTTGCTGTTGCCCACGAACCTTCAGGAAAACCTCTCCATTCAACTTCCGTGCCTGACTGAATACAGAGGGAAAGGGTCAGCGCTGGGAGGTGTCATAGGAAGAGCAACACAATACAGAGAGGACAATTCAGCAGAAACCAGGAATCGGAGCCCGAGGAAGCCCCAGAAAGTGCGAACCTCCCAGAATTCCCAGGAGTCTTAGGCCAGGCACTGGACATGCCATCGGAGGGGGTCAAGCCTATCAGGTCTGCATCTTAATGGGCAGGTGACCCTGGGTGACAATGGGGTTATGCCACCTTGCAAGTCTTGGGGGAGATTCAGTGGCATCTATAAAGGTTTGTATTAAAAGGCTCCCTCACAGGTCACAGTCATGGTCCCATCTGGCATTCTAGGGGCTGAGCCCCATCATGGCTCCTTCACTGGGCCTGGCCAGGCAGAGGGTCTGGTGATTTCTGTGAAGGAGAACTGGCTGGGCAGCTTCCCCAGAGCAGGGGAGGCCTGGCTGGTGCCTTCATGTAGCCTGACAGCTCAGCACCAGCTGCTGGCTGTGAGTGTCAGAGACCATGCCTCGGGAAATGAGCCACGCACTCTGCAGAGATTTCTCCTCCTTTCTGCTCTGAGCGCAGGCACCGCTGAAGGCCAGCCAGTTACCTGAGTGAGCCAGCACTGCCAAAGCACTCCCCCCCGCCCTGGCCCCCCATCCCCTGAGCCACCAGGGCATCTCACTTGGTCTAATGGGGACAGGAGAGAGGGAGGGGAGATAGGCAGATAGCTCTTGTCAGAGAAAAAAAAAAGCCATCAAACTGCATTATTTGCTTTACATTAAATCAAGTCTGACCCTGAGCCCCCATTGCCAGTCGGGGGCTCTCTCCTGGGATGGCACAAGCATCGGGAAGTGTATGGGGCAGAAAACAGGGCAGCCTTACTTTCAGTTCCTCTTGGTTGAAGCTCTGGGCAGGGGCTCTCACATGGGCCAGTGGGGCCTCTGCTTACCCCGGGGGACAAGCCTGCCCTGGGTTGCTCAAGACTTTCCCGGCTGTAGCACTGAGAGTCCTTTGTTCTGGGAACCCTTCAGTACCGGGCAACTGGGATGGTAGGTCACCCTCTTCTCATATGCATCATTCAGGTGCGCCAGGTGGCATACCCCGGGAGGCCCCATCACCTCCCTAGGGGGTGGGTTGCAGGTCCTACAGACTAGGGAACCCCATGGCTCCTCTGCGTGGTTCCCCTGTCCCCCATCTTCTTGCCCTTGCTCCCACTGCATGATCCACTTAAGCTTCTTCAGCTTCCAGGAGGCAAAGACCCAGAAAAGGGTGGTCCCCAGCAGCTCTTCCCCCCAGCCTGCACCAGGGGCCTCCCCAATGCGGCAGGAGCATAGCGGCTTCTTAATGCAACAGAGACAACCCAGCCTTCATGGACATCTCAGTGGTGTCCGCCTGCAACAGTCCGCATGTGAAGGCCTTTAGGTGCTCAGACCAGGGCTTCTGCCAGTCTGTGCCGCCGCCGCAGGCTCCTGCCCAAGCTCTGGGAGCACAGCTCCTTGAACCCAGGGCTGAGAGAAGGACCTCAGGCTGCGAGAGAGCAGCCCCAGGGACTGCAGTCCCCTTCCCCAGCACCTTCACCTGCAAAGGCTGAGGGCTCCCTCCAGAAAAGCTTTCTCCACCTCTAGCCAGCTTTCCCCACAGGAAGGGTCTCCTCCCCAGGCACGATGCTTTAAATTTGCTGAAAATCAAGACCAGGAGCCTCAGACATCTGTGTTTGCTGCTGATTACAGAAATGGTCTACGATTTAAGACAGTTCTGGGCAAGGTACAGGAACCAGCCTGGAGAAAATGATGCTCATTAGCCGGTAACACCACGGCTGCGAGAACCACAGGCAGGGAAGGGGCAGTAACGGACCAGCTGCCAGGCCTGAGCGTGTGTGTTTCACCAGCTGTAGAAAGATGTAAAAAAAAAAAAAGACAGAAAGGAGATGTTTAACCCACGTAAGAGAACAAATAGCTTTAAGCACTTCGGACATGCTGTCTACGTGTAACCAACTGATGCACTAAGTCCACCTCATTCTTCATGCTGTACTGGAGGACGCTCCAGAACTCCTGGCCAGTAGCCCTGTCAGGTTGTTTTCTGCCCTCAGAGGGAATAAACCATATTTCTTTAGACAGTGTTCGATTTCTTTAAAACAGCCTGTAGTTGGGAGTTTTAATACATTCTGTTAATGGCCAATGCGTTCCCAAGCAGCAGGCACGTAAGCATTGCCATCCAGGTCCCTACAGGTGCCTCTCTGACTTCAGGGCCAAGGGCAGGGTGAGGGGAATGTGGCTGAGCGATGTGGTGACATCCCCCTTGGGGAGATGAGGGACGTTTCTAAGCACCTAGAGCGTCCTGACTGTCGGGCCTCCCAGATGTCACCAAAGCAATGCTGTGGGACCTCCATTGGTCAGCTGGAAGAACCCGGCCACACGTTCCCACCTTTCATTTTCCAGAGCTCAGCTCTGCAGCCTTACCTGGCAGGACCTCTCCTGTTGGACTCATGGGGGTGGGGCATGTGCTGGGGACCCAGGTCCTGGTCCACACTCCCTGGATCTCAGCCTTCTGCCTTGTGGCCTGGGGACTGGGTCCCACGTTCAGGCTCCCTTTTCCTCTCCCCCGGTTCCTCCCAGTTAAAGCTGCCCTTCACTGCACCTCCTCTAAGTGAACCAAATGGCATATTTTGGAGGGCTGGTCTGACTTCCAGAGTCAGAGGAAACTCACTCAGCACAAATGTCACTCACCCGGGATTTCCAATTCTCCCTCCACACGATATTATATTTCTCTGCCCTTTGGAGCCAGGCTGGCTATGTGACATGCTCTGGTCAAAGCAATGTGAACCGAAGAGGCATCTGTCACTCACTGCTGGGCACATACAGGAAGAGCCAGCATATCCACTCTGTGGATATACCATTTTATTTATCCAGTCCCCTTCAAAGGGACACTTCCTGCTGTTTCAAACAATGCTGCAATAAGTGGTCTTAAGCACGGACCAATTGGAATGAAAAGGGATTCATTCATTACTGGGCCGAATGGAAATGGAAGTTGTAATTTAGTTAGTTATTAAATTGCTCTACAGCCCTAACTGGTTTCTCTCAGTGGATAGAGCATCAGCTCTGAGCGCAGGCACAAGGGTCCCAGGTTCGATTCCGGTCAAGGGCATGTACCTTGGTTGCGGGCACACCCCTAGTAGGGGGTGTGCAGGAGGCAGCTGATTGATGTTTCTCTCTCATCAATGTTTCTAACTCTCTATCCCTCTCCCTTCCTCTCTGTAAAAAATCAATAAAATATATATTTTTAAAAATTGCTCTACATAAGGGTGCTGCTTTGTGCCCTCACCAACTTTACTAATTTTATCAATTAAGGACCAGGGTGATCCTCAAAAGAACAGTAAATAGCAGGAAGCAAACAGGAAGCAACATCAGAAGCAGGGAGTTACTTCTCTCTCTTCCTACCTGCAGTCTCCTTCAAGCGCCCCCTAATGGCAGGGTCTGGGGGGCAGCTGACAAAGCAGCTGCATCCCAGCCAGAGGATCACAAAGCAGAAGAGAGAAGGGTGAGTTTGGAGCTGAGAGTGAATAACATACATTGGAACACCTCAAGGTGTGTTGTCAAACATTTGCATTTTTGCCAACCTGATAGGTGAGAAATGGTATCTCAGTGGAGTCTAAACATGCATTTCTCTTATTCTGAGTGTGATGGACCATTTCTTTATAAGTTTGGGGGCCATTTATTTTACCTTTCTGTGAACTTGCTGGTCATACCCTTTGGCCATTTTTTCCTTTGAGTTGTTGATCTCTTTCAGCAACATCTGAGTGCAAATGAGCAGTTAGCCTAGTGATTGTCTACCGAGCATATGTTCATATGCAGAGAGGGAGAGGAACCCAGAAGAAATGAAGCTTTCTGGGGGAATTTTGGGCATAGCAAAACCCACTTAGCTGACCATCAGGCCTCCGAGTGACCCTCATAGCACACTCTCGTAGCTCAGAGTGATATCCCTGTGTCACTAGGGCCCTGATATAGCAGCCACCTGGGACTCTGGCCACCTTGGACTGTGGCTTACACAGTTGTTTGTACATCTGTGGTCTCCTTGGTGGGCCCTTGGGCCTGCTGGATCCTTATTTGTGCCTGAAATACAGGTTGTCACTCCCAATGCCACTTCCTCAACAGACTCACCCAAGGTGGGAAATGCTGTCACAGAGCAGTTTCTTCAAAACCTGGAAAATACTGGAGAGTTGCCTCGCATTCGGGGTATGTGACATTGGACATGAAACACATTTTCCCAGGGGAACAGGAACCTTCATAAAATGGGTAGGTCACACAACAGGTTGGGAAGCCCCTCAACTACACGCAGCTGAGAATCAGGGAGGAAGCAGAAAGTCCTGGAACCTCCCAGAGGTCATGCATTGGGCTCACACAGCTGAGCTCCTCGGGCCTCCGCTCATAGCCTGCTCATGTCCCACAGGCAGGGGGAATGAACCACACAGGGAAAGAGAGGTTTGGCTTTGACTCGTACTAGCTGCTGTTTAGTGAGTTATTGCTATTGAGTAGTACCTGCTTTGTGAGTTCTATTTATTTCTACTAGAGGCCCGGTGCACGAAATTTGTGCATGGAAAGAGGGGTGTCCCTCAGCCTGTTCTGCACCCTCTCCAATCTGTGACCCCTTGGGATATCACAATCTGGGACTGCCGGCTCCTAACTGCTCCCCTGCTGGCCTGATCACCCCCAATTACCCTCCACTGCTGGCCCAATTGCCCCCAACTGCCCTCCCCTGCCAGCCTGATCACCCCTAACTGCCCTCTCTTGCTGGCCTAATCTCACCCCCAACTTCCATCCCCTGTCAGCCTGGTCACCCCCAACTGCCCTCCTCTGCCGGCCTGGTCACCCCCAACTTCCCTCTCCTGCTTCCCTGATCTTGCCCCCAACTGCCCTCCCCTGCTGGCCTGATCTCATCCCCAACTGCCCTCCCCTGCCAGCCTGGTCACTCCCAACTGCCCTCTCCTGCTGGCCTGATCTCACCCTCAACTTCCATCCCCTGCCAGCCTGGTCGCCCCCAACTGCCCTCCCCTGCTGGCCATCTTGTGGTGACTATCTTTTGGCGGCATCTTGTGGCGGCCATCTTGTGATGACGTGGCAGTGACCATCTTGTGACAATGTCATGCGACGCCACCTAGGCTTTTATTATATAGGATGCCTACAACAGCTGGCAAGGCAGTGTGATTATCCCCATTTTACAGATGAGAAATGGAGGCCCACAGGGATCAGGTAACTTGTGGCAGGGTGCACGTGTAGTAAGCCTGGAGCCAGGCTTATTTACTGGGATGCAGGCTGAGGAGTTGAGTCGTGTCCTAAGGCAGGGGTGGGGTGGAAGGGCTGGAAGGATGCAGTGAAGGAAGAGACTGGAGTCAAGGCAGCCCAAGGAGATTTCTCGAAGACAGTGAGGCTTGAGCTGGGCCTGGATGACTGCGGAGGGTGAGCAGTGGGGAGAGAAGGTGAAGGACAGTGGCATTCCAGGGAGGGGAGCTCACTGGGGTGAAAGAATGCAGTGGTCCAGGTACAGTGGGGACCTCTGGCTCAGTCGGCACTTCATTGCTATCCCTGCAGTGACAAGCACGTTGCCTGCCCATGGGTGCTCTGGCAGGAAGAGTTCCTGCACAGCCTGTACTAAGGGGCTGGGCCCCAGGCGCTTACAGAACCAGAACAGGAACCAAGGGGATATGGTGTCCTGACCCAGTGCTGATCGAAGCTGTAGCCAGGGGCAGGGGAGACCGGGGGTCCACCCAGGTCCTTTGGGTCTCTGTGTTTTCTATTTTAAATGTAAAGGTGGTGACACCCAGACCCCTTCCCAGGTCAGCAAGAAACTCTGGGCCCCCACTCCGAATCCCCCAAGGAAACTCTTCCTAATCAGTCCCAAGTGCAACCACTGTTCTTTGCTTCCACTTAAGAGGATTTCTCCTCTTTAATGCAAGAGGAAGCACATTCACTGTTTCTTTTGAGGCTTATTTACAAATTCCACCCGGTATAGAAAGCACCCAATACATATTCTCCTATAAAATAGGAGAAAGAAAAGAAAGAGTAAAAGGAAAACATTTTCACTCCCCAAAACTGTAAAGGGATTTTTAGTCAAGGACACAATGAACGGGTCCAGGTGGAAACAGGATCCCTTCCTCCCTGGGGCAGCCACTCAGGATTTTCCGGTGCCTCCTCGGGAACTGGAATGTGGCTAAGGAAGTGAGGGTGGAAATAGAGTTGAAGAAAGAGAAAAGCCAAGTTGTCTTCAAAGGATCCAAGCTATAGAAGATGCTGAACGCCGCCTCCCCTGGCAGTCCAGATGTGGACAGCTGCAGAAATGACTGCGGCAGGGGCCCTGGCCGATGCTGCAGCTCCTGCCCTTGGCATCTTCCAGGGCAAAGCCAGTTCGCACGACAAAGCTGGCCCTGGTGGTGGATTCCTGACATGGTGCTAACATCCTCCAGCTGAAAAGCAGGCAGCAGGGCGGCACGTGGGGGACAGGCATCCCCAGGCCTTTGCCTTCGCTCTGGGATGTTCCGTGCATTTTTGGAAGCTTCTACATCAGTATGACCCACCTCCAGCACCAGATCCTGGCTGGGGTCCCAGGATAGCAGGAGCACAGGCAGTGAGCAAGTGGCCCCATGCATGTTACTGTGGGGGTGGATCCTCTCCAGGCCCCTGCCTTACTGCTGAACCAGCCATCTGGAAGCAACATAGGCTTCTGCTTTTAGTGAAGAATGTTGACAAGTGATTCCATCGAGTAATATTCCTGGCTCGGTGGGCAAGAGTGTACGGTAGCTAAGAACCAGCCACATCACTTACTACCAGGGAGACCTTTGGCAAGTTACTTACATGCTTAAAATACCACTTCGTTCACTTGTAAAATTTGGATGATAAAGAATCCTGAATTAGAAAGAGGGTGGCCATCTCATTTCATGACTTCATTCCTCCACTTTGCTTAGATCAAAACCTTAGAGACCTTGACCCTTCTCTCAGACTCCTTATCCAATTGATCAGTCAATCTTATCAGCTTTGCCTGCAAAATATAAAAATATATTCAGGATCTGAGCACTGGTTCTTTTCTGGTCCAAGCCATCATCATCTTTCATAATTTTATTAGCTTCTTTATAAGTTCCCCACTTCTACCTGTGGCAACTTACAGTCTATTTATTCCCTTCAGCCACCGGAATGATTCTTGTTAAAACGTAAAGTTAGACTCTCCCTTGTATCGCTTGCTCTGGGGGAAGCCAGCTGCCATGTCATGATGACACGTAAGCAGCCAATGAGGAGGGCCATGTGGTGAGGAACGGGGGCCTCCGGCCAACACCCATGTGAGTGAGTCATCTTGGAAACTGGTCCTCCAGTCCAGGTGAGCCTTCCAATGGCTTCAACTTATTCTTTTTTTTTTTTTAAATATATTTTATTGATTTTTTACAGAGGGGAAGGGAGAGGGATAGTGAGTTAGAAACATCGATAAGAGAGAAACATCGATCAGCTGCCTCCTGCACACCTCCTACTGGGGATGTGTCCGCAACCAAGATACATGCCCTTGACCGGAATAGAACCTGGGACCCTTCAGTCCGCAGACCAACGCTCTATTCACTGAGCCAAACCGGTTAGGGCCAATGGCTTCAACTTCTGCTAATATTCTGATAATCACTACATGAGAGGCCCTAAGCCAGAACCTCTGAGCTCAACTGGTCCTGGATTCTTGAATCCTAGAAACTGTGTGATAATAAAGGTTTGCAGGTAGTTTGTTCCATATCAATCAGTGACTAATTGATACAAGTTTTGGTACCTGGAAGAGGAGAGCTGTCATAACAAATACCTATAAATATGGCAGTGGCTTTGGAACCAGGAAGTGAGTAGAAGCTAGAAGGACATCGATGAGAGGGCCAATAAAAGCCTTAAGTGCCTTGAGCAGTCTGGATGTGGAGGAGGCTGCTGGTGTGGGCTTAAAAGCAAATAAGAAATTTATTATCAGAAATTGGATAAAAGAAACTCCTGATATGTAATAGCTGAAAGCTTAGCAATAGTGTCACCTGTATGTTATGTGGCAATAGAAAAGGCACCCAATAAACTGGGCCATCCAGCTAAGATATTTTCAGCCAAAGTGTTAACAGTTCCCCTGGTTCTTGCTATTTGTGCTAAAATGCAACAAGAGGGAGATAAGCTAAAGGAAACACTGTTAAACAAAAAGAAACCAAGACTTTCTGATTTAGAAGCTTTCCAGAAACTCCAGTGGCCAAATGATGATAAAATTAAATAACTCTCAACTAAAGCTGGGGATATGGCTATGGAATCCTTTATTAAGATCCCAGAAAGTTTGGTACATTAGAAGACCATTAGAGTACCATTCAGCTAGGTAAAAGGTGTTCTAAAGTGCCTAAGAATATGTCTCAGAGATTCTCTTAATCAAACAATAGGGTTTCTGAGGAGCTTACAGGCAAGCTTAGCCATGTAGTAGATGCCCAACGTTGGAGAAGGGCTTATCTCAAAGAGATTGATGTGTGGCTTTTGTCTAATGGAGAAAACCCCAGGAACATTCGTAGGAAAACCACCAATTTTAAAAGATAATTAAATTCACACAAAAAAAATCTCCAGCTTGGACTGAAAGGGACAGATACAGTACAAAATAAATAGAGGTTTGGATCTTCAAAATTTTACTGTCAGGACTTAGACAAAGCAGGGAAAAGGTAAAGGATGACTGAAGGAATGAAAGCAAGAGCCCCAGAGCTAAAATGAAGAGCCTAGAGAGTAGAGTCAAAATCCAGAGAGAATTATTTCCTGGCAGAAAGAGAACTAAGTCCTTACCCAGGAACTTACACAATTCCATTGGATTTCAGAACTGCTATGGGCCAGTGACTCCTTTGTACCTCCTGCTTTCTCATTCTTTAACAGGAATGCCTAGAGCAGTCAACCTATCCATGCTCCAACAGCATAAGTTGGAGGGGATACTTTGTCTGTCTTGTTTGGAGTTTATCTAAGAAGCTGCATGTTGGAAGCCGCCCATTGTCTTCACTAGCAGAAAGGTGTGGACAAGGAACCCGGAAGGCTGGTTAACCTTGAAGGCTCTGGCAAGGGTCAGAGCCAAGCACCCACTGTCTAGTTAAGACAAAGGGAGCTGAAGCAACTCCCACCTTTTAGTCTTATGTAAATCCTTACTGATAGGCTATCATTGAAATTGCCTGCCTAAGGGCTATGGATGTATCCCAAAACCTGAATAAAAGGGATCACAAGGCCGGAGCAAAGCGGAGTCCTTCCTCTTGAGCTGGGCTCCCGCCTGGCCCCCAATATTTCCAAATTAATATTTTCTTGTCTAGTCTCTTTCATTCGTGTGCGGCCTCCTCCAGAGCCCAAACCCTGAACCTGAACTCTGAACCACGTGGGACATCGCAGGGGGACACTCACAACTGCACTTGAGGAGCCTCATTTACACCTAGACCTGATTTAAATGATGAGATTCTGGACTTTGAGCTGATGCTGTAATGGAATGAGACTTTGAAGGGCCTTGGGAAGGGGTGAGCATGATTTGCATGTGGGGGGATGTGAATTGGTGCAGGGGGGGGGGCAGAGGGAAGACTGTGGTAGCTAGCCTCAAAGATGTCCCCCTGTTAGGAGTTAACTTGGGAAATGCCTGGGAGTTTACACCTGCCCCTGGGTGTGACCTACAATACCCCCGACTGATATTGGGTTACATAAGGATAGTCTCTTTGCTTGTAAGAGGAATGACTTTTTGTTATAACTCATATTCCAGAACTCCCCTGGAATCAGACTGAAGCTAGACTTCATTTGAACCCATTTCCTTGCCAAGCTTTTTCCACTGTCCAATCATACCTTCTTTACTCCCTCAATAACACACTTACACATAGAATCCTTGTCTCATGTTCCGCTTCTAGGAAACTCAATCAAAAGCACCTAATAATTATGAAGTGGTGTTCATTCAATATATGCTCACTTTATAACAGAAATCTGGGATGTTTTGTGAAATCATCATGGGTACCAGGAAAAAGAAGAGCAAAATAGCCTTGAATGTCAAATTCAGGGCCTCCTAGTTGCCAGCTTTTATTTGTTTTGTTTTCCATAGTAGATTTTAGAAGCAGGACAGAGATATCATATGCACTGGTTCATACTGCACTATCTTCACCAGCCTGAGCAAGATCCCTCTTTCATTTTACTTGATTCCATTTTCTCCTTCTGTCTGACTCAAGTTCTCATTTATTTCCAACTAGAGGCCCGGTGCATGAACTCGTGCATGGGTGGGGTTCAGCCGGCCTGCCCCGATTGGGGTGATCAGGGCCGGGCCGACTGGGGGAAGGGGCCGTGGGAGGTTGGCCAGCTGGCCCTGCCCCCACCCCCAATCAGGCCCTTTAGTCAGCCGCAGTGCCCCTCAAAGTGACTGGTCGCTCTGGTCACTTGGTTTTTATATATACTAGTATATACATAGCTCCTACCTTGGTCAGGATGTACTACATTTTAAAATATATTTTGGGACTTGATTACTAACTAACCTTTTAATCGGGATCTATGTATCTGTGTTCAGGAGTAAGCATGTCTTGTAATTTTCCTTTCTTGTACTATCCTATCTGGCCTTGGTGAAGAATTGAAAAGGAAAGAATAAATTTTTCTTATTTGTTCCTCAGTTTATATTGGAATTATTAATTCTTTAAATGAGTCATAGAACTCACTGTAAAGCCTTCTGGACTAATATTTTTTAATGGCTTTAAACTTGTGATGTAATTTCATTAAATAGTTACAGGATTACCCAGATTCTTTATTTCCTCTTAGGTCACTTTTGTCAAGTTGTATTTTTCTAATAATTTATCTATTTCTTTAAATTTTTAAATTTGCTGACATAAAGTTGTTCATAACATCCTCTTATCTGCTTAATCTCTCCAGCACCGTATATGTTGGCATGCTCTGGTTTTCATTCCTAAACGAGACCAGCTGAGCCTTCAGGTGGCATTGAATGCCTTCACACGTTTCTTTCCACTATGCCAGCTGGTTGGCATCCCAGAGGAGACTCGCCACACACTGACTGCCAGACCTTGGTAAAGGCTGTGATGGGGAAAGGGGAAGCAGAACCAGTTTTAAAATCTGGAATCTTTGTGGAGGGCCCGATGCCTTGCTCGATGGTGGAGAGGGCTGTGTCAGGGACAGAGCGGCAGCTCAGCACTGGCCACTTTCCTCTGATCTGGTACCATCAAGGATTGTGTGAAGGGCCACATCTCCCCCTCATGGTCTCCTTGACACATCACTGACCCTAAACTATCTCCTATCTCACCCCACTTCACCCCACTCAGGCCCCCACAACTGCCCACTGTCACTGATGAGTTTGCACAGGCCCCGATGCCACTGCAGGTCCACTGGATGTCCAGCAGAGGGGCTGTGGAGATGACAGGGCTGCCCCCGGGCAGCTTCCTGGAAGATGTTTTAAAGACAGAGCCCAACTCCCAGGCCAGGCTCTCGTGATCCTAATTTGTGGCTTTGTCTGATGGGGTTGGCTTTCCCTCTGGCTGTTTATTTGGGTAAAGGATAGTCTTCTCCCTTTCATGTCTAAGCAGCTTCCTTCTGCGTTTGTTCTCTGTGAGGTCTTCTGTGAGCCTGGCCCACAGGGAGAGGAGAGGGAGCTTCTCCTACGGAGGGAGCCCTGGGCAGGGAGGTCAGACGGACCCTCCCTGGGGCTGCCCCCGGGGGCCACCTCTGCCCTGTAGGCCATCCCTGCAGATCCTTGCAGCCCTCACAGATTTCCTTGGACTTGGGCTAATAAGATCTTTCTTTTAAAAGGAACTTTCCATTGTTTGTTTTAAAAGTGAAATGAGCATTTTTTCCAACCACTGAGGCGATGCTGAAGGAGCCTGTAATTTCTAAGATCCAAGACGGGAACTTAAAAACAAGAAGAAAAGGAAAATTTTAAAAAGCTTTCCAATTAAAACGGGCTCTCTCTTCCTCCCCACAGGCATTCTCTCATCCTCGGTCTCCACTCTGGGCATCAGCAGGGCTTGCTCTTTTCCCTCCTCCCCCAGCTCTAATGAGCTCCTTCTTCCATTCTCTTGGCCACGATAAAGAGGTACCTGCTGTTAGACGTGAGGAATGGGGTCAAATCTCAAACTGAAAACGGAATTTCAATGCCTCCCAGTTCGATACATACCTACTGGGAAAATTTTGTAAAAATCGTATTTGAAAAGAGTTTTTCTATTTTTAGTTTGCAAAGAGTTGTTTTTCCATTGCGAATTTTTAAATTTTACCTAATGCTCTACAAGGAATTCAGTCGCCCACCCCCTTCCTCCCCGAACATTGGCCCACAGTGTGGCCCCTGCTCTCGGGGGACGCATAGGTTAATAGAAAACTCCACTATCTTTTCTTTTTTTTTCCTACAAGAACTGTAGCAAATAATGGTAATACAGAGTGATGAGAGCCACAGATCATGATGGGAAGGAGCAGAGGGAGCACGAAGAAGGCCTGATTAACTGTTGTTTGTCTTTCTTTTTTTCTCCCGGAGCAAGCCAGTGGGTGAAGGAGCCAGGCTGAGGGAGATGTAACCCTGCTTTCCGGGGACCACAGCCTTTGGGGACAGCAGGTCCACTCACAAGTCCAGATGGAGGCAGCCAGCTATGTAGTAAGGACTTGACCTAGTGAGGAGCCCGTGCCCCAAGGCCAGGGTGGGGGGGATGAGTCTAGTCTGCGGAAGAGAAGGGCCCAGAGACTGGATGACCCAGGAACCCCACATACCTTTGGGGCAGAGATTTCTCTTAGATAAACCCTAGGGGAAGAGGGATTCTGGCCTGGGTGGGTAAGGAGGGTGCACAGCAGCCGAGTGGCACCGTTGGGAGGGAGGGATGTGAGATCCCTCCCCAGCAGTGAGGGGGGCTGCCAATCAAAAGATCTGGGAGCTGACCTGGCCTGAGTGCTCACGTTCATTACCAGCCTGGATTCTACCCTCCAACGTTTGCAGAGCTTGGCTGGAAAGTTTATGAGAACTGGCTTATTCTCTGGTGTCTTGGCACTTTCCCTTCATGTCCTGATTGGAACCAGGGAGGCTGTAAGTGCAAACGTTTCTGTACCTTAGAGTAAATTAGATCTGCGTTCCCGGAGAAGCCGTGGTGAAAGTGTCTCTTGTTTCCAGTGGCCCCCCACCCCCCCCACCCCCCCTCAGGAGACCTGAATTCCAAGCCGGCGCTACTATAAAGTTGATGAATGCGTGCCAGGCCCTAATCCAATATGCAATTGCCCTTCTTTTTCTCCTCTCCTTTCTGCAACGAAAGGAAGCTGGATTTTTTAATAAGGTAATAGCACCTCTTTTATATTTTCCTTTCATAAATTATAAGGAATTGAAAGCAGAATAAGGCAGCAGCTTGGCATAATGGAAAGATTACTGAACCGGGTGGGAGTGTAAATTGGTAGAACCACTTTTGGAGAGCAAATTGGCATCATCCAGTAAAGCTGAGGCCGTGCGTGTCCACAGCTCAGCTCCTCCTCTCAGGCGAGGCCGGAGACACCCTGGCCACGTGTCCAGGAGATCATACAGCACCCGTGGGGTCAGCACACTGGGGGAAGAGTGCTTCCCTGGGGAATGAAAAAACCATGTCCCTCGGTGCTTATTGCAACACGATTGGAAACAGTAAAAAAAATAGAAAGAGCTTAAATGTCCACCGATGAAAATATAACTAAATTATGGTATCTGAGTAGCTAAAATGAATGAACCGGCCCTCCATTTATCATCATGGTTAAATCTCAAGAGCATAATAGCAAGTTGCAGGACTTGTACAGCATAATGCTGTTTATATCAAGTTCAAAAACATACAAAATGATTTTAGGTACTATTTATAGATCTAGAGGGTGGAGCAAAGGTAGGTTTACAGTTGTGAGTACATGAAACACCAAGTTTATTCCTGTGTTATTATTTGTTAATTATTATATTATTTTCCATATGAACAACTGTATACATATGTTGGAAAAGTATCAAAATGTGTGGGAATGATATACACCAGATTCAGGTGGTGGTAACCTCTGGGGAGGAGGAGAGAGGAATGGAATCAGAGTAGGGTATGCGGGGAACTTCAACTCTGTCATAATATTTTATTTAAAAACAAAAACTGTTTTGCAAAATAGAAGAATTTGGCAGAGCTGGGACAGGGGTCCGTTATTCACGACGCTCTTCTGTCTGCAGAGAGCCTGGCTGTGCCCCAGCTCTGCGCTAACTCTCCAGGGAACTCTGGGCAAGTCACATCCCTCTCCGGGTCTCGTGGCCTCACTTGCAGAATGAAAGGCTTGGACCAGGTTATCTAATGTCCCCTTTGTGGCTCAAAGCTCCGATAGAAAGTTTGGGGTAATTATGCAATGAGATCCTGAGCAGGTGTCCCATGAGGCTGAGGACAGTCGCTATGGAAGGCCTCTAGCGGGAAGGAGGCCCGGGGGCCCCTCCTAAGCTCGCCTGTGTCCTCAGACTGGGGAGCCACCCAGAGCGGTGGACACTCAGGTGCTTTACTGCTCAGCTTTCTCAGAGGCCCAAGAGTAGGAAGTGTATGGTACATGGTTGTGAAGGAGCACTGAACGGATCCTATTAATTGGCTGTGTGACCTTGGGAAATCACGTCACCGCTCCTGATCCTCTGATTGGTGAAAAAAAAGAGAGAGGAAAATGAGGGATTACTCTTGTTCTCCCTTAGGATGGAGCTTGTGACAGCCAAATAAGCCCATATCTGGAAAAATTCTATAGAGTGAAGGGCACTGTTATTTTTGTCATTTTTCCCAGATCCTCGAATTTGATTTTTTTTTCTATAAACACCCAGCCCGGACTAAAGATTCCTTCTGTGCTCTCACTCTTGTTTTCTACTTGTAAACCACACTTTCTTTCAAAACAGAGAAACCGGCCCCAGCTATATATACATTTGTGGGTTCATTATTTCAATAAATATTTATTGAATGCCTGGTACTGTGCTAAGTGTTGGGGACACAAGGTCCCTGCTCTCATAGAATTTATATTCTGGTGAGAGGAGACAAAATAATCAAGTAAATTAACAAGCTAATGTTGAATGATATAAAGAAAGGAAATAGTGTGATAGTGCGATGTGGCAGAGATTGAGTGTCAGTGAGGGGCAGTTACTAGAAGTCAAGTTAGGACTCTGAGGAGGTGACACGGAGCTGAGATATAAATCACGGGAGGGAGCGGGCCACACTCTCTCTGTAGGCAGCAGAAGTTAGTGAGAGGACCCAGGAGCTCCGTTCAGAAGTAATGGGGTCTTGGATTAGGGCAGTTGCTGTGGAGATGGAGAGAAGTGGATGAGGAAGGGGGCATATTTTGGCTTGATGTATTGGATGTGGAGTTTGGAGAAGAGAGGATGATTGAGGGTGACTCGTTATTTTGAGTTCAAGTACCTGGAAGATGTTGGGGCCATTTACTGAAATTGGGAAGAAGGTGTTTCTGGCATAAATTTGATAGAGTTATCTTTTGACCATGCGGAGTTCAAATTCAATATCCAAATGAAGACGTCATGTAAGCAGCTGGGTATATCGATTTGGTGCTCTGTGGAGAAGTGAGGATTAGGGACGTAAATGTGGGAGTCCCTGGCCAAGAGATGGTGTTCAAAGCCAGAGGACTAGATGTAATCTTCTAGGGAGAGCCTGTGGGTAGAAAAGAGCTAAGGCCACTCTTAGGGCATCTCAACATTACATGTGTGATCAGAAGAGGAAAAGCCATCAAAGGAGACTAAGAAGGAACAGCAGCTGATGTTGGGTGGGGTGGGGGAACCAGACAACAGTGGTGTCACTGACATCAAGAGACAAGAGTATGAAAAAGGAGGGACTGGTCAACTGTGCCACAAGCTACTGAGAGGCCAAGAAAGGAGAAAAAGTGACAGTGGATTGGGCAGGGTCACTGATGACCTCAACAATGGGGGCTGGGGGTTGGAAGAGGACAGATTTTGGAGTGGGAAGGAGTCAGAGCACGTGCCCCAAATGCTTTAGGGAGGGGGCTGCGTGCCATGTGACTCCAACCTCCTGGCCTCAGGTGAGAGACACAGGAGTAGACTCTTCACCCACACTGAGCCAATTGGATTGACTGAGACCTGGAGATGCAGTGACTCCAGTTGATTGATTGGTGCTCCTGGGTCTGGAGTGACTGTTTTTGTTGTAAGTATAAGAGAGCAAGTTTCACCACGGTCCCAAGCAAAGGAAGGTGTGGGAGGGCGGGGGGCTTCACTTCCACACTAGACGCCCTTCTGTGCATCACTTCTGTGTGAGGAACTATAGTCGATGCCATTAGAATGGGAATGAGCAGTGTCTTGGGTGCCAGAACAGTCACCAGGCCTTGTGCAGGTTCCACCAGTGGGAGATAGATGTTGACTCACAGTAAGACTCCCCACTGTGCTTCCGAGTTGGGTGGAGAATGGGGCCCAGGAGGCTGTGGGTGCTGCCTTGGCAGTCTCTAGGTAATGAGCCTCCTTCTAGCCTCTCATCCCGGACCCTGCCAGTCCCCCTTTGTCATGTCCCCTTTGTTTGTCCCATCCATTCCCCAGCTTGTGGCGCAGCTGATCTCTGGGATCGGTGGTCTCTGCCTCTCCTAATCCTCCAGGACACCAATCTGTGGCTTATGGCATACAAGCTCTTCAGGATTTTGCCTCTGTGTTTCCATAATCTGGTGCTTAGAACTCAACAGACTCTTTTGCTCCCACAATAGCTTGGCTTTTGCCAATCAAAAGCCCTGTCTTTCAAGACTACTGTTTTGGCTGTTCCTATCAGAAGTCTCTTTTTCAAAAATGAGCATTGGCGGTTTTTGTCTGTTTCCCTTCCTTTGAGTTAATAGCCCCAATGCTCCCTGAGACAATGGATGCCACCGCATAAGTAGGATCAGGTCCAGAGAAAGCACCTTGTTCACAATGCTATCCCACTGCACCAGGGAGAAAACACTGGTGGCCAGAACTGGCAGGGAGAGCCATTCCCGTGTTTCCTGATACTAGCCAGGTTCCAGCTGCAGTCCTTGTTAGACCTGCCCTATTTCCTGCCCTGACTCCTCACACCAAACCCCTCTTCCTTGAGGCAGTTGGGAGGATGTTTATTTTTTTCCCACCTGAGGAAGTGTGAAGGGTCCAGGGAGCTCATTTGGCTGGAATGTGTGCCAAGGAGGCTGCTGGCCACACGAAGACTTTTCATGGGGGCGGGTGCAGCCAGTGGTGAATGGACACGAGTTATTCTCACTCTTAGACACAAGAGAGACCTCACAATTACTTCCACCTCCAAAGGAGTGTGTGATTTCAATGAATAGGGCTTGAATTCTCCCATCTTCCTGGTTTTCTTTGTTATTTCTTTTGTAGAAGTCAAGCTTTTGGAGAGCCTAGTGATCAATGCCACAGTAGATGCTCAAAAAACACCCAGTAAAGAAATGACATGTAATTTATTTTTCTAGAGTGAGTCCTTTACTTCTGGCTCAGTCCACATGGAGAGCACTCAGCATCAGGCTAGTGACTGGGAGCCACCCCTCCAAGCCACGCAACGTGTCATTCTTGGTGAGCCCTCCAACCTCATGCTGCACCACAAAACCACCCTCCCATCCTGTCCTTTAAACCCTCTTCTTCTCCCCTGCCCACTCTCTCCCACCACCTGTAATTTTTCAAAACTCCTTTATTCAGGAAATTTTCAAACATAAGAGTAGACAGACTAGTATAATGAATCTCATAGTACCCATCTCCCAGTTTCCACATCTTTCATCTCTCCCCCACCACTGTTTTTCTAAAGCATTTTAAAACAGATCCCATATGTATGAGTTTTTTATAACTACTGTAACAAATTACCCAAATCTTAGTGACTTAAAAGAATATAAATTGACTATTTTATAGGTGTTGGCAGGGCTGGGTTCCTTTCTAAAGGTGCTAGGGGAATATCTGTTTCCTTGCCTTTTCCAGCTTTTAGAAGCTGCCCACATTCTTTGGGTCCTGGCCTCTTTCCTGCATCACTTACTTATGTGATTAGATTAGGTTCACCGGATGGTCCAGGCTATCCCTCCACCTGAAGATCCTTAATTGAATCACAGTGGCAAACTATATATCACCGTTTCTTTATCTATTCATTCATTAGTGGACACTTAGGTTGTTTCCCCTCCACCCCATCATTTTAATGCCATTGATTTGGTGGAGAAATCAGATTATTTGACCTGCAGGATGTCCCACGTTTTTAATTTGACTGATTGCTTTCTTGTGGATTTGTTTTATTTCTTTCTCTACCCCTTGGATTTCCTGTATCTTGATAGTTAGAGCTACAGGTTCAGTAGGATCAGATTCAAGTTTGTTGGGCTTTGTATTCAAGCTTTGTAGGAGTACATCACATGAAACACACAATATTTAGCTGTCCCACCTTTAGTGAGATTAGGGTTAACTGGGGGATTCAGGTGGTGCCACCCTGACTCTTCCATCACAAGGTTCCCCATCAACGTTTTGACCAGTGATTTTGGCAACTTTCAATGATTGTTGCTAGATATATTACTTCATTAGGAGTTGTAACATGGTGACTTTTATACTGCTATGTCTTTCTTGCATTTATTACCTGTAATTACTTCACAAAGAAAAATTTCCCCCTAACAACAATTTGGTTAAAAATACAGTTCATGCCCTGGCCAGTGTGGCTCAGTTGGCACCAAAGGATTGCTGTTTCGATTCCCCATTAGGGTGTTTGCCTGGGTTGAGGGCTCAATTCCCAGTAGGGGCATGTAGGAGGCAGCCAAGCAATGTTTCACTCATATCAATGTTTCTATCTCTCTCCCTTTTTCTTCCTTTCCCTCTAAAATTCAGTTTGAAAAAAACTCTTAAAATATATACAGTTTACATAGCAAAGATGGAATAAATGTTTAATTCTTCCCAATTTTAAATATTAAATTTCAGAATAGTTAATTGGTGACTCAGAAACTTGCGAAAAGGTAACATGTGAATTTTCATTTTAGAATTGTTTTGAGCTCATGGATATGCTTAGATCTTTTTGATGTTCAAATTGCCCTCAGGCCAACAAGAGCCCCTTCAAGTAGTCTCTATGTCTTATGTTCTACTTCGTGGACTCATTAAAATTCATCTTTAATGTTTTCTTTACTTTCTTGTACAAGATATCCCAGGCTCATCCTGTATATCTCTTGTCCTAGACCTGAAATCAACCATTTCTTCATAAAATTTTGGTTCCTTTTGATAGAAAATCACATTTAAAGTCCATAAAACTAGGAGTTTATTGCTCGTGGGTTGTCAGCTTCTAAGCCTTTTCAATGAATAGAGCTAGCAAATGTTACTTTTTAAAAGAGAAAGGAATTATAAACTTATAATAGTTTTCCAATGTGGATTAAAAATTATAATAAGGCCACTGAATAGAATTTAAGGTTTCTTTGTTCTTTTTCTCCAGGAAATATATCTTACTAGCAATGTATAAATAAAAATACTGTACTTTAAAATGACCTGAAGTAATTATTTTTTCTGTGTGTCTGTATCACCAGCTTTATATACAATTTAGATTATTTCTCTCAGTTTGAATAATTTTTTATACTCATGTATATGCTCAATCATATATCCCCATAGAGGTCATTACTCTTGGGAACTTCTCTTGTTCATTATTATATTGTTTATTACCTACCTCCCCCTTTAGCAGGTAAACTCCCCTCCTGTCTTATTTGCTGCTTAGCCCTAGCACCCAGACTAATCCTGGCATATCCTAATATATAAAAAGCCAGGGGCCATCACAACCGAAACAACCGGATGGACAACCGAACAGCAGGCTGTGTGGGGTGACAAGACCGGCAGGGGAGTTAGTGAGGGATGACCAAATGACTGAATAGCAGGCCACATGGGGCGACCAGGCTGGCAGGGGGGCAGTTGAGGGTGACCAGGCCAGCAGGGGGGTTAGGGAGGGATGACCAAACGACTGAACAGCAGACTGCGTGGGGTGACCAGGCTGGCAGAGGGGGCAGTTGGGGGTGACCAGGCCGGCAGGGGGGGCAGCTGGGGGCAACCAGGCCAGCAGGGGGGGAAGTTAGGGGCGATAAGTCTGGCAGGCAGAGGCAGTTAGGGGGTGATCAGGCTGGCAGGGGGGGCAGTTAGGGATGATCAGGCAGGCAGGCAGATGAGCAGTTAGAAGCCAACAGTCCCGGATTGTGAGAGGGATGTCCAACTGCTGGTTTAGGCCTGGGATCGGGCCTAAACTGGCAGTTGGACATCCCCCAAGGTGTCCCAAATTGGAGAGGGTGCAGGCTGGTGCACAAATTTTGTGCACTGGGCCTCTAGTAATACATAAGATGCCCACACTATGGAAATACAGATGTATGAGAATTCATCATCCCAACAGTGAGAAGTAGGCATTATTATCTCCAATTAATAGATGAGGCGACTGGGTCTCAAACAGGATAATTCCTCACCCAAGCCTTCACATGTGGGAACAATGGAGACTTGAGTGAGGGTGGGCTGGTGGAGAAAATCCTGGACTTGCAAGGACTCCAGATTGGGACTAATCCCACTGCTGAGTGTAGAAACAGAGGCCCTAACTCTGGGTCCCTGGAAGAGAAAGCCATAGCAAGAGCCTTCCAGCAAATGCAGGAAGCAAGGCAGGCCTGGGCCACTCTGATGCCTATGCCCACACCCTGGGCCACAGTGAAAAACCCTTCCCTGCCTTCGATATTCACCCAGAAGAAAGGTTTCTCCCAGAAGAGCTTCCTGGTGTTAGGAGCATTGATGTGGCATCAGAGGCCTGCTGGCTACACTTATCACTGGGTGCCCCTGGCAAGCCACGCAATCTCAGGGAACCTCAGTTTCCCCATTTGTAAGACAGGCTGACAGTCGGTCTCAGCTCTGACCACTCCTCGGGCTGCAGTGGATGGAGCTCCGGCTGCAGAGAAGAAGCACCTTGTGAAGGGATCTCCAGATAGAAGGCATGTGGCTGCTCCTCCCTCCAATCTCCTTCCTGGTGGCGTTTTAGCAGAAGCAGCTCCTCTCTGCCCAGGCTCTCAGAGCTGGCCAGAACACACTCACCCGGGAGACAGACAAGTAGTTTTCTGGAGGAAATCATCAGATGAAAAACAAAAAACAGGGAGCAGATGGAACATTTGGCTTTTGGTGACTACTTACTGTGGTAGGAAAAAATCTTCAGCATAAACAAGAGCGTAAGAGATACGGTGCTGAGAACCGGAGGTGTAACAGTGGAGCACATTCACGGCTCGGGCTCTGCTGGCTGCGGGCACCGCCTCCGGGCCTGCCAGGTAGAGATGATCACCTCCACGATCACCTCCATGTTAGAGATGCGGAAACTGAGTTCGAAGAGGTCAGGTGACATGCCCAGGAGCAGACATCTGACCAGACCCAGAACCAGAACTCTAAGCTGGGGAGGGGCTGGCTGGTTCTTAATGCACCCTTGCCCAGGGAGGGTCAGAGAACTCGACCAGGCAGTGGAGGTGAGAGAATCGCACAGTTAATAGTAACTCTATAACAGGTACAGCTTCACTTCACTCGCCTGCGAGGCCCTGAAGCAGCCGCCCTTCCCTGTGCTGCTGCATGTGGCACAGAGCTGGGCACCAAGGGCTCAAGGAAGAGAGAAAACAGGCTGTTCCAGAGGGTCTTAGACAGTCTGCAAGGAGACAGAGCAATCGCCACGTTTGGAGACGCTGGTAACAGCCACCAGAGCAGGGCTGGGCCAGCGGCCGGCCGTGTCTAGCTTTGTGGCTCCGGGGAGAGAGAGGCCCAGGCAACTCAATGGAGGCTACATGGGAGGGGCAGTAACAAAGGCCATCACGTACTTCGCCGCCCCAGGACCAGGTAAACATGCTGGTGCTCCTCCTAGTTCCATCACGTTGGTTTTATGAGAGCTGGTTCAACGGGGGTGGGCGGCCTGCTCCAGGTGTGGGGTCAACATGACAGTGGCCCATCCTTGGGCAAAGCTCCCCCACAAGGCTTCCGGTTTCTCCACGCTAATGGACAGAGAGGGACGGTCACCTCTGAGCACTCCCTAAGCCCCCAGAAACAGTCCAGAACCTTGGCCGGGTTCAATGACTTACTTGCCTTTTGCCACCTGAAAGCAGAGGTTTGCTGCTGTGATGTCATTAACCTACAGCTTTGCCTTTCTAATGGCACTGAGCCCCCTTTCCTGTCTAGAACCACGTGGGGATTCCCAATTCAGTCCATGGTCCCATCAGGCATCCTCAACCCCTCTGCACCCAAGATTTTCAGCTGTAATATAATCACAGTATCCATGCCGTAGGGTTGTTGTAAAGATTACGTGAGATCTAGATAAATATAGATGCATATCCTATCTAATAAAAGAGTAATATGCAAATTGACTGTCACTCCAAGACACAAGATGGCTGCCCCCATGTGGTCAAAGATGGCTGGCCCCATGAGGACACAAGATGGCCTGCAGGGGAGGGCAGTTGTGGGCAGTTAGGGATGACCAGGCCAGCAGAGGAGGGCAGTTGGGGGTGACCAGGCTGGCAGAGGAGGGCAGTTGGGGGGGACCCAGGCCTGCAGGAGAGGGCCGTTGGGGGGGACCAGGCCTGCAGGGGAGGGCAGCTGGGGGCGATCAGGCAAGCAGGGAGGGCAGTTAGGGGAGACCAGGTCTGCAGGGGAGGGCAGTTGGGGGAGACCAGGTAAGCAGGGGAGGGCAGCTGTGCGGGGACCAGGGTGCAGGGGAGGGCAGTTGGGAGGAACTAGGCCTGCAGGGGAGGGCAGTTGGCGGTGACCAGGCCTGCAGGGGAGGGCAGTTGGGGGCAACCAGACTGGCAGGAGAGGGCAGTTAGGGGTGACCAGGATGGCAGTGGTGGGCAGTTAGGGGCAATCGGGCTGGCTGGGGAGTAGTTAGGTGTCGATCAGGTTGGCAGGGGAGTGATTAGGGGGTGATCAGGCTGGCAGGCAGAAGCAGTTAGGGGCAATCAGGCAGAGGCAGGTGAGCGGTTGGGAGCCAGCAGTCCTGGATTGTGAGAGGAATATCTGACTGCCCATTTAGGCCCAATCCCAGCAGGATCAGGCCTAAACAGGCAGTTGGACATCCCTTAAGGGGTCCCAGATTGGAGAGGGTGCAGGCTGGGCTGAGGGAGCCCCCTCCCCCCTGCACGAATTTTGTGCACTGGGCCTCTAGTGTATGTTTATTTCAGATAGCACTGTGTGTGATATTATATGTACTGTTAGCTTTTCCTCTTTTCAGTACAGAAAATTCTGTCCCGTTCTCTGATTTCCTTCCCCGTCCCATCATCAGAACAAGATGACGGGAGTCCGTGGAAACCTGGAACTTCTAATTCCGAAATCTTAACCTGAAACCGCAGCAGGGGGAAGTGTTTTCCTCTGGATTGAACGAAAGTGCAAGAAGAGTTATGACTGCAAGTTGCCGGAGTTTAATTCTTACGTATAATTATATATTTATTATATATAAATGCTTTTGTTACTTTTATTTTGCCCTAGAGGGAAATAAAAGACTTAATTCTCTTTCCATTCTTTTCCTGATTGGAGTTTTTGCTCGCTGACTTCCCTGCCTGTTTATCTCTCATAAAACATATCTCAGGTGATGAAGCCCTGGAGCAGGAGGAACCACCTGAGGACGCGCGGGGCTTCTGCGGAAAGCAGCTCGCCGTTGCTAAGAGGGCCGCAGAGTGTTTGTTTAACATCCTTATTCCTGCCTTGTCGAGTCCAATGGCGTGTTATTTCCACTGGGTGGGAGCCAGCGCCGAGTTCCTCCCTGTTGTGTCCAACCTTGAACGTTTCTCTGCGATTATGTTTCATCCAGGGATTAGCAAAATGCAGAGGGGAAAAAACCTGAGAAGGTGTCTGGCACGGGGCTCGGTGCTGCGTTAGCAGATTTCGCACAATCCGCGGGCATTCTCGGCTAATTGGCGAGCAGCATCGCACAGAAGGGCTCAGAGCTCAGCTGCCTCTGAGTTCCTGTACATGGTTTATTTATGGAGTGTCAAGCTTTTTGTGTGTTTTTGTTTGTTTGTTTTTTATAACCCCCAAGGAAATTCCAAATAAACAAGCAGTTCTCACTCCCTGGCGGGGCCTGGCTGTGTCCGCACCATGACTGAGCTACCAGAAAATCTGGGAGCAGCAAGTGAGAAGCTAAGCATTTTTCGCTTCAGGCTTGCCAAGCGTTGTCATTCCCGAGCAAGTCTTGAAGATGCATTTTTGCTTTTATAAGGGGACACCCCTTACTTAGCTATTAAAAGCAGAAGACGTGGCCATTCCCAAAGGTACTCCTGAAAAATAAAGTTCTGCTCCCCCGACAATCTGCTTTTTGCAAAAAAAAAAAAAAAAAAGTGCACAGGGGGGCTTTCTGAGTCAGCCTCAGTCTGCACGTGGTCACCCCAAGTCTTTAGGGCGGAGCTGGGCAGGCTGGTGGTGCCTGTGTGAGGGGCAGGGCGGCGTCCAGGGCAGCCCCGGGAGCCCGGCCACCCGCTCTCCACTCCCGACCTGGCCGCCCTCTGCGCCGCTGCTGGTCCTGAGCACAGAGCCCTCAGCGCAGGGCCGGCAGAGCAGCCGTGTGCCGGGGCAGGAAGGAGCCGGCTGGCTGGAGAGCGGCAGCCAGTCCTCTCTGGGCCCAGGAGCCCTGTGAACAGCCTCTGTCCAAACGCTCAGGGCCCTAACCTTTTACAATCCTTCTGTGGGGCCGGGGGAAGCAACACTTTAGCAGGTACGGAGCTGCCACCAAGTTGCTACAGAACCAGGAGCTCCAGGTCAAGTTTCTTAA
This sequence comes from Plecotus auritus, assembly GCF_963455305.1. Taxonomy (NCBI): domain Eukaryota; kingdom Metazoa; phylum Chordata; class Mammalia; order Chiroptera; family Vespertilionidae; genus Plecotus; species Plecotus auritus. The sequence goes on along the minus strand of NC_137775.1, from coordinate 89,343,418 downwards.
TAAAACTCGGGGGCCGGTGGTTGCTTTTAAAGAGTTTGCAGCGCAGTCGAGGAGCGTGTGAGGTCACCAGCCGGTCCCATAAAACCTGGATGAGGGCTATAAGTCCTGGGAAAAAAACAACAACCCCGAGATAGGAAGTCATCAGGAGAGGGAGGAACACGGATTCAGGGTGCAAGCGGCAGGTCCGAGGTTGAAGTGGGACGGTGGAAACAGACACAGGTCCTAAGGTAGGGCCAGCTGGGAGACCGGATTTAACACGAAATAAGGAGGTTAGAGTGAGCCCGGTCCATGAAATCACTTATCCTGGAGGGAAGTGTCTGAGGACGTGCAGAATACAACCTCTCGCTGGGATTATTTGCCTGAGGGGGTTCCAACGTTGTCCCAAGGAGACACAGGGGCCAAAGCACAGGGGTCAGGCTCCGTGGGGATCCGTGTGCCCCACCCGTGCCCTATCCCATGGCCACAGATTGATTACTCTCTTCTTTGGAGGAAACTATTTTGAAATGCATGCCATTAGGCCGAAGGGGACCCTCTGAGGGGAGGGTCAGAAATGACTGACCTCGTGGCGGAGGCCCTGGCTGTAGTTCTGGGCAGCACTCACCCGATCTCGGCCAGCGACCCAGCCTCGCAGAGCCTCTGGTGTCCTCAGCCAGCAGGTTATGTAACGGAACGCAAGATCAAGAGCTTTGAAATTATAAAGACATGTTGTCGCTTAGATTTAGAGTGAATAAAATAAAAGCTATTTACAGAACCTGGGTAGGCTGATGCCAAATAGCCACACGTGGTCACTCTTCCCTGTCCACAGCCTTCAAAGTGACACTTTGCAGTTCCTCTCATAAAGAGTTGAGCCCGGGCTGGTGTGCTCAGTGGTTAGAGTGTTGGCCTGCACACTCAAGGGTCTCAATTTGATTCCTGATCAAGGACACGTACTTGGGTTGCAGGTTTGATCACCGGGATCCAGTTGGGATTTGTAGGGGAGGCAACCAATTGATGTGTCTCTCTCACATCCATCTCTCTCTCGCGCTCTCTCTCTCTCTCTCTAAAAGTCAATAGAAAAAATAACCTCGAGTGAGGATTAACAACAGAAAAAGGAGAGGCGGAGCCATGTTCTCACCCCTTGAATCTGGGCAGGCCTTCTGGTTTGTTTTGGGCAATGGAATGTGGCAGAAATGCCACTGTCATCAGGTCTGAGGCCAAGGTTCAGGAGACCTGGTGTGCTTCCTCTCGCCCCTGGAACCCGGCCACCTCTCTAGGACCAACCTCGGACAGAGGGTGAGAACAGCCCCGTTGTTTCCGCCACGGCCATTCTAAGCCAGATGCAGGCACCTGACTGCCAAGTGTCCAGCCAGAGATAGCGGACTGCCAACCCACCCGCAGCTGACCACAGACGCATTGGTAAGCTGGCTGGGATGAGAACACCTTTGAACTCAGTAGTGATAACAAGTGCTTTTCGGTTTAATCTACTGATTTTGGAGTGTTTCTGTGGCGAGAGCTAACTGATACAGAGCTTGTGGGGAACTTTGCCACAAATAAATCAGTCAGAACTAATCGTCAGGTTGAGGTCAACATCTCAGACGATGGCAGTGGCGTTGGCGGTTGATCATGGAGGGGACCAGTCTGGAGGCCAGCACCCCACTCCCACCGCCGCCCCCTTCCCCCTCTGCCCCCTCTGAGTCACATTCTTGGGCAGGAGGATGGGATGGCACATCGAATGATACACTAGTGTTGTCAGGTCTCAGGGGTTGGTGACATTGCAAGAATCATGGCATGTTAGTATGAGAGGCAGTCTCTGAAAGCGAAACCAGTGTTTGTTGAGGGTGTATAAAAGCATGATTATAACAAGTGAATTCTTTCGGTAGAATCGGTTGAACTAATATGCAGTGTTGTAAATATAATAGTTCCAAGTCAGAATCATCATTGATTTATAGATTTACCAAATCACATCCTTCTTGCAAAGACAAAGAAGCTCCCGGGAGTGGGTTCGATCGCCATCATATTCTGCAGAGCAGCCCTGCTGTGGGCATCGGGGACCTCAGCGGGGGCTGCACGGGAAGAAGGTTCCCACAAGCACATGCTGGAGTCCACACAACTACAGAGAGTGCAGGCTGTCCCGTGGAAGATGGGCACTAGTCCTTGTCACCGTCTGAGGGGTGTGGTAAACGGGGCTCCGGGCAGGGGCACCTGCACGCATCTGGCCTGCTGAGGGGAGCCAGCGGGGTCTTCGCAGAGGCAACGGTCAGGAGCTGGCTCCAGGGGCCTCCTCCACCAGCGGGAGCTGGATCTCCTCAGGGAGAAGGGGTAGGACACAAGGGTGTCCTGGAGGAAGTGGGAGGCAGGTTTGAGAGGATGGGTCCCTATATCATCGCAGTGGACTGGAAAGGCCCCCGGGAAGCCAGGGCAGTCATGCAGAGGCCTTTGGTGCTGCTGAGAACGGCTGCCACGCAGGCTCGGTTGGGACTGGGGCAGGGCCGAGCATGGCTGTAGGTTGATGACTCTGAGTTCCTTCGGAAGCCTGTGGTGATCATGGATGGCCAGTGAAGAGGACTTGAGCCATCATGTCACTCTGTGTCATCCATGGCAGCGAGGCCTTTCCCAAAAGACTTGTAGAAGGAAGCAAGGACCAGGGGTCAATGCCCACAAATTGGAATCCTCTCCTCAAAGATGTAGAGCATCGGGCTGGGCAAGAATGCGTGTAGAGGGGGAAGCAGGCTCCTGGGCAGAGTATATACCACCTGTGGGCAGGCAGGGGCCCGTGCCTCCGCTTCTGGGCCCTCCTGGGAAGTGCAAACTGGCTCTCATTAGGTCCCAGGCTTCCTCGGCTCCAAAGTTCAGTGAGCCTGTGATTTTATGACAGATTCAGAGAGAACCGCCAGGCCACTGCTCACGTTCATTTCCCCCAGAACGGAACCAAACTGGCCCCTGATTTAAACGGAACACAGTTCTCTCTGTAGACACTGGTCCTGCAGGCTTTGGGCTGAACCCAGTCATTCCTCCCGTAGCGATGGCTGGTCCTGGAGCGCTGAGGGACTCCAGACTCGCTGTCCAGGGTGAAATAACTTATCGGGGGCACTCTTTCCATAGCAGCAACGACACCATTTACACTCACGGCAGACTCAGCCAACTCTGCCCCGTCGGCGTGCAACGTCCTGACCCTCCAGGGCCGGGCCCAGGTTCCTGTGACCATTCACAGTGACACCGTAAAACCCCAAAAATGCGTCCTCTCAGGGCAGAAGAATTACAAAAAAAGTGCCTCCTCTAGGTGGAGAAGTGAGAATCAGTGCTCCCTCTGAGTGACCTTGCTCTAGGCCCACATGTGTCCCCGAGCAGGACACCAGGCTTGGCCAGGAAGCCCCCGCTGGTGAAGGCCCCATGCGGGCTCCCTGGCTGGCTTCTGTGCAAGGCACTAGGACTGAACAGCCTGACGCCTCGTTCCAGCGGGGCCTGTGTCCACTGAGGACAGGACACGTAGGATTCAGATTGGGCGGTGAGGAGGCCGCAGAGACAGTGTGGGTGAGGACATGTGGACAGGCCTCCTTCAGGCTTCCTTTCCCCTGTCCTCAGAGTTTGAACTTCTTGTCCCTTGCCATTCAGTGACCCAGGGCACTTGGGTGAGCGGGAGAAAACCCATGTCTTTCTCCAACAGCCGGAACAGGTGGTTCTTCTCTGGAAAACAAATGTGGGTGACAAACAGAAAAAGGCAGCGGGGGATCAGGTCCCATAAAAGCACAGACGAAGAGTGTGCCCTTCCGTGACACAGGCTCGCGGAGATGGCAGACCCAGCGCGTGAGACATGCCCTGCGGGGGGACACACGTGGCCCTCAGAGCTGTAGGGAAGGCGCAGGCCTGCACAGACTGCCAAGGTGCGTCCCACTTCTCTTCTGGGGTCTCTCTGGAGCCTGCTGGCAAATGAGCGATTCTACTGTTTCTTGCTTCTCAGCACCACTGACATCACCCCTTAATAAGTCAGGGAATCACAACCACATTTCAAGGAATCATTCAGTTTGCTCATTAAGATTCTATAGGAATTTCCCCCCCACAGCAACAGCCTTGCCAAAACAATGTTAAAAAGAGGCCTGGCAATACTTTTCACATTTGTAGGCAGTCATGAACGTTTAACAGGGTGTATGTCCAACAGATGCGCACAATTTCGGAATCAGGCACTGAATTTTACACAGTAACTCAGAGGATGTGTATTGGCCAAAAGAATTCGTTAAGAAATGAAGCAACACACACACCTTGGGCATGGGTTACCCAGGGGAAGCGAAACGTGTTTGCCACTTCATCTTCTTGTAGTAAAGTGTTCAATGCAGAGAATATCAGGAGTAAAATACGTGTGTGAAATTAAATTCAAACGTGGTTAAATGTGGACATTTTTCTTCAGTCAGCTCCTACGGTAAATTCCCCCAATCCAAGGGCCTGAATTCTAAGCATGGAATTATTTGTGACACGGCGGCGCCCTGAGCTTGTCTGGGCTGCAGTGGTTGGAAAGGGGCCCGTCTGGGTGCAGCTGGGACGCGGTCAGGGTCAGAAGTCTCCTTGCTGAGCAAATGGACGGAGTCCGACAGCCTGGAATTTTTCAGCCAGGTAAGATAAGGCCCACGGAGAATGAGACGCTACCTAAAAAGAGGTAATGAAGTAAAGCTTAATTATAATGATTAAAAAACCGAAGTACCACACATTAGTAACTTTATTTGGGGAGTGTCCAGGATAGCGAGTTCCAAATAAACCACTGGCTGCCAGCGTCAGGGCTGCGTGCACTGGCCTAATTGGCCTGTAAAGAATCCTTCCAGACTGGGCCCTCAACGTCCTGGAAGCCGAGAAAATGGGCCTCTGTGCATTTGGAGGCTGGAGACATGGATATTTCCCGAGCCCCCAGCTCCACTCTTTGTTAGTAGTTGGAACTGACCAACGGATGATAAAGAATGGATGGCTCTTAACTGTAACCATAACTTTCTAATTTAGCCTTGGCTGGAACTTTTTAATCGCCAGAGGTACATCTACAAACGGAATTTTTCTTGCTTTTTGGACAATCACGTAGATGGAGATTAACCCTCTTCTTCCCCCAGGCCCTAAACATTATTTGGACCGAAATGTTTAAGTCAGGGGTTTCGTGTAGACACAGCTTAAATGAGTCATTAAGAATTTTATTGGTTAGAGTAGGCATATTTTTTCCTAGTAGACATAATGACATAACAGTAATAAAAATGTAATATTCAAGTAATTGCTGTAATGTAATTATAGCGTGGTCATAAAGTGAGATTAGAGGTCTGGGATGGCTGTTTTGTGGGTGTGTGTTTTAACGTCTGAATGCAGTCTCCGAGGGGCCTGTCCCGTCTCCCGGGGCTGCTGGTGCAGTCAGTTCAGCACATACCCAGGTGGCCGGGAGCCCAGCTGAGCCAGCACTATCTGGGCGTCCTGTTTACCCAGTCTGCCCTCGCTGGACACTGGCATCCTGCCTGCCTCGGATACCTAACCATCGCAGTAACTGAGCACAGTGTTTCTGGTCTTCTACAGACAGCGAAAGGGGGACAAAGAAGGCCAGGTCCTCGCGGGGGGAGGGCCCAGATGGGGCCCAGGTGCCAGCCAGCCGGGAGCAGTGGCATCTGCCCACAGGGCGCTGGGAGCTCTGCTCTCGGGACTGTGCTGGGCTGCCCGCTCTGGCTTTCCGAGGGGAGGACCATTTCCAGATTGAGTCTGAACAAAAATAGCTGGATTAGGCATTTCCCCCAAGTCTATTTTATCAAAGGACTTGTCATCGCTGGAGATATTCTTTGAACTGTTATACATTTCTGTTTTTTTTTTTAATCTAAACACAACATTTAAGCAAAAGAAGTGCTTAAACATTTGCCAACCAAAACAATAACAATATGTTGATTAACAATATTTACAATGAATAATTAAAAGAGGATTAGGTTTGTGTCTGTGGTTTGTGGGGATATGATGTGAGACTATGTAAATGTACACGCCTATCGGTCTTTCTCCTGTTGATGGTCTCTCAGTGCAGTGACTCCGTCTGTTTATTAGCTGTCATTCTGTGTCAAAGAAGAGCTACCACTTCCTCCTCTATTTATCTACTTACTTATACTGTAGGGACTCAGGGATACTTATTTTATTCTGTGGGTGATAACCCGTTATTGTCATTTACGCTCAAATTGTTGCAGATTTGGCCAGTTGGGAGTCTCTTCAAACTTCCATTTCTGACACGTACTCATGGCTCTTTGACCAATTTCTTACTTTCTGGTGAGTTAGGATGTTCCAGGCTCATTTTCCCAGGCTCTTTCCCTGACCTAGTCCTGGAATCAGCTGTTTCTCCAAGGAGCCTGAGTACCCGTGCAGAATGCTTACAAGCTAAGATCTGGGTTCCAGGTAAGAACATCCCTTTGTAAACGTGTAAAATTTACTTCCAGAGTGATTCATCAGTTTTGGAAGGATGTAGGGCAGGGGTGGGCAAACTTTTTGACTCGAGGGCCACAATGGGTTCTTAAACTGGACCGGAGGGCCGGAACAAAAGCATGGATGGAGTGTTTGTGTGAACTAATATAAATTCAAAGTAAAGGAGCGGAGGGGAGAGCAAGAGAACCCTCCGCTCTTTCGGCTCCGCGGGCCGGATAGAACAGCCGAACGGGCCGGATCCGGCCCGCGGGCTGTAGTTTGCCCACAGCTGATGTAGGGGGTCTTATAAAGAGCCGGGCATGCATCAGAAGTGAAGGATCCTGAAAGAGTTGGAAATTGAAGAGGAAATCAGCCCCCTTGCCTCCAATAATACACACCTGTCACGCGGTTTCTGCTAATTGCTAAGATCCTTAGGCTTTTTCTCCCTCTAAGTCTAATCAAATACTGTTCTCCAAACTCTGATAGCTCTTGACGTCTGCTGACCCATGACTCAGTCACACATCAACAAGGGAGAATATTCCACAAACTTAACCTCTTGCCAATATCTGTGGCCTTAAGTATCCATGGTCTGTGAGTGCAGGTGTGTAAACCACACACCTACAAAGCTCAGTCATAAACACAAGTGGCCACCTGCAGCATGTCTGTGCCACCTTAGCAGACTGTTTGTAGAGTCTCATTCTACACCTTGAGTCTGTGGTCTTGTTTTCCACAACGGTGACAGCTGAGCTCAGGCCTCAGGGAACTGGGAGAGCCACTGAGTCAGTGGTGGCAACAGTGGCCAGAGCAAGGCTGGTCGGACAGTGTTTCTTCTTTTCCTTAATGCCTTTGAGCGAGGTCAAGGGAAAGCAAAGCTTGGGATTTGACGGATTCAGGAAAGTTGTTGGCTTTCACTTGGCATCTGCATTCCTACTGCTTGAGGAATGCTATTTCCCCCGCTAAACTTCTATCTCATTAATCTTGTGTTAAGAGTGTTCTAACCCTATTAGTGGGGTAGGCTGCTTCTGTTCCAATTAGCATATGTTTCCATAAGTGTTGAGTTGGGGAAGGGGGCGGAAGAGGCAGAATTTCTAAACTTTGACCTGGAGGGACTTGTACGAAGGTGTGTCTGACATGAGGGTAATACAACTGAAAAGGCTCTGGTAAATGGCAAGTTGTGGTTGGCTCTGATGATTTATGCTAAGCAGAATAAACTCTGATGGAAACATAAAATATTTCCAAGCTTACATTTTAGTCACTCAATACACAGAAAATGCATTTTTCTTCCTTAAAAATAATTATTTAGAGCACTGAAACTCTGGAGAAGAAATCAGGTTATTTACTATCTTTGTAGTCATCCATGTTACACACTTCAAGTTTAAGAGTTGACAATGTTTTGATATTCTCCAATGAAAGGTACTGTGTGATGCCCCATTTAAACCCTATTACTTTCCACTGACAATTTGAAGGGAGAAGGTCAGGACAAGGATTCGATAGCCAAATTGTTTCATTGTTTAGATGTCGTCAGGCTGGTTGCCTAACCAGAAAATGCAGACTTAAACCAAGGAAGCTTATTTTGCGAGCAGTTCTGCCACCATGTACAATATGTATTACCAGGAGGTAAACAGGAAGTGCTGAGTTGGCTTGGTTTACTCCTACAGGCACAGAGAGAAATAAAATCAGTGTTTACCAAATGGAAAAGCACAAAGTTGGTACAGGGAGAAATGCTATTTTCATGCTTCTAAAAAGGTATTACAAATAACAAAGTTTAAAACCTGTAATTAAAAACTATTTTAAAAATGCTTTGATTAGGTTTCCTTCAAAAATAGACATTCTTGGTTGAAATAAATTTCTTAAAGGTCTGACTTCCACTTAGGCTTGTTTCCCTAATCCATACCCTATAAACGTCCCTCTTAAATAAGACTTCAAGAGTAAAAAGTGTGCCTTCGAGTCATTTAGCAGAATTTCAATGCTCCCACTTAATGGGTGGAGAATCCAAGGCCCCAATGTTAAAGCAACTTATCAAATGCCACATAGCCAGTTGGGGCAGAATTTATGATCCAAGTTACTCATGAAGCAAAAGTCATAGATGAACTGAGTTTCTTAGTGCCAGGCCTAAGGAAACAAACCTTGTGGTGAAGGGGTTAAATGCGTTGTTGGTGTAGTGTTGACCAGAAGCCAAAATCTTGGTCCTATGGGTCCAAAGCTAGTGGACTCTTCCACCTTCAGAAAGGATAAGACCCTTTCCTCTTTTGATGTCAATGGCTTCAACTGAAAAGTGAGGCGATTTGCAGTCCTAATATTGTGAATCTGAGAAAAGAAAGGACTGAAAATGGTGATACGATCTAGGGAAGTAAAGAATAAACGAATAGAAATGAGGATAGATTATTTTGGGCAAGGGTAATTCATAATATTTAAACCTAGCAGGGTTGTCTGAGGTCAATTAAACTTTAATAACCCAGATTTCAGACCAACATCAACACTCAAACCAGGAATAGCCCAAGAGAAGAATGGGCAAAGGACAAGATTAGGCCATTCAAAAAAGAACATCTATGCATGGCCAATAAACACATGGAAATTGTTCAATCTCAACGGCATCCAAAAATGCAAATAAATTTTGCTTTAAACTGGAAAAAATAAAAAAGGGTAATGTTATCCAGTGTTGGGGAAGGCACAGAGGAAATGACTTTCAAACACTGCTGATGAGAATGCAAACTGGTAAAATCCAAACACAGGGCCTTTTGGGTATGTGTCAAATTTTTTAAATGAAGACTAACTTCGATTTAGCAATTCTGATTCTAGGAACTTACAGTAAAGGAAAATAAACAGATTTCCACAACCAGTTTCGTGGATTAAAAATGGGCACAAATTCTTTGCTGTCCTCCTCCCAGGAAGTAGAGTCTTTGTCCCTCCCCTTTTAAGCTGCACTGGCCTGGTGGCTCGCTTTGACTGCACGCTATAGCAAAAATGACTTGGTGGGACTTCTGAGCCAGGCCTTACGATGACTGGCAATTTCTGTTTCATTTCTCTTGGAAGCCAGGTGGCTTTTAATCCCAACTACTCTGAAATCACCATGCTGGAAGGAAACCAAAGCTTGTCTCAAGCAAAAGGAAAGAGGTGGAGGTCCGAGGCTCCAAAATGATGAGCAAAACCTTTTTGACCCTTCCGGGCAGCTCAGATGCTGGCTGAATGCCTACCAGGTGATGCCTAAATCTGACCCCAGAATCACAAGAAATAACAAATCACTGCTTTAAGCCACTTAGTTTTGGGATTGTTTGTTATACAGCAAAAGCCAATTGAAACAAATAGGCAGGCTCACCCCATCAGGCCAGGAACCACACTGGCCGAGCTGCTTACTGAGGGCACAGGGAGTAGGACTGGCGAGCTGAGGAAGGACGTCATAAACACCAGCCATGGCCAGTTCCAGAGATGATGATAGAGTGGCTATGGGTATTTCTTCCTTACTTGAATATACAACACATTTATTTAGGTATTAAACTGTTGTATCGTAAATTAGCAAATGAGATACAAGACTCCTTAATGAGCCAATTAATTAGGAGTCATTTACTGCTCGAGACCCAGAGGAAGGTGTCTCTTCCAAATCTCTGAGCACACATACAGGAAGTCTCCCATATTTATACTTTTAGAGCCTCTTTGTTTGCAGATATTACAAAGAGCTCTGTGTGAGTGAGTTATTGTTACAGACAGTTGTAACCTTGCATACATGAGTTTGTGCTTGGCATAAGAATATGGGGATTGTTATCAGTATTAATCTATTTTAGTCTGTTACATTAGATGGCTAGATTGCAAGGTCAGACAGTTAAGTTTATCTTTTTCTATTATTTGAACTAAAAATAAAGTCATTTTACAGAATAACAGACTGTCTTAAAGTGACAGAGTTTATAATGACAGAGTTTACAGGACTAGGGACTAACAATAGCAGAGAGTTGCAAACAGCAGTTTTTTATACAAGATGGAGGTTACTATGCCTCAAAACAATTCTTTTTCTTTATTTCCCCCCTCTCCCATTCCCCTATTATCTGCCATCTAAGGTATTGATAGTGGTCATCTCAGTAGTTAAGTTATAGGATATCAAAGGGGGAGTACAATCCAGAGAAGAAAACAAATACCACACCAAAATGGACAATATCATATTTTATAACCTTTACAAAATAACCTTTTATTTTAGACTAGTTTTACATTTATAGAAAATTGGAAGATAATACAAAATTTGAAGATAATCACCGTGTACCCCCACACCCGGTTTCTCCTACGTTAATAACGTACATTAGTATGGTACATTGGTCATAATCAATGAACCAATTTTGATACATTATCATTCACTAAAGTTCATACTGCATTCATATTTCCTTAGTTTCTACCTATTGTCCTTCTTCTGTTCCAGAATCACATCGAGGATCCACATCACTTTCATGTTACGTCTCCTCAGCTCCTCTTGGCTGTGGCAGTTCCTCGGAGTTCCCCTGTTCTTTATCGCCTGCACAGCTTGGAGGAGTATTGCTCAGCTATTTGGTAGAATGTCTCTCCATTGCCACTTGTTTGATGCTTTTCTCATGATTAGACTGAGGTAATGGTTTTGTAAGGAAGACCACAAAGACATTCATGTCCTCTTTGGAGGACAGGGTCAGCGTGCATCATGTTAGGTAGGAGCATTTTTCTATTATCTTTCTTTGGAGGCGTCCTAAATACAGTTACAAAGGGTAGACTGTGGTTCTTGGTACTGTGTTACCTTGGTGAAACTGAAAACACTTTTCCACGATCCCCTGACCTCTATGGTTGGGCAAAAGAAAAATCTGTGGAAGATTTGGGAGATGGGAGTGAAGCAGTAACTCATTCACTGGGGTTGGGTGTAGCTGCAGACATGGAAGTGCTGGTAGTTCCAGCTTGTCCTCACTTTCCTCTACTCTACATCTTTTTCCTGGCTGGAGACCCTGCTTACCCACAGTGGCTCCCACTCATGGCCAGCCACGTGGTAGACCCCAGGGTGGTAGGTACACGGAAGGATGGCTTCCTATGCAGCCTCTTTTGCCTGGTGGCTGTGCTTTGCTTCTCAAATTGATGGGTTAGTGATGTTTTTCTGATTCTTCAGCTTTCTTCGTAGGCCTTCACTTTCCCAGCTCCTCCCATAACTAGGTAAGATCTGTAATAAAATCTTTATCCCACAAAGGACAGTGGTTCTGACTCTGTGACTGAACTCTTGACGGGCACAGCAAACTATGAGAGGCTCATCTTTGACCTGAGAACAACTATAAAAGCTGGACAGCATACAGAACAATTGTGTAATAGTTTTCTATACTGCGGCAACAAATTACCACAAATTTAGCAGCTTACATAAAACGGACAGGTAGGTCAGAAGTCTGGTATGGGTCTCTTGGACTAAAACCAAGTCTTCTTTTCTGGAGGTTGTAGGAGAGAACTGGTTTCCTGCTCATTCAGATTGTCAGGAGTGTTCAGTTCCTTGTGGCTGTAGGACTGAGGTCCCATTTTCTTGCTGGCTCTAAACTAATAGCCATTTCAGAGGCCACCACATTCCTTGGTTCATGGGCCCTTACTTCATCTTCAAAGCTGGCAATGTCAGGTCCTCATGTCACATCTCTCTTACCCACTGTTCTGCCTCCCTTTTCTGCTTTGAAGAGCTCATGTGATTAGAATGGGCCTGGGTGAATAATGTAGGGTCATCTCCCTATTTTAAAGTCACTTGATTAGCAACCTAATTCCATCTGCAACTTTAATTCCTGTTTGTCATGTGATGTAAAACATCCACAGATGCTAGGGATTTGGGTGTGGACATTTTGGCGGGGCACATTGAATAGGAGGCATCAGTAAAAAGCCAAGGTAGTCAGGATTTGAGAGACCAAGGTACTGGAGAAAAGGAATGTTCATTTTTTCCTCCTTCAGGGAATTTGCCAATAAAATGTGAGAAGAAGAGAAGCCAAGCAGAAAGAGGGGTCTAGAGCTTGCAGCAGCCTCGCTGGGCTGGGGAGGCAGGGGTGGGAGCTTGGGGCCGCCAGGGCAGCTGAGGGGCTGAAATCTTGAAGAGGAGCAAACTGCAGGGAAGTCAGCTTATAATTCTACATGCAATTTCCCCTTGAGTATATGTCAGCTCCAGGGCTGCACATGTGTGTGAGAGCAGCATCTGGGAGGTTAAAGAGGTGAGAAGACATCTCATCAATCTCAAGGGGATAGGGGAGTCAGAGGCCAGATTTTAAGGATCACCAAGATTAAAGGGGGTTGGTGAACCCCACAGGCTGTCAGCTCAAACCCTAGGGATACTTTCCAGGAATAAGGGCAAAACAGAAATATATCCACCTTTATCCGACTGTGGCCCCATCTGTCTGTCAGAGAATTAAATCCTCTTTGGAGGACATCACCATCCACTGCTTCTATATTTTTCCATGTACAATGTCTGGCCTTCAATAAAAACTCCTAAGTATAGCAAGCTACAGATCCAAGTGGCTGAAAACCAAGAATGTTTTCCCTATAAAATCAGGATTTCTGTTCTCACCACTCCTATTAAACAGTGTGACAGTGAACTCTCACTTAACCTCATCTGTAAGTTCTGTGACTTTGAGCAAACCAAGGTATACCAAAACCAACTTTACCACAGGCTAAGTGATACAAACAAGATCTAAGTTCCTATAGCATCTCATGTACTGGGGCAAGAAGAAATGAAAAGTATAGTCCTGGCTGGGAGGCTCAGTTGGTTGGAGTGTTGTCCTGTACACCAAAAGGATGCGGGTTTGATTTTCGAGCAGGGCACACATAGGTTGTAGATGTGATTCATAGTCGGGGCACATACAGGAGGCAACTGATCGATGTTTCTCTCTCTGTCTCTGAAATCAATAAAAACATATCCCTAGGTGAAGATTAAAAGAATAAAAAGCAAATAGATTAGAAAGAACACTGTCTGCATTTGAAAAACATGACCATTTGTGTAGAAAGTCTCAAAGAATATATAGAACAAAACAATAACAAAACAAAAAAATAAGCATGAGATTGTCAAGATTGCAGGACAAAAGTTTCTTATACAAAAATAGATTTTTCCCCCTTATGTTAGCAATGAACTGGGAATGGAAAATAATTTTAAATCTTTCTTATAGTATCAAACATAAAATATCCATGGATAAATATAACAAAATATGTATTAGATTTATATTCTGAAAATGATAAAACATTAATGAGGGAGATTAGAAAAGACCTAAGTAAAGAACTAAGCCATGCTCCTTGATTAGAAGGCTTACTACTGCTAAATTTTTCCCAAATTGAGCTATTGATTCAAAACAATTCCAATCAAAATCCCAGAAAGTGTTCTGCAGAAATATGGAGAAGCAAAAAATCTAGAATAAAAACTAATTTTGCAAAAGAAAAGCTGAAGTATTCATAGACTGATTTCATGATTTAGTAATCAAGACAGTGAGGTACTGGCACAAGAATAAACATTTAGGCCAATGGAACAAAATAGAATCCAAAATAGACCCGCACATACACAGTCAATTATTGGTTTCAGACAAAGGTGTCAATTTAATGAAGAGAGGAGATAATCTTCTCAACAAATGGTGTTGGGACAATCAGAAAACCATACACAGAAAAGCAACCTCAACCCTTACTTTGCACCATATATAAAAAATAAACTCAGAATAAATCAAAGACTTAAAAGTAAAAGTTAAAATTTAAAATAATAAGAATAAAACATCGGAGAAAACCTTTGTGGCTTGGGTTAGATCAATATTTTTTAGCTAAGACACAAAAAGCATGAGCCATAAAAGAATAAAAATTGATAAATTGGACTTCTTCAAAATTAAAAACTTCAACTCTCCCAAAGACACTTTAAGAAAAGTCAAACCTCAGACTTAGAGAAAATATGTTAAAAACACATTTCTGTCTCTAGAATATATGAAGAACTCTTATGTTGTAATAAGAAGACAAACAACCAATCCTAATATATATAAAGAGCTAGGTGGTGTCACAACCGAACGGGTGACACGTCACCATGAAGTGCATGGAGCACCTCTTGGACCCCCCTCTCCCCAGACCCCGAGCTGCTCACCATGAGAGGGGACTGGCAGCAGGGCGGGACTGGGGACTGTTGAGCGGCGGTGGCAGGCTGCTTCGCGGGGTGGTCGTGAGCTTAGTGGAGCAGTCACCCAGGCGGCAGCGGGTTTTGTGAAACAGTCGCGGGGCAGGGAGTTTCATGGAGCAGTTGCGGGGTCGGGGGAGCCTTGCGGAGCAGTGGTGGTGTAGGGGGAGTTTCGCAGAGCGTCCAGCGGTGAGCTTCGCGGGGCGGCAGCAAGCTTCGCGGAGCAGTGGAGGGGCCGCGAGCATTGCAGAGCATCCTGGGGTGGGGAGCTAAACGTAGTGTCGCAGGGCGGCAGAGGCCATGCGATGGAGGCCAGGCTAGGCCTAGGGACACTAACCGTGCACGATTTTGTGCATGCTGGGCCTCTAGTTTTTAAATAAATGGACAAAAGATTCAAACAAACACTTCAACTAAGAAACAATATAGATGGAAAATGAACACATGAAAAATGCTTACTATCATTAGTCATCAGAGGAAAGCAAAGTAAAACCACTGCAAGATCCACTATCCACCTATGGGGATTGCTAAAATTAAAACTAAACCATCAAACCAACCAACCAAACAAACAAAAAAAAATAGATTATACCAAATGCTGGCAAAAATATGGAGCAACTAGAAATCTCACATTTCTGGTGGAATACCAAATGGTATAGCAATTTTTGCAATTAAATATTCACTTACCACATAACCAAGTAATTCCACTCCTAGGTATTTACCCAATACTAATGCACACTTAAGTCCACACAAAGCTCTGTCCATCCATGTTCATTGCAGCTTTCTTCTTCTTTTTTTTTTTATTGGGGCTTTATTCTTAACTAGAAGCCCGGTGCACAAAATTCGTGCATGGGGATGGGGGGTCCCTCAGCCCAGCCTGCACCCTCTCGCAATCTGGGATCCCTTGGGGAATGTCCCACTGCCGGTTTAGGCCTGATCCCTCAGGGATCCCTGCAGGATCGGGCCTAAACTGGCAGTCGGACATCCCTCTCTCAATCCAGGACCACTGGATCCTAACTGCTTACCTACCTGCCTGATCGCCCCTAACCACTCGCCTACTTGAGTGATCATCCCTAACTGCCTCTGCCTGGCTACCTGATGGCCCCTAACCACTCACCTGCCTGCCTGATCTCCCCTAACTGCTCGCCTGCCTGCCCGATCTCCCCTAACCCCTCTGCCTGCCTGATCACCCCTAACTGCTCCCCTGCCTGCCTGATCGCCCCTAACCACCTTTGCCTGTCTGCCTGATCGCCCCTAGCCACCTTTGCTTGCCTGCCTGGTCGCCCCTAACCACTCACCTGCATGCCTGATTGCCTCTAACCATTCTGCCTGCCTGCCTGATTGCCCCTAACCATTCGCCTGCCTGCCTGATCACCCCTAACTGCCCCAGCCTTGGCCTCTGCTGTGGCGGCTTCATCCGGAAGGATGTCTGGAATGACATCCAGAAGGTCATTTGGCTGTCTGGTCTAATTAGCATATTATGTTTTTATTATTATAGATAGTCATGTAATGGAAAGGTCCACTCAATACTGAATGAGTAAACACATTGTGGTGCATTCATACAGGGAACACTCAGCAATGGGAGGGAATAAACTACTGATTCACACAGCACTGCCGAATCTCAGAAGCATTCTGCTAAGTGAGAGAAGTCAGACAACAAAAAATCCTTGAAATCCAAATTCATGTAGAATGATTTCTTTTTATATGCTATTTTGGAAAAGGTAAAATTAGAGAGACAGAAATCAGATCAGTGGTTGCCTGGAGTTAGTGATGCCATGGTAGGGGGAGGGGGTCAATGACAAAGAAACAGGAAACAACTTTTTGGTGTTCATGTACCTTCACTGTGGTGGTAGTTACACAAATGTGTTTATTTGTCTGAAGCCACTGAATTGTACTGTACGTAAACTGATATCTAAAAAAAGAAATATATTCTATGTGTCCTATCTAAAAAACAGTATGCCCTGGCTGGGTAGCTCAGTTAGCTGGAGCATCATCTTGATACACCAAGGTTTTGGGTTCAATCCCCAATCAGGGCACATACAAGAATCAACCAATGAATGCATAAATAACTGGAACAAAAGATAGATGTTTCTCTCTCTCTCAAATTAATAATATTATCTAATAAAAGAGTAATATGCAAATTGACCGTCACTCCAAGACACAAGATGGCTGCCCCCATGTGGTCAAAGATGGCTGCTCCCATGTGAACACAAGATGGTCTCCACAAGATGGCCAGCAGGGGAGGGCAGTTGTGGGCAATCAGGCTAGCAGGGGAGGGCAGTTAGGGGTGACCGAGCTGGCAGAGGAGGGCAGTTGGGAGGGACCAGGCCAGCAGGGGAGGGAAATTAGGGGTGACCAGGCCTGCAGGGGAGGGCAGTTGTGGGGGGGGGGGGACCAGGCCTGCAAGAGAAGGCAATTGGGGGGACCAGGCCTGCAGGGGAGGGCAGTTGGGGGCGATCAGGCCTGCAGGGGAGGGCAGTTAGGGGTGACCGGGCCGACATAGGAGGGCAGTTGGGAGGGACCAGGCCAGCAGGGGAGGGAAATTAGGGGTGACCAGGCCTGCAGGGAAGGGGAGCTGGGGGGGGGGACCCAGGCCTGCAGTGGAGGGCAGTTGGGGAGGACCAGGCCTGCAGTGGAGGGGACCAGGCCTGCAGGGGAGGGCAGTTAGGGGTGACTGGGCCAGCAGAGGAGGGCAGTTGGGGGCAACCAGACTGGCAAGGGAGGGCATTTAGGG
This sequence comes from Plecotus auritus, assembly GCF_963455305.1. Taxonomy (NCBI): domain Eukaryota; kingdom Metazoa; phylum Chordata; class Mammalia; order Chiroptera; family Vespertilionidae; genus Plecotus; species Plecotus auritus. The sequence goes on along the minus strand of NC_137775.1, from coordinate 89,326,223 downwards.
GTTACCAGGCCAGCAGGGGAGGGCACTTGGGGGCGACCAGGCCTGCAGGGGAGGGCAGTTAGGGGCAATCAGGCCAGCAGCAGAGCAGTTAGGCATCTATCAGGCTGGCAGGGGAGTGGTTAGGGGGTGATCGGGCTGGCAGGCAGAAGCGATTAGGGGCAATCAGGCAGGCAGGCAAGTGAGCGGTTGGGAGCCAGCAATCCTGGATTGTGAGAGGGATGTCCGACTGCCAGGATTGGGCCTAAACGGGCAGTCGGACATCCCTCAAGGAGTCCCAGATTGGAGAGGGTGCAGGCTGGGCTGAGGGACACTCCCCCAACCCCCGGTGCATGAATTTCGTGCACTGGGCCTCTAGTTAAAAAATAAAAATACTATTGTAATATATGAAGTCATAAATAAATGCACTAAAAATATTAACCTGGAGTTGTAGTAAAATGTAAATTTGAATAAGTAGTGAAATAAATATATCAAAAATTCACCATATCATTAAAGAAAACCTCACTGAATCATAACTCTCTCTTGCTTGTGGTGGCCAAATTTCTTACTCTGTTGAAGATGCATTGTGATTTAGGAAGTACTGAATGTAAAGCCGTCTAAACAGAGTGGTGTTGAGGAACACAGTTGAAGTTCAGAGGAATTAGGAAGGTCACGGGGAAGCTCACATTGAGGCTGGAGGAAAACAACAGCAGCCAGGACAGAAGTGAGAAGAAATGGAAGTCCAGCAACATGGGTCCAGTGTTGTGAAAAATTGTAGATTTAAGGACTGATCAACCCATGATTCACTCAGTAAAATACTGACCGAGTGCACTATGTGTCAGACCCTGTTCCAAGTGCTGGAGATGGGGCAGTGGGCAAAATAGGCCGCATCCTTAATCTTAGACAGGCTACATTCTAGGAGGAGGAGACAATAAACAAAATAAATAAGTATAGGAAATGGTACGTGTTCAAGTGAACAGCAACAACAAAAAGCAGGGAAGGGAAATATGTGTGCTAGCACAGAGGCTGGGGTTTCAGTATTTAAAAGGGAGGCTAGTGAAGAAGCCTTCAGTGAGTGACAGTGTGAAAAGACGTGAAGAAGATGAGAGATCCATGAGGGTAGACATTTAAAGGGGGGTGCTTGTGAACATGCAGTAATCATGGGGTGCTCGGCTAATATCATCTACTTTGTTGAGACCCACTTAGTTCCCATAATAATCCTATAAAAAGATACCACTTAATGTGATAACTGGTTATGAGAGCTTATAAACATGATTTATAGAATACATATAATCGTGATTTCAACTGAACAAGAAACATTTGAAATCCAGCTGGAAGAAAACCACACACCTCAATTTATTCTTAACGCCGACTAATCCTCCTCTCTCTAACCTGCCCCTCTTTCAATTTTCATTATGCCTGACTCTGGAAAAGCTGAATGGCACAGTTTCATGTTAATACATTGTTGAGTATTATTAGTTGGGAAAGGGGTTTAGAAAAAACAGAGAGGAAATAACCTATCCATATGAAAACAATAATCACATAATATTTATTGTCTGGGATTGAAATGTTTCAAATACGCAAAGCAATAAAATGCCAGGAAACGCAAAACTTCCTACTGTTAAAAAGATCATAAATTTTTCCAAAAATAAGACATCTGAAATAAGTTCAGGTGACAGGTTATGCCAAAGGAAAAACACCCTGAATGCTGAGTTAAACGGCCCCAAGCCTTCAGGAGGCACAGCCCCTCGCTGCTGAAGAGCTGAGGCAACTGGCTGTTACTGTCAAGCACAGAAAGCAGTGGGGCCTGTGCCCTGAGCCCAATAATCACTTTCAACAGAAACACACTCACTAACCCATGCATTCGATAACTTGCATTTTTTTCTACCTTGTGAAGTAAAAAAATATGTAATGTTAAAAAGCTACCTGGATTCTATGACCACTTTTAAATGAATTTATATTTTATAAATCACAATGGTGCATATATGTATTTACTTAATGTATATTATACATCATATATATTGTATATGTATATTTGAAACAGAGTGGTGCCCATGTGGGCAAAACATGTGTAGTTAACCTACACATAATTTAATCTAAGTAGCCTCATGAGCCCCTTGAAGACTTCTGATGTTCCCCACAGGCCCTTGACTCATTGTTTGGGAATTTATAGACTCCATAGTGATTGCTTGGCTTTCATAGGTGCTAACATATTTTTTTAAATGAAAACAATGAATGAATGAATGAATGAATGAATGGAGATACAGAAAACAGACATTTTTATCGCAAGCTATTCTTGGGTGATAAACTGTTGCTTCCAGTTCACAAAAATCTCATTATTTTCAGTCTGAACAGATCATCATATTTACTTTAAGGTTGGTGGAAATGTTATTTCCATTACCTTTAAGGAAATTTTATCCTAAAATGGTTCATTGTCTTTTCAGGAAAAAATGGGAGAGCTAGCAGGTTTTCAAAGACTGTGCTATATACAAAAGTAGCGAGTGAGTCTAGGATTCTTTTTTACGTTTGTGTAGATTACGTTTGAATGGGACAGGACGGTTTCTTAAGTCTTGAGCAGGATAAGTGAGATTGAGCTCCTCTCTTCTTGAGACCATTAACCCCTTCAAACAGCCTGAAGTCGCAATGCCCACTCAGAAAGGCCACAGTGGACCTGAGCATGGGGTGCTCTGAGTTGGTTTCCCGGAGACACTGTATTTATTTTTAAGAAAAAGGTTGTGATCATCTACAGTTCAGGAGATTTGCAGCCAAATAAGTGAAACAAGCATCGATAAGAGATTACACAGAGATTTAACAACAACGAAAAGGATTCTGTGCTTCTGCTTAAATGAGTTTTTCTGTTAACCAACTAACAAATGTTTATTGAATACCTAGTGTGTGCATGTGGTGATTACAAAGATGTATACATTCAAGACTTGCCCTCAGGAAACTCTTAATCTGGGGCAGGCTGCAAAGCCCAGGGAGAGAGGATTAGGGACACTCATAGGAAGGATGGAGACCAACAGGGTTGTAGCAAGCAGCAGGTCTAGGCACTGAGGTGGGCAGGTTTATTGATGGGAAGGAGGTCACCGTGGAAACTTAGGAAAGAGGAAGCGGGTTGATTTTTCATCCTGTTCACAGAAACTCACACTACACATGACAGGGGAAAGGCGCCCAGTGATTTCGCACGTCCCCACAAAGGCCGCCTGGGTAAGAAGATTCCATGGCTGTCTGTGATCACCCTAGGAAGTGGTGAGCCAGCCAGTCTTGGGAGGAGTTTCTCACCTGCCTCCTGGTTTGGGCGGGGGGGGGGGGGGGGGGGGAGGGGGGGGAGGGGGAGGGGGGAGGGGGGGCGGGCGGGCATGGCACAGTCCGTCGCCATCTCCTTTTGGGTATGGATGCAAACTAAAAACTGCTTGGCTGCCCTTCAGGGCGGGAGCCTCTCTGACTCACGACTCCGTCATCGGCCCCTCGGGCTGGGCTGGTATCTTCCCGTGGCCTAGGAACATGGGAGGCTGACGCCGTGCGGATCTCGCTTATGCTGCTGTGCAGGGTGGAAGTGCCGCTGCCGCGTAGGGTCTGCTTGCCGGATGGGCACATACAGGTCAGGGAGGAGTGACGGGACTGGCCACTGCATTGCTAGGTGGACTCACCTCTCCCAAGGAAAGTGGCTGGAAGAAGTCAATCAAGGCCACTCAGAACAGACAGCTGCAGGCCCGCAGGCCCCGTGGCCGGTGCGCTGCTAGGGGATCTCAACAGGCGGACATCAGAAAACGACTTGTGCTGAGGCAGCACAGACCTAGGGCTTGAAGGGAAAAGGCTGCCAACCCCTGATGAGAGGAACAAGGATCACTGCTAACTCAAGCTGTGCTCAGCCGCCTTCTTCTTGACCTCTGCTCACCGCACCCCTCCAGCTCACGGGCCTCCTGGGCCCGGAGAAACGATGACCTAAGTAATGAGCAAACACCGGCCAGGGGCTGTGGCTAGAGCTCCAAGGAATGCCTGGGGACTCTATGTGCCACGGCAGACACATGTACACAAGGTGGGGACTTTTATAACACCAGGTACATACCTGCATGAAGGAATACAATAGCAGCCTAAGTAACGAGAACTTTCTGGAAGATCTCTCATCTTCGCAAGGGGAGGCTTGGTACACATGGACCTTTGAGGACATTTCGTTCATAATCTGTATAATGATGCTTAGTATGTGCATTCATCATATTTATTTATCTTACGGCTTAAGACATTATAGAGGACTTGGCATCATTCTATGTTATTCTATTCTATTATACATTATATGATATTCTATTATATACACACTACTTGGCCTTAAAGAAGGAAAGTTAAAATGGAATTCTCTTAAATCAGGTTTTTTGGTGCTGAGAAGTGCTTCCAGGTTCTGGAGCAATCCTCTCTGACAAGCCCCTAGAACTCTTTATTTGCGAAACTCTATGCTGTGTCTCAGTGGTTCTGAGCGCGAGCCTTGGGGTCAGCGTGCTGGGCATGGACGCCAACTCCACCACGGGTGCCTCCGCATAAGGCACCGAGCCTTCTGTTCCTCAGTTTTCCCCCTGCTGCCCAAAGGTGACAGGGAGAGCAATGTGTGTTTCTTGTGGTGGGGTTGTATTTAGTAAGACAACCCACACAAAGTGTTTAGTACACAGGGTGGCATACGGTGTGCCATAATTGTGTCAAACTTATTTTTAAAATACTGATACAATATATCATCATTTTTAATAGCAAGTACAGTGTTACTTGGTATAAGTAAAATTATGTAAGCAATCATCTTGATTATTCATTCTTCCTATATTTTTTTTCTATTTTTATTTTCCTTTGGAAAAAAATGAGAACAGTGGATATTGTTGGGTGGTGATGAGCAGAAAAGAGAACATGAATATAACGCTCCATACAGAATCACCAAGGTTTTCAACAATGAAATACTGTATGTGGGCTTCTCGTGACTTTGTAAGAATTAATTGTTTTAAAATCTGCTTCAGTTGTCAAAATTCCCATGACTTATGACAGCTTAAATATTTGCTATTTTGTTCCAAAACACAAATGCCAGTCTCTTTCTTTCTCTTTTTAAGTGCTATGATATCACTGTCCTATTCACAACCCGAGAGACTTGCTTGAAGAGATATGACTTTTTAATATCCGAGTTTTTAAAGGCATCTGGCCCTTATTTAGCCGTCACATTTCCCTCCGGCTCCTGCAGGCACGGTTCTGTTGCTGAAGCTCGGCTGGCTGCCCTCTGCAGAGCCCCTGCTTGATGAACACAGCTCCCCTCAAACCGCCGGACCCCACCCCTGCCACTGCACAATCAGAGCACACAGTTTCCCTGTGGCTTTCAAATAAATAGATAAAAATAAGAAAATAAATTGCTGGACACTCAGCTTTATGTGGGGGCCACTGCCATGACATGTTCAGTTTGATGCCTGATATTATTTGCAGAAGTGTTTATGTACTATGAAATGTTCAGCCAGAGCATACAGGAAACTGTAAAATATTTTATGAGATGTGTACATGGTTGATGGTAAAATTTTAAACGCAACCTGGGACGGTTCTATCTAAATTCCAGGAGGACAGATGAGGGAATAGTTTCTCTATAGTGATTCAGTTTTACACAAGGGGTTACATTAACTGGGAAGAAATATCTGATATGGGAACTATATAAATTCTTTTTCATGAAATTAAACTTTATAATTTCTAGACAAGTAAACATATTTTCTTTCAGAACAAGAATCACCAATTATGTTTATTTGTCTTCTACATGGTAAAAGCATTAAATTGTTTATTATTTTACAGAAACAAAGGACAGACAGTAATAAATGAAGAATTTTCCCCACATACAGAAAGTATGTACATAATTTAAAAAATATTTGTACTTTTGTTTTTTAAAATAAAAATTCTTAGTTCTAAAATGGGAACATTATTCTTTATTGATGTGAGAGAGAAGGAGAAAGATCAATTTGGTGTTCCACTTAGTGATGCACTTATTGGTTGATTCTTGTATGTGCCCTGACTGGGGATGGAACCCACAACCCTGGCATATAGGAGGACGCTCTAACCAACTGAGCTACCTGGCCAGAGCTAGAACATTATTTTTGGATCTCAACTATTGCAATGTGCGAAGACAGGAAGGTTAAAGACATAGCTTTAAAATGACAAGTTCACAAAGTCGAATTTTCAAATTCAGGTGAAAGGAGAAATATTTCTATTTCCTTTACTCTCAAATCTATGAGGCAATGTCAATTTCCCACTAGAGAGGCAATTTACTGATTTGCTGATTTTATTTTCAAATTTGGTCTCCAAAACACAAGCCTACAAAAATAGGAACTATTTTGTGTATTCACATTTGATTTAGAGAGCATGATTTTTGTGTTATTTTGTTTCATAGCATGTACCTCATAAAGTCATTGTGAAGATAGAAGAAATGCTAGAGGTCTGCTTCCTGACACAAAGTAGTTGCTCAAAGTAGATTAATTCCCCTCTCCCTTGCTTGCGGACTTTTTTTTTAAAAAAATTGTTGTGTAATTGACAGATTATTTAATTAACATCAGTCCCTTTGAAGAAAATTTTAATGTAACACGTCTAAGGTACACATGCCATAGAAGCGACGTGTCTTGGTAATGTCGTAGAAAGCCCTGCATGGAGCACGCCGCTGGCCTGGGGGCTGGGGCCAGGCCCTGGCTCTGGTCTCCCTGCCTCTGCTGAGCCCTCTGGGGACACTGGTTTCCCTCCCTGGGCCAGTGCTTTAATGTGTGAAACAAATGGTTGTTTTCAGTGATCTTTAAGACCATCTTCTGCTCCGATATTTTATGAATCTACATAACATTTTAATCTTTAGAGAGAAATTTATTGAAGTCACATTTTCTAAAATGTTCCTTCTTTTTTTCTATATTCACTGCTTAAGGAAATTTTATTTCACTTCTAATTTAGTGTTGTGGAAAGAGTCAGAGAAACAACCTATGGGTAGAAAAGTAAAAAAAAAGAATTAAAAATATTAATATTGAGCAATTATGGGGACATGTAGGCTGGTTCAGGAAAGACATAAATGACCTTGTTTGATTCTAAATTCAGCTCACTGGCTTATGATGGAAAGTGAAAGGTTATTATATGGACTTACTGGGCAAAACCAGATTTTATAAATAATTACCTGTCAGACTGTTCAAGATAGACAAACATACGCCAGACCAACAAAAACACAGACCTGTCATATTTCTGAGAGAAATGTACGTTGAGTCTTCCTTCTCTGGGAGTATAAGGAGATCAGGTAGAATAAAATGAAGGGGAAAACCCTAAACCCTATATTTTCTGCCTTGTGCATACTTTAAAATGTATAATGTGGGAAGAGAAGGAATTTTGATGTGAAAAAATAGCCCCTGAAAATTTTATACATCAATAAGCCAGGCGGATCGAAACCAAATACAATAAATGCTGTCGTTTTAAAAGTTAGGATGTTTACTGCAAGCTTATAATTTTCTATGATTAGAGACGCCAAGAAAAATAAGAATGATGATAAAAAGAAAAGTTTAATCATACATTTTAACAATACAGATAGAACATCAAAACCCTTTGGAAATTTCTGATATTATATATCTGCACTTTCTGTCTTTGACATAAAGATTTTTTCCAGAAGGACTAACATAGAACAGGTAAGTGATAGTTAACAAATGGTAATAATGTGGCCCAATCATATTAACTGGGCTGCACAATGACTTTGGTCACCAGACGAAACCTTTCATGTTTCTCATTTCTGTTTCTATTAATTCTTTACAAAGGCTGTCTCAGTGTGAGTAAAAGCCATGATAAAAGCAAAATTACACAAAACTCCTACGAATTTAAAGGAATAACTTCCTGTGTTCTTTTGCAATTCAAGTCTAATCAGGAACTGTACAATTACGTCTGCTCTATTTTGACTTGTTCCCGAGGGTGCCAGTTCCTTGCTTACTGGAGAAAACATAGATGCCAGAGGGTAGCTCAGCTGCTACCGGCAGTTCCTGTCCACATGTGCAGCCTCAGGGTGGTGGTGCTGGGAGAAAGCACATCCTCGCTCCTCTCCTGAAGGGGAGGGTGGGTGTGAGAGCGGTCGGCTGGGATGACAGGGACAGGGAAGGAGAGAGCTAAAGATGGGGAGAGGGTCTGGATGCGGGAAAACACACACCAGGCAGATATGCAGAGAGCTGGGAAGAAGGCATGAACATGACATACACTGTAAGTGGGAGCAGGGAGGCGAGGGCGGGAATAGAGCTCACCAGGTCCACTGGAACTTTGATTCCTGTGAGTTTATAAAATAGACATCTGTCTCTAAAGTCCATGTGGATGTAGTCAACGAAGTTGGAAAGTAAAGTGCAAAGGGAAAGCTGACTGTCCTTTTAATTTTGTTTCCTTTGTCCCAAACTTGGATTACTAAATGCATCAACTAAAACATAGACTAAACACTAAAAAAAAAAAAAAAAAAAAGACACTGCTTTTAAGATATGTGAGCTGAGGGCAGTAAATCCATTCCAAATTAAAATTTTAAAATTATGTGATCCGCATTCTTGTCCACCTACACACTCTCCCAAACATCCTGCCATTAATTAGCCAACGGCCCATCTAGTAAACAAGACTAGGCGTTGAAGGGGCTGGGGAAGAGCTGGAGTCAGCCCCTCAGTAGTCACAACAAACCAGCCCACTCCTGAGGGTACAGAGAAGGTCAACGTGTGCTTTACTTTGTCCACGCTGGGGAAGAGAAATCACCTTCGCAGAGCATCGCCTTTCCTGTGGTCCCAGTCCCAGCCACGTCAGCAGGCCAGAAAAGCCATCCCGTTCCTGCGGTAGGCACTCTGTCGAGAAGAAGAAATCTGCAATGAATTATCACAAGTCGACCAGGAAAGGAGGCGTGATGCAAGGAGAGCTTCGTCCTGTGCTGTGGCCGGCTGGCCGCACCCTAACAGGGTCTTAATCTGAACAGTTCTGGTGGCAAAGCTCTAGCAGCTGCTTTGTCTATTAAAAAGTCAATGTGGTTTAACAAGTGGCTGGTGATCCTATTTTGGGGGAGTGGGAGATAGGCAAAATAAGACATCCCGTTTTGTTAATTGCCTGGACTTGGTTAGGTTAAAGACATGTTGTGTTGGATCTGTTTGTCCTTTGTAAACATGTGTTCCCTATTGGACATGCTCAAGAATCATTTCTAACTAAGTATCTTAATAGTCTATAAATTACTGGCTCATTATAGCCTTCCAAGGCCTAATTTATAGTCTCCGTGCAAAGCTCTGGGAACAGGCACTAAAGAGGCCGTTCCTCCCCCTGAAAATGGTCTCTAAGGAGTTCTGTACATTACAGATGTTATAGAGAGCTCGAATCTCACATAACTTCATATACTTGCATGCACATGCAGTGTAACTGTGGATATTCATGATTGGATAAACAGTCCCATGAAAGAAACTGGGCAAGTGGATGCTAATTACAATGTATTTCTTCAAACAAAGTAAAACGCATGACTTTTCATCCCAAGAGCTGTCTCTGCCCCTGGAGCTGGAGGAGCTGGGCTACCCAGGCCTCTGTGACTCGCCATGAGCCTCGCAGCGAGACCCGCATGGAGCAGAACTGAAACCCACAGCGCAGGAGTAAAATGAGCCCTTTCACCACCACAGCGCTCAATACTTAAACTATGAAGTCACATTCAGACAATTCATAACCCTCAATTAGATGCCATTTTTCTATAACGTTTTCAGAAAAATGGAAACAATTACAAAATCTGTATCAGGAATTTTCCCCTCTAAGCTAATAACTCGGGCTATTCTGGAATCTGCACACTTTCAGTCTAATAAATTTACCGTCAACAGCATATTGTCAGAAATGCAGAATAAGCTTTTATAATTAAGCTAATGCCATGGATGTACTGTACAGTTTAATTCTAAAAAAAGTGACTGAAATACATTTTTAATTACATTGCAAAAAAGGTAAGTGAACCCTAAGCTTTTAAAGACTTCTACCAACATGAGGTGAAACAAAACTTTTTTTTTCACCAATAACTTTCTGTTAATCATAAAACCAGTTCACTTCACATGCATCCCTTCCAAACAGCCGGCTTGTACGGGATTTCCTGTGGTTGTCAGGTTTGGAGCGGGGCTGAAATTCCATCAGCCGGCGATGCTGCCACGCAGCTCACTCCAAGCAGCGGCGCGAGGATGAGAAAACGGGCACATTCCTCGTCCACTCCTCAGGGCTCTCCCGGGAGTTCGTTCCTGACATCAGGCTTTTTGTGCCAGAGGACACCTCTGGACTGGAGCAAACATCCTAACAAGAACTAGAAAGTTCCACGTCCACCCCTGAGAGCCTGCACTGAGAGCAGTGTTAACTGCATTCCTCAGAGAGCCACAAATAACTCGCAGCAATGGATAGAGTGTCTTCCCGCAACCACAGGCGGGAGCCTCAGGCCTCCGCACAGCCTACCACCAAGGCTGCCTGAGAGGCTTCCGCCCCAGTAATACTTTGTTTCTGGACCTTGATATTTTAAATTTTACAACCACAGTGACAACCTTTAACATAACATAATATTTAAACACAGGGACGGTTTACGTGGAGATAAATGGACCTGGAGTCAAGCCGGATTTCTCTTCCAGGTAAATGGCTGCGTGAGCCCTGCTTGAGAAAGAAGTTTGTTTGGCTCAGGAGAAGAGTCTTGGCTGAATATACCTAAGAGTTTACCGAGTTTAATCTTTCCAGGGTGGGCAGTATGAAGTGGTTCTCCCTAGGACTGAAAAGGTCACTTTTAGAAAATCAATTCACCTTTGCAAAGAGTGAAAAGATCGCAGGCTTATTTAGTAACAGATGCCCAGTAGCCAAGCTGACCCAGATTTCTGGACGAAGGTCTTCCTATTCTAATTCTAAAATAGAGGAGGAACAAACATGCATGTGTAATTAGCGAAGAGCAATTTCAGCAAACCAATCCCCCAGGGTCCCTCACCCTGAGTCACTGCTGCTCCTTTTGATGTACAAAGGATGTGTGCTGTCTGTGTAGGGTGATTATGGGAAAGTTGAAAACTTGGCATCTTTTCCAGAGTAAGCAACTTTAAAGGAAGATGGATGAAGACAACTCATCTTTGTGTCAACTGTGAATTTCTCTTTATTTGTGTTGCAAATGTTGAAACTAAATTTAAACATCGCTTGGTGTGAGGGCCTTCCAGAGGCCACATTCTCACGAAACACTTTGTATCCCACTTACTCTCTACTGTCAGATCCTATGACTGATTCCCAGTTCTGTATCTTCACAGACACTCTGCAGACCCTGACCGGAAACAGCCAGGATCACACCTCACTACTGAAAAGAATAAATCAATCAATAACCAAATGAGGCTTCCCCAATAAACCAGCTTCTTCCGTATGCCACTTAAGATTTATTGTTGATTTAATAAAGGTCTGTACTCGACTACTAGTTGCTCCTATGTGAATTTGTTGAATAGCTCAGACATTTTAGCACGTTACCAGTAAAGCAGCAAAGATAATAGGTTGTTTTTAAAGGACCAATTGAAGTTACTATGTCCTTTTTTAAAAAAATTGAGGATCAAGTGATCTCCCAACTTTTACATTCATTTATTCACTCAGCCCCAAATTATGACCTGTTACCAGAACCTCAATATACTTGGATAAGCAGACACAGATTTTATCTACTGCATGGGCATGGGTGGGGAAATTAACTCATGACTGTGCACTTTTAAAGTATGACTTTTTTTTTGCTTATTTGAATATGGATAAGCTAGAGAAAACATTTAAATCTCAAATTGGTTTACTTCTGCTTTGTTTGTGGGTCACCATAAATTGCACATTTTAAAGAATATACATTACTATGACAAAGTAAAAGATTAACATTTATCTTAAGCAAAAGCATTTTACAAAACATATCCTGTTGTTCCAACTTGAATATACTTGTGTGTGTTATTTATGCCACAGTCTAAATCTGTCCTCCACCCAGTTCAGATGTACATTTTATTCTTACTACCACCTTTCCCGACGCTTTCCTACTTTCTCAAACTTGAAATAACACAAGAGTTTCATTGTAAGGACTGACATCAGCAAGGCAGGCTAGAGAGTCCCAAAGCTCATCTCCCACAAAAACAATAAACAAACAACTACCAACATGCAGAAACAGCTCTGGGAAAGTCTGAACTACAACAAAGAAGCAGAACCCTGGGGAGCTGAGGAACAAGCCTGGCCACTTAGAAGTGTGGGAAGCATTTTACCTGCATCACCCCACCCCCGGTTCAAGCAGCTCAGCGCGGAGGGACTCCCTCAGGTGCATGTTATCCCAGGGGAAAGAAGAGCAGGAGCACTTCAGAGAGTCTCATCACTGCCGTGGCCATTTGCAGTCTTGGCTACAACACTGAACCCTGCTGATTGGAGCTGCATGGGATCCCCACAGCTGTGTCTCCTCATGGGGGCTGGGCTGCTGCTGCTGTGAGACCTGCCCCAGGGCCCCACTCTCTGGGTTCCGGACACCACAGCACCTCACCCTCTAGGGACGGGAGCTGCTGCTGCTCTCTGTGCCCTGCCTCTTGGATTCCAAGTCACAGCTTTGATCCAGCACCACTGGGCGGTGCTCCTGCAGCTGCTGCTCTGTGGCCCACTCTGTGAGTCTGACATCATGGCACTCACTTGCCATCACTGGGCAGTACTGGTGCAGCTCTATGTCCCATTCCCTGGGTCCTGAGTCATGGCTTTGACCTGGCATCACTGAGGCTGAACTGCTGCAGCCCTGCCCCCTGCCCCCTGCCCCCTAGGGCCAGAGTCGGGACTTTGACCCACCATTCCAGGGCATCTGCTGCCGCACCCTAGCCACGGCTGGGGACCCCCACCCTCGGGCCCAAATACTGTGGTGAGTCTCAGAGACTCAGACCCGGGTTCCCCAGGAGACCTGCAATGTCTGCATCTAAGACACTAGCATTACCATTGCAGCAAGTGCACCTGTGCCCCAGGACCCAGGCACTGCGATAGTTCCACATGTACCTGACCCCAGCACCCCAGCTTTACTACTGCTCTGAGTGCCTGAGACCAAGTGGGATAGCCCTGTCTAGCACATTCTCCCACAGGCAAAAAGGGAGACCAGGAAGACCCCAGCAGCTCTGCCACTAAGGACCTTGAGTCCTAGGCACCACTGCCACTTGCAGGACCTCCACAGTCTTTTTTTTTTTTTTTTTTTTTTTTTAAATATATTTTATTGATTTTTTACAGAGAGGAAGGGAGAGGGATAGAGAGTTAGAAACATCGATGAGAGAAACATCGATCAGCTGCCTCCTGCACACCCCCCACTGGGGACATGCCCGCAACCAAGGTACATGCCCTTGACCGGAATCGAACCTGGGACCTTTCAGTCCGCAGGCCGATGCTCTACCACTGAGCCAAACCGGTTTCGGCAGGACCTCCACAGTCTTGGCCACCAAAGACCATACAGTCTTGACCAATGTTGACCTTGGTTGATGGAGGTATGGAAACTATGCCACTGTGCTCTCCCCAGAATCAGAGATGCTGCATCCACCCAGCCAAAGCCCTCACAGCCACCTTCAAAGAAAGGTCTTTCCTAACCAATGTTAGTCTTTAAAAATTACAGAAGAGCTGACTGCTCCCTCAAATGCACAGACATCAATGTAAAGCCACTAGAAACATGAAAAAGTAAGGACACATGATACTGTCAATAATATTCCATACCCAACTCCAAAGAAATAGAGATCTATGAGTCAACTGAAAAAGAATTAAAAATACTTATTTTAAGGTAGTGCAGTAAGATTCAAGAGACCACAGACAACCCAATGAGCTCAGGAACTCAATGCATGAACAAGATGAGAAGTTCAACAAAGAGAGAGAAATCATAATGCACCAAACAGAAATTCTGGGAGCTGAAGGATGCAATGAATAAAATGAAAAAAAAAAATGCAATAGAGAGCTTCAAAAAAGGCTTAATCAAGCAGAAGAATTAATCTGCAAACTTGAAGACAGATCTCTTAATATTATCCACTCAGAGGAGAAAAATAAATAAGAATGAAAAGGAGTGAAAAAAGCCTATGTGAATTATGGGACAACATTAAGTGAAACAATATTTGCATTATGGGAGTCCTAGAAGAGAGAGAAAGGGTCTGAAAAGTTAACCAAAGAGAGATTTTGAAAGAATTAAGAGTTTAGAAAGAGTCATCACATAGAAGCAAACCCAGACAACATTCTCAGCAGGTTTCTCAGAAGAAACATTACAGGCCAGGAGGGAGTGGGGTAATATATTCAAAGTGCTCAAAGACAAAAACCTGCCAATCTAGAATACTTTACCCGGAAAAGTAGTTCTTAGGTAGAGATATAGACAAAAATGGAGGGAATTTATCACCACTAGGCCACCTTAGAAGAAAGGCGAAAAGGAGTTCTTCAAGATGAAGCAAAAAGGATGCTAATTAGTAAAATGAAAACATATGAAAAAATAAAATCCATTGATAAAGGTAAATACATAGATAAATTCAAAATAATACTGCAATGGTGGTATGTAAATCACTTTGGACTCTAGCATATAGGTTGAAAGACAAAAGTGCTAAAAATAACTATAGCTAAAATATTTTGTTAGTGAAAATACAATATAAAGAGATGCAAATGGTGAGATTAACAACGTAAAGTGTGTGTAGGGGAGCAAATAGATCTCTTTAATGCAATTGAAGTTAAGTTGTTATCCACTTAAAATACACTTATAAGATGTATTATAAAAGCCTCATTGGAAACACAAATTAAAAACCTATAATAAGTACACAAATAATAAGAGAATAGAATCAAAGCATACCATTGTCAAAAATATATCACCAATTCTCAAAGAAAGATAGCAACAGCAGAAGAAAGGAATGAAGAGAGTATAAAACAATCAGAAAACATTTATAAAATGACAATAGTAAGTCCTTACATATATAACATAAGTGTTTTTAAATTTCCAATGAAAAGGCATTGAGTGCCTGGATGGATAAAAAGAAAAAAAGAGACCCAAGTATGTGCTGCCTATAAGAGACTCATTAAGCTTTAAAGACATTCACAGGCTGAAAGTGATGGGATGGGAAAATGCTAATGGAAAACGAAAGAGAATAGAGGTAGCTATAATTATGTCAGAAAATGTAGACTTTAAGTCAAAAGCTGTAGCAAGAGATAAAGAAAGCATAATCCTATATAATAAAGAGGTGGTATGCAAATTAACCCTCACACCCTCACAAGAAGGCTGCCTACAACCAGGCCAGCAGGGGGGTTAGTGAGGAACGGCCAAATGACTGAACAGCAGGCTGCATGGGGCGACCAGGCTGGTGGGGGGGGCCATGAGGGGCGAGCAGGCTCGGGGGGGGGGGGGCATTGGGGGCAACCAGGCCAGCAAGGGGGGCAGTTGGGGATGATTAGGCTGGCAGGGGGTGCAGTGAGAGGTGACTAGGCCGTCAGAGGGGGCAGATGGGGGTGACCAGGCTGGCAGGGGGGGCTGTAAGGGGGGGCAGTTAGGAGCAACCAGGCTGGCAGGGAGGGGGCAATTAGGGGCACCAGGCCGGCAGGGGGGGCAGTTAGGGGCGATAAGGCTGGCATGTAGAGGCAGTGAGGGGTGATCAGGCTGGTGCGGGGGTGGGGGAGGGCAGTTAGGGGTGACCAGGCAGGCAGGCAGGTGAGCGATTAGGAGCCAGCGGTCCAGGATTGTGAGAGGTTTGTCTGACTGCCTGTTTAGGCCCAATCCCTGGGATTGGGCCTAAACCGACAGTCGGACATCCCCCGAGGGGTCCCAGATTGGAGAGGGTGCAGGCTGGGCTGAGGAGAACCCCACCCTTCCCCCGCAACCCCGTGCATGAATTTATTTACCAGATTAATGGATTATTAACAAAAGGATATAACACAAGTACAACCAGATGAAAGAAATGCATAGGGCAAGGTATGTGAGGGCAGAGCTTCAATGCCCTCTCTGAGTGTGCCATTATCCTGACTCTCTATGTGCTCACCAACCCAGAAGCTCTCCAAACCACCTCCTTTTGGGTTTTTTAATGGAGGCTTCATTACATGGGCATGATTGACTAAATCACTGGCCACTGGTGACTGAACTCGATCTCCAGCCCCTCTCCCCTGGCAAGAGGAACAGGGGTGGTGCTGAAAGTTTCAACCTTCTAATCACATGGTTGGCTCCACTGGCAACTAGCTTCCATCCTTAAGTGCAGTCTAACAGTCACCTCATTAACATCACAGAGACCTTTATAATTCTCATCATAAGAAATTCCAGGGAGTTTAGGAGCTCTGTGATGAAAATAGGGACAAAGACCAAATACAGCGGTGGGCAAAAGTTGTGAGTTTATTCTTGTATTATTTATTATATTAATAGAATACAGGGGTGGGCTTACAGAATAAAAGATAAAAATCAATAATCATTTCAATAGATGCAGAAAAAGTATCTGACAAAAGTCAACATTCTTTTATGATAAAATTACTCTCAATGAATTAGGTATAGAAGGAATATACATCAAAATAATAAATGACATATAGGACAAGCCCACAGCTAACATCATACTAAATGGAGAAAAGTTACAAGTGTTTCCTCTGTGACCAGGAACAAGACGATGTCCACTCTTTTCACTTCTATTCAACATACTGGAGGTCCTAGCCACAGCAATTAGGCAAGAAAAAGAAATGCAAGGCATCCAAATCAGAAAGGAAGAATAAAATTATTTCTACTTGCAGATGACATGATCTTATACACAGAAAACCCTACAGACTCCACTAAAACAAACAAACAAACCTGTTAGAATAAGTGAATTGAGTAAAGTTGTAGGACACAAAACCAACACACAAAAATCAATTGTGTTTCTATACACCAACAACAAACTATCTGCAAAATAAATGAAGAAAGCTATCCCATAAGGCACCAAGAAATTAAGAAAGCAATCAAATACAATAAAATAATTAGGAAAATTTAACTAAGGATGTGAAAAACCTGTTCACTGGAAACTATAAGACATTGGTGAAATAATTTAAAGAAGACACAAGTAAACAGAAAGATATCCTATAGTGTTGAATTAGAAGAATTAATATTGTTAAGAATATCAATACTATTCAAAACAATCTACAGATTAAATTCAATCCTATAAAAATTCTAATGGCATTTTTCACAGGAATAGAAAATACAATCCTAAAATTTGTTTGGAACCACAAAAGACCCTGAATAGCCAAAGCAATCTTGAGAAAGAACAAAGCAGAATGCAACACACTTTCTGCTTTCAAACTATATTATAAGGTTGTAGTAATTAAAACAGTATGGTATTGGCATAAAAACAGGCATAAATCCATGGAATAGAATAGAGAGCCCAGAAATTAACCCACACATATAGTCAATTTTTGACAAAGGAGCCAAGAATATATTAGGATAATCTCTTCAATAAATGGTACTGGGAAAACTGGGTAGCCACATGGAAAAGAATGAAACGGGACCCCTATTTTACACCATATAAAGAATCAACTCAAAATGAATGAAGGACTTCAATGTAAGACCTGCAGCTGTAAAACTCCTATAAGTAAACATAGGGGATATGCTCCTTGATATTGGCCTTGATAATGGTTTCTTAGATTGACTTTTGCATAGCAAAGTCAATAATAAATTGAAAAGGCAACTACAGAATCAGAGAAAATCTTTGCAAACCATATATCTAATAAGGGGTTAATATCTAAAATACATAAAGAACAAATGATTCAATAGCAAAAATGCAAATAATAAAATTTTAAAATTGGCAACAAAAACTGGATAGACATTTTTCTGAAGAAGACATACAAATGGCCAAATAGGTACACGAAAAAGGTGTTCAACATCACTAATCATCAAGAAAATCCAAATCAAAATCACAATGAGATATCACCTAACACCTGTTAGGATGTCTATTATAAAAAAGACAAGAGATCACAAATGTGGAGAAAAGGGACTCCTTATATGCTGTTGCGGGGGGGGGGGGGTATGTAAATTGGTACAGTCATTATGGAAAACAGTATAGTAGTTGCTCAAAAATTAAAAATAGAACTACAATTGGATCCAGCAATCTGACTCCTGGGTATGTATCAGAAGGAAATGAAATACATATCTCAAAGAGATATCTGTACCATGTTCATTGCAACATTATTTACAATCACCAAGATATGGTAACAACCTAAATGTCTTTGGGTGAACCTGGAGGGCATTATGTTAAGTGAAATAAGCTAGACAGAGAAATACAAGAACTGTTTGGTATCACTTGTATGTGGATTATAAACAAAATAAAACTAAAATCAAAGCAAAACACACACACACACACACACACACACACACACACACACACACCCCAAAAACAAAAGAGTAGAATTGTGGTTGCCAGGGGCTATAGGGACAGAGAAATGGGGAGATGTAGATCCAAAGGTACAAACTTTTGGTTACAAGTTCTGAGGATCTAATGTACAGCCTGGTGAGTTAAAAATATAGTGTTGTATACTTGAAAGTTGCTGAGAGTACATCTTAAGTGTTCTAACACACACACACACAAAAAACAAAAAGTTAACGGTGAGATGATGGATGTGTTAATTATCTTGATCATGATAGTCATTCCCCAATGTAAATGTATATCAAATCATCACATTGCATACATTAAATACATACAATTATATTTGTCAATTGTTCCTTAAAATTGGAAATAAAATAATTTCATTGTAGCAGGTCCCAAATTCACTTATAAATATTTCCTTTCTCAAAGTCCTAAGACAGAAGATTTTGGTTCCATTGCCTGAAGTGCTATACATTTGTATGATATGATTTTAGAAAATCTGAGTTCTTACTCTATGTAAACCACTCTGCTTGGTGTCTAAGGACAAAAGCTAAGTAACACAGTCCCTGCAGTCAGTAAACTTCCAATTTAATGTCAACAGCTTACGACAAGTAAAATGCAATGAGAGGTCATTCGCAAGGATGGGAGGAGGGAGAAAACAAGGCAGCTCTTTTGTTTGCTTTTTAAAAAAATTATCTTTATTGTTGAAAGTATTATTACAGATGTCCCCCTTTTCCCCTATTGACCCCCTCCACCTGACCCTGCCCCCCCAGGCCTTCACTGCACTATTATCTGTGTCCATGGGTTATGCATATATGCATATAAATTCTTTAGTTAATCTCTTCCTGCCCCCCCCTTTAATCACAATATTTAATTTCAAATAACATTTAAAGGGCATGAAATTTGTAGATTTCTTAAGGCAACGAGAAAGGGGCAAAGATTAAAAAACACTACATGGTTTTATGGTTGATAAGTACTTTCATGTCCATATCTAATTTACCCTTACCACAACTAGTAAAAAGGGTCTTATTATTCTCTTTTTTAAAGTGACATACTCCAGTGAATGGTAGATTTAGTATTAAAAACCCAGGGCCTGTATTCTTTTCATTATACCACATTGTCTTACACTAACCGAAAGAAAAAAACCCTCTGAAATCTGGCATAATTCATTCCACCCGGATTACTGAAGACATACACAGTCTCCTAGTCCTGACAAACCCAGTTCTTGCTAACTCAACATCACTTAGAGGCGAAATGAAAATTTTACTTCAAATTTAAACTAAATCAGCCTGGTCCGATACTTTAAAGTGCGGAGGGGAACTTAAATCTAAGTCATCTTCAGTTTTGAGGCATCTCAATGAGTGCTTATTTTCCAGGCTAATTTTAAGAACAGTATATACTAAAAAGCACTGTGCAACCAAATCACCGAGGGAGCTTTGAAAAAGAACAGATCCTCTGGCTCTGCTGCCTCTGGACTGTTTCCAAAGCCCCCAGGTGACTGGCCGCAGTGAGGGCTGAGAATGGCGGCAGAGGGGACGAGGACACCATCAACAGGACCAAAGATGGTTTTGTCAGTAATGGGAACCATTTCAGAATCTGTCATGATTATACAGTAAGCAACATCTCTTAGTGGAAATCCTAATACTGGCATTTAATTTAATACAGAAGAAAGAGAAATTCGGGTTTTCAGACCATGCTTTTCTACCCAGACAGCAAGTGGGTTACCTGTGTCTCTCTCACATTTCTCACCTGCAGTCCATCTGTAGAGTAGTCATTGTTTTTTTTTTTTTCCTTCCTAGATGCTGGGATGCTACTCTTAGGGACATAATCCTTCAGACTGTCTCACCATATTTAATTCCATAATGAAAAAGGAATTTGGAAACTGAGCCTATTAACCCAAGCTGAACAAACCCTTTGCATATATCAAGGAATAGACTTTGGAATTGGAAAGTGTCTTTGTGAACGCCTCAAACCCAATTCCAAATTTAACAGAGAAAACGAACGCCCAGAGAGAGCCACCCATCCCTGGTCATGTCGGGGGAGAACCCGGGATTCCTGACTCAGTTTAGGGCTCTTTATGGATGGTTCTCATTCTGTCCAAAGCTATGTGTTTAGCGTCCCAGACCTTAATGGGGAAAACAGATGTAGTGGGAAAATTGTTTTTCCGGATTAAGAGCCCTTGGGAGCAGAACAAAAGTGAAGGGACTGGGAAGGGAGAGACTTAACGATGTCCAAAAAGCACAGCTGAGGAGTCAGAACAAGGCAGACCGTTATGAGCTGCTAGCTCTACTTTTGGCTCTTCTGCTGCATGATTAGCTCTTCCTTGGAGAATCACTAATTTCCCAAAGTGCCCCAAATAATAACTTTGATAAATGGACGAAATATCAAAATAATTAAGATAAACCTCTCTGGAAAGTTCTGTGGCGAAAGCACACATCTTTAGGACCTTCAAGGGGCGACACACCATGTGTTCCCATTCAAGTCTTACTAAGGCTGTGCTCAATGTCCCACTTAGGGCTGAACAAATAATGTGGCTTGCCTGGATATGTTTGGAGTTGACCATTTGGATGAAATCCAGTAAGAAAAGGACAATAAAAAGATTTGGAGCATATATTCTCTCTCCCAAACTACTCTTAACTCCCAATTAACTAAGTGTAGGGCAGACTTTCTGCAGAGGATGACTTGTGGGCCACAGGACCTGCCCTGGTTACCAAGGGCCTGATGGTTTCCCAAACGTTCTCCACTCCTCAGAGACTCGGAGGGCACGGAGGGCACAGAGGGCACACGGGGGCTTTGCTGAGAGAAAAGGCAGGGAGGTAGCAGAGTAAACGGAAAGCAACTGCCTTTCACTAGTCCTTACCGATTTAGTTAATCTAAGTAATTTGTTGGAATACTCCGTTGAACTGGGTTTGGGAAGGGAGCTACATCTCTGAATTTCACGTATAAATCCTGTTGCACAAGCTACATGAGCCCTCCTCTCTGCCCTGCCTCACACCCAAGTTTTCCAGGAAAAGCCAGTTGCTTTTGTATCTGGCCTTTTCCTCCCTCTCTTCTGGCAGCCACATTGGAGACTACATCAAGCTGTTCCCACATGCGCCAATTCAGCCCTGCCCTCTATGGAGCCACTGGATTCAGAGACCAAGCCTCCCCTAGACCTTCATTTGCCTTAGGAGGTATCTATGCCCCAGAGACATACTGCTTTGCTTTAATACTGTACATCTCTGAGGCTCTGGATCTTCATATCAAAGCTGTGCAACAGCTTTTTAAAAGATAAAATATGACACCCCCGCCCCCTCCAGGCCTTTGGCTGCCCTTGTGTCTGCATGTGGGAAGAGATTTAATTATAATGAATAAATCTGAATGGTGGTCTAAGACTCTTAAAATCAAAGTGGGAATCATGGCTGAATTTCATTAGCAAACATAAATACAAATAGGCACATCTTGTTTGCACCAAAGCCATGTGACTTTTCCCCTTTTGATAATTTTATTCTAACTCTGATATTTCAGAGAATCTAAACTGAACCATATGATGAATAGCACTCAACACGCAAAGCTCTTCTTTAAAGATCTTCCCTTTGTATACTCCCCAGTGTTAGAAACATCCTGTGTAAACCTGGAGGGCAGTTTGTCGGACAGCAGGGCACTGGTTTAAGAACAGGAACAGGGAGGGAAAAAGACATATCACTAACTGTCCTTCTAGTCCAAGTAACTGGGAGCCTATATAAATGTCAAGAAGTTGTCATTTTATGCCTGTTTTCTTGTATGTCTCTGTCATATTCTTATTACCAAATTATTCCAGCATTCTGAATACAAAAACCTCTAAATTAAGATTTAGTTATTAAAAATTGCCATTTCTAATTGTCCAAGACATCTCAATCAAATTATATGAGAGATGTGTTAATTCTGTTGTTAAGCAAAATAATTAAGTAGCTGATAAAAACAACATTGTTTTTTAGAACAAAAGTGTTTTGTGAAAGTTATTTTTAGCAATTTTATATGAGACTAAAAGTATACCATTTCTATGTATAAATTATTCTTTCCATGATATCGTATGTACTTAAACACAACTATGGTTAATAATAATTTAATGCCAATAATGTTAAACTTTTCTTCAGCTACCTTATATTAACAACAGTCAAAACACAGATGTCTGAAATTATTACAAGCTGCAAACACATATAACTCTATATGAAAACAGTGCTAAATTGGCAGAATTATTAACTGAAATCTCCTTTTTTGGGGGGGAGGGAGACAGGGCTAACAACAGTTAATTTTCATTTCTCTATAGTGTTCAGAAGGCAGGGCCCTTACTATTTTATCTATGTGTGCCCACAGTATAACCCAATGCAGAGAAAAAGTAGGTGCTCAATAAATAACCATCGTGGGAATGAATGCATTTGATTAGCAAGTAGGTTAGTTTCCTCTGGGCAACAATGAGAAATGCTAACATGTGTTCTCCACCAGAGCAGAGGCTGGGATAGTCTCAGCTCTTAAAAATTAGGCTTAGACCGCACACTTATCATTTTACAAGATAACCATCAGTAGCAATTAAGAAAAATAAATTAGTGACCTTAATAATTCAACCATAAACATTGCTGCAAAAAAAGTTACTGTGATATGGGTTCTCAGTTCCCACTGGGAGCATTTCTGGGCTTCTCCTTACTGTTATCTGCTAGGAGTAAAAAAATTGGTTCCCAAATGCCTTGTTTGCCAAAAAAAGAGAGTCCAAGTTATCTAAAACAACACTGTTAATTATATTGTTGAGTCTAAACATTTGAAGTTCAAATATACTGCTACTGAAAATTATAATTAATAGCGAGTTTACAGTAGATAGTATAATTTTTTTTTTTTACAATCTTGGTTATATGGCAGTGATACTCAATTGTATTTTCAATCTTCAACAATGATACAAGATAAAAATAAAGTATTGCCTCAACAGCCTGTGCAACATCAAAAAACACAACACAAAAAAATAAGAACATGGGTAGCAATACCTGTTTACCAATGGTCAAGACACCAATTTAGGGTAGTAAATAAGTTATGATTAAGGTTCTTAAGAATTCTTTGAAGACAAAAAATACTAAAAATTATGATACAAAACAGTCAGGACATAGTAGTTAATAATGTACCTTCTCAAGTATGTAGCTACTTGAGAAGGTATATTTTGTATGAACTGTCATTCATTCAACAATATAGACTACAAGGTTCAGTGGATACAGCAGTGATCACAGCCCTTCATTTTCTTCTCCTTTCTAAAAAAAATCCTGAGGCTATGTTTTTACTGATTTTTAGAGAGAGAGGAAAGGAAAGAGAAATATCAATGAGAGAAACATCTATCAGTTGCCTCTAATACACGTCCCAACTGGGGATGGAACCCCAAACCTGCATCCAAGGTATGTGCCCTGACCTGGAATTGAACCCTCAATCTTTTAGTGCATGGGACGCTGCTCTAACCAAATGAGCCACCGGGCCAGGGTCTGCCCATCATATTCAACAGTCTAATAAAGAAGACATATTGAATGAGAAATGACAAAAGTGATACAAGTTTAAAAAATGAGTATAGCATATAATGGGACCATATAAGAAGGCAGTAGAGGTGGGTATTGGTGATCAAGTCACCTTCTTGAAGAAAAAGACACTCAGCTGAGACCTGAGTTGGGGACGAGAGAAAATGGTGAGCAGGATAGAGTGTTCTAGGTAAGACCCAGAGGAGAAAGAGCTTGCCTTAGCTTGTTTCTAAATGCCAGACTATAGGCTATGTCTGTCGCCATAATATTAAATCTAAGACACCATCCACACTACCTACCACTAAAGGGTTTATCAAATTCAGATAAGAGCCCAGCTAGTGGCTCAGTGATTGAGCACTGACCCATGAACCAGGAAGTCATGGTTACATTCCTGGCCAGGGCACATTCTTACCATATGATCTAGCATTTGCACTGCTGGATATTTACGTAAAGGAGTTGAAAACTTATGTCCACATGAATACCTGCATATGGGTATTTATAACTTTATTCATACTTGTCAAAACTTGGAAGCAACCAAGATGTCCTTCAGTAAGTGAAAGGATAAATAAACTATGGTAACATTCAGACAGTGGATTATTCAGTTCTCAAAAGAAATGAGATATTAAGCCATGAAAAGACACGGGGAAAATTTAAATGCTTATTACTCAGTGAAATAAGGCAACCTGAAAATGTTACACAATTTATGACTCCAAGTATATAACATTCTGGAAAAGGCAAAACTTTGAAGCCAGTAAACTATGGACTTAGGATGAAAATGACGTGTCATTGTAAGTTCATACACTGAAACAAAAGCATGAGTCTGATGGGTGATATGGATAATGGGGGAGGCTGTGCATATGTGGGGCAGGGGATATATGGGAAATTTCTGTACCTTCCATTAACTTTTGCTGTGACTCTAAAACTAGTCTAAAAAATATAGTATATACAAATTTGAAATATTCTCTCTTGGCATTTATTTCAAAATTAAACTGCTCTGTATTGACATTGACAGGGATGCCTCCTTCATACCTTTGTGTCTCCTCCCTAATAAGGTGTATTTGAGCTCCTGCAAACATATTCTTTTACCTTGTACATATAGAAACACCTGTATTTCTATAACAGAGTTATGTTAATGGAATCTGCCACAAACGTTTACAATCTGCCTTAACCATTTTGAAAATTTACCTCCAAAACAAATAGCCAGAGTATGATCACTAGTATGAAAGATTAATTTGAACAGAATTATCATATTAAATGGCTAAACCTCCTGAGGTATGAAACTATCCTGTCAGATATGATGTATTATTTATATAGCAGCAACAGTGCTCATTTTATTGGGTGTTTTCCTAATTAACCCTAAAAGGTCAGCTATTTGGGTCATAGTAACTGGGACACTGAAGAGGCCCAGATCACCCATCACACTAGTGTTCAAGTCTACTGTTTACTGGTCGCATTGTCTCTCAAAGACAATGAGAAGGTTTAGGCTTAGCACCTTAAAAAGAAATGTTCTTTTCACTTCTACTTTCTTTTCAAAATATTTTGTTTTATTATTCACCAGCCAAATTAAAAAAAATAGATCTTTCAAAGGCCTATGAAAAAATTGGCACCAATTCTAGACTAAAGAATTATGAAAGAAGGTGTCTGTTGTGTTTCAGTAACTCTTATGGTGACTTCTTGAGAAAGGGCTGAATGGATTCTATCTTTATGTATTGTATTCATGTAGCACTCAAAGGTAAGCAGGCATTCTAGCCTCAGGATGTATAATCTTCATGCTGAAATTAATTCCACGAATCATTTCAACTAGCTTTCAAGAGAGCCTTTTTGAATTAATCTATCTCTGTCTGTCCAATCCATGTGGTGGGGTTAGTGATGGAGTAGGCTGGTCCCATCACTCTCAGGGTCCCTTGGCCCCCTGTGCATGCAGCCAGCCCCTTCTTCAGCACAGGCCTGGGAGGTGAGAGGAGGTAAGCTAATGCATGAGTAGCTGCCAGGAGAAAAGATGGGAGGAAAAAAGCTAAAGAAATATACTATTTCAATCAAAGTCAGAAATTTGTAGAAGTGGTTTTGGTCTCCATATAGTAAAAATATTTATCCAAGAAACTCCTACTCGGGTGTGAACATCCTACTTCTAGTGGGATTTTGTTTGGCAAAGGGCTGTGAAAGAGTGGAAGCTAATACAGAACATGTCTATAAACAAATTTATTTAGTTAGTACAGATTGACACATTCACTAGAGGATTTTAGCAATTACATGTGTAAAACTATTTCCTACAGTGGTTTCCTTTTGTGATTTTGCTAATTTATTCAATCTAGGCCATTTTCATGCACTGACTGTTACAAGCCATTTAGCCACCCAGGCTGAAATGAACATATGGGGACTCCACATCTTCTTTCCAATGCTTCATGTAAACATAATTATATGGTGATATTAGAATCAAACTTCTAATGAAAGAAAGTCAAGCAAGGTTATAATACCTTAAAACATGATGCTATAATCTAACTTTGGAGAAAAGAGCTTTGCCTATGATGTACATGAAAGTTTTTGGCAAAATGCAAAGCACTATATAAGTATAATGTGTTTATGTTTGCATTCAATATGTACTTGTAATCTATTTATAAGTATAACAACATATAATCAAATCATCTTCTTGGGAGAATTTTAACTTTTAGCAAATGTACATTTATTGAAATTCATATTCTCAACTCTGGAAATACTTTGATTATAATTCTCTACTGATGCATACTTCTATTTGTAAATGTTAGTATAATTCATTACATTAATAACTTCTATCTCTTGAACTCTATTTAAGCCATTATTATAGTTTGTATAAATGTCTTACTCTAAATGCTCAATAAATATTTGGTACATGAGTAAAGACTATTCAAGTTTGAATAGTCCTCATGTAAAGAAAATCAAGCCTAGCTGGTTTGGCTCAGTGGATAAAGCATCAGCCTGCAGACTAAACGGTCCCGGGTTCGATTCTGGTCAAGGGCACATGCTCGGGTTGCAGGCTCAATCCCCAGTAGGGGGTGTACAGAAGGCAGCCAATCAGTGATTCTCTATCATCATTGACGTTTCTATCTCTCCTTCTCCCTCTCTGAAATATATATATATATATATATATATATATATATATATATATAAAGGAAAATCAATATAGATGAACACTTGCTTTGCAAAATAATTTATTTCATATATATATATATATATATATATATATATATATATATACTGTATATATATAAAGGAAAATCAATATACATGAACACTTGCTTTGCAAAATAATTTATTTCATAAACTGAGAATTTTAATTTCTGAAGCATATATTATCTTCAAATATATTTACAATTAATAAAACAAAATGCAGAGTAGCTTTACTTAGATAAAGGGTTGCACAACTGCTATCAGTAGGGAGAGGGTAGGTATCCCATAAAAAACATTTACGTGAAATGGGGTCTTCATAATCAAAACAGTTGGGAATCATTGGCCTTGCCCCAGAGTTTAGGTGGGTAAACCATCCAGGCAGGTATGGCAGGAAATGGCAGGGTCCTGGCAATCAAAGGCAGAAGGAACTTGAAATAGCTGGTCCCTTGAGTAGGCTGAGTGACAAGCTTCTAAAACCCTCCATCGGGATTCTCGGGTCACAAGGCCACTTGAGAGCTCTCTGTGCTGGGTGCAGAAATGAGAAGATCTCAAAGACCAACCTCTACCACAAATGAGAAAGTGGAGGGGAGGTATTCCATTACCTATTGTTCTAGAGTTAATGTTAAAATTATATTTTTCAAACATTTTGGAAATCCCTACCAGTAGTGGAGAGATAATAATGGAATATTTGTTTACTCCTCACTTTAATGTGCCCTGTTGAATTTCGTTTGTTTCTCTTTCTTTTTTTGGTGATTTGTTTCACCATAAAATCAGTAAGTCCATTTTTATGGGGTTTATGCTGGGGTAGTTTTATTTACAATTACTATCTTGATATAATAGTAATTAAATGATGTTATGGGTTGAACCATGTCCTCAATAAAGCTAAGTTGAAGTCCTGATTACTGGAAGAAGTGACTGTGCCCTGATTTGGAAATGGGGTCTTTGCAGATGGGATCAAGTTAAGACAAGGGCATTAGGTGGGCAATGGTCAAACATGAGTGGTGTCCTTGTATGAGGAGATAAGAGACACACAGGACAAAGATCACCCCTAGCTGGTTTGGCTCAGAGGATAGAGCGTTGGCCTGTGGACTAAAGAATCACGATTCCAGTCAAGGACACATGCCTTGGTTGCGGGCTGGATCCCCAGTAGGGGGCGTGCAGGAGGTAGCTGATCAATGATTCTATCATTGATGTTTCTATCTCTCCTCTCTTTTCCTCTCTGAAATCAATAAAAACATTTTTTTTTTTAAAGGAGACTGGAGCGACGCATCTATAACCAAGGAGCATCAGGCATGGCTGGTCATCATCAAAAGCTGGGAGAGACATGAATCAGACTCTCCCTCGGAACCCTCCCAGGCAGCCCTGCACACACCTTGATTTCAAACTTCTAGCCTCCAGAACTGTGAGATAATAAATCTGTGTTGTTTTAGGCCACCCTGTTTGTGGCACTCTGCACAGCAGTCTTAGGAAAGTAGTACAGGTGGTAACGCACCTGCTTTCACTCTTTTCTTGTATGAATCTTTTTTAACCACATAGTCTGGAAACTAAGGCAGTGCTGAAGTCCTCTAAAACTGAAATCAGTCTATAAAGTAGAAATAGCTGCTTTGCAATGGTGCAATCATGAATTGTTTGGGTTGAGAGTGTCAAATGAGATCAGTTCTGCTTCCACCCGGACAGGAAATTTTCCCTTTCTGGCTTTTTCAGCAGGTTCAGGGGTGCACAGTACCTGAAACAAGGACTGGCCCCAAAGTGTAGCATTAATTAAGGCTTTTCTAAACCTAGAAAAAACATAGAGGGGGAAAAACTTAGGGTGCATTCTCAAGACTGTGGCGCTTTCATCTCAAACACTGTGAAAGTATAAGAGGAAATCAAGTACAGTCGGCCTCCCATGTCCACATATTAAAAAATAAAAAGGTTATGTTGCTGCTGACGTGTAATATGCAGTTAGGCCTAAGGTGGTTGTATCTCTACTGAACATGTACAAACTTTGCTTTGGTCATTATTCCCTAAACTGTTTATACAGCATTTTACCTAGTATTGGGTATTTTAAGTAAACTAGAGATGATTTAAAGTCAACAGGAGGATGTTCATAGGTCATATGCAAACACTACATCCTTTTATATAAGAGAAGAGCATCTCTGGATTTTGGAATCCCTGAGGGTTCTCTCCCCCTGCCCCTCCTCAACCCTCCATACCAAGGGATGACTGCATTGGCCTTCAAAGGAAGGAGTCTGAGATACTTTAAAAGCTAAGTTCTTGATAATGACAATCACACCACAGTCCTTTTGCTTTAAGGCAAACCTAAGTTACTAAGTTCAAGTTACTTTATATTTGGCCTAGTAAACCCTAAAAGTAGTAATCCCCATTTTTATAATGTATACGGGAATGTTAAAAACATACATTATGGTGAAAAAATTTGAGTATGAGGAAATATAAAAAAATGTACAAGCACTCACACGGGAGTTATACTTCTGGTAGCCACTGACTGAGGAAATATGTAATGATAAAAAATCCTTCGATGATGTATCTAAATGAATTTTATTAACACAACAGTATCTACATATAGTTGAAAACATATAAAGACATATCAATTATCTTCTCTACAGACAATGCTTACTGTACCTTTGGGCCTGGCAATGACCTATTCTTACTGTAAGGCTCCTGGGGAACTCAGGTTCACAGGTTTAAAAATGGCTTGCATTTGTTTCTTCACTAATTCACGCGTAGTTATTGAGGGCCTCTGATGTGCCATGCCGTGTTTGAAGTGTGGTGGATGCATCGTGAGTACATTAAATTGAACTTTTTAGTGGGGTGAGATAGCCAACAAATAAATACACAATAGGACAGCAGTGGAAGTGCTATGAAAACAACTAAGGCAGAGTAAGGGGACAGAGAGAGACGGGGTGGGAGCCCTGCCCTTTGATAAGGTGGCATTCAGAGGCCTGTATGAATGAGGCACACACACCTTCACAGGAAAAGACAGGCTCAAAACAATGGTGCTCCTCAATCTGAGAAAAGACATCTATGTATACTTAAGGAAAATTTTAACAAAACATGTGCGAGATCTGCATAATGAAAATGACCAGATGTTTATGAGAAAATTTTTAAAAGATCTTAAAGAGAGATATACTGTGTTTATGGATTAGAAGACAATCTTGTTAAGATATTCTCCACAAACTTATCTATAGAGTCACTGAAATTACTTTCTAATCCCACCAAGCTTTTCTGTAAAAGGTGACGGACTGTATCTAAATGAAAATGCAGAGGACCTTGAACAGCCAAAAAACTTTGAAAAGGAATGGAGGACATACACCACCTGATTTCAAAGGTTAGTAGAAAGCTGAAGTAATCAAGTCAGTATGGTAACAGCACACAGATAGAGATGCACATCGATGGAATAGAAGTGAGAGCCCCAAAAGACACCCACATGTATGTGGTGTATCTATTCTCAGCAAAGGTGCCCAGATAATTCAGTGGAGGAAAGGAGAGTCTTGATAGTCTTTTCAACAGAGGAAGCTGGAATAACTGAACATCCATATACAGAAAGAAAAGAAAAAGAATCCTTATCACACACCAAATGCCAATATTAGTTAGTAATTAATGATGGACCCGAACATTAGAAACTATAAGACTTCTAGAAGAATAGAAAATCTTTGTGAACTTGTTATAAACAAAGATTTCTCAGCTCACACATTTATATAAACTAAAAAGAGCTGAAAAATTGAACTTCTTCAGAATCACAAACTGAAGAGAAATAAAAATATGCCTATATAAAGACTTACATGCGAATGTTAACATATTTTAAAAAGAACTGAAAAGTTGAACTTCTTCAAAATAACAAACCAAAGAGAAATAAAAACATGCCTATACAAAGACTTACATTTGAATGTTAACATACTTTAATGTAAACTCTATTCATAATTGCCCCAAACTGGAAATAATGAAAAATGTATATTAGCATAGATAAAGAATGAGCTGTTGATGCCTGCATGGATAAATTTTAAATGTATTATGCTAAATGAAAGAGATCAGACTCAAAGCAGTACATATGTATGATTTCTATTCACATGACATTCTAAAGGCAAAACTATAAGGTCAGAAAATAGATTAGTGGTTGACAAGGCTGATAATAGAGTAAGAAGATTAATTATAAAGGGCCATGATACTTTTTTTTTTTTTTGCAGCAATGGAAATGCTAAATTTCAATTGTGATGGTAGTTATATGACTATATATATTTGTCAAAATACATCAAATTATATACTTTAAAAGAATAAATTTTATTGTATGTAAATTATAATTCAGTATAGCAAAACAAAAAACAATTATGCTTTTCTGGGGATGGTCAGGATTTGTACATCACAGGCAGGAAGAATATTTGAATTGAACAATGCTAGGAAATGAAAAATAACACTTAGCAAGTTTCCAAGTTGTTGGTCTTCACTAGAAAGGTCTAGTAGAATACAAAAATTATATAGCTAGAATTATTTTGTTAAAACCAAAGTTAAAAGTATACATATCTATAAAATCAATTTAATTTGGCACACATTTATTGAATACCCTCTCAGTACCAGGCACTGGACTAGGCACCAGGTGGGAGGAAAACAGATATGTGAGACATAAAAGTGTCTCCAGGGACTCACAATGTAGTAGATAGAAGCCACCCATTCATTCGCTATCACTGGAAGTGATCAGCAATCAGTAAAAAGCTTTAAAATGGCATTTCTTTGTGGAGGGCCTGGAATAGAATTCTGCAGCACTGCCCTTTGATAAGGTGCATGAAGTAGCAGGCTTTGAAAAACTGCTCTGAGACCATCTCTGACCCTTGATGCCTTTCATCACTTTGCTTTTCCACTTGCTCCTTTTCTGCACTATAACTGCAGACTTGATAATCATGATATAAGCAGTTGGGCTCACTGATCTCTTCAAGAGCTAAACTTCTAGCTATCTCAACAAGCTAACCACAGAGATAGTTAGAAGTTTAGCTCTTGAAGAGATCAGTGACAAGAGATAGTGACAAGAGGCTCAAGACTAGTACAGACACCAGGAAGCCTTGGGGAGGAACTCCAGAGCCCTCCGATGAACCCTGTGGAGCAGACAACAAAACAAAGGGAGCTTTGAGAAGGGAAACGCGGGGAAAAGGAGGCAAGGCTGAGGCGGACGTGTACACTGCAGGGAAACGGACAACGGTCTTTGGAGAGAACATGGGAGGCCTGACCTTCTGAACATTTTTGTCTTTTCCAAATTGAAAATATTTTTGAAGAGTAAAGAATAACTTTCCACACCAGAAATAAAGTTTTTAAGGTTACAGTTTCTTCAACTTTCTTGGCTCTTTCTATGTTTAAAAACAGAACTTGAAAACACACATAAATGGCACTTTTTCTTGGTTTCTGACACTAGGATCTGATTGAACTCTTGCGCTTAAGCCAGAACAATGCTCTGGACCCTGTGCACGTGATGAAAGGCGAATTTTTTTTCTTGCATTGGGACTGTGCTAACTACTATATACTTTTCCAATTGCTGATACAGTTATTTTGCTAAGCATAAAATGCCACTGTCTTTCTTATAGAGAGATTTTTTTTTTTTTTTTGGCATTTCTGTAAATGACCTGAGACTACAAGTCTGGTCACAATCAAAGTGTCTGCACATTAAAGGGAACCAGCCATGATTAGTTATAACAACTCAGATTAGCCATTATATAAATATTTACTACAGGGAACAAGAATTGTGAAAATAGCACTTAATGCTCATGTTTACATATACCTATTGCCACTCCACTCACTCTGTAGCTATCATATTACTGGTTGGAAACTCATTTTCAAATGGAAACTGTAACAGTTATGGAAAGATTTCTATAACTGTCTTTTCCTCTGCTCTATTTTTTTTTTTTTTACCTGGTGAGATGTTAGCCTAAGCTACTGTATATAAGAGGCCTGCGGGTCCCCCTAATTTTCTCTATCATTCATTAGACACATATATTCTTCTACTGTTGACAATTATCTCGTTGTGTCCATAAATTCTATCATTATGACTAGACTTCTGGAGGTCTTTCTGTGATCTCTCTAGCACAGTGATTTTTCTCAACACTGGCTGACTGTACATTAGAACCACCTGGGAATCTTAAAATACTTTGAGGCCAGACGGCACCCTCAGACCAATTAATTTCTGGAAGTGGGGCCCAGGCATCCATTCTAATGTTCAGTCAGAATGGAGAACCACTCATATAGAAAAAAATCCAACCTTCATTTGTCTCTCAGGTTCATTCTGAGTTTTAATTCCCTGCAGCCTTCATCCCTTGTGATGAGAAAAATGTTACAGTTATATTCTGTGTGCATATGCTGTGTGGATCTTTGCAACTGGCCTTTTCTAATCAGGGTTTTTTTTTGGTCGGCTTGCTTATACATTTACCTTTTCTATTAGACACTGATCGATATTACAGAAGTCCAAACTGCTTGCTCTTGATACATTGTCCTTGATTTGCCTTCATCATTTCCTTTCAGCTGGCATCAATAACAACATGTTGTATGATTTGCACGGTGGTTTATGGTTGACAATGTACTTCTATAATTATTATATGAACCTCGTTATAATTCTGGAAAGCAGGCAGGATTACTATGCCCATTTTAGATGAAAAACTGGTGAAGGGAGGTTAAATGATTTGTCTAAACCTCAGAGTTCAGTGACAGAGGCGGGACTAGGAGCCAGGACATCTAACGATTTCAGCATACTTTCCACTATTTCATTCTATCTGACTTTCCTTTCTAGAAGAACAGAGAGGTGAGTGAAAGATGACTTCCTTGTTAACTTGTGAATAATTTCAGTTCAAATGTGATATTAGAGACTACCTTATAGCTGAAGCCCTGGGTATCATATCTGGAATCAGTTCAACGCAATTTACTGAGGTGCCCGGAATATATAGTATAGGATCATCAAATATCTGTTGAATGAATAAATGTACAAAACCCTACTTATTTGTGGCAACATATGTGGCCCTTCTATAGAGGGTGATATAGAGATAAGCACGCCAAATGAATCACAATTTTCATTTTGGTCTGACCTGCCTATAATCGTAATGAACTGGAGCCCAGCAAAATACTTCAGCATTCAGGCTGAACCAGTCTGGGAGGAAGACCGAGGCAGACTGATGGACAATAGGACTCACAAACACAGTTCTCTATTCTTCCTGTCTGGAAGAACAGTCTCAGAAAGTAACTAAATATGTGCAGGAGAAAATATTAACTGACAATAGCTTATAAGACCTACATATTAAATGAAAATCACTGTGCAGGAAAAATAAAGGTTAGCTATTCTAGTAGATCAACCAGATGGATGACCATAAGTACAGCTATCGAGGCTGCATAGCTGTACATTTATAGAAGCTAATTCACAGGTTTGGTGATGTATTTAGCTGGAGAGAAGACAGTTATTATGTATTTGTAACAATGCTCCTAACACCCCTGGCCCGAGGACCACCCCTGGTTGACACTGGGAGTAATGCACAGACACTACTTCCTCTTTAGACGCTCAAGTCTGAGAAGTTGCAAAGTGGATGAAGCCAAGAATTGGTCAGAGATGATGACCAAACGCTGAGAAACAAAATGCTAGTTAATGGGAGGACAACTTCTAAGAAACAGAATCAACAATTCTTAAAAATCACTAAAGTAAGAATGTATTAATAATGTTCAGATTAGATTTTAACAAAACAAAAGGTTTACAGAGGCCCAAGGGATAATCTCATTGCTGAAAAATAAAAACTTAATAAAATTAGCGGAAAATCGTTTGACTCATAGTCTCTCTACTTCTCCTTGCTCTTTTTTCTTCCTTCCGTTCAGTCTCTTAGAAAGTCCCTAGTGGGGCTTTGAAGGGACACACACTACTTGACTTATATTAGGCAGGTCAAATTCAGATGTATGTTTTTTGAATTAAGGTGGCTTATTTAAAGCAATAAGAAGCTGCCACAGAATTGCCAAAATTATAGATATTAGGAATGGAAAAGACCTATTAGATCATCAAGTCTGTCCCTCAGGGCCAGTGCCGGAGAAGCAATTGAAAAAAATGATCCACTCGGTCCAACTGTTCTCTGTGGTTAGCAAGACAAAACACTCAAACAGAAACAAGTCTTGGAAATTTATGACCGAAATACTGAACTCTTTCTTTCTCTCCAATTATTTTGCTGTTTGTAAGAGTCTTGGGAAGCTGGGTTTATTTTGCTATTGTTTTTACCCATCCATCCATCCATCCACTCACCCATCCACCCACCCACCCACCCACACATCCACCCACCCATCCAAATGTATTTGTATTTGTGTGTATGTACAAAACACATATTGTGCTATGAAGCCACCACTATGGCTTTCAGTTACTTCCTGCACGGCCACAGTTATCTTCTTAATCAACTACTGATTCAGGTTATGATACAGGTACAGATTCAGATTATGTTCCAGATTTGCTAGTATAGGAATCATACCCAGAGACTACATCTCCTCTTTTTTGGGAGTTCAATCTAATGAGGAGTCTGTGACCACTGACAGATGGTGGATGTGAATTTAGTTCAGGAGATGGAATTCTAGATGTAAGCTTCAAGGAATTGAGGATTTTTCCATGTGCAGAGACCATAGAAGGGAATAGGAGCTT
This sequence comes from Plecotus auritus, assembly GCF_963455305.1. Classification (NCBI taxonomy): domain Eukaryota; kingdom Metazoa; phylum Chordata; class Mammalia; order Chiroptera; family Vespertilionidae; genus Plecotus; species Plecotus auritus. The sequence goes on along the minus strand of NC_137775.1, from coordinate 89,290,665 downwards.
ATAGCTTTCCTCATTGGAATGGTTTCAATAATTTTGAATAATACCTTCCATTAGACTTTTTAGATATATTTTGAAGTGTTCATATATAAAATTTGCCTAAGTACATGGGTAGAATAAAGCCACATCAGTATATAAGGAATAAAAAGAATATTCCAAACTGGCTGGGATGGGTAGAATGTGGAAATATAAGAGCCTCTTTCCCAGGGACACAGCAGTCTTGGAGGGACACAGGTGTGACTCACAGTGGCGAGCAAGCTTGTGCTTAGTGGCCACCTCAGATAGGGCTGGCAGCACAACTTATAAGGCAGTTATGAGGGAATGAATCCAAACTCAAATTAATCAACCAAAACACTCACTCTCTAAAACTTGTGCTGGCTCTTAGTAAAATTAGCAATGAGAAAAAGTGTGATTTCTTTATCAAAGAGTCATCACTGAATGGCCATACATCTCCTTGAAGAAACTTATTAAAATATTCCCCAAAGAGCCTTTTACATTTCCATAATAATGTAGACAGGTTGTCACCTTCTAGTTTCCTTAAAATAAAAATGTAATAGAAAAAAAATTTTTAAAAAAAGATTCCATATGGTTTCCTATGACCTTATAGTAAAAATACATAAAAGTCTTAACTTGTGAAATACTAGCGTGCCTTCTTTAATTGATTTAGTTGATGAAATCTTGGTGTCTGGAGTTATTTCTATAAAAAGCTGGGCATCAAGCCCTTGGTCAAGAATATAAACTCCTACTGAGAACTGTTTCTATGGGAAAACTGAAAACTGATTCACACCATTTTGACTTGTCAGGCCTTTTCCAGGAACTTAACCTGCCAAAGGGATGAAGATTGACTCCTTGTTTAAAAAAGAGGGACCCCTAAGGCATTTCCTATACATTTGGGTGCCAAAGGGAATGGAAAATCCATCATCCTTAGACATTTGAAGACCAGTTCATGGTAATGATACCAATATCTTCTATTTTCCAGCCTTGTGGAAATTCAAAAGACTTTGCTTCTAATTTTTACTGTATTCTAGTGAGGAAGGAAGAGCTTAGAATCAACTATTTTAAAAGTATTTAAGCCAGAATTAGGCAAATGGGCACCCGAGGGAAAGTAATTATGGGTGACACCAGACAAACTCCCGACTGTAGTTACCTTTTCCATTTGGCTTTCTTTTCCTCTCAACTAATCCCACTCTTCTATTTTCCCCTAATTATGCACTATGCTTGGCTGTGACATGCTTGGACCTTGCTCAGCTTCATTAACTACGCCATCGAGCTGTGAACATATAATATGGCACTCACCTCACAATGGCTTGAGAGATCAAATTTCAGCAAGGCTTCAAGTTTACATTTTTACTTAACTTCTGATTGCAAGGCTGTTGAAGGACTTACTAGTACTCCTCTGAAAAACGGAATGGAGAAGGAACCCTCTCATCTCCCATGCTTCTGCTTCCTTTCCCTACCCTCCCTTCAAACCCCCACACAAAAAACGGTATTCATGAACATTAGAAGAAAATGAAAACATTAAAAATATTTCTGCTATATTTATCCACTCTCCTAATTTGGAGATTATTTTTTTTATAGAAAAACAGCTATGGTAAATTCTCTGTATTGTTTACCTTTTAGTGTTTTACTAAGAGACTATCAACTCACACATACTCTTGTTCTCCCTGTGGACGAAAGGGGCCACATGCTGACCTGACAAGCTCAGGGGAGGCCTGCATGACAGTCTTGCAAACTCAGAGACCTAAAGTAACCATGGTCTGAAATTAAACTTTAACTAAAAGCAGTTATGGTGGGCAGTTACATCCTAGGCCAGTATCTTCACTGACAAGGTCAACCTTTACCTTAACTGAGTCTATCTGTCTTTTTGCATCTATGATAACATACCCTTGAAATGTCTGGGTAACTTGTAACTTCCCTTTTTCTGGAGCCTCTGGGGCACAACCAAATGTGGTGGGCGCCAGGACAGATACCACAAATTCCTTCTATCATGTTAATTGTTCCTGCACCCACCTAAGTATGTGTCCATCATTTTACTTTTTATCCAATCCCAGGGGTTTCCTCCGCTTTGCTTTACCCCACCTCCTTAATCTATCACCAATGAATTTCATGTAACCCACCCATGTCCCTCCTTTGATGGCAATGTATAAATACAAATGTAACCCGCCATTCTCGGGAGCATTATCTCAACTCGTTGAGGTTCTGCTTCCCTGCATATGTCGACAGTTTGGCTCAAATAAACTCACAACAATTCTTTACAGGTTTCAGTGGTTTTTTTACGTTAACATCCCCAAAACTATAAGTTAATTTGCATAAAATGATGCTACTTCTTACATATTTGTCTTTGTGAGCTAACCTTGGGCAAGGCAGCAGGAGGGTGTGTTCAGGCATAATCTCACTGGGCAACAATTTGATTTCACATTTTGTCTTTAGGAGGTTCTTCAGTGTACTTCAAAACAGTTCTACACTGGAAGTTTTAAATTGATATCTTAAGATTTCTAAATGATGTCCTAGGGGCTGTAGAAAGTATTTTACTTAATGCTGCCTTCCTTTTCTGGAGATGAAAGAGAAATAAACTTTTGTTTCTTTATGACCATCATAAAGGCTAGCACACCATGATTACCCTGTGCCAGGCACTGTGCTAAGCACTGTACTTGTAGTAGCACATCTAATTCTTATAACAATTCTGTGAGGTGGGCGCTGTCTAGAAAGGCTATATAACTCCCAAGGTCACACTTCTACTAAGTGTTGGAGGCATGCTGTGAACCTAGGAGGTTGCTCCAGAACCCACATTCTCAAGCTCTGCATCAGACTGGCCTAGGACTCACTGATACGCTGAGGAAGTTCAAAATCATCACAGAAAACATGCACTCAACAAATGGGTGCCTGTAATGAATACGTGCTGCATGTCTACGCTGTACCCAACCTTGGACTGTGCACTGAGATGGAAGAATGAACAAGACATAGACATCATTGGCATGGCATGCAGTCATTTAAACAAATGAATAGTTATACTGTGCTCGGTGCTTAAAAATAAATGCACAGAAAGCAAATTACAAAAGTGAAAACAGAGGTGGCTCCAAACAGGGGAATAAAAAAGAATGCAGGAATGGTGGTAACAGGCAAAAAAGAACTGGCTAAAATCAACTTTCCCGAAGCAAAATACATTGTACGATCATCCTCTGTGACTTCTTGTAATAATCATCATCTAACTGGTCTGCCTGCTTTTCCTCCTGCCTATAGGACACTCTCTTCGATACCAAGTGATCCTTTACCATCTACTTGGGAAAGAAGTCAATCAATTGGGAAAAACTAATTCCAAACAGTAGCTACTGTGAGTCATTCTGTTCCTCTGTTGAGCTCAGTTCTGAAGTGGGATAGCTTAGTGGGGTCGATGTCATTGAATAGCCTCCCTGTCCTGCAGCTCCTCTCCGTCCCCACTTGCTATCTCCCCGTCCAGTCCTTTTTTCTTTCTTTTTTCTTTTTAATCCTCACCAAGCATATTTTTTCCATTGATTTTTAGAAGAAAGAGGGAAAGACAGAGAGAAACATCGATGAGAGAAAAACACGACGACTGGTTGCCTCCTGCATGAGCCCCGACCAGGGCCCAGGCTGGGGAGGAACCTGCAACCAAGGTACATGCCCTTGACCAGAATCAAACCTGGGACCGCCGACGCTCTATCCACTGAGCCAAACTGGCTAGGGCCTCTTTTCTTTTCTTTAAGCCTCTTGTAGACTCCAGTCAGCTTCCACTAGCCTTTATGACCCAGTCCCTGCTCATCACCAGGAATACTCTAAGGTGAAATGCAAGCATTCTGATATATCTAAAGTGTGATTAAAAAACATTATTCATATAAAAAATAAACAGAAACTTATTTACTATTTAGATAATTCTCTTTTCCTTTAAAGATTTTCTAACAGGATCTGGACACAGAATAGCTATATTCAAAATACCTGAAGTCTATCTTATGAAACAGGATTAGCTCTACCCCTTAAGTTCCAAGAAAACCCCAGAGATAAAACACAGTATTTTCTTATCTAAAAGATAAAAATGAAAAGGACGAAGCACAGAATGTGTTCTTGATGAGGTACATACTAATATTAAAATGAAAACAACCACTGAGTTCATTTTTTCCATTCAGTTCTGCAACTTGAAGTTCTTGGGTTATCAAAGAACAGTCAGATCTGAATGAAGAACTTACATTCTCTGATTTTAAAGCTTAGGTTTTTCCCATCACAAGGAACTGTATATAAACATGTTGCACTCTCTAAAGAGGGTCATGCAACACAGTGTGCTTAACTCTGCCCCTCCACCCAGGTCTCTCTGCCATGGAGAAGGGAGGTGCTCATGGGCTGGAGCCCCACTTCTGGGGCTGGCCAGTTTTGATTGGCAGATGCTTCTACTGAGGCAGCAGTTTTTCATCTCCCAGGCTTTATGGCCCACACTGTAACAGATAAGGGGTAGCAGACATCCTGTCTCTAGTGCACTCAGAAACGAATGCAAACTAATGCAAAACAGAATCAGAAGGCACAGTTTTTCTTAGTTTGCTCTCCTAATGAAACTGTCATCTTTATTTGTAGAATGGTTTCTTCATATCTTTCCACTCCTCCTACTGTGCAGCCACAGGTATTGACCTGAAATGTGCTGTATTTGACCCTTGATCAATGCCAGTTTTTCAAATATTGCAGGGAATCAAAAGTTAATATACAGCAAAGTCTACTCTGACAGAGATGATATGAGCATTTATGTACAATGTAGATAAATATCAGATACATTCTTGCATTATACACTCTGATTATATGTGTGTTCACATTCTTTTTTCTATTTTGGTTCAAGGACAGCCTTTAGTTTTCCCCCACTTCCTCTGATCAGGAACATTTTTTGACTGTCTAGAAGGCAGCCAAGCATTTACACTACCATTATTCTTATTTAATAACAAGAATGAAAAGCTTCATAACTGCCTGCCACTATGCCTATATAAGCTGATTGTCTTTTAATAGCTTCAGTGAAAGTTGGGCAGGAAAATAATATTCTCCAATCTCGGGTCTCCCGGGAAGAATATGGCCATTCCCTGAGGTGAGCGAACCTTTGCTGAATCTGCTACTTTGAGTAAAACAGGAAGGTCAGTCCTCTTTTATTGTACCCTTTTCATTTTTGAAAAGCTGCCCAAATAGTTCCAAGTAGAGTTGAAGCAAAGTTATTAATGTCAAGAAGCCAAGATCTTTCTCCTTGGTTTGCTGAATGAGGAAGGAAGAAAACTGTTTGTACTCTGCTGTCCTTTGCTTCTTCTACTTGAGCCAAAGAAGCAGGAAGGAGAGGGGATGAAAAAGTGAAAGAGATGGTGTTTACCCTTCAACAAAATCACAATGTTCTGCATGCACTCAGTGCTGGCAGTCAAATGTGGTCATTGCATCTTTAAGACAGATAGTCTCTTCTCTGGGAGGCGACACACTAATTACAGTGCTCCCGCCAGAGGGAACTCACACGTGCAAAGCATTATGTAAAATATAATTTCTTTTCCTTTAAGAATACTCAAGATCATTAGACATGGTTCCTTCAATGCTAGAAAGTCAGGCCCCTAATGAAAACAAACAGTTTCAAGTATTTGCAACGTAGTTCCTGCAAGCATTTATGGAAACAGTAAAAGTGCCCTAAAACGTAGTTTGACATTTCATGTGACACTGTGCTTCTACTTTTCGAATTCTAACATGTGTTCTCTTATCCTGTATCACTTTAGTTTCCTGTATTTCAAATATTCACATAGCAATAGCCACAGCTATTACCAAATAGCTGGGCTTTGAGGGAGCTAATGAATAACAGGAAGAAGTCCAGAAGCTTGTTGTAAATTAAACAAACTCCTTATAAATTAAACATGGTAACATCTGAACACAAATGTAGAGCATGACAACATGACATAACTTTTAAAAACAGCAATTAAATGTATAGCATTGCTTTCCCTAATGATGTGCTATGCTAATTTAAAGCTAAGGTGATGATTCCGTTGATTTAACAATTTAACATGGAACTCATAAATGAGAATAAAATCTGTAATAAAGAAATCATGGGGATTTTAGCATTTATTAAGCATAGAATTATAGGTATGTTATTAGATGGGAGAAAGATATTCATTTCAATTCAATCAATTTTCTAAATCATAAACTAACCCAAACTTAGGCTGAAGAGTTAGCAATCTTTTTAGATTCCAAGAAATATATCCATTTATTAGTCAGATTCTCAAAGGAATATTAATTGGTAAATTATTGTCTTCATTTTTATTGTCTGGGTTTTGCTTTTTTCTTTCACATTGTTTACAGTTTTAATCTTTTTTTGGCAGATAATCTGAAAATATAATAGAAATGTAAGGCATCATTTATAACACTTTTATCAAACATAAAGTAGCGTAATGGACATGTGAGTTCCACGTGAGTAAGAAGACAAGGGAGGAAAGAAAAAACATATCTTCTGAACACATTTGGGCTTGATGGAGGACGGGATGTTCTGCTGGGGTGGGGTCGGGGCGGGGGGGGGGGGGGGGGAGGTTGCAGCTTCCCTGGAAGGGCCTGTCTGCTGCAGTCTTTCACGCTCACTTGTTTACTCTGCTTTAGAGAAAAAAAAGATCCAGATCAATTAGGTAGATTGTTAATGTCTATGTTTAGCTCAATGTTAATTGGCTTTGCTTTTTTAAAAATGGACCTTTTTCAGAGAAACAGGTAATTTAGCTTCTACAGCTAACTTGCTATTATGGGGTGCTGTGAACAGATTTGTTTAAAAATACTTTTTTATTCTGGAGGCCAGATTGTTTTAGTCCACCTTTCCTATCTAGGACCTTTGCTATACAAAGATACCTGTATAGAAGAGCCACTTCCATATAGACAAAAATATTATAGTTAGTAAGCAACTCTCAAGCTATCCAAACTCGCAACTGGCAATGAGTTCATGGTATCGGTAGAAATCGTACACATTTCTGCTGTAGTGGCAGGCAAACTGCGGATTTATGGTGCAACAAATGCGGAGCAGGAGGGAATTAGTGACTCCACTTTTGGTTCCCTGCTCCTGACACATTCAACTACTTGCAGATCTCAGAACAAACAAATCATGCTCCCTCTTCCTCAGGCCTCTGTACTTCATACTCATGCTGATGAGACTGATCTTTCTGATTCATTTGCTTAACTAACTTCCACCAATTCTTTAGGTTTCAGTTTAGATGATACTTCCTGCAAGAAGCCTTCCCTAATTGTTACGACAAAGTCAGGCTTTACCTGTGTTTGTCCAGAGCACCTGTTGACCTTACACGTTAGTTGACCTTTACTACGTTATAGCTGCCATACACTTGCTTGTACGCTCCTTAGGGTAGGGAACGTAGCCTGCTCAGTGGTCCCAGTGCCTGACACTCAGCCTACCATGTAGTCAGATGCCAATAAATATTTGTTGAACAAACAAGTAAGGTGCTGACAATGATTACAATGCCAATAATGGCCCAATTTATTGAGTGCTTATTGTGTGCCAAGCAATATGCTAAGACCTTCACATTTAATCTTCACAATAATCCTACAAGGCAGGTACCATTATCATCCCCTTTTTATAGAGGGAGAAACTGAGGCACAGAGAACCTTCTGTATCTTTTTGAGTTGCTTGGTTTTGGAAATGGCTTGCTAACTTAGGTGAATTTAGTTTATGCAGGGAGCAAAGGTGAACTGAAGGGTCACTGCTAACTGATAACAGATAAAAATAATCACTAGGTTGAATTATATGAAACAGTTGACATTCATTTGGTTTTGACTTACAAATATGGCAATTTCATATGGTTCAACCTCATATAGTGAGTTCAGATATAGCTCAGTCTTAATCCATGTGCCCTACCCCACTCACCCCCAGCTGGAAAAACGCCACACTCCTACATATTGTTATGCTAGGCAGTGATAGGTATATGAATAGGGACCACAGAAAACATTTACGTATTATGAATTATTTTTAACTGTGTCAACAGAGCCTTGTTTCTATGATTGCCTGGGCCTGAAGGATCTCGCTGCCATGTGTGACCCTTCTGTACGCAGTGACATTGGCTGTGATATATTCTGTCTATGTAGAGCAAGTCAGGGGTTCCAACGAGGCAAAATCAGTAATTACATATTTTCCCATAGTTTTAACTCATATATGATGACATAAAGCCAAAGGTAAAAGAAAAAAATAATTTGGAATTGAAAATGATTTAAATTTGCCAGTTCCCAGCACTTTTGGAATACTGCCAGGGTTAATTTGGATTGGGCCTTTCAGAGTCTTCATCGCTCTAACCTGATGTAGCCTAAAAAATAGACTTGATAGAGGTAAAAAAAAGTGCACCTAACTCAACACAAGACAGTCTGTCCTCAAGTTGCCCTGAGCCAGAATGTTTTGTTTGTTTCACTCCAGAAGAGGGGGATACTGTGTCTCTCAGTGAAAGGTATTTGTGATGAAAATAACTTATAGGCTAATCCGAAGCTATGTAAGGCAAATGCTCACAGGAGGGAATAGGGCTTGTTTTCAAGGTGGAAACATTTTTAGATTTCACTGCAGATTTTTATTTCGAAATCTCCAAATTCAACAATTCTTCAGCCTCTGTAAACTTTCAAATGGAAAGCTCCAATATTTAGAGTAAATAATGTCTAAGCTTCCCCTTCATAGCAAGTTTTCTTTTTCTCCCCTGTCATAAGAGTGTTAGATCCTGGCAAATGGAATACAGAACCCCTTTGTAGTACAGCTATCATACTATACCACTCAGAATGTGTTGCTAATGAGGTTATTGCTTAATAGAACCATAGAAGAACGTTGAAAAAAGAAAATACCCTGACAAATGTGTTGACCAACGGACGCCAACAACTCTCCCAGGGTCCTGTCCGAAATTCAAGGATTTTCAAAAAAGTAAAAATGAACTTTAGTGTATGTGAAAAATCATAACATTGAAACATAAGTCCATTTATCTTTTAACTATTTTTCTAGTTCTCTTCCAAAATTTTACTGGTTATTAAAACACTGCTGTGTAAATAAAAATGTTCTGCTTTATAACTTACCCCCTATTTCTTGTCCTTACAATATAATAATGTCATTGTTTGTTATATCACACTTATTCTTAAAGTAATAGGCTAGATGCGAAGGACTTTCAACAGCACACTGAGGAAGGGCTTCAGCAGAAAAATGGGATTAGGGAACCAAATATGGAATGGGGAGTTCAGAAAAGGACTCTGGACTTCTATGATTCTGAGAGTCCATAAAGAGTTTATATAGCATGATGTTCACTGAGCTAAGCAGAGCTCTTCAGAAACATCCTCCTACCTGCTAAGTGGGCTGTCCAAGGCTGGGCTGTCCACTGACCAGATCATGGGGAATGTATTACCCGAATTGCAGTGAAGCTACTCAAATGCCCAGATTGGAAATATAGTTGCAAATAAAGTAACACACTGCATCAGCATATATCCTTTGCACTGAGGAGTAAATGAATAAACAACTACTTTTTTTGCAGATATTCACAATTAACTGCTTCATGTATCCAACTATCTTGAATCATTAGGACCACCAAAAATGAGAGCTTATGACAGTCCATAAAACGTCAACACTTTCAAAGATAAAACACAACACATACTGTAATTAGAATCTCAGACTGGAGGAGCTGGAATGGACCTTTGAGGTAATTTAATTCAACCTTCTCACTGTACAGCTGAGCCTGAGTGACTTTTCCAAATGTTATTCAGCCAGTTAATGGCTGGCCTGGGAGTAGAACCAGATCTCCTGACTCTTATTCTACTGCTTTAGCCATTAGAGCAGGTTTCAGCCAGGATATACTATTCAGACGAGGTCAGGCACTATAAAGTCTAAATTGGAAGGTATCCCATTGACAAGAGATCTTAACTATATCTAGTTCCTATACATTTACATTGAGGGATAACTTGGCATTCTCTCAACATAAAAATGGGATTAGGGAACCAAATATGGAATGGGGAGTTCAGAAAAGGACTCTAGACTTCTATGATTCTGAGAGTCCTTAAAGAGTTTATATAGCATGATGTTCACTGAGCTAAGCAGAGCTCTTCAGAAACATCCTCCTACCTGCTAAGTGGGCTGTCTAAAAGAATCTAGTATATTTAAAACACTACATAATCTATAATAATAAAAGCATAATATGCTAATTAGACCAGACATCCTTCTGGATGTCCTTCCTTCTGGACAAAGCCGCAGTGGGCAGGGGCCAAGGCAGAGGTGGCAGAGGCCCCCCAGCCACAACAGTGGTGGCGGGTGGGGGCCGGGGCCAAGCCCCTTGCAGGAATTTCATGCATCGGGCCTCTAGTGATTAATAAACATGTACTACAGGCAGAATATTTACTCTTACTTGGACAAATTTTATCTTGTATGTTGCACCTGCACCACAGGAGCAAGGAATTTCTGTTATATGAAATAGTAAAATTTTCTCCAAAGACAGTATTTTAGACTAAAAAAAGGGCACTAAATTAGGAATCAAGAGACCTGGTTCTATTCTGGGCTCTTTCATTAATTCATTGAGACACTCTAACTTTCTGAGTCATAGTTTTCTAGTATAAATGGAAAGAGTTGTTGTTTAAAGTGTGTGCAGAGAAGCCCCGGAGGTTCTGGAAGGTGTCCTAAGGGTTGACAAAAGGGGTCAGGAGAAGAGTGATGGGGAGGCTAAGCTAGGATGTTCTGAGTTTTCCACCCCAACCTCAACTGGGCAGCTCTGCTCTGATCTAATTTTGATATTAAACTAATATGTAAGATTTTGTTTGAAGAACAAGTTATGTGGTAAAGTTTCAAAACCACCGAGAAGTTGAAAGCACTACAATATTCCCTCTAATTCTGATGTTTGCTTCCCAGCTTTAAGGCCCTCGAAAGACACCCACCAAGGATTAAGGCCAAGCTCCCAACTATGGCATCTCTGTGCCTGAGCCTCCACCCTTTCCTTCTCATCTCCAGCCAATCCTCACCATGTACTTAATGCTTTAATAATTTCAAATTGTTGATAGTTTCCCGACCATGCAATGCTGTTTCACATCTCCTGGGAACTCTACTTTTATTTAGGTTCCCTCTGCAGCTCCTCCCTCTCTGCTTGGCTAAACTCTTTTTGTCCTTCAAAATGCAGCTCTGGCAATTCTTCCTCCATGAAGCCTTCTCTGAGCCCTAGAATGAGGTGAAGTACTGTCTACTTGCTTTCATTTCATCCTGTGAATTATCACAGTAAATAAGTATTATAATAAAACTAGAGGCCTGGTGCACAAAATTGGTGCATGGTAGGGTCCCTAGGCCTGGCAGGTGATGAGGTCCAATCCGGGCCTTCCGGCTGCTGGCCGGGGCCTCCCTTCCCTGGGGCCTCCCTTCCCCAGCTGCCGGCTGCCAGCAGGGGCCTTCCTTCATTCCATGCCACCCCCTGGTGGTCAGTACATGTCATAGTAAGCGATCAAACTCCCAGTCTCCCGGTTGAACTCCTGAGGGAACAATTTGCATATTAGGCTTTTATATATATATAGATAACTCTATACTGTCTCTTTCAAGTGGGCTGTAAAGACTTATTGAAAGATGAAATAAAAAAAAAAAGAAAATCTTGGACTTGACCAAAAAGTTTAATTAAAAAAATTCTGCCAATAAAACAAAAAAGCAATCAACTGAATGGTAGATGATATTTGCAAACAGGTGTGACAAGGGGATAATATCTAAAATATATAAAGAACTCAGAAAACTCAACACCAACCAACCAAACAATCCAATTAAAAAATGGGCAGAGGACCTGAACAGACACCTATCCCAAGAAGACATACAAATGGCCGACAGATATATGAAAAGATGCTCAACTTCACTAGCTATTAGGGAACTTCAAATAAAAACTATAATGAGATACCACCTCACACCTGTTTGAATGGCTATTATCAATAAGACAAGTAATAACAAGTGTTGGAGAAGTTATGGAGAAAAGGGAACCCTCATTCACTGCTGGTGGGAATAGCCACTGTGGAAAACAGTTTACCCCAAAAAAACTCGAAAACATTTATTTGCAAAGATATATGTACCCCTATGTTCACTGAAGCATTATCCACGGTGGCTAAGACGTGTCCTGCTATAGAGGACTGGATAAAGAAGATGTGGTACATACAATGGAATACTACTCAGCCATAAGAAAAGATGAAATATTACCATTTGTGACAACATGGATGGACCTTGAGAATATTATGCTAAGCAAAATAAGTCAGCCAGAAAAAGCTAAGAACCATATGATTTCACTCATACATGGGATATAAAACTGAAATTCATAGACACAGACACAGTATGGTGGTTACCAGAGCAAACGGGGTGAGGGAACTAGTAATGGGCCAAATATATGGTGATGGAAGATTTGACTTTAGGTGGTGAACACATAATACAATATACAGATGATGTATCATAGAATTGTACACTTGAAACTTATATGACCTTATCAACCACTGTCACCCCAATTAATTTAATAAAAAAATTAAAAATTCTGAAAAAACCCTTGATAATGCACAGGTTACCTCTTTGCAGGCTTATTTTCTTATTGTAAAAATTGTATTTCCAAGCTAAATGAAGAAATTAGTCTCAACAAGGATTTGAGGGTATGAGGTGGAGAAAAAAATAATTCAGAAGCCTTCATTAGACTTGATATCTGTTTGCTATCCTATATAATAAAAGCCTAGGTGGCATTGCATGAAGTCATCAAAAGATGGCCACCACAAGATGGCCATCACAAGATGGCCACCACAAGATGGCTGGCAGGGGAGGGTAGTTGGGGGCAACCAGGCCTGCAGGGGAGGGTAGCTGGGTGCGACCAGGCCGGCAGGGGAGAGCAGTTGGGGGCGACCAGGCCTGCAGGGGAGGGCAGTTGGGTGTGACCAGGCCGGCAGGGCAGGGCAGTTGGGGGTGATTGGGCTGTCAGGGGAGCAGTTAGGCATCAATCAGGCCGGCAGGGGAGCGGTTAGGGGGTGATCAGGCAGGCAGTCAAGTGAGCGGTTAGGAGCCAGCAGTCCTGGATTGTGATAGGGATGTCTGACTGGGATTGGCCTAAACTGGCAGTCAGACATCCCCCAAGGGGTCCCAGATTGGAGAGGATGCAGGCCGGGCTGAGGGACACCGGCCCCGCATGAATTTTGTGCACTGGGCCTCTAGTGAAGAAGTAAAAAGGGCATAGCCAGAGAGAGCAGCACTCAGTTAAAAAACTTTTAACAACTTCTTCAAAGAGAAATCATTAATTAAATAAACAAACAACCACTCAAGTTAACCAAAGAAAGGGTCAGTACATATTTTTAGGATATTTCTAGGTACCTATACTATATCTTTCATGAAACCATTCATTAGTTATTTATCAAGTACCCAGTGTTTTTAACAGTCATTCTTCTAGGTGCTGAGGATGCATCTGTGAGCAAAACAGGCAAAGGCCATACCCTCATGCGACATATTATAGTGGGAGACATATACGACAAACATACAAAGAAATATATAGCACAGTAGGGGTACAAGTGCTGTGGGAAAAAGTTAGGCTGGGAAAAGCAATGGGGACCCAGCAGAGGGGATGGAGAGACTATTAGAGTAAAGGTTCAGGAAGGCCTGTCAGCTGAGGTAACATCTGTTCAGAGACCTACAGGAAATGAGGGGTAAGACATCCAGATTGATGCCAAAAGAGCAAGCCAGGTACCAGAACTGCAAGTGGCAGGGCTTTGAGGTAAGAGCCTCAGGGAGTAGGTTAGGCTCAGGAGAGAGGCCAGAGTGGCTGCAGCAGAATGAGCAAAAGGATGGGGAGTGGGAGATGAGTTAGGAGAGGTTTCAGGGGCAAGATCATGCAGGGCATTAGAGGTAAAGACTTGGAGTACATCACTTGTACGAGGTAGAATGTTTTCCAACCTTCTGAGGACTCTGTTGTAAAAGGACAATTATAGTAATTGTGAACTGAACTGTCAAGGACAGGACTCAAGATGGCAAGACCCGAATCTGCTCATAGAGAGAGGAGGCCAGGAGCAGAGTGAGAGCTTGGGGTGAAAAAGAAAAGTTCAGGCACCTTGCTTGACAAAACAATGAGTACTTCCTCCTCAGAAACAGGTCCAAGAGAGGTCACTGTAATTACTAAATTTGGGCCATACATAATTCAATTTTCAAAGAAGTTTTTGGATAGTTGCTTATAAAGGAAGATTCAGCTTTCATTAATGATGTTTTTTGTCACAACAAAAGGCTACTAGTCAATCTTCAATTCAGAATAATTTAAATTAAGTATCTTCTACTACAAGTAAGATTCACTAACATCTAAGGCAGGTTCAGCTAGTCAGAATTCCAACCTCCCTTGCTGATCTCTTCTAGCAGGTTCTTGATTGTTATTTTTTGTTTGTTTTTAGAAAGCAGTAAAGAGCAATCCCATCCTCAATGCAGACTTACAGTCTGTATGTGCAAGCCCGTAACAAACGTGTATAACACATGGTAGAATCTCATTGGTTCACACCCCTGCAAAAACCACAACCCCCCAACTTTCAATAAAGCAAAGGCCTCTTTACCTAAGTGCACATTAGCTGCTGGCTTCGGCAGGCTGTGTGACATGGCTGCCTCCCCAGCGGGCAGGCACACCACAGCAAGGCACTCATTAAGCTATTGGGTTTCATTCCAGTAACCATTCAAATACATTCTTCATTGTACCAGAAAGTATGTTTGTTTGATGCTGGAACTTTGATTCCCCCCTCCCACTTTCCCTCCATACCCCTCATCTCCTCACCCGTTTTGGTATTTGTTCTCATGCTAACATCCTCACAAATATTCAGTAATTCTCAATGGGTCTCTTGGTCATTAGTGCAAATTAGTGAGGTTTTACTGAATATGGTCAGATTTGATTTGCCAAGTTCTTTTCCCTTAAGCCCATGTGTATTTCAAGGGAAATCTAATTTGTAGGTTTCAGATTCATTTACACTCAGCTCACAAGCCTGGTTCTGTGAGTGCCTCCATAGCTGGTGCACAAGAAGCCACAGGGGCTGGTTTCCCTTCCTTTTAACAAGTTCTTGGTAGAATGTTTGCTTTGAAGTAGGTATTTAGACCATGCTGGAAGCAAACATAACGTAAACCCCAGGAAAATGTAAAGTAAAATTTAAAAACCAAGTTCAAAACAGTTTTTCTTGCCCCAATAATTATAAGTTTTAAAGAAAAAACTCTAAGCATGGAACCATCCATTTCAGCCTTTTAAGGATGATGTCACCACCCGCCTGCCTAGTTGAGGCTGCGTCTCACAATGCTTCTGCCTTGTAGAGCGTAAAATCATCTGCGAGTAGGTGGCTTTCTCTGCTGTGACCCTGCCCAGTCTACTTTGCCATTTCATTCACTGACTCATTAACTGCCACCCCTCCCCGCTTCCCACTAGGACTCTGCTGCTGGGATTCCTTTTCTTCAGGTGCCATTTCCTCCATGGGCCCATCCCTACTGACTCCCACCCGGCTCACCTTCTTTGAGCTCCTCAGTGCTTCTTGCCTGTTTCTTGCGGTCCACCATAGCCATTGCTTCCTAAATTTCCCGATGTTTGCTCCAACCTCCTCACAGGATGGATTGCCTCCTCATCACAAGTCATAGGTTTCCAATGCTACTCTGTGGCTGGGGCCCACAACTGCAGATGACTGCTGCAATGCAATTGTAGCCCCTATGCTTTGCCTCCAGGCTGGGCTTCTGTGATCAAGACTTGCTTGGTATCTATCCTGTCCCAGATGGAAGACTTGCTGCTGATTCTGGCTCCTCTCTGTCACTCTGTATCACTCTGAATAAATGGGCCAGATCTCACTGATGAGTCCAGTCTATTGCCCGTTTCCATGGGGGACATGAGCAGTAGGACAGGAATGCTTCTGAGACCTCGTGGCCTTGCAGATGGCATGCACAGTGCTTAACAAGGCAGACCATCTGTAGCAGTACCAACTCTTGTCCAAACATCAAAAGTAAGTCATTCTCTATCTTGAGAATATGTTGATTGGTTTGCCTTTTTTTCCCTCCTTCAAGAGTGCCTGCTTGGAAAGACAAGTAGAATATCACACCCCAAGGATGGGGGCAATACCAAAAAATACCCTTCTTGACCAGCTGTCCCCTGCACAAACAATTCCTTCCAATGCTTGGGAGCTCCCTTTAAGTGACTTTGGAGAAAAATAGCCATGGACACTGCTAAATGCTGGGATAACTCATTAAGATAGTGGTGAACTCTGAGTGGTGATGGAAAAAAAAAGCTGAGACATAAACCACGAAGAGCAACTAAGACTTCAGTGGATTTGGACAGACTTTCACTTGTAGATTTTTGAGAAATCTACAACAAATTCAGGGACTAGCAAAAGAAGCTCGTTGACAAATATTCATAGTAAGCTGAGATAACGTCGGTGTGTCTGTATATGTAAATACAAATGTATATATGGCTATAGTTCTATGTATTATATATACACATGCAAAGACATCTAAACGGACTTTGCATTCCTGTAAATGAGAAAGGCCCATCCTAAACTGCCTGGTATCCCTCCTTCTAACACTCTGGAGAGCACAGTGTTCCATCCATGGAGGATCTATCAGAACTGTCTCCTAACCACCAGTTACAGAGCCCCCAGAGAGGACCCTCTGACTGCTGGAATGGTCATTCATTTAAACTCATTCACTAACTCACCCATCCATCCTTAACAACCATGTGTCAGGAACCACCAGAGATTCTCTCCCTTTAGTGGAGAAAGAATTTCTAGGGATGAGAGCAGAGAGGAGAAACAGCATGTTTTGTTTTGTTTTCCATTTCCCTGACCTTGAATTTACAAAGCAAAGCAAAGGAAGAAAGCAAATTATTTATATATGTATGTATGAAGTATCCAGACGCCTCTAACCACCTGTCAATTTGCCCTTAAAAAAAAAAAAGAATTTTGAAATTTTTCTTCATGCTCCCACTTCTGAGCTCTGTCCTTTTAGCAATTTAAATAGTGGTGGTTTCAACAACTAGCATAAACTATAAATAGCTTCTACCCATGAAACAGAATTCCTTTTTTCACAACATAACTCTTTCAATTAATGTGTTAGAACATAGCAAGATTTAAAATGGTGATCTGAAAGAATTTCATCAGAATGATACACTTAAGACTTATGCATTTCATTGTATAAAATATTTATCTTAAAAGAAAAAAAAACTTTAGTTAATATGAATGCTTAAGCACTGGTTTCTGCAACTTACTTTGAAATAGATTTAAAAAAGATGGTTGATGGATGAATGGAGGATAGGTAGATTTGTGACAAAACAAGAATAAAATACTACTTGTGGATACAGGTGGTAGGTATATGGGTGTTCACTATAAACTTCTATCAGCTTTTCTGTAAGCCTTTGTGTTTTAGGTGACAAAGTTTCAATAATAAAGTGCTGAAGAAAAGTTTCATCAAAATGCCATTTCTACTTCTACTTCTTTCACACATTTGTTGGTAGTATATTTATTATTTCTCTAATTTTGGAAGCTCATGAAATTTTAGTTTTTTTCTTCTTATCTTAAAAAGGAGGATAATGAGTATGAACCATCTGGAATAAAAAGAGTGAAATATAAAGGGGAACTGCTGCGGCTTATATTGTGTTTCCCCCAAATTCATATGTCGAAGCCCTAACATCTAATGTGACTGTATTTGGAGGTAAAGCTTTAAGGAGGTAATTAAGGTTAAATGAGGCCATAAAGGTGGGGACCTAATCTGATAGGATAGCTGGCTTTATAAAAGGAAGAGAGAGATCTTTCTCTCTATGCTTTCTCACTGAGGAAAGACTATACTAGGAAACAGCAAGAAAGTGCCATTTGTGAGCCAGGAAGAGAGCTCTCACCAGAAAACAAATTGGCCAACACCCCGATGTTAGACTCCCAGCCTCCAGAACTGTGAGAAAATAAAGGTCTGGTGTTTTGTTATGGAGCTTGAGCTGACTAATACAAATTCTCAAAATTAAATACCTGTGGATATTCAGGTAGTCTGTATGCGAGTAATACAGAGGAAAAAGAATACCTGAACCAGTATATTCAGAATTGGAATGACAGAATGTGATAGCTGGAAGGCGTTTTAGCAACCAAGTCATCTGAAGTCCTCATTGTGAAGAGGAAGCTCATAGAGGTCAAGCGATCTGTCTTGGCCCTTCACAGAGATTAGTGGCAGAACCAAGGACTTTTAAGCCCAAGCCTCTTGACTTCTGCTCTTTTCACTGCACATTGTGGCCTCACTGAATCAACCCCCCTGAGTCAAGTGGCAGCAGCCAAAAATCTAATTCCTTTCCTTCCACTGCAATCTCTTTCAAGAATTCACTCCATTTTTCTGACTCTGTACCCTTCACTCTCCCTTTATTTATTTTTTATCACAAATCAATGTACCCATACAGGGTAAAAGCTAAAGAGAAGTCTTCTGAACAAATACAAATGTGTATAACTATACAAAAGAATGAGTACAAACACAAAAACCAACATTTAAGTTTGGACAAATGTAGAATAAATTATGCATTTATAGCAGAGGCTTGTGTGCCCAAAGATAGCATATGTACATATAGGAGGTATCTTATTTCCTAATAGTTGACTATTATAACACATAAAGGCATTCTAGAAAAAATAATAAAAATGTATTTGTTTTCCAAATTAATTTATAATCTAATTTAGCACAGTATTGCATCTTTATAACATTTAAAATACCCATTTTGATAAAACATTCCTATAAGTAGACCAAGAAAACCAGGTTAATAAGCATGCGTGTTTTGTAGGGCAATAAAATCATGTATTTATTAATATTTAAAAATAATGTGAAATATAAAAATTGAACTATATAATAACTAAACATTATTTTGTTTAAAAAGGTTCTTGTAGAAATTTTTATTTAACTTTTCCACTAGGTAAACTTAGAGTATATGAAGATAAATACTTTTTAAAAATATGTTTTTATTGATTTTAGGGAGAGAGGAAGGGAGAGAAATATCAATGAGAAAGAAACATTGATGAGCTGCCTCCTGTGCGCCTCCTACTGAGGAATCAAGCCCGAAACCTGGGCATGTGCCCTGACCAGGAATCAAACAGATAACCTCTTGACCTCTCAGTGCATGGGACTACACCCAACTAACTGAGCCACACCAACCAGGGCTGATGATAAATACTCTTAATGTTGGTGATACAATGTAAATGTGCCCAATGACATCAGAAATGATAATTATCCATTATTACCAATCAATACTTAATTTTTTTCCTTTAACATTTCTTTAATTTTCTGCATTAATTTAGTTTCACTATACATAGCCACTGAATTGAGCCACAAGACACGTTCTATAATTTTTCTTTTTATATTTATATCAGTAGTAGTTTGAATCTACAACTATCTGGTGTGTTAATAAAATAATGTGATTGATTTGTCACCCCTGAATCTTCTAGAGATGTGTTGCAAGCTCTGAAGATAATTTCTAGAGAGTAAGTTCAAAAATATTTCGAGAAAAAGCAGCAATATTTGAAACTGTAGAGCTACTCAAGGACATTTTGTTTTGAAAAACACTCTGAGAAATAATGGTCTGGTTATATTTGAAAATAAAACGAACAGCAAGAACAATAAAACTAGTAAAATTACTTTCTAGTTCCATCTGTCTTTTTAAAATGGCTACAATGGCGTTTGCATTGTCTGGGGCCATGGGCCACCCTGATACAATAACTGCATTTAAGACCATTAGGTTTTACTTTTTGTGCATTCACCCAAAGCAGAATCACATTTAGTGGCAAAGATTGGAGAATTGGAGAGCAAAAATCTGTTTTAAAATCAAAGCATTAATTATTGCTATAGATTGTAAAATAAAATTCATTTTCTTTATCCAAGTAAGTGAGAAATGTGGAGACATAACTAAGGTAGGGTAAATAAATGATTACCGGCAGTTTCAGCAGAACTGAGATAGAGTCATTGGGAATGAGGTGGAGTTCTTTTCCACCTTCTTAGGTGGTGAGGACTTGGTAGGACTTCTTAGTTTTGAAGGAAGCATTCCCCCGTGTCCCACAGACATCCAGAATCCTGGGGACAAACAATGTCACATCTTCTCATTTTGTACGTTTTCCTGTAAAATGACCTTGGCAGAGGGTGATTGGGGCAAGGGGGGCGTCTAGCTGTTTTGATGCTGTGATAATCAATCATATATTTCAAAAATAGATAAATAATAAAGTTTGAAAACATATCTATATATATAAAAGCCAAGAATGACCAGAATGACCAGAACAACTGGAACGACCGGTCGCTATGATGTGCACTGCTGCTGGCCAACCAGCATGATGCGGGTGGAACTGGACAGCCAACCTCCCGTGGCCCCTCCCCCACCAGCCTGGCCTCTGATCGGCCCCTCTACCCCAATCGGGGGTGGGGCTGGCTGGCCAACCTCCCACATCCCCTCCCCCTAGCTGGCTGGCCCTGATTGGCTCTGATCAGGGTGGGCCAGCTGGACCCCACCCATGCACAAATTCATGCACCGAGCCTCTAGTGTGCAAATAATGTGGATTAATATTAGACCTGCATTCAAGTTTCAGCTCTAATATGTGACCTCAGGAAAAAAATAATTAACTTTTGTAAATTTCAGCTTCCTAATCTGAAAAATCAATACTTAAATATTAAATCATTATGGTCACCGAGAACACTTACAGCATGCTTACTACATTTCAGGCACTGTTCTAAGGGTTTCACATATGTTAATTCATTTAACCCTTAGAAAGCCCATGAAAAGGCATTATTACTAGTCTCATTTTCTACATGAAGAAACTGAGTTACAGAGAGGTTAAGTAACTTTCCCAAAGATAACATTCCATTGGGTTGTTGTGAGAAAAATACAAAATCAGTAAGATGATTAGTGATAGAAGGAATCTTTAAGATCATCTAGTCTTAAACTCTAGCTGTAAATGTGAGGCATCTAAGGTTCACAAAAGAGCTGGTTACTGAAGACACTGAATCTCTTTGAGATCTTACTCTAGTGGTCTTTTAAAAGAACCTCTTTCCTATTTTGTTTTTCTCTAAGTAATTTTCATATATTCTTCCACTTATATGTATAAAATTCCTCTAGGCTGTCTTTCCCACTTTTTAAAAATCATACTTCAAGGCTAGTGTGTAGTATAGCTGGACAGAAGGTCAAGGTCAACTGCATGAATGATGATGAAGATTATGAGATTAGGATAGCTGTGATGCCATCTCATTTATTGCATCCTGATTCTCTTTACAGCACTGTGCCAAAGAATCTTATATACATTACTAGAAGCCCAGTACATGACATTTGTGCACTGGGGCGGGGCCGGGGGGGGGGCGTCCCTCAGCCTGCCGGCATATGGACATCCCCCGAGGGGTCCTTACTAGTAGTGCTGCTGCGGAGGCGGGAGAGGTTCCTGCCACCGCCACTGTGCTCGCCAGCTGTGAGCCCGGCTTCTGGCTGAGCGGCGCTACCCCTGTTGGAGCGCACTGATTACCAGGGGGCAGCTCCTGCATTGAGCGTCTGCCCCCTGGTGGTCAGTGTGCATCATAGCAACCTGTTGTTCCGCGTTTGGTCGATTTGCATATTAGGGTTTTATTATATAGGATCTCATCTAATGCTAAATCTACTTCTGAGCATATAACTTAAAATGTTACTAGTATTAAAATCAGAGAATGGCTAAACCTGAGGTTTAAAAATGCAGACTTTCTGGAGTCCAGATTCCAAATCCCAGTAGTGTTGACTTAGCCCGAGGTCCTATAAAGAGCATAAACTGAAGGCCAGGCTGATTAGTTAGTGTGAGTTTGGGCTAGACATGGAGAATGGAAGCCTTCTCTCCATAGGGAGGACACACACAGGCCTCTCAGTACTTTTTTGAAAGAGTGGGGGTTAACCTCAACTCTTTCAGCAGAATCTCAGGTTTATTTGCCAAAATGGATTTTTAAAAACAATGGCTGAATTACCCTACAGTCCATTAGTCATCCTACAGAAATCTAATGTTAGATAAATGTTCACTTAGGAGTTAGTGGGGGGAAATATCTTAAGTATGTTCAGCAGTTCTTGACTGTGGTCCTTTATTCAACAGAAATTTCCTCCTTTAAAATAACCAGTTACTGGATGTAATATAACCTAATCTTCAGCATTTGTGCTTATGGAGAAGAGATGAAGCTCTTGACTTTGGCCACCCCGCCCCTTTTTTTTCCTTTTTACTGAGCCTAAATTGCTCTTTTCCTAAAAACTAGATCCTGCTTTAGCTGCTGTGGTAGCCAGCTTCCAAGATGGTTCTCAATAATCCTTGCCTCCTGGTATTCACACCCTTGTCTAGTTCCCTCCCATACTGAATCAGGGTTGGTGACAATAGCATGTGATCTTTGGGGCTAGGTCACCGAAGGCACTGAGGGTCCCACCTTGCTCTGGGATAAGCCAGCTGCCTTGTAATATGAACACTAAGCAGTCCCATGGAGAACTGAGGTCCCTAGACCAGTGGTCGGCAAACTGTGGCTCGCGAGCCACATGCGGCTCTTTGGCCCCTTGAGTGTGGCTCTTCCACAAAATACCACGGCCTGGGCGAGTCTATTTTGAAGAAGTGGCGTTAGAAGAAGTTTAAAAAATTTGGCTCTCAAAAGAAATTTCAATCGTTGTACTGTTGATATTTGGCTCTGTTGACTAATGAGTTTGCCGACCACTGCCCTAGACAACGGCCAGAGCTCATCTCAACCAGGTAGTGAGCCATTTTAGAAGTGTATCACCTAGCCAAAATGAACCCCTGGTTGACTTTCAACTGCAACTTCATGGAGAACCATAGCCAGAACTGCTCACAAATGCTGTTCCAAAATTCCTAGCCTATAAAAATCCTGATTACTGTTGTCTTAAGACACTAAGTCCTGTTACAGATATAATAGATATGAAACAATAGACAATGAATACTGCTACTAACACTGAGAGCATGCAACAGCTTTATGGAATCTCTTATAATTCCTAAACCACCATCATTCCATCAGCTATTACAGACTATGTTGTTATTAATGATCATAGTGGGCTAAAGGCCAACAGTTATATTATATTCTGATTTACCTCTGATTGGTATAGGCATCATTGCTTTGGGAGGCAATTTTTTAAGAATAATCATATTTACGACATGGCTGTTTCCACCGTGTGAGATGCTGACTTCATAGGCTTGCAAAATTCCTGATTTGATGAAATTATTGGTAATATACTTATCTTTTCTTCAATGTTACATTTAAAAAAGATAAAACTTGCTTAGTTTACTTTTTGAAGATAAGTTTTGATGTCATGTCTGTGACTGTAGAGTGATAAACTGTGGAGGATCAAAACAACAGGGAGGATTTGAAAGAGCAGCAAGAAACAAATCTCTCTGCTGAAATCCATCAAAGTGACTTTCCAACTGCAGGAAATTTTAACAACTCCTAATGTGTCCAAAGGAATTCATTTCAACCAGTGCAAAAATGTAGCGAGACATCAGAAAGATAATTTTAAAAAATCGAGGCACTGGGCATTGGACCTTAATTCTAAATATAAAAGAAATGCTACACATGAATTCTTGAAACTTGCCTGGCTGCCAAAAGTATGATATTTCACACTGGTACTATGGGGAAAGTATTTAGGAGGACTGCCAATTATGCAATCCTGCTTCCTAAATTAGACCCATTCCATAGTAAAGGAAAGTTACCTTCACACTCCAGAAAGTCTTTACTACAAGCCTACTCTGTGTCCAGGACTATGTAAAGAATTGCAGAAAGGTAGGTTTATACAACTCCTGATATATTAGATACCAGGACACTAAAATAACGGAATGAAAAGTTAAAAAAAAAATTGACATACTTTGTTTGTAGAACTTCCTACTGTCCCTGCTTTACAATGAGCTAATATTTTCTTTAAACTATTTTAAAATAGGTAATATTTAAAATTGGTTTAAGAGCCCCAAAATATACCGAAGTGTAATATTAAATAGTAACCCACCCTCTCATCTCTGAACTCACTGATTGATAAGAACTTTTACAAGTTTCATGTGTCCTTGGAGATAATTCTATGCATATATAATACAAGCATATACATAAATGTGGGTTTAGACATAGACTGTATGTATAGATAGGTATTTTCCCAATTATCCTCTTAATATAAATAATAATGTAATATGCCTTCCTGTTACTCTATATCAGCCGTGGGCAAACTATGGCCCGCAGGCTGGATCCGGCCCGTTCAGCTGTTCTATCCGGCCCGCAGAGCTGAAAGAGCAGAGGGTTCTCTTGCTCTCCCCTCCGCTCCCTTTACTTTGAATTTATATTAGTTCACACAAACACTCCATCCATGCTTTTGTTCTGGCCCTCCGGTCCAGTTTAAGAACCCATTGAGGCCCTCGAGTCAAAAAGTTTGCCCACCCCTGCTCTATATCATAGTTGTTGATGTATTTTTATTTTTGGTTACCAACATATTTTAGAGACTATTTTTATATCTTTATCATATTTGAGTATATTTCTGGCCTTTCTTGGCTGCTCAATTATTTTATGTATGTACTAACATGAAACTTGAATTATTATAGCATTGTAATATGTTTTAATAGTTGGCCTGCCTAATTAATATTCTCTCCCCATGATTATACTTTTTGAGAATTTTCCTGGAAATTCTTATATTTGATTTTTCTGTATGAACTTTAGGTTTTTCCCATCCCCTCACCTCAAATTTCGATTTTTAAAACTTGGAGTCAGAAGTGATATGTCTTTATTTAAGTCTCACACAATCCTATGAAGTAGGTACTCAGCTTATGTCTTACTGTATGCTATACTAATATAATATATACTAGAGGCCAGGTGCACAAAATTCGTGCATGGGGGTGTGTGTCACTCAGCCCTGCCTGCACCCTCTCCAATATAGGACCCCTCGAGGGATGTCCGACTGCCCATTTAGGCCCAATCCCAGTAGGATCAGGCCTAAACAGGCGGTCGGACATCCCTCTCACAATGCAGGACTGCTGGATCCCAACTGCTTGCCTGCCTACCATCCTGAATGCCCCTAACCACTTCTGCCTGCCAGCCTGATCACCCCCTAACCACTCCCCTGACAGCCTGATTGATGCCTAACTGCTTCCCTGCCAGCTGTTTGCCCCTAACTGCCCTCTCCTGCAGGCCTGGTCACTCCTAACTGCCCTTTCTGGCAGGCCTGGGTCCCCCGCAACTGCCTTTCCCTGCAGGCCCAGTTGCCCCCAACTTCCCTCCTCTGCCAGCCTGGTCACCCCCAACTGCCCTTCCTTGCATGCCTGGTCCCTCCCAACTGCCCTCCCCTGCTGGCCTGATTGCCCACAACTGCCCTCCCTTGCAGACCTGGTCCCTCCCAACTGCCCTCCCCTGCTGACCATCTTGTGGTAGCCATCTTGTGTCCACATGGGGTCAGTCATCTTTGACCACATGGGGGCAGCCATCTTGTGTGTTGGGGTGATGGTCAATTTGCATATTATTCTTTTATTAGATAGGAGGATTAGGTAGGATAGAGGCCTGATGCATGGGTGGGGGCCAGCTGGTTTGCCCTGATGGGTGTCCCAGATCAGGGTGGGGGTTCCCTTGGGGCATGGGGCGGCCTGGGTGAGGGGCCTGTGGTGGTTTGCAGGCTGGCCACGCCCTCTGGCGACCCACGCGGAGGCCCTGGTATCTGAGATTTATTTATCTTCTATAATTGAAACTTTGTAGCCTTGAGCAGAGCCAAGCCTCCTGCTTGCTCTGAGGCCACAGCCATTTTTGTTGGGATTTATTTATCTTCTATAATTGAAACTTTGTAGCCTTGGGCGGAGCCAAGCCTCCTGCTTGCTCTGAGGCCACAGCCATTTTTGTTGGGATTTATTTATCTTCTATAATTGAAACTGTAGCCTTGAGCAGAGCCAAGCCTCCTGCTTGCTCCGTGGCCACAGCCATTTTTGTTGGGATTTATTTATCTTCTATAATTGAAACTTTGTAGCCTTAAGTGGAGGCCTGGGACTGCCAGGGTGTGCAGAAAGCTTGGCTTCCTCCATCGTCGGGGGCAACTCAAGCCTCCTGCTCTCTCCAGTTCCGTGGCTGCCGCCATTTTTGTTGGGATTTATTTATCTTCTATAATTAAAACTTTGTAGCCTTAAGCAGAGGCCAAGGCAGGCCAGGGCAGGCAGAAAGCTTGGCTTCCTCCATTGCCGGGGAAACCCAAGCCTCCTGCTTTCTCTGTGGCCGTAGCCATCTTGGTTGGGTTAATTTGCATACTCGCTCCTGATTGGCTGGTGGGCGTGGCTGGTGGGTGTAGCAGAAATATGGTCAATTTGCATATTACTCTTTTATTAGATAGGATACTGTATATATATATATATATATGTATATATATATATATATAAAATCTTAAACTTTATATTTATCTAGAATTTTACTATTTATGAATGTTCACTTTTATCACCTCCTTTAACCTTCTTAACCACTCTGGGACTAAGCTGGACATATATTGTGACTATACATTACAGACAGAGAGAAGCTCACAGACTTGTCCTTAGGACTGGGAGGTAAGGGCTTCTCCCACCACACCAAAGGCAGAGAGCACTGGGAGTCTCCAAGGAACATTTTAAAAACAAGGATGGTTTTAGTTTTATTACAATGCCATATTTTAGAAATGCTAGCAGACTATCAAATTATCACACTTGTAATGAAGTTAAAACTTAAAATACTATAGGCATGAACACAGTGAAGTCTGAACTTTCACAGACTGTTGGTGGGAGAGTAAAGTGGCACAGCCCTGTGGAAAGTACTATTATTGGGGCAACACACACCAAAGGGATTTAGAGGAAGAAGGAAGCTGCTTCGGGATTTCTGGGCTGCAGCCTCCAGTGCCCTCCACTCTGAACGCATATCCTTTGCTCCAATGTCCTGCAGTGCCTGTGATCATGCTCATCTTTCTGCCTGTCTGCAGATCACTACATCCCTTCCTTTCTCCTTCTTTCCCCTCCCTCTAAACCCTGAACTGTAGGGCTGACAAGGCCACACTGAAACCCCACCTCTCCTGGTTTTCAACTTCTCCCATTAGCTTCTAATTCTTATTCCTCCCTTCCCAGTGTGAGATGTCCTCCTAAGTTTCTCTCTTCCACATAATCTGATGGAGCCGATCATTTATTTCATACTAGAGGCCCGATGTGCAAAATTCATGCAAGGGGCTTAGCCCTCGCAGCCCCAGCTTCATCCGGAAGGTTGTTTGGCTGGTCCAGTCTAATTAGCATATTATGCTTTTATTATTATAGTTTATATTTCACAATTAACTTTGTTCTCATTTTCCAAATTAAAATTAAATGATAAAAATAGAAACTTTTTCAAACAATGCATATCCCCTCACTCATCCCACAGAATTTAAGTAACTTTTCCAGAAATAACAACAAAACAAATAAATTAAGAGATTTATTGAAATGATTTTCTTAGAATAATGAACCTTAATCAGAACACATTCTCTATAGAAATTACTTTTAAGATTATTTGTTTGTGAAATGTCCCCTTCATAATTAAAAAATAGGCAAATGTTTTCATTTTCTTGTTCGAATTTTCCTCTGATTTAGAAAAACTATTTTCCCTTAAATTAAAAAAATGGTAATTCCTTTTATAAGTGAAATAACCAAACTTATATTTGTATGCTTTTGCTAACACTATTTGTAACAAGCAATAGTTTATATCAAATAACTGGACAGCACAACTTAAAATTGATTTCATTTCTGTCCAAAGACCTTGGTTTATTCTTCATTTGAGAAATTTCTGTGGTTCTAATTTTTCTTTTGGTTCATCTTGTATCTTTTCAAAATTAAATATAATCACTTTAACTGTTTTCAGTCAGCAGCATTCCCAAGGTCAAATTTGATATCTAGTCATCAAGATGATCTCTCTTTGGGCAGATCCAGAAAATAACATAAATAACCTTCAAATTATTCCAAAGAATGTCATCGTTATTGGCAGAGCTGTGACCACAACTTCTAGTAACAATTTCAAAAGAGTATGCATTGCTCAAAGCACAAAAAAATACTTCTGGAATTTTGGCCAAAATTCTGGCAGGTATACCTTTTCCTCTGCCAGTGGTGTTAATACCATTAGGATGGTCTTGCCCTTAAGATGCTTTACAATTACTGAAAGCATCAGTAATTTTTATTTTTTGAAATTTAATGAAATCATAAATATTTATTAAAATGTAATTGCAATTCTAATATTTAATGCCCACCTAATTGCCAACATAAAGAATGACTATCACACTTCACACACTTTACATCCAGACCTACATATACACACATTTCAAAGGAATATGAGTTGTCACTGTTTGTCAACTTCCATGTGCAACTGTTGTAGGTACTGTGTTAATACATGAGTAGATTAGAACATAAAGAGAGGATTTGGTGAGGTAATTTGCTGTTTCTCTTATTTACAAGCTTCTGCAGCCCAATCTTCCCCTTACTCTCACTCTAGCAGGGTCCATTAAGACTCTGGGGTAGCATAAGCCACAGACCTTAATAGGATCTGGCAGTGGTTGCCTTTATGGGGGTGGGCTGGGGAGAGTGCAAAAATATATATAACATAAAATTTGCCATTTTAACCATATGGCATTAATGGCACTCACAATATTGTGCAACTATCACCAGTATATATTTCCAAACATTTTTCATGACTACAAACAAAAACTCTGTACCCATTAAGCAATAATTCCACCTTTCCCCTACCTGTGGATATTTCTAATACACTTTCTGTCTCTATGAATTTAACTATTTTAGATCTTTCACATCAAGAATTCCTAAAGCACCTTCAATCAATGAAGAAAAGTTTAACAATTACCTACAAAGTGAGCTACTGTCGCCACCACCATAATTAAACGTCAAGCTCCCTTTCTGTTCCCAGGTGTTGGTGCTGGTGGTTAATAGGGATGAACAGGAACACTGGCTGTGTGTGCCAATTGCTGTGGTAGGCGATGGAGCTCCATAGATGGTCACTACTATTCTTCTCCAGTGTCTACATATACTAATCACATTACTGATTAACTGATTGGAAAATGAATTCTTCCTAACAAAATACGTGACTTACTCATGACTTTTACTTTTTCTTGCTCGTTAGGGGAACTAACTTCCCTGGTCAGTGAGAAGTAGCAAACCAATCATACACTCAGGAACAGAGAACTGGGTTTCCTGATTGTACATGGGGAGGTGATCTCTTCTCCTCTCCTTCCCAAGTCTTATCTCCACCTGTGAAGCAGAATCACCATCCTGCCATCAGGACACACCCCATTGCACTATTTTCTCTTTGTTACAATCCTGAGAATTCTTCTATTTTTCCCCAAGGAAAGTAGAATCACAGCATCCCTGTAGATATCTGCTTTTCTTTGGCATAAAAAGAAAGATGAATTCTACAGCAAGGAAAGCCCCATCTTCAAACTGAAGCTGTCCAATGATTTTATTTGGGCATATAACACAGATATTATATGCTGCGAACTGATTTCTTAATGGAGCAAGAGAAAAGCTCCTCAGTCTGTGTGGGAGCCTGACATTTCACAGCAGCATGTGAGGTTGTTATAAAAAAACAACAACAGCAGTTCTTCCAAATCTGAAAGCAAGATGTCTAGACTCTTGTCCTAATTGATGGCCCTGCATAAAAATGTATCATAAAAATGTGTCTGAAACTATACAGGAGTATAGCACTAACAAAGGCACTTCTTTCAGAAAAACTAGAATACATAATCATCTAACAAAGAGATGTGTCATAATAGCCAAATAATTCTGTTATTTTGGGTTTTTCAAATCTTGTTTTCCCAATGGTTATTTCTGGTGCCTAAAATTTTACAGACAAAAACTTACTGAATGGATAGTGATGATTCAGTGCTATCTCTAGTTTCGTATTTATAATTGTTGTCATTTTAAAAACAATTGCTTATTAACTATCAACTTTAGTCCTCATTAAATGTTTTCAGTTCAATAGCTCATAAAATCATACTTTATCAAGTACCATTACAAATAATAATTTTCTATAACAAGGCTAGTTCCAGAGCCCAATAGTTGGACATTGCTCTCTGGGATGTGTGTGTGTGTGTGTGTGTGTGTGTGTGTGTGTGTGTAACTCGCTATTAAGAGCAGTCTACTACTATATATATAAAAGGCCAAGTGACTGATCCTATGTCTGTCCAACCGTCCGACTGACCGGCCGGTACATATGGAGTGCACTGGCAATTTAAAAATAAATGTTGACTCACACATGTGTGATACATATAAAGCTCTTACTAGTGCCAATTCCATGTGACGCCAGAATGTATCTGAAGACCAACTATTGGCACAATGTACCAGGGTTTTTAATATGAAGCTGTATGCTCTTTTAAATGATATATATAAATTTGATTTATTTGGCAAATAATAGCTAAAATTCATGTCATCGAATTTCACAAACACGGACTGCCTCACTCTCACATATTAGTGATATTATTCAGTGAATCCAAATTACGAACTGAAGATGACATTGACCATATAGTTAAGGCAGAAATTCCAGATGAAAACCAGTGTCCTCAACTTTTTCAAATTGAAAAATCAAATATGGTACATGGACCATGTGGAATACAAAATCCAAATAGTCCATGTATGGAAAATGGAAAATGTTCAAAGGGATTTTCACACCTATTTGAGTGATGATTCCATCGATTCAATGGATGATGCCGAAAAGGAAAATTTTCCCATCAAATTTCTTAATAGTATTACTCCTTCAGGAATGCTGTGTCATAAATTAAAATTGAAAGTAGGTATAATCATCATGCTACTGAAAAATCTTAATAGTAAATGGGGTCTTTGTAATGGTACTAGATTTATTATCAAAAGATTCTGACCTATATAATCGAAGCTTAAGTGTTAAAAGGATCTGCGGAAGGAGAGGTTGTTCTGATTCCAAGAATTGATTTGTCCCTGTCTGACACTGGCCTCCTGTTTAAATTAATTCGAAGACAGTTTCTTGTGATGCCAGCATATGTGATGACTATTAATAAATCACAAGGACAAACTCTAGACAGAGTAGGAATATTCCTACCTGAACCCATTTTCGGACATAGTCAGTTATATGTTGCTTTCTCTTGAGTTCGAAAAGCATGTGACGTTAAAGTTGTAAATACTTCACCATAAGGGAAATTAGTCAAGCACTCTGAAAGTGTTTTTACTCTTACTGTGGTGTACAGGGGGATATTAGAATAAGTTTAATCAATTTATCAGTCATTGTTTTTATCAATGTTGTTTTTATCATGTTTTTGTTGTTTTTATATCATGTCTTTGTTGTTGTTATATCATGTTTATTTATTAATCAATTTATCAATCATTGTTTTTATCAATGTTTTTATATCAAGTTTTTGTTATTTTTATATCATGTCTTTGTTGTTTTTATATGTTGTTATTGTTTATTTACTAATCAATTTATATGTTATTTTCATATACATTTTACTAATTTTGTTTAATCTCTGATGCTTCTATTATAGAGAAAGGGTGAAAAGCAATATTAAAATATTTTGTATTTTAATTTTATAATACTATATTACATATACTATTTTGACATGTAATTTTTTGCAGTAATGTAATTACCACACGAATCTTTCTTCTAATTAATTTTCTTTCAATGTGCACGAATCCGTGCACTGGGCCACTAGTAATATAAATAAGTTTGGTTTCTGTAATAAAAATAATAGCTGTGAGGACTGGCTATTTTATACACATGATCAAATTTGCTAAATACCACTACAAAATAATTGAAGAGTGATGTAAAAAGATAATACTTGAAGCCTTACAACTGATAGCAAAGTTCCTTCTTATTGGTTGAGAATGTGAACCTTTGTTCCTCAGTGCTGACTGGGGTGCTGAGTGTCAAGGTCAATCAATTAAACATATATATGTCAGCTTCAATTATAGTTCCAGCATGATGCTACGAGCTGAGCTTCATACTTTCCCCAGTATGCTAAGGATTTCCCAATATGGTAGATTTTCTAGAGGAATCAATGGTTAATACTGGATAGTAAAAATGAAGCAACCATATCATTCTTTTTGCTGCCATGCAGTGACCCATAAACTAATCATAGGTAGGGAAGAGTCCATTTATATAGGGCAAGTTCAGGGGGTCTAAAACTGATCAAGGAGCTTGAACTTTGTCCACTGGAAGGTTGTTCTCTCTTCAGACCATCATTCCACCCACCTGTCCATCCATTCATCCATGGGCTTATTTGGAGCCCATCTTTTGTGTTGGGCTCCAAATAAACAAGATCATTATATTTTGCTAAGGGGAACACCAAGAAGATTAAAGCATGGTCCCTTGGTCTACCTGAGGATACATCCTTATTAGTTTGGGTCAGACCAGGAAGCACAAAGCATCTTGGAGGAAGTGGGTCAAAGTTCAGGACTTGGTTCAAAAGGAGAGAAAAATCGAAAGTAAGTCATGGAAATAAGAGGTGGGATCTGGACTCCTTCATGCCCTCTATCACCAGGAACTTCCTGGGCCTAGATCTATCCAGTTTAATAAGGATTCTTTCTCTAGACCCTGACCTCTAAGAGAAGGTAGTATTCAGAAGCTGTCTGGAGATTAAAATGGAGACAGTGAAAAAATTTTCCCGAGCAACTATCTGAGAAATACTGTTAAATTCTTAGGAGATTTTTAGAAACACTATAAATTCTCATTTGTCTTGAATAACAAGTAAAATCCTGCTGAAATTGACCAAAGATCATACTAGTCACCAACTTAAATATCATCACCCAACAATCTTGTTGAATTGTGGATCCTCTCATCTAAATATTTGAAACATTGAATTTTCATAAATATACTTAAGAGAGGACAATGACTCTCCACTAGTAGAAGTTTAGGAATCAGTGAAAGCAGGAGTAAAAATATTTTCTGAGTAAGGGTCCTTCCCTGATTCTCAAGTTGGAAACTTATAATTAAAGCCAGTTTGCAATGGAATACATGTTTCATTCTTTCCTTTTAATCTAAGGCTTCCAACTTCTCTAAGCTCTCATTCCTGGAAAAGCTTTTGGCAGTCAGTTGTAGCAACCCACAATCTCTGTAGCTTTTCATCTTTTTACCATGCTCCTTCTGCATCTAAGCCTCATTTCCCATATGTGGTCAGTAATGCCACCACCACCGGAAGTAAACTGGTCCTCAGCATGGGCCTGTTTGCCCACACATGGGCAGAAAGGGGGGCAGGAATGGAGTCCAGTGTTCATGGATCTCAAGGTATCTGAAGCTATAAAGAACACATTATCACATTATTACTCATTTTATACACATGAAAATGGACACAGAAACATTAGGGAATTCTCTGAAGGTACAAAGCCAATCAGCGGGTCTGGGCTTCCATCCCACACTCAGACGTCATGCTGGGTTTCCCTGTGCAGTTCTCAGAATGGCGCTGCTGGCCAACTAGCGCTGTCATCTCTACTTTTGAATTCTATTAGGATGATGATGATTTTAAAATAAAACATTCCACTTGCATTTTTTGAGCATGCTCTATATTTTAGGCACTCTGCTAGAAGTTTCCAAGTAATATTACTAAATATTTACTAAAAATTGCTAATTTTTATAAGTGATTAAACTGGGGCTTAGGCAAGTCAGCTGATTCAGAAGGGCATTGTTGGCCAACTAGCCTTTTCATCTCTGCTTATGAATTCTATTAGGATGCTAATAATCTTACTACTTTTTAGGTTGTTGTAATAATTACATGATATCCTACTATTAAAACCCTTAGAAGACAATCTTTTAAAATGAGACTATATACATATATGTATGTGTATGTGTGTAGTCACACACACACACAATTATACCTCTCTAAAAGGTTATATGTACATGCATATTTATTACTTTTAAATAAAAGTGACATCTCAATGGAAATACAGTGCTCATATCTCTGGTGCTGATTTTCTAACAACAGCAGTCCAACACATGATGCTTTTCTGAAAAGCACATCAGTACCATGACTGACTAAACCATGAAAATATGACTGCCATACTCCTGAGACATCTTTCACCTTGATAGAACACAGGGAGTTGCACATAAAAATTTTAAGAGTATAAATGAAGCCTCCTGAGTCTTTTGGAATAAATACCTCCAGGCGTAATGGGACCACAGCCAAACAGCCTAGAAGTTGTATCCTTTGCTTCCAATAGTCTGTGAACTATGATACCAAGATCTGTGTAATCCAAGTATTTTAAATGCTTCTACACCATTTCAAGTACAATCATGAAATTTAAAAATACTCCTCTACCATTATATAGAACAGAAAAAGAGCAGTGCTTTGCAAAGCTCAAGTGAGATATTTTAAAACCTACTTTAAAATTACATCATTAATGCCATGATCTATCAGCACACTATTGGCTCTCTCATTAGCCAATTCACATGAAGTATGAAGGTTACCATCAGTGGTGAGAGCTGGTCACCTGCAACATTGAGCTAAATGGCATGCTTGATGGCCAACGAACTCCTAGAAAACTAGTTCAAATCGAAGCATCTTTTTGTCAGAATTAGCTCTTTAAGATCTCTCTTTAGAAATTAGAAACCACTATCACAAATAGCCAACATCTATATATATATATAAAATCTATATATATATATAAAAGGCTAATATGCAAAGTGTCCCCTCGGGAGTTCGACCGGGAGACCGGGAGTTTGATCACTCGCTATGACGTGTGCTGACCACCAAGGGGTGGCGCAGAACGAAGGAAGGCCCCGGCCGGCTGCTAGAAGACCCCGAATGGCCCTGATGGCCGGCAGGTTTAGGGACCCTACCTATGCATGAATTTCATGCATCAGGCTTCTAGTTTTAAATACCTGCCAACCCACCTGATTTTCTCTAGGAAACATCAGAAAACTCACAAGTTAGTAAAGTTCTGTAAAGCCTAGAAAGTCTCCATCTTTCTGACAAAGTTTACTTATTTTGTTTGAGATACTTTATTTTCCCCTTTCTGAGAAACATAAAGTCCCAACATCAGATTCAGTTCAAAGGACAGACTTATTTAAAAGAAGATCTAACAGAAGTGGGTGCCAGAGAACACTTCTCTGTCACTTTAGTCTTGACTTGGCATAGAGTTTCAGATGGTATTCATTTGGAATAAGGAGATCGATGACATAACATGGCCAATCCTCCTCTCTAACTGGCTCCGCTAGAAGTGGGTAAGGGCAGAAAAATATAAATTCATCTGTCTATAGGCAACCAAAAACATACCAACTCATCTTGGAGCAATTTAACCAATAAGATGATTTAGAGGACAGTTCAGTGGCACCATTTTTGGAAGGTAAAAGCTTAGCAGAAGGAATATAAATCAAAGGTGACTGGCAGGTAAAGGATATATGCAGCAATCAGCCAAACCATGTGCACACTGGCACAAATTCAATGAGATCATTTATAAAATTTTTAAGGCAGGAGTATACAAAAGGGGGTCTGGTGCTAACTAAATCCACAGATAGCTTACATGCCACTGAAATAAACACTTCCAGATGCGGGTGTACAAAAACCTTTCACAGAAAAAAATACTTTCTTTCATAAATCTGAAGGAGGGACTCTTAGCAGGGAAGGGCAAAAAGTCTGAAACAGAGTTTCGAGTGCTTGCTGAGGTGGAATAACTGTGTGGGAGCTGATGGACAGCATACGTCGTGTCTCCACTAGAAGCATCTCTACAACCAGGAAGAGTTCATTTCCGTTAAAGCAGGGGAACATACTAACAGCTTCTCAATACATCAGTCCTGGAAATGTGATGTCTGAGTCAGGGTTGCTCATTACTTTCCCTAGAGTTTCTGTTCCTGGAGGTTTATGTGGTGGTGGAGACAATGGATTTACACAGAGATGAAAGCCTCTACTCAAAGTTTAGAAAAGTGATGCTTTGTAACTTACACTAGCACAAAGCTGTTGCAGGCGTGGTTTTTATGATGCAAATACTTTAACAATCTGGTTAGATTCTAGTCATCTTTCAGGAATGCATGGCCAAGTTCATTAATGCCTTAGAAAGTCAATTTGTTCATCAACACAGCCTAATAATACCTGGGACTTTCTGGCCACATATATAAACACTCCCAGAAGTTCCAACAGAAAGCTAGAATGCCTTTTTTTTTTTTTTTTAAAGTTCAGGTGATCTATCCATTGAGCTTCTTCCACCCCCACCCCCACCCCCTGGGAGTTCCTTGAGAGTAGTTTCCTTGTTGAATCATTAAACTGCATGCAAATTCTTTGTAAGCATCTGAGCACTAAATTGATTCTTGAGACTATTTTTAATTGTTTCTTTTATGTACTGACCCAAATTATAAACTTGTCATCTTTTATTCTTCTTTCACTCAAGGTCTTATTTATTTACTATTTATGCCAAATAGCTCTTGAATACATTCTATCTTCTCTATTCTCAATGCCATTGCCTTAGCAGAGGCTTTCCCGGTCTCTTGCCTGCAATATTGTGGCAGCCACCTAATTGGCCTCCCTGCCTATTATATATCCTAACTCCAGCCCCTCCTCTACACCATCATTGAAATTATTTTTCTACAGTACAGATCTGTTCATATCAACCCCTTGTTCAAACACCCTAAAATAGTTCCTTGATGACCATACTAGTTGTCTAAAAAGAAATTTTCCAAACAAAATCCTACCCAAACCCCAATATATATCAGATAAAAAAAATTATCTGTATTATTTGCAGAACACCTGTAAAATATCTAGGGGGTTCTGTAGAGCAGTTAGATAACTGCATGTCTACACCATAAAGTCTAGGTAAACTGGCTTGGCATTCAAAGCCTTCTCTAAACACCATCACTCCACCTTCGATGCTTCCTTCATCTCCCCTCAATGTACTCTGGACTCAGTTCCTCACCTTGGCCTAACAGCCACAGTGCTTTCAGACATTTACCCTTTCCCCTCCCCCCCCCCGACCCCATTTTATTCCAGCTTTTCTTTCTGCCTAAATTGTCTTTTAGAATTCCTACTCATTTCCCTCACCTCTGCCTCATAAACTCAGTTGGAATGTTAATGACCTCCCAGAGCTTCTCTGATCTTGCCCCTTCTCCTACCTGAGGCACTGTCACTCTTCAGTGACAGCACCAATCACAGGGCACTGCTTACAGGCGCATCTCGTGTTACACTGGAACATGCAGCTGCTTATCTTCCTCCACATGCCATACCCCCACTTGAACATATTTCTAACACATTGTTTGGAAAATGCTTATTGAATTAATAAATGGAGATATCAGAGCCATAAGGATCCTAGGACATGTTAGGGATGTTATTACTGGT
This sequence comes from Plecotus auritus, assembly GCF_963455305.1. Classification (NCBI taxonomy): domain Eukaryota; kingdom Metazoa; phylum Chordata; class Mammalia; order Chiroptera; family Vespertilionidae; genus Plecotus; species Plecotus auritus. Next base: position 89,253,460 of record NC_137775.1, on the reverse strand, counting down.
CCTTCCACTTCTAAATCATGTGCAGTTCAATTGTACAAATATGGATTCTGCCAAATGGACTGTTATTACCTAGTCCAAACTTGGAAAGCCAGTGCTGTCCTATGTCTGTGAAGTGTGCTTTCATCCTACCAGGAAGGCATGTGCTTTGAATTGTTTTTCCAGCAGTGGTGGGTGATAGATTGACTGTAGCAGTACAGTCTTGCCTGGCTTTCTTCTTCATTTTTTGTTTTAACCATTTGTGAGCTGATTGTGTGGGTTAAAGATATTGCTTGCCACCTAAAACTGAAGTGAAGTTAGTTTATCCATACGAAGACCAACCCTAACACTGTCTTCTTTAGATAGTAGAAGAAAAGCACAGTGCAGAGCCCAGCCTGGTTTTCTTTCCCTTCTCCTCTCTCCTCTCCCTTCCCCTCCCCAACCCTGCCCTTTCTCCTCCATTCCCCTCCTGTCCTCTCCTTTCCTTTCCTCTCCCCTCTCTCTTTTTTAAAAATACCAACAGCTTGCTTGGATGAGGAATGCTTGTCAACTATAACTTATTTACTTATTAGGCACTTACCTAATTAGTCTAGAATCCGGGAATGGTGTTTTAGGTTAAATCAGGAATGTAGAATTAAATCAGAGCCAGAAATGTAGTCTCTAACTTCTCTACTGGAAACTATAAAATCTGCACAAGTGTTTAAATTGGAATTGACAGGGACTTGTAGGCCAGGCTGCAAACTTCTGGAGCCAGAGAGTCAACTCAAATACCCCCTCCCTGGTATTTCCACCAGGGGTGCAGCTGCCCAACTGTCACCTTGAATGCACCTGGGCAAATTCAGAGCCTGACATTGGGCTCTGCCCTCATGACCTCTGCCAACTAATCAGCCAAAATATATCCAGATCTGGAGAGCCTACTCCACAGTTTGGGTATATGCCCAGAACTGCAAGTGTACGCCAATCAGGTGGGAGAGCCTATCCAGGTGCCAGGGCAAGAATCACCATCTGACTGACATATGGGCTATGAATTCTCTTCTCACAGCGTGGGGTCACACACAGGCGCTGTGTAGGGGTGGAATATTTGATCTGTGCATACATAGGCAGGGGGTTTTGTTTAAATCAAATCATGACTAAAACACCAGGCAGGAAAATAATGCATAATAATTTTTTTCCTGCATATTTTTCCCACCTTGAATATAGCCTTAAATATACAATAAGAGTAAGGTATCAGTTCCATTTTGGAAAGGTATAAATTTTCCACTTAAAACAATCCACTTATTATGTTGGGGGATTAACTTTGCAACTATATCAGTAAATTAAATGACAGTTCAATAATTATATTTGTGTGACTAAAGTACATAACACTATTTAAGAAATCATTAAAAACTAAATCATCACCAGTGTAAAAGGTTCTCATCATGGCTGAGAAGGGATTTTTGTCACACTATCAATAAAAAAATACGCAAATGTTTCACTTAAACCATGATTACAAATGCTAGATGTTTCTGGCAATGGTAAATAAAAACTCTATCTTAATAAAACTAGTGAATTCTTTTCTAATATATACTTAGTTTAGATATAAACTCTTTTTTTAATATATTTTTATTGATTTTTTACAGAGAGGAAGGGACAGGGATAGAGAGTTAGAAACATTGATGAGAACCTGCAACCAAGGTACATGCCCTTGACCGGTATCGAACCTGGGACCTTTCAGTCTGCAGGCCAACGCTCTATCCACTGAGCCAAAATGGTTAGGGCTAGATATAAAATCTTAATAGAAAAATGTAAATAGTATGTTTGCTAGGTGAACATGAACAATTTAATATACTGACTGAGTTATATGTCTAATTCAGTGATTTTCAACCTTTTCATCTCATGGCACACATAAACTAATTACCAAAATTCTGTGGCACACCAAAAAATATATATTTTGCTGATCTGACAAAAAATAGATATAATTTTGATTCATCCACACCAGACGGCTATTGTGTTGACTATTGTCATTTTTTTATTTGACAATCTAAGGGAAAAGAGGTAGTGCCCCTGACTAAATGGTCATGTACTGCATGTTTTAAAATTTCTTGCATCAGTCACAACAGTTGAAAATGGTTGGTCTAATTCTGATACCATTGTAATTAGCTAGTTATTAATAATAGGAAAGGAGCAAAAAGGAGGCTAGACATTATAGGCATGGCCATTTGAGCAGCTTCACTAGGGAGCTGCAACTTTGCACTCCCCAGGGAACCACTGGACCATTCCCTGTAAATCACTGTGGGCAAGGGTCCCACAAAGGGGAGATGGATGCACGCACAGTGAAGTTGGAATGACACAGGGAAGGTACTTGGGGGACCATAGATTGGCTAGAATGGGCATGGCCAATGCAAGTCAGAAAATGTGGGAATACATAATTTCCTAAGCAAAGGAATTGTTTCTTGGCTCTTGGGGCTCTCTTGGCGCCGTTTCCTTGCATTTCCCCGATGGCCCATGGCCATGCAGCCACTAGAGGAAATGGACTGATGGACTACAGCAGGAAACATAAGCTAAGCGAGCTTGATGATGTATTGGACTGCTCCAACATGGAACTGTAACTCTGGTCACTGGCTCTTATTCTAGCCCTATTAAAGCCCCTATACTTCTTCCATGGCAGGAAGGAGGGAAAGATGATCTTGGAAACTCAGGGGTTTGATTCATTGGAAATAAAAAGCTTTCTACAATATTTCCTCCCCCCATGCGAATCTCAGAAAATTCTTTTTCTTGGGATATTACAAGAAATCCACTACCATGAGCAACAGTTGGAGACACGGACCTCTCCCCACTGGTAACAATTCAATACTTAACATCTTCTTGTTTATTCATAGATTTTAAAAAGTTCCTTCCCATTTTTAAAGAACAATTCTTAAATTTTGAGACATCTCAGCTTAGTGTAGTTCTCGTAATTAATCCTTTTGCTGCTTTCATGAATTTATGAGTTAAAAGAATCCTGTGATTTTTTTTAAAAGAAAAAATAATTTAATTTTGGGAGTCACTCAAAATATTTTCTATTCTGTCCCTATTCCTTCAGAAGATTGCAAAAACCTAGAAACTATAGAAACACTTTCAAATCTCAAGATTTGGATCTTTTAGAATATTCTGCTAAAAAAGTTTCTCTTTGTTGCTAATTATTCCTCTTTCCTTGCTCTCATGTTCAAATTCTTCCTCCACTCTCCAAGATAGCTAGCCTGCCTTTCACAATGAATGTTCACTAACTTCTTGAACTACTCCAAATTGTAAAAGACTTTAAAGGATACAAGCTTGGAGAGAATACACAGGGCTAATTAGGGTATCACCTTTCATTTATATTCTGACCATCCTCCATTAGAAAAGACTGCTTTTCTCCTTTTCAAAACCCATAGCTGAAAATTCTAGGATTCTTTGCAGGATTTCTAGGGGCCTAAGAGATCTTTGATTTGAAAGTCCACTTATAGTTTTTTTGCTACTCAATATAAAAGTTTTGTCATTTCATGTGTTATATTTAAACTTCTTGTAAATGTTTTGCTGATTAGGAAGTCCTGTTTTGGAATTTGGGTTTATTAATTTTTACATAATTTAAGCAGTCCAAATAAAAGCTCTACACAACACCGTGCAGTGAGCACATCACCTTTGTATTAGACCCACGCTGAACTAAACATGAGGTCTTTACTACTGATATAAAAGTGATGGCAGAGAACAGCAAAATATGTTTGACTACTTACTGTGTGCTGTAGAAACAAACCGGTTGTTAACAGTACCAGAATTTTTCAAAATGGAGCTGGATAATTCCTTATAAATAGTTCACTGTGCCAATTTAAGGCATTGCTGCAGAGAATTCAAATGAGAGATCTCTCTTCACTTCTTCCCCAATTCTGCCTGATAACTAAAAAGTTTAACAATGAAGTTAGGGGTGCTTTCAAATTAGTGCTTTAATTTTCTTTGCACAAATACCCAGAATCACTGCTGAGTCATAAGGCATATCTACTTTGAGAAATCTCCATACAGTTTTCTAAATTTAGGGGGTGTACCAGATTGCAGTCCCACCAACAGTGCCCAAGGGTTCCCTTTTCTTCACCTCCTCGACAACATATGTTAGTGGTAGACTTTTTGGTAACAGCCAGTCTGACTGGTATGAGGTGGTATCTCCTTGTGGTGTTGATGTGCAGCAACCTAGGTGTCCAATGATAGATGAGTGAATAAATAAGATGTGTGGGGTGTGTGTGTGAGACAACATAAATGAATCTAGAGGGTATTCTGCTAAGTGAAATAAGTCAGAAGAAAGAAAAAATACAGTATGGTTTCACTTACATGTGAAATCTAACAAAACAAAACAAAAACAGACACCAACAGGGCAGTTACCAGAGGGAGGGGTTGGGTAGATGGACAAAAAGGGAAAGGGGAATATAGTCAATATTATTGTGATAAATGTACACAGTGACAGATGATTACTAGAATTAACGGGGTGATCACACCGTAAGGTATAAAAATGTCAAATCACTATATTGTATGCTTAAAACTAATATGACCAATATAAGATACATTTAAATAAAATAAATTTAAAAAGTAAAAACATTTTATAATATAACACGATTGTGCCACCTCTATTTGGCAATACAGACTCATGATGCTATGCATACAATAGCAGTATCATAATGATGTTTACCAAATTTGGATTCAGTAGGTAAAGGAAAATATGTTTAACCCAGAAACTTTAAACAAGTATTTGTAACAGAAAGGTCTGCCGGAAACTGAGATTTTCTTTCTGACATCTTTGAGTAGCTTGTAATGTTTTAAGGTACCTTAAAAATATTTCCCAGAAAACCATGAAGAGTTACTGTAGGTGAGAAATCCTATATTGATTCCTTATAAACCAGTTTTAAAATGTGAAGATTTGTTAGCTATTGTTAGTGAAACAACTTTTAAGCAAAAAATTTCTCTTTTGAGCCATAGCCATTGCAGCTTGTGTAGAACATTATTAAATACTGCTATATTTGTGACTCAAAACTTCTCAATGCTGTGTAAATAAAATAAAACATGGAAATAAAGTGGACACTGTGATGGTTATATTACAACTGTTACCCATAACTTTGTGAAACACTTTCACTTTCCTACTGAATGAGATTTTAAGAGTAAATCTTCTAGATATAACATCCAGATAGTCTGAAATATTTGATAAAGAAACCCTTTTCTGGTAGAACATCTTTTAATACCTCTTGCAACACTTGTCTTCTATACAACGTAGTTTGGAAAATGCCACCTCACATTGCAGGACAAGACCACTCAAAGAGTTAAAAACAGGTCAGTCTGTAAAGAGGAAGTTTAATGAGTAAGTTAGTGAGAATAACTGAAGCTCTGGTCCTAGGGAACCAGAGTATTTAGCTCTTGTCCACAGAAAGGGCTCTGGTTCTTACTAGGCAACTGTAAGCTAGTTACCTAACTTTCCTGTAAATCTTAGTTTTCTTATCTATAAAAAAGTGAGGGTGATACCCATATTGTTGTATTGTGAGAATAAATAATATAATGCAGGGGAAAAATTACTTTTAAAGTATTATATAAGTTACTAGAGGCCTGGTGCACGAAATTCGTGCATGGGGGTGTGTGTCCCTCAGCCCAGCCTGCAACCTCTCCAATCTCGGACATCCCTCTCACAATCCAGGACTGCTGGATCCCAACCGCTCACCTGCCTGCCTCCCTGATTGCCCCTAACCACTACTGCCTGCCAGCCTGATCACCCCCTAACCACTCCCATGACAGCCTGATTGACACCTAATTGCTCCCCTGCCGGCCCGATTGCCCCTAACTGCACTCCCCTGCTGGCGTGGTCACCCCTAACTGCCCTCCCCTGCCAGTCTGGTTGCCCCTAACTGTGCTCCCCTGCAGGCCTGGTCGCCCCCAACTGCCCTCCCCTGCAGGCCTGGTTGCCCCTAATTGCCCTCCCCTGTAGGCCTGGTCACCCCTAACTGCTCTCCCCTGCTGGCCTGGTCGCCCCCAACAGCCCTCCCCTGCCAGCCTGGTCACCCCTAACTGCTCTCCCCTGCAGGCCTGGTTCCCCCCAACGGCCCTCCCCTACAGGCCTGTTCCCCGCCCCCTCCCCCAACTGCCCACCCCTGCCGACCCAGTCACCCTTAACTGCTATCCCCTGCAGGCCTGGAACCCCACAACTGCCCTCCCCTGCAGGCCTGGTCCCCCCAACTGCCCTCCCCTGCTGGCCTGGTCACCTCAAACTGCTCTCTCCTGCAGGCCTGGTCCCCCCCAACTGCCCTCCCCTGCCGGCCTGGTCACCCCTAACTGCCCTCCCCCGCTGGCCAGGTTTTCCCCAACTGCCTTCCTCTGCCGGCCTGGTCACCCCTAACTGCCCTCCCCTGCATGCCTGGTTCCCCCCAACTGCCCTCCCCTGCATGCCTGGTACCCCCCCCCCAACTGCCCTCCCCTGCTGGCCTAGTCACCCCTAACTGCTCTCCCCTGCAGGCCTGGTCCCCCCCAACTGCCCTCCCCTGCTGGCCTGGTTTTCCCCAACTGCCCTCCCCTGCTGGCTCGGTCACCCCTAACTGCTCTCCCCTGCAGGCCTGGTTCCCCGCAACTGCCCTCCCCTGCAGGCCTGGTACCCCCCCCCCCCGCCCCCAACTGCCCTCCCCTGCTGGCCTAGTCACCCCTAACTGCTCTCCCCTGCAGGCCTGGTCCCCCCCCAACTGCCCTCCCCTGCTGGCCTGGTTTTCCCCAACTGCCCTCCCCTGCTGGCTCGGTCACCCCTAACTGCTCTCCCCTGCAGGCCTGGTTCCCTGCAACTGCCCTCCCCTGCAGGCCTGGTCCCCCTAACTGCCCTCCCCTGCTGGCCTGGTCACCCCTAACTGCCCTCCCCTGCTGGCCTGATCACCCCCAAATGCCCTCCCCTGCAGGCCATCTTGTGGCAGCCATCTTGTGTCCACATGGGGGCAGCCATCTTTGACCACATGGGGGTGGCCATCTTGTGTGTTGGAGTGACAGTCAATTTGCATATTACTCTTTTATTAGATAGGATTATTTTCTCAACCAATACTTGTCTCAGAGTCTAATGATTTTCTCTCCCAAGGTCTTCCAACTTCTTTATTTCCACATTTCAAACATTTTCTCCCTAACTAATCCTAAATTGAACACTGTGTTAAGAAGAACCATGTAAAATTTCTGATATTCAACTGTTTTTGTCCCATAAAAACTGTAATTTCATATAATATGACATTATAAATTTGTTCTTTCTTTTTTAAATATATTTTTATTGATTTTAGAGAGGAAGGGAGAGGGAGAGAGAGATAGAAACATTAATGATGAGAGAGAATAATTGAATGGATACCTCCTGTATGACCTCCATTGGGGATGAGCCTTTAGCCCTTGACCGGAACCTGGGACCCAGTCTGCAGGCTAACGCTCTATCTACTGAGCCAAATGGGCTAGGGCTGACATTGTAAATTTTGTAACTGCAACCCTCCACCCTATGTTATTTATTTTTTGTTAATCCTCACCAGAGGATATTTTTCCATAGATTTTTTAGAGAGAGTGGAAGGGAGGAGAAGAGACAGAGAGAAACATCAATGTGAAAGAGACACATTGATTGGTTGCCTTTTGCAGACTCCCTGACCAGGGCCAGGGATCAAGCCTGCAACTGAGGTACATGCCCTTGACCGGAATCAAACTCTGATCCTTCAGTCAGAGGGCTGATGCTCTATCCACTGAGCCAAACTGGACAGGCTCCCCATCCCCCCACCATTTTAAAATTAAAAACAGCTAAATTAAAAGTTTCACTTTTTTTTTTTCTAGAGAACACTCACTTTTAGGTTATTCTTATAAGTATGCCACATGTTAATTTTTTTTCTTGAGAATCAGTAGCCCAAAACTATAAAAAGGTACTTGGCTCCATTCTATAATGATAGACTTAGTACTTCCAAAAAATGTGCTGATAAAATTTTTATTCCCAGTACAAGCACAAATATTTAAGAATTCTTACCCTATTTCTAGTTGGTATTTACATTTGAAAAGTATTCTAATATTTTGTGCCATTATATTTTCCAGGTTGAACCCATAAGATGCAAATGGTTATGTGCTCATGACATAAGAATTATTCATGAATGTGAAATTCTAAATCAAAACAGTCAAAGCAATCTGCTATGCCATTTTTGTTTTAATAGTTTAATGCGAGAGATTCTCAAAGGAGATTTCCTATCTTTGATCCTATTTGTCTCTTGTGAGCACCTGAATAATCAATGATCCAAGAGTATCCCTATGTAATAGATGTATACACATCAGTGAATGGCCTCAGTGGAAGAGCAATAACTGCGAGACTGGAGGCTGGATCCTAGAGTGCCCTGTCATCCCCTACAAGGTGCCTCTTGGTACAGTGCAAAGCTTCTCTGAGACCGAGACTAACTAGCTTCCTCAGGTCTTAGCCAGCTCCAAATTCTAAGAATTTTAGATAGCTTAGTGCAGTGGTCGGCAAACTCATTAGTCAACAGAGCCAAATATCAACAGTACAACGATTGAAATTTCTTTTGAGAGCCAAATTTTTTAAACTTAAACTTCTTCTAACATCACTTCTTCAAAATAGACTCGCCCAGGCCGTGGTATTTTGTGGAAGAGCCACACTCAAGGGGCCAAAGAGCCGCATGTGGCTCGCGAGCCGCCGTTTGCCGACCACTGGCTTAGTGGATATTGAAGCAACTCAGTTCTAGGGATGCACGTAAAGTATTTAGGTTAATGACCATGCTTAAATGAGCAATTTTATTCTCTCACTATACCAGTTCAATAGAAAGCACCTGATAATATGCAAGCTCACGGGGTTAACATATTTTTCTACTCTATCACTCAGGAGAAACAAAAATAGTTGTAGGCACTACACCTGGGGTTATGTCACCCAGTGAACACAGTTTCCTTTCTCTGGCTTTCAAAATTATAGACCTGGTTTTACATCAGCCATTCACAGCACTTCCCATTGAGAGCTGGGATTGAGCTTCGGAGTAGGTAACCACGGGCACCACCCACTGCTTATAAATAGCAAGGATCTAGATAAAACATATGTCTCACCACCTTCCATATGATAGACAACCAATATGCTGGGTTGCTCTGCGGGTATTTTCTCTGAGAGAAAAAACAAAATGCTCTAAACTATAAAAATCCACTTTATTCACAAAAACTTTAAATGCTTTTTACATCTAAACTTGCACAAGTAAATTCTGAGAATACTATTTTTTTTAAAGATTTCTTAAAAATTGATTTTTAGAAAGAAAAGAAAGGAGAGGGAGAGAGAGAGAAACATTGATGTGAAAGTGAAACACAGATTGGCTGCCTTCTGCCCTCCCCCTACCGAGGACTGAGCCCTCAACCCGGGCATGTGCCCTGATTGGGAATTGAACTGGCAGACTTTTAGTGCATGGGCCAATGTCCAACCAACTGAACCACACCGGCCAGGGCTCTAGAATATTATTTTTAAAAGACAATTAGCAAAAGCACTTGAATTTTTAGGCTGCAAAAAGAAAGTACTTTTCAAACATTTAAATATCAATTAATTTTCTAATATAACAATTCACTTGAAGCTTTGGCCACACCTTGTTTTGAGTCCTGATGTTCTTCTTAATGTAAGTTTTTTCCCCTTTACTTCTCTATATTTTATTAATTTTCTAGCACACTAACACTACTTTCATAAACAGTAAAATGAAGAAATTTTAAAAACTGAGGAAAATTAGGCTAGTAAGAATTTATTTTTTTAAGTTATTACCAATTTTGATTTAGTCATCAGTCTCCGAAAACCTTTTAAATTAACTTGTATAAATTATGAACTCATAAAAACTGAATTTTGATGAAGCTTCATAAATTTGAGGCCATGCCATTTGTACTTTAGATTTCTGCTGCATAAGAGTTAGTGTACGAAATCTAGCTATGCAAAAATCTATCGGTAACTATATACATTTAGTTACTGAGACCACATTTTTTAAGATGATACAAAAATCATTAATGTTCTTCAACCATTATTAATCCCCAAAGTAAAAATGAATATTTATTCTCAGGAACAATAATCTTTAAATGGTATTTAAACTTTACTGGTATAAACAATTAGTCTGAAAAAAAAATCACATTATTATTCAGGTTTTAGTTTCTTCTGTGATTACAAAGTGAGGTGTGTGTGTGTGTGTGTGTGTGTGTGTGTGTGTGTGTGGTTGGGTGGTGGGAAGAACCATTTCTACTTTCATCTGTATATTTATCTGATGTCTTCTAGAAAATATACTACAGCCACTACCGCTACTTCTACCACACATCAAGTTCATAGTACTCCTGAAACTCTATCATGAAGAATATTCTATTATTACATCCATTTTATAGATGGGGAAACTGAGACATAAAGAGGTTAAAAATCGTCCTTAAGGCTTCTTAACTAGTAGGTGGCAGAGCTAGTATATAAACCCTTGTCATTTGTCTCTAGGATCAAATCAATCATCACACAATCTAAGCTCACCTAATATCAACCACTACGAGTAAAAAGGCTATATAAGATGTCAAGCATCAAAATAACTTAGGACATTCTAGATTACATAAGTACTCTAAAATAACTACTATAAATTACAAACCCTGAAGTGATTTTCAGAATTACTAATCGCTTTCAATGTTCTTTAGCATGTGCATCCAGAATATCAGGCATATAGAGGTAATGACAGCTAAAAATATCTGTGTTTTAGGAGAAAGTTTTTGAAGCTGGGAATTGGAAGGCCTGAATTTTAGTTTTGATTCCATCACGTAATCTAATCAATAGCTTAACCTCAGGAAAATTACTTAAATCTTCTAGGTATGATACTTTCTCTGATCTTCTGCACAGAATTGAAAATAAGTGGGAATACAGGAAAGAAAGAACTAATCAATAAAAACCAATATGCCAAAAACAGTACAGGCATTCCTTGGAACTATTTTGGGTTTGGTTCTAGACCACCACAGGAGGGCGAGTATCACCATAGGTCAGTTGTCATCTTGCTGGTGGAGGGTCTTGCCTTCAATATGTACAAAACACATCTATCGAGTCTTTCAATATGTAAAAAAACACATCTATGGTGTCCTTCAATATACAAAAACACATCTATAAAGTACAATAAAGTGAAGGGCAAGAAAGTGAGGTATGCCTGCACTGTTACAATTGGTTGAGTGGGGATGGTTTACAAGGGTCTCCACTGCACTCACGTGAGTGGCAGGCAACTGATGTTCACATCCCGCCCCTCCTTTTCTGCTCTAGCAGCTACACAGTGCAAATCATTATTGGTACTTTCTCCTTTCCTCCAATTAACATAACTTTAATCATTCATTTTTTCTATCATGTCAACTAATTCCCAAGGTGAAGAACTCACAATTCTTTATACAATGAGTTGTATTCTCGAAGCAAATCATGTTGTGATATTGTATAGAATTATTTCTGAAGTCATATAGAGTACAGAATGATGCCTCACTAAAAGCACTTTATCAGTTTACTGATTAATGCTGGAGTTAAGTTTCTGTGTAACCTACTGTTATTTTACTTCTTCAAATCAATTTCAAATTATTGGCTTCATACGAGTCAAGTTATAGATACTCAAAGTTAGATTATCATGTTTATATATACATCAGACAAGCATTCTAGATTCAGAATGACATGTTGCAAAGTCAAGATCTCTATGTTTCATAAATATAAACTAGTTGTTCATGGGCACTTTAGTTTACAAAGGGAATTTTACATTGGAGGTAAGTTAGCTTAGCTTTTCTGTATGAAAATTTAGGTCTCACTCAATGGCTACTGTAGACGCAGCCCACATGCCTCCTTTCCTCTTAGGAGCAGCAGCTCGCAGCCTAGGTAGCAGACTGCTCCTAGTGCTGCATAAAGTATCACCTCAGGGAGTGGCCTCAGGGACTGAGCATCAGCACCCCAACATCAGGGACTGAGCATCAGCACCCCCAATATCAGGGATTGAGCACCTCCATTCGGCAGTGAAGGTATGTGAAAGCCAGGGCAGGGTGGCCACACTGTCAGCATAAATGGTCTGAAAAGCTCTCCCACTTTAAAGAGAATTTTTAACTCAAAAAGGCAGATATATAGAAACTGTGTCTAAAATGGAATAGGCATATTTATTCTCTTAGGCTGGGAAAATTCTTATAGCTCTAGGGGAATGAAGCGAACCTTTCAAGGTAGGTCCTTCCTGAGGAGTGATAAAGCTGGGCGCCCCTTCCTGGTGGAGTGCTTTTACCCCTGGCTGTTGATTTAAGCCATCTGTTCTGGCAGTGGCCAAGTAAACCTTCCAGGTCATGGCTTATTTGTTCTGTTTTCCAGATCTATTTAAATTAAGCATTTAAAAATGGCATCACTAGTTTTAAAAGCATATTGGTTATATATTCATTAGATAAAAATTAGCTTAGACTCTATATATTATACTTATATGTGTATGTATAATATTATACATAAATATTCTGCTTTAGTGTATTAAAGCAGAAGTACATAAAAAAATGAAACAGTAAATTCTACTATTCCTCAGTCACAAATCAAACCTCACTTTCTGGAAAATCAAACCGATTCCTTATAAACAGAGGATTTGGAGATAGTTCTATTAACATGAATAAAGTTTTTTTTTTTTTTTTAAAGGGCCACAAGATGAGCATTTAATTAACACACACACACACACACACACACACACACACACACACACACACTTTATGCTATTGAAATATAGTCTTTAATTCTCTATTTAAAAACAAACACAACAAACACTGATTACAAGCTTTGAAACCATTTGAAGATGTGAAAGACTGTCTGCATTTCAGCCTACTTCAAAGCCAGTAAAGAAATCATTTCTTCTTCTTCCAACTCAAAGTATGTTTAGGAGCAGGAGGACATCTGATAGAAGTGGTATTGCCAATCTAACCAATTTTAAAATATAAAGTGCTTCTAGAAATATTTGGATACATATAATTTGACAAAAATGTTTCATAAACCTAAACTTTGAAAAATAGAAAATATAAGCTCCAACAAAAAAAGCATAATTTGTGATTGAAAGAAAATAATATTTTGTAGAAAAAAATTGTCCTTCCAAAAAGAGACAAAAATGACTAACTTTTATTTCCCAAGAGAATTATGCCACTTTTATACAACAAAATTACAGTCACCACAAATTGCTTTCAACAATTCCACTGCTTCTTCATTTGACCACTTGAAAATCAAAATTCTTTCAGATTATAAATATAACTTTTTATAACTCTGTTATTACGTACTGTGAATGGGGAAAGGGGGCCAATCTTGTGGCCGTAGCGCCGAATGGCCTCTCTGATGTGGCAGGGCTGGATGGCATCGCTGTGAGCCTCAACACCACAGGCCGCAGTGCTCTGCGACAGAAAAACACATAAATTGTTACTAAATCAAAAACACACAACAGAACTACAGTGTATAAAATATGAAAATAAATTTTTATAAAAATGGACATTTTTTTCCCTTAGGATGCACATCACTGCTGCCATACACTACATCTAAAAAAATTCCATGAACAAGTCAAAGATGACTTGCACATGACCCCTTCTGAGCAGACCTACCAAATGCAATTGCTATGCTCACAATATTTCGCCTAGGCCCACGTCAAGGTACAGGAGAATGCAGCCACTTGCACGCATGTGGAGTCTCAGCGGCTTGCTGAAAGAACCACAGGAAGCTAGTTTTTTTTTTTTTTTAACATTCAAACATATAAATGTTTCTTTGGAACTTGTTGTGCATATTTCTGAAATAACTTAAAAGTTCACCAATTTTAAAATTAAAAAATTGCTACATATTTATTTATAATATGAAGACTGTCATAAAAGATAATTTCAACTTGGTGCTAATTTCTAGGTGTTCCTCAGGGCAAAAGCAAAATAAAATAAAAATTTTCTATTTTAGTCTGTCTCATCTGTAAAAAATAGTACAAAAAGACACAAGAAAGAGAAAGTCTATCTGCAATGGGAGTATGGATACCAACTCAAGAAATGTATATAATATGATTAAAAAATTTTAAATGCACAATAGGGACATGATAGTCTCATGGTTCAGTCTCAGGCTCTAGCTTCCCAACCACTTGGGTCTGTATCCTGTCAGTTACCAACTCTGTCAAGTTATGTAATATCTCTGCACTTCAGTTTCCTTGTTGCAAAACTGGGATAATTACTGTAATTGCTTTATAGGACATTGGATACCAGATGTCAGATCATCAACATTAAAGAATCAAGAGAAGGAAGCAGTAGCTTATATATACTATAAATATGGTCTAGAAATTATCTGTAGTCAAATAAAGAGTATTTCTTTTTCTGATAATTACTACAATTACCACTCTCATAATTCATTGTAAGGATATAACTAATACCACCTCCATGTACAGTAATTTGGCAAAATCTTATCAGCCTGGCCAATGTGACTCACTGGTTGAGCATCAAACCATGAACCAGGAGGTCATAGTTCGATTCCTGGCCAGAGTACATGCCCAGGTTGCAGGTTCGATCTCCAGTAGGGGAGGATGCAGGAGGCAGCGGATTGATGATTCTCTCCCATCATTGATGTTTCTATCTCTCTCTCCCTCTCCCTTCCTCTCTCTCTAAAATCAATAAAAACATATTTTAAAAAAATCTTACCAAAATGAAAAAGCACAACTATTTTTTTTCCATTTTTTTTCTTTATTGATTAAGGTATTACAAATGTGTCCTTATCCCCCCCCATTGTCCCCCCATCCCCCCTCACCCAGACCAGCCCTCACCCTTACCCCCTGTTGTCTGCGTCCATTGCTTATGCTTATATGCATGCATTCAAGTCCTTTGGTTGATCTCTCCCCCTTACCACCATCCTCCCCTACCTTCCCTCTGAGATTTGAGCATCTGATCGATGCTTCTTTGTCTCTAGATCTGTTTTTGTTCATCAGTTTATGTTGTTCATTATAATCCACAAATGAGTGAGATCATGTGATAGCACAACTATTTTTGATCCAGTAATTTCACATATAAGAATTTATCCTACAGATGTATCACACTAGTATAAAATAATATACATATAAGGATCTTCACTGGATTGATGAACTAAATCTTCATTAATGAGGAAACACTGAAGTAAATTATATCTATTCAATGAAACAGAAACCACCAAAAAGAATGAGGCAGTTGCATACATACTCCTACTAAGTTCCAAACATATCCTATCTCTAAGATTTATTGTGTGAAACAATGCAAGATATACATCTAGGTGGTACCATGTTACCACTTGTTAAAAAAAAAAGCAAAAAAGGGCTAAATATAATATAGTCATAAAAGCATATAGAGCATTTCTGCAAGGGTACACCAAAACTCAGTAACAGTGCTTAACTCTTGGAGGGTAAATGTGTGGCTGGAGGACAAGGGTTAGAGGAGATATTTTTCACTGTATATCCTTCCGTACTTTAAAAACACACTTTCTGTCCTTGTGCACACTTTTCCTATTACAAACTAGTAAAATAATTAAAAATTCCTACAAAACAAGAGAATCTGCTAATTATCCAAGCTGAACCTGAAATAAGACTTTAAATTTCAAACAAAATACATCTTGATTATTTTTACTATTTTCACAAGATTTGAAATAAGCCAAATAGAAATTTACTCTAGGGTACCTTTCTCAATTTCATTCCAACAATATCCTAAATAATATATCTGCTATGCCCACAATAACACGGATTAAGTTATATAACAACACAGGTTAAACCCTCATTTTGGCACTGATATAAAAGTGCACAAAGTTTTTATTGAGTGCTTTCTCAATTCTTATTCCAAATACTTTGTTTCAGTTGGACTATATTAGAATAATGCAATTATCAGGTGCCTGACTAAGGTAAAGACACTTCTGAGAGTTCATTTGGCTCCAAAATGTGAATAAGACTAATATTCAGAGGTGGGAAAAAATAGATTTACAGTTTTAATTTAAATAAACAACTCAATAATCCTATATAATAAAAGCCTAATATGCAAATTGACCAAATGGCAGAACAACCAGTTGCTATGATGCACACTGACCACCAGGGGGCAGATGCTCAATGCAGGAGCTACCCCCAGCCTGCAGGCCCCAGGCCAGCCAAGGTGGGTGCCAGTGGGGGCCCCCCGATTGCCCTGCCAAGGTAGGCAACTGGCAGCAGCGGTGGGGCTGGCGAGTAGGCAGAGCCAGGCCGGCCAAGGTGGGTGCCAGCGGGGGCCCCCTGATCACCCTGCCCGTCACCCCACAGATCGGCCCTGATCGCCGACCAGGCTTAGGGACTCTACCCATGCACAAATTTCATGCATCAGGCCTCTAGTTAATAAATAATAATACAATAATTGCCTACCCCTATAGACTCATTAACCTGCTAGATCTAACAAAAAGATGAAGTTAACTTATATAAAAATAAAAATATTGAATTTTGTGAAAAAGTCTTTAGATTTTCCATTTTGCCAATTTCAGGTTTACCTACTATACATAAGCAACTGCAAACATTAGCATAAAGTTACCATGTAAACTTCTACATTATACTGATTTGTCCACTGGACTCTTTGGAAGGGAACCTTTAAATCTCAAATGTTTATTCCCAGTATTGTTTCCACTTCAACTTTACATTTCTGTCAACATCCAGTCTCTCATCAAGGTACTTATAACCTGTTCAAATTCCAAATTCATACCAAGTTTAGAATTTTTAATTTAGAAGTGACTCTAGCATTTTTGCAATGTTCTTCAAAATGTTTTCAGAAGAACTAGCATTACATTTATATATGTTATCTAATATTTTAAAAATTTTATATATGCTGAAAGCACATATAAAGAGTATTAAGTTTTTACATCAATTCATGTTTCCTATTCAGATTGTGGCCATATTTTAAAATAATCTTTACATTTTCAAAACTGAACCCATATATTTGACAAAATACTGATTGCCAAAATCTCTGTGGGGACTGAACTCTTTATTTCTTTGCATAAAGTACAAGCTACTGGTAAAGTTCTTCATAAGTCATCCTCTTCCTCTTGGCTGCATTCCTAGTCTATTCTTGTATTCCTCCATTGCATTTCTACTTATGTCTCTTCATCTAGAAGTTGATGCTCAGTAATGGAGGCTGGAGTCCTATATATTTCCTGGATTTGAGTATTGTCTTTTTACTTGTCCTTTCTGTCTTGCACTGAATAAAATCTCTTGCAGTTTGAACGCTCACTTGTGGTACAAGAAGTTATATGGAAATTTCTGTTGCCCCTGGATCTCTTATAAATTTCTATACCTGTCCTGACTCTTTTCTTTCCAACTTAAAAGTTGTTGGCAAGGAAAAATATTCTATCCTTGTTCCGTCTTCCCCTTGCCAGGGTAATCCAATGTTTAAGAAGGACCTGGAATCTCAGATAATTGCCTCTTATTCTTTCCCCACCCAAATGGTGGCTAGATCTTTTGTTACACTTGAAATATTAAGTCTTCTGAAGGAGTAACACATATCTCAGATGAGAGCAAATGAAAGGTTAGTACTACTATTACTAATACTTCTGTCACTCACTGACCACAAAGGTTGATATATAATCTGACTGGCCAAGCGAGTGTTTGTCTCCTCAGATCTCTGTGCTTCGAGAGGATTTCTTTTCAAAGGAAAGTGGGCCATTCCTTGCTCAAAGGTTACAGTATATAATGTAGTTAATTTATTCAGTTCAATTGACTTTGGGTGGTGGGCACATGGTGAAATATACAGATCTTATAACATAAAAACCCATACCTGAAACCTATATGATCATATTGACCGATGTCACCCCAAAAAGTTATTAATAAAATAAAATAAGTTTAATTGAGATGTTAATTTTTAAAACTGCAGTTCTATATAACTAGGAAAAACTTTTCTTTAATGAAAAAAATTAAAAGTAGAACTGGTATTTAAGGGGAAGAGAAGAGAGAATCACTGAATTCAAGGATTTATACATTATTAAATCTGGAAGAAACACAAAAATATCTATTCTAAACTTTCCCAACTCATACCCCCTTTTATAGATGAGAGAGTGAAGGGATGTGCTCAAGATTATAATGATAGAATCAAAATATGGCTATACATAAAATCTCCTGGCTTCTAGTACACAAAGCTGATGTATAATAGAGGCTTTATTATTTTATGTAGAATAAATTTTACCATGTTACCACCATAGCTGAAATTTCCAGTGAGTAAAAATATAGCAAAACTGTATACATGCAGAAAGATGTGAATGAGTAAATAGAGAAATAAAGAATAGCTTTGAATGAGACATTATTCATTTTGATGCCAGTAATTTTGAATTTAGGGAAATTTAGACATGCACTTGGCTAATACTTCATTCAGGAAACCTTTACTGTAAAATAACTCCAATTTAATAACTTGCAACAAGATTCAGAGTGAAATGTTTAAATATTTAAGAGAAAAAATTTTCAAAAATATTCATACTTATAAAGAATTATTTTTTGTATACATAATTACCAGGCTAATAACAACTTCTTACATACTTTGTAAAGCAAGTCACCAGAAGAAGCTTTTTAGGTAACATTTTTTACCATAGTTTAAGTTACTTAGTAAATTAGAGAGCACTATATTTGAAATTCTTTAGAACTACTTCATAATAGTTTAGATTTCCCCTTAATAAATGAGCTGTGTCATTTTGTAAATCAAAGTGGGAACTGGATGAGGCGGAAATTTAAATTTACTTATTATCAATTATGAAATTATTAGAGTCCTGGTGCATGAAATTCATGCACGGGTAGGGTCCCTAGGCCTGGCTGGTGATCAGGGCTGATCTGTGGGGTGATCAGCGGGGCAATTGGGGGGCCCCCGCTGGCACCCGCCTTGGCTGGCCTGGTGCCACCCGCTCGCCGGCCCCGCCCCCCGCCACTGCCGCCAGTTGGCTCCCTCTGCGGGCGACTGGCGGGGTGATCGGGGGGCCCCCCTTGCACCAGCCTTGGCTGGCTTAGGGCCTGTGGGCTGGGGGCAGCTTCTGCGTTGAGCGTCTGCCCCCCTGGTGATCAATGCACATCATAGCGGCCAGTCGTTCCGCTGTTCGGTCGATTTGCATGTTAGGCTTTTATTATACAGGATATTTTGGCCTGGTTCCACTACTTGCATTGGCAAATGGTTCTAATTATACCAACCTAGTTGTAGATGAGAGTATAAACTTTGGACAAATTATAAAAAAAACAAGTAACTGAAAGTAATAGAGATTGATCAAAATTAGGTGGGAACTGGAAGAGGTACGTAAGAATGAAATGGCAATGAGATGAGTTTTCTGTTTTTAATGTTTAAGCCTAAGGGTGGACGTCAGTCAGTATAGTGGGGAACACAAACTTAGCAGCTCAATACCTATAAAGTGAAAAAGGAAATTCCAAGAAGGACAGAATCAAGAATCAGTGTATAAACTACCCAACTCTTTGACTAATCCCTAAACCATTCCTGTATGATACTGAATCTAAGAAACCCTGCTAAAGCTAAATGAAGAGAGATTCTAGCTGCTGCCATGGAAGAATAGTTTGAAGTTTAGAACTGAATCTAGTAAACTGCCTGCTTAACACCAAGCAAGGAGAACTCTCTTCTTAGGAATATAACAGAATCTGAAATCTCCACAATGTAATACTCACAATGTCCAGGATATAATTCAAAATTATTAAACATGCAACAACCTAAGAAAGTGTGACTTTTACTCACTGAAGTCAAGCATTTTAAAGCAGCTAATATAACTTCGCTCAAGGATATAAAATAAACTTGTAATAAATGACAAATAAAACATAATGGTAAATAAACAGAAACTATAAAAAACTCAAATGGAAAATATAAAACTATCAGAAATAAAACATTACTTGATGGATGTAACAGCAGATTGGAGCTAACAGAAGAGTCAAGAACATAAAGCAAGAACAATAGAATTTATCCAACTTAAAGAACAGAGAGAAAAGATTGAAAGAAAAATTAAACAGAGTCTCAGGTACCTGTGGAACAGTATCAAAGTAACAAATATGTACTTGGAGTCTCAAAAGTGAAGAACAGAAAGAATGAGGCAGAAAAAATATCTGAAGAAATAAATACTGAAAATTCCCCCAAATTGGTTAAAGACATAAGTCAATATTGAAGAAGTTCAGTGAACTCTAAGCAGGACAAATACAAAGCAAACCATGTATATCATGGTCAAACTGCTAGAAAACAAATTTAAAGATAAAATCCTGAAAGCATCCAAAGAAAAATAATACCTTACATACACAGAAGCACTAGTACAAAATCCATAGACATATAATTAAACATAATAAATGCCAGAAAATAGTGCAATTATAGCATTAAAGGCCTGAAAATAAAACTGCCAATCCAGAATTCTATATCCAGTAAAAACATCTTCCAGGAATAAAGGAGAAGTAAAGATATTTACAGAAATATGAAAACTAAGAGAAACCATTACCAACCAACAGAAGAAAATTCTGATAATAAAAAAGAAATGAAAAACAATGGAAATGGTAGATGTTAAGGTCTCTTTTTTCTCTTAGTTTTACTGAAATACATTTGATTATTTAAGGCAAAAAATAGTATTAGGGTTTATAACATATGTCGATGTAAGTTGTTTGGCAATTATAGCTTAAAGAGCAAGAGTAAAGTAATCGACCTATACAAATAGTCTTATATTTTACATGAGTAAAGTAGCACAACAACAATTCCAAGTACACTGAAAATTTAAGAATGTATACTGGAAAAAATGATGCAAAGAGACATCACTAAGATACCAGTAGATAAGTTAAAATAGATTTCTAAAAGAAGACACAATTAACCCAAAAGAAGACAGGAAAGAAAAACAGAGAAACAGAAACAGAGAGAACAAGCAGAAAAAAAGAGGAAAACAGTTGACCCCTATCCAACCATTTCAATAAATACATTAAATATCATGGAATTAAAGACTATAATTAAAAGATACACAAAGGAAAAATAAGAAAAAGCATGACTCAATTATTTATTGTCTACAAGAGATGTATTTTAAATATTAAAGGTAAAGCTATAATGAAAGGAAATGGATAGAAAAACATATCTATACATATAAAAGGCTAATATGCAAAGTGTCCCCCACGGAGTTTGACCGGGAGACCGGGAGTTCTATCACTTGCTATGATGTGCGCTGATCACCAGGGGGTGGAGCGGAATGAAGGGAGGCCCCGGCTGGCAGATGGAAGGCCCCAATTGGCCCTGATCGCTGGCCAGGCCTAGGGACTCTACCTGTGCAGAATTTTGTGCACCGGGCCTCTAGTATCATATAAATAGCACAACATTAGGCTGCAATGGTTACATTAATCAGATAAAATAAAGTTCAGGATGAATAGTATTTATAAAAGAGAGATTTTATAAATATAAATAAGTGGGGAGATATGCCATGTTCATGGATAATAATATATACTTGGTATCGTTGAGACATTCAGATCCCCAAACTGAATAAGCATTCAATCTAATCCCTTTCAATTCTTTTATATTTTATTTTTTCTATCACCATTTATCCCCTCTATGCTCTCTTCCCCCTACACCCATTTGCCTCCCCTTTGCAAACACCACACTGTTGTCCATATCCATGAGTTCTCTCTCCTTTTCTGCTCAATCCCTCTACCCCCCAACACCACCTCATAGCCTGCCCCTGCCAACACCAGTGCGGTCTGCTTGCTCTCTATCCCTTTCAAAATCCCACTAGGCTTTTCTTTCTCTTTTCCCTTCCTGCCTTTGTCTCTCTCCCTCCCTTTCTCTTTCTCATTCTTTTTGATAGAAACTAAGAAGTTGATTCTAAATTTACATTCATGCAAAGGACACAGAAAATCCTATTAAACCTGAAAAATAAAGTTTGAGGACTTACACTACCAAACTTTAAGTCTTATTAAAAAGCCACAGAAATCAAGAAAGATGATACTGACAAAAGGATTGACAAATAGATCAATGAAACAAAATTGAAATTCTAGAAATAAATCCACATAGATAGGTAGTCATGGATTATCAACAAAGCTACCAAATCAATCCAATGGGAGAGAAGTCTTCAACAAATGGTTCCGCAATAACTAGATATCCATATGTGAAAAAGTGAACTTGGCCTCAATTCATACAATATGCAAAAGTTAATCTGACTTGATTAATAGAACTAAACATAAAAATTAAGCTATAAAGTTTCCAGAAGAAAACATAAGAGAACATCATCATGGTTTTGGCGTAGCCAAAGCTTTCTTAGGACACAGAAAGCAATAAACATAAAAAAAAAAAAGAATTGGATAAATTAGACTTCATCAGAAGTTCAAAACTTCTGCTCATCAATATACACCAACACAGTCTTGTTACACAGGATACATAAAGAACTTCTACCAGTTGGTAATGAAAGATAACTCATCCTCAAAAATACTGTGTAAAGGATTTGAAGAGACTTTTCCCTGAGGAATGTGTATGAATGACCAATCAGCACATGAAAAAAAATGCTCAACATCATTACTCACATGGGAAATGCAAACTCAAACTATGACATACTATTAAGTATCCATTAGAAGGGTTAAAAGTAAAAACAATGACAACACCAAATGTGGATGAGCACATGGAGCAACTGGAACTCTCAGATATTGCTGGTAGAGGTAAAAATGATAGAACCATTTAGAAAAAAAGTCTTTCTTTAAAAACTGAACATATACCTACTCTGTGAACCAGTAATTTCTTTCTTAGCTACTTACCTAAGAGAAAAAAAAAAGCATTTTTCCGTGAGGACTTGTACAATGTTCATAACAGGTTTATTTATAATACCTTAAAAACTGGAAACAGACTAAATGTTCACCAAAATGAGAATGAGTAGACTGATATATTAATACAAGAGTACATTACTCATCAATAAAGAGAAATACATTATACTTCTACTGAAAAATATAAATTTCAAAAATATCCTGAGTGAAAGAAATTTCACACAAAAAGTATACACACTATATGAAGTTTAGAACAGAAAAAATTCATCTGTGATGGGAAAAATCAGACCACTCATTCCCTTTTTGAGAAAGATGGCCAACACTGACTGGCAGGAGGCATGAAGAAACGTTCTGAACTGGTGGTACTGTTTCATACCTTTGAAAGAGCTTAGAAAACAACGGTCTTATATACTTGTCAAAATTCATCAAGTGGCATACGTAAGAACTGAGTGGTTCACTGTGTAGATGTTTTACCTTTGAAAAAGAACCACAAACAAATTATACATAATGAAGCATCTAGGCATGAAGCGCATTGATGTCTGCAGCTGTATTTGCAATGTATTAAAAAAATTGAACTGATGGATAGATAAGGGAACAATTAGATGCATAGATATAGTAAATGTAAATATATGGTTAATGTAGTAAATATAGTAAAATGTTAATTGTAGAATCTAATGGCAGATATATGGTATTCATTCTGCAAGTCTTTCAACTTTTGTATGTTTGAAAATTTTAAAATAAAATGTTAAAATTTTCAATATCTTGCTTTATCCAGAAGAAAGCTGTTAGAGTAAAAGTCATTAAGTATGATTAAGTATAAATTGGCTGCTTCTAAAAATTTGAATTATGAGAAAAACAGCACATTTCCCCTATCTCTGAAAAGAACTCAACAAGGCTTTCTCTACTCTGGGGAAAAAAAAAAAAATCAAAAAAAAATCACTGACCTTTTTTCTTTTCCTTTGCTTGGTTTTAGCTGAGTCTTGTCCAGCATTCCCATTCCCAAGGGATCCCGCTGTGGCTTTCCCTGCATGCTGTGGTCCAGAGGATGGAGCTGTTGGTGTAGGAGGAGGTGTATTCTCAGGGGAGTCTGGGTAGGACTTCATGCAAGATCCCTGCCCAAAGAGATGTGGTTTTGAAATCAAGTGACCAGGACTTCTACTAACATTTGATTTTGTTTAGTATCTCATGAATTTAACACTAGTTGAAACTTACAAATATACAAACACAACTTATTATTACCTAGTTCACAGAAATGGTGCCTCTATCTTGCCCCTAAAGGGTCTAAATATCTTCATTTATAATCTGTCTAATCATTTAGATATAATCAGGAGTCCTCAGACACAGCTTCTAAATTTTCTATGGATTTTGTCAGATACAGACATTTCTATCTGGAAGTTCTATTAACATTTAAAACTTACATGTTTCAAAAGGAACCTCTGAACTTTCCCCCCAAAACTGGACACCTTTCAGACATTTTTTTGTATCAGTGTTGACCAGCCCTCTCCCAGTGTCTCAGGGTCACTGTAGATACCTCCAGCTCCTCCCACATCTAATTCCTTCCTTCTTTCAGAAATCCCTCGTATCTATCTGGTTTCATTGGCTATAACTGTAAGTCTATTCTCTTCCATTTAGAAGTACTTCAAATATTTAAAAATCACTATACTTCACAGCCTTTTCTACAGGTCAAACACCTCATGTTCCTTTAACCACTGGTACATGTTTTCAGGTTCCTTCACTCCCTGTTCACTCTCCTTAGACATCCTCCACTGTGTGTCAACGTCCACCCTATAAGATGGTGCCTAAACACTAAAACCGAACAAAGAAAGCTTCCTTACTGTAACATCGTAATATCGGCTCCTAAGAAATTTATAGGCAAATAAAAGTCTCTGTCTTTTTTACATATGGTACTAATAACCTGTCATCCCATCAACCATACATACTAACCATACTATCTACTCACCTACACTTCTCTATAATTAAAAAAAAAAATTATGCTAAAACATTGTAAAATGTTTTGCTGAAATTCAGATATTGGTTTCTTTGATCTGCATGCCTAGAAACATTATCAAACAGGAAGGATAAAGCTAATCTGGCATAAGTTGTTCATAGGAAAAACAAGATAGCTCCTAAAAATCATTGCTTCCTGTGCATAAGCCATGTGCTAGAAAAAAATATATAGAAAATTCACTTGAATTAATATTAAACTTGTTAATTTAATATGAGAAACCCCAACTTAAATAGCTCAGTTCTTTATAACACTTAATGCTTAAGAAATGATAATCATTAAAATAGAAAGCATTTTGTATTAAATTCATGCCTTAAGTTTCCAATTCCAATCCACTGTACAGAGCACCTCCACTTGGATCTTCTTAAAATACCTATTTGAGCTCATGACGCTTTAGCCAAGAAATCTTCAACACTTTCTTAATAACTAAGTGTCTAAGGCCTTAATTTTCTAATCTGACTTTCTACTACCCCTCCCCAATGAAGCCTTTCCTTGAATATTTTAATCAGAGATTTTTCTTTCCTTGTACAATTATACTGATGCTGCCTCTGAGGCTGAGTATTCTCCCCATTTGTACTGTCTCATCAAAGTCCTATCTCTCCTTCAACACCCAGCTTCCTCTTTGAAGTCTTCTTTGATTGTAATTAGGAAGTGTTTTTTACCTTCACACTGTCTATGCCACGCATTTGGAAATTAGCATATGCTATCTTGAACTGTGTTTGTTTGCTTGCTCATTACTTTGTTTGTTTTACCTCCCTGAATAGAGATCATATCAGTCTCCAGAGTTCCTGTTTGCACCCAAAGAGGTTAAGTCCTTAAAGCATGCCCTTGATGTTGGTTGCTGATTTGTAAGGGTGGTGAGTAAGACTCTGACTTTAGAGTGGCCATTCTCTTTGTGTTTAGTGAGGTGACCAGCCCTCTGAATACTTCCAGTCCCCCTGAATGTTCATTTTGATTACCAGTCACATAGGAGAATGGGTGTCTGGCGGGCAAGAGAAAAGTTTGGGGCTTGTACTAACATATTTAGTCAAGATGCTTTCTGAAACTCCTGCTCGCACCTCCCAGAGAGCCCAGGAACCCTGCACACATAGACCATTTTTCTAACTGCTGGGTAGCTGGGAACAGCGGCTGTGGTTGCTGAGCAGTTGCCCAGGGCTGCTTGGCCACCCTGGAGAACCAAGAAAGGGGAGAAATAAAGAACGTTCCTAGCCATGCAAGAAATCCCTTGAATGTTAAGAGAAAACTAGGCTTGTTATGTTCACTGTACATTTCTTCAATTAGAAATGTTACAACAAATTTGTGTTAATGAAAAGCATACTTACACGCATATTCATAAAGAGAACATGTACCGAAGACCTTTTAAAGGGTGTTCTTTGACATCATAATTTGGGCTTGTAACATAAACAAATAGTGTTTAATCAACTGGGTAATCTTTAGGGACTTTAAAAGTATGCTGACTGATAATGATGTATGTCCTTTCCCAAGAAAAAAAGGATTTTTAATAGATATAAACATTTTAATTCCTACTTGGATTCCAAGCCAATATGATTCTTTAAGGAGCATAAAAAGATGTCAAATTTTTGGCCTGTAATAATATGCTGTATAGACATACGAGGTATATAGTCATGGATTTACTAGGTATCCTAGGGCAGAGTAAGTTAAACTTGGGAGTCCCTAGGGTTCACAGATCTCAGTGGTTGGCAAACTCAGTAGTCAACAGAGCCGAATATCAACAGTACAACGATTGAAATTTCTTCTGAGAGCCAAATATTTAAACTTTAACTTTTTCTAACGCCACTTCTTCAAAATAGACTCGCCCAGGCCGTGGTATTTTGTGGAAGAGCCACACTCAAGGGGCCAAAGAGCCGCATGTGGCTCGCGAGCCGTGGTTTGCCGACCACTGCCTTAGATCCACAGAATGGTTTCAGAGGGTCTTTGAACACCCTGAAATTGTATATAAAATCTGCAAATGTGTTTATGAGGAAAGGGTTTATAGTTTTCATCAAATTATCAAAGGGGCTTATCCATTTTTAGGTTATATGTTTCACCCAACTTGATCTACAGCTTACTTCACAATTATATATGTAGATGTTAACCTAACCTCTGTGCTGCCTTCTCTATGGTTCTTAGATTGAATTATATGAAACTGCTAGTAAAAAAGGTCAAATATTAGTAAATTCATTCAATGGATGAAACCACATTTCTGATTTTTAGGCACAGGCTGCTTTACAGAGAATATTTTTTATACTGAAATTATACAAAGCCTTAAAGTTGGCATGAAGACTGCAGTCCCCACAGGTGGGGATCTTAGAAGAGAAACTGGATCAGAAGAGATGTGATCCTCAGAGGACAGGGCCAATCTACACCAAAGGATAAATGGAGCTGTGCTTCTGTAAACCATGTTTAGAGATGGTTCAATAACTAGAATGTAAAATTATCAATAAATGTCAGGAATTAATATTACATGACTAATAATCCTCTCATCTGTGAGGCACAAAGAGATAAATAACTTTTTTCAATGTTATTCAATTACCAAAACCAGTGGTTCATCTCTCATGGAAATGAGAAATGCCCTGTAACTATCTCTCTTTAATTGAAGGGCTGGGAAAGCTAAATAAGACAAGAAAATGGTGAAGAAGTTCATAGTATTAAGTGGATCTTAGGACCAGGCACATAGCAGGTTCTCAATAAATATTTGTTTGAATGTTCACTGTCTTAAGATTCTTTGAGTAAAGGCCACAAATTCCAACATAATCTTTTTCAAAGAACTATTTGTATAAATACTGGACACGAGAAAAAAATCCATAGACGTGTCAGACAGATTTTTCGATACTTACCTCAGCAGAGCTGTGATACTGAATGAAGGTTGCCGAAATGGCGTGGCTGAACGGGTCTCCTGCCTTGGTTACCATGTCCTGCCTCACAAGAAGAGCCAGATCCACTAACTAGAGATCAAAACAATGGAAACAAAGTCAGAAAACTGGGAATAGTAATCTATGTCACTGAAGTGGCAAACCAAAAAGCAGTACATTCCAAATGTTATTGAGAATATTGTCCGCCTAAAATTCTGTATTGTGGACATGAGCACATGCTTTCATTGACTGGTATACAAACTTCCCATGAACAGAAATACTATGTTCTGATCTTCCAGTGGAGTGGTTCACAAACTTTATTTCATAATCACTAAACAATCATTTTAAAATACAGATTTCTGGGCTTAAGGCATATGCTGCTTTACAGAGAATATTTTTAATATTGAAATTATGCAAAGCCATCATAATCTAATACAGTAGGTCTGCTCTGGGGTGCAATCTAGGAATTTACATTTTAAATAAGAACCAAGGAGATGCTGATGCTTGTGGTCTAAAGACCATGTTAGAGGATGGAGTCTAGACTCAGATTTTTGCACCCATTCAAATAGATTGAACATATTTAAAAAAGTATTTGAAGATCAAAAATAAACTCAACATGGCAGATATGTGCTTGGAATTCAATATTGAGAAAAACTATGTAAGGTTTCATTTCTAGTTGGAATAAGGTTGCATGAAATAGTCACTTTTACCCTAACCACCAACAGAGCTGAGGATGCAAAGAAACATAATTGAACTAAATCTCTAAAAATAATAAGACTGTCATAGCAGAACTCATGGCTGTTCTCATCCCTGGTGGAGCAGCAGGTGGAGTAAGAACTGATCATGGACAGGGTTAAGGAGAAAGCAGCCATGTAAGGGCTAATATTACAGATTAGAATTCTTACCTGTGCCACAGTTTCATACGCTAAATATGCCAAAATTTCCATAGCGATAACATTGGGTTTTATCTCCATACTGCTACAGTCCAACCAGTCCCGAAATTTGGAGGCTTTTTTGGCTAGCCAATAAAAACAACAACAAAAACAGGTATAGAAAATTTAATTTTTAAAGTGCTTTTTCTTTTTTTTGTTGTTAATCCTCACCTAAAGATATTTTTCCATTGACCTTTTAGAGAGAGTGAAAGACAGAGAGAAACATCTATGTGAGAGAAACACATTGATTGGCTACCTCCCGCATGACCCTCCCCCCCACCCCAGGGCTGGGGAGGAGCCTGCAACAAAGGTATGTGACCTTGACCAGAATCGAACCCAGGACCCTTTGGACCACATGCCGATGCAATGTCCACTTATGCCAAACCAGCTAGGGCTTTAACTGTTTTAATACTGCAAATTACTACCACAAAGTGAAAAATGTCTCTTGAAAATTGCATATGAAAGATAATGCATACAATATACAATGTTTTTGAAGTTTTATTAATCTACATATTCTAGCCCCAAGAAATTTCTTATGCATTGGGTCCTTTATTTTGTATTCATGATACATAACATAGTATACAAAGCCACTTAATGTTTAGCACTTTTCCCAATATGTCAGAAAGTTTTCAGTTAACAGTAGCTTATGTTATAACAATAGCCAGAAGAGTTACTTGCTTCCCATAACTTGAACTTATTATTGGGGGGGGGGGACCCTGCAAGAAAAAAAAACACCTGTGATGAAAAAAGGAATGTACAGAAATTGTACTTATAATACCTTTCAACATGTGTCTCTTATTAGAATAGGCTTAAGGTAGCGAATTTAGAATTAAACAGAATAAACTGATATCTGGCCTGATCTAATACTGTGGTTACACTTTCCTTGTTACAAAGATGTCCAAATTCTTAAACCTGACTCTCAAAACCATCTGGACTAATCCAACCTGCCTTTATATTATTCCCTATGAAAATGTCACCTGGCCTTGAGTATAAACCCCCTGTGTTTAACCCTGTTCCTTTCCCTCCATGGACTGCCCCCCTATCATTCTTTATTCATATGAATCCTGCCCATACAGACCAAAGATATAGTTCCCCACTCTAGTCATTTACTGAATACTTATCAGCTATCCTTTCATGACTGTTTATAGTTTCTAAAACCGTATTATAAGTTCTTTGTGGGCAAACACCATGGGTCTGTCTCTCAGTATATCTAACAATAAAATTCACAGGGAACCTTCTATAAAATCTCTCTAAAGTGCCACAGTGCTAAGCAGAGTCTAACTAGATACAGGGCCTTCATTAGATATTACTAATTTAACTATTAACCTAGAGGGAAAAGATTGATAATGAAGATTTTATCATGTCTATAACATAATCGTCTTTAAAAAACCCCAACAATTATTCTTTTGATTAATCTGGTCCCACAGGTCTATAAAACACTTAACAGTAACTCAAAGCATGATGTTTTGATCCTCACAGATACTGTCTTCATGGATTCCACATACAGAAGAGTTTTTTCCTAAATAAATCACAAAAGACCTTAAGTCCTGCTATCGAAGCGCATATGCAAAGTTGTCAACTGTGGCAGAATTATGGTAATCCCCCTTAAAGCTATCTCCCTAAAGTAACCAATCTTCCAAATACTCTCTGACATGCAACATTCCATCTAACTAGTAAGCTGCAATAGCTCACGAACACTTGTTTAACATATGCGGAATACTTCTGAAGTTAACGTTAACAGGCAGCAATTTGGCAAGATCAATAAAATGTACCTTATTCATTTCTCCCTCTGACAGATTGTTCAAAACACAGAGACAGATATCTTGTGACTATGCTCTAAAAATTTTATTTTAGAAGTGAGAGAAAGAATAGTTCGTAGTATTCCATCAGATCTGTTCACCTAAGGCAACAGAATTAGAACTTTCTCTCTAGATTTTAAGCACTGAGAATACAGGGACAAGAATCATGTGTCCACCATTATATTCCCAGCCCCCAGAACAGTGCCTGGTATTAGCAGACTCACAATAAATATTTCTAGGAGAAATTATTGAAAGAATAAACAACAAACAAACAAATGAAAGACATTTCTTCAACGGAAGGGTAGGCTGCAAACCTTTTTATACATCCAAAATAGCCACAGGGGTCCCATACACCCACTTGGGTAACTGCTATTCCAGCAGCAGGTGAAGATGCTCTGAGCTAATTCCCTCCCTGTCATCTGGAGCAAAACTGCTCAGAGATGGACCCTCTCAGGGTATTGTTGGTTCCAGAAAAGGAGGCACAGAGGCTCTGAGTCATGATAGTTTGTTTCCATCAGGAAGTGAGGGAGCATCAGAATGGATGAGTTCCTTCTCCTACACCCCTCTTCTCGATATATGAGGAGAAAAGGCAACCCTGGACACGGATCAACATTTAAATAGAATCCTGAAAAGTTGAACGTTCTTAGGATTATTAGCTTTCTCATACTACCTGGGTTTTCAGCCCATGCTGGACAACCTTATATAATAATTTCACATAAAAATTTGAAGTTAGTCCTCATACATTTTTTATCTTTCTCATCAGTGATCACTAGATCACTAGCAAAACTCAAGTTTCTCCCAATTTTCCATTTTCTCCTCCCTGCATACTATTCTATTATTTCTAGCTCATCCCTTCTCACTGGTCTTTTCATTCCTGATCCTTCCCACAGAGCCTCTGTAATGCTTAGGTCACTCTGGAAATTCTCCCACAACTTTAATCTCTTCAAAATCACTGTTCTTTGAGTTACTTGAGAACAGTCTTCCTTAGAGGGCATGGTTTTCCCTGGGATCTTTTATAGTAGAGGTTCTTTCTTTCTTTCCTTCTATAAATATTCATTGGTCAGCTGCGGATTGCTAGCCTTTAGAGTTCCCCATATACCAGAGGGCCTGGAGGTAATACATCTTTGTTCTCTTAGTTTCTCCCACAGGGAAAATATAGAACAAGTAGATAGAATTCTTACCAACAATGCAGGCTAAAAGACAATGGAATCATGTTTTAACAAATAACGACTAGTCTACAATTTTCTACCCAACTAAACTATCATTTCAATATGAGGAAAAGCCCAGCTGGTGTGGCTCAGTGGCTGAGTATCAACCTATGAACCGAGAGATCACCGATTCAATTCCCAGTCAGGGCACATGCCTGGGTTGCAGGCTCGATCCCCATCAGGGGGCGTGCAGGAGTCAGCTGATAGATGGTTTTCTCTCACGGATGTTTCTGTCTCTGTATCCCTCTTCCTTCCTCTCTCTCTCTCTCTCAAAAAAAAAAACCACAACAATAAATATGAAGGGAAAAGAAAGCCATTTTAAGACAAAAATGAGTGCTTTAACAAGACTGAGAAGGCAAGTTTATATACTTACCAACTTTAAAAAAATTTAACTCAGGGATGTATATTAAAACATTAAAGGTGACAACTAAAATAATTGAAATAGGATACATAATAGCCAAACTGGTTAAGGAAAATGGAATGAATAAAACTCAATTGGTCCAACAGAAGAAAGAAAAGGAAGAAAAGTAAATAAAAAAGCACAGTAAATTTAAAAGACAAAACAAGACAGCATATATAAACCCAGATTATAATTACATCTAAATTAAATTCATCAATTAAAATACAAAGAAACCCTCAGATTGACTAAAAAGAAAACCTAGATATTTGTTTACAAAATCCACATATTAAACAAAAGGTTGAAAGAAAGGGATTGGGAAAAGATTTATCAAATTATAACTGAATTAAAGCTTTGTAATTAAAATTAATATCAGACTTTAAAAGACTTTAAGGGAAACAACTATTGACATATAAATATAAAACAAAAGACTAGTGAATTTGACCAGTATCCCAATTCTACAACTTAACCTTAGCCTATAAAGTCATAGACTTGTTATCTTAAAATCCATCAGTAGCCCTGGCCGATGTGGCTCAGTTGGCTGCAGCATTGTCCTGTACACCAAAATGTGGCAGGTTTGATTCCAGGTCAGGGCTCATACCCATGTTGCGTGCAGCAGGCAAAAGATCTATGTTTTTCTCTCTCACATCAATGTCTCTCTCTCTCTCTCCCCCTCCCTCCCTCCTTCTTTGCCCTACCTTCCCTTCCTCTCTCTAAGATCAATTAAAAAAATATTTTAAAGAGAGAGAAAAAAAGATAAAACACAGCAGCAGTCCCAATTCATGAATGTTATGATCAACTACTTAAGAGGACATATCTATCACAGTTTCTATATCCCAGTAGTTTATCAGAAGGGGAGGAAGGAAGAGAGCCCAACAGTCTGACCAGTGTGGGTATCAGCTCTGAATCTGCTGCCCCCTTGGATTCAGCATTCCTAACCACAACACTTTGGCATATAAAACAGATTCTCCCACTAAGGTTTCATAATGAAGCACCCATGGGTAACATATAAAGAAACATTTTTAAAGGCCCTAGTCTCTCTTATTTAAATTAAAAAAAAATTTAAGCATAATATACTGTTTATACTATACTTATTTTGTAAAGAAAGAAAATATATTAACTTTTAACCTGATACAGTCTATTATTGAATTACAAACAAAAAAGTGGAGTTATTAAAACTCTAATTATCAAATAAAAGATGTATTAGAACACTTCAATGACTATATGTTTTAATGTGAAAATAGCACTTCTGTTCCTTTAAGTGAAATAAATTTAAAATATGATTTTAAAAAATAGTTCAATAGCACTAAACGTTACTTTATGAACTGGAGATTTATACTTATAAAAGACTTGAATGCCATTTTTAAACCTAAAAATTACTATACAAAAACCTTTCATTTGCTGAAATTGCCATGATCTGAAGTGTCATTTACTTAATGCTTCACAGATGTATGATGCCAAATTGTTAGTCAGACTGCAAAGTATATTTAGTTAGGAAAAAAATCGTCCAAAACATGTTTTCCTATATTTTACTGACATTTACATGCGGCACTATTTGAAATGTGTCATTTATTTGCACTTTATGATCTATAAATGAAGCTCTCATTTTCTTTTTCCAACTTAAATACGTTGTTATTGTGACCACATAATAGCTCTTTGTTTAAAGACACCATTGTGTGTATAATCCCTCAAACCAGGGTCATGTGCTACTTTGTCAGATTTTTAACTGGACTTTTCATCACACTTACTCTTTGACCTTTACCCCAAGAGTCTTAGTCATCACTGAACTGTTACTCGGAGGATGTTTTGCTACACAATTGAGCCCACTATTTATCACAGGCCTTAATGTACTTGTAGTAAGCCTGTGTGCATTGTCGGGACAGCACTAATTTACCACCAGGTCAGTATTACAAGAGCACAAATAAAGAATTTGGCTAACAGTTACGGACAAAGATGGAAGAGACCATTGGTCTGTCCTGTGGCAATATGAGTATGCGTAAATAAATGGAAAATTTGGTATCTATTAATATGTATAAAGGGCCTTTAAATGTCATGACTGTACCAAGAGAGTCCATTATGGATCAAGTACAATCAGCAATACTAGAGTAAATATGACTAAGAAACTGAAATGAAAAATGGGCATATTAAGACAAAGGAATTTTTCTGACTAAAACCTATGTGAATAATTAACATAGCTCTCTGTGTATTACTCAGACCCTTTAAAATCTCTTACTACTATTAATTGTAAAACAGTAGAGTGGGGTAAAATCTTTTATAGGCTCCCCAACAATGCAGAGGCTGTTTCTGTAGCAGTTATAACTATCCATATATTAAATTCACCAATTTCCAAGGAACAGATTGTGTCATACTTTGCTATATCTGTAACACACACTCTCTTAAACATATAATGAAGTAAAGTTAAAGGCTTACTTACAGAAACTCAATTGTCGACTTTCACAGAATTCTGCATATTGGGTTGAATCCATAATTCGAGTTTGTCTTTCTGCTCTCTAATAGATAAAAATAAAAAGGCACAAAAATACTTTGAAAGCAACTAGACTATTGTATATGTTTTCACAGCTAAAACTTAGAATTGAAGTTCCATGTTCCTTGCCTTACTCTTGGCGAATAGATTAGCACTACCCAAAATATCATGACACATAAAATTAAAGGTAACAGTTTTGAAGCTTGTTTCTTTTGGAAATAAAGTTTAAAATACCATTTTCCACTCCTCTGTTATTGTCATTATAGTGGAAGAAGAAACCAAAGGACCTCACTTCTCAGATTGTGCACTTCTAAATTTTCTAAACTGTACCCTCTTTTAATTAAAAGAAAAAAAAAAAAGAAAGAAAACTGTGAGAAGACAATAACCAGTCACATAGGAAAATTGTTATTAATGATTACGGTCCATCTGCCCTGAAGCTGGGATTTTAAAATATTAAATAGGAGTCAACAAATGGGATCCATAGATTTCCCTTCAGTTAGAACATGGAGCCAGAGCTAACAAATCCATATTTTAAATTGCAAAGAAAATAAAGAAAAAGGTAAACACAACACAAATCCTTTCATCTGAGTCCAGGTATGACTCACAGTTTGGTATAGCTTCACTCGTGGGTTTCTGATTCAGTAGAGCAGATGTTTGCTGCTTCATTGTCCCACACGAGGTAGGATAATTATAATTCACCCACAGTTTGGTGGGAAAGAATACGACCGCTTCCGCTTCCTTGGCAAGGGAAGCATTTTGAAATGAGACAGGCTGGTACTTCTTGGAATGAATTTCTGGCCAGTAAAGGAAAAAAATTCCCTGAGATTTTAATTTTTTTTTCTGCTTTGGAAGGACTTTCAGCAAGTTTTCTTTATCATAGTTGTTGGAGTACATAAGTACCACTTACAATGTCTATGGATATTTTTATATCTTTTTAAACTAAAATTATTCTGTTTTTCATTTCATTTGATTGGGGGAGTGATCAACTTAACTCCAATGATATATCAGTTGATGGGATGAGTAATGGTACACTAGTTTCGGCTCAATACAGAAAAGATATACATGGGGTTGTGGGAGGCAAGTTAACATTTACTAACTACTGTAGTTCCTTCTAAGACCATTGAGTATTTTCCCCCTTCTTTCTCTTCCTTCCCTCCCTCTCTTTTTTCTTTCCTTTCTAATCTCTCTCACACATACAAACACATATATGCATTGACACAAACCAAGACTTTAGTTTATTTACCCTGTAGTTCAAGGATCCTTTCTGAGCACATGCAAGTAAATATTACACACACACACACACACACACACACACGCACGCGTGTGTGTGTGTGTGTGTGTGTGCATCCTCGTGTGTGGATACGAAACATCATGGTCCTTAAGGGTACAATACTTGGTGAATTTTTATGCACTTAGAAGTATTTTTTGATATGTGAATGCATGATTTAGTTTTGTCCTTTTTAAACGTATCTAAAACAACATTTTTTGCTACTGGAGAACAGGAAGTAAGGAAGGGGTAATTTTTGTGTTTTGAACATAAATTAATTACTATTGTGTTTATTAAAACTTTGAAGGCTGATAATACTCTATCATGTCTGTTTGTCTGTCTGAGTTTGACTATAGTAGGAACTTCTCAGGTTTGAATTTCTGGAAAATATCTGACACGGTAAATAAACAAACATTCACAGAATGAACAAGTGCTACCAGTTTAGTCTGAATCCGGGAAAATGGCTATCACCATAACGTAGCCAGCCTTTTAAATAGTGATTATCTAGCATTACTATTGGTCTTCTTTGCTACTTTCCAGCTAGGCAGCCTCATCCACCCAACAGGTGCTGGACAGAAAGGGCTTAGATAAGCACGAAAAAGACAAAGTTCTGAACGAGATCCTTAAGATGAACTTTTCTTCTACCAAGTTGAATAATCAAGATTTGACTTTTACAACTATGCTTAGGTCACTGATGTCCCAGCAGTAAGGATTTTTAGAAATGGGAGTGGGAGTACTTATCCTAAGAGGTTAAGGCTACCAGGCTGCCAGCTGTAATTGAGATGTGTAGCTAACTGCAAGATTCTGAGCCGCAAAGCCTATCATCAGACTACATTTAAGAGACACTAAAAGCCTTTCAGTGATTACAGCTAGCTTCATTCCTTTTCCACACTGTCTTCAGTGTCTGATCTCTTTTCCTCATTCAGCATCTTAGTTTGATTTCAATTCCTCTGTCACCTAAGCAGTAACCTTAGATCTCCGGAGTCCCATGAAGCTGGCCCTTGGGCAATGCATGGAACCATTCACTAAGTGCCTAGCACACAGCAAACAGTGCAAAGCAGTTGACTCAACAGCAAAGATTTATAGGCATACAAAATGATGGCATGTTAGAGCTAGAGGGTGTCTTAACTTTCACCTTGTTCCATCCTCTCATTTTTAAAAAATGTATTTTATTGATTTTTTACAGAGAGGAAGGGAAAGGGATAGAGAGTTAGAAACATCGATGAGAGAGAAACATTGATCAGCTGCTCCTGCAAACCTCCTACTGGGGATGTGCCCGCAACCAAGGAACATGCCCTTGACGGAATCGAACCTAGGACCCTTCAGTCTGCAGGCCGAAGCTCTATCCACTGAGCCAAACCAGTTAGAGCCATCCTCTCATTTTAAGGATAAGGAAATTGAGGTTCAGAGAGAAGTCAGAAGTCTAGGCCTACTGATTCCT
The DNA here is from genome assembly GCF_963455305.1 of Plecotus auritus. Taxonomy (NCBI): domain Eukaryota; kingdom Metazoa; phylum Chordata; class Mammalia; order Chiroptera; family Vespertilionidae; genus Plecotus; species Plecotus auritus. The sequence goes on along the minus strand of NC_137775.1, from coordinate 89,216,395 downwards.
GAGCCAGCCTAGTTTCATTATAAAAAGCTGTCTCTAACCTGTAGTCCTTTATACCTCCAATAATTTTCTTTGGAATTCTGTAAACTCTATACATTGTGTTACTAAAACATGTTCTGTAGCCCCTTTAATTAACATGCCCAAACTGTTCATGAGAAAATAAAATTAGTGGGGCTCTGACAGCCACAACCCAGGGATCACACAGTGCCGAGTGCACAGGTTGTGATGGACCTGACAGTGTACTGGATGCTGCAAAGGTGCCACAGGTGTGTGGAGTCACTGTTTCTCTTCAACCTTCTGGGAGCCACACAAGGCAGGGGCACAGGACCCCAGAGGTAGTATCTGGCTAAAAGTTGCCTTGTCCATTGACCTTGGTGCGTCATGAAAATATTATCATTTCCTATGTGAGCCACGGCCTAGAAAAGCATGCACACTGCTCAGAGCGTGGTCCAGTGAGCTCAACATGAAATCAGACCCAACCTGGGATATGAGGATGATGAGGGTGACGCCTCTCTCTTTCCCATGAATTGTTTTAAATAACCAAAAAAGAGAGACCATATGGCCTTATTGAAGAATTACCACCATTCAGCATCTGCTTATACTACCTCCTGTCCTTACACTATCACTTTAAGTCCTGGGAAAGAAAGGAAATACCTAACCTTCATGGACTCTGTGTTCTTTAAAAACAGTAACTGTGTTTTGCTTCTATAATCAAGTATTGGCCAATGTTTAGCTTGGATTTACTGGGCCTCAGTAAATGTTTGCTGGCTCGCTGAATGACTGGGCAGATGGACTGACGGATTGAGGCAAAAGAAATGCATATAAATTCTTGTTGGCTGATCTAAAATCAGAAACTATAATATCAGTAATCAAACTGTATGAATTCCAGAGAGGGTAGGTAGTCTTTTTAACCAAAGACCCATAAAAAATCAAGACACTGGCCAACGATTAAATTAAGTTTGGCTTTTATTTTCTGTGTTGTCCTATTTCCACTTTCCCTCTGCTCTATGCAGATGACCTGTTCTAATCCCCATGGAAGCACACACTGGCCGTCCTGTTTTACTCCTGCCACAGTAAAAAAATCTCTGGAAAAGATGCAAGAGGTAAAAATCACAAACCTAGTAAAACAGCATGATCAGAACAATGCCTACTCTTTACATATAGCGACATCATAACCTTTAAGATAAATAGCTAATTTAAAGCATACAGTTCATAAAGTAAAACTTGGGTCCTAAATGACCTAGTCTGTGGTATATCACTGAATCATCAGAGTAAGTTTATCATAGTGTTTATTCATACTGAACATTCTCCAATTACTCAGTGTTCTTCTGATCTCAGACTGCCACATGAATGTAAGGTCACCGCTGGGGTAGTCAGCTCCCGTATCTGCGAGTCCAGTTGTCATCTGTGAGCTCCACCCACTCCATGGCTTCTTTAGGCATCAGCAGTGCTCTTTTTCTTTCTTTCTTTCTGTTTTTTAATTAAATTTATTGGGGTGACATTGGTCAACATCAACATATAGGTTTCAGGTGTGGGTTTCTATGTTATAAAATCTGTATCTTGTACCCACCACCCAAAGTAGCAGTGCTCTTGAACACTCAAAAATGTGCTACACGCTCAGAGGTTTTTCTGAAATGGAACTTTACTAGTGTTACCGTACGGCAAAGGAATACCATACAGGGGCAGACATAGAAAAATTACTTTTGAAAGAATTACTCCTAACATTTTCTAAACACTCAACAATATTTTTAACATGAATTGGAATGGCTCTTAAAAATGTAAACCAGAATAAGTTATGTTAATTATTTACTTATCTCACTACCAAGAAGTTACAGCCTTTTCTGGTTATTGTAAAACAAATATTGTAAAAAAGGTGAATGCCATGCCAGATGAACTTTTTTTGGGGTCCTACCTAAATAAAAACAGGGAAGCAAATATCTCTACGATGCAGTACCTACTACAATTTGTGTTTGTTTAATCTTGAACACAGCAGATGCTTAGTATATATCTGTTAATTTAAATTTTTGGTTTAAAATTTTTATTTCAATTAATGTGAAACTGGTTGTATCTTTGAATAAGCCTTTCAGTGTGACAGGCAGCGTCTGCCCTGCTGACACCAGTTTGCGACCTTGCGTCCCAGGCTGGAGGACTTACGCAGCACGCAGTTCATTTCCATCCTCCAAAGGCTTTCACTGAAGTGTATGTAGGTTATAGAAGCTCTGTGCTGGCATATCTCTTGGCAGCTTTTCAAGACACATGACATTTATCTTTCCTCAGCAATACTGAATCACAGAACATAACTTTTAAACCAAGATGAAAGTTTCTTTGCTCTCACTTCCACCTCAGATTTTTTAAAAAATCTTATTTTGATTACTCTTAGAAGTCTTACATTGGAAATGCAAAGTCCTTTCTGCACGAAAAAGGCAAAATGCCAATGGTAACCTACCAGCTACTTCATGTTAGACAGAAACTCATTGCTGGACTTGTAAACTTCAGATGGAGGAGTGGTGGGCAGCAGCAGCCAGCAACCTGGCAACATGTGAATTAGGGCATGGCATGCGTGTTCATGTACATTGTGCTCTATTGGCAGCAGGACACTAACAGATCAGTGAACATCACAGAACGCTGAACAAACTGAGAAACCATATCCCTAATTCACAGTAAAGAAGAGAAGTGAGGTCAGGAAGGTTAAAGGGTTTACCAAGATTGTTGCAGAGGCAACCAGTGCCCAGGAAGGTACTGGTTCTGCTGCTGGGTCAGTTCGTAACTAAAGATTCCCCTACTCAAGAGCCAAGTGAGTCTCCTTTGAACCATTTGGTGGACTTTCATTGCCGTTATGCCGATGCTCAGTTCATCATTTGGGCCTGGAGTACTGTAACAGGTTCCTAGCTGGTTCCTTCCACATTTTTAAGCTCCCAGCCCATCTGGGCACAACAATGTTAAATAGAAACAGAGAAAAGGCCTCGGCACACAGCAAGACCTTCCCCACCTCCATCCCACACCACTTTCACTCTCTGCATCATAAACTGAAACAAATGGCTCTCACCATCAAATTCAAGCTCAAATGCTTGGTCTACTAGTATAAATACAGACATAATCTGACCCATTCTAGGTAGGCAGACATTATTCTCACTAAAATGTGACATATTCTTTGCTTTCTCTCTGTCATCCTTTGCCATATCCCTCATTGCTGTCCCCTGCCCCTCCTTCATTACTGTGCTGGCCATTTCCTCTCCCACACCCACATGGCAATTTAATGCCTTCCCTTCCAGGATAGGTACCACCTCCTCTAGAAAGTTTTCCCTGAAGGTCCCAGGTGACATGATTTCTCTCTTCTGAAACATATTTGTTCTTCTACATAGCATTATTCTCCTGCACTTTCCTATGTGTGCTACTTTTGTCTCTCCTAAGAAATTATAGCTGTAAGAATGTATTAATGGAAAAAGCAAGTTGTTAATTAGAATGTAGGCACCTAGATCCAGCTTATGTTTAAACACACAGAGACACACAACACAACGAGTGTGCAAATGTTTAGAAGCATATATATTATACTTTAAATAGTATTTATCTCTGGGGGTAGTTCCAGGAAATTTACTTTTGCAGTTACACATGTTTTAATTTTTTCTTAAGTGAATTACAATCAGAAAATAACTTTAAATAAAGAATCTTTCCCCTTGAGTTAATTTTGCTTGACTTATAGAGGTCATTAAATAAATGTCCACACACAAAAATAACCAAGAGGCAGAAAATCACAGAGAAAAGCACATGCTTGGATAGATGTTCAGAGAGACAATATGAATATGTTACTGCGATATTGAGCGAGTCAGCTCAGAATCCTGACCAATGTAATCTTCAAATCAAATGTTTATTTAAGTTTGACCCAGAATTTTCTCTGAATTATATAATTGAATAAACATATTTTGTAGCCTAAACAGTAAAGGTTTCCATTGGTGCTAATTTGTTCTCCCAGTGATTTTTATAATTTACCAATTTTGTGTGTCTAAGGTATTAAGACTGTATTAGAGTAATCATATGAAGTTTCCTAAAGAAATAACTGTGGAGTCCAGGAGGACATTCAAAGGATTTAAAAGGAATTTTGTGCTAAAAACAAGTGAGTAATTCTCAGCAAGTACAAAGCATCAGTGATTACGAAACACACAAAGGGATATTTGTGAAATTAGTTCATAACAGAGTGTTTCAAAATATTAGATTTTTGGGGCCTATATTAATCAATGTAACTATAAAAGTTTTTTATTTTCTCTATATTTTAAACTATCAAGAGTGAGAATAAATTGGTTGTATAAGGAAAATACAGTTTTTATTAAAATAAAAATACATTTAAAATTGGCTTAATGTCTGTTTAAAAATTTTAAATATGGATTTATTAAACTAGTAGTGGGGAAAATTATATGCAATAAAATATTTCCTGTCCTGGGATAGAATGTGTGCTAAGAAAAGTGTCATTTTTTTTTTCAATAACCTAGTACCATACAATCCAAAGCCGAGTTTAACTGTCAGTCTCCATGTGGTGTTAGTACTAATTTTTACTAATGTTCTCCTGAAACTGCAAACATGCTCTGTAATAACTAAGCTGGCAAATAATATGAAAAGCTATATGCATTTCTGCCCAAACTAGTTCTTAACGTAATAGAAGACTGACATCTTTTTTTATTTTCCTAATTGAGGATACTGTAACCCGTTCTTGTGGTTTTTATTTGGCTGTATCACTAAAAGTGAACATACTAGGTTAATATGTGTAAGCTCTTTAGGTATTCTGAATAACGTTCTTAAAAATTCTCATTGTTTATGTCATATCCAGATGAGCTGAGATGGCTTTGCAGTCTAGCAAATACACAAGGATATAGTTAAATATTTTGGTCATTTAGGGTAAAGCTTCACAACACTGCCTGAAAAATATGTATAGAAAGCCACTATTACACAAAATTCAGTTTATACTTTCTCTTTATTCTTGAGTTAGACTGTAGACCGTTCCATTTTGATGTAGCCAAGATCACATTCTCAAGTAGTCTAACACGTACACTGAACCGAGGCTGTCTTCACTTAGGTACAGGGAAGGTCTGGCTCCTTTAAAATAAAATGCTGCTGCGGGGAAGCCTGTCAGTGCAGCCTGGAGGGCTCTCACCATCCTCCCCAAGGATACATGGAGCTCTGCACAGAGCAAGAGAGAGCCCTGCTGAGTTTCTCAATAAGGATTTTTTTCCTTTGAAAATAAAGTTTTATCTTAGATTACTTCATCAGTTTAATTCCCTCTAAGCAAGTCCAACCAGCTGTACCTTTAAAATATATCTGGAATAAACCACTTCATCTCCTTCCACCTTCACTGCTACTGTTCTGGTCCAGGCCATCACTGCCATCTCTCCCCTGGATAACTGAATAATCTCCTAATGGACCCTCCTACCTCCACTTGTCCTCTTCTGCTACCCAACATTGCACAACAGCCAGAGTAATCTTTTAAGAAATAAAAACTGGACCGTACCATTTATGATAAAAACTTCAATAGTTTCTCCTCAAACATAGACTAAAACCCAACATCAAAAATGCTAAACACTTTCCTACCCAAGACCTTTGCATTTACCATACCTCTCTCTGTTCAGAATCTTAATCCCACATCACTGTCTGGCTTGCTTCCTCACTTCCTTCAGAGCTCTGTTCAAAGATCACTTTTTCAGGGAAGCTTTATGGTCACTTTATATATAACTAGAGGCCTGGTGCACGAAATTTGTGCATAGGGTTGGGGTGGGAGGGGGGAGGTTCCCCTCAGCCCAGCCTCCACCCTCTCTAATCCGGGACCCCTTGGGGGATGTCTGACTGCCAGTTTCAGCCCCATCCCAGCCTAAACCGCAGTCGGACATCCCTCTCACAATCCTGGACCGCTGGCTCCTAATTGCTCACCTGCCTGCCTGCCTGGTTGCCCCTAACTGCCCCCCCCCCGCCGACCTAGTCACCCCTCACTGCCCCCCCCCACCAGCCTAATCGTCCCCAACTGCCCCCCCTGCTGGCCTTGTCACCAGCAACTGCAAACCCCCTCTCCCCCCTCTGGCCTGGTCGCCCCTAACTGCCCCCCCCCTTGCCAGCCTGGTTGCCTCTTACTTCCTCCCCACTGGCCTGGTCGCCCCCAACTGCCCCCCTATGCTGGCCTGGTTGCCCCCAACTGCCCCCCCCTCCGGCTGGCCTGGTCACCCCCAACTGCTCCCCCTGCCAGCCTGGTTGTCCCACGCAGCCTGCTCTTCAGTCGTTTGGTCGTCCCTCACTAACCCCCGCCAGCCTGGTCATCCCACGCAGCCTGCTTGTTCAGTCGTTTGGTCATCCCTCACTAACCCTCCTGCCAGCCTGGTCACCACACACAGCCTGCTTGTTCATTCATTTGGTCGACCCTCACTAACCCCTGCCAGCCTGGTCATCCCACGCAGCCAGCTTGTTCAGTCGTTTGGTCATCCCTCACTAACCCTCCTGCCAGCCTGGTCACCACACACAGCCTGCTTGTTCAGTCGTTTGGTTATCCCTCACTAACCCTCCTGCCAGCCTGGTCACCACACACAGCCTGCTTGTTCAGTCGTTTGGTTATCCCTCACTAACCCTCCTGCCAGCCTGGTCACCACACACAGCCTGCTTGTTCATTCATTTGGTTGACCCTCACTAACCCCCCTGCCAGCCTGGTCATCCCATGCAGTCTGCTTGTTCAGTCATTTGGTCATCCCTCACTAACCCTCCTGCCAGCCTGGTCACCACACACAGCCTGCTTGTTCATTCATTTGGTTGACCCTCACTAACCCCTGCCAGCCTGGTCATCCCACGCAGCCAGCTTGTTCAGTCGTTTGGTCATCCCTCACTAACCCTCCTGCCAGCCTGGTCACCACACACAGCCTGCTTGTTCAGTCGTTTGGTTATCCCTCACTAACCCTCCTGCCAGCCTGGTCACCACACACAGCCTGCTTGTTCAGTCGTTTGGTCATCCCTCACTAACCCCCCTGCCAGCCTGGTCATCCCATGCAGTCTGCTTGTTCAGTCATTTGGTCATCCCTCACTAACCCTCCTGCCAGCCTGGTCACCACACACAGCCTGCTTGTTCAGTCGTTTGGTTATCCCTCACTAACCCTCCTGCCAGCCTGGTCACCACACACAGCCTGCTTGTTCAGTCGTTTGGTTATCCCTCACTAACCCTCCTGCCAGCCTGGTCACCACACACAGCCTGCTTGTTCAGTCGTTTGGTCGTCCTCACTAAACCCCCTGCTGGCCTGGTTGTAGGCAGCCATCTTGTGAGAGCGTGAGGGCTAATTTGCATGTCACCTCTTTATTATATAGGATAGCAGCTCCCCCCAAGTCACTCTCTATCCATACCCTGCTTCATTTTTCTTCATAACTCTTTATACCATCCACCACAATTATATTATGTATTTATTTGTTGATTGTCTAGTTCTCCCCAAGTATAACGTAACTTCCTTGATGGAGAAACTAAGTCTATTTTATTCACTGCTAAATCCCCAAAGCCTCTTACAGAGCTTGACACAGTACGTATTTCATAAGCATTGGTGGAATGAATTCATTTATTTTTCCCCTACATTCTATATCACATAAAGTGAATATCTCTAAGGCAGGGTTTCTAAATCTTGACATTATTGACATCTTGGGCTGAAGAACTCTTTGTTGTGGGGACTGTCCTGGGCACTATAGTAGGGTGTTAAACAGCACAGCATCTCTGACCTCTACCTACTAGAAGCCAAGAGCCTGTGCCTACTATTCTCTGGTTTGTGAAAACCAGAATTGTCTTCAAACATTGCCAAATGTTCCCTGGGGGCAAAAATCACGTCCAAATGAGAACCATGAGTCTAAGGGGCAGGGGACTAACACTGGGCAACTCTACCCTATGTGTCAGATGCCTGCGTGGTCCTAAACATGACCTCTTCTAATTCTTCCAGATAGGACTGAATTGCAGGGAAATACTGCAGATATGATTCCTATTTTAAAAATGAAGAAACTATGGCTCAGATATATTAAGTAACTTGGCTGAGGTTACTAAGCAGGTAAGGTGTGCTGCAACCTGAAGCCAGGTCTGTTTTACTCCAAAGTCTATGCTCTTTTTACTACATGAACCTCATAAGTCAAAGTGTCAAAAGCAGAGATACTCTGACAGAGGTGAGGGAAGGGGATTAGAGTCCTCCAGTTTTCTTTCTCCTCTGACAGGTATTTCTCAATGAAACACCCAAAACTGTAGAACAGAATGAAAACCACCGGCCCTTCAAGGAACCAGCACTGCCTGCCTCCCTTTATATCTGGTTTCAAAACAGAGGCCATTTCACATGGGGGACGCACAGCATAAGATACTGAAGGAACACTAATCCCTACACCTTAGTCAGAGTGATCTTTAAAATGTAATCATGTCCTACATTTCTATCAACTGCCTCCTTGCTTCTGGTATCGTGGTCTGTTGCAACAATGACGGGCTTTTCTGTGGAGCACGTATGAAGGAGTGCTCCTGACACATAGACCCGAACAAATGCTGCTACTTTCAACCCTCCTGAGCCAATATAGTAAGACCCTCACCTCTAATCAGAATCCTGCCCCTGTGTGAAAGCTGCAATAGTGCTTCCAGAAATGTTTAGGGCTGTAGAGATAACTGGCTCATGGAAGGATTACAATGACCAGTTATAGTCTTCATTACCTATAATATACAGTATGTTGATAGTTTCACTCTCTAGAAAATATTTATAAAATATTTTAAAAACTGGCTCTTCATATATTGAACCTTAAGCATTCTAACTAAGAAGGTATTCATTTAGAAATTTTCAATTGCAGGAAAATACAGCTGTAAACAAACTGTGAAAGAGATGCAGATGTCAAAAGATGTTTAACAGTAAATCTGAATCACACATGTTTTAAAAATTCAACAAGAAGAAAGATGACACTATGAAAAGATGAACAATGAAGTCCATTACATTACACACCAGTGAAGAAATGAAGTCACCAGTCTAGAAAAATCCTCAAGGGAAGATATTATGAAGGAAAAATAGGCTTTTACAACTGGACACCATGTGAGTTAAGATTAGAAACCAAAGAAACCAAATGAAATTGTTCCCCTAAAGAGAATGTTCTTAATCATTTTAAAGCTGAAGTTTCTTTTCTCGTCATTAGCTGAGTTGTTTTCATGAGTCAGAAATGAGCAAGTTCATCAATAGAAATCTGCCACAGAGACTGATCTAGCTGAAAGCACGAGTTATCACAAAACAAAAGAACACGATTTCCTGAGTATGCCAAAACTTAATCGCTGAACAACACACACAACAGAAACAGACTTGACCAAATACGACTATAGTGAGAATACAATAGAGAATAATGAGATACAACTGCTATCCTAATTGTGTTGCTTCAAATGTAATAAATGCAAATTCCTCAATACTTAACAGGAAGTAGCAGAAATGTCTACACATTCAGAAAATTAATGTCTACTTTCAATTCTTATCTTTAAAAGTCTACCTAATTAAAAATAAACAAAAACAGAAATCATCTTGAAAATAATTGTGGGTTCAAAATCCTTGAAAGATAAAGACCTGGGGAAACTTATCTCGCAGAGAAGCTCTGGCTGCTCCTTAACTGGGTCTTTCAAAGTAGCCTGGATACTGGGGCAGCCTCTGGGGCTTCAAAGAATGCAGAATAGCAAAATCCCCTGGAATCACAAATGCAAAACCTGTAATTATGGTTATTTAACAAAATGGTTTCTGTTAAGATATTTGATGATGAAATTCCCTTCCTCAGATGTCAGTGCCCAAATGTTAATCAGCCTTTACTCATGAGTAAATGTATTCTAACTGTTATTTGATTAAATGTCAGTAGCCATTAGGCCCAGTTCTTAAGTAAGAAGGCTTAATGAAGGAATGACACAGAGGGTGTGGAATGGATTACAAAGAAAGATGAAGAAAGGAGAATTGTTTCAGTAACTTGGTGATGTGAGGCAGTGCTTCACCTTAAATAAAGTAACCACAAAACCTTTAAAGAAGCAGAGGACAACTTTGGCAGCGAGAAGAAGAGAAGATCAGAGGTGGTAAAAGGGAAGAATCACAGCACAGAATGGCAGCATTTTTGAGTTTGATGTATGCTGCCTTGTTGATCTTCTCAACAACTGTGTGTGGTAGGAAGAACAGCTGTTGTTATTATCTCCATTCCTTAGATGAAGGCTCAGTGACTCTTTGTGGTTTTTAAAAACTTATTTTATTTTATAGAAAATTTGTAAAACTAGTATAGAGAGTTCCTAGGTACTCTTCACCCAGCCTCAGTACCCCAAACACTCCTCATCCTTCTGATCTCAGAGGCCAAGCAGGGTCAGCTGTGTTTAGTACAGGTGTGGCTTTGCATCAGGGTAAGATGTATTGCTAGAAAGATTTAAGATTACTACTCTCAAACCACTGTATCACTGACTCCTGTAACAAAACTCCTTACTCAAATATAAAAATTTCTATATGGATACAGATAGAATAACCCAAGTAAATTTTACCCAAGTAGAACTACCCAAACAGTTCATTCAGGGGTGGGGAATGTCTGGCCCCCGGGCCTTATAAGGCCCAATAAATCACTTGGTCTGGCCCTGCCACGGCATCAGGGGTGAGTTATGCTTGACCAAATATAGCAGGGTCATTTCTAAGTTGATAATTTTGTATGGACTGTGAATGATCTTATAAATATCCAACTGGCCCTTGGCAGAAAAAAGGTTCCTCAGCCTTGAATAATTTACTAGACATTGATACTTCATGTTACAGCTCTAGAGATCTATAAGAATGGCAGTAATCCAAAAAATTCTACCTGTAGAAGATAAAAAACAGGCTTAGTTTTTACAGAACTCAAAACCCTAAAACTTTGAGCTTATATGCAGTTTTAATAAGATTTAGAAATGTATTCTAACATGATTAAGTTATTTAATAAGATATAAGTGGACAAATGTTATAGAATTATCTTGCATAGTACCTTCTGAAGATAATACTACATTTTCTGAGCCTTTTTTTTTTTTAAAATTAGGGGATAGCAGTCAATGTTAGATAGATATTCCAATAATTTGATCTCTCATATATGCTATAATTTCTTTGACTAGTTCTGATTGTAGTCATTATGAGTGTATCTAAACTAAATTCCATTTGTATGTATATCTATTGGAATTCAGCCATACTGTACATTTAATAAAGAATATTTTTTCAAAGAAGGTTACTATTTCTTAAAGACAAGTGTTGGCCATTGAGCTAGGTACATTACATGTGTCATCACAAATCCTTCCCAACAGTTGTAAGATACTGATCCAATTAAGGAATCTGAGATTCAAAAACATGAAGTAACTTGTCTAAGGTAACAAGGATACTGTGAACAAGAAGAGGGATAGAACTGTGATTTTAGGTGTGCCAGGCTAATCCCAAAGCTGATGCTCGGGTCATAATATCATGCAGTCTAAAGAGAATATCAGAAAGAAGACAGGCATATTGAGCTTGGTAGAAGATAAAAAAAATCATCATGCTATAAGGAAGACTTGATACTTTTTTGTGATGAGTGACATTCATGATTAAGAAAATGATGTTAAGGGAACATATACATTGGCTAAACACTGAGAATATGTACAGTGTGTGTGTGTGTTGTTAGTCTGTAGCTTTTAAATGAGAGCACATTAGTGTGACATGAACATGCTCTCATATGTCTGGGAAGGGCATCTTCTTCCAAAGAAGCCTGACCTTGGGAGGAGCAGGTGAGGGTGAAAGTGGGAACAGCAGAGTTTAGTTAGCCTGCCAGATGAGTCCAATAACCCCAATGATCACTGGGGCAACAGGTTTCACAACCAGACTGCTCAAATATTGCTGGTGAATTAAAAAAGAAAACATTGAAATGAATGACAAAAGCCCACATAATGAAAATTTGACTTTGCCAAAATAATGAATTAAGATTCTTCATTGCACAAAAGTAATCCTCCTAGAATTCTTTTATATTGATGCTCTCCTGGTACAATCATGATATAATGAAATAAACTATGATTTGACCATACAACTTTGAGAATACTACTATACCACAGCAGGTATCCCTAAGTATAGTTAAATGAAGCATGCCCTGATACTTTGCATACCCTCTTTGCATAGTGTTTTTTAGAGGAGGTGGAAAAACACACAACCCAGATGGTACTTATTTTCTATAGCACAGTATTTTAATTTCTTAAGTAGCAGGATGGATATTTTGATTAACAAAGAAAAAAAAATCTAAAATCAAATCCTTTCTTCTATTTTCCTCTGGAATTTAAGAGACAGGAAACATACCAATAAAAGCTGAATGATTTCTTTAACCTCCTGATGTTTATACATTTTGATAAATAAAACTCTTTAAATTAATATGAGACTTAGGCTGAAACACATTAAGACATTAACGCTTGTCCTGTGGCTATGATAGTCCTTTGAAAATCATAGGCTGCATGACAAAATTTTCCTTCAATATTTAAAAAACCTTAATTTATCAATTATCTGGGAAAGAATTAACAAGGGGGGGGGGCGGGAATCAATGTCCTACGTTAAAGGGCTTAGTCCTGTCCCAAGTGGAGCCTCGGAACCGACAGTGAGAGTCCAAACAGAAGCGTGTTAGAGGGCTAGGACAAGCCATCTCCACAGCTTCCCCAACCTGTTAAACACGGTGAGTTCACACGACAGCTCAGAATGATCAACTCCATGATGCAGCACAAACAAAGTCTGTTTCACAACTTATGAGTTCATTGTAGTGGCATAAACTAAAAACAGACTCTATGTGAGCACCTAGATTTCTACCAGCACCAGGCAAAACAGACTCCAATCCTTGCAAGTAGATTGGGAATATCAAATGTCTTCCACTTGTGACTGTTAGCTGAAACAATTTTTATATCAGACTAGGTCTGCTCTAGGACACTAATTACTCTCTAGAAGTACATAGTGCCCCCCCCCCCCCACAAATGCATACACATTTTAACAGCTGATAGCTCAATTTTGAAAATGAAATCTATTTTAATAAATACTGCCTTTATAACTATTCAAAGTGTGTGTATACACTTTTTGTGTGTCACCCTATATTTTATCAACCTAGGGGGCTCATTTACAGGTTTTACTAATGAAAATATTTTGGCTACATCCAATATGACCCCAAATTATAGTTGCTTTAGCAAGATAGAAGTTTATTTTTCCTCATATAAATTAAGTCTGGAGACAAGTTATTGAGGTTTGACATAACCACTTGCTGAAGTCACGAGGACCTCATTCTCCTCCAGCACCTGCTCTGATATTTCTAGGCTGTCGCTTCCCTGCCCCCACTATTTTTTAAAGTTATTTGTTTAATTATTTCATGCCCCCCCCCCACTTTATTGAGATATAAATGACATATAACATTGTATGGCCTTTGTCTTTGTCTTCATGATTCAGAATGGCTTCTAAAGCTCCACATCTGCATAAAGCAATCAAATGTAAGAAACTAGATGGCCCTGGCCAGTTTGGCTCATGGATAGAGCATCAGCCCGTAGACTGAAGGATCCTGGGTTCAATTTCAATCAAGGCACATACCTTGGTTGCAGGCTCAATCCCCAGCCCCCAGGGTGCGTGCGGGAGGCAACCAATCGATGTTATCTCTCTCACGTCAGTGTTTCTGTCTCTCCCCCTCCCTTCCACTCTCTCTAAAAATCAATGAAAAAAAATATCCTCAAACAAACAAAAAAAGAAATAGATGTATCCTTCTATTTTCAGAAATGTAATAGGAAGTCCAATTGAATATTTATGCATACATTTCACTGGCCACAACTCAGTCATATGATCAAACGTAGCTGCAAGATAAGAAGAGGAATGTGGCATTTTCTCTGGATGGCAATATTTCCAGTTAAATATCAAAGTTTTGTGACAAAGGAAGAAGGAGAGGATGGGTATTGTGTGGCAAGTAGCTGTTTCTATCAGTTTGTATATGGTTGAAGTAAAAAGTTGTTACATTTATGGGATCTATCACATTGATTTCCAGTCCTGATTTTTATCTGTCATTATGTGGTATGTGCTTAAGAGTGAGAATTCTCTGCCATCACACTCACCAGCATTTTATATCTTAAAATACAATTTATATCTTTTTTTTTAAAATATATTTTATTGATTTTTACAGAGAGGAAGGGAGAGGGATAGAGAGCTAGAAACATCGATGAGAGAGAAACATCGATCAGCTGCCTCCTGCACACCTCCCACTGGGGATGTGCCCGCAACCAAGGTACATGCCCTTGACCGGAATCGAACCCGGGACCCTTCAGTCCGCAGGCCGATGCTCTATCCACTGAGCCAAACTGGTTTCGGCACAATTTATATCTTTTACCTTCATGGAGTTCTTTCAGGAGATAAGAAGAGGACAACATTAAGTCAAATAAATAACCAATATCCTAACTCCAACAAGACTGAGATACTATAGTCTACAAAGAAATGTTTAGTTGCATTTAATTTACTCATGTATTAGGTTAGCATAACCACAACTCAAAGAAGGTGAGTGTTATGAAAAAGGCTTGACAAATGATTCACTCCAATGTGTGCTTAAATCTATGCTTTTGCATAAATGCTGGCTGGCAGGATGGGGACATTGCCTTTGACCTGTTTTAACCCTTTACTGGAATCCTAGTTATACCCAACGAAAAGCCATCAATCCCAAACTTCATCAAAGACAGAAAAGATAATCGAAGCAGACCAGGGGTGGTGAGGGCTGAAGTGATCCCTAGAACATTTAGGCACTGCTGTATCTTGAAGAGAAAGATACAAACAAAAAACAAGTAAGGTGGCATACAAGATACATTTGAAGAGGATTGGATAGGGTACATTATAGGGTTAATACAATTCCAACCAATCATATATTCTAAATAAACAGAGCTGAACAGTAATAACTGAGTTTTCATCATAAGCTCTGAAATATTCTTATACCATTCTGAGAGACATTCTATGCCATCAGAAAAAGACTGGAGTGACTGGTGAAGAGATTGCTGACCGGAAATCAGATGATCTGCACTTTAGTTTTTGTTTTGCCTTAAACACAGACAGGAACTCTAGGTTAAGTTGCTTCAGCTCACTGTGACTGAGGTCTTGGGCTGTGTTCTGCATATATAGTATATCTTAAGGAAGTCCTGAAATCTTCAGAAATGTTTCAGTCATGGGAACTAAGATTTAAGAGATCAGACAACCTATTCAAGTTCACTTTGAAAAATAGTCTTAGCCCATTTATGATTATTATATAGAAGAAATATCACTGGGAGTAGCTATCAGTTCCTAACTTCTGGGAAGCAGACATTTCAAAACTATAAAAGTGTGTGTGAGCCACTTCACCTGTAGCAGTGATACAGCTATTCAATCAACTGCATCTACTTTCTCTATGCCTCCCTTGCCTCACAATGAAGGGCCCCGGATCTAGGAAATCAGAAGGCCTTGTGATACTGGTAAGGAAAGAGAGACTGTGGCATTCATAAGAATCTGCACTTTCATAATAGATGGACAAAGAAAAAGAGTTTCAGGTACTAATTTTCAGGGAAGTTAAAGGTCAGGAAGATCACTGGCACTGTGGCCTCAACTACCTCCTCCTCACGATGTTCCTTCCTGCAGTAAGCCAGGGCCAGCACCAGACATCTAAGTGCTACTGGACTTTACAAAAAGTGTAAACCACTATGCAATTCCCATGAATGCTAAATATGAAATCCGTCTTTTAAAAATAAGTGAGATATACTCTGAAAGCTATTAGCAGTTTTCTTTAGAGAAATATATCTAAGGGACTGTCATAGTCAAAGGCATGTAAATGTTGTTTAAAAGCAAGAACAATCTTGAAATGGATATTAGAGTCACACAGACACAGATGAGCAGAAGAAAAGGAAAACCTCATAAACAAATAATGGCAGTTATTTGTGAATCACCATAGCCTAGTACTTTTTCATTGTCCTGGTCTATACAGAGTCACTGCTAGGTAGAACCAGATATTCTACAGTATAAGAAAAGTCTTGGTATTCTGGTTTCAAGAAAATAATAGTGAGGCTTCAAAAATGTAGGTACATTTGGTGGACATGTTTTAAACCTTTAAGAAAGTTAGTGTCTATTTTCCAATAGCTAACGAAGGTAGTAGGCACCTTCGGTAGGTAGGGATTGTGAACATGCTTTTGCTTATTCCTTAAGAGAAGCACATCCTATACCATTAACTGGAGGAAGAAAAAAAACCCTAGTATGTCCCTAATAAAAAGAAATCAGATTTGGTATGCGTGTGACATTTCAAAGAGCACACTATGTGGAAAAACAAAATAAACATTCAACCTGGCAAATGAAAATGGACCTGAAGCTTCAACATATTTGGCAGACGGGTAGAATTAAATTCAAGTCAAGTATGCAGAGGGACTAATATAGTGTATAAATATTTGCTTAAGTGATATAGTATTTAAAATAACATATTTGAAGAAATGTTTTTCAGTTTTAGTGAGGATATTTTTTAAGAGAAAAGGCTTGACTAAAGAGTATTTTACTTTCTTTGTCGTTCTGTGAACTTTATTGGGATATTTTATATTTACTCTTTCATTAGCCATTCTCCGTTAAGTCTAAGATAACTGTATAGTATCCCATATATCTTTTAAAAGAAAATTAGTTTTAGATTATGAAGTCATTTTTGGAGTAGAATGTTTTCAAGTAGATGGTTTCACAATCAACTCCAGTACTGGATGGACGGCCCACTGGAACAGGGAGCTAACGTGCTGCACCCCTCCTAGTGCTGCTCCCAACCTGCAGTCACCCTCCAAGCCGCCTCCTTAGAGTGGTACAGCATGGCCCTGCCTTCCAGCCACACTGCCAGCTCCAGTCCTGGATGCCTGGTATGAGCTGAGCCAATCAGGGGCCATTTCCTGAGGTTTAAGATTGTAATGCAGAGCACTGGGTCTGCCTCCCTCCAGGTGATGGAGCTACATCGGGAGCACCTGCTGTTGGCATGTTATCTATCAAGTAAGAAATGTAGCTTAATAGTAAGCCTATGTAGAGAGAGAGAGAGATGCATAGATCAGAAACAGTGAACAAAAAATTGATTTCATTGGTCCCTGAGCTGTAGTTCCATTCTTGGGCTGCTTAGAAGATAAATATACTTACATGAGGAATTTTTTGATATGCAAAATATTTTTTTAAACAACATATCAAATGGATTATAGTGAATAAATTTAGCCTGTTTGTCATGCCTAGTCTCTAAATGCACCCATGATCTTTATATGGTCTGTGCACCAATCACAGAAAGAACAGTGGGAACTCTCACTGAAATACAACTCCTCTGAGAACTCTGTGTAATCATCCTGAAAAAAACGTGACCTCTTTCCCATATGGAAGCAACACTTCTTTTATTTAATATACTAGAGGCCCGGTGCACGAAATTCATGAACTGGGGGCGAGGGGTGGTGTCCCTCAGCCCAGCCTGCACCCTCTCCAATCTGGGACACCCCTCTCACAATCTGGGACTGCTGGCTCCCAACCGCTCGCCTGCCTGCCTGCCTGATTGCCCCTAACTGCTTCTGCCTGCCAGCCTGATCACCCCCTAACCACTCCCCTGCCAGCCTGATCAATGCCTAACTGCTTCCCTACCAGCCCAATTGCCCCCAACTGCCTTTCCCTGCAGGCCTGATTGCCCCCAACTGCCCTCCCTCCCCTGCAGGCCCAGTCTCCCCCAACTGCCCTCTTCTGCTGGCCTGATTGCCTACAACTGCCCTCCCCTGCCGACCAACCTGTGGTGGCCATCTTGTGACCACATGGGGGTGGCCATCCCATGCGAGGGCGTGATGGTCAATTTCCAAATTACCTCTTTATTATATAGGATATCTTTAATTTACCATCAGGATACTGTCAGTAGCTGGACATCCTATCTAATAAAAGAGTAATATGCAAATTGACCATCACCCCAACACACAAGATGGCCACCCCCATGTGGTCAAAAATGGCTGCCCCCATGTGGACACAAGGTGGCTGCCACAAGATGGCTGGCAGGGGAAGGCAGCTGTGGGTGATCAGGCCTGCAGGGGATGACAGTTGGGGAGGACCCAGGCTTGCAGGGGAGGGCAGTTGGGGGCAACCAGGCCTGCAGGGGAGGGCAGTTGGGGGCAACCAGGCCTGCAGGGGAGGGTAGTTGGAGGGGACCAGGCCTGCAGGGGAGGGCAATTGGGGGAGACCAGGCCAGCAGGGAGGGCAGTTGGGGGGGGCAAGGCCGGCAGGGGAGGGCAGTTAGGGTGACCAGGCTGGCGAGGGAAGTTAGGGGTGACTGGGACAGCAGGGGAGGGCAGTTGGGAGCAACCAGGCCTACAGGGGAAGACAGTTAAGGGTGACCAGGTTGGCAGGGAATGGCAGTTAGGGGTGACCAGGCCCGTAGGGGAGGGCAGTGAGGGGCAATCGGGCCAGCAGGGGAGCAGTTAGGCCTCGATCAGGCTGGCAGGGGAGTGGTTAGGGGGTGATCAGGCTGGCAGGCAGAAGTGGTTAGGGGCAATCAGGCAGGCAGGCAGGCGAGTAGTTGGGAACAAGCAGTCCTGGATTGTGAGAGGGATATCCAACTGCCAGTTTGGGCCCAGTCCTTCTAAACGGACAGCTGAACATCCCTCGAGGGGTCCCAGATTGGAGAGGGTGCAGGCTGGGCTGAGGGACACCCCCCCCCATGCACAAATTTCATGCACCTGCCCTCTAGTAAATTATATAAAAGCCTAAACACAATCATTAAGTTCTTTACTCAGTAGGAAATATGATCATCCTAACTAACCCTATAAGAAACGAGGCAAAAGTGCAGAATTTTTATTGAATACTGATCTCTAATACCAGTAGTTGTTTGTTTCCAGAGAAAACAAGCTTGATGAGAATTTCTAGAGATGACAAGCAGTTCTGCCTCACTAAAAATTTGTATAACCTGTAAAAAATTCACATTTAAAACTAAAATACAGAATCCTCCAACTTACAAATATACTATTATCCTAAAAATTTGTTTTAAATTCAGAATGCACCTTCTCATAGAAATAGTCTTAAATGGTGGTTAGATTCCCAAGTATTCTGAAAAAACCTCTTTAACCCACTTACAGCTGGACTATGCTCAGTTTATTTAGAGATCAAAAGGAAAATAATTAATTAAGAGAATTCTGTCCTCTTCCCACATGGACAAAATTATGCAAAATTAAGAAAACACAGTTGGTGTTTGACATCTTCTCACTGAAATATCAACTTCCTAGCACCTCTCTCTTGAGTTTTCTCTTCCTCACAAGCACATAATAGAGAACATCACTTAATGTTCTCCACTCTTCAAATTTCTCTAAGGTTTAAAACTACTTTACCTCTATTTCTTGCTGACTAAAATTCTTTAAACGAAGTTCCTTTTGGCTAATACTTAAAAGGCAAGCAATCTAATTCACCTCAATATGTAAATAACTGAGTGTCCTTGGCCCTTCAAGTGTTTTGTAAAAATTTTGAAAGTTACAGGAATCTCTTATCAAGTTTGGTTTTGAAAACTGTGGAATTACAACAATGAGACTTCACATTTGTAAAACAAATGCGATAAAGCTGTTATCACTTTAAATGTGTGATTCAATTCACAAAGGACCTGAAATGGCCAAAGGAAAGCAAAATATTTTTATCAGTTTTGAAGTAAGGGCCTCTGCTTTATTACTATTATGTCTATTTCTCTGGAATATTACCCATTCTGTGGGGGAGAGAACTACTGCGAACACTACTCTGTGTTCCCGGATCTAGTACAGTAGCTGGCATCCAGTGGATGGTCAAAGCATATTTATCAAATGGAAAAAACACTAATTCATTTTTAAAGTTGACAAATTGAGACACAGAGATTTAAGTTTCCTCAGAATTTAAAAATAACCACTGAAAGATTTAAATGCAGGTAGACACTGAGAAGCATAAAAAAAACAGAAGAACAGTCTGGAAAAAAAAAATGGCGGCAGAATAGACAGACGTGTCCCGAGCCTTGTCCCGGAGCAGATAGAAAGAACAGCTGAGGGTTGCACGGGGAGTGTCTGTTGGTTAGTTAAGGGACAGCTATACTCCTGGAGAAGGTGGGGGGCTGCTGGACGGGGGTCCCCTGACCGGGCAGCCCCCACTGCTGCTGGGTTCCCTCCCGGAGCCACCGGCTCGGACGCGGAGACCGTGCCATCTTGAAGGGGAAAGTGGATGTTATCGGAAGCTTGAAAATCTACAGCTGCAGCACCCACTGAACAGCTGCGAATCCCAGAGCACCGGTGCCAACTGACGCAAACACGTGGATTCAGAGGAGCTCTACACTCCACCACGGAAAGGTCAGATTTCGCCTGGGATAAGGTGAGGTCTCTGGTTCCGGCAGAACAGAGAAACGCGCGCATTGCGGGAGCTGGAGGACCGGGGGAAGTCTGCGCCTAGAAAAATCCACGGCCATTGGGGCTGGCGTAATCCGTGAATGTGGAAGGGGATCCTCAGAGCTGC
Source organism: Plecotus auritus (assembly GCF_963455305.1). NCBI lineage: Eukaryota > Metazoa > Chordata > Mammalia > Chiroptera > Vespertilionidae > Plecotus > Plecotus auritus. The sequence goes on along the minus strand of NC_137775.1, from coordinate 89,195,942 downwards.
TAACAGAGGGGATCTCTAAAAAGCCACCCATTTTGATCTGATGCAGAAGGACAGCCTAAAAATTTTAAAAGTGTGCTGGCTGCTTGGACACGGGGAGGGGGAAGGAAGGACTGAGCAGACTTGCACGCAGCCCCGGAGTGCACACACTTGCGCTTTCTCCTCTTTAAATCCTTGATTCAGATTGCTGAGCCCAGTGCATGGGATCACCCAGTTGGGGACCCCCTAGGAGACTGCAGGGGGAAGTTGTTTTTCTGGAACCTGGGGATCGGAGAGGGGAATGACCATCAGAGAACCAGCTCTGGGGCAGCCCACTCCCACAAACTGGTATTGAGTGCCACAGGGAAAGTAGGATCTAAGCACAGGCTAGAGTGGACCTATAGACCCGGAGGTCAATCCAGAAACACTGCCACCCAGGGGTTGAATCACAAATTGACTCTTGTGTAATCACAAATAAAGGAATACAAGAGAGTAAGACACACTGCCTGCTTAAAAATCAGGACTGGCTTACAACACTGAGGAGCAGTGGAATGCAGGGAACTGCAATACTGTCCTGACTGGGAAACAGGCATGCCAAACAGAACAACAGAGGAAGTGAATGACCTTCATTACTGCACATTTTATTTTTTAAAAAATTTTTATTTATTTTTAATTTTTTATTTTTTTCATCTTTTACTTAAGAAACTAATTTTTTTCTGTTTTCCTCACTTGATTTTACCTTTTTAATTATTACATTTTTATTTTCAATCAGTATTATTACTACTACTATTTTACCTTTTTTAAAAGTGTCATTTTATTTGACTCTGAGATTAGTGTTCTACATTCTACTGTCATCTTTCCTTTAGCATCATTCTGTTCTATCTCAACTCTACCTTTATGCCATCACTCTCTTCCTAACTTTTTCCCTTTTGTTGTCCTGTTTCTCTTACCCTTCTCAAGCTTTAGAATCTCCCTATTCTTTCTTTTTACCCCATGTTAAAATTTCACCCTACTTATATATCTAATTTCCAATCCCCTGCTCCAAGTTCATACACACCTCTCTCTTCTCTGTCTTTACTATCGAAAAAATTGTTTTACTCTCTGTCCTTTTGTTGTTGTTTACTTGAATGTTGACTATATCGATTTTTTATGCTTGTTTGTGAGATTGTTTTGCTTATTCTTTTTTTTTTGTTTTTTCATTTGCTTTGTTTTTGTTTGTTTTTTGCTTCTGTTTTCCCTCACTTCGCTTGATATTAGTTGTTGTTTGTAGTTTGTATTCATCTCCAGGTACTTGTTGCTGGCATTTGGTGGATTAGTGGCTCTTCTATTGGAGTTTTCTCCTCATATATATAGTTTGTTCCCCTTTTCTTTCTTATTCTCTTTCTTTAATCTCTTACTTTTTTTTTTCTTTTCCTAATTTCATTTTGGCACTCCTTTTTTTTTTTCTCTTCTTCTTTCTCTCCTATCCCCTAATTTGCCTTTCTCTGGTGGTCACCTTTATTTGAGGTTATTAATATTGTGAATACATTTCTGTTCACTGCCTTGTGTATTGTACCTGGTTGTGTTGTATTTTCTGCCTTTAAATCAACACAGGAGAGAGAGAACTACATAACCAGACACCCAGAGAAGAGAGACCATGGGGAGACAAAGAAACAGTCCTCCTATGAAAGAAAAGCAGGCATTCCCAGAAAAGGAAGTAAATGAAATGGAGGCAAGCAACCTGCCAGAAAAAGAATTCAGAGAAATGGTCATAAGGTGGCTGAAAAGAATGGAAGACAAATTCGACAATATGAGTAAGAACCAAGAGGAAATGAAGAAGAACCAAGAAGAAATGAAAAATGACATCGCTGCTGTAAAGAACTCAATAGAAAGCATCAAGAGTAGACTAGAAGAAGCAGAGGACCGCATCAGTGAGCTAGAAGACAAGATGGGAAAAAATACCCAAGTAGAGCAGCTTCTGGAAAAAAAAATTAAAAAGCAGGAGGAGAGCCTAAGGGAAATTTGGGACAACATGAAACAAAACAACATCTGCAATATAGGGGTTCCAGAAGTAGAGGAAACTGAGCAAGGAATAGAAAACCTGTTTGAAGAAATAATGACAGAAAACTTCCCTGATATAGGGAAGAAAAAACCCACACAAATCCAAGAAGCTCACAGAGTCCCAAGCGAAATGAACCCCAAAAGACCGAAGCCAAGACACATTATAATTAAATTGGCAAACACCAACGACAAAGTAAGAATCTTAAAAGCGGCCACAGAGAGACAGAAAGTTACCTACAAAGGAACTCCCATCAGACTAGCGACTGATTTCTCAACAGAAATTCATCAGGCCAGAAGGGAATGGAATGAAATATACAAAGTCATGCAAAAAAAGGGTTTGAATCCAAGAATACTGTACCCAGCAAGGCTATCAATCAAAATTGAAGGTGAAATCCGGGGCTTAACAGACAAAAAAGGACTAAGGGAATTTATTACCACCAAACCAGCAATGCAGGAAATGCTAAAGGGTCTGCTGTAAAAAAAAAAAAAAAAAAAAGAAAGAAAAAAAAAAGAAATAGGAAGCGAAGAAGGAAGACAGGGGTAAAGAATAAAAATGGTGACAAGTAAGGACCTATCAATAATAACTTTAAATGTAAATGGATTAAATGCCCCAATCAAAAGACATAGGGTAATGGATTGGATAAGAAAACACGACCCATATATCTGCTGTCTACAAGAAACCCACCTCAGAAAAAAAGACGCACACAGTCTGAGGGTGAAGGAATGGAAAAAGGTTTTCCAGGTGAATGGAAATGAAAAAAAAGCTGGGGTAGCAATACTTATATCTGACAAATTAGATCTCAAAGTGAAGGACATAACAAGAGATAAGGAAGGCCACTTCATAATACTACAGGGAGCAATCCAACAAGAAGAAATAACTCTGGTAAACATATACGCACCCAATACAGGAGCAGCCAAATACATAAAAAAAACTCCTGGAGGATATCAAAGGAGAGATTGAAAGCAATACAATCATAGTAGGAGACTTAATACCCCACTATCACCATTGGACAAATCCTCTAAACAAAAAATCAGTAAAGAAACATCAATCCTAAATGACTCACTAGACCAGATGGAATTAATTGACATCTTCAAAACATTTCACCCCAAACCCACAGAATATACATTCTTCTCAAGTGCACATGGGTCATTTTCAAAGATAGACCATATGTTGGGACATAGGCAAAGTCTCTTCAAATTCAAGATAGAAATCATATCAAGCATCTTCTCAGATCACAGTGGCATAAAATTGGAAATAACTACAATGAAAATATTCCAAAAAAATCAAACACATGGAAACTAAATAGCATACTATTAAACAATGACTGGGTTACCAGAGAGATCAAAGAAGAAATAAAAAACATCATGGCAACAAATGACAATGAAAACACAATCCCAAATCTATGGGACACAGCGGAAAGCAGTCTTGAGAGGGAAGTTCATAGCTCTACAAGCCTACTGCAAAAAACAAAAAACAATGGTAATAAATTACCTAACCCTACAACTCAAAGAGTTAGGAAGAGAGCAACAAGAAAAGCCCACTGTAAGCAGAAGGAAGGAAATAATAAAGATCAGAGTGGAGATAAACGACATTGAGACAAAAAAACAACAACAATACAAAAGATCAACAAAACCAAGAGCTGGTTCTTTGAAAGGATAAACAAGATTGATGAACCTCTAGCCAGGCTCACCAAGAAGCAAATAGAGAGGACCCAAATAAACAAAGTCAGAAGTGAAAGAGGTGAAATAACAACAGACCCCACCGAAATACAAAGGATTGTTAAAAAATATTACGAACAACTCTATTCCAACAAACTGGACAACCTGGAGGAAATGGACATATTCCTAGAAAAATACAACCTTCCAAAACTCAATAAAGAAGAATCTAAACATCGCGATAGGCCAATAACTATGGAAGAAATTGAAGCAGTCATCAAAAAGCTTCCAGCAAACAAAAGCTGGGGGCCAGATGTCTTCACAGGGGAGTTTTACCAAACATTCAAGGAAGAACTAAAACCTATCCTCCTCATACTATTCCAGAAAATTCAAGAGGAAGGAACACTTCCAAGCTCCTTCTATGAAGCCAGCATCACCCTAATACCAAAACCAGATAAAGACAACACAATGAAAGAGAATTACAAGCCAATATCCCTCATGAACATAGATGTCAAAATCCTCAACAAAATTCTAGCAAATCGGATCCAGCACTACATCAGAAAGATCATACACCATGACCAAGTAGGATTTATCCCAGGAATGCAAGGATGGTACAATATTCGCAAATCAATAAACATAATACATCACATAAACAAATTGAGAGATAAAAATCACATAGTCATTTCAATTGATGCAGAAAAAGCATTTGACAAAATCCAACACCCTTTCTTGATAAAAATCTCAACAAGGTGGGAATAGAAGGATCATACCTCACCATAATAAAAGCTATATATGATAAGCCCACAGCTAACATCATACTCAATGGGCAAAAACTAAAACCATTTCCCTAAGAACAGGAACAAGACAGGGATGCCCACTCTCACCACTCCTGTTCGACATAGTACTGGAAGTATTAGCCATTGCAATTAGACAAGAAGAAGAAATAAAAGGCATCCAAATTGGAAAAGAAGAAGTAAAGCTGTCCTTATTTGCAGATGACATGATATTGTACATAAAAAACCCGAAAGACTCCATCAAAAAACTAACAGACTTAATAAATTAATCCGGCAATGTAGCAGGATACAAAATTAACGCCAAGAAATCTAAGGCATTTCTATACACAAATAGTGAACTTACAGAAAGAGAGACTAAAAAAGCAATCCCATTTACCATCGCACCAAAAAAAATTAAGATACCTAGGAATAAATTTAACTAAGGAGGTAAAAGACCTATACGCGGAAAACTACAGGACACTGAAAAAAGTGATAGAGGAAGGCATAAACAGATGGAAGAACATACCATGTTCATGGATTGGGAGAATCAACATCATTAAAATGTCCATACTACCCAAAGCAATCTATAGATTCAATGCACTCCCCATTAAAATACCAACAGCACATTTCACAGACCTAGAAAGAACTCTCCAAAAATTCATCTGGAATAAAAAAAGACCCCGAATAGCCACAACAATCCTGAGAAAGAAGAACAAAGTAGGTGGGATCTCAATACCAGATTTCAAGCTGTATTATGAAGCCACTGTTCTCAAAACTGCCTGGTACTGGCACAGGAACAGACATATAGATCAATGGAATAGAATAGAGAACCTAGAAATTGACCCAAATCATTATGCTCAATTAATATTTGACAAAGGAGGCATGAACATACAATGGAGTCAAGACAGTCTCTTCAATAAATGGTGTTGGGAAAATTGGACAGATACATGCAAAAAAAAATGAAAATAGACCACCAACTTACACCATACACAAAAATAAACTCAAAATGGATCAAGGACTTAAACATACGATGAGAAACCATAAAAATACTAGAGGAATCCACAGGCAGAAAAATCTCTGACATATGCTGAAGCAATTTCTTCACTGATAATGCTCTTAGGGCAATGGAAACTAAAGAGAAAATAAACAAATGGGACTACATCAAAATAAAAAGCTTTTGCATAGCAAAGGAGACCATCAATAAAACAACAAGAAAGCCCACTGCATGGGAGAACATATTTGCCAATGATATCAACGATAAGGGTTTAATCTCCAACATTTACAGGGAACTCATGCAACTTAACAAAAAGAAGATAAACAACCCAATCAAAAAATGGGCAACTGTTTTTGTTTAGTATTATCTAAACTATATGGTTAGATAATAAAGGAGATATAGACACTTTTTGAAAGAAGACAGAAGGAAAGCCAAGAGACATATGAAAACCTGCTCAAAGTCACTGATCATCAGAGAGATGCAAATCAAAATGAGAATGTGGTACCATCTCACACCTATCAGAATGGCTATTATCAACAAATCAACAAATGACAAGTTCTGGCGAGTATGCGGAGAAAAAGGAACCCTCGTGTACTGCTGGTGGGAATGCAGACTGGTGCAGCCACTGTGGAGAACAGTATGGAGTTTCCTCAAAAAACTAAAAATGGAACTCCCATTTGACCCAGTGATCCCACTTCTAGGAATATATCCCAAGAAACTAGAAACACGAATCAGAAAGGATATATGCACCCCTATGTTCATAGCAGCACAATTCACCATAGCTAAGATTTGAAAACAGCCTAAGTGCCCATCAGCAGATGAGTGGATTAAAAAACTGTGGTACATCTACACAATGGAATACTATGCTGCGGTAAAAAAGAAGGAGTTCTTACCATTTGCAACAACATGGATGGAGATGGAGAGCATAATGCTAAGTGAAATAAGCCAGGCAGAGAAAGATAAATATCACATGATGTCACTCATTTGTGGAATATAATGAACAACATAAACTGATGAACAAAAATAGATCCAGAGAAACAGCAATCAGAACGTCAAACCTCAGGGAAGGTAGGGGAGGGTGGGGGTAAGGGGGAGAGATCAACCAAAGGACTTATATGCATGCATATAAGCCTAATCAATGGACACAGACAACAGGGGGGTGGGGTCATGAATGGGAGGTGGGGGGTAATGGGGGAATAAGGACATATATGTAATATCTTAATCAATAAAGAAATTAAAAACAAAAACAAAAAAACAAACAAAAAAACCCCCAGAAGAATAAATAAGATAAAATAAATGTGCTTGGTCAATAAAGGTAAATAAGGTAACCTCATCAATTGAAAAACATTAAAGAAAAAATCTTAGTATTTGGGGCAAAACACAAAACTCCACTGTATATGGTGTTAGCAATAGTTACATCTAAACCAACTGGCTCAGAAAGAGTAAAAGTAAATACAGGCAAAACTATAACAAGCCTAGGTATTATTTCGAATAAGAGAGCCAATGTCTACTGCTGAATGGTCCGTTAGTGATGAAAAAACATTTTTGAACTTTTCCCTCCCAATGTATAACTAAACTATATGGTTAGATAATAAAGGAGATATTTATAGTAACATCACATTAATAAAAAACACTTCCTTTTAATATACTTGTTGGTTTCTATTTGATTAAGTAGAAAAAAATGTGGGGTGTCCAAATTGACCTATTAAGATGTAAACTAGTGGAACCCCTATTTATATTTATTTTTAATTTAAAAATTGAATGCATTTAACAGGAACAGACATGACATTCTCAATTAGTCCATATGTCCAACAATTGTATGCGCTAAATAAAATATCCTGAAGGAGAGAGAGTAGTGCTTACACATGGACGGGCTGGCTGTGGCAAAGTCAAACGTTTGTTCAATTTGAGAAAACTGCAGTTTCTTTCACCTTACTTGGTATAGGAGAATGTCTTCATTATGCCAATATACATAAAAAGACCACCAATAGTAGGATCTTTGCAACAATTTGAATAGAGATATGGAATGAACATAAAAATCTTTTATACTACCCAAAGGTTCATAGATTATCTCCAAGCAAAGTAATTAAAAGTGATATAGATCTTAAAGACGAATAAATGTTTTTCTTGTTATAAATTTGCTGAATTTTTCTGAGATGATTATTACCAATAAACATTTAAAAAAATAAACACAATTGATGTACCCCTTTAAAGGTGAAAGTAGTAAGAAAATAAGTGTTTTCCAAATTATGAAACATAGATGATTTACAGATGTTTGGGAACATTTTCATTATTATTTGTTTGTTTATGTAACATATTTATTGAGCACCTACTATGTAGCTACATACTGTTCTTGGTACTGGAGATATTGTATTAAACAAAATAAATAAAACGCTCATCCTCCTAGAGCTTATATTCTAGTGGGGAAGACAAACAATAAACAAACATATAAAAGATCAATGTTAAATATTATGAAGAAAAGATAGTAAATGAACAGAGAAGGACTGGGTAGGAGAGGTACTCCTTTTGTCTTAGTCTATTCAGGCTGCCCTAACAAGATACCACAGAGTGGGTGGTTTAAGAACAGAAATTAATTTCTCATAGTTTCAGAGGCTATAACTAGCAAGGTCAGGTTCTGGTGAGGGCTCTCTTTCCTGCTCACAGCTAGCCAGCTGCCTTCTACTGTGTTCTCACATGGCAAAAGAGCTCTGGTGTCTCTTCCTCTTCTTGTAAGGGCACTAATCCCATCATGAGGACCTCACCCTTATGACCTCATCTAAACCTAAGTATCTCCCAAAGGTCTCATCTCCAAATACCAGTACATTAGAGGTTAGAACTTCCACTTACATTATTCATGAGGGAACACAATTCAGTCCATAGCACCTTTCTATCACATGGTTGGAGCAGGTCTCTCTGATGATGAGATATTTGAACAGAGATCTGAGGGAAATGAGAGGGCTAGAGAACAGTACTTGAAAGTCTGCCAAGTGGCAATGTGCTTGTCCAGTTTGGGCTACTGAGAGCTGATATCTGGGGAAAGATGAAAAATTGTACAGGGTGGGGCACAAGTAGGTTTACATTTGTTCCTATAGGAAATAATAATCCTATATAATAAAAGGCTAATATAGCAAATAGACCCCACGGTACAACTGGAACAACCAAACAACCGGTCGCTATGATGTGTGCTGACCACTAGGGGGCGTGAGCAGAACATGGCAGGTGTTGTCCAAATGGTGGAGCAGGTGAGTAGGGGCACCAGACCAAGGCGGGGCACTGGTCGCTGTCATCAGGGCAAGCCTCTGGTGGCTCCTGAAGCACCAGGGTCCTGCCTGGCACTTGCACCTGCTGACGGCACCGGCCCCACTCGCACCCGCTGCCGGTGCCAGGCATCAGTCCCGACTGCTCGGCGCCATCAGTGAGTGAGAACAGCAGCTGCCGGCCCTGATCGCCCTGAGGGCTTCTCCACCTCCCCCTGCTCCTAAGGGGCGATCGGGGCAGCAGCCACTGCTTGCACCCACTGATGGCACTAGCCCCACTTGCACTCGCTGCTGGTGCCGGCCCCAATTGCTCCATGCTGTCAGTAGGTGCGAGCAGGGCCGGTGCCATCAGCGCGTGTGAGCGGTGGTGGTGGCAGTAGCAGGGCTGCCGGCAGACAGAGGACCAGGGGCTGCGGCAGGAGGGGCTGGGCGGGAGAGTGGAGGATGGGCCAAGACCTGCCCCTGTGCCTACCTCAGCCTTGCAGCCCACAGTTCCTTTCAAGGTGCACTGGGCCCCTAGTTAATAAATAATAATACAAGAATAAACTCTGTGTTTCATGTACTCACAACTCTAAACATAGTTTGGCAATAATGGAGGTTACTAGTGCCCATATCAAGAGCAATTTCCATAAGGTGATAGGGATGGAAATGTGATTCAAGTGGGTTCTAAAGAGAATGAGAGGAGAGCAAATGCAGTCTTTTCTGAGAAGTTGTATTATGAAGGACAACAGAAAGATGTGGCTGGAGGTGTTTTTGTTTTAAGGCAGGAGAAATGGTGCAGGGAATTAGAGCAATTTGGTGTTGTGGTAGGAACTTGCGCAAGTACTCTTCTGATTGCTTCTCTTTTCTCAGTGAAATAGGAAGCAAGGTGTCAGCTGAGCAACGGCAAGAGAAGTGCTAGAGGTCTGATGAGAAAGGAAGTTTAAATGATTATCAAGGTCAGTGGGACAACAGGTGCACTAAGGATATTCTAAAGTTGCTGGGCAACACTACGCGCTATTTGAGGTTTTTAGTTATAAATTTGATGTGAGACTACTCAGCTTGACTGTGTTTGTCTCTAGTCATGTTCTGCTACTGAGAAATAGACATTATGTAGCTATGAAATAAGCAACAAATTGGATTTAATCAGGATAAGGATTTTGCTAGGGCAGGTGTAAGTAGGAGCTCCCAAATTTTACTAATAAGGATCTGTAATAAAAAAGTATAGATTAATGATAAAAAAGAAGTGAATACTATTAATAATGATGAGCTAATATATACATAAAATCTCCCAACCCTGTCCATGAATAATTTACAAAAAGTCATCACATATTAGAACACTAAGTAAATTTTAATAAATTCCTAGCACTAAAAATAATATCTAACAATCTGATTACTATGCAATAAAGCAACTAAAATATCTAATACAGGCAGAAACAAACAAAACATCCAGACTCTTGGAAAACATATATGTATATATTTTAAATATTTTCCTACATAAATTAGGTCAAAGGGAAATTCAAACTTGCAATTAAAGAATATTTACAAAATAATATTTAAATAATAGATGTGTTTCATATTTTAAAAACTTGTGGGCTATACCAAATCTAGGCTAAGAAGAAACTTTACAACTTGAATATTTCCATAGGTTAAATAAAAATTTTCCTATTGAAAATGAACATGTTTTTTAAAAAAAGTCACTGTTCAATTATTTCCTTAGGATAGTATCTAAAAATGCAATTTCTGGATCAAAGAACATAAAGTGTTTTTATTTTTCTTTTAAAAGAGATTGTAGATATTGCTATACTTCTCTCCAGAAAGCTATAGTAACTTATATTTCCACTAACACATGGCATAGTCTACTTCTCCACACCCAAGTAAACACTGAATAATTCTTGATTAAATGTAAACAAAATACATTTTCTAGCTTAACTAAAATTATATTTTGTTACCAAGCTTGGTTTGGTTTCTGTGGGTGAATGGGAGGGGGTGGGGGATTGAGATTCAATATTATTAAAATGTATTATAAATGATTTATAAATTTGCTTATAGTTGTCTTTCGAATCAGAGAATCCATAAGTTGTTGAATGATTCCTGAATATAACCAGCTGAACTGCAATCAGTAAACTTTATGAAAGTACCCAGATCCCACAAAATTGGATGAAATGGTTTAAAACAGTGGTCAGCAAACTGCGGCTCGCGAGCCACATGCAGCTCGTGAGCCGCAGTTTGCCGCTCTGTTGACTAATGAGTTTGCCGACCACTGGTTTAAAATAATGCCATGAGACACTAGTAGAAGAGTTTTTAGAAGAGATGATGAGTTTGAGATAGCCGATATCCCTAAGAAATAACATCCAGGCCACCAAGATAACTTATTATGCTTTGGTTACAATAAATTAAAAACAAAACCTTCATGATGACTTGCTGTGATTCACTGGAAAAGTTTAAATAATAGTTGAAAAAGTCTGCAAGTGGCAATGTGCATTATTTATTTAAAAAATAATGTACTACATTTTCAACTTAAAAATATGTCATATTATCAATAAGAACTTCTTGAGATGATGGGAATATTCCCCAAAATTCCACTTGAAGCGTTTTTGTTTTTGTTTTTTCCGAAAATGGAGATCGATAACTGTCTTATTAGGCTATTATATTTTATTCTATTAATTGTACTCAACTCATTGTCAGGCCACAAGGAACAAGACTTCCAAGATTCAAATATCCCCCCTACCAAACCACTGGAAAATAGGAATTTTACACAGAGCTATTGTCTAGGGAAAAGGGTTTCAATCTTTCTCTGCCTTTCTCTTTTTTCCCCCTTTCCCCTCCCTCCTCTACTCTTCTTCCAGTTCCTCCCTCACTTAGAAAATATCTCCAGATTTAGTAAAGAATACAGTAGTATTTTTGGAAATATTTGTGTATGAACTGAATTTTGTTAAGTAAAGCTTAATTTTAAATTATTTAAGTGCTCTGGTATGACTTTTTTATAATAAGGCATTAAAAAATAAAAACAATTTCCCCAATGATTTTGAATTTTTCTATAATGTGTTGTCTACAAATTTGGGACACTGCAAGTCAATTCTGAAGCACTGTGGCTAGAGGAACTTCTATAGCTAGAACTGTGGAAAAGCCGTGACTATAATTTGAACAGGAAGTTATTCAAGCAACGAAAACCATTAGCAAGTGGCAAGCACCTCTAAAAGATTTGTTGAAGAACTCCTAATACATACATTCATAAAGTACATAACTAAGTACAATATCTCTTAGCATTTCTATGTGAGTCAAGAAATGACTAAAATTCAAATCATCCAAAGGATAGATTAGTAATATTCACATATAACAGCTATAAAATTATACCTATTTTATTCACCTTATTTGGACAAATATTTGATGAAAGTTTATACTGTTCGAGGAACTGTACTAGGAACAGAACATATAAAAGTAAATGAAATAATTCCATGCTCTCAGGAGCTTATTTAGTAAGTTAAACTAAGCAAACACAACTAGTTATAAATTATCACATGCTAAAATATTTCAACTGAAATGTTGCCAAATGGCTCAGGGGAGGGAAGAAAACTGAATGCCTATCTAGGGAACTACAAATACCAGTATAAGGTGGTTCCTTAAGTAGTGTATGGGTGTGCGCGCGTGTGTGTGTGTGTGTGTGTGTGTGTGTGTGTGTGTGTGTGTGTGTGTGTGTGTCCCTGTGTGTCCCGCATGCTTGGTGTTTTCGAAGGAAGTATGGGAGAAGACGGAGAACAGGAATGGTGGAAGATGAGGTTAAAAGGCCTGCTTGGGGCCAGATTAAAAAAGATGTATTACTGCCATGCTAAGGAGTTGAGACTCTTCTGTAGAAAATGGAGAGTCATGAAAAGCAGAAGCTTGGACCAATGCTTATGAAAATGATAGTTCCCAACAGATAATCCAAACACAATGGATTACACTGATCACTAAGTATTATATCTTAATCTACTTAACCTATAGCTTATTTCTACATGAAAAAAAAAAGATCTAGAAATAAGTCTCACTGAATTAAATAGCTTGCTTGCATGATTTACCATTAAGTGGTAGCAACAATAAGAACTGAACTAAAGGTAGCTCCTTAGCATGGATTAAACAAAGGAATAGAGGGAAGTTATCTATACCAAACAAGCAATGATCTGTTAATAAACTAGAGCATTACAAAGACAAAAGTCTTGTCACAGAATACATTTATTTTCATATTTAGAAGTACTAACTTATTGAGATCAAACCAATAAAGATAAATAACATTCAGACTATGTAACAACAATCTGCCCACCTACTGTGGGAAATGTGGGTGAAGGAGAAAAGAATAGGGAAATATAATCCACAAAATATTCAGGGCAAAAATATTTTGGTTATTATAACAGCCACAATTTGAGAACTATAAACATTAAATGTAAATTAGTGGTAAATCTTGTGGTGTTCTTAAATTCGATGATATTTTAAAACGCTTCTCTGCCAAGGTGTTTTATAAACAAGTTAGTATAATGATCTCTAAGAAACCCTTGAAGTGTATCTTTTAAAAGAGAAAGATTTCATTTAAAAAGAACAAATTGAAATTATTTGAGCAAGAAAATATTGATTCTATAAAAAACTTAATTGAACAGTATAATCAGATGTGTTAGCCAAACATCCATTTATGCAAGACTAAACACTGCAGCCCAGTAAGGCCTGCAAGCATGCATTCCCACTGGTAGACAAAAATGTTTACTAGTGCCTGTTTGTACCTTTCCTCCAAGAAATGATTGTTTGCCTCACTCAAGTTGAAAGTCCTTGATGTGCAAAAGGTGGAAATAAATGACAATCATTGATCCTATATTTTCCTACTAAGTCCTGATTTAAAATATTCCATCCCCATAATGAAAGACACTTGTGGATATCAAATCACAAGTCCTGATTCATATAAGGGAAAATGATTACTGTAAGTATTGCTTCAATGCTGTCACATGTATTTTGCTCCCCAGCAGACGAGTGAAAGGGCAGGGAAAAAATCATTTAAATTTCATCCAAAGACTAATAGTAAGAAATTCTAAATAGGTCTGAGGTTAGAAGACAAAATGGGAGTGATACTAAAATTTTATCATAAAGATAGTAGTTATTTGACTTATTTTACTCTAAAATTTTTCAATAGCAAAGCATAACCTAAGAGATTATACATCCTATAATGTTAGAGAGTGATTAAAAAAAAAAAAAAAAAAAGACGACAATCCCAAATCCCAACCACTTCGAGTTTCACAACCAGTATGTAGGGAGCTCTAATTACAGCAAAAGTCTGACTCTCCCCTCAGTAAGAACCCAGAGTTCACATGGTTAAGAAAAGCCTAAAAGAATCTCTGAGAACCATCTGTCAAATATGGCATATTAAGCTACAGACTGATAAGGACTTGCGTAAGAGTTAGGGGATGCTCTATTTTTGTAAGATCTGTAGCTTACTTTCCATGTCATTAATTGAGAAATGTCTTTTCCAGAAGACACCTTTCCTAAGTTTAGACAAGTTTTTACAACAAGGAAAATATACATGTTCACTACTATGTAATCAGAAGATAGCTACAGGTGTGGAGAAAAAGTAACTTGGTAGAGTGTATCTAGTCACAGTGGAAATCAGGTTCAGAACTACACATTACATCTACCTTTGGATTCTCCTAAAGTCAGGTAATATTCCCTGTTCTGCAATTTCTAGGCCAAAAGAACATATACTAACTTACATTAATTCTACTCTTTATAGCTAAAAATGCACTTTTTTGTTGTTGTTGTTAGGGATTAAAACTAATATTCCCTAAAGAATGATTTTAGAGTACTTTTAAATTATCTGAACAAAATTTATCCCCAAAGGAATAAAACAACAACAACATAGTAATGCTTCCTCCTGATGAAGCTCTTTTAAAAACTAACCTGGACACATTACACTGTTTCATGTTTTAAAATACACCCTAAATAGAGGCCCGGTGCATGAAAATTCATGCACTGGAGCTGGGGGGGGGGGGACCCTCAGCCCAGCCTGCCCCTCTCACAGTCCGGAAGCCCTCAGGGGCGGGAGGTGACCTGGCAATCAGGGTAAGACGACACCCCCATCACACCTCTGCTGCTGCCACTGCCGACAGCGCAAGCCTCAGCTGGCCCTGGTTACCTGAGCCTCGGGTGGCCCTATGCGGCTTGGCAGCCGCCATCCAAGACTGGCCTGCACCTTGGGCCTGCTCTGGGTGGGTTGGATGCTGCCATCCAAGTCTTGCCTGTGCCTCGGGCCAGCCCTGGGCAGCTGGGGGGCGCTGAGGGGACTGGGGAACTCCAGAGTGGCTGGACCCGTCTGGGGGCGGGCCCGGCTGTGCCGCACGCCTGCTGCCCCGGTGGGGCTGAAGGGACTGCATGCCGTCATCTTGTGGCTGTGGGCGCTGCCATCTTTGAGAGCGTGGCAGTCAATTAGCATATTCTCTCCTTACTGGTTGTGGGCACCACCGTCTTTGTGAGGGCACGACGGTCAATTAGCATATTCCCTCTTTATTAGATAGGATTCTGTTCTATTTTACTTTGTGTCCTCTTTAGCAAACCACACTGAAACTAATTATATGCCCCTGTCTAAAGTTAATCCTAAAAAATTCTTTAAAAAGAACAAACTTTATTTCAAATAAGATAGTAAGTGAACTAGAAAATTTGTGGCTCCATCATACAACCAATAAACTACTAAGGAGATTCAAAATCAAGATAAAATCCTACATAATAAAGAGGTAATATGCAAATTGACCCTCACGTCCCCACGTCATCACAAGATGGCCACCCCACGTCATCACAAGATGGCCACCACAAGATGGCTGCCCCCACGTCATCATAAGATGGCTGCCACAAGATGGCCACCTGCACATTGTCACAGGATGGCTGGCAGGGGAGGGCAGTTGGGGGTGACCAGGCCTGCAGGTGAGGGTTGTTGGGGGGGACCAGGCCTGCAGGGGAGGGCAGTTGGGGGCAATTGGGCTGGCAGGGGAGGGTAGTTGGGGGCGATCGGGCCAGCATGGGAGGGCAGTTGGGATGATCGGGCTGGCAGGGGAGCGGTTAGGGCAGCCGTGGGCAAACTACGGCCCGCAGGCCGGATCCGGCCCGTTCGGCTGTTCTATCGAGCCCACGGAGCCGAAAGAGCGGAGGGTTCTCTTGCTCTCCCCTCCGCTCCTTCACCAGCAGCAGTGTTAATATGGCAATGTCGGGAAACACGGCCGCAGCTCCTTCTTCTGAGTGGGCGGATTTATATCCACCAATTCAGTAGAAGGAACAACCTCTCAATCTTCCAGAGGCTCCTTGTAATGCCGGTGGACGCATCTCCCGACATCACCCTGGGAATGCGTAGACACGTTATCGTGGTGATGTAGGGAGACACGCCCCTGGAGAGCACAGTATCAGAGCCTTTCTGAGGTAAGATTAAGAGCTCTACTCAAACACAATTTTTTCCTGTTCCCACATTCTGTACATCACAATGACTTGTTAATAAAACAACAAAGACTTTCAGCTTTTAGGGCTTGTATCCACTGCAGTTTTTTCCCCCACTGTGGACGCGCGCAACAGGGAAAAAGACACACAGAGGACATGTCACACTAGCAATGCTGTGGCTGCATTTTTTTGCTGATACGGATGAGGTATCAGTAATGCTACCATGGCCACTAACTGCATGTGTTAGCGGCAAAACAAATGCATTTTGCGCTGTGTTTGCTTCTCCCCCTTGCGCCTGTAAAAATGCGTGCTACAGGGCATTTGTGTTAACTTGCACCACTGCACATTAGCATCAACGCAAACATGATGGAAACCTGTGTACCCTGCATTAACCCTAGCTGTGCTGCATTGCAGTACTGCACCACACTGCAACGGCAGCACGGCTAGTGTGAACGAACCCTAATTCAGTGGGTTGAACAAAAATATTGTATAGAAATGTGATGAACTAAAGATTTTATTACAAAATCGCTTAATTTCAGGGTTTCAGAAGTAATTGGACAAATGAAAAACTGAAAATCAAATGTTCATATCTAATACTTGGATGAAACCCTTTCCTGGTAATGACAGCCTGAAGTCTTGTACTTATGGACATCACCAGATGCTGGGTTTTCTCCTTTGTAATGCTCTGCCAGGCTGTCACAGTAGGGGTATATATATAAATATCCTGCCATTTCTAGCTTTTAATAAGAAAAACTGTTGCAATGGGCATTTAAAAGTGGCACTTGGTTGTTTTTATAGAGTCCAGTGGATGCAATCTGACATTGATAATGGGCTCTTTCACACTATGTGCACTGCGGCTGTTTTTTGCCAGTAACGGAAGTGCTAGTGGTAACTACTAGTTACCCATGTTTTGCACTGCCCTAGCACCTCCCATACAAGTGAGTCTGGAAGACACAGCAATGTGCAGCTATGTGTGTTACCATAAACAAAGGGCCTGTGTGAAAGATACACAGGTTTCCTATGGAGGAAAGGGGTTGTTCTCTATGGTCAGGGTGTGCCTCTGTCCCATGTCTGAACTTTTTCAGATGATTTTGTTATATATATATTTTTTAGAAGACCAAAAATGTTATAGTAGAGCAAATTTAATCACTTGTTTTTATACTTTACTGTCTTATTTTAGTAAAGAATTTAATAAGAGAACGGTACTGTTGGTTTTAGCCCAATATTAAACATGAGTGGACCAAAGAAAAGGAAAGTGGACAGTGAATGCCGAGTGTTTAAGAGGGAGTGGACAACAAAATATTTTTTCACCGAAGTCCGATCAATGCCGGTATGTCTGATATGCCAGGAAACACTTGCAGTCTTCAAAGAGTACAATCTCAGCCGTCACTTTGCCACAAAGCATGGCAACTATGCTAGCAAGCAGTCACCTCAAGAACGGGAGGCTACTGCACAGAGGTTGATGGCTAAATTACAGGCTCAGCAACATGTCTTTCACAGACAAACTGCAATTCAAGAGACAACTACCAAAGCAAGTTTTATGCTATCATTCAAATTAGCAAAAGCTAGCAAACCTCTCTCTGAAGGCGAGTTTTTGAAAGAATGTATGATAGAGACAGCAGGTCTCTTGTGTCCAGAGAGCAAAGGCAAGTTTGAAAAACTAAGCTTATCGCGTAGGACAGTGACTCATTGAATGGAACTGATTGATGAAGACTTGGCCAGCAAGTTAAATAGTAAGGTAGAGTTCTTTAAGTTTTATTCACTAGCATTGGATGAAAGTAATGACGTAAAGGACACTGCTCAGCTCTTAATTTTTATCCGAGGAATTAGTGACAATTTTGAAATTACGGAGGAGTTTTTAGCTATGGAGCCACTGAAAGGAAAAACATGGGGAGAGGACTTGTATGTCCGTGTGTCTACTGTCATCGAGAAAATGAAGCTACCATGGAGTAAACTTGCTAATGTCACGACAGATGGATCTCCAAATTTAACTGGAAAAAATGTTGGACTGCTAAAAAGAATTCAGGATAAAGTGAAAGAGGAGAACCCTAACCAAAATGTTATTTTTCTTCACTGTATTATTCACCAGGAATCATTGTGCAAGTCTATATCACAACTTAATCATGTTGTTAATCCAGTCGTAAAGCTTGTTAATTTCATTCGAGCAAAGGGACTTCAGCACCGTCAGTTTATTAAGTTTCTGGAGGAAACTGATGCGGATCACCACGACTTACTTTACCACTCTCGTGTCCGCTGGTTGAGTTTGGGCAAAGTTTTCCAACGAGTATGGGAGCTCAAAGAAGAGATTGGTGCATTTTTGAAATTAAAGGGGAAGTCTGACGAATTTACTCAGCTGAGTGACAAGAATTGGCTGTGTGACTTTGCATTTGCTGTAGATATATTTTCACATTTGAATGAGCTAAATGTGAAGCTACAGGGAAAAGATCAGTATGTACATGACATGTACACTAATGTGAAAGCTTTTAAATCGAAGCTGATTTTCTTTTCCAGACAAATTTCAGACAAAGTCTTCACTCATTTTGCCACACTAGCCACACAGGAGACCATCCAAAACATGAAGAAATACAGCAAATCACTGGATGACCTGCATGCAAAATTCTGTCGTCGGTTTTCTGATGTTGAAAAAATTGACCAGTCACTTCAACTGGTGGCCTGTCCTTTGTCACAAAACCCTGAAACAGCACCAGAAGAGGTGCAACTGGAACTCATCGATCTTCAGTCTGACTTTGTCCTAAAGGAGAAATTCAGCTCTCTTGAACTAAAAGACTTTTATGCTTCACTTAATGAAGCCACTTTTCCAAACATCTGGAGGATGGCACAGAAGATACTGGTGCTGTTTGGGTCAACCTATGTTTGTGAGCAGACATTTAGCGTCATGAACATCAACAAAGCCCCTCACAGATCCAGCTTAACTGACGAACACCTCAGATCTATCCTGAGAACAGCCACAACAAAACTAACTCCAGACTTTGATGCATTAGCTATAAAAGGAGACCAACAACACTGTTCCCACTGAAGTTGATGTTTTAAGGACCAAAAACCTTTCAACCCAGTCTACATTGCCATCTACATCTACGTCCGGTCATAATTTGGAAGTTGCACTAAAGAAAATGTTTAATTTACTGTTTACACATTTTGTTCTTTCCTATTTGTTTTAGTTTTAAATTATTTTATTATATTTAAGTTTAATTTGAAAGGCTTTTGTACCTTTCCTTTGTTAGGCAATTTTATTTTGCCTTTGCCATCTTCAATATAAGGTATGTTATTGTGCTATGATTCCTCCATTTTTTGAAGTTTCAAATTATAATAATTAGTGTTTACATTCTTCTTGTTAAAATGTTTGAAATGAATAAAACTATTGAAATAATAAAAAAAAAGACCGTACCCTTTTATGTAATGATGTTTACTTTGAATTTATATTAGTTCACACAAACACTCCATCCATGCTTTTGTTCCGGCCCTCCGGTCCAGTTTAAGAACCCATTGTGGCCCTCGAGTCAAAAAGTTTGCCCACCCCTGGGTTAGGGGGTGATCAGGCAGGCAGGCAGGCAGGCAGGCGAGTGATTAGGAGCCAGCAGTCCTGGAATTGTGAGAGGGATGTCTGACTGCCGGTTTAGGCCCGATCACTGTGGGCCTAAACCGGCAGTCGGACATCCCCAAAGGGGTCCCAGATTGGAGAGGGTGCAGGCTAGGCTGAGGGACAATCCCCCACCCCCAGTGCATGAATTTTGTGCACTGAGCCTCTAGTATAATAATAAGAATAGCAACTATTTATTGAGCCTGCAGTTCCCTTACCAGAGTAATTAGTTAGCTTTTGATTTGCCAGTTATTTATATAGATTGTGAGGGCAGAAACCATATTTTTTTTGTGTTGTTTTATAGTTGTAACCTCAGGACCTAGTATTCTGACTGCCTTACAAAACACTCTGATAAGTAAAAGCTGAATGAATTCAAGAGTAGAAGGCTGATGGATGGATGACTGCTTGAATCCAAAGAAAATGATTTCCACTCATTCTATCATGCTGTCTCTTTGGGAAAACCTCCTAGAGTTCTGAGCAGAGTCAAAGTTATAATGCACCACTTTATTAACTCACACTGTCATAATGTAGAGGGCCTTCCACGTAAGACCTTCATGGTTGCCTTTCTAGCCTCCACTCCTTCTTCCTAAGGCTCCAGGGATCCATGGTTTTGGGAAAGCCTGCTGACTACAGCCCTCAGCTTTAAGGATGGAGCATATGATTTAGGCTAAGACAATCAGAACATGTCATTTTACTGTGGGGTTTTCATGAGATCTTGTTACCTAAGCATTTTCAGAGTAAAATCTTGGGACAAAGGCATTCTCTCTGTTTGGACCTGGAACTTTTATAGCACGAGTGATCCTATGAGGTTAGTCAGACTAAAGATTAGGCCAACAAAACAGAAAAGGGCAGGAAAAAGAGAATTATAGGGAAATGAAGCTACAAATCCAATGAACCTCAATATCAAACCCTGTTTGAAGCCAAATCCACTTCTGGTTGTGTACCTGAATTTGCACATTTCTCTGTTTAATTTCAAGAGGGCTCTTAGGTCATCACAATAAAAAACATCATATAAAATGGTATTTTAAAGTTCTTACATCATTATAACAACTCTGAATAGAGTCTGTTGACACTGTGCAGAGGTATACTCCTCTATTCTTTAATTACATAACCTGAGCCTATTGAATTTGATTCATAAAGCCTATCCTGCAGTGGTACATATAAACTATATGCTTCTAACAGGAAAAAAAATGCAAAGGGAAACTACTGACTTCCAAACTTATAATATATTGTGTGTCAACTGTAATTGCAAAACAAATTAACCTTTAAAAATTAAAATAAGTAAATAGGACAAACTAAAAAATAAACTTGAATAAAGGAAATCAATTGAGAATTAAGAGAAACATAACATAAACAATAAATATGTAAAATCAAAACAGCATAAATTTACATATTCAATTTACTTGTAATCTCATCATCCAATGACAACCACTGTTATTTAATAAGTTGGAATATTTCCCCTCAGTCTGAATTTCTATGTGTGAGGGAATATATACATTCCCTTACTATTGGGTAAACAGGGTTCTCTTGTCCCATTCCCACTATTATAAATACCACTGTGATGAACAGAATTGCACACATGAATGTGCATGTGAACAAAATTTCTGATTATATTCTTAAAGAAAAATTACCAAATGTGGGTTGATTTGGTTGAAATATATAAATACTTTAATGCTTCTATTTATACTTTAAAATAGTATGGTTTGTTTCTGCTTTTTATCAATCTTTATTTCTACCAACACTTAAAGTGCATCCAATCCAACCTTACTCTTGACAATTTTATAAACAGAAATGGCAGTGGTTCATTACAAGTAAGCAGATATTTTTAAATTTATTTTTCTTTCTTCTGTGATTTGTCCATTCATATCTTTTGCCATTTTTTCTACTGAAATGTTATTTTCTTATTGACTAAAGGGTCTATATAAGAAAATATATTAATATTCTATCATATTTTACATTAGTTTGCTTTTTGTCTTTTTTTATTAACATACAGAAATTATGTAATTTTTATGTGTTCAAATTTAGTCTTTCCTTTGTGATACCCTCTCTCCCCAAACTGGGCTCTGAGTATCCTTTCAGACATTTTAATAGATTCAATTTCCTCTCTTGAAAAATTCACAATACATATTTACATACAAAAGCCTCTCAAAAGTCCTAAAAGAAACCTCTTAAATTTCTTAATTCAGGATTTCACACATCTATTTGAAAATAGATCACTGCTGCTTCCCCCTTTTCCCCACCTCACAGTAAGCTGTTAACATCTTGCTAGTATTTCTTGAAAAGCTTGTCTAGAAAGGAAAGCCTAGAAAAACCTCCCACATCCCCAAATTGATTATTTACCTGTGTTTGTTTCTGTTTTTTAAATGGTATTACTTTTTATACCTAATTCTTTCATCTATCTAGAATTTATTTTTATGCAAGTATAAGGTTAGAAGCAATCTTTATTTTTTTCTTTCCAAATAGATACCTCACTATTTGGCATCTTTCTCTCACTGATCTATAATGCTATAATTTATTGTGAGTAAATTATTCTACATACTTAATTATGTCATTTATTTTCTTCATTGGGATGCTTGTTGGGTTTTATAGCAGTACTACACTATTTTTATGTTAGTAGTTTTAAGGAATGCTCTACCTGGTAGGATAAATTGAATGTTGCCCTCCACTCTTCATTAATAAAAATTCCTTGGTTATCCTTATCTTTTTATAATTTCAAATAAATTCTAACATCATTTTATAGATCTTTAAATTCTGCTGAGATTTTTGTTAAAATTACATTAAACTAATAAATTATTTTGGAAACAGACATTTACAATATTGTTTCTGTATCCAGAAAAATAATGTTTCTTCAATTATACACTCTTCACATCTCAGTACATTATTAAATACTAGTGGCCCAGTGCACGAAATTCGTGCATGGAAGGGGGGTTCCCTCAGCCCAGCCTGCACCCTCTCCAATTGGGGAACCCTTGGGGGATGTCCGACTGCCAGTTTAGGGCCGATCCCCTGCACCCTTTCGCAATCTGGGACTGCTGGCTCCTAACTGCTCACCTGCCTGACTGCCTGATCACCCCTAACTGCCTCTGCCTGCCTGCCTGATTGCCCCTAACCCCTCTGCCTGCTTACCTGATTGCCCCTAACCTCTCTGCCTGCCTACCTGATCGCCCCTAACTGCTTCTGCCTGCCTGACTGATCGACCCTAACTGCCCTCCCCTGCATGCCTGATCTCACCCCCAACTGCTCTCCCCTGCTGGCCTGATCGCCCCTAACTGCCTCTGCCTGCCTGATCACCCCTAACTGCCTTCCCCTGCCAGCCTGATCTCGCCCCCAACTGCCCTCCCCTACAGGCCTGATCTTGCCCCAATCTGCCCTCCCCTGCCAGCCAATTTGGTTCTGATTGGTCGGTTTCTATGCCAGTCAGTGTCAAAAGCTCCGCCTCCTAGGCAGCCATTGGCTCCTCACAGTTCACCCTGATTTGGTTCTGATTGGTCGGTTTCTATGCCAGTCAGTGTCAAAAGCTCCACCTCCTAGGCAGCCATTGGCTCCTCACAGTTCACCCAGATTTGGTCCTGATTGGTCGGTTTCTATGCCAGTCAGCATCTCTGGGCCTATCTCTGAGCCTGATCAGAGAGGTGGGACTGATAAGCAGCCCCGGTGGAGGCCTGGAAAGAAACAGAGGTGTGGCTGCTGGCGAAGCTTGGAGAGAGAGAGAGAGGCAATGGCTGATCAACAGATGCCATAGAGGCTGCGGATCAGACCCTGCCTCTCTCTCTCTGGGCCTGATCCGCAGCCCCCTGGGCAGTCAGTGCTGGGTCACCACGGCAACCCAGCACTGATTGCAGGACTGACTTCCGGTGTTTGGTCAAGCCTGAGGTCGGTCATTACAGACCCTGGGTTTTTATATATTAGGACTAGAGGCCCAGTGCACAAAAATTCGTGCACTCTGGGGGGTCCCTTAGCCTGGCCTGTGTCCTCGTGCAGTCGGGAACCAGTAGGGCAGTGGTTCTCAACCTTTCTAATGCCGCGACCCTTTAATACAGTTCCAAAATTACAGTTATGAAGTAGCAACAAAAATAATTATATGGTTGGGGGTCACCATATAATTATTTTTGTTGCTACTTCATAACTGTAATTTTGCTACTGTTAATGAATCGTAATGTAAATATCTGTGTTTTCCGATGGTCTTAGTCGTGACCCACAGGTTGAGAACCGCTAGCAGGGTCGCCTGCTAATGAATCGTAATGTAATTAATCGTACTGTTAATGAATCGTAATGTAAATATCTGTGTTTTCTGATGGTCTTAGGCTCTACAGCAGCAGTTCTCAACCTGTGGGTTGCGACCCACGGGTTGAGAACCGCTAGCAGGGTCACCTAAGACCATCGGAAAACACAGATGTTTACATTACGATTCAACAGTAGCAGAATTACAGTTATGAAGTAGCAACAAAAATAATTTTTTGGTTGGGGGTCACCACAACATGAGAAACTGTATTAAAGGGTCACAGCATTAGAAAGGTTGAGAACCACTGCAGTAGGGGGTTGTCTACCTGCCAGCTTAGGCCCGCTCCCCAGGGGATCGGGCCTAAGCTGGCTATCAGACATCCCTCTAGCAGCCCAGAAGCCTAAGCCACAGTCGGACATCCTTAGCACTGCTACGGAGGCAGGAGAGGGTCCCACCACCGCTGCTGCACTCCCAGCCGTCAGCCTAGCTTGTGGCTGAGCTGAGCTCCCCCTGTGGGAGCGCATTGACCATTAGGGGGCAGCTCCTGCCTTGAGCGTCTGCCCCCTGGTGGTCAGTGCGCATCATAGCGACTGGTCATTCCTGGTCATTCTGCTGTTAGGGTCAATTTGCATATTACCCTTTTATTATATAGGATTATTTCCATATTTTGCTTACATTTCTTAATATAGTTTACCTCCAAATAAATTTTTCTTGTATTAATTTACTGAATTGTCTTTTTCATTTTTATTTACTATTACTGAAATATGAGGAATACTATTGTTTTTTTAAAGCATTTTATATGATTTAGGACTTTAATTGGTTCTAATAGTTTTTAGATTGATTCTCAAGAATCACCTAATAAAAATACATTATCTGTATATAATGATAATTTTTGTCTCCTAACAATAGCTATGCCTTTTATTTTACTGGCTAGTGCAATTTGAACTCTGGCAAATAAAAGTGATAACAGTAGGAATTTTAGAATTTAATGAAACTCTTAATGTTTTTAAAACTATAATGATGTCTGTTCATTTGCATGAGATATTCTTTATCACAATATGAGGTACTTTTCTATTTCTAGTTTATTGAAAATTCTAAAAACAATAGGAAGTGAATTTTATCCAATGCATTTTAATCATCTACTAAAACAATCATAGATATTCTCCTCTGACCTATTATCTGGTATATAACAGTAATATATTTTCTAATATTGCAGCATACTTGAACTCATGAAAAAATCTTGTTTGGTCTTGGTACATCACCCATTATATATGCAATCAAATTAAAATTGCTAATATTTTAAAATTTCTGCATCCATATTCATAAGCAAGATTATATTACATTACTTTGTAAAAATTAATGAGTTTTCCTTTTCTTCTGTGCTCTAAGATGGTTTATATAGCATGATATTTAACTGTTTTATAAATATTTAGAAGAGCACTCCCATACACTGGTTTGGATTCAGACATTTTTGAAGAAACAACACTTCAAAAACATTTACCATTTCTTCCAAGGTTATTGATGTATCAAGGTTTTCTACTTCTCATTGAGTAAAACTAATAATTTATATTTTCTTTGAAAAAAAGCACATTCCATCAAGATTTACAATATATTATTAGATAGTTATATAAGAATTAATTTCTTAGTCTATGGCTATATTCTTACTCATTACTAAGTTTTAGCAGCTACCTTTTTTTGGCTTTGCTTACTTAGACTTGTCATAAATTCATTCCACGTTAGTTTTTATTTTTGCAAAGGATTTATTAAATTGGTAAGTTGAATAATTTGTTTTTTAACTCAATTTTCTTTTATTTTTATTTTTCCTTTTTATTTGGATGTAATATTTCTAATTTTAGTTGACTGTTTATTTTCATTTTCTCAATTTAGTAATGAACAGCTTAAAAGCTAAAAAGTTGCCTCCTTTAAATAAAGCTTTGTTCATACTTATTAAATTTTATATGTACTATTCTCATTACTATTATCATCTAAATAGTCTGTGGTAGTAATTTTTAATTTATTTGTTATTGGTCCAGTAGTTGCTTATATGGTTTGTTTTTCTTTTTAAATTTTCAATTAATTAGGGTTCTGTTTGTTTTACCTCTGTTTTTACTTTCTGGGTTTTTTGCTCTATAAATTTGTACTATTTTGGAATTTGTGTTTGTGTGAGAAATACTCCTCTTGGGCAGTTAAATAATGGTGTTTTGCAATGATTTTCAGTTAAAATATAATGAAACCTTTCTTTATTGATGATATACAGATTCATTATATAAAATCTAAGTTCTTCTGGTTGAAGATGTAGGGGGAGGCTAGAGGCTAGAGCCCTACCAAACCTTTCCTCACCTTCTCCAAAGAGCACCATGAAATCTTTGGAGTTACCTGGGTAAGATTTTAAAACTGCTGCTGCCCTGGCCAGAATGGCACAGTGGTTGGAGGACTGGCCTGAGCATTAATGGGCCTCGGGTTCAATTCCTGTTCAAGGCTATGAACCTGGGTTGCAGGTTCCATCCACAGGGGTGTGTGCGTGAAGCAACTGACCTTTCACATCGATGTTTCTCTCTCTCTCTCTCTCTCTCTCTCTCTCTCTCTCTCTCTCTGTCTCTCTCTCTCTAAAAATCAATGGAAAAAATATATTTGAGTAAGGATTAACAAAAAAAACAAAAGAAAAAACAAGTGCTGCTCATTTCTAAAATGTTTTATATGCATCTATTAGAAAATCTTAAATCTTTATTATATTTTCCCCCAAGTCAATCTGTTAAACACTGAGAATGTTGTGTTCCAGTCCGTACAAACAAATGCATTTCTCTGACCTCTCCTGCACCAATAGAAGCTTTCTTTTGATTGGAATGTTTCAATTCTTGGAATTTGATGATTAACATTTTGTATTTACTATCTTCATTATAGGCAGCATCTCTTAGTAACATAAATTATCGATTTTATTCCATTTTAAAGCTTTTCCCTTTTAATTCTTTTTTCTGTAAACTAAATTACTACCACTAGTATTTGAGTTTGATATCCTCTGATTGCTCTTTTACTTTTACATTAAAAAAATCTAGTAAAATCATATTTCTGGTCTTATAGATATAGGACACACGCATATATAGGCAAAGTATATTTATGTAAATGTATATGTATATTTGTATATATAATGTATATATCTTGAACTATAGTTTTCTAGTATATAAATTCTGTATATTTTAATCCTATAAACATTTAAATATTAAACTTTTTAAGAACCTTTTAGTTTTTAACTGAAGCTTTTCAATTTCTTGGTATCTGTGAAGATTTATCTTACTGGGATTAGGCTTTTATATGATAAATCTTATCTTGAATTCTTACTCTTAAGGGAATACTATTTTACTTAACTTCATAATTTTAAAAGACCTCATTCTAGGTAGAAAAAAGGAATAGTAGAAAGAACACAATTCAAAAACTGGGGATGTAGAACTTCTACGCAAGCATGTCTAACTCGCGGCCAGCAGCCATTCACCTCTCTGGCTTCTTCAATTAGTCTTCCAATCTCTTTAGGTCCAAAAACTATAACAATGGGACTCAAAAACACTGGAAATCATCATAACCTCATTATAGTTGGGGCATAACTGAACGATATACCTAATTTCTCTGATTATTCAACCTTTATGAGAAACTCTGTGTTTTTAAATCTATGGCCAGTCCCTTCAGGTTAAATTCAGATGGCCACCTGGGATTTTATTCCATTTAAAAAAATTTTAAGCTGCCTTACATTTTATGTATTCTATTCTGTTTTTTTCTCTAGACTCCAGTACTAGGCCTCTGACTTGGAAACACAAGATGAACAGTCACTGGGAGTTTTGGCACCACAATCTGTGTAAAGGCTGCTCTCTCTGGTGAGCTCCAATCTTGGCTCTCTTGTTTACTTTTATCAAAGAAGGTTAGTTAGAGGTAAGAGTTCACCCAAAATTTTAAGCATTTATTTTTATGTCCCCTTCACAAATCTAATGGCTTGTTAAACCAGATATTTAACTTGATGAGCAATAAACTTAAGCTCCTAAGGTTCTTTAGCAGAAGAGCAGCAGGGTCTTAGGCAAAGCTCCTCTGTGAGTGACCACAGTTCCTCCATTAAGAAACTCCAAATGCAGTTTTTAGCAATCCTTTCTTGGCCTTTGGTTGACACTGCTGACGTTCAGTGGATCAGATCTCAAAATTTAGAATGTAAGAAACAGTAAACACACTTGTGTCATTCTGAGGTGGGGTTAAGCGAGGATGAGAGGCGGTTGGAGGGGAGTGTATTTATATGTATTATTATGCCCACCATTTCCCTGCTTCTCTTTCCCAGTCTCTCAAATACTCTAAAGCAATTATGAATGTTATTTAATCTTTATTTGATAATTTAGAAGGATCTTCAGAGATCACGGATCATAGCTCTCTAGTATACTTACACCCAAGTATTAAAAATTTAGTGCTGGAGAGAAAGAAATAGTGTAAAAGTTAACTATCATGATAATGAACTAGCAAGTAGAAATGGATATAAAAATTTAGACATTTTTATATTTAAAATCACATAATACTTAATATTAATGACATAAATTCTGAGTGGAATACAGAGCCAGATTCACACAGAAATCAGCTGGGAAAAAAAAGGAAAGAACTCTGTTTTTTTGTATGCTTGCTCAATGTTTTAAGAAAAAGCTAGGGTCCCAAGTGAGTTTTTATGTATGTCTATAAAATTTTTCTCTTCTAAATTACACTTAAGTGAAAATAAAAAGAAGAAAGAAAGAAAAACAATAATAAGCTTTGCTGGTAGATCTCTACCATTTTCATACATCCTAGAAGAGAAGGTAGTAAACAAAGTTTCTGCAACCGTAAGTGATGCTTAGAGGAAAATTAAATCATTGAGTGATGCCAGGACTGATTATTCTACTGCACTTTAAAAGCAAGAGATTGCAGTCTGTGAGTCCAAAGTGGTTTCATATGGACTGCCACAGTTGTGGTTTACGCTTGAAACTATAACCTGTCAAATTAGAAGCAGGCAAGGCCTGTGCTCTTAACGGTTCCACTTTCTACTGTCTACAGTTATGTCTACAAGTTCAGCACTTTTATTCAGTACGACTGTGTTATTTGGAGGAGTAGAATATCAAAACTGCTCTTTTTAAAAAACCTTGGTTAGAGAAGATTTTAGTTAGGATATAAAGCTTAGAGAAACTACCAATCTAATTTTTATTATATAGATAAAGCTGACTTTCATTGCAACTATTTTTATCAACTATTGATATTTTATTATCCTGGGTTAATTCTAAGTAATGTATAATGCAACTACAGGTATATAAACTGCATAAATTCCCAAGCTTATTTCACCCAGCATTGACAGAAATGTTATTGACTCTAACTTGTACCTTAACGACTCATCATCTTTCCAGGACTACAGTAGCCTGCTATGATGTCTCCGTGTTTCTCCTTGATTGGGGAATGCCCTTCTGGGCAATTGGCTTAGTTCACGGAGATTTTCCCATCAGGAGTGAAAAGCTACTTGTTCAATTTTACTAATGTTTTATGTGGAGTTCTTCCTTAATGAATCTTCCTTCATGCCCATTTGTATAATGTAAAAATGTTTTTAAAATAAAGCATAAACAATATTTGCTCTCTGTCATAAGTGAAACCATGCCACTAAACAATCATATCCTGTTTAGGCCATAATGACATCAGAAATATATGTTTATCATCTGCATGGGACAACTGAGCATGTTTTTGGCCCAAGGCAGAGTTGAACTAAAACCATTTGCAGTTGTCCCAAACCAAGATAACCACACATTTCTAAGGTAATTGATACCTAAGAAGAACACTGCTTTTAGATCACAGTTCCTGATCTAAGCATACTAATTCTTTAAAGAAGGCTGTTAAAGTTTATAAACCATGTATGTCTATTGGACTTCCTCCAAAATTTAACATGAAATAATTATATTCTTAGCATGCATAGAGACTATGATAAAGTGGGTACTTAGCATGATCTTTTGGAGTTCTGAAATTACCTCTCTTGCCTAATTTAAAGAGAAAAGGGAAAATGGGGATTTTTTTTTTTAACATGTAAAAGTATAATAATAATAAGTATCATAAGGATAATGCCTTGTATTTTGGATGGCATTCAAATGAAATCAATCATTACTTTTATTTTCTCAAAGTATTTAAGGAAACAATTTTATGAATAGATATGCTGAGGTAAATAGAAGGCATACAATTTTCATATTCATTGTTAAAACATATCCAGGGAATCCAAACACATGTCACTAACTTCGAGTTACAGTGATATAAAGCATGTAATTGCCCTGGATACTACCTTAGCTAGTAAGTCCAACCATAGCCTGGAACTACAGCCTGAAAAAGTTCTTCACGCTATATTCCAACACAAATGCAGTTAAGGATTACCTTTGCTCACAAAGCTAACTGGATATTTGGAATAAAAATAAATAAATATCTAATCATGAATTAGCTTTTAAGGAATAAAATATCAGTAAAACTAAGATCCTGAAAAAAAGAAGGAAGCCCAGGGAAATCTATCTATACTAAAAGAAGGAAACAGAGAAACAGGAAACTGAAGTCCTCTCTCCACATCAACTCTGAAGGCAGAGTCTAACATCCTCTCCAGTCTACTCCACTGCACAATACTGTCTTCAGACATGAAACCACTGATTGAGGCATTTCAGACGACATGCAAGGAACATAATAACAGAACCAAATAGCATAGGCACTGCGAACTGCAATGTTATTCTTTAATGTAAAAAGAGAAGAATGAACTATACCTCCATTCTTTCTTGTTTAACTTCATCAATTTCATCATCTTCAAACATTGCCAAGAGTTCTCCTGTTTGGTCAATAGAGTTGAGAAAGTCTTGAGCGATTTTCTGTCTTTTGTTTGCATTATTACTGCCACTCAATTTGTCTTCATGGAGATAAAGGAAAGAAAATAATGTTTAATAAGGTTACATCAGTACCAATCATTACATGCATTGAGTAATGAATATGAAATTCAGAATTAGAATTTTCTCAAAATAATTTTTAAAATAAATTTTTGCATCAAAAATAAAAGTGTTAAGTGTTATAGAATTAAATCATTTATTCATCTCATAAGATTGAGAGAAGAAAATCAAATTATCAATTACCACAATAAGTGTTAATGGATTAAAATTCCACACCCCCCTCCCTCCCCAAAAAAAGAGGGAAAGGCTCTCAGATTTGGAAAAAGAATCCTGTTATAGCAGGCCTAATTAAAAACAAAAACAAAGGCATTAAAAAACCCCATCTGAACTGAGCCATTAAATTAAAAGAAGAGATTATTATACACATTGCTGTGGCAAACATTTGAAACCGAAAGGGATGAGATTTTATTATTTTTCTTTTAAGAGATAAAACTATCATACTTATTTAAAAGCAAAACATAAGTCTGAGAAAGTTATTACAATATTGCAATAGGTAATTAATAAAGTTTAATGCATTAAAGTATCAGTCTGAATTAGTGAGTAAATTAGTGAGAATGAACTAGATTATTTTTTAATGTGATAAAATATCTTTATATCAAATAAAGAAAACCCAACATCTTAGGGTGAAAACATCCATTTTTTTTCACCGTTAATTATGATGTGAGCTGTGAGTTTTTCATAGATGGCTATATTGGTCACTTTGGATGCTATAGTAAATATAGCATAGACTGGATGGCTAAAGAACAAATATTTATTCTCATAGTTCTGAAGGCTGGGAAGGCCAAGATCAGGTGCTGGTAGACCTGGTGTCTGAGGAAGGCCTGCTCCCTGGTTTGCAGATGGCAGTCTTTCCTCATGTCCTTCCCATGGCAAATTACCCAAATCCAAAAGTCTCTCATGAGAGGAACACTCAACAATCTAGGAAGAGAAGGGAACTTTCTCAACCTGACAGAGGTCATTGCTGTGAACTGAGTGTCCCCTCTAAAATTCATATGTTGAAACCTAAACAACAATGTGATGGTACTTTGAGGTAAACACTTTGGAAGGTAATTACGTCATGAGGGGGGAGCCTTCATGAATGGAATTAGTGCCTGTATAAGAAGATACACAAGAGAGCTTTGAAAAAGGTGAAGGGATTGAGAAGTGCAGATCAGTAGTTACAAAACAGTCATGGGGATATAAAGTACAGCGTAGGAAATATAGTCAGTAATATTTTAATAACTATGTATAGAGCCAGTTGGGTACTGGAAATATCAGGGGGAACACTTGTTTTGAGGCAAACCATTCAGAGACCCGATTTTCCACTTCTTCATATGTTTTGAAGTGCTGCTCAGAAAGTACGTGTGCCACCGATTAGAACAAGTAGTAATCTGAAGGAGCAAGGTTTGGTGAATACAGCGGGTGGGTTAATATTTCCCAGGCAAGATCTTTTAGCATGTCTTTAACTGGTTTTGAAGTATGTGATGGTGCGTTATCATGAAGCAAAATTACTTTGCGTGTCTTCTGGAACATTCTGGTCATTTCATGATCAAAGCATGGTTCAAATTGATTATTTGTTGTCGGTAGCAATCAATATTAACGGTTTCACCTGGTTTTAGAAGCTCATAATACACCACACCTTTCTGATCCCTCCAAACAGAGCATTGTCTCCTTTCCAAAGCAATTTGGCCTTGCAGTCGATGTTGATGGTTGACTTGGATCAACCATGATTTTGTGCATTTGGGATTCTCAAAATAAATCCACTTTTCATTGCCAGTCACAATTCGATGCATAAAAGACTTTCTTTCATGCCGCTGAAGCAACATTTTACTGATGACTTTTCGGTTTTTCATTTGTCTTTCATTCAGTTGATGTGGCCCCCATTTTCCTTCCTTTAAAATCTTTCCCATTGCTTGTAAATGATCGGAAATTGTTTGCTGAGCAACGTTTAATCTTTCTGCAAGTTGTTTTTGAGTATGACATGCATCTTCATCCAATAATGCTTGTAATTGTTGGTCTTCAAACTTTTTCAGTTGACCTGGACATTCTTTGTCTTTCACATAGAAATCACCACTTTTAAAGCATTTAAACCAGTGTTCACAAGTATCTTGAGATGAAGCATGTTCATCATAAGCTTCCCGAAGTATTCAGCAGCACTTTTCTTCAAAATAAAGTAATGAATTAAAACTTCCTGCAAATGCTCTTTTTTTTGGCACGAAATTTGACATTTTTAAGTGTAAAAGTATCTATGACATTAACACCTTCAGCAAATTTGACATATGAAGTTTTGAAGCTTGTTGTCAATACAACAAAATAGCATACATATCAAATCGTATATATATAAACTATGTGTAACTCCATCTATTGAAAAAAATCCTCATTATTAACTGGTACACCTGGTATGTTATTAATATGATGAATTACACAAATTGTTTTTTCATTTTAAACCAATCTTCCATTTCTGGGATAAATCCCACTTGGTAATGGTGTATAACACTTTTTCGATGTTGCTGGATTTGATTTACCAGTATTCTGTTGAGAATTCCTGCATCTATATTAAAAAAAGACATTAGTCTGTAGTTTTTTTCCCCTTGTGATGTCTTTGCATGAATTTCATATAAGGTAATACTGACCTTGTAGAGTGAGAAAGTATTGGTATTATTGTTCTTTAAACATTTGTTGGAATTCATCAGTGAAATCATCTGGGCATGGGTTTTTCTTTGGAGGAAGTTTTTAAACGACTAATTCAAACTATTTATCATAGGTCTACTCAGATTTTATATTTCTTCTGGATGCAGTTTCAGTCTTTTAGGAAAGAAAGTAAATATTTATATATTTATTTACCAAGTCTATTTCTTTTTGCAATTTGAACCACCGTGTGTCACTCCTGACTCCAATATAGCTCTGTTACCACCCATTTCATTGATGTTGTTAATATCAAATATATTACATACCTACATGTTACAGACCCAACATTATAAATATTGTTATTGCTTTATACAATTGTTTTTAAATCAGTTGAGAAGAAAAATAAATATGCAATTATATCGTCTCATATTTACCTACATAGTTATCTTTATTTCCTTATATATGGGTGGGTAGATTCAAATTGTCATTTGGTACAACTTGCTTTCAGCCTGAAGAACTTCCTTTAGCAGTCTTCATATGAGTCCACTAGCAAGAAATTCCCTCCATTTTTGTTTATCTGGACATATCTTTATTGTGCCTTCATTTTTGAAAGGTTTTGCTGAACATGTTTCTTGGTTGACATATTTTCTTTCAGTTCTTTGAATATGTAACCCTACTATTATCTGACCTATCTATATATCCTATATAATAAATAGGTAATATGCAAATTGACCAGCACTCCAACACACAAGATGGCCACCCCCATGTGGACACAAGATGGCTGCCACAAGGTGGCCGGTAGGGGAGGACAGTTGTGGGCAATCACCCCAGCAGGGGAGGGCAGTTGGGAGGGACCAGGCCTACAAGGGAGGGCAGTTGAAGGCGATCAGGCCTGCAGGGGAGGGCAGTTAGGGGTGACCGGGCCAGCAGAGGGGGGCAGTTGGGGGCGACCAGGCCTGCAGGGGAGGACAGTTGCGGGGGACTCAGGCCTGCAGGGGAGGGCATTTGAGGGCGACCAGGCCTGCAGGGGAGGACAGGGGTGACCAGGCTGGCAGGGTAGGGCATTAGGGGCGACCGGGCCTGCAGGGGAGGACAGTTAGGGGTGACCAGGCTGGCAGGGGAAGACAGTTAGGGGCAACCAGACCTGCAGGGGAAGGCAGTTGGGGGTGACCAAGCTGGCAGGGGAGGGCAGTTAGGGGCAATGGGGCTGGCAGGGGAGGGAAGTTAGGGGCGACCAGGCTGGCAAGGGAGGGAAGTTAGGGGTGACCAGGCCAGCAGGGGAGGGCAGGTGAGGGCGACCAGGCCTGCAGGGGAGGACAGTTAGGGGTGACCGAGCCAGCAGTGGAAGGCAGTTGGGGGCGACCAGGTCAGCAGGGGAGAACAGTTAGGGGTGACCAGGCCGGCAGGGGAGGGCAGTTAGGGGCAATCTAGCCAGCACAGGAGCAATTAGGCATCGATCAGGCTGGCAGGGGAGTGGTTAGGGGGTGATCAGGAAGGCAGGCAGAAGCGGTTAAGGGCAATAAGGCAGGCAGGCAGGCAGGTGAGCGGTTCGGAGCCAGCAGTCCTGGATTGTGAGAGGGCAGTCGGACATCCCTCGAGTGGTTCCAGATTGGAGAGGGTGCAGGCTGGGCTGAGAGACACACGCACCCCCTCCTGTGCATGAATTTTGTGCACCAGGCCTCTAGTATATATATATAAAGCCAGAGACCAGAACGCCATAATGACCAAATGACCAGTTGCTATGATGCCCACTGTGGCCAACAAACTGGCCCGATCAGGGGTGGGACCGGCTGGCCAACTTCCCCCCCACCCCCGCAGGCCTTTCCCCCTGGCTAGCCCCGCCCCTGATTGGCCTGCCCCACCCCAATTGGCCTGCAACCCCTCCCCCTGTCCACCCCCCCCCCCCCGATTGCTCCCCACAACCCCAATGGGGGTGAGGCTGGCCAGCCAACCTCTTGCAGCCCCTCCCCCGAATGGCCCCCAGCTAGCTCTGCCCCCGATCACCCCCCCCACTCCAATCAGGGCCAGGGCCTGCCGGCCAACCACCCATGGCCCCTACCCCAGGCCACTGGCCCCCAATTGCCCTCCCACCCCAATTGGGGGCGAGGACAGTAGGCCCACTGCCCACAGCCCATCCCCTCGACTAGCGCCACTCCCGATCAGCCCCCCACCACCCCAATCGCCCCATGGCCCCTGCCCCCAGCCAGCTCTGCCCCTGATTGGCCCCACCTACACCAATCAGGGGTGGGATTGGCCAGCCAACCTCCTGGAGCCCCTCCACCCAGATGGCCCTGCCAGCCCAATCAGTCTTCGGCCCCTCCCTCCAGCCAGCTCTGTCCCCGATCGGCCCCCCCAAACTCCAATCAGAGCCAGAGCCTGCAGGCCAACCACCCATGGCCCCTCTCCCAGGCTTCTGGCCCCCAATCACCCCCCCACACCAATCGGGGGTGGGGCTGGCTGGCCAACCTCCCACGGCTCCTCCCCTAGCCCCTTTCGGGGGCAGGGCCAGTTGGCCCTCTAGCCCATAGCCCCTCCCCACGGCTTGCCCTGTCCCCAATCAACCCCCCCACCCCAATAGGTGGCAGGACCGTGGCCCCTCCCCCCAGCTGGCCCAGTCCTGATTGGGCCCTGATCAGGGTGGGCCTGCCAGCCAACCTCCTGCCGTCTCCTCCTCCCGACAGGCCTGACTCCAATCCCCCAAGTGGGGCCGGGCCAGCTGGACCCCACCTGTGCAGGAATTCATGCACTGGGCCTCTAGTATTGTTAATAAGAAGTCAGCTGTTAATAATATTGTTAGGGTTCTGTTGTATATGATGAGGTGCTTTTTTCTTACAGCTTTCATGATTTTCTCTTTGCCTTTGTCTTTCAACACTACTAGAATGTGTCTAAGTGTGGACTGCTATGTGTTTATCCTACCTGGACACTGTTGAGCTGTTTGGATGCATAGATTAATAGTTTTCATCAAAGTTGGAAGCTTTTCCATCATTATTTCTTTGAAAATTTTTTTCCTGCTCTTTTTTCTCTTTCCTTACCTTCTGGTAGTCTTATTATGCATATGTTGGCTCACTTAATGGTGTCTCATATTTCTCTGAAGCTCTTGATTTTCTTTCATTCTTGTTTCTCTTGGTACTTCAGACTGCATAATCTTTAACAATCTGTTCTAGTTCACCAATTATTTTTCTTCAAATATTTTCCATTCAAAGTTACCATGAGCCCCTCTACTGAATTTTTCAGGTTGGTTTCATACTTTTCAACTCCAGAATTTCCATTAGCTTCTTTTTATAATTTCTAACTTTTAATTGATATTCTCTATTTTATAAAACACTGCAATCATACTTTCTTCTGTTCTTTAAACATGGTCTCCTTTAGTTCTTTGAACATATTTATAATAGGTATTTTGAAGTTTTTGTCTCCAAGTCCAACATCTGGGCCTTTTGTGTTGTCTGCTCCCCAACCCCTTTCAGGGATCACACATACCTATTTCTTTGCATATCTAGTATTTTGTTATTACGGCTGTTGAAAATGGAGTAGTATACTACATTTAGGTAGTATATTGCAGCAACTTAGATAATAATTCCCTTCCCTGCCTGGGGCTTGTTGTCATCATTTGCTTGTTTATTTGCTCAGTGATGGCTGAACTAGTTCAATACAATCTCTTTCCCTCCTAGTGTGCAGCCTCAGAAGTTGCTCCTCAGAGGCACAGACTTGAGCATACAAACAGTCTTCTCATTTACCAGGGATGACTGCTTTTAGTCAATTTCTCTTTGGCTTTCACTTTTCCTGATCTCCCCACTAAGTTACTGACTGGTCTGACTCTATTTACTGATATCACAAACAGCTGTTACTTCCACTAATTCCTGGCTGACTGCTCTATTGCTTTTGTTAATACTCTTGAGCATGGATTGCTCCACAGAATGATCTACATAATGCTGGGCCTCTTTGCAGAGTTAA
Organism: Plecotus auritus; assembly: GCF_963455305.1. Taxonomy (NCBI): domain Eukaryota; kingdom Metazoa; phylum Chordata; class Mammalia; order Chiroptera; family Vespertilionidae; genus Plecotus; species Plecotus auritus. Next base: position 89,158,505 of record NC_137775.1, on the reverse strand, counting down.
GGTACTGTCAGCTTTTAAGTTTTGCTCTGATCCCAGGAGGACACTTCTTATCTGTCTCTTTCCTTTGTTTCCTCTGTTAAACTTTTAGCTTATGCACTATTTATGCTTGTTGTAACTAGTATCAAGAAATTACCAGCTTCCTCTTAATTGCTCACCACAAGGATCTCCACTGTTTTTACCTGCTCTGTTCTAGTCAGTCCCCTTAGGGAGGGCTGCAGAGCTGTCCAGTTATTGTCCTGCCTTTCCATCTGTGCAGAATCTTTGACCACTATACTGGAGCTGGGGGTGGAAACAGCAATCAGTGTCTCCTGGAGAAACTATCCTGGATTCAAGAATCGGGAGTTGGTCAAAGATGGGAATTCTGTCTTTTAGGCTTGTCCCTTCAGACATGGATCTTTACTCCCTATGAGAAAGCTAAGGTGGGGGCGATCAGGGCCCAGAATTCTCAGCCTGCTATGTCTGCGGTGGAACTTCCCTATGAATAGAGGCTGAGAGGAAGCTCCAGTCCATGTAGTTATGCCTGCCTAGAATAGAGCTTCTGCAACGTGGAGCCAGAGGTGAGAGATGCTGACCTCCTGCCCTTCCTGGGGTGAAACTGTTACCCTAGACTGGGAGCTGGAAAAGCAGGTGTCCAGTGTTCTTGGCCACACTTGCCCATAGTAAAGCTTCTATCATACTGAGATGGGGTGGCAGGATAGGCTGGGAGGAGGGGGATGTTGGGAGTAGGTCATGGCTCAAAAGCAACAGACTCACTGGTCTTAATGAGATTTAGAAGATTTTCTTGAACATGTGTTTGTTTCTTCATTTGCTGTATGCTCTTAGGACAATTACTAAAAAAAACAAACAAAACTTAAACTATAATTAAAAAATTTTTCACTAGGTAAACGTCTTTCACCGGGGAAGAGAACCACACTCTTCACATGACCATTATACAAATCCCACCTCAGTAGATGTATTTCACTTGAGTAAATAGTGTATTGTATACATTATATCAACTTTTAAAAAATTTTATATGACACACAAAATAAGAAAATTTAAATGAGTATAAAGAGGAGATACTTGAAATTAATAAGAGAGGACAGAGAACTGATATGACGATGCTGGTGCAACTGATTACCATTCTGAGCATTGTGATGTTCAAAGTATGGTATTGATAGCTATCATTTATTCAGCAGCAGGAATGTATCAGGAGCTTTTCATACATTAGGTTGAAATTTCATAATAATTACACATGGTAATTGGTATAATTTCTGACTTATAAATAAGAAAACTGACCCTTAGTGTCTTACAGAGAGGAAGCAGAGAATGGGGATTAATTGAAATTCAAATCTACTTTACTTCAAATCTGTACTCTTTATGCTCTTCATAAAAGGGAACATTTAAATTAATCTGGAGAACTACTTTCCAGGAATTAAATTCTATGAGAATTTCAGGAATATTAAATAGACAACACTGACTAAACATTTGATGAGAATATTTTTTTTTGCATGGATATTACAATTGCTGATTTGTTGAGGGTAAATGAAAGTAGTTTCTTTCAAAGTCTGTTAATTCTTCAGTTGGTTTTGAGTAGTTTTCTGGAATTCTTAATCCAGAAGAGTTTGTTTAGATACTTTATCAATATATATATGTCAGCAATAAATACCACTATGCAGTCACTGTGTTAAATCCAAAATATATTATTTTTAAAACATAATATACGTTGAACCTTGAACAATGTGAGGTTTAGGTGTACCAAACACAGTTCAGTCAAAAATTCACCTGTAACTTTTGACTCCCCCAGCACTTAACTATTAATAGCCTACTGTTTACTGGAAGCTATCCTGATAACATACATTGTCAATTAACACATATTTTTTATATTATATATATTATATACTGCATTCTTACAATAAAATAAACTAGATAAAGAAAATATTATTAAGAAAATCATAAGAGAAAATACATTTATATTATTTATTGAAAAAAATCTGCATATAAATGGACCCACAATTCAAATCCATGTTGTTCAAGAGTCAACTGTATTTATTTTAATTCAATAGCATTGTTTAGTAATTATCTATTTTGGCTTAGCATTGTTAGATTCTGCAACATTAATATTTTTTCTAAATATTCCAGAACGAAGAATTGAGTTGGAAAATCAGATAAGGAAAATTTTCTACTCTGCATTAGTTTTTTTTACCGGATTTCAAACAGCATAGAAATACACACAAAACAAGGTGATTTTACATCATAAAATATATCAGATACTTTCTATAATAAATTAAGAAAAACCAATATGTATCAATTTCAAAGACATAATAGGTCTGGTTCTCTACATCCACTAGAGAAAAATTATGCTTGCTAAAACAATGTTTTAAATCAACACAATTTCCTTAGTTTCATGATATTCTGAATAAAGCAGGTCATATTATTAAAAGACAGAATTTAAATACCAGATTACTATTAAGTCATATAAGTAGAAAATGATAAGAATTAGCTGTCAACTAAATAAAATTTTGGATAATTTCTAAACTACATTATTTAACAGAAGTACATATATTCTACTCTGACTAGAATACCTTCATTGACATTGCATAAATGTGAGTTCCAGCATTCCTGTGTCACTGTTCTAGTTTAGTGTTTTGTTTAGATTACCTTCAAGAAGATCATCCTCGTCTATGCCTTTGACAATCTTTGATTTGTAGTCTCGGAAAAACATGTATTTTAACAGTCTTCTAAGTTTTTTCTATTAAAAATATGAAATCAGTAAATAAGAAACCTTATACATATATTCACTTTACTGAGTAAAGACTAATAACTAAATTTAATAAAGTAGTACCCCAGAATCACTGGGGGAAATACGCCAATTCCCAGCATAATACTATGTAATAAAAAAATGTAGTCACAAATTAAACATAAAAGTTGAAACACAAGTATTTTTAAAAGCACTTTTCATTTACAAGTATACAGATGCTCCAGAATTACAATAATTACCTTTATATTTTGGTCGTATAAAGAGCCTTAAATTCTTTCTGAAGACTGTGAGAAATATCACACTCTCCATACAAAGCTATTTTATTTTTTTAAATGATTTATAAACAATCCAGACAAGGAGTTTGTAACAACTGCTTTAAAAAGGCATGCACTCTCCTTTTATTGTTTTTTATTCTCTGAGACTTTTATTTTATTTAAAAGAGCTGGTTTATATTTCTGGAAAACATTCAGTAATATGAGAAACATATTTTTATAAAACTCAAAGCTGATTAATGATAGTTGGGTCTTAATGATGGCTTTCCTTAGGTTTATTAGAAAACCATAATACTGCTTAGCTCTAAAAGTAACTTACAAATACTTTGTAATTTGTTGTGTGCTTACACTTGGAATGTATTATTATTGGTTCTTGACCTTTAAGGTTAAGATACTGTAACAGCTGAAAACTATTGCATTTTACAAAGCTCTTTTACATGCATTTTATTTGATATTTTCAGTAGCCCTGAGATATAGACAACTATAATCATCTCCTTTTTATACTTAGAAAAATTGAGGTTAAAATTAGTCTTGCTACTAGAGCTTAGCAGGGTCACAGGTAAAAGATAACCTTTGAACCTTAGTTTCTTTATTTACAAAGTAAGTAAACTACCTATGTTACAGGATTATTGTGAGGAATAATCTGCCTCGTGTAATATGTAAAACATAGACAGTCAATAAATACTGCTTTATATAAACTGAAATCATGAAAAGAAAAAAACAGGTCTTTCGCTATCCTTTTCTCTGCTGATTTTGTACAGTACTTTAGATTGTATTTTGTCTTACATCACTCCTGTGAACTACTTTAAATTCTGTTTAGAAAATATCATCATATAAATAAAAGTATTATTTTAAGGAGAAAGATGATAACAATGGCAACTATAATATTATAGCTATGTTCTCAGGTGCTAAAATGATTCTGGTTAAGAGTCCCACTGGGCAGTAAAGGGCATTGTCAATTAGTGTATGCTCCTGACGTTTCAATAGGATTTAAAATTTTACTTTCCCCAAAGGCAGGAAAACGTGCCAATGTGGACTTTTTGTGTGTGTGCTAGCCTCTTCACCTCCATCAATGAAAAGGAAAACTTGACTAGATACATTCTGCTAACTCCCTCTTCCCAGATGCCTTCATAGGGAATCCTGGCTCCAGGCCAGCCATGGGCAAACTACGGCCCGCGGGCCGGATCCGGCTGTTCTATCCGGTTCTCTTGCTCTCCCCTCCACTCCTTTACTTTGAATTTATATTAGTTCACACAAACACTCCATCCATGCTTTTGTTCCGGCCCTCTGGTCCAGTTTAAGAACCCATTGTGGCCCTCGAGTCAAAAAGTTTGCCCACCCCTGCTCCAGGCCCTCATTTCTGCCAACAGCACCTTTCGGCTCCTTCCTCCTAGGACCACTGCTATGTAAGCCTATTTTTCCTTAGTCCTCCAAGTTTAATGGTCACCAAATCCTGCCTATTTTGACTCTTCATGATCTCTTTGAATTCTTCCTTCCTATCCAGTTCCAGAACCAACACAGTAATCAGATTTTTGTCTAGATTGCTCAACCAGAATCCTGGTGAGTTCTTCTGTGTTTGGTTCATTCTAGATATAATTGCATGAGTCTTACCCCAGGCAGAAACCTCCACTGCAAAAAAATCCTACATCTTCTACATCTAATCATATAATCTTAAAATTGTGTGAGTCTTAAAGTGCTTCTTTCAACTAAATCATACTGGTTTTCTAAACTAAAAACTGGGAAGACTTTTGATAAAAAACAGAGCCACAAGCATACAAAAATGGTGGCAGAGGAATGGGTGAGTATAACAAAAGGAAAAATCAGTGGAGAAATGAAAGATGGGACTGACATTGGGAACAAGGCATTGCTTGCTCATTTACAATTACATCTGTCAAACACACTGTGATTATATTTTAACATGTACCTTTTACATGAAACGTATTAAAACCCATAAAATTTTATAAAATATTTTCAACTAGCTACTCATGGAAGAGAGTTATGACAAAATTAGACATGTAAATACCAGTTCAGATATTTTTATAACAGTGTTCAAAGAATAATAAAAGTAGATCTTTAAGTATTAAAAAACCCTAGACATTATGTTATATATTCATGCTAATGGAATATACATCTTGATTGATTTTCTTTTTCCTATAAACTAGTGTCACAGAATAAACTTTGTATTTCAAGCTAAAAAATTACTCTCTGAAAGCCTATAATACTGTATAAAATTAGAAGAAAAGTAAATATGCCACTCACTTAACAGAACAGTAAATATTTAATGACTATTATGTGGCAATGAACATGTCAAAATAGGTGTGTACAGATAAGTGAGAATTAGTTGTCAACATAGTTTTACATACATGCCTTTGCCCATGTTAAAAAAAAATAAATTCTTTTATAGTAAACCATTCTGTCATGCAAACTATGAAGACTAAAATACCAATTCAATAGTTATGATACCAATTTGAAAGCTATGTAAAAAGGGTATTTAGTTTCCTCATATAAGTATAGTTAAGCATCAAACATTGCATTTTAATTCAGTAGAACATTTTAGATTACCTTATCTTTGCGCATCAAAAACAGAAGATCTTCAGCAGATATTACCCTTGCTCCCCGGAGCTGAGAAACTTCAGCAGCTTGGTGTAACTGAAAACAACAAAATTTAGGAATTTTTCTCAATATAAATTAAATACATGGCAGTCATGATGTCTCAAGAAAGAAAAAATACATTAAATTAAACATTTTGGGGAACAATTCAGCCATCACATTACTGTTTTTAAAAGTAAAATGTCTTATGTTTTAAGGTATAAAAAATGCAATTAAATTAACTTATAAGCCCACCTATAACTGATACAATAAATAGAAATCCTTGATTTCTTTCATGCAAAAGAAAAATCACATGCAGCTTCCAGAAATGCATTAATACACCTGAAAATAATTTTATGAAATTGTATCCTCATATCCATGTGAGCAATGGTTTCACTCAGTATCACTAGTTGAATAAGTATATTATTAATCTGAACTCCCATGCTGGTATGATTTGAAATAGGCCCATTCAGACCTTTAAAAGATCAACAAAAACAGTAGCTGTTTCTAATATCCAAAGGAAAAAAAATAGTTTTAGTTTTGGCAAGTCTTCAGTGGGCAAAGGATTCAGTCCATAAATCATAATACGGGACTGCATTAATTTCTTTCCACACTAATCACATGCACACAAAAAGTTAACTGTATCTGGAATGCACAACACAAAACATACAGCATGAAAAGTTAGAGTCCCCCTGAAATGTTCATCTGGGCCCTTATATCTACAAAGTCGGGAGTTTTCTGGAATTCAGAAGTCATAGAAACACAATCTTACTTGAAAATGCCCTGGAAAAGAAAAGAATGTGAAAAATGATAGTCCTATTTTTTGGCACAGGCATTCACTTTCTTATTTTGATTAGTTAGAAGGAACATAAAATACATCCAGCTGAAAAAAATAAAGATGCTGCAGAAAACTCTACAAAATGTGCCTGTAACTTCTTTCAAACTTGATCACACCATCGTGATTGCACCAAACCAACTCTATCCAATATTACAAAAATATTTACATATAAAAGCTGTTTCTGAATGCACCATTCTTTGAAAGGAATAAATCTAACACATATTACTGAGAACTAATCTTTATAAAGTGACACACTGTTATCTTAACAATTATAAGAAATCAAATAGAGCATTTGTACTAAAGAAATTCTGCTTGAATGTTTAAGCGATTTTTCTAAGTAAGCTTCAAACCTTGTCTAAATACACAGACTACAAAATAGACTACAAACTCCCTATGTGTCAACCTTACCACTGAACTTCCTGGATACTGGTGGTTGGCATATAAACATAATTCTACCTAAATATAGAAAATTAAATTTAACTGTGAACCATTTAAAAAGAAATCTTGGGGGAAGGTTTTTTAAAAAGATGATGTATTTATTCAGAAAGAATCTAAATGTTTTCAGCAGGAAAATTTAAACATTTTTTCTAAAAACTGGAAGAGTACCAGGGAAATATGTATACACATGTGTGTATTTTCCAAATAAAAACATTTCTATCAGAGTCTAAAATACATGCAATCAGTGTGAAGAACAATATGGACTCAATGTCCATTTGTCTGTACACATACAGAGAACAGGAGGCAGCGCTGTCAAGTACTACACAATATCAGTAACTTTACTATGTTAAGAAAGGGTCGGGATAAGTATATATCCCTAAACAGCTTTACCATTAATTAGTCAGTTATTTATCCACACTACATCTATATGATCTGTATTTATAACACTCTCAAAAATGTTCATTTACAAACATTAAGTAGGAAAAATGAGAAAATAAAGACAAAGAGTTAGACATTTTATTTTTTAATTTTTAAAATATATTTGCATTGATTTCAGAGGGGGAGAGGGAGAGATAAAAATATCATTGATGAGAGTGAATCATTGATCGGCTGCCTGCTGCACGCCCCACACTGGGGATGGAGCCCACAACTCGGGCATGTGCCCTGACTGGGAATCAAACTGTGACCTCTTGGCTCAACCACTGAGCACACTGCTGGGCGAGTTAGACATTTTAAAACATCTTTTCAAAACCAGTACACAACTATTGTAGAGATCAGGAATTTATATCTTGGTTAATTAGCAGGAAATCTTTACCTTTAGTTTTCATCCACCCCATTTGCTAATTTCCCTCACCTAAGGTAGAATCCTTACTAGCACTAGTACCGCTAGTTCTCACTAATACGCCTTGGACTCCTGTGAAGTGAATCCTCCAGACTGAAAGCTACCATTGTGTTACTCACCAAGCCTATCTGGCCCTCATGTGACCCTTGTTTCAAATTTACCTCTCCCAAACTCTGATCTCTTCTTTTTTCTAAGTGAGGCGAGCAATTTAATTAGCTAATTACATGATCACACTAAAGTGTGTATTACCCATTAGCTTACTTCTAGAAATATTTCTCTACATCTACCAGAAAGAATAAAGAAATTCCTCTTCAACAACACAAGCTTAAAACATGGGTGAGCAGCTTTGGAAATACCAAAACCAGAAAAACCCCCCAAAAAACCAAAAAACAAAAAAACCCTCTTAATATCTTCAAGTGCTTAAAACAAAAGGTTGATTCTGTATTCTAAAAAAAATCCCTCAAATTCTTAATCCTTGAAAATAAATACAAGTTTTACTTTCTTATTCACTGTAGCAAGTCAGTAATTAAAATAATATGAAATAATAGTATACTTATACTTTTTATTATAATAAAAATATATATTTAGTTAATAAAAAAATATGCAAGAAATGATAGTGTACAGAAATACTTTAAGACCAATCTAACTTCAATGTGGTCTTTGAAGCGTGACTGACATATTTCCCTATATGCCTTCATTCTCATTATGTTTCTTGTTTATCTCTCTTATTTTTCTACACTTAAGCTCCAGTAATTTCAGTTTTATCCTTATGTCTTTGTGTGCTTGTGATGGTTACTTTTGTCAACCAGATATTTTGTCAAACATTATTCTGGGTGTTATTTTTTGAGGATATTTCTGGATGAGGATAATATTTGAATCAGTAGAATGAATAAAACATATTGCCCTTCCTAATGTGGCTGGGCCTCAACCAATCAGTTGAAGAACTGCATACAGTCATGCACTACTTAATGGCAGAGACATATTCTAAAAAATGTATTGCTAGGAAATTTTGTTTTTGTGCAAATATAGAGTGCACTTACACAAACCTAGATGGTACTAGAGGCCCAGTGCAGGAAAATTCGTGCACTCGGGGTGGGGAAGGTGTCACTCAGCCCGGCCTGTGCCCTCTTGCAATCTGGGAGCCCTCAGGGGATGTCCCACTGATGCTCCCTGCGGAGAGCAGGCCTAAGCTGCAGTCTGGCCTCCCTCTGCGGGAGGCGACTGGCAGGCTCATCAGGGGATGGCGCTGGCCAGTGAGCGGCCAGCCCTGCCCCCCATCGGGCCACCACCACCCGTGGCCTCCCTCTGTGAGCAGCTGCCCCCCCCCCCCCAATCACCCCTCCATAGTCGCTGTTCACCACCACCACCCCCCCATCGCTGTCCCCTCCCTCTGCCCACTGGCACCTGCCTTGGCTGGCCTGGTGTCGCTCACTCATCGGCTCCACCCCCTACTGACCAGTCATTCCATCGTTTGGTCAATTTGCATATTAGGCTTTTATTATATAGGATAGCCTAATACACACCTAGGCTATATGGTATAGCCTATTGCTCCTTGGCTACAAATCTGTACTGTATAGTATATTACTGTACAAAACAATACAAGATTAAATCACCACAAGAGAAAATGATGCAACCAAGAGATTCAGTTAACACAGGATGTATGAGGCTGCTAGCTGGTTAATGTGACTTGCTGTTTTACAGCAAAACTTTAAAAAAAATATATATTTTTATTGATTTCAGAGAGGAAGGGAGAGGGAGAGATAGATGGAAACATCACTGATGAGAGAGAATCATTGATCAGCTGCCTCCTGGATGCCCCCTTCTGGGAATCGAGCCTGCAACCCAGGCTTGTGCCCTGACAGGGAATCAAACCGTGCCCTCCAGGTTCATAGGTTGATACTCAACCACTGAGCTACACCGGCTGGACAGCAAAGCTTCTTTTTTAAAAAATAAGTAGAAAGAGTACACTTTAAAATAATGACAAAAAGGATAGTATAGTAAACACATAAATGAGTAACATAGTCATTTATTATCAACATCAAGTGTTTTGTACGGTATAATTGTATGTACTATGCTTTTGTACATCTGGCACTACAGGTTTATTTCCCCAGCATCACCACAAACACATAATGTGTTATACTATGACGTTATAATGTCACTAGGTGATAGGAATTTTTCAGCTCCACTGTAATCTTATGGGACCACTATCATTGGTGGTCTGTCATTGACCAAAATGTCATTAGAACAAAAAGGCTAAAGAAGAGAGAACTTCCTTCTGCCTGTCTTGAAGTAGGACATTGGTATTTTCCAGCCTTCTGACTTAAAATGAAACATCTCATTGTTCTCAGGCCTTTGGACTGGATATGGCACTACATCTCGCCTCTCCTGGGTCTTCAGCTTGTCAACTACAGAACTTGGAACTTCTCAGCCTCCATAATTATATGAGCTAATTCCACCTAGCTATCTAAATGTCCGCCTATCTATCTATCCACACACATATATCCTATTGGTTTTGTTTTTCTGGAGAATCTTAACTAATAGAGTACTTACTAAATAAATTATGAGAAATTCTTGATTGTGGGATACACTTTCTTCTTTAAAATACAGGCTTCAAAATAATTTTCTCAAAGAAAAAGTATCTATAATTATCTTCATACAATGTAGTGTTTATTACCTAACTTTAGTTGTCAATAAGTTTTTTATCTTCCTCAACCAGTTACCTAACATTCTCACTTCCAAACTTCCTTTTGAATAATATCTATAGGTCCAAGACCACCATTCCCAAAAGGAAGTTTATAAATCTTAAATGTTGACATTCTATTTCCCCTTGATGATTTTCAGTTTTACCATCTATAATAAAAATGAATTGGGCTACATGAAGTCAATTACCCCTGCATTTGGCTGTGGCCCACATAAATTCAGTAGAAAGATTTCTCTAAAGTTTCAAAAGTTTTTAAAAGTATAGCAAAATAAAACGAGAAAGAACTCATGGGCATGAATAACAGTGTGGCAGTTGTGAGGTGGGAAGAAGTGGAAGAGGGTTTAGGGAGGATAAATGGTGATGGAAAGAAGTAAAATAAAGAGAGAATAAGTAAATAAAAGTACAACAAAGTTAATTTCATGATTTAAAAATCATCAGCAGCCTGAAAGTATTCCTTTTTAAACATGTATGTTGTACTTTTTTCTTTTGTTTCTGGCTAGCTTCTTGGATCTTTCCTTTTTGAGGATAAATAATACATACATACATACATTCATACATACTAAGAGGCAGGAATTGTTGAAAGCTGTGTCACAAAGAGGCAAAATCTTAAACTAGGTAGTCACCTGGCCTAAGATTTGTTTGTTTGTCTTTCTATCCATTGATCTATCATGCACTATTTACAAGACCAGATTCCAGGTTAGACTATAAAAGCACAGCTCTGCTTGCAACCATACTTGACAAACTATAGATAACGTCAAAGATCCTCTTTGAATCTTTCCTGTTGAATCTGAAGCAACTGGGAGTTAGGAAATCTGGACTACAGTTCTAGCTCTACCACTAAGCAAGTGTATAACTTTAGATACATTAAATAACTTTTCTAGATTTATATGTTTCTTTTCTATTTGAAATGGATAACCAATGTTTTTACTGACTAGCAGAAAAGTTAATAATCTCAGTAGTAATAATAACTATCATTTATTGAATATCTAAATTGTACCAGACACTTTGCTATTTATGTTATAAATATTTAATTCTAATTTTAAAAATTTTCTCAGTTGAAATGTATGCAAAGTGTTGACTTTCTTTAAATAACCAGCTCTGTAATAATTCTCTATGTTTCTAGGAGTCTGTGTAGGTTTCTCACGTTTCTGGGGTTTTCTTGTTTTTAGGGAGGTAAGGTTTCTTTTTTTATTTTTATTTTTCTTCCCTAAGATCAATGCAGGTGAAAGGGTGGGTGGGGTAAGGGCTGTTGTTTTTAAATAGCATGTTAGATATACTCAGGTGGGTGGGAGGGTTGTTATTTGTTGTTGTTGTTGTTTGTTTTGTTTTTTAATGAATCTTGTTTAATACTGCCCATTAGCTGTCATGCCTGGTCAGCAAATGCTTTAAATGTAGAACACATTACTCAGTTGAGTTTGATTTCTTTTTTCTTTTGTGAGAAAGGTAAATGCAGAATTGGAGAAATTAACATGGGCATCTTGCCTGATATTAGACTTAAGTACACTTTTTTCCCCCCCAAGGCAGACATGCGTAGGTAAGGAATATGCACCCGCAGCATAACTGTCCAGGCAACAGAAATTATCTCCAAGCCCATCTTGGGGTGCTGTCTGCCTCTGGACACTTTTAAATGGGCATCGCAGCAGTGGTGCAGATCCCATCAGTTAAGTGGAGAAGGGGGAACAAAGGTTTTCCCTCAAACCTTTAAAACTGATGTTTGTTTAGGGTGGGTGTTTTTGTTTTGGTTTTTCCCCCTGTGGATTTTTACTTTAAATCTTAGATGTTATATTGCAGGCCGCAGGCATGATAGGCAATGAGCAGGTGAAGAACCAATGGATAAGGGTTCAAAAACTCCTGTGTTGGCTAGTGGGCTTCTGAATGTATCACTGTGGTCCATAGAGAAGGCTGGAAAAGGTAGCAAGGAGATCCTGTATCAGCTACTGCAGCCTTAAAACAAAGTTGGTGTCTCCTTGGACTTTAAAATAGTTCCTATGCAACTTATTTTATTTTTGTTTAATCAAATAAACAAGAGGGTTTCTTTTTTTCCCATGGGAAAAAATAAATAAAATGTATGTAACATTAAAAATAAAATAATACTTTCGATACTAATAAATGCCAATTAAACCAGATAGACTGGGACGTCTTCTGGACATCCTTCCGGACAAAGCCACGATGGCGGGGGCCAAGGCAGAGGCGGTTGGGGCAATCAGGCAGCAGGGGAGAGCAGTTAGGGGGAGCAGATGAAACCATTAATACTGATCACTACTGACAACAAATAATCAATTTGAACCGCTTTCATTGTGAAGCAACCAGAATGTGCCAGAAGACACGGCAAAGTAATTTTGCTTCATGATGATGCACCATCACGCACTTAAAAACCAGTTAAAGACACGTTAAAAGATCTTGCCTGGGAAGTATTAACCCACCCGCTGTATTCACCAGACCTTGCTCCTTCAGATTACCACTTGTTCTGATTGATGGCACACACACTTTCTGAGCAGCACTTCAAAACATATGAAGAAATGAAAAATTAGGTCTCTGAATAGTTTGCTTTAAAACAAGAAAAGTTCTATTGGAACAGTAACCACAAATTACCTGAAAGATGGGGAAATGTGTAGCTAGCAATGGACATTATTTTGAATAAAGCACTTTTGATGTTTCTCTTGAAATTATCATGTTTTCTTTGATTACAAAATCCGCATTATTAACCCGTACACCTAGTAATTCTGATATTTAGGTTCCAATGCTTCATTTCTCTCAGATCTGTTAAACCTTTACCATTTCTATCCACTTTTAAGCTTCCATAAATTTTTTTTATATCTCTCATCTGATATTTTGTCCTCTCTCATTTTGTCTTTGTAGGTTTATACCTTTTAAAATTATTATATTGTCATTTAGTGGGGTTTTAAGAAAGTCTCAAGATAAGGACATATCACCCATATTTAAACAGCAGCTGATACTCCTTTCATGCTAACATTTGTTGAATGTACTGTCCTATGCTTCATGATTTCTACATATTATCTCATTTAACCCTCACAGCAAACTATGAGAGATGTTTAGGTAAACAAAACTGGAACTGAATAATAAATGCCTAAAACCAAGCCATTTGTCTTTCTCCCCAAGATTAATTTCTCATTCAGAATAGAAGAAAGTAAGATCACTAAATCAAGCCTTACATCCCATAGAAAAGTCCAACCACAAAAACATTTATTTGCCTTTCAAAACATTTTCATTGCTGGCAAATAAATGGTTGCCAAAAAGAAGGTTTGGATCAAAACATTCAAGCCAATTGCTTCATACATACCCAGCTTAAGGATTGAGAACTAAACAAATGTTTGATGACTGGACTTTCACTGTCTTAGACATTTGAAACATAAACAAGTATATAAATTGATAAAAGATGTGCCTAACTTTTTAGAGTTTCATTTTAACTCTTCTTTTTAGAATAGTAAGTCAAACACAGTTAAGTCAAGTTTTAAAAAATATGATAAGGCTATAATTATCAGTATCTCATGCCTCAAAAATCCATATGTATATATAAAAGAATTACCAGCCACAAACAATATAAGCATGCAAAGCTTAAAAACTTCCAATAAACAATGACTACATTATTGTATAAGAACAACAACCTTGACAAGGAACTAATTCTTTGGTTACTCTTATTTAAATGTGAAATTAGTTGAACAACAACCATTTGAAAGTTTTCTTTTGAAGTATTCTGCATATAAGTTATTCATAAGCAACTTTCAAATCTAAACACATCAAGTTTTGAAACAAGCAAAATGATACTTTGGAAAATTTTTAAAGTTGAAATTAAATTTACATACTAGATTACAGTTTAAATGATATACCTTAAATTATTTACTACTAGCATATACGGGTCCATTGTCTGTTTTTAGCGCTAAGGGAGTTCGTAGTACCACAAAGGCGGCTAAACAATGACTAATTATGTGCTTGGCACTCTCTCCCTTTTGGGGAGTTGCAAAGATAAAGCTTGAGCAGTATCTACATTAACAAGTACTCATCTATGCTTACCAAACTCAGGGACGTGGGTGACATCCATTTGCCAGATTTGATTAGGTTTAAGACCTCTAGGATTAACCCCTAACGATTGTACAAGGCAATAAATTACACACTGAGAGCACTGCTTAACAATTTGACTAGCTTGTCCCCGGGAAATAAGAAATGGTTTGCGCAAGGCAGCAGCATTTTGATGATGCAATGCATGGGAGGACTGGGCAAGAGAAAATGGGGTAGCCTCTTGTATTACAGCAAGGAGGCGATCAATAGCGTCATTGCCTATAGCTAACGGACCAGGGAGACCTGAATGAGATTGGATATGACCAATAAAGCAGGGAAATGGTTGTTCTCTAATAACCTTTTGAAGGCTGAAAAATAAATGAAAAAGTTCCTCTGAAGTAGTGTGCCCTATAGTAGCTGTTTCAATAATTTTGGCCATACTTACCACATAAGTACTATCACTATATAGGTTGATAGGCTCTGTAGCAAAGTCTGTCAAGGCATAAATAAGAGCTTGTATTTCTACCCTTTGTGCTGAAATATAAGGGGTTTGAAGGACCTTTCCTCCCTGCTGCAGTAGTACCCAGTCTTTCCAGAACTGGATCCATCTGTGAAAATGGTTAGTGCCTGAGGTATAGGTTGTGACTTCACTATCTTTGGGAAGGTAAAGGTAGTAACTGAGAGAAAATATAAGACTTTATTTGCAGGATAATGGTTATCAACCTGTCCGGAGTAATTAGCAAGTGCAACTTGTCAACTTGTTCATCATTGCCAGAGCCAGTCTTGCTGTGTAGCTGTAAATGGCACTACAATGAGGTCAGGTCTCAACCCACTAACTGGCCTTTTCGAAGGCAGGCTCGAGCTATTAGCTGGGAAACTGAATCATGAAAAGGTATTAATACCTTAGTCTGAGAATGGGCCAAATATAGCCATTCAACAACTCCAGGAGCTTGCCAAATGACCCCAGTGGGTGTATGTGTCGTAGGGAAAAGTAAAACCTGTAAAGGAAGGGAGTAATCAATTCTCATAAGTTGTGCTGAACTTAAGGCATCCTCAACTTTATGTAAGGCTGTCTTGGCTTCCTCTGTCAAGCAGCACCAGGATGACAGGGATGAATCTCCCCTAAGTATATGAAATAAAGGGCTTAAGTCAGCAGTGGTTAATTTTAAAGCAGGAAAAACCCAGTTAATATCTCCTAATAATTTTTGGAAGTCATATAACGTAAATAAAGTGTCAGTCCCAATTTGAATTTTCTGAGATTTTATTGTTTTCCCTCAATAATGCTGCCAAGATAAGAAAAAGGAAATGTCCTTTGAACCTTTTCAGGAGCTATGCATAATCCAGCACATTGCAGGGAATCCTGCAAAAAAAAAAAAAAAAAAAAAAAAAAATATATATATATATATATATATATTTTTTGGCCGGATTATTATGATCTCTGAACGCATAATAATCAGGCCACTCAGTGTATTTGTATCTCAAATGGGTACCAAAATTATTCTAGACTTTTGCTGGAGATCAACCATCTATTTTCCCTGAGCTTTCTATCAGCCAGTGCAAAGGGGAAAACTGATCATGTGCACGATTTATAGTACCTTTGATAGCATATAAATGAGGTACTCAAGAGAAGTACACTGAGTGGCCAGATTATTATGCATTCAGAGATCATAATAATCTGGCCACTCAATACACACACACACACACACACACACACACACACACACACACACACTACAGGTCCGGTGCACGAAATTTGTGCACGGAAGTGTGTGTCCCACAGCCCAGGCTGCACCCTCTCCAATCTGGGACCCCTCGAGGGATGTCCGACTGCCCGTTTAGGCCCAATCCCATTAGGATCAGGCCTAAACAGTCAGTCGGACATCCCTCTCACAATCCAGGACTGCTGGCTCCCAACTGCTCGCCTGCCTGCCTTCCTGATTGTCCCTTACTGCTTCTGCCTGCCAGACTGATCACCCCCTAACCACTCCCCTGCCAGCCTGATGGATGCATAACTGCCCTCCCCTGTAGGCCTGGTCACCCCTAACTGCCCTCCCCTGCAGGCCTGGGTCCCCACCAACTGCCCTTCCCTGCAGGCCTGGTCGCCCCCAACTTCCCTCCTCTGGTGGCCTGGTCACCCCTAACTGCCCTCCCCTGCAGGCTTGATCACCCCCAACTGCCCTCCCTTGCAGGCCTGGTCCCTCCCAACTGCCCTCCCCTGCTGGCCATCTTGTGTATTGGAGTGATGGTCAATTTGCATATTACTCTTTTATTAGATAGGATAGAGGCCTGGTGCATGGGTGGGGGCCAGCTGGTTTGTCCTGAAGGGTGTCCCAGATCAGGGTGGGGGTTCCCTTGGGGTGTGGGGTGGCCTGGGCGAGGGGCCTGTGGTGGTTTGCAGGCTGGCCACACCCCCTGGTGACCCATGCGAAGGTCCTGGTATCTGGGATTTATTTATCTTCTATAATTGAAACTCTGTAGCCTTAAGCAAAGGCCTAGGCAGGCCAGGGCTGTGGAAAGCTTGGCTTCCTCCATTGCTCGGGGCAACTCAAGCCTCCTGCTCTCCCCAGCTCTGTGGCTGCTGCCATTTTTGTTGGGATTTATTCATCTTCTATAATTGAAACTTTGTAGCCTTGAGTGGAGACCTGGGCTGCCAGGATGTGCAGAAAACTTGGCTTCCTCCATTGCTGGGGAAAGCCAAGCCTCCTGCTCACTCCGTGGCTGCAGCCATCTTGGTTGGGTTAATTTGCATACTCGCTCCTGATTGGCTGGTGGGCGTGGTTTGTGGGTGTAGCAGAGTAATGGTTAATTTGCATATTACTCTTTTATTAGATAGGATACTAAACTATATTATAGTTTAAATACTATAGTATTAATTAACCATAGTTAAAACTATTAAAAATTTAACTATTTACTATTTAACTATTAAAACTAAAATACCATTTAACTATTTAAGCTAAAATACAATTAAAATTGTAGCAAGATGTCAGCATATCTTGAATTTGTTCAACATTATATGCAGCTACCTTTCTGTTACTCATAACTAAAAATGATAGTTTAGAAGTCCAAAGATGTATATTTCAGGTGCATTTCTTAAAATTTCAGAAGCATAACGTTTTTTTCTTTTGAAGCATAACATTTTTTAGTACCCTACAAAATATGTACTTTCCTTGTCCATATTTAATAATACCTCTTTTTCCTCTTCTTATTTTTTGGCATCTTTGTGCCTCATCGTGTTCTCTTCTGCTCATATTCTGTGAGAGTTGCAGCCATTACTAATTTCTCCACAGGACTAAAATCTAACAGGTAAAAGACTGAGTTGATTACTGTTCTTTGGAACACTGCCTAATTTTTCATGTGATAATCTGACTTCATTTCATCCTAAAATGTTTAGGAATAAACATAGGTCTTATACTACATTTTCACGGTTACATGAGGATATCAAAAGCACTGAATTACACCAGACCACACACAGACCAATGTAAAGATTAGAAAAATTATCAAACACAAAGAATAAAGTAATTCTAAAGAATAATCATGAGGAATGAGGAAAACTGATTTCTAATTTTATCTCTATTACTATCACCCTTGTTTTAGCAAAAGCATTTTTATAAATTTTTTGTTTAGAAAATACATGGAGAAAGTACAAACTTTAGAATTTTAGAATGGCAGCTTCTGATGCTGCGTCTTGGAGTTTGACCCACGCAAAAGGAGGGCACGGGTCTGCTATGACCTGCAGTTACGGGCATTTCTTCTGTTAGTGCTATGTATCCTGAGGTATGTCCAGAGCATTTAGATTACCTCCACTTTATGGTCTAACTAACTCAGCAAATTATCTCCACATATAGCATTATACAAATTGATTTCATGAGTAGTTTAATAAAAAAGCTTTAAATGATCATTACTTTAAAAAGTTTCCAAAACCATCTTAACTTTTTCCCTCTCATAAAAATTTTAAAAATGCCTTTATATAGGGTGTCTCAAAAAATATATACCCACACTTTGAATAATTATAAACGCAGTGCTTGTCAAAATACATTTCATTTTCAAAATCGAGCTATCAGTTGTTAAAGTGAGTATACATTTTTGGGGAACACCCTGTTTATCTGTATGTATATATATACTCATACACATATGTATATATCACTAGAATCACTTCCTTACAAGTTTTAAGAAAGTTAACGCTCACCTAAAGTTAAAGGTTAAAGTACATGAGCTTCTTTTGATAAAGAACTAATAGTTTCTCTAATCATTTCTCATGTAGAATCACCTCAACATAAAGTATAACGCATGGCTTAGTGTGAATATATTTTTGAAGATATAGTTTTGAACAGAATAGTTTAGCTGATATTTCTGGCCCCCAGTTTCTTCAAGTGGGAACTAAAGAAAGGTGGACATCAAATGAGCTCCCAAGATCCTTTCAACTCCTACGTTCTGATTCCAGTATTTAACGCTAGGCATAGTTTACTTTTGGCTCAAAAATTAATCACTTACATCTATGAGAGAAGAAATAAAAAAGAAGAATCACAAGAAAAAATAGTACAACTTAGTGAGATGCAGATGGGAGTCAATTTTCAAAGGAAAATCTACTTAGCTATACCAGTGAAAACAGCCACCAATCCTATTTAGCATTCATATGTTATTGTACTCCAATGCTTACCATGGTACACAAATCAGCAGGTGATATAGTTAATTATTCCAGTATCCTACCAAATAGTTCCAGGTACATTTGAAAGCCAAAGATAGTTGCAAAATGGGATTAAAGTGATGCAATTACTAATGCACAGAAGAGATTGGTGCCTATCCGTTTCCAAGTTTCCCTATGCTTTTATCATCTGATGAACAGAGATAATTTGTATATACTTCCCGCTCAGTTGTCAGAGAAAATTGCCCTTATTCAAATTTTGTATCCAAATTAATGCTGTATATAGTATTTGTCAAATTAGATGTAATATATGTAAAGCTAAATGAAAAATCAGGTTTCTAAGGCTCACATGTCAATCCTATATTCCACTTAAGGATTTAAAAGGTTACTAAAAGGGTTCAAAAGGTGATATAGCACAAATCTTATTATACTCACAGATCTCTGTGAATATCAAATGAAATAATGTGGTGCAGGCAGCTGGAAAATTAGAAAATACTATAAAAGCATATGGTATTGCTAGGGATGACTCATTCTTGGTTAGGAATAAAATGAAATAGCAGCCTATATAAGGAAAGGGGCCCTGCCAGTGTGGCTCAGTGGTTGAGCGTCAACCTATGAGCCAGGAGTTCACGGTTTGATTCTGGGTCAGGGTACATGACCCGGTTGCGGGCTTGATCCCCAATGTGGGGTGTGCAGGAGGCAGCTGATAAATAATTATCTCTTATCATTGATGTTTCCATTTCTCTCTCTCTGTCCTTTATTCTCTCTGAAATAAATAAAAATATATTTTAAGAAATTAAAAAAAAAGAAAAGGGGAAAAGAGTTTACTGATAATTTAGTAAACAGAGGAAATGTTTTAGATTTGTTGCTAATGCCAAGACCAGGACTATTGGAGCCCCTGGGTGGGCGTCCATTAATGCCAGAGTTCTTGTCCCAGCATTACGAAGGGTTCAGCAATCTGGAGAAAGGGCTGATGCGTAGATGATTAAGAAGGAGTCCAAAGACAAAAGATAAGTTTTGAAAGGCATTGGGGGTCAGAGGAGCTTCAGCTAAAGGAGCTAAAGACTACCCCTTTACTCAGGATCCTGTGCTTTTTATTAACACAATTTGTCCTAAGGCAAGGTGGAGATAATACACTTCAAAGGGTAGGGTTTCAAAGGGTAGGGTACAGAAACATTGTCAGATTGGGCAATAGCCTACAGCTGTTCAGGTGTTTGGCCAACAGGAGGCAATAAAATGCCCTGAACTGTCTGGCAGCAAACGATTATCCTATTCAGGTTTGGGGGAAGTGCCTTTCCAGCTGTTCCAACAGGTAAACTACATATATGGCTCAGCCCTTGTTGAGCCCCCCAAGCTTCACCAACCTTTTGATGAAACTCTTGTAATTATGACATGTTGGAATTGGTTCCCAGCACAGGACATTCTTGAGGTTCATTCACACCAGGATAAAATGGTACAACCATCCAAAAACACTGACAGTCTCATTCTGAGAAAGAAGACAGACCCTATATCCTTCAAGAGTGCATCGGAGGTGCCATACCTCCCTGGGGTCTCCTCTAACTTAAGTACTGACCAAATATCACCTCCTTTCCATTGTGTTTCCTGGGGACCTTGTATATAACTTCGGCCAGCTTACCACTTACCACCCTCTTTTGTTGTTGTTGTTTTTAATATATTTTTATTGATTTCAGAGAGGAAGGGAGAGGGAGAGAAAGAGAATCATTGATCGGTTGCCTCCTGCACGCCCCCTACTGGGGATCGAGCCTGTAACCCAAGCATGTGCCCTTGACTGGAATCAAACCTGGGACCATTCAGTCCACAGGCTGACGCTCTGTCCACCGAGCCAAACCAGCTAAGGCTCACCACCCTATTTGGTAAAGATATCTTTACAATAAGGCTTCCATTCCAGAATGCAAACTCTCAATGTGTGCCAGAAAGAAGTGAAATGGTACTAAACCATTTGGCAGGAGCCACATAAGAAGCTGTATGATTGGTACTTGGAAACAGGCACAGAGACTACAGGAGAAGGCTGAGGACTCGTTGGAGCCTAGTACGGGCTCTGTGTGAATGCAGCCAGTAACTAAACATACAAACAAAGAAAGAAATACAGGAGTTATAGCAGTTGTCTTGCAGTGATATTAAAAAGAACAACTGAGGAAGAAAAAGTAAACAGAAAAGATGATGGCTAAAACATAATATCTGCCCAACAATATTGGTTTTTTACTTCTTTGTGTGGATTTTCAGGGCAGTGGTATTGCTAAAAGGGAAGCTACATATGGCAAATCTTCAAACAATAGTCTTATAGGTGAGGCTAGATTGAAGTAAGCAAGCATGGTGGCTAAAAAATTACTATTTTTAATTGAACACTAGACCCTGGTTTGTTTGATATATATTTATTGAGCACCTAGTAGAGGCGAATCACTGGGCTCCATCTAGAAATTAAGCTAATCAGAAGCAAAGCAAAGCAAGCAAACAAGAAGAAGAAAATCAAAACAATTCCTAATCTCACATAGTTTATAAATTGTGCTTATTTTTTAGTTAAGATGTGCAATAAATGACAGTAGGTGTTATGATTATTATAAAAATTTTATTTTAATAAGTTAAACACATTTATGCTGAAAATCAAAGAAGGTTTATACTGAAATTCAAATAAATAGGAAATAAGCACTATAATTTATATGCTATAATGAAGAATATACTAAGCTAACACCTTTGCAAATGTTCCACAAGGAAGCCACAGACTACCTTAAGGTTACTAATCTGAAAAGAACCTCAAAGACATTATTACTACAGATTATCTAAAATGTTTAATGAAAATAATGCTGACACATCTCATGTTAGTTCAATTGTATTTTAGCCATGATGAATTTCCAGCCTAAAGATAAATCAAATTGTGCCTTCTAGTCTCTAACCAGGATTTAGGAAAAAACCCTCAATTTTTAGAATTTATCTGGTTGAATCTCAGCTGATATATGTGTGTCTGGGAATGACCCAAACAGGATCACTGATACTTATTTAAATACTAGATGCCCGGTGCACAAAATTCATGCACTGGGCCTCTAGTATAGAATATATTTATCAGTCAGGGGCTTGGAAAGAAAAAATAGCATAGTTTAACTAGGTAATTGGAGAAGGGTTTACACATAAACTATTTACAAAGATGTAATGAGGGTTTAGGGATAGTGTGGTAAACAACAAGAAAAAACAATAATAAAAAAAAAAGAATGACAACAGCCAAAACAACAAAAGCCATCTGGTGTTAAAGCCCTGTATTGAATCTTAAATATATAGGTCATATCATAGAGTTGTACTTATTGGTCAAGTCCTATAATAAGGTTGCATCTGATTGGCTAATTCTTGGTACTAGAAATCCTCTTATACGGCAGAATTTTAGTAATTAGATCATGTATGCCATGAGATGAAAAAGGTTGAAAATTGCTGGCTTAGAGAGTAAAGGGGAAGGCAGCTGACCCTGAACCTGAAAGCTGGAGAAGCCAACCTGGGCCTTACATTCATCTCCTGCTCAGCTCTCCTGCTGGAGCCTTGCACAAACTCAACACAAGTCAGAGGGCAAGAGAGATGCTGGAGATGAGCCTCCCAGGATACAGAAAAAGAGGAAGGTGAAAAGTGGATCTGGAGGTACAAACACTACATATCCATTAACATAAGAGTCTAGAGACTTATCAAGGATAACTTTACCAGGGCCACTTTCCCCCGAAACACCTAAAGTAGAATGTTTTTTGTTCCCTTGTAAAACTATTTTTGTTCAGATCATTTAAAATAGAAATGGGTGGGAAGTGTCCTCCTCCAAGTAAATAACATGAGCCAGTGGTGGAACCTGTCATTGTAGATGCCAAGACTTAACTTAAGAAAGGGTAACACAAATAATAGGAGTAACAAGAACATAAACTAGCATTTACTGAATACACTACAAGATGTCTGAAATATTTTACATATTTTAAAAACTGCTAGTTCTTCTAATCTTTATAAAACTTCTACGGGTTAAGTTATATTACTATTTTATAGATTTTTTATAGATAAGGAAACAGCAGCTCAGAACATTTAAATGACTGAGATGGGATTTGAACAAGTTGGTCAGACAATAACTCCCTGTTTCCACTGTATCCCACATCTAGTAGAAAGCTAACTTCTCCATTTTCCTCATGTAAACTAATATTTAATAGTTTCCTCATATAAACTAATACTTAAATATGTAAAATTCAGTAACTTGACCAATAAACAGAAGTAGCAGTTTAATATAGTTATATGGAGTTTTAACAGTCTGATAAATTTCTGTAAATATCCTTATGTAAGCGAGTTTTATTTTTTGAAATAGGGTAAGAATTTTTCATATGGTCCATAACAGATCTACTCTTAGACACATAGCAATTATTTTAGAAGTCTTAACATGCTATTAAGACTTTAATTAAATTCAAAGTTATCAGTTGATGTTTCAGATCTGACACTGGCTGTGTGAACTTGTGCTAATTAATGAGTCTTCGCTTCAATCCATTTTAAACATGGATATAATGACACTTGTATTTCAGAATTAGGTAACGACCATATTAAATTATATGTACAAAGTGTCTGGCACAGTTTTTGATATCAGATTATTAAGAAAAATTCATTTCTGTCGTACCCTTACCATTTCCTGTCCAAAAAGATGAATGTAGGAGTTAATGAGAAAGATATTATAGCACAGAGCCTCACTAGACGCTGTGCTCTCTGCCTCCTTATAGGTAAGGGTGCAGTTAGGAAAAGAAATTTTCACCAACTACCTGGATTCAGGTGTCATATATTTACAGATTCTGGTGTTTCTCCTGCCCCACATAAATATTTATACCATGTATTTGTTCAAATAATTTGTTTAGTTATGTATTGTCATTGCCATAGCTATGAATTAAAAGTGAAGAACTATAAAAAACAATGTACTTTTTTGGCATTGACAATTTGCAAATAAATGTCCATAATTACTATAGATTCACAAGAAACTATAGGTCGAGAGTTTTGCATTTTTATTTCTCCAAAGCACTTAAACCTAGTATATAGTATAAGTAATTAACTAAGACAAGAAATAAAAATAAGGGATAAGTTGGAGAATTATTCAGGTTCAACATCCCAAAATACAACTTTCTGAAAGAGAAAAAGGAGATAAAGAAGTTATTAAAAAATACTTTAGGAAAATTTCCCCAAACTGAAGACCACAAGATTCCAAACTGATTCTAATTGCTGACATAATAGATGAACAAAAAGCATACCAAGTTACACGCACTTACTTATTCACAAACATTTATTGAGAACCAGGCACAATTCTCAACAACAGAGATACAACATTGAACAAAACATACTAAGTCCATGCTGCCATGGAGCTTAACTTTTAATGGTCAGGAGACAAATTAATATGTCATAATTATTCCTATGCTAAAATAAAAAGAGTAAGCAGGATAAGGTGTGCTACAGGGGTGGTGGGTTATTATATATATTTTATACAGGGTGTTCATGGAAGTACTTATTATTAAGTTAACATTGGAGCAGAAACCAGAAGGGGGTAAGCAATGAATATCTGGGAGAACATTGCATGCTGGGGAATAGGAAGCACAAAAGCTCTGTGCAAGGCCATGCTTGAATATGATCGAGGAAAAGAAAGGAGGCTAAGCTAGCTATAGGGAAGAGAATGGTTAAGGATGAGATCAGAGAAGCAATCAAGGTGGGGTGCATGTCACATAAAGCATCCTAGGGGTAACATTGTGAAATTTCAGAATTCTGAGGACAGACAGTAGATACCACAAACTTATCGAAAAGAAAAAAAAAGCCATCTCAGTTGTATCAGGTTTGGCTTAGTGGATAGAGCATTGGCCCATGGACTGAAGGGTCCCGAGTTTGATTCCTGTCAAGGGCACATACCTCGGTTGTAGGCGCCATTCCTGACCTTGGTCAGGGCGCATGCTGGAGGCAACCAATTCTTGTGTTTCTTTCACATCAATGTTGTTTCTCTCTCTCTCTCTCTCTTCCGTCTTCCCCTCACACCCTTCCACTCTCTTTAAAAACCAATAAAATAAATCCTTGGGAAAAGATTAAATGTGTGTGTGTGTGTGTGTGTGTGTGTGTGTGTGTGTGTGTCCTCATAAAAATTATTTTACAAAAACTACTCAAGTTTTACGTATAATATGAACAGTTCAAAATTTTTCTTCCTGGGCTTGACAGAGAAAATGCTAGTTGGCTTATTCAGAAGATACTTAAATTAATTGTTCAGTTTCCTCCCTCAACAATCTATTTTTTATACAGGTTTTACTAGCACTGAAAAAACAAACAAACCTATGTCAAATTATAAAACCAAAATGAAAGAACTGTATGCATACTACCAATAGCTCATACAAAGATGGATATGGGAACTGTTAGTGAAAAGAAAACATCCAATGATTAGAATAGCTATCAATATATATAAAAGCCTAATATGCTAAGTGTCCCTCTGACCATTTGAACAGTCACTATGACACGAACTGACCACCACGGGGCAGATGCTCCGACCAGTAGGTTAGCTTGCTGCTGGAGTCTGGCCGATCGGGACTGGGCGAGATGGGCCAGACACGCCCTGGAGCCCTCCCACGGTCCCTCCCCAGCTGGCCAACTTCTTGCAGTCCCTCCCCGGCCAGCTGCCCTCCCCCGCCCCCCTGATAGGCCCCGTTTGGGACTGGGCGAGACAGGCCGGACACACTCTGGAGCCTTCCCACGGTCCCTCCCCCACCCCAATCGTGCACCAGTGGGGTCCCTAAGCCTGGCCTGCACCCTCTCACAATCTGGGACCCCTCAGGGGATGTTGGAGAGCCAGTTTCGGCCTGATCCCTGCAGGCCAGGCTGAGGGACCCCACCGGTACACGAATCTGTGCACCAGGCCTCTAGTTTATATTATAAGGCTGCATTTTGCTTTTACATAATTTTTCATAATAATCAGAATTGAACATTTTATCAGAATAAAAAGTCAAACTTTAGTACTTTTCACCTCATTATACCTAAAATTGCTGAATAAAATTGGCTGGGAAAGTGCCTGAGTTTACTTTTGCCTTCAAAATATACAGAAAGAGCTATCACATTCTATGCAAATATGAAATAATAGCCTGGTTGTTATTTTGTTGAGACAACAGGACTTCTTTATTCTAAATCCATAATTATTTTTATGATGCTAAGAGGAAATTATTTCTCAAGATAAATAAGTTAATTGAATATAGAAGATATATAAATACAAGCTGAAGAGAAGGTATGATTTTTAAAAGGTTTAAATATTTAGCATGATTTAAAAATCAAAGCTTAGTTGATAAGGACTAAGTTGTCAACTTGTTAAATTATACTTCACTGTGTATATATTTTATAGCACTGATTTTTAGGTGATTTAATAGTTATGAAAAATTTTAGTATTATTTTCAGAGCAGCATCTAATTTAGATTTAACCATCAGATATTTCCAGAGAAAAATTATGTTTTTGTTCTTTAAAGTGTATTTTTTAATTAACATTTATTTCCCCAGAACATTGATTTGAAAGGGCTATTTCACTTCCCTTAGTGCAGAAAGGATCCCATTTAAACTTTAGAAGGGCATGGAAAAAAATAAACAAGCCTGCTGAACATAATTTCCTCTTTATTCCTTCTGAGAAGTTATGAAATAAAATCTATTCTTTAATTACATTGGATCAAGAAACAGGAAGAAAAAGATGCAGTTAAGTCACAATACCACTAAAAGGACAAATTACTATACTTCCTCTGGGAAGAAAACTGTTTTAATATGTGGATGGGCATTATCTAAATATTTCAAATCTACTTTTCTAAACGTGTGAAAGGCTTTAAACAAAAATCAACGTTAAAATACCAAATGTCAAAATCGAGGGCAGAAATAAAAAAAAATTACTTGCTAAAAGTTATATATGAGTATTTCTATAATATTAGAAAATTTAGTTTCTGCTCTGAAATCTGTTTCCATCAGTTGACTTAAAAAAAAATTCTGATGTGCACAACTAAGAAAATTTTATTGGACAAGTAGGATTTATCTTTACTATGCTTGAATAAAATTTACAAGATGTTCCAAATTTTAGTACAATGGCTATGGAAATAAAAATAAAGGCTTTCAGCTTTTTAACCTCCCGTAGGATTTAGAAGTTGGTCAGACTCCATCAGGCTACTAAGAGGCTGAAAAGTGATAAACAGATCAGACACAGTCACTGACTTCATATGGTCTGCAGCAGAGGTCAGCAAACTTTCTGTATGAAGGGTTAAATGGCACATATTTTCAGCTTTGTAGGCTAGACACCCTCTGTAGCATCTTCTCAGCTCTGTCACTGTAGCATGAAAATAGCTATCTATACTAATAAAAGGGTAATATGCTAATTAGACCGGGAGACCTTCTAGGAGACCTTCTGGATGTCCTTCCAAACAAAGCCATGATGATGGGGCCGAGGCAGAGGCAGTTAGGGGAGATCAGGCCAGGAGGGGAGGGCAGTTGGGGGTGATCAGGCTGGCGGGGGGGCGAGCAGGCCGGCAACGGGGGGCAGTTGGGGGCGAGCAGGCCGGCAGAGGGGGGCAGTAGGGGGCAATAAGGCTTGCAAGGGGGGGCAGTTGGGGGTGAGAAGGCTGGCGTGGGGGGCAGTTGGGGGTAAGCAGGCCAGCGGGGCGGGCAGTTGGGGGTGATCAGGCTGGCAGGGGGGACAGTTGGGGGCAAGCAGGCCAGCGGGCGGGGGCATTGGGGGTGAGCAGGCCAGCAGGGGGGTCAGTTGGGGGCGAGCAGGCTGGTGGGCGGGGCATTTAGGGGTGATCAGGCTGCAAGGGGGGCGCAGTTGGGGGCAATCAGGACAGCAGGCAGAATCATTAGGGGTGATCAGGCAGGCAGGCAGGTGAGCAGTTTGGAGCCAACAGTCCTGGATTGCGAGAGGGATCGGGCCTAAACCGGCAGTCGGACATCCTCCGAGGGGTCCCAGATTGGAGAGGGTGCATGCTAGGCTGAGGGACACACACCCCTGTGCACGAATTTTGTCTACCGGGCCACTAGTATATAATATATAAATGAGTGAGCATGGCTTGTTCCAATAAAAATGTTTACAATAATAGGCAAAGGGCCAAATTTGGCCTGACCTACAGTATCATGGGGAAAATATGACACTATATTGGAAAAAAATACTATGCTATAAAGTAAAATAAGACAAAAAAAGAAGCCTCAAAACTCAACATAAATTTAAGAGTTTAAGTATGCAATCCATATATATGTACATGTAGATAAAGAATAGTTGGAAAACACACTAGTTATATTAACTGTTCAAAAGTTTTGATATGACTTTATAAATATTTTATTAAAACAGCATTCGGTACTTTGATAGTTACTTGCCGAGTATATACTTGCAAAGTCCTATTGTCTCCTAACACTTTGATCCTTACAATCACAGACTAATAGCTCCTAAAAGAAAGAACAACAACAAAAAACAAACAAAAAAAACACACACACAAAACAACCACCACCTTCCTCGAATAGAAATTCTTATCCTTGAGCAATACACTAAATATTGTATATGCACTCTATTCTCAGGTGCTCTCAAATAATGAACTAGGTGCTACTGATTCCCAACAGTCCTGCTGAATGACAGAGGAGCCCCACAACTTTAAGGTGTATAATTAATTAAAGATATTGATAGTGCTAAGGAAATCCAGAGTACAAATACACAATAAGCCACACACTTTGAGTTTGTGATATATAAGTTAAATTATTTTCCCTCTCCTTTCCTGAGATATTTTTCCCTCCTTCATATGTGTGGTAAAAAAATTGGGTATAAATCTCTTGATATGCAATTTATTTTTTCCATTTTAAAAGAGGATTAGTATTGATTTTAGCACAGAAATCTCAAAGAGAACAGGTGGCTATTTTGGTTCTTGTCCTACAAAAGCAAGGATAAAGCAAGTTTTGGCTTTCAATTTGTCTTCATTCATTCATTTATTCAATAAATACTTCCTGGGTGCTTACTGTACACTATGCACTTTTCTAGGAGCTAGGGCATCACATTGGGAAAAAAAAAACCATTGTCTCTGCTTTCAAGGAGCTTTCATTATAATAGAAAATAAATAAATCAATAAATCAAAAATTTACAAGTAAAAATAAATGATATAAAGAAAAAATGGGTTGCTGATGTAGAGCCTATGATAGGGGTGTCAAGGAATGCCTCTCTTACTTGGTGACATTTTAGTTGAGATTTGGGACCTCAAGGATTACAGGGCTCTAGCCATTCAAAGAGCACTCACTGGTGAAAGAGAGGGCTGGAAAGAAGAATATATGCAAAGACCCTCAGATAGCATAGAACTTGACCTAAATGAGAAATTGAGATGACAATAATGGGCTAAAAAAAAATGTGAGTGAACAAATGAGGAAAGAGAAAAGGGCGGAAGTCAACTCAAAGTTGGCCATTATAGGAAGTTTAAATTTGCATGCAATGGAAACCACTCAAAAGCTTTCAGTTTGCTGATCACATGATTTATCCACATTAGGACTCTTTGTAAGTATGAAAGGGGGCATTATTAATAATTACACCTGGATAACTGGTTTAAACTAGATTGTCCGGGGTAAACAGAGACCCAAACATAAAAGTGACAAGGTTCGACTGCATTTTAAAAACTCTTTTGCCTGAGGAGAATAAACGGAAATAGTGGAGGCAGGAAGACCACAAAGGGGTAGTGCTTGACAGCACTGGTAACAGGAACTAGTAGCTGAATTTGAGATATACTTTGGAGGTAGACTCAACAGAACTTCCTGATATCTCATCAATAAGTTTATTCATGGATAAAAATGATAAAACAGGAAATAAAGTACTATTAATGGGGATGAAGTGTATGGGGTATAGTGATTTACTGTACAACATTTTAGGTCTTTTTAAGATATGACTCCACAAAATATTATAAAACATTATTAAACTATAAACAAATATATACCTACTATCTTTAAGTTTACCTTTTAACTAACCCATTCTATACTCATCAAAAGTAAGTAAACATTTATACAAAGTAATAGTAAATGTTGATTTTTAAAACTAATAATGTATTTTAAAGAAAAGTGGTATCTACTTCCCTAGTTTACAGAGACTTATATAATCAACAGGTAAGGTTTTAAGAGAGTTGCAATATTTTGTTAATTTACAAGTCTATAAATTCAAAGTTTAACTGAGAGGCATTTCTTTATAAACCTTCAAAATTAATGAATAATAAATGTTAAACTTTCCAAATCAGGAAATGATTACTTATAAAATGGAATTTCCAAGAACACAAAATGCAAAGAGAAAACATGCCTTTTTAAAAACTCTAGACATGTCCTCCTCAGTAGTCATAAGTCCTGAAATCAGGTAAAAGTGTCTTGTGCCAACAGGACATTCTAAAGATATTTGTATATTCTCAGGACTCAGTCTTTCTGGGCTTCAGTTTCCTCATTTAAAATGAGATAATAATAACTATTTCCTTAGGGTTATTATGATCATGGGCTTCTCTTACAAGGGTACACAGATACCACAGCATGCAGACCTATTCCGTAAGGTAAGAAAAGCTAAAGAGTAAATGTACAGCACATCTTCCAGAAGTGCTGACTGTATTAGATAGAAAGTAGTTTATATTTCCATTGAAATATACAAGATACATTTTGGTATAGAATACTAAATTTGAATAAAATTTTCTTAAAAGACTTTTTAAAAGGTCAAACTTATCTTTAAAACCATTTAGTCTAATCCCTCCTGTTTGAATGCATGCAAAGTGCCAGGAACATGGAAAAACTGCTTACTGTGTGTCTGGAACAGAGCAGGCACTACGTATGTGGTATTATTAGGGAAAACCAGCCTTAGCGCATTTTTTAAAAGGCATTATCCCTTTCTCAACATTTTGATCAAAACAGGACTTTACAAAATTGCCATTATCATCCTTTTCTAAGTATTTAAAAAAAAGTGTGGTATATATAGCCCACATGAAAAGAATCTTTCCTGTCTCGTTGGTTATTTGAATTGTCCCATAAAATGCACACTTTTCTAGGAGCCTTATATCTAAAAACAAACGAACACAATGGAATACTATGCAGCTGTAAAAAAGAAGGATCTCTTACCCTTTGAGACAGCATGGAGGGACCTGGACAATATTATGCTAAGTAAATTAAGCCAGTCAGAGAAAGACAAGTATCATATGAGTTCACTCATATGTGGAATGTAATAAACAAAATGAACTGACAAACAAAAAAGATCCAGAGACATGGAAGCATGACACCGACTGACAGATCTCACAGGGAAGGGGGGAGGTGGGGATAGGAAGAGATTAACTAAAGAACTTACATGCATACATGCATAACCCGTGGACATAGACAATATTGCGGAGAAGGCCTGGGGGTGTGCAGTGGTCAATGGGGGAAAAAGGAGGATATCTGTAATACTTTCAACAATAAAGATTAATCTTTTAAAATAATAAAGACAAACACACAAAACCCAGGCTGATTACAAAGAGAATGTAAAATCTTTAACTCAATTAATTCTATTTAATTTCCTTTTATCCCCATCCATGAAAAGGAGACACAACAACACCTGCACATACACAGAAATAAACACTTGCTATGTTAGTTCTTCTAACACAGGCCTTCTCCTCCGGCAAAACTCCCCCAGGGAGCAATGAACAGACGTACATGGAAGCTAAAATCATTTTCTGACACACTTCTGAATATCTGTTCCATTCTGTGCAGAACATGATGTTAGATGCTATTTGGAGTTACAAATAAAATGATAAATGAGTGAAAAATGGAAAGCAAAAGTCCCAGCTTGCCTTTAAGGAGCCTATTCCAGTGTAGGAGACCATACCTGCATCTCAAAAGCTGAAAACAAACATATGGAAACTCATAAATAAGTATGACTTGATTATAGCTACGAATAACTACCATTTGGTAAAATCAATTCATTCATCTTTCATTAATTTCAAATTTATAATTACTGGGGCACCCTGGGCATTGAAATCCAGTTTTTACTCATTGAATAAAATTGATTTGCTGAATGTTGAAGCTACAAACAACTCTTACAAAGGGAAAGGGCTCTCAATAAGTACTCATGGCCTTTCTAAAAAAATGAGAAACTCAGAAATATGAAACTCAGAAACATAATTTATTAATTTCAGGAATGTGAGTTAAGAAAAAGATATTCTACTTTTATTTGCCAAGAAGAGAGGTAAATGATTTCATTCCTGTGCAGTTGCCATCTAAAATGACAATACTAATAATAAAGAGTACTGATGATAGAGTATCCATCTATTGATGTCTTAAGCCCCTGTCAAAAACAAACGTTTATCTTCCTCTCCTACCCATCTCCCTGCTACCTGGCCAAAAGCTCTCCACACAAGTCCTGCTGGTCTGTCTTTGAATCTATTGTTCCATCAAGCTGGAATATTCTTCCCAATTTTGTCTAGCTAATTCCTACTCAATCTTCAAACATAGCTCAGATTTCATCTCCTCTAAGAAATATTCCCTATATCATGTTCTCAGAATGTCCAGAGCAGTACTGAATAAATGGCACTGAACCGGAAGGTTCGATTTCTTTTTCTATCTCTACCACCTATCTGCAAAGTCATTTGAGGTCTGGAATCACATCTTATCCTATTATGTATCTCAAGAAGCCAGCGTGAGAGTAGAAACATAAAATATTTTCTATTGAATGCTGAATGAATGAATGTGTCAGGCAGTGTTCTAGGAATTTAACTATGGTATACGAATATCTTAACATTTTACCGATTAGTTTCAGAAATGGAAAATAACCTGATAAGGCCTCACAGTTACTAGTGAGTCAAGTGCTGAAGTCAGGAATAAATCCAGGCCTGCTGGGTTTCAGGCCATGCGACGCTACACTATTAACTGAAAAGTATTATCTTAGAGGTTTTTAGGTCTTAGGTTCTTGAACATGATCTTTCCCAGTATGAAAACAGAACCAGCCATCACCCTATGGCGAACTGAAGAGTCATTTTAAAGCATGCAAACTGGGGTTTCAAAT
This sequence comes from Plecotus auritus, assembly GCF_963455305.1. NCBI lineage: Eukaryota > Metazoa > Chordata > Mammalia > Chiroptera > Vespertilionidae > Plecotus > Plecotus auritus. Next base: position 89,125,410 of record NC_137775.1, on the reverse strand, counting down.
TAAAAAAAGAAAAAAATTAGTGCTTCCAACTGCCAGTGAAGGAATTCTCAAAGCTTTAATAATCATATAAACAGTCGCTATCTCTAAGGTAACAGTTCTCAATTTCACATTGTGGACTATTTTACCAGAGGAATAAAAAATGAGTGGACCACCAACTCCACCTATACTCACTTGCCACTAAAAAGAAACCTCATCATTACTCATGGGAAGAATGGCATATGAGAAATGTCATTAAATTATTAATTCCTGCCACTGTCATATTATAAACCTTGGAAGAAAAGAGCTAGCAGACCACCCAGAGATGCCTAGGAGCCCATCAGCAGTCTGTGGGGACCACACTTTGAGAATTACTGTTATAAGAAATCAAAGTGCTTCCTCTTCAGTAATTCAGGACTCAATTTTTGTTGTTGAGGAATCACTGTCCTTGTAAGCCAAAAACATCAAAGTATTAAGACTTCTAAATTCTTCTAAAAACACCATTATAACCCCAAAGTACCTTGTTTATGGGATGTAGTCAAGAAGTTTTATTTAATAAGGTAGTGAACTTCTAATATGAATATTTATATGTGTAAAGAATATATACACCCTAACGCAATTCATATTTAGCTTTTTTTTTCATTTCTTTCTTTTTAAACAATAGAACCACCAATCATTTAGGGGAAACAAAGAACTTGCTACTTTTCTTCTTTAGGTTCTTACTTTAAATAAATTATTTTTATCAGATATACCTAATATCAGTATCTAAACCAAACCAAACCACTATGTCATTTAAAACAGTCTGCCTAGATGGTTTTATCTTATATCTGTCATCACTGAGAGCAATTGCGACTGCCTTCTCAATTAGTTCATGAGCCACAGAGGGAGCAGTCTTGATACTTTGCAGTAAGAATTCAAATATTTATTGGTAACTGGTTATGTGCCAGGACATTTTAGAGAAACTGAAAATACAGGAGAGGGAAGGAAAACTATCTTAACTGAAGGAAAACTGTTATCACCTTAGGACTTATATTCTAGTAAGAAAGTCAGAAGAAGGAGATAAATCTATAATAATAAAAGCGTAATATGCTAATTAGACCAGATGTGCTTCCAGAGTCCTGCCGGGCCACCTTCTGGACGAAGCCAGGGCTGCAAGGGAAGCCCAGTTCCAGGTGCCAGAAGAAAGCCTGTGCCAGCAGCCGGGGAAAGGAAGGCCTACTCTTGCATGAATTTCGTACATCGGACCTCTAGTAAATAAATAAAAGACAGAAGTATGAAGGTGATCATAAGAAGTGCCAGTCGGAAGGAGGGATACTGATATTTTTGATAAAATAGTCAAGGAATAATTCATTGAGAAGTTGTTCTGTAGGAAGTGAGGGAGCAAGACACGTGGCTATCTAGGGGAAGAATGTTCTAGGCAAAGGGTAACAAGTACAAAAGCCTACAAATGAAAGCAGCATCAGGGAGGCCCACAGGCAGCAAGAGATAAGGTGGAAGATGTATGGGAGACTAGATCTTGTAGGGCCTGACAGGTGACTAGGAGGACTCGGGCTTTTACAGTGAAGTGAATCACACTGAGGGTTTTGAGCAGAAGAATGGTGTTGTATGTCTTGTATCTAAAAGGATCATTTTGTCTGCACGGTTGAGATTAAACTCTAAGGAGGACACATCAGAAGCGGAGATACTAGGCATCAAAGGGCACTGTAAATGGGGTATACAAGTTTGAAGGCCAGTTATTATGTCTAGGCTGGAGATATAAATTTGGGGCTTATCAGCATATATGTGGAAATTAAAGCCAGATCCTACAAAAGAACACCCAGGAGGAAGTAGGGAAAAAGCAAGAGCGCTAGGGACTGACTTCTGGGGAACTCCAGATTGAGCAGATTTGTATATTGCACTGTATGCCCACCACCCAAAGTCAAATATTCTCCTGTCACCTTATATTAGGACCCCGTTCTCCCTCCACCCCCTTCCCTCTGGCAACCACCACACTGCTATTTGTGTTCATGAGTTTCAGTTTTATATCCCACATATGAAGGAAATCATATGGTTCTTAGCTTTTTCTGATTGACTTACTTCAGTTATCATAATGTTCTCAAGATCCATCCATGTTGTTGCAAATGGCACTATTTCATTCTTTCTTATGCCTGAGTAGTATTTCATTGTGTATGTGTACCACATCTTCCTTATCCAGTCCTCTATCGTGGGACACTTGGGTTGTTTCCATGTCTTGGCCACCATGAATAATGCTTCAATGAACATAGGGGTTCATATACCTTTGTGAATACATGATTTTGACATTTTCGGGTATATACCCAGGAGAGGAATTGCTAAGTCATATGGTAGTTCTCAAATTTTTGAGGAATTGCCAGACTGCTTTCCATAGTGGTTGTACCAGTCTACATTCCCACCAGCAGTGAATGAGGGTTCCCTTTTTTTTCACAACCTCTCCAACACTTGTTATTGCTTTGTTGATAATGGCCACCCTAACAGGTGTGAGGTGGTATCTCATTGTAGTTTTGACTTGCATTTCCCTAACTACCAGTGAGGTTGAACATCTTTTCATATATCTATTGGCTATTCATATGTCCTCTTAGGAGAAGTGTATTTTCAGGTCCTCTGCCCACTTTTTGATTGGGTAGTTTGTTTGGTGTTGAGTTTTATTAGTTCTTTATATGTTTTGTAAATTAAACCTTTGTCGGAGCTATTGTATGCAAATATCATCTCCCCTTCCATCTGGTTGGCTACCTCTTTGTGTTGTTGTCATTTTCTTTTGCTGTGCAGAAACTTTTTCATTTGATATAGTCCCATTCATCTATATTTGCCTTTACATCCCTTGCCTTTGGGATCAAGTTCATAAAATGTTCTATATGACCAAGGTCCTTAAGTTTGGTACCTATGTTTTCTTCTATGTAACCTATTGTTTTGGGTCTTATATTTAGGTCTTTGATGCATTTTGAATTATTTTTTGTACATGGGGACAAACTGTAATGCAGTTTCATTTGTTTGCATGTGGCTTTCCAGTTTTCCCAGCACCATTTATTGAAGAGACAATCTTTACTCCATTTATGACTCTTTAGTCGAAATTATCTGCCCATATACATGTGGTTTTATAGCTGGGCTCTCTATTCTGTTCTTCATTTTCTTAATGGTATATTTCAAAGAGTAGTGTTCAATGTTGAAGTGCAATTTATTATGTTTTTCTCTTATTGTTCTTGCTTTATGTGTTCTAACAAGGAAATTTCTGTCTACCATGAGGTTATGAAGATTTTTCTCATATTGTTCCCTAGAACTTTTATAAAATTAGATTTTATGTTAATGTTTATACAAGGCAAAAAAGATAGGTTTACATTTATTATTTTTCTATATGGATATTTAGTTTTTTCAGCACAATTTGTTAAAATCACTATCCTTTCTACATTAGATTACCTACCCAACTAATTTGCCAAAATTCAATTGAACATACATCTCACTCTGTATCTGCATTTCTTATTCTGTTCCACTGATCTCTGTCTAATCTTGTGCTACACCACAGTGCTTTGATTATTGTAATCTTAAAACAAAGTAAATCATCTAACTCTTCCCTCTATTTCAAAGGTGTTTTGGCTATTCCTAAGTCCTCTACATTTCCATATGAATTTCAGAATCAGCTTGTCAATCTCTAAAATAGCCTGCTGGGCTTTTAATTGGGGTTGCAATAAATCCATAGCTCAATCTGAATTAATATGATTCTTCCAATGCATGAACAAATTATATCTCTCAATATATTGAGGTCTGCTTTAACTTGGCAATGTTTTTGAGATACAGGTCTTGAACAAATTTTGTTAAACTTATCCCTAGGTACTTTATGTCTTTTATGCTATTTTAAAAGGTCTTTTTTAAAAAAATTTGTAAGACTCTCAACAATAAAGATAAAAAATAATAATTACAAAAATTCTAATTACATTACTAGTGTGTAAAAATACAACTGTTTTTAAAAAATATATTTTTATTGATTTCAGAGAGGAAAGGAGAGGGATAGAAACATCAATGATGAGAGAGAATCATTGATCGGCTGCCTCCTGCACGCCCCCCACTGGCCCGCAACCTCAGGCATGTGCCCTTGACCGGAATCAAACCTGGGACCCTTTGGTCCACAGGCTGATGCTCTATCCACTGAGCCAAACCAGTTAGGGCAATACAACTGCTTTTTTTTTTTTTTTAAATTGACATTGTGTCCTTGAGCTTGCTAAATTCACTTATTAATTCTAGAAACTTTTAAAAATACATTCTATAGATATTTTTATGTACATAATTATGTTGTCTTTAAATAAAGATAGTTTTCCATTTTTCTTTTTATTTGCAATGTCTTTTATTTTTTATTTTACCTTATTGTAATGGCTAAGGCATCCTATACACTACAATCAAGACACACAATAAGAGAAGTACACTTGCCTTCATCTCATTCTTAAGGAGAAAGCATTCAGTCTTGAATGTGACTAAGGGGTTTTGTTCTGGTAGAGGTACTGGCATAGCAAACCTGCAATCATTTTTTTATGTATCAGAGGACTGGACACCTAAGTAAATATATTGAGGTTGTTGGTAAGCTGGTTCTTACTATGAAATAAAGGAGAATAAAATATGAAATAAAAGAGCAAGAATTGCATTGTTATATTATGCTAAGTGAAATAAGCCAGTCGGAGAAAGATAAATATCACATGATCCCACTCATATGTGGGATATAATGATCAACATAATTTGATAAACGAAAATAGATCCAGAGACAAATGGTGGGGGAGGGGGGCGGGTTAGAGAGCAACCAAAGGACATGTATACATACATATTAGCATAACCAATGGACACAGACACTGGGGTGGTGGGGGCTTGCCTGAGGTGGGAATGGCTGGGGAAGGGGAGTGTCAATTGCGGGAAAAGGAGACACATGTAAAACTTAAGACAATAATAAAAAAAAGAATTGCACTGTTAGAAAGAGAAAACCAGGAAGAAGGAACTGCAGATGGCCTATATAAATATTTTAAGGAGTTCTGCTGTTAAGGAAAGCAGCTTGAGAAAGAACATCAAAAAGAAAAGGGAGAGTTTTCAGATAGGATAAATAGGAGCATGTTTTATGCTGATAAGAATAATTCATAAGATTATAATCTACTAGAGGCCCGGTGCACAAAATTCATGCACGGGGGGTGTGTCCCTCAGCCCAGCCTGCACCCTCTCCAATCTGGGACCCCTCGAGGGATGTCCGACTGCCCATTTAGGACCGATCCCAGTGGGATCGGGCCCAGTGAGATCAGGCCTAAAGGGTCAGTCGGACATCCCTCACACAATCCAGGACTGCTGGCTCCCAACTGCTCGCCTGCCTGCCTTCCTGATTGCCCCTAACCGCTTCTGCCTGCCAGCCTGATCACCCCCTAACCACTCCCCTGCCAGCCTGTTTGACCCTAACTGCCCTCCCCTGTAGGCCTGGTCACCCTAACTGGCCTCCCCTGCAGGCCTGGTCACCCCCAACTGCCCTCCCCTGCTGGCCATCTTGTTGCGGCCACCTTGTGTCCACATGGGGGTAGTCATCTTTGACCACATGGGGGCAGCCATCTTGTGTGTTGGAGTGATGGTCAATTTGCATATTATTCTTTTATTAGATAGAATAGAGGCCTGGTGCTCGGGTGGGGGCCAGCTGGTTTGCCCTGAAGGGTGTCCCGGATCAGGGTGGGGGTTCCCTTGGGGCGTGGGGTGGCCTGGGTGAGGAGCCTGTGGTGGTTTGCAGGCTGGCAATGACCCCTGGCGACCCAAGCGGAGGCCCTGGTATCTGGGATTTATTTATCTTCTATAATTGAAACTTTGTAGCCTTGAGTGGAGCCAAGCCTCCTGCTCACTCCGTGGCTGCAGCAATTTTTGTTGGGATTTATTTATCTTCTGCAATTGAAACTTTGTAGCCTTAAGCGGAGGCCAGGGCAGGCGGAAAGCTTGGCTTCCTCCATTGCTAGGGAAACCCAAGCCTCCTGCTCTCTCCGTGGCCATGCCATCTTGGTTGGGTTAATTTGCATACTCACTTCTGATTGGCTGTTGGGCGTGGCTTGTGGGTGTGGTGGAGGTGTGGTCAATTTGCATATTACTCTTTTATTAGATAGGATACAACAGTGGAAACGTGTTGTAGTAGAAGAAAGAAGTGCTGATGATCTTGTGTGGGTGGGTGGGGGTGGGGGGTTGAAATTTAAAGCACCAGTGGTGAGGTAGGCTATAGCCTGGAAAATGGATAATTAAGCCACAGCAACAGGACAGAAAGCATATGAGGGTATACATGCAGGGAAACATACAAATGTGGCAGAAGAATGGGCCTGATTTATTTACATCAACTTTCTTAAAGAAGTAGGAAGTATGCTGTAAGTTGTGAATGGGGAAGGAAAAGAAATGGTTAGAGATTTTAAGAAAAACAAAAGGGTATCATATGTCATCTAGGAGACTAGGAAAGTGAATGAATTAGGAAAAAAAATACATTAATGTAATTAACAGTCAGCATAGTTGTATATTTTTCTCCAGTGATTATTTACTTGTATGGGTGCAGACTGAGAGCTAGTGAAAAGCAAAATTTAAGTAGCATTGGGTTTGTCAGGTGAACAGATAAAGGAATTAAGCACATATGCAAGGGAACAATTATAATTACTGATCATGAAATCTAAAATTTTGTGAAGGATAAGGGAAGGTGGTAGGTGACTAAAGAGAATACTTTAAAATGAAGTTGTGGAGGGGTTGCACTTATTAACAACAAGATCTTGGGTATTACTCTGGGAATTGATGGCTGAAACAAGCTGGGGAACAGTGTCATTGGAGGAGAGGAGCAAAAGACAGTGAAAGACCAGGGTATTGGAGGGATCATGTAAGTAACTATTGAAATGACCAAGAATTATAACATGAGTATGATTGAAAGAAGGAAAATGAACCAGACAATAAGGTCTTTTGAGAAGCTAGAGGAAATGTCCTAGGTATTGTCTGATGAAATGATATTTTAGTTAAAACAGGGAAGTGAACAAAAAGCTCTTTTGAAGTGAGTCAGTGATAGAAGATTTAAAATATATTTTCTGAAATGGGATCATTAATGGGGTGGGAGAATTATGCCATTAGGGAGTTAGAAGTTTCCAAAAGCATACTTAAAGTACAATTGTTATGATTTGATTTGTCATATTTACTTCACTCTGAAATTTAAATTAATATTTAAAGGGTCATGAGACTTGTTTATCAGAGGCAACAGGAGCTAAGAAAGATACACACTTAACACTGAAGTTTCACTGAAAGGCTCTTTAGGAATGTGCTGAATATAATTTCCAAATTATGGCATGAATAACTTTCAATGCTTTGCAAAAAATTCCAATTACACAAATGGTAGAATTTTGTTCAAACTGCATTACTCAGTAGATGAAGATTGTCAATATAATTAAATACCTTTGACGCAGACACTCTTATCTAACCAAATTTATAGCAATAGAAAAAATAATAATCCCCCAAACCACCACATAGATATAGCTCTTAGAAAATGCCCCATTATTACTAACAGACATTACCTTAGTTCTACTGTCAAGAGAGACAAATACATAGACTTATACCTCACCCCAAGCTCCTGAGAGGATGTCCAGTGTACCGAACACTACACACCCTCAGGCAGGTCATATTTAATAGGCAACTCAGATCACAAAAGGAGGGGTGGGGGAGAAGAGTATGAAAGAGGAAAGGACATTTTAGGCAGAAGAAAGCATAAGAATGGCAGAAGGAGAGAAAAAGTTGCATAAGAGTAAGTGAGAGAGGTAAGGGCAAAGTGAGTGGGGAGAAGGAGGAAGAGAGAAGGAGCAAAATTAAGAAAACAAGGATGGATTTATGGTTTTTAGTTTTTTTGACTGGGTAGAAGGCACTATCCCCACATGAGAAATAAAATATTGGCAGTCAAAGAGGAATTTCAGGGATAAGCTAAGAGTTTGGTTCATATGCATATCTGAAACTAGAGGCCTGGTGCACAAAATTGGTGTATGGGTGGGATCCCTAGGCCAGCAATCAGAGCTGATCAGGTTCCCTGCCTCCCCACGTCCTCCTTCCCTTGCCGCCCACCCGCCACCACCGTACAGTTCCCCGCCTCCCTGTCTCCTCCTTCCCTTGTCACCCACGCACCACCACCATGCAGTTCCAGACCTCCTTGCCTGCCACCCCTCCTTCCTTTGCTGCCCGTATCCGCTGCCCCCCACCCCCAGTTCCCCGTCCCAGCCCAAGGCCTGGCTCCGATCGGGCGATCGGGACCTGCCAGCTGCAGGGAGGGACCGGGAGGTTGGCCGGCAGGCCCCATCGGTGATCGGGGCCTGCAGGCTGGGGGCAGCTCCTGCGTTGCAAGTATCTGTCCCCTGGTGGTCAGTGCACGTCATAGCGACCGGTTGTTCCGGTCATCCCGTTGTACCAGTCGCTTAGGCTTCTATATATATAGATTAGTGGCCCGGTTCATGAAATACATGCATGTGGGGAGGGTGTCCCTCAGCCTAGCCTGCACCCTCTCCAATCTGGGATCCCTCAGGGATCGGGCCTAAACCGGCAGTCAGACATCCCTCTTGCAATCTGGGACCTCTGGCTCCTAACCGCTCACCTGCCTGCCTGCCTGATCACCCCTAACCACTCTGCCTGCCGGCCTGCTTGCCCCCAACTGCCCCCCCTGCCAGCCTGCTTACCCCCAACTGTCGCCCCCCCCCCCCCGCCGGCCTGATTGCCCCAACTACCCCCCACTGTCGGCCTGCTCACCCCCAACTGCCCCCTGCCAGCCTGCTCGCCCCCAACTCCCCCCCCTCACCGGCCTGATCACCCCCAACTGCCCTACCCTCCTGGCCTGATTGCCCCTAACCGCCTCTGCCTCGGCCCCGCCACCATGGCTTTGTCCAGAAGGATGTCCAGAAGGTCTCCTGGAAGGTCTCCCGGTCTAATTAGCATATTACCCTTTTATTAGTATGGATGCCCATTAGTATCTAAGACTAAGGAGACAAACACAGACCCATCATAATTAAAAACATGCACAAGGAATGCATAATGGCATCATTTGCTTCCAACCCAGCATCTGAATATTTTTTATTTGACCTGTATAGAATTGTTGAAATTTTTAATTGTTTTGCAACATTCAAAAATCAAAAGATTTCATATAAAAATTCACTTTTAATTTCTCTTGGGGAAAAAAAGATAATACTAGGTCTGCTTGGCAAAATCTACTGCAGCTCAATAGCAGTGTATACCACAATCCCTACTATTCAATCTTTTAACATGTTCCTGTTGCGATTACTTATTTAGATTACCTGATTGGATTCCAAGTGCTTCTGAATTTACACAAGGACTTGAATTTGCTTGAGTGACTACAGATTAGTAGTTAAAAACATGGATGCTGAAGCCAGTCTGCCTAGGTTGTTTAATCTCAATTCTACCATTCACCAAAGTGTATGGTTTGAACAAATTATTAAATACATCTTTGCTTCAGTTTCTGTATCTATTTAAATGAGTTATAATATATATGATGTGTTAGGCCAGGACAGCGTGGCTTAGTGGTTGAGCATCGACCTATGAACCATGAGGTCTCAGTTTGATTCCTGGTCAGGGCACATGCTGGGGTTGTGGGCTCGATCCTCTGTGGGGGGCTTGTAGGAGGTAGCCAATCAATGATTCTTTCCTATGATTGATGTTTCTATCTCTCTCTCTCTCCCTCTCCCTTCATCTCTGAAATCAATAAAAATAAGAACACATATGTAATACTTTAATCAATAAAGAAAAAAAAATTTAAAATATTAATTTTTTTAAAATGTTAGTTATTCTACTAGAATGTTAGTCATTCTACTAGAATGTAAGTTCCATGAAGATGATAATTTCTATTTGTTTTCCATGAAATATCCTATGCACCTGAAACCTCAGTAAATATTTAATGAATGAGTAAATGAATAGCAATTATTGTTGTTACTGATATTAAAATAATCAACCTTTCTCACATTACATATGAAAATAGCTTAGGCTCTCAAAAGTTTCGGTGTATATTATTTAACATTTTAGAGATCAAATATTTCATTCTTTAAAGGAAATCACTTATATATTCAAACTACAGATAAATTTTGGATACAGTTTATCCCCTTATACATTTCTAGAGATGGCACTGGGACCTATTTCTGGACAATTTTCCTATAATCAGCATGCAACAACCAATGTTATTAGTTATTACTTTTTAGATTATAAATATATTGTTGATGAGAATCCCACTTAAAAAAATATCTCAATAAGAAGAGTCAGCCATTCTCCAACACCTGTCTCTGATCGCTATTTCTGTAAGAATTTCTACTACAAATTAACTTTCTTAATGTTTATTTTACTCATGAAGTTTTTTTAAAATTAGCCTTTATAATATGAAGTGAAACTAGGGGGATAAAATTTCACAATACTCTTATACAATGTCATTCTAAGGTACCCTAATATTTCCTAATATTAAACACAATGAACAAGACCTGAGGAATGATGGAGTGAAAACCTTGACACACACCCTCTCTTTCTCTCAAAACAAACAAACAAAAATCAACCCTCCAGCAAAATGATTGAGAACAAACATTTCTGAACTCTAGAAGAACCAAAGGTATACAACAAATTGAAAACATTTACCTAAGGAAAATGATTGATTTGTCCCCAAAACAATGGGATAGGTGGTATATTAATTTGAGGAGCAAACATCAACTGGCACTCTGCCCCTGCCCCTACCAGTCCAAGGCATGGTTTAGCAGTAGCCTTGCTGCTGCTAGCGGAGGGCCATCTATCTAATGTGGAGCTCTGCGGAAAAGGCTCTCTCCCAGGGGGCTGTCAAAAACAAGAACAATTGGTGGCAAATACTCAGGAATACCAGCATCAGAGCTGTCTAAGGCTGCAAATGTGGCAAGCAAAAAACAACCCAGAATTTAAAATGGCAATCCGCAGAACAAGACAGCCACAGGGGACTGTAAAAGCATCCGCATATCCCAGGGGATCTGAAAGGCTGATATATGCACAGGATTGCTGCACAGTGAAAGCCAGAAAGGATCCCAGATATTTACTCCTCCATCGTACACCAGGAGGTCCTATGCTTCTTCAGGTGACTGTGAGAAAATAAAAGCAAATACGGACTTGCAAAACATCTGATCACTACACACAGAGATCCCTCAATAAAGTTGGAAGCCTATTGGAAAACTGACCAATCACTGCCTGACCATTCAGAAAAAAGTGTAGCTATCACTCAGTAAAAATAGCAATCAATAGAAAATGTCCCTGAGGGAGCTCGGGTGTTGGACTTAGTACACCACGATATAATAGTGTTGGATAAACTATTAAACATAGAACTGAATACTGTATTTTTAAGTATATCATATATACACATACATTTATTTTCCATTCTTTTAAGAGTCTAAGCCTCTTCATTTAAGGTTTTACCCCTTCCCACTGTCATTGAGAAACACTGCTCTGTAGTATGACTCCAGCCCCCTATCTAGTTTCATTACCCTTTCGCCCCATCATTCTTAGCTCAGCAAAACTCATTATTCACTATTTACTACTTCGTGAAGTTGCCAAAGTGCATATGTTCACACTTATCTGTTCCTCTTGGCCTGGAATGATTGTCCTTTCCACTTATCCATCTTTCCACTTGAAATCCTATTTTCCTTCAAGACTCATCCAAAAATTCAAAGTGCTTTATGAAGCTGTGTTTGATCTATTAAGCAGATCTGATATCTCCCTTGGCTGAATATCTAAGCACCTGGTATTTCTTTATGGCATTTATATTTATGAAGTGTCATAGACATGAGACAGGAAGCCTCAGAGGGGAGGCTCTGTGCTTTGCTCATCCCTGCTTTGCTCATCCTTGCTTTGCTATCTGTCAGCATTTAGCATAGTGCTTTTTACATGGTATGGAACCAATTTTTTATATACTGCATTGGGACATACCTTATTCAGAAATTAGAACTTGTTTATGCTTTAAAACTAGAGTTTATTATAATGTAGATCCTAATTTTTATTATTTTAAGCTTTTGCCATGTTATATATGTATAGTAGTTTTAAAAACCCATTATATATGGGTATATAAATCAACATTAGACTAATATTTTAAACTAGAGGCCTGAAGCATGAAATTCGAGCAAGGGGCGCAGCCCTTGCAGTCCCAGATTCGTCTGGAAGGTCGTAGGGAAGGACGTCCAGAAGGTTGTTTGGCTGTCTGGTCTAATTAGCATATTATGCTTTTATTATTATAGATGATATTCATCTCCAAAGAATTTTATTCATGCTGTCTTTGAGAAGGCACCCACTGTTCTGAGTTATTAAATTCAGACTTACATTCCAAAATTGACTGGTAGTTAGCTTTTTATCCATGGGGTGTTTTGTTTTGTTTTTGGCAAAGATACAAATTCAAACTGGAGGAGATTCAATACAAAGTAAGCAAATTTTATATGAATATTCATCTTATGTAGTACTGACACAGAAGTCAGATATAGTAAAAGACACAGATGCCTCTTTTAATCTAATCATGTAATCTAACCCATGATAAACTCAAAGTTGTTGGAGCACTTTTGTGAAAAGGTAAACCATATATCTTACAAAAGTAACTTACAAAGTAGTCATCACAAAGAGCCCTGGCTAGGTAGCTCAGTTGGTTAGAGCATCGTCTCAATACCCCAAGGTTGTGGGTTGGATTCCCAGTTAGGGTACGTGCAAAAATCAACCAATGCATGCATAAATAAGTAGAACAACAAACTGACATTTCTTTCCCTCTCACACTCTAAAAATCAATAATTAAAAAAAAGTTACAAAGAAAAGTAACACACACATTGCAAAAATAAATAATACAAATTATGAATTTATACTGTAATAAATTCTATTTCTAAAAGCCCAAATCAGAGCCTGATGATGAATATTATAAAATTATAATTTCTGGACAAATTTCTCAGCAGTATGATATGAGATACCAGCCAACAGTATAGCCAACAAACATTATACTGAACATCAAGGCAGTTCAAGCTTCTTAGGAGTATTACTTTATAGCTTTATCTGTGATTTCTCAGTTTTAAGAGTAGATTGTCAATAAATATAGAATCCTATCTAATAAAAGAGTAATATGCAAATTAACCGTCACTCCGCTACAAAATGGCGGCGCCCATAACCACAAGATGGCGGCGCCCAGTCTGGAGTCCCCCAGTCTGCCCAGCAGCGGCAGCCCCGGGTGTCCGGCTAGGAGGCACCAGCGCCCAGCACGATCCCCGGCCACAGCCTAGGCTGGGGTCTCAGGCTGGCAGGGCCTCGCACCCAAGCCGCAGAGGCAGTCTGGGCTGGGGTCTCAGCTGGCAGAGCCGTGCACCCCCGCTATGCGATCTTCTGCCACAGCCTGGGCTGGGGTCTCAGGCCTGAAGGGCCTCGCACCCAAGCCACACGATCCCCCGGCCGCGGAGGCAGCCTGGGCTGGGGTCTCAGCCTGGCCAGGGTGCACCCCCTGCAGTGCCATCCCTGGCCAGCAGTGGCAGTCCAGGGTGTCCGGCTGCAAGGCGCCCGCCCCCCACGCAGAGATCCCCGCCCAGCAGCAGCAGCCCAGTGTGTCCGGCTGGGAGGCACCAGCACCTGGCACGATCCCCGGCCATAGCCTGGGCTGGGGTCTCAGCCTGGCCGGGGAATGCACCCTCCCCCCCATGGCGCCATCCCCGGTCAGGCTGGGGTCTCAGCCTGGCTAGGGTGCAATCCCCTTCCAGCGGTGGCAGCCTGGGGTCTCAACCACTGAGTCACACCAGCCAGGCAGATATGGAGGAATCTTAAATGTTTCTTTTTTTTAAATATATATTTTATTGATTTTTTACAGAGAGGAAGGGAAAGGGATAGAGAGCTAGAAACATCTATGAGAGAGAAACATCTATCAGCTGCCTCCTGCACACTCTCCACTGGGTATGTGCCCCCAACCAAGGTACATGCCCTTGTCTGGAATCAAACCTGGGACCCTTGAGTCTGCAGGCCAATGCTCCATCCACTGAGCCAAACCAGTTATGGCTGTCCAATATGCTAAAGAAAAAACCCTATCTAATAAAGAGGGAATATACAGGGGAGGGCATTTGGGGGTGACCGGGTTGTCAGGGGAGGGCAGTTGGGGATGATCAGGCTGGCAGGGGAGTGGTTAGGGGGTGATCAGGCTGGCAGGCAGAAGTGTTTAGGGGCAATCAGGCAGGCAAGTGAGCAGTTGGGAGCCAGCAGTCCTAGATTGTGAAAGGGATGTCCGACTGCCTGGATTGGGCCTAAACAGGCAGTCGGACATCCCCTGAGGGGTCCCAGACTGGAGAGGGTGCAGATTGGGCTAAGGGACACCCCCCCCCCAGTGCACAAATTTCGTGCACCAGACCTCTAGTTTGTAAATATAAAACACTAAACTAGAAGCTGGAGGATAAAGAAAAACATGGTTTCTATCACCAGTGTGTGTGTGTGTGTGTGTGTGTGTGTGTGTGTTAAAACAAAGTAGTTAATTGTGAATACCACAATGCAGTGGTCGGCAAACTGGGGCTCTGCTGACAAATGAGTTTGCCGACCACTGCCACAATGACAATGCCAACAAAAGGTATTAGAAGAACCAAAGTAGAAGGTGTTAAATAATTTCCCAGGATTTTGCATTGTGTTTAGGTATTAACAGTATTGTTACAAGGGAAGGAGGCAGGAGGAACTGGTACTGAAACTCGGTATCACCACATGAATTAATTTTAGAGTTGTAGGAAGATAGTGAGAAAACAGGATGGATCTGTAGTCCTAACACTAGATTTGTAGCCCCCTATAAATTAGCACAGAATATTCCACTTGGTTTAGAAAGTTTTAGAGGGAAAAATGTAAGTATGAGTCATGTATATACATATAAACTAACGGAAGGAAACGGTATACTTGTAATTGTCTCCATATTTCCTTGAAAGTTCCTAAGAGTTTTAAAGATTAACTACTTCAGCATTTTACCAAAGAATCCAAGATATATGAGTGGGAGGAAGTCAAAAAAAAAATTCACAGTTTAATAAAATTACATTTTGTAGAAAACCCTGACTTTAAAAAAAAGTCAATGAATTCGTTTTATTTTTTGAAATATATTTGAGTGGAAATATTGAGCTACTTTCTCCTTTCTACGTCTTAATTTCTCTGATAACAAGGAAAAACACCTTACCTCTATTCCATGGTCTAAATATGCCTAGAGAGGAGACTACCAGTAGCTACTGTAGCAGCATTTATAACTGCTGGTAGGGGAAATGCTCTGCTAACTAGCAAAGGTATGCAACAAGGTGGCTATCAGTGGTGGAGCCATCAGACTAATGCTATATATAAATACATTATGGTCATTCCCCAAAAAGGCTTCTAACAGAGCCTGCTTTGAAGCCTCCAAAGAGATATAAGAAAATCTGCTCTTTTTCATTGGCTATGAATCTAATAATAGCATATCAATCATTTTTCACTTCATAGAATCTGAAAATTTAAGGGGGAAAAGACCATTGCTATCCAAAAAACCCATGTTATCCAAAGAACATTCACTATCCAGTTTGGAGTTAAAACACATTAAAATGTATGATAATTTATAAAGCATTTCAGGTCAAAACATCAACTACTGATCTTTACAGAATACTACAAAGCCAGTCTGTAAACTATTCTTATTCAGTGTCAGAGATACAAAAGTTTCTGCTGAAGGGGTTGCATGCATGGACAGCAGCTAGGAAAATGAAATCCTTTCATTTCAAAACGGAAGCAATTTCTTTTTACAAACTGGAGTGATGACATGAGGCAACTGTCACTACCAATGTATAACAAGCAGCCCATATCAACAATGAAATCATGAAAAATAAGGCAACAAACATCTGAGCCACAAAACAAATTTCCTGTTCCTTTTAAGTCTTTTTCTGCCATTTATTCCTACCATAGCCAGTATCTTAACTATCCTATCTAATAAAGAGGTAATATGCAAATTGACCATCACACCAACACACAAGATGGCCTCCCATGTGGACACAAGATGGCCGCCACAAGATGGCCAGCAGGTGAGGGCAGTTGTGGGCAATCAGGCCAGCAGGGGAGGGCAGTTAGGAGGGACCAGGCCTGAAAGGGAGGGCAGTTGGGAGGGACCAGGCCTACAGGAGAGGGGAGTTGTGGGCGACCAGGCCTGCAGGGGAGGGCAGTTGGGGGCGACCAGGCCAGCAGGGGAGGGCAGTTATGGGTGACCAGGCTGGCAGGGGAGGGCAGTTAGGGGAAATCTGGCTGGCAGGGGAGGGCAGTTAGGGGCAACCAGGCTGGCAAGGGAGGGAAGTTAGGGGTGACCGAACTAGCAGGGGAGGGCAGTTAGGGGCAACCAGGCTGGCAAGGGAGGGCAGTTGGGGGCAACCAGGCCTGCAGGGGAGGACAGTTAGGGGTGACCAGGCCGGCAGGGGAGGGCAGTTAGGGGCAATCGGGCCGGCAGGGGAGCGGTTGGGAGCCAGCAGTCCCGGATTGTGAGAGGGATGTTCCAGATTGGAGAGGGTGCAGGCTGGGCTGAGGGACACACACCCCTGTGTACGAATTTCATGCACCGGGCCTCTAGTATTTAAATAAAGATAAATCTGTTTTTTCCATGTGTTGGCCACCATGAATAATGCTACAATCGACATAGGGGTGTATATATCTTTGCGAATAAATGTTTTCAGTTTTTTTTTGGTAGACACCCAACAGAGGAGTTGCTGGGTCATATGCTAACTTTATTCTTAATTTTTTGAGGAACCTCCATACTTTTTTCCATAGTGGCTATACCTGTTTACATTCCCACCAGCAGTTTACATTCTATAACCTCTCCAACATTTGTTAGTACTTGTTTTGTTAATAATAGCCATTTTAATAGGTGTGAAGTAGTATCACATTGCATTTTAAAAAATTATTTTATTAAAACTTTTATTGTTGTGAATATTACAGATGTTCCTCTCTCTCCCACCCCCACTGATCCCTTCACTCCATTCCCGCCTGCCCCAGGCCTTCACAACCCTATTGTCTGTGTCCATAGAAGGTAATGTACATGTGCATTAAGTTCTTTGGTTAATGTCCTTGAGGCCTTTCCTCTCTCCCCTTCCCTCTGAGATTTGTCAGTCTGTGCCAGGTTTCCATGCCTCTGGTTCTATTTTATTCGTCAGTTTATTTTGTTCATTAGATTCCTTGTTCATTTATTTTTATTTTTAGATTCAATTGTTGATAGATATGCACTTATTGCCAATTTACTGTTCATATTTTTATCTTTTATTTCTTCTCCTTCTCCTTCTCCTTCCCCTTCCTCTTCCTCTTCACTCTTCCACTCTTCCTCCTTCTTTTCCTTGTCCTTCTTCTTCTTAAAGAAGATGATTTAACATTTCATATAATACTGGTTTGGTGGTGATGAACTCCTTTAGCTTTTCCTTGTCTGGGAAGCTCTTTATCTGATCTTCAATTCTAAACGATAGCTTTGCTGGGTAGAGTAATCTTGGTTGCAGGCTCTCACTTTTCAACACCTTGAATATTTCTTTCCACTCCCTTCTGGCCTGCAAAGTTTCTGTTGAGAAATCAGCTGACAGTCATATGGGTGCTTTCTTGTAGATGACTAACTGCTTTTCTCTTGCTGCTTTTAAGATTCTTTCTTTGTCTTTAACCTTTGGCATTTTAATTATGATACATCTTGGTGTGGGCCTCTTTGGGTTCATTTTGTTTGGGTCTCTGTGCTTCCCAAACTCTGTTGTTAGTACGTCTATTTCTTTCACCAGGTAAGAGAAGTTTTCTGTCATTTTTTTCAAATAGGTTTTCGATTTACTGCTCCCTTTCTTCTCCTTTCGGTACCCCCATAGGGCAAATATTGGTACGCTTGCAGTTGTCCCAGAGGCTCCTTACACTATCTTCATATTTTTGGATTCTCATTGTAATTTTGACTTGCATTACCCTAATAGCTAGTGAAGTTGAGCACCTTTTCATATATCGGTTGGCCATTTGTATGATTTTTTGAGAGAAGTATGCATTCAGATCCTCTGCCCATTTTTGGTGTTGACTTGTATGAGTTCTTTATATATTTTGGATATTAACCACTTGTTGGAGCTGTTGTTTATACATCTCTTCTCCCACTCAACTGGCATTTTGTTTCTTTGCGTGGTAAACACACAAGGCAAAATACAGATGATATATCATAGGATTATATACTTGAAATTTATGTAATTTTATTGACCAAAATCACTCCAATAAATTTATTTTAGAAATCTATTAGAAGAGGGCCCTAGTCAGTTTGGCTCAGTGGATAGAGCATTGGCCTGCAGACTGAAGGATCCTGGGTTCGATTCTGTTGAAGGGCATGTACCTTGGTTGCAGGTTCCTCCCTGGCCCAGGCCCTGGTTGGGGCACATGCAGGAGGCAACCAATCTATGTGCTTCTCTCACATTGATATTTCTCTCTGTCCTTCCCTCTCTCATCTACTCTCTCTAAAAACGAATGGAAAAATATCCTTGGGTTAGAATTAAAATATATATATGTGTGTGTGTGTGTGTGTGTGTGTGTATATATATATATATATATATATATATATATATATATATATATATATATTAGAAGAGGAGTAACTATTTGACATGGTCTTCTTCCTTGAGAGCATCTCAATACCACTCTATATAAATGGATATGATTATATAAATGAAGACATAATAGTTCTAAAAAAAATCTGAAAAAGATTAATAAACCCTACACAGAAAAATAAATTTCTCAGTATTTTGTCTCAGCTTAGAATTTTGGAATATGTAACTGAAGAAAATGAATATAGTAGGAGAAAGATATGTATCTTCATTTTAGGCGGATTTCTGTTTGGCAAGACTTTGAAGTTTATTGAGAGAGGGAAACAATGAAGCCATGGTTAAGAGATCCAGAAAATCCAAATTTGTATTCATCCCATAGGGTGGTGAACTGAGCATTCCCTAGGCCAACATCAAAAAGATCTAATCTATATTTTAAAATTATCTGTTAGAAACATTTTTTAAAAGCTGCAAAGTCACATGTGAGAAACCTACCTAATCAAATAACTAATTTCAGGTATAGGTATTTCCTGTCTTTGTTTTGCCTTGCTATACCTGTCAAAAATTATTAACCTACAAACTCAGTCCTTCCTAGACATGGAGCCAATGAGCCAATGAAAATGAGTCCAAAGCCAAAAAGGACAAAAAAGGAATCTGTTGTATTAGTCTGATTATCCAATGTGCCTGGTATCCAATATAGGTTCTTATACATTTACATGTCAGGTAAGACATGTTTCCCAGAACTCTTGTCATGTAACATGATACCTTCTAACTGAGCACCTGGTCCTGGTTATTAGCTTACACTCCAGTTTTCTTTTCAGTCTCTCAAGCTGAGTCCTGATGACCTAGCTTAGCTTTTATCTCCCTTTCCATGAGAAGGCAGACTTTGATTTTTCTATCAATTGCTTACCAAAGACCTACTTCAACCATTACAGACTTCCCTCTTTCAATATGACAGAGATTCCTGCTGACTAGACCTATCAAAAACATACATAGGCAGTTAGTATTCCCTGAATTAAACCTGAGTTCTTGGCCCTCGGTAGGCAGCTCTATAAAGAGAAATAATCTCCTGTGACTTTCCCCAACCAGACCTGGCATGCTAACCATCTCTCTACAGTGACCTGTCATTGAGTTCCCAGAATAAAAATACCCATAATGACAATATGCATTAATACATATGACAATCCTATTATGCCATGCCAAGCAATTTCCATGACTGTTTTTATTTAATTATCACAACAATGCAGTGTGGTAGGAACGCACATTAACCCCATTTTACAATGAGGAAACTGAGAATTAGAAAGGATACAAGACTTGCCCCAAAGTTATCTAGGCAGTCTTGACTCCAGAAATTCTGCTTAAGAGAAATTAAGCAACATATACCAAGTATTTCATCAAGCCTCTCACACCTTAGTGTAAGAGCACTGAGAGAAAAACAATACACTGCCAATTAAACTAATATGAAACTTTCTTATCAGTGCCACTCAAAGTCTGGGCCCTGACCAATGCCAGATTATAAACTGTTATCAGTCTATAGCAAGATAAGAATGGAATATGGCACTGTTTAGAAACTTCTATAACATTTTGATGTTGCTATAGTGTTTTTTTAAAATTATATTTTATAAAAGTGGTGAAGGTAAAAAAATAATAAACAAAACTAGATCTTACTTCAAATAGCATGAGAAGCACAACTTCTGACTCTTTGACACAGAGTCCTGGGCACTCATGCTCCTCTGTGTACTAAGGCTGTGCCATTAGCTCTTGGGTGTTACTCCCAGAGATGGACAAGCACTCTTCCAACTCGGATACTGACCCTTCCTCTATTGTGCCAGAAGGACTCAGGCAATAACAGCTGCATCACACTACACATTTAAACATTATAAAGTTAAATAGTTGAAAGAAAAATCATTTTAGAATCCATAAAACAATAGTATTGTTTCCCGGTAATTTCTAAAATTTCTTGATGCTATTTACTATGTATTTGCCCAAGTATAAATTTTAAAGAAATTACTTTTTCTCTTACATTCTGATTTTTGTCCCTTATCTACCTACTAGAGGTCCGGTGCATGAAATTTATGCATGGGTTGGGGTGTCCCTCAGTCTGGCCTGCATCTTCTCCAATCCAGGACATTCCTCTTGCAATCCAGGACTGCTGGCTTCCTAAGCCCTCTGCCTGACTGCCTGATCGCCCCTAACCACCTATGCCTGCCTGCCTGATGCCCCTAACTGCTCCCCTGCCTGCCTAATCGCCCATAACCGCCTCTGCCTGCCTGCATCATGCCCCTAACTGCTCCCCTGCCTGCCTGATCGCCCCAACTGCCTCTGCCTCAGCTTCAGCAACTGCGGCTTTGTCTGGAAAGACATCCGGAAGGTCATTTGGCTGTCTGGTCTAATTAGCATATTATGCTTTTATTAGTATACTCAAAAAGACCATTTGGCTGATACTTTGGCACACAGTCTCCATTATTTACACAGAAGATGTGAGGGTAGTCCACAAAGCAGTATTACTGAAAAATATAGATTTACATAGCCAAAACACATCAACTAAAAGCATTCTAGAAGGTCAATTTTCCCCATATCTATTTACATTAACTTAAAAATTCATTAAGCAAAAATACCCAATATCTAAATATGTCCTGTTAGTTGATTAGGCATTGCCAAAAGTTTAGAGAACATATTTGGACATTATCAATGGTTATTCTTTCTTTCCTGCTTATAAAAGCAATATATGTGTATCATGGAAAACTTAACAATAACAATAAAAATAACAGAAAAAAAATAGGAGAGTATCTTCATGACTTTGGGGTATGCAACAATTTATAGGACAAAACATGGAAAAGATCAATGACTCCATAAAAGCAGGCAAAAAAAATTGAAGACACATCACAAAGTAAGATATGTATATACATATGCACACACACACCCTAATGTGAAGCTCATTGGTCATTAAAGAAATAGAAATACAAATCACAGTGAGATTATACTATAAAACCAAAAATCTAACAAATCTAAGGAAGCTAAGCACAAAAGAGTACGCTCTATATGATTCCATTACAAATGGAATGAATCTAGGAACAGATAAGGAATCTATGGCGATAGAAATCACCTAGGGCAGTTGGGAGGTTGTGACTGGAAGAAGAATTGTGAGAGAAGAATTTTGTAAAGTAATGAAAATGTTATTTCTTGTTTAGAGTGGTGGTTACATGGGAGTGTAGAATTGTCAAAGCTCCCTGAAATAACTAATATCTGTGGGGTTGTTTTTTTGTGTGCTGATTTTATATATACAAATATGTCTATTTACATATATCACACATGTGTATTTATGTATGTATTCTGTATATATAGTCTAAGAAAAAGTGTTAAATTTAAATAAGCCTTCTTTGTATAATGAATAAATTAATATACATAATTTGAATTTGTATCATGTGCTATGTATTCTAAATTTGTTTTTGTGTTAAAAATGAACATATCATAAATTGACTTAAATGCTTCAACACAAATACTATGATTAACACTATTATCCTAAGAAAGGATAGCTTGTCAATTCTTGCATGATAACATGATTTGGTGCCTTATCTTTTTAAAATAGAATATGCCATTATATTCAGAAAAGAAATCTTCAATTATAATATTTTAAAAATTATTATTGTTTGCTATCAATTACTTTTTACTTGTGTGCTTGTACATTTTAGAATATGTTCCTAAAGTGGGACAGTTAACCCAGGCCTGAGAAAAGTACCTGCACAACAGTGGCACTAATACCAGTATGGTTACACCTGATCTTATCCTATACTTAGTCTGAACTGTCCTTGGCTTCTCCACCTGCCTGGTATTTGTAAACAAGTCTTAGGTCTCTCCAGACTAGAACATTTCCAAGAAAACAGTGTTAATCACTTGCAAAACAACCACTGAATTTCAAAATATTTCTTTGGGACAGAAGCTTACTGTGCTCTGCCTAGATTGTTATGCCTGAGTCATTATATTATCTGCTGCATTTCCTTATTACAAAACTCTAACTCATGATAGCAAATCCTCAATACTGTTGATACAGATCTTTCAAAAGTATGGGTTGTTATAAATTCACATGCTTTTTTCTATGATTTCAAAATTGCTATTCTTATTGGAACTGCAAGTTCCAGGCAGAGGAAACTATTATTATTTAACATGCAAAATGTACCAACAGTTTGCAGAACACTGCCCACAATGTTCGGATTCTTCCAAATTCCTGAGTACTTCTAAATTCAATTAAGGGAAGAAAAAAAAGTCTTCTTGATTTGAAATTCTTTGAGTCATTTCTTATCACAAATAATAATGGTCTAAAATTACTATGTTTGCATGTACCTAGGATTATAATAAATGCCATGTGTCAAAGGGGGTATTACTAGAGTAATTTTCAATATCTATATAATTAGTTCACATAATATATTTAATGGCCTGTTACATGTTTAGCTGGCAAGTTTCTACATTTACTAACCCCATAATTTTAAATTAGAAAATTATATTTCAACCTACTGTTTTTATTTTGACTGCATCCAAAATATATTAATTGTGGAACATGTAGTCAATAAATGAGCCATTATTTCTCCACGATGTGTAAAATATATACATAGTGATGCCAATTGCATTACATTTTCCTGCCAAACAGGGAAACAATTAAAGTTGTGTTAACTATAAAATCAGGATTACATTAATTTTAATAAAAGGAAAAGGCTTGCCTTATTATGTTTTTTAAACTTCAGACATATAGTCATGTGAATGGTAATCTAATGCTGACTGTATAAAATATGAACTATGCAAAGGTTTAACAGCTGGTTTTGATCAGCTTCCTTTGTTTAACATTAAAAGTTAACTTCCAGAAGACACATACAAGCTACAGGTAATGATTACCAGATGGAGATGTTCTTCCTGTTACTCTGTCTGATATCACACAAAAATATACTATAAGAAGGGGAAAACAACTTGGGCAGAGATTCTGATGTTTTCTGTGGTAAAGAAAAGGCTTTTCCCAACTTACACTAGCCAGCAAAGTCAAAGACTCTGGCATCAAAATGCTTTTATACTTTTATAATAGAGGGAAATAAGGTTAGAGTCAATATATATGGCCAAATATATTTTAAATTTCATTCAACACTTAATTATTAGCTCCTTTTTTCTGTCAAAATGATTAAGTTGCAGCCTACTGAATAACATTAATGACTTGCTACTCACAGTCAGCTCAAAATAAAGGTTTGCTCCCCACTACATACACTACCCTTCCACTCTTTGTCCCATAACCATCCATCCTTTTTCCATGCCCTGGGAGTCTAGATGCCCAGTCTCCTAGCAGGGCCCCTGGCAATAGTCTCTCTGCCCCAAACTATTCCATGTACTGACATTAGGTTATCACCTAAAAATAGCAACTGAAAAATAAGCTTAAAAGGCTCTCAATTTCTATTAAATGTGGTCTGGTAGTTTAGAAAATTTTTGTTTCTCCTTGTTTCTCTTCACGTATGCTGTATTCCCCTGAAAATGCACTGTTTCTTGAACTGTTCTCTTACCACCTTCCACTACCTAATTCCATAATGACTTCCAGTAGCTACAAGACTAGACATCACTACTTCCAGCCCAGCATAAAGATTATTTCCTCCAGGAGTCTTCCATTGATTCTTAGAGGAAGGACTACTCTGTCCCTAACTGTCATATCTCATACAACATTACATCTTCATTAATTATAAAGCTGACCTTTGAACAATGTGGGGGTAAGAGGTGCTGACCCCCATGGTCAAAAATCCATGTATAACTTTTGAATCCCTAAAAGCTTAACTACAGTACCTCAGCATCCAAGGGGGATTGGTTCTAGGACCTCCCATAAATACCAAAATCTGTCGATGCTCAAGTCCCTTATATAAGAACTAGAGGTATGATGAACGAAATTTATGCAGTGGTGGTGGTGGTGGGGTACCCTCAGCCCAGCCCGTGCCATCTCACAATCCAGGACCCCTCGGGGGATATCCAACTGCTGGTTTAGGCCCAAACCAGCAGTTGGACATCCCTCTCACAATCCGAGACCCTTCGCTCCTAAGCACCTGCTTGCTTGCTTCTGACAGCTTGGCTCGCCGCTCCTTAGCGCTGCTGCGGAGGTGGGAGAGGGTCCCGTCACCACTACTGTACTTGAGTCCAGTTTCTGGGAGCACACTGACCACCAGGGGGCAGCTCCTGCATTGAGCGTCTGCCCCCTTGGTGGTCAGTGCACATCATAATGACCGGTCATTCTGGTCATTCCACTGTAACAGTTGCTGGGCTTTTATTATATAGACTAGTGGCCCAGTGCACAAAATTTGTGCACATTAAAAGGGAATTAATTAGAGGAAATATTTTAATATTGCTATTTGCCCTTTTTCTACAATAGAAGTGTCAGAGATGAAAGAAATTTAGTAAAATGTATATGAAAATAACATATAAATTTATTAATAAACAATCACAACAAAAACATGATATAAAAACAAAAAAAAACATGATGTAAAAACAACACTGATACAATGACTGATAAATTGATTAAACTTATTCTAATATCTCCCTGTATATCACATTAAGAGTGAAAACACTTTCAGAGTACCTGACTAATTTCCCTTGTGATGAAGTATTTACAACTTTAACGTCACACACTCTTTGAACTCGAGAGAAAGCAACATATAACTGACCATGTGTGAAACGGGTTCAGGTAGGAATATTCCTATTCTGTCTAGAGTTTGTCCTTGTGATTTTAATAGTCATCACAAATGCTGGCATCACGGGAAACTGTCTTCAAATTAATTTAAATGGGAGGCTACTGTCAGATGGGGACAAATCAATTCTTGGAATCAGAACAACTTCTCCTTCTGTAGATCCTGTTAATACTTCAGCTTCGATAATGATGTTAGGTCGCAATCTTTTGATAATAAATCTAGTACCATTACATGTCTCTCTTTGTTTTTCTCAGCAGTCCTCCAGGCCTCCCTCTCTCCCTCTTCCTATTTCCCAGCTGGGAGGGGGTGGGGCCAGTGGGGGCAGCTCCACCCTCTGCCTGCCCTGGGGCCTCATTCTGAGAGCAAGCTGGGAGGGAGGGAAAGAAAGGGAAAAAAAGCTGTGAGCTGGTGGGTGCTGTGTGTGTCTGTGAGTGTGCGATTGTGAGTGAGTGTGAGTGCCGGCCTCACCTCCTCCGGCCCTGTCCCTGCTGCCACAAGTACCCACCCACCAGAGCCTGGACGTTAGGTCGAGCCTTTGGTTGTTTTGGATGTTATGGACTCTGGCTCTTTATATATAGAGATGGCATAGAGCAATGCATCCATGGATCCCCAACCACAGACCAAAACTAGTTTTCAATCTGCAGTTTGTTAAATCTGTGGATGCAAAATCTGGGGATACAAAGTGCCAACTGTATATTTAGTTTAAAAATTCACATACACGTGGACCCATGAAGTTCAAGCCCTTGTATATTCATTTCAGCATTTATCACATCCACTACTGGACTGTTACCTCTTTGGTAAGAGAGAAGTTATCCTCCCTAGTACATAATGTAGAATTGTGCTTATGGTAGGTATATAAGAAATGTTCACAGGTTAAATGAATAAACTCCTAGATTTCTGCAGGGCCAAGTGCAATGGTGGAATGCAAGATGCTAAGAACAATACCTCCCCCACCCCCCCGAAAAAAAAACACACACAAAATCCACAAACATTTTTCACTTAATCAAGTATCATATTATCAGTAAAAAAAAAAAAAAAAGTGCACTGAACACAAGCATAAAATAGGAAATTGAAATAAAAAATATCCATGCTGTAACTTTTCTTCTTGCCTGATATTTCATGAAATTTTTCAAATGTATATATTTGGGGGGGGGGGGGGGAGAAAACATCAAAAACACCACAAAAATAAATAATAACATCAGTGGGCCAAAATTTTTAGGAAACTCCTAAAAGATATAAATTCAACAGAATTAGATGGGTGAAAGATTGGTCGAGAAACACCAAAATCCAAACATTAGAAAGAGAGGCAGAAGGAATTCCTGGGAAGGTCCAAACTCAGAGAGAAAAGAGCAAGAGGGAGCCCTAAGGCAAACATCTGGTGATTAATGGAAGAGCAGTGGAGACGTATCAAGAAGAAAAGAATCAGGATTTTCATCAGTAGAGCTAAGACAAATTCCATGGAGGGTAGAGTTCATGGGACAAGAAGGTAGGTAGGTCCATTTACAGCCTGTGCCCAACACCCTAGAGCCCTACAATTTCCTGGTCAGTTTCAAGACTACAACTCTAAGATGTGAGTGGACTCTTCACAGAGTGCATCTTACTAAGGTCAGACCATACTATGAGCATGTACACCCGCCCCCACCCCGCCCAAGCCTGAAGCTGGATGTGAGGGCTGAGTATCCACACACAAATATGACAGACCCTCCAACCCTCCATCATGGAGCTAGAGTTTAGGAAGAGAAGGGCTTGAGACTCTCAGTTTACAGGTATGAAACTCTGTAAAGTCAGATATTTCTAAATTTGAACTGCCAGTTCAGATTGTTAAAAAGACACCTGTCAAAATAGGGGATGGAAGATACTTCATGTAATAATTTAGATTGATTTTTAACTTTTAAATATTCAGACATATAATATATGAAGATATATATTGATTCATTTTCAAAATCAAAACTCTATTTTATTCTTCACAGAGTAAAGGAAAATATTCATAACATACAAAGTATGTTAACTTGGAAATAAACTTTAGTCAAATAACAAATTATTTAGAACAGAGAGATATCTGAGTTGAAGTAGAAAAAGAAAATAGGGCAAAAAGAAAGTTGCTAGAATTAATTAAATATGATTAAATAGAATTAGGTATTGATAAGACTATTAAAGATTCTTAAAGTAGAAGAAACATACTGCAAAGAATACTATGGATTTAAAAATATTTAACTAACTCAGTAAAATGTAGGAATTCAAGGAAACAGAGGAGAAAAAATATCAGTTAAACAAAAAGCTGGTTCTATGAAAAGATCAATAAAACAATAGTATGCTAACTAGGATAACTAAGAAACAAAGATAGAGAACACAAATGACAAAAAATCAGAAACAAAATTGCTACAGAATTAGAAATAAAAAATGATTGTAACTGCATCTAATACTTGGAACACTCTCCATAAAGCAAAGAAGAAATCTAAACTTTTACTGAAAATTACATGGATAGCAAATGAAAACAGGAAGCTATAGGTCAGAGTTAAAACTATAATTAGGAGAAAATTAATAGCCATAACCTAGTTACCAGTAAAAGACTGAAAATTAGTAAAGTTAGTCCTAATCTTAAGAAATTAGGAGGAAAAGAACAATAAACCAGAAAGAGGGACAAAGAGAAGAAATTAATCAAAGAGAACACAGAAAAAACAATGTAGAACCAATAAAGTAATCCATGTGCTGATTCTTTTAGAAGACCCCTAAAATAGGTAATCTCCCTTGGAGATTAAGCAAGGAATAAAAGAAAGAGAATAAATATAGACAATATAAGGAATTACTTCTTTAAACATTCATACCCCAAACATAGAAATAAAATTCATTAGGATAAACTTTCTGATCAATCTCTCACTATCAGAAACCCAGAAACAAGCAGATTCTGATAGCATGGTATCCTTAGCTATCAGAACTTCCTGTGAGAACCTGAATTATATGAATTCAGGAACTGAACAGATTTGGGTAACAAAAAATATTCTTACTCTAAATGCAAACCTCTGGCTATTGTATTCTTTGGGACTAGGTTCCACTGTACATCAAAGAACACACCAGAATAACAGCATTTTAAATAGAATGTAAGCTTATTTTCCTCTGATGCGAAGAAAAGGAGCCCAAAGTAGGTAGTCCAATGCTGCTATGATAGCTTTGCAATGTCATCTACAACCTACTCTCTGCTCCACCATCCTGATGCGTGGCTTTCATTTTCAAATCATTTTTAAAACAGGGGGGCTGCTGGAGCTCCAGTAGCTCCTTTTAAGCAGGCTTCTCACAAATCTCAAGGACCAGTCATAGGGTGCCTGGAAAATGAAGACTCTGTTTAGGGCAGCACTGTGCAAAAAAACAGTTTTGTAGCTAGGAATGAAGATGAGAATGGATGTATGATTAAGCAACTATTAATTGCTGCCACTGCAACAAATCTGAAAACCTAAAGAAATATAAAAGTTTCTCTAGCAAACCATAAATTATAAGATTTAACCTTAAAAGTAAACATCATGACCAGACCAATTGCCTTAGAAGAACCCGAGAAATTTAAAAAGGTCAATCATTTAAAAACAATCCAATGTCAAGAAAACTTTCACATATTATTTCAATCTAACCTTTAAAGAACAGATAATTTAAATTTTAATTAAACTATTCCAGAATAAATGGTTCATTTTATGAAATCAGGATAATCTTAAAAATTAATCTGATACAGATAGTAACTAGAAAAAAATTGCAAAAATACTAATAACATAGAATAACAAATAGAATCCAACAATATAATGAAAGGATTACAAACTGTGATCAAGTAGTTCTAGGAATACAAGAAAATTTCCATTTTGAAATTTTTCATTTCAGAAGTTCAACTTCAAAATTTTTCAAAATTCAAATCAGTGTGGCAGTGAAGCATCTCTATAAATAATCAGATAGGCAAACAATACCGGTGCAAATATACAGTATCTCTGAAAAAGTACCTAGTAATGTCTATGAACACATATTTTGTTCAGCAACTGCAGTCTGGGGAATCGGGTACAAAAGGATATGTTATAAGAAGAACTGCTGCAGCAATGTTTATTTAAAGCAGCAAAAAATTAGAAGTAAATGTCCTTTAATAATGCAACAGTTTAATAAAATATAGTCATTCCTTACCTTGGAATGTCATAAAACAATGAAAAAAATGAGGGGTTGACAGGAGATTAAGTATAAAAAGCATGCAGAAGAAAACTATATAAGTAATATAATTTCAACTGTGCAAAACAATGACAAAAGATCACTAGTATAGTTTTACCTTTTCTCTATATATTTATGAAGAAGGGGATGGAAAGTTATATAGCAGGTTGTTAACAGTAGGTACTTAGTAGGAAGGAATAGAAGAGTTGGTTAAAAAAAAAGTGGCCACAAGCTGCACATACAATTTATTTCTTAAAATTATCAATTTGCATGCATGTACATGTGGATATGAAGTGCAAAAGGATGATTATCAAAATGTTGATAATGATTATCTCAAAATAAATATCGGTTCGAATTCAGATGACTTTTACTTTCCTCCTCACTTTTACATATTTTACAGTGAGCACATGTAAAAACAAAATGAAGACAGGTGCCAGAGGAGACGACAGGAACCAATGTTTAACAATTTCAGTGAGAGAGAAAAAAATTACTAAACAAAACTTGATTAACATATGTTAATAAAATTTAAATGTGTTGACTTCAAGTTTTCAATACAATGACTTTTCCCAATATATATATATATATATATGTATATATATATATACACACACACATATATATATATAGTTTAAGTTCAAGTTCATGCATTTGTTAAAAAATACCAAATTACTGAGTTTGGCTAGATGAAGTTATGGACCAGAAAGAAATAGAGAACCAAATAGCTTTTAGCTTTTCCTGGGTCAGTCCTTATTATGTGCTTCCAAAGCTTTGCTTTCAGAAGAAAACAAACCAACAAAAGTATTACTATTGACACTGATGTCTAAAGCTGCTTTCCAAAATAAAATACAAGTGATTTTTTTAGTTCCCTGCATTTTGGATTAGTTTTATTTCTAGAGAATGAGAATTGTTATTAAATTTCTGATATAAAATAAACTCAGCAGCTAATTTTAAAACTATTTCTAGAAACAATACTGTATTGATATTAAAGAAAAGTGAAAGAATAAATCGAGTATTTTATATATGATAGAGTCAGATATTAAGTTCTGCCAATTTCTAGAATTTCCTTTTCTCTTTTATACTTCAATAAAGATTTTATAAAAAGTAAATCTACTTTGACATTAACTTTAAGTGGAAATAGAGGTCATTGTTAAAAAAATAAAGTTTATTTTTATCTCTACGGCAAGAAATAGATGTTTCCTGCTTCACCTATCTATGCACTTGAGAAAAGAAACCAAGTCACAAACTCTTCGAGGTCGAAGGGAGGGATCTATGATCTTGTTAAACATAACATATGCTAAAAGATAAATTGCCCCACTCACATTGTAACATCAAGTCTAAGCCTTGCAAGGTTGGCAAAAGAAGTCTCTAGTTAATGAGGCTAAAGAGCTATAATTCTGGATCTCAGAATCCATCCTTCATTGTTAATACTGGAGGAATTAGCTGTGGCTTCATAAATAAAATCATAAAATGTTCTACATATGAACTCATGTACATGTGTGAAAGACATGAGCATTTTTGTTTCATTCATTCCCATAGTGGATAGAAAAAGTCGTCTTCTGCCATGGCCGGTATGCTCAGTGGTTAGAGTGTTGGCCTGTACACTGAAGGGTTTCTGGTTTGATTCCCAACAAGGGCAGGTACTTTAGTTACAGGTTTGCTCCCCAACCCCAGTTGAGGCCCAAAAGTGAATGTGTCTGTCTCTCACATCCATGTTTTTCTCTCTCTCCCCCCACCTTCTCTCCCTCCTACTCACTCTGTAAAGCAATGGGAAAAAAATATCCTCATGTGAAGATTAAAAAAAAAAAAAAAAAAAGGTCCTCTTCCTATAAATAACTATTAATGATTTAAAAACTATAAATTCAATTTTGATAGAGTTGTTATTTTGGCAAATCAGAGATCAGGTTTGAGTATAATTTAGATGGATAATACTTCCAACTGCCTCTGAACCCAATGTGCATATGATTATAAAAAGGTATAACTTTGATTTTATATTTATATTTAAACATTTGAATTATAGTGACATTACCTGTTTAACAGCATAATTAGATTCTTAAAATGACCAACATCTCAAGCTCTCCTAGATACCGTGTTTCCCCAAAAATAAGACAGTGTCTTATATTAATTTTTGCCCCCAAAGACATGCTAGGTCTTATTTTCAGGGGATGTCTTATTTTTCCATGAAGAAGAATACGGTACACATTTATTGTTAAATGGAAATAAAGGAAATTTATTACCTGTATACGGTACGGTAGTACGGTAGTTGTCAACACAAACCAGACAAACTGTGAATCCTACAGTATCAAGAATTTACTCATTTATTCAATGACAATCATGTCATCATCTTCTGGAACATCATCATAACAATCCAATTCCTGAATTTCCTGGTGAATTTCTTGTGACTCCATTTCTTTCAGAATCAGTGGACCAAATCTCTCATGTTTAGCAATAGCACTATCTTTAAATGAGTACTTCTTGTCAAGGTAGCCTGCTCGCAGTGCATTTGCAATGCAACTGTCAGTGATTTTCTCCCATGAATTCTTCACTCAAGTCACAACTTCTTGCAGTTTAGGTTTCACAAAGTTTCCACACTGATTTCTCTTCATTCTATTTTCAATGTAGTCATTAATTTCCATGCGCAAATTGTCTTTGAATGGCTTGTTTATTGCAATATCAAGAGTCTGGAGATAGGCCGTCATTCCTGCGGGAATCATTATCTGATCTATTTTTCTTTCCTGAAGAAATGTCTTCATGTCTTTAGCGCAGTGAGTGCTGGCTGCATCCCAGACTAGCAGACCTCTTTGGCTCCCTCGCATAACAAGCGGCAGCATTAAATTGACCCACTTCCTTATAACTGCTTGTGTGGCCCAGGCCTTTTCAGTTTCAAGAATAAAAACGCCCAAAACACGTTCAATCTTTTCCTTCTTGCCCTTAGAAATGATTAAAGGTGGGATTTTAGTGCCATCCAGACGAATTGCCAAAATACAGGAAACATGTGCACTTTCATAAGCAGTGGAGGGAATGTACGCTAAGGAGGCACCCCACTGTTCAATTGTTGTTTGAGATGATTGGCCCATAAACACTGCAGTTTCATCCATAGCAATCATGTTGGAAAGATTGTATTTAGAGAAGTCAGCATCATCAATAAAGGACTTGAATGCAAGTGCTCGCTTAATAACTTGAGTATCTTCCAACCTAAACAATGTTGTAGATCTTCTTAAAGACAGTTCACTTTGCTGAAGGAAATTATCCAGCCAGTGTTGTGATGCTTTGAAGTCTTCGGGGGCTATGTCAAACTGTGGTGCCATTGCAAGGGCAAATTCTTGAATCTGAGCCCTATTCACAACCAAAGCCTTTGCTCTCCTGTCAACAACCCATTCACAGATCAGGTCTTCCAGCTCGGAAAATAATGGTTGCCGACCTGATCCACACTTGCGCTTTTTAGCATTTCCCTTGTCCACTTGTTCAATGAGGTTACCATACTCTGCTCGCCATTTTCGGACCAATCGGATACTCAACATCTTCTCTTTGCAGAAAGCAGTAAGATTTTGGCCCCAAGAGTCTTCCACGATTCCTTTCTTGTACTCCACGGAGTAGCTTTTTCTTTTTGCGCTCATTTCTAGGGGTAAAAAAAAAGGAATTGGGGTATCAAGGTGGGGGGAGGGGTATCACTCAAAATGACACAGGGGGGATCAGAGGGGGGAATCAAAATGGCACAGGAGAATCAGAGGGGGATTACCATTTTAGTAACCCTTTTTGATCCTCCTGTGTCATTTTGATTGTCCCCTCTGATCCTCCTGTGTCATTTTGATTGCCCCCTCTGATCCTCCTGTGTCATTTTAAATGATCCCCCTCCCCCCACCCCTGTGCCACTGAACACCTTCAACAGATATCCCCCCTACCCCTTTATCAGACATTTACCCCCTGGGGCCTGCCTGGGGACTATCACTGGGCTTTCTGGGGCCTGGATCTGGGCTGGAGCAGGGTCTTCCACTGACTGAGAACCTTCAGTCATCATGAAGGCGGCCGCGAGCATCAGGTAGTGTCACCAGAGACAGACCAGCACTCACCACCTTTGCCGCGTCCCGTCCGCTCTAATCCCCCTGTTCTTCTACACGCATCTGCGAAAGTCTCCTCCTCTCTCCCGCCCCACGCTCACCGCTCACTCCGACCTCCGCTCCGCCTCCACACAGCAGTGACGTCAGTACTCCGCGTAACGTCACTGGTTGCTAGACGCCAGTCGGGGCGGCCCTAGCGACCAGTTTACGGTAAATTAATTTTCATTCTGAGACAGAGCCTGGGGCCTTATTTTCGGGGGATGCCTTATATTTCGCTCAGAAGGAAACCTGTAAGTAGGTCTTATTTTCGGAGGATGTCTTATTTTCGGGGAAACCCGGTATTATAATTCTGTACTTCAGTTTAAGTCCTATGCTCTTGAAGGTTTATTTTATTTACGCAAATTTTAAGTTAAATTAATTTAAATAAAATCCTTGATAAAATATTCCACAGCAATTTATTCAGTAGTAATTACACTTAAAGAATCAATATCTCAATGGCTTTTACAATTAAGTGAAACAAACTACCTGGTCTCTCTATAGCTATCAAATTTTTTATTAAACACTAGTGGCCCGGTGCACGAAATTCATGCACAGAGGGGGGGCGTGTCCCTCAGCCTGGCCTGCATCCTCTCCAATCTGGGACCCCTCGAAGGATGTCCTACTGCTGGTTTACAGGGATAAGGCCTAAACTGGCAGTCGGATATCCCTCTCGCAATCCAGGACTGCTGGCTCCTAACCACTCATCTGCCTGCCTGCCTGCCTGATTGCCCCTAACCACTCTGCCTACTGGCCTGCTCGCCCCCAACTGCCCCCTGCCGCTGACCTGCTCACCCCCAAATGCCCCCCCGTGCCAGCCTGCTCACCCCCAACTGCCCCTCCTGCTGGCCTGCTCGCCCCCGCCTTCCCTCCCCACTGGCCTGCTTGCCCCCAACTGCCCCCCTGCTGGCCTGCTCACTCCAAACTGCCCCCTACCTGCTGTCCTGATCACCTCCAACTGGCCC
The DNA here is from genome assembly GCF_963455305.1 of Plecotus auritus. NCBI lineage: Eukaryota > Metazoa > Chordata > Mammalia > Chiroptera > Vespertilionidae > Plecotus > Plecotus auritus. The sequence continues at coordinate 89,090,962 of NC_137775.1, read as the reverse complement.
CCACTGACGGCCTGCTCACCCCCAACTGGCCCCCCTGCTGGGCTGCTTACCCCCAATGACCCCGCCCCCCACCAGCCTGATCACCCACAACTGATGTCCCATCGTGGCCTGATCACCCCTGGGCAACCCAAGCTCCCAGCTCTCCTTTTTTTCTTTTTTTTCAGCGCCTCCTTGAGCGGAGGCCAGGGCCGGCTAGAAGCAAGTATCTGGGATTTATTTATCTTCTATAATTGAAACTTTGTAGCCTTGAGCAGAGGCCAGGACCGGCCAGGATGGGCGGAAGCTTGGCTTCCTCCATCGCTGGGGGCAACCCAAGCCTCCTGTTCACTCCAGCTCTGTGGCTGCCTCCATCTTAGTTGGGTTAATTTGCATACTCGCTCCTGATTGGCTAGTGGGCGTGGCTGGTGGGTGTTGTGGAGGTACAGTCAATTTGCATGTTTCTCTTTTATTAGTGTAGATTGAAAATCAAAGTTCAGAAAGAATAATTTGCCTAATAAATATACATAGTCTAATACACATAGGTAAATAATTATAGGGCCTGTTTTTGAGCATAAATGTCTGTTTTTACATATATTATATACACTATTACAATTATAATACAAATTAGACTATTATGGGATGTGAATTCTTAAAAGGTTTTAGCTATCATTGTATCCCTAATGCCTAATATTAAGACAGTCAGTAGACCTTAAAACACGTGAATGAAATGAATGCCTTAAAATCAGGGTTTGTTTTGCTTTATAACATCTAAATTATAAAATAACTTAATCATTTTGTATTAAACTAACCTACCTTATGTTAAAAGAGTATTAGAAAAGCAAATCCTACTGTATTAAATAATGCTAATGGAAAGTTAAATAATATTAATACACTGAATTATACATTTAAAAAAGAACATAAATTTTATGTTATGTATATTTTACCACCAAAAATATTGCAATAAACATACTCAATAGAACCACTGAAATAAAAAAGAAAGTCAAGTATAGCAAGTGACAACAAGGTTGTGGAGTAAATGGAAGTCTCATACACAGTTGACACGGAGTAAAAACTGACACAGCCACTGTGGAAAACGATTTGTCATTATTTATTAAAGTTGACATTTTAGACACTATATAACACTGTCCCTAAAAATACCCTTAAATGTGTGCTTTATGTTCATCAAATACCTGTACAAGAATATTCATGGGAACATTATTAATAATAGGTCTAAATTGGAATAATCCAAATATATATGAGAAGTGAAAAGGATAAATAAACTGTGGCAAATGTATAGAATGAAATCAATCACTATTACACATAACAACATGATGAATCTCACAAACATGATGTTGAGTAAATGGAGTTAAGACTCAGAAAAATATACGCTGTAAGATTTCATTTATATAAAGTTCAAACATGAGCAAGATTGTATTTATAGTGTTAGAAGTCAGAGTATTCTGTTCAGATAAAAGACACAGACTGAGATAAAACATTTGCAGATTATATATCCAAGAAAGACCTTGTATCCAGAACAAATAAAGAACTCTCTAACCTCAGTAGTAAGAAAACAAACATTGCAATTAAAAATGGGCAAAAGACTTCAAACACTTCATCAAAGAGGACATACCTATGGCAAACAAGGAACAAAATTAGTTTAACATCAGCTATTTGGGAAGTGCAAATTAAAATCATAAAGGGGTACTGCAACACACTGATAAGAATGACTAAAATAAAAAAATATTGGCAATATCAAATGCTGGTGAGGATATGGAAAAACTGGATCTTTCCTGCATTGCTAATGGAAATGCAAAGTATAACCACTTTGGAAAGCAGTTTGGCAGTTTCTTGTTTCTTTTTCTTTTCTTTTCTTTTCTCTTCTTTCTTCTTCTTCTTCTTCTTCTTCTTCTTCTTCTTCTTCTTCTTCTTCTTCTTCTTCTTCTTCTTCTTCTTCTTCTTCTCCTTCTTCTTCTTCTTCTTCTTCTTCTTTTTTTTTTTTGCCTTTGTCGATGAGGTTTTTTCTTTTATTTTTTTTCTTTATTGATTAAGGCATTACATATGTGTCCTTATCTCCCCATTCCTCTTCCCCCCCACTCACGCCCTCACCCTCCCTGGTGTCTGTGTCCATTGGTTAGGCTTATATGCATGCATACAAGTCCTAAAATTTTCAGGAGGGATTTTGACTCTTGAATCTAAAATGCACTTCCCATACAGCCCAGGAACCACAAATCCATGGCATTTATCCTAGAGAAGTGAAAACTATGTCCACACAGAGACTTATATACAAACAATTCAATGCCTTTCAACAGGTGAATGAATAAACAAACTGTGGTACATCCATGAAAAGGAATACTACTAAGATGTAAAAACAACATAACTTTTGATACCCGAAACAACTTGGATGGATCTCCAAGACCTTGATACTGAATTTAACAAGGTAACCTGAAAAGGTTTATACTACATGATTCCATTTTAAAAACGACAGAAATGAAGAACATTAGTGGTTGCCAGGGTATGGAAAGAGGGGTGGATAGGGAGGAGTTGTGCATATTTAAGGAGTAACATGAGAGGGTTCTGTATCCTGACTGTGGTGGTGGTCACACAGATCTCCACGTGACAAAGGGTCATAGAAGTACACATGTGTGTGCACAAGTGCATGTAAACACTGGAGAAATCCTAGTTAGTAGTACTGTACTAATGTCAATTTTCTAGTTTTGATAATGTACTCTAGTTGTGTAAGATGTTACCATGGGGAGAAGCTGTATGGAGGGTTCATGGGAATTCTCCTTTTGCAACATTTTGTGAGTCTATAATTAATTCAAATTAAGGGTTCAAGTATTCTTTTTGCAATATTTTGTGAGTCCATAATTAATCCAAATTAAAAAGTGAACTACAACAACGTCATAAAAGTGGTTATGCACGGAAAGGTTGTTAGTATCCAGGAGGCATGAGAGGGGCTCCTGTGCGCTGGTCATTCTCTGTTTACTGGGTGTGTGCTGGTTACATGGGGGACTCACTTAGTTAACATTCATCCAGCTGCAAATACTTAGGATTTATCTGCTCCTCTGTGTCCATGTTCCACTGAAGAAATTTACTAAACATGAAAAAATAAGTATAATCTTCATTAACCTATAAACTTCATTAACCACTTTCCTAGGAAAGTTCTAGTTAAAATACACATTTGAAAGAGTACATATGTAAATCATGTTCAGACATGGTAAATATACAACAAAAGTATCTTAATTGGGGTACAGTTGCTTTGTTCTTTTAGAATCTTTCATATTCCCATAATTTAAAGTCTATGGCATCACAATTATGTTACTAGATTCATTAGAATACCACTTATTAGATTCAGTAAAATCCTCCCATGATGCCACATCCTCTCTCTTTGACAGTAGAAGGAGTGCTAATAGTAATGATGCTGGGATGATGGGCACAAGCCAGGTTTTCCTGAGCAACCGTGACATCTGTTGACACTACCCTTTGGAACAAAAATTCCTTAAAAGATTGACTATCATTTCTGCCTTCATTTTCTCATCTCCAATTCTGTTATTAATTCTAAAAGACTTTGTCCCCACCACTGAAATAGAACTACTTTTGCCAAATCTCATTAACTGCAATTAATCAACTCTCTATCCTCATTTTACTCAACCTCTCAACAGGATTTGAAACACCCTCTTCATTTGGCTACCAGGATACCATTCCTCATGTCACACCCTACCTTGCCAGTGTCTTCTTCTCTCCAACCTGTGAAAGCTGGAATATCTCCATTCTTCTGTCTTTTCCTTCTCTTCCCAGATGATCCCTACTATCTTATTACTTTAAATCCCATTTACATACCAATGACTTCAACATTTTTATCCTTATCACAGCCTCTCTCATGAATTAAAATCATAAATTAAACTGCCTACTCAATTTCTCAGATGTCTTACAGGCTTCAAAACTTTAACACAACTAATATCAAATACTAAATATTTGCTGCAAACCATTATTCATCTAGCTGATTAGATAAAAATTATAGAGGTCAACCTTGATTTCTTCCATACCTTCACATTTAATATCCACTTTGTCAGAAAGTCCTGTTAGTGCAACCTCCAAAAACAAACAAACAAACAAACAAAACCAACCCAGATTGGACCACTTCTCTCCATCACCACACCAGTGTGAGCTACCACAATGCACTACCGAATCCTGTTAACTAGTCTACCTGCTTCCACCCCAAAACTCCTACAGCCTAATCACCTCAAAGGAGCTGGAGTGATCTTTTAAAAACCTTAAATCATGCAGGGGGGTCTGGCAATCTGTTACACAACCATGTGCATGTGGTTGAAAATACTGTATTATATACTCAGAAATTGTTGGCATCATGAAAAAGAGCCTTCACTTGAACAGAGATACTGTTGAAACCGATGTGCTTTTACTTGAAAGTCAAATACATATTAAAAAACACACACACTTAAATCAGAGCACAAATCACTCTCCTATTAAAAAACTTTAGTGGTTTCCTATTAAGACTTAATGAAATTCAACTCTTTAACATGGTTTATCTATCAATGTAAATCAAACCTTTTAAAAACATCTGTCCTGTACAAAGTCCAACAGAGTGGAAGTGACACAGAGAGAAATACAATGCCTACATAATCTGACCCTTTTCCCCTTTTACACTTCATCTCCTACCACTGGATCCATCATTCACTCCATGCCAACACAATGATATTTCTCACTGCTTCTGAAGTACATTCCAGTCTCAGGGCCTTTACATTTCCTGTTCCCTTAGTCTGGACTGTTCTTCCCCTAGAACATGGTATCTTACTTGATACCATTTGATTTTATGTGCAAATATAATCTCCTCTGAAGTAATATAATTTTATTTCTCCCTCTTCTTATCCTGCATTATTTTCTTCACATCAGGTAACATTATCTGATATTTAATGATTGTGCTTGCACACAAAAATATAAGCTTCATGAGGGCAAGAACTATACTAGTATGTTAGCATTATATCCCCTATGCCTAAAACAATGATTGGAACATTTAACAACAAACCTTTGATGATGATGAATGAATGAATAATGGAGCCTCTGTGTGGCTAAATAATCTAACTCGATCTCCTATACATCCAGTATAATTGAGGAGACAGGATTTTACTTATATCAGAATCCACATAATTGTATACTATTTTTAACAGGGGTCTACATTAAGAGTAGCAAAATAAAATTTCAGTAGTTGCCTATTTTACTCTTGGAACTGATAAAACATTAAACCAGAAACTATTCTAAAATAACTGCCTGCCCCAGCAGTTTCAGCCAATTTTTACACCTGGAACAAAGGGGGAACAAAAGATGAACTTCCACTAAGTTATATGTAAGTGTTATGCCTTCTTTAATTTTACTTGGGCTTTTAAATGAAATAAGCAATTTGAATAAAATGAAAGCCAATGAACTTGTAAATTAAAAAAGTATAACATCTATGCATTTTTATTAAGTACCTGAGAAAATATGTGATTTGAAATTTTACTCTGTTCTGCCTTATAAGGGGCGGACCTAAATATCTGACTAATTATCCATAAACATAGATCCATAGCACTTATGCACATTATTTACTACTGCTCCAATTTTAACTCAACATAAATATGCGTTGATATGCTGAATTGGAAGTTTCAAACCATTTAAGCCAAGGGAAACCTATGTACTCCACAACTGTTACCTACTTTATTCATTTTTATTATATCTGACAAGCTCCTTTCAGACCTTTAATGTCACATGTGCTAGAGTAGAATTAAAAAGGTTGAATATGTGTGTGTGTGTGTGTGTATATCCTATCTAATAAAAGAGTAATATGCAAATTAACCATCACTCCGCTACACCCACAAGCCACGCCCACAAGCCAATCAGGAGCAAATATGCAAATAATCCCAACCAAGATGGCTATGGCCACAGAGAACAGGAGGGAGGCTTGAGTTTTCCCAGCAATGGAGGAAGCCAAGCTTTCTGCCTGCCCTTGCCAGCCTAGGCCTCCACTCAAGGCTACAAAGTTTCAATGATAGAAGATACATAAACCCAAAGAGCAGGAGGCTAGGGTTGCCCCCGGTGATGGTGGAAGTCAAGCTTTCTGCACACCCTGGCGGGCCCAGGCCTCTGCTTAAGGCTATAAAGTTTCAATTGTAGAAGATAAATAAACCCCAGATACCAGGGCCTCAGCTTGGGTCGCCAGGGGGCGTGGCCAGCCTGCAAACCACCACAGGCCCCTAGCTAAGGCTGCCTCACGCCCCAAGGGAACCCCCACCCTGATCCGGGACACCCTTCAGAGCAAACAAGCTGGCCCCCACCCATGCACCAGGCCTCTATCCTATCTAAGAGTAATATGCAGATTGACCATCACTCCAACACACAAGATGGCTGCCCCCATGTGGTCAAAGATCCTGTCCCCAAGTGGACACAAGATAGCCACCACAAGATGGCCAGCAAGGGAGGGCAGTTGGGAGGGACCAGGCCTGCAAGGGAGGGCAGTTGGGGGCGATCAAGCCTGCAGGGGAGGGCAGTTAGGGGTGACCAAGCCGGCAGAGGAGAGAAGTTGGGGGCGACCAGGCCTGCAGGGCAAGTCAGTTGGGAGGGACCCAGGCCTGCAGGGGAGAGCAGTTGGGGGTGACCAGGCCTGCAAGGGAGGGCAGTTGGGGGGGACCCAGGCCTGCAGGGGAGAGCAGTTAGGGTGACCAGGCCTGCAGGGGAGGGCAGTTAGGGGCAAACAGGCTGGTAGGGGAGCAGTTAGGCATCAATCAGGCTGGCAGGGGAGTGGTTAGGGGGTGATCAGCCTGGAAGGCAGAAGCAATTACGGGAAATCAGGAAGGCAGGCAGGCGAGCAGTTGGGAGCCAGCAGTCCTGGATTGTGAGAGGGATGTCCGACTGCCCGGACATCCCTCGAAGGGTCCCAGATTGGAGAGGGTGCATGCTGGGCTGAGGGACACACCCCCCGCCCCCCCCCCCCCCCGTGCACGAATTTCGTGCACCGGGCCTCTAGTATATGTATATAATAAAAAAACAAAGAGATTGGCAGTTCTTTTCTAGCAACTTGGTTGATTTGTGGGTGAATTTGAAAATCCTGAAGACATTAACTCAGAAATATAATGAAATCCAAACCAAAACAGGAGCACGTGAGAAATATACTAGAATTATTAAAAATGAAGAAATGGTAATAAAAATTCTTTCTAATTGTTTTCAACATTTCTTTATTCTTATCTTTTCTGTTAATGAAAACAGTATAAAAGAAGACCTCATGAGAAACTTATCTCCTGCATCTAAAGCAGTGGATATCAAATAGCAGATGATAAATAGTAAACAGATCAAAGGAAGGATAATAAAATGTTTGCTCATTGATTACTAGAAAAATTGGAGCACTTAAATCACCCTTAGGAATTCACAAGAAAATAGTAAACATATAACATCACAAGGTCACCCATGTCAAAAATTTGAAATGACTTAATCTTGCTTTATTCCCATACAAGCAGTAATATCAAACTCTCAATGCTAACAGGACTAAATGTGATTTGTTACCTCTTATCACCCAGGAGCCAGGCTCACAGAAAACAAAATCATCCACTTGGACTTGCAACTTGAAGAAACTGTGGACATGACTAAACACTGAGGTTTTAAGAATTTTAGTTTTGAGAACTCCCTCAAGTTCCTTCTACTTCTCAAATCCTATGCTTCCTTGAGTCCTGCTGAATCAATAGTTTCAGCAATTGATTCATAATGGTGTCACCTCTGTAACTAGAAAAACTTGGTCGAACGGGTGTTGAAAATAGGAGCTATTTATCTGTTAACAGGTGCAATGCTAACAAATGTTTAATGTAAATCTAGTTCCATAGCTATTAATAATTAAATTCAATATTTAAGATATCAGGAATAGTGAACACTAGGTGTCAGTGTAAGAAGTGGAAAAATATTTTTCAAAACTTGTTTCCTATCAGGTATATAACAAAGAAATCAAAAGCAGCTGTGACCACATCTACTTATAATTACATAATTCAGTTAACAAGCCAATCTTCCTTTCAAACAAAAATTCCTGTTTCAAAACCATCAAGAGTTTAAAATCAGATTAAGCTGATTATTAGAAGTTACAAGTCTTTTGTAAATTCAGCTGCATAATGCACAAAAAATAATTTTACTTTTAAGAATACATATTTTGAAAAATGCAGTTAAATGCAGGTATAAGTCTGAAAGTATTATGTTACATGATTTTAGCTGGTAGAAAAGAATCATTTTTAAAATAGCAGTGCTGGATGATTAGTAAAGGACATTGAATTTTAAGTTTCCTCCCACCCCCCTGAACAGAAGTCTCCTACACAAATGTCAAGGTATTAGATGTTAAAATGCTTAAAGGGTTAGTTCACACACAAAAACAAACAAACAAACAAAAAACACATGAACTCAGGAAGGGTAATTGACTCTCCCAAAATTCTGGTAGCTAGAGTTTCAAAAATATAATCACCATTAGCAATAACAATTATAAGGAAAGGGTAACATTAAAATATTGACTCACATTTTAAAAGTGCATTCATAGGAAATACCTAATTTAGGCCCAATAATAACTTAAGTTTATACTCATTTTAGAACAGTGTGCATTAAGGGGGCTTGACTCTCTTCTATCTACTGAGCCTTCTCTCACCTATTCATTTATCCATTTCTCTGTTCCATCTCTCAAACTCCACACCATTATCTGCTTATTAAATCTTTCCATGTGTTTTGCAAGCATATTGGGAAACTTTTTCATACAATATTCTGAAAGTCATTCATTCGTGGGAAAGTAACAAAACTCAATACAAAATGATGGGACTAAAAAAAAATTCATTTAGGAGAAAATTCAGGATTTGCTGGAGAAAAATAAATGCTTTAGTGTTCTCATTTCACTGATAGTTAAGTTATATTCAAATTATAGTAATAATATAAAAAAGTATGACGTTTATGGAAAAACTTTAAAAATCCAGGATTGAAACAAATTAATGAAGGCAATTTAGACTGCTCTGTATCTGCAGGTTTCTTAGGGACATAAAGCCTAAGGGGACAGACAGTAGGGAATGGGGAAATTCACAGATAAATTATTTAAGCTGATATCTAAGAATTTTAAGATCTCTAATCATATTGGTAATGAGAAGTAGAAGTAGGAGAAATAGAGATAGACTGTGTATGTTGAGACATTCAAAGGCAGGAAAGAGGCCCCAGAAATACATATAGCATATGGCTTTATATTTTTTAGGGATTTCATTTTTTTTGCCTCCATATATTCTATTTTTTAATATTTACTTTTCAATTACAGTTGAAGTACAATATTATATTGGTTTCAGCGTGCAAACATAGTGATTGGACATGTGCATACATCATAAAGTGATCACCCTGGTAAGTCTAATAACCACCTAACATCATACATAGTTACTATAATATGATTGACTGTATTCCCTATGCTGTACTTTATATCCCCATGACTATTTTTATAACTGCCTATTTGTACTTCTTAATCCCTTTCAACTTTTTCACCTATCTCTCCCATAAAGAAGTCATACAGGGAAAGATAAATACCATATGTTTTCACTTATATTCTAAAACAAACAAACACACAAAATAAGTACACAAAACAGAAGCACTTGTCAGAATGGCTACCATAAACAAATCAACAAATGACAAGTGCTAACAAGGATGTGGAGAAAAGGGAACCCTAGTACATCTCTGGTGGGAATGCAGACTGGTGCAGTCATTATGGAAAACAATATGGAGTTTCCTCAAAAAATTAAATATGGAATGGCCGTTTGACCCAGAGATCCCACATCTAGAAATATCCTATCTAATAAAAGAGTAATATGCAAATTAACCATCACTCCGCTACACCCACAAGCCATGCCCACCAGCCAATCAGGAGAAAATATGCAAATAAACCCAACCAAGATGGCTACGGCCACAGAGAGCAGGAGGGAGGCTTGGGTTTCCCTGGCAATGGAGGAAGCCAAGCTTTCCGCCTGCCCTTGCCGGCCTAGGCCTCCACTCAAGGCTACGAAGTTTCAATGATAGAAGATACATAAACCCAAACAGAAATGGCGGCAGCCACCAAGCTGGAAAGAGCAGGAGGCTAGGGTTGCCCCCGGCGATGGAGGAAGCCAAGCTTTCCGCACACCCTGGCCAGCCCAGGCCTCTGCTTAAGGCTACAAAGTTTCAATTATAGAAGATACATAAATGCCAATAGAAATGACTGCCGCCACAGAGCAAGCAGAAGGCTTGGCTCCCCTCCAGGCTACAAAGTTTCAATTGTAGAAGATAAATAAACCCCAGATACCAGGGCCTCAGCTTGGGTCTCCAGGGGGCGTGGCCGGCCTGCAAACCACCATAGGCCCCTCGCCCAGGCCGCCCCACATCCCAAGGGAACCCCCACCCTGATCTGGGACACCCTTCAGGGCAAACCAGCTGGCCCCCACCTGTGCACCAGGCCTCTATACTATCTAATAAAAGAGTAATATGCAGATTGACCATCACTCCAACACACAAGATGGCTGCCCCCAGTGGTCAAAGATCCTGCCCCCATGTGGACACAAGATGGCCACCACAAGATGGCCAGCAAGGGAGGGCAGTTGGGAGGGACCAGGCCTGCAAGGGAGGGCAGTTGTGGGTGATCAGGCCAGCAGGGGAGGGCAGTTGGGAGGGACCAGGCCTGCAAGGGAGAGCAGTTAGGGGTGACCAAGCCAGCGGAGGAGGGAAGTTGGGGACGACCAGGCCTGCAGGGAAAGGCAGTTGGGAGGAACCCAGGCCTGCAGGGGAGAGCAGTTGTGGGGGACCAGGCCTGCAGGGGAGGGCAGTTAGGGGTGACCAGGCCTTCAGGGGAGGGCAGTTGGGAGGGACCCAGGCCTGCAGGGGAGAGCAGTTGGGGTGGACCAGGCCTGCAGGGGAGGGCAGTTAGGCGTGATCAAGCCTGCAGGGGAGGGCAGTTAGGGGAAAACAGGCTGGCAGGGGAGCAGTTAGGCATCAATCAGGCTGTCAGGGGAGTGGTTAGGAGGTGATCTGGCTGGCAGGCAGAAGCGGTTAGTGGCAATCGGGAAGGCAGGCAGGCGAGCAGTTGGGATCCAGCAGTCCTGGATTGTGAGAGGGATGTCCGACTGCCCGGTGGGATCGGGCCTAAATGGGCAGTTGGACATCCCTCGAGGGGTCCCAGATTGGAAAGGGTGCAGGCTGGGCTGAGGGACACACACCCCCATGCACGAATTTCGTGCACTGGGCCTCTAGTATCTTAAGAAACCTAAAAACCAATCAGAAAGAATGTACGCACCCCTATGTTCATAGCAGCACAATTTACAATAGCTAAGATCTGGAAAAAGCCCACGTGCCCATCAGTAGATAAGTGGATAAAAAAGCTGTGGTACATTTACATATACAATGGAATACTATTCAGTAAAAGAAGGATCTCTTACCATTTGAGACAACATGGATGGACCTAGAGAATATCATGCTAAGCAAAATAAGCCAGTCAGAGAAAGACAAGTACCACATGATCTCACTTACATGTGGAATCTAATGAACAAAATAAACAGACTAACAAAATAGATCCAGAGACATAGAAGCATGCAACAGACTAAGGAATCTCAGAGGGTGGAGTGGGGGAAGTGGAGGGGGTGGGGGGAGAGATTCATCAAAGAACTCATACGCATATATGCTTAGCCCATGCTTAGCCCATGGACAGACAATAGTGCTGTGAAGGCCTGGGGAGAGGGCGGAATCAGGGTGGAGGGGGCCAATAGGGGGGTGGGGAGAGAGATTTGTAATACTTTCAACAATAAAAATAAAATAAAATAATAAATTTTAAAAATCGGAATTCTATTCCTGACAACATCATTTAAATCCATTCTGAAATCCAAACATAATTTTAGGTATCAATGATTACTAAGTATCTTATCCAAGCATAAAGACTAAGTCAGAACAAAGAAACAATTGACTTTAAAATTTAAGTGTAAATTTTTAAAAAGTATTATCATTCCCTCTTTTGAAGAGAAGCCATTTGTTCTTTCATACTGACATAGATAAATAAGTTCTTCCTTGCTTCCAAGGAACTTTCATTTCCTGAATAGCATTAAAAAACCCACAAATAAATTAGATATGTTAGAGGAAAAAGGCTGAATTCTAGTATTTTCTTTATTTCTACAAGCGAGACATTTGAACAATAGTAACTGTATCAATGCCTGATCTCTGATTTATATGAAAATTCAGTGGCTTTATTTTATATCCAACATGATAGAAAATACCAAAGTTATTTATATAAAAAAAGGGAGTTAATAGTTTTGCTTTTAAATGGAAAAAAACAAAAACAAAAACACACAAACGTTTAAAAATACTGAGTTCTACCATGGCTCTTGTTTTCCAGTGGTTAGAGTGTGGCCCCACGTGCCGAGGTTAAGGGTTCCATTCCTGGTAAAGGGCACACACCAGGGTTGCAGGTTTGATCCCAGGCCCTGTTTGGGCAGGAGGCAACCAATCAATGTGTTTCTCTCATTTTGATGTCTGTCTGTCTGTCTGTCAATCTCTCTTTCTCCTCTCTCCCTTCCACTCTTTCTACAAATCAATGGGAAAAATATCCTCAGGCAAGGGTTAACAACAACAAATTGAGTTCCTAGTAAACACAAGGTACCCATAACACCCTATTCTTTTTTTCTTAATTTTTAAAAAATTCTCACTCAAGGATGTTTATTGATTTTAGAAAGAGAAGAAGGGAGAGGGGAGGAAGAAAAGTTACCTCTATCTATCTATTACCTCCCATATGCACCCTGAACTGGAGATGGAATCAGCAACCTGGGCATGTGCCCTGACCAGGAATCGAACCCTCAACTCTTTTAGTGTACAGGACAATGCTCCAACCAACTGAGCCACCGAGCCAGGCACAATGTTATTCTTAATAAAATCAAATGTTTGTATATTTAGAAAAAAAGAACAATTTTTTTAAAGCTACCACAGACAATATTATTGAACAGAATAAAGCTGAGACTTCTATGATGAAAGTAAAAGAAAATAGGAGAAGAAACTGAAAAAAAAATTACTTTTTCTTTATATGGACCACAAGAAATTTGTTAGGAACACTACTAGGTATTTTACTTCTCATAAGATCATCACGTCTTACTGAAGTCTAGTGATTGGACACAAGAGTCTTCAAGAGGAAATTTTCAAGGAAAAAGGCATTACCAGAACTTTTCTTTTTGAAGCCTATTACCAGGGCAAGCAGAAATATGGTGAACTTCTAAACAAGTTCAATATTTTGAATATATTTTTCAATTATGTTTAAACCTATTCTTTTTGATACATTTAATTACCTTGTCTGTAGGTCTATTAAATGATGCCTATTTTAATGTTATCAAGTTACCCATTATGCCTAAGACATTTTGCTGGCTAAGACCATTTTCATATAGAAGAATATTACTTTTCCTCTTTACAAACTTCAAGTCTAGTAAATCTCCATCAGAGACTTAAGATTGAATTTATGTTTTCCACACCAAAAGAGATTCTGCTTCCCTTTCTTGGGATTTCTCTTTTTCAAGTACATTTTTTTTTAACTATTCTCCACAAAATATAAATCCTTCTCACAAAACAATACTCTTCACTTCAGAGGGCCACAGGATACTCAAATTTAGAAGGGACCTTAGAGGTGTGTACTGTCCATTCAGTCAGATAAATACCCATTAGTACCTATCATATCTAATAAAAGAGTAATATGCAAATTAACCATAATCCCACTACACCCACCAGCCAATCAGGAGCAAATATGCAAATAAACCCAACCAAGATGGCTACGGCCACAGAGAGCAGGAGGGAGGCGTGCGTTTCTAAAAAAATAACCTGAATATATCAACTTTTTCTAATTGTTTGAAGCCTTCCCTAGGAATATGAATAATCATAATTTGTTATTTATGAGTGATGGTCTCTGCAACCAAAAAACTTTATTAGGAGACTTTAGACATTACTGTATATACTTTCTGGAACATACTTTGTAAATTTTTCTCCTAGACCACCTAGATACCTATAATTTTGTGTATTTGTATTTTTAAGTAATTATTTTCTCGTGGCTATTTGTGGTTTCTTATCAATGCCTCACTTAGTAAATAATCACCATTCTGCTGCTTCTACTCTATTGTGAAGAAGAAAAACAGATACATTTTTCAATTAAACATAGTGTATAATGAGCAGCATTTTTATAGTATCTATCAACTTTTATTGCTTACTGTCAATTCTTAGCTGGATTAGAGTGCAGTCAGTATAATTTTACTGATAATAAAACATCATTTTCAAAATTAGTCTGAAAATATTCTTAAGATTTTTTTCTTCATCCTTTTCTAATTGATACTTATTTAATAAACCTTATATCTCCTTCCATTAACTTTAAAAAATTGAAGTCAAATTTATATCAGTGCTCTATTTAGAAGTACCTTATGAATTTCAGATTATATACATTAGAATTTCAGAACAACTTACTCTAGAAAAGTATATAAGGATAATTAATATATTTGGGGGAAACTAAGAATATGATTTACACATTCATCAAGATATATAAAAATGACTAGAAATTATTATCATAAACAAATTGGTCCCTATCCCAATATATTAAAATTACCTGGTATATCCCTAATATAACATCAGGATGGATACAAATATTTGAAGGGACTAAAAAAACACACCCATCTTTTAATAAAGAATTATATATTTTTCAAGTATAGAATACTATTCAGTACTAGGATCTGAGAAATAAAGTCTCTTAATTATATCTACACAAGAGGCCCAGTGCACAAAATTCATGCACGGGGGGAAGGGGTCCCCTCAGCCCGGCCTGCACCCTCTCCAATCCAGGATCCCTCTCGCAATCTGGGACTGCTGGCTCCTAACTGCTCACCTGCCTGCCTGTCTGATCGCCCCTAACCGCCTCTGCCTGCCAGCCTGATCATCCCTAACTGCTCTACCCTGCCTGCCTGATCGCCCGTAACTGCTCTCCCCTGCTGGCCTGATCGTCCCTAACCACTCTCCCCTGATGGCCTGATCACTCCTAACCGCCTCTGCCTCAGCCCCCGCCACTGTGGCTTTGTCCGGAAGATGTCCGGTCTATCCGGTCTAATTAGCATATTATCCTTTTATTAGTATAGATAACAAATAAGACAATGTTAACTGGTTAAAATTTTGCAACTTAAATCACTAATACAGAAATAGTAGTTATTTTTGAAACCAGGAAAAGGTCTGTATATGTACAATAAAAATATACATATAAAATTTTAAGAAAATTTCAAAATATTATAAATCTAAAACAAAATGATTCTAGAAAAAGAATCATGCGTACAGAGGGGGAGAGAGAAAAAGGGAGAGATGGAGAATGGGAGAGAGGGAGAAAGGGGGGCAGGAGGAGAGAGTGAGGGAGAGAAAGAAAGATGGGAAGATACTGTTTTATACCCATGCTAACATGTGAGAAGAGAAACATTGATTGGTTGCCTTCTTACATGCCCCAAGAGGGGATGGAACCCTCAGTTGAAACAGCAACCTTTCAGTGCACAGGACTCACTCCTGCTGGGTGACTTACTATTTTTGACTTTACAGTGGTGCAAAAGTGAATGCATTTAGTAGAAACCATACTTCAAATTTTGAATCTTGATCTTTTTCTGAGCTAGCATTGTGTGATATGATACATACATGATGCTGGGCAGAGGCAGAGAGGTGCAGCTCCCAGTCAGCCACACAATCGCAATCACGGGGGTAAACAACAGATACTCTACACAGTGCACAGTGTACTGTGCTGTTAGCAATTGTTGGTATTCTGTTTTGAGTTTTTGAATCCCATCATGTCTACGAAACACCCATCTGTGTCTTCTGCTTCTATTGAAAGGAAGAACAGGAAGGCAATTACTCTTGAGATGAAACTCAACGTAATTGTCCACCATGAGGCAGCAAGTCATAATCACATAAATTTTGTGAAATATTCAACACTTCATTATAAAATGGACTTTGTGTTAAATGATTTTGCCCAATAAAGGCTAAATGTAATTGTTCTGAGCACATTTAAGGTGGGCTGGCAAAGCTATGATGTTTGATAGGTTAGGTGTACGAAATGCATTTTCAACTCAGGATATTTTCAGTTTATAATGGGTTTATCATGATGCAACCCCATCATAAGTTGAAGAGCATCTGTAGTTCCTGATAGACTCATATAGCGAAAATCCAATATGATTTTAAATTAAATGGTAAATAATTATACTCTATGTATAAAAAAGATTTTTCTAATATTTAACTTTGAGTTAAATGGAGAAATAAAAATAGCCATAAAGCCATAAAAAATCCTTATAATTTTTGAACTTTACTACAAATGGATATTAGCAAAAAGGATATTATTCTCAGCATAATATCAATTCAGCCACATGATTTCCAATTGGTACAAATCTCTACCTATTTTAAGTAAGTAATGCAACTCAATCTTGAGTGGGAATTTTATAAAAGGTCTGCATCTCTTTGGTAAATCCAAAATTCTTGGAAACTATACATTACATATTTATAAGATGTTTCAGCCAGAACTGAAACATTCAACACAGGTCAGAAGTCCAAGAATGATATAGGATCCCATCAGCTAGTACAGTTTAGTGAGGTGAAGGGAGCCTAGCAGACCAGCAAAGGGGAGGAAAAATAAGCCTTAAGAAAAATCTTTGACACATGAAGAAAAAGGGGAAGATACTGTTTTATACCCATGCTAAGAAAACCTAGTAACCTGAGACACTACATATAACTTATCAGTACTGTGAACAACTTGTGCTCTGAGCTTTTCTTACCTTGAACAATTGACTATTAGTGAGATATTCTGCAGCAGGATAAAAAAGACATGCTAAGAATTGGGGCGGGGGGGGGGGGGGCGTGGCGGGGGTAATTAGAAATCCCTTCCTGGTTGGTCCTCTAGGTTATGCTGTAGCAAATTACCCAGGGGAATTCAGAGAAAATGTAGCTCAAGAGGTTTTCTACTTCAAATATGCCCATACTGTGTCACAGATTAAAAACTACTTATCTGTTAACAGCAATACGAACTTATTTCTTTTTTTTAAAGAGGAGATGCAATAGTATCTCTTGAAGTATGAGGTGGTAACATAGGAGAGAAAATAAGATTAATTAAATAGAAAATTTTTTTTAACTTGGCAGTTAACCTGGTAGCAGGCGACCCTGGAACTGCTGCTGTAGAGCCTAAGACCATCGGAAAACACAGATATTTACATTACGATTCATAACAGTAGCAAAATTACAGTTATGAAGTAGCAATGAAAATAATTTTAGGTTGGGGTCACCACAACATGAGGAACTGTATTAAAGGGTCGCGGTATCAGAAAGGTTGAGAACCACTGCTGTATGTGGACATGGGCACATGTGTGTTTTCCACAAAGTGGGTGTGTTTTCAGTCTGTTTATGCTAACTATGTGGTACTTCACTTACTCCACAGTAGGACCAGACGAAACAGACCAAGATTTTTTTCCCCCAGATGGTATTTGTGAACTCCTGTATCCCATTCACATAAACACAGAGTGTGTTCCAGTTTGCTGAGTTACATATACATGCTATGACTCAGTACAAAGTCTGAATGTTTAGTTAGCTAGAAGTCGGCTTCCATTCTGTGATTCATGAGGTCCCCCTGGTACCGCTACTTCCTTTATTTTATGCAATCACAAATTATATTAGTTTGTCCTATTTTGATAACCCTTATAATTGAAGTTCTGCACAAGAAATTTTATGACTATTTTAAAACATAAACTATTACTGAGGTGGCATAAGTGACGCCTCACAGAACTGGTGATTAGGATTGAGCAGGGCCTTGCATAAGCTCCTTCTACCAGGTTAACTGCCAAGTTAAAAAGTATTAGAAGTAGGAGGGGGATGGGGGAGCAGGGATAGACAACTCAGCGCATGCTGACCAAGATGGGAGATTTAAGCAATCAATTTTCACACATAAATTTGTTACTAATTTTCACAATTAAAGATTATTACCATGACCCTGAAAAACTGGTTCTGATATGAAAACAGTACAACAGATTGAATAGCTTATTCATTACCTGGTAAACTAATATAGTGAAAATCTGATATAATTTTGAAATGAAATGGTAATTATATTCTATGCATAAAATGAAGAGACTCTCTGACAAGTAACTTTGAATGAACAGAAAATAAAAGGAGCTATATAGTCATCAGAAATCATGACAGCTTGGAATGTGAAAGGATATTATTATTGAGAGCATTATAAGAGCAATTCATTTATTGATGCTGCAATACTGAGTATAGTTCCCAGGAAGGAGCCACTCTCATTGCTCTGGGTACCACTGCCACTATAATGGCTCAATACAAAACAAGGACTGAACACTATTTTCCCTTTTTGTCTTTTTTGTAAAAGTCAAAATCCTCTTCAGATTTCTTCAGGTTAGTGAAAACAGGTACTGAGGTAGGTCTTTAGTAAAAGTGAAGTGGCGGAACGTAAACTTTCAAAAAGCAGGGGATGCCTATATGTACAGGGTGTCCCAAAAATGCATACACACTTTGAATAATTACTAATTCCAATGGGTTAAATCTGAAAAGAAGGAAACATCAATTGAGCTATCAACTGTTAAAGTATATATGCATTTTTTGGGATACCCTATCTTACATCACACATAAAAATTAGCTCAAAATGTCTTAAAGACTTAAATGTAAGACCTGAAACTATAAAATTCCCAGAAGAAAACATGGGAAAAACTCTTTGACACTGGTCTTGCCCATGATTTTTTTTCTGGATATGACACTAAAAACACAAGTAACAAAAGCAATAATAAACAACTAAAACTTTTATCAAATTAAAAAGCTACTGCAAGAAAAAGTAACAAAATGAAAAGGCAACCTATGAAATGGGAGAAAATATTAGTAAACCATTTATCTGATAAGGGGTTAATATCTAAAATATATAGGGACCTCATACAACTCTATAGCAAAAGAAAATAAAAAAAGAAATAATTTTAACACTTGCAAAGGATGGGTGTCAGGAAGCCCCAAATCTGGTTCCAACTCCACCACTTACTAAGCCTGTAACTTTGGGCAAATCATCTTTCTTCACTTGGCCATTCAAATTAGGAATAATAATATCCTCACTGATATTTAATAATAACCAAATAAAACATACATGAAAGCATTGATAAAGTTTTTAAAAAATGAGAAAAGGATCTGATAGACATTTTTCCTAAGAATTTATGCAGCTGGCCAACAGGTAGATGAAAAGATGCTGAACATCACGTATCATCAGAGAAATGCAAATCAAAACCACAATGAGATATCAACCTTTGCCTATTTGGTAGCTATTATAAAAAAAAAAAAAAGACATCAGATAGCAAGTGTTGGTGGGATGTGGAGAGAGGGAATTCTTGTAGGCTGTTAGTAGAAATGTAAGTTGGAAAACAGTATGGAGGTTTCTCAAAATATTAAAGATAGAACTACCATTTCCCTTTAGTCTCCATGTTTTCTAATGAGATTTCGGCTATGTTTCAAATCATTGTTCCCTTATCATAAAAAATCTGGCTACTTTCAGATTTACATCATGTCTTTAGTATTCAGTAATTGGAACATGCATTTTTGGGGGATTACCCTGTTTAGAGTGGGCTCAGCTTCTTAAATCTGTAGACTTACGTATTTCAGAAGTTTTCAGTCATGATATAATTATTGAGAAAAGCCCATTTACAATAGCACCAAAGAAGATTACACTTAGGAATCAATCTAACAAGAAATATATGAAGCCTATAGAAGAAAAATGTTAAAACACTCATGAAAGACACAAAAGTAGTCTTGAAAAAAAATGTTAAGACAGTCCCTATTCTTAAATTGATTCAACACTATAAAGATGTAGTTCTCTCTAAATTTATGAATTCATGCAATCTCAATAAAAATACCAACAAGCTATTTTATGAAGCTACAAAATTTAATACTAACATTCACTTGGAAAAATAAACATACAAGAAATGCCAGGAGCATATTGAGAAAGAAAAATTACGAGGTAAGACTAGCTGTAACAATCTTTAAAATATACTATAAAATCTGTATAACTAAAAATGTCATATTAGCACATGCATAGACAATTTAAGCAATGGCATAGAATACAAAATTAGAAATGTACCCTAAAGCATATACTAATTTATGAGAAAAAAAAGATGAAATTCAAATAAGGTTGATAATTGTATTAACAGTATTATGCCCATATTACTTCCTGGTTTTGATAATTGTACTATAGTTATATCAGATGTTAACAGATGGAGTTGAAGAGTATTTAGAAATTCTGTGTACTATTTGTACAGTATTTTGATGTCTAAAATTCAAAATAAAAAAGTTTTAAGAATAGTTCTGGAAAAACTATGCTTGTATAGTGATAGAACACAGATTATAAAAGCTATTACCAGGGGTCAGAGGGTAAGTGAAAAAACTGATTTATACAGGCGACTCATGGGAACTTTTATGGATGATGAAAATGTCTACATATCACGATTGTGTTGGTAGTCATACGAGAATAAGTCATCAAAACTGGTGAAATTTTGCTACATGTAAACTGTAACTCAATAAGACTGACAAAAAAAATTCCAAATGCAATCCCAACATAAGCAGAATGCAGAGGAGAGATACCAAATGAGATTATATATGTTCTTACCAGATTAATTAACTGAGTGTGTACCACATCTTCTACCAAAACTGCTGTTTCATGAAGAGGCCTCCTAGAATCACCTAAAGAAAACCTGCAAAAAATAA
Source organism: Plecotus auritus (assembly GCF_963455305.1). Taxonomy (NCBI): domain Eukaryota; kingdom Metazoa; phylum Chordata; class Mammalia; order Chiroptera; family Vespertilionidae; genus Plecotus; species Plecotus auritus. The sequence goes on along the minus strand of NC_137775.1, from coordinate 89,070,205 downwards.
AAAATTAATCACACCAATATCAAGAATTGCAAAGCTAAGAATGGAAAAGGTGAAAGATATTTACTACAATAGTCTGTTTAATAAAGTACAAATTGTTCTCTCAAATAACAGAGGTACAGTTTCCTATGGACAATGAATTGCATCTCTCTTACACCAGGTGAAAAGTGGTGTTATCTATGCTATTTCTTGATTTGTGTAGAAATTTTTAGGGGTATTTACTTTTTCAAAATGTAAAATATTAACAACCATTTAACACTGATAATCAGAAAATCATATTACCACATCCAAATTGCCAATACAGTTCTATAGCAGCCATACAGAAAATTATAATAGCATATAATTAAAATAAAAGCTACTAAGAAAAATTTATGTAAATGCTATAAATCATCATTTTAAAGTATATACAAGCCGATTATCAAGAATGGATTATAAAACTGTTCTTAAAAGTCCTATTCTCAACTTTCAAGTAGTGAACCAGATGTGCAGAGAGTCACTTCCTGGTAGAAAACATTTGAAAATGCACAATACTATATTAAAAACTTATATTTCAGCAGTAGGGAAAACAAAACAGAAGTCAGACATAATGACAAAATACAGTTCCACAGGATAAGAGACCCTGCAGCAAAAATTTATTCCTAGCATCCTATAACCTGGACTTCAACTAGCATGGTACTAAAGGTATAGGAGAGAATGCCAGGAACCCAAGCAAGGTAGGTCAGTTTGTAGAACCTAATATGGAGAAAAGTTTAAAAAACTAACACCCAGATGGTGATAACTTCATGTGTGAACTAGGAAAATACCTATTCCACAGAAGGCACTTTGCCTATATCACCCAAGGCTATCAATGAAGAAAAAAAATGTGGTTCTCTCCTAAATATAAAAAGATGAAAAATAAATCCTTACATATAAGGTCAATTGATTTTCCATAAGAGTGGAAACAACACCTAATTTGGAAAGGACAGTCTTTTTCGATAATTTGTGTGGGGGAATGAACTCAAAATAGATCAAAGACCTAAATTAAAGAGCTAAAACTATATAACTCCCAGAATAGAGGGGAAATTTTTCATGACATTCGATTTGGCAATGTTTTTGTTTTGTTTTTTTAATATATTTTATTGATTTTTTACAGAGAGGAAGAGAGAGGGAGAGAGAGTCAGAAACATCGATGAGAGAGAAACATCAATCAGCTGCCTCCTGCACACCCCCTACTGGGGATGTGCCCGCAACCAAGGTACATGCCCTTGACTGGAATTGAACCTGGGACCTTTCGATCTGCAGGCCAACGCTCCATCCACTGAGCCAAACCGGTCAGGGTGGCAATGGTTTCTTAAGTATGGCACCAAAAGCACAGGCAACAAAAGAAAAAAAATACATTGGACTACATCAAAACAAAACCCTTTTATATATCTGACACTATTCAGAGAACCTTCTGTTGTTTTCACTGATATATTCAGTACTAGTGGCCCAGTGCATGAAATTCATGCACATTAAAAGAAGATTAATTAGAGGAAATAACTTAATATTGCTATTTGCCCTTTCTCTATAATAGAAGTGTGAGAGATGAAAGAAAATTAGTAAAATGTATATGAAAACCTTCCTCCCGTCAGAGTCTGGGGCACACCACGGGACCCAGAGTCAAGTCCCCGCCCACCCACGTGTGCTTCAAAATAGCATGAGACCCAGACCCAGACCGGGCCAGCCCCCCTGCCCCTCATTGGGATAGATCCAGACCTGGCTAGTCCCACCCTTGTCAAGCCCCGCCAGGCAGGGAACATAGCCTCAGGTCCCCTGGCCTGGCACCAGGATGGGGGGAGTGGCCTGAGGTCCCCCAGCCCAGACCGGGGGTGGGGGGACATGCCCTGAGGTCCCCCGTCAAGCCCCGCCAGGTACGGGACATGGCCTGAGATCCCCTGTCAAGCCCTGCCAGGCGGGGGGGGGGGGGGAGGGGGTGGGCGGGGCACAGAGTCAGGTCCCCCGGCCCGGCACCGGGAGGGGGGAACAGTCTCAGGTTCCCTGTCAAGTCCCATCGGCAGGAGGGTGCAGCCTCAGGTCCCCCTGGGTGGGGGGCGCAGTTCCCCTGACCCAGCACTGGGGGTGCACCTTGAGGTCCCCTGTCAAGCCCCGCCAGGCAGGGGGGCGCAGCCTCAGCTCCCCTGGCTCGGTGCTGGGGCAGAGGGTGCGGCCTGAGGTCGCCTGGCGCTGGGGCTGGGGGAGCAGCCTGAGGTCCCCTAGCCCAGCACCAGGATGGGAAGCGCACCTTGAGGTCCCCTGTCAAGCCCCGCTGGGTGGGGGGGCGCGGCCAGAGATCTCCTGTCAAGCCCTGCCAGCCTGAGGTCCCCTGTCAAGCCCCACAGGGGCAGGGGAGGGTGTCCTCAGGTCCCTGCTGATTGCTTGTTAAGGCTCCTTATGGGAACTTGGCCTCAGCTGTGGGTGCAGCCATCTTTGTGATGGAGTGATGGTTAATTAGCATATTCCCTCTTTATTAGATAGGATTGAATTCTTTGGACTATGTGAAAAAAGTTTTCCTCCCATTTTTTTTTTTAATTTACTTCAAATCTCACTATAGAAAAAGTAAAAAATTATCATCTTGAAATGATTGACTAAAAGATAAAACAACAAATTCAATTAATAACTCTAGTAAAAAGAACATTTTAAAAACACGTTAATTGGATTGTTTTTAACATATGTTTTTAAAATGTTCTTTTCACTAGAGATTTAAATTAAATTTGTTGTCTTATCTTTTAGTCAATTGGATTAATTTAGTCAAGTGAATTGTTACAACTTGAGCAATAAAAATAAATAATGATGTTACTGCATAATATACTAAAAATAAAACTTAAATATACATTAGTCCATACACACACACACAATAAAATACTATTCAGCCATAAAAAATAATGAAATTTTGCCATTTGCAACAAAATGTTTAGACCTTGAAGGCATTACACTAAGTGAAATCAGAAAGAGAAAGACAAATACTATATGATCTCACTTATATTTGGAATCTGAAAAAAAAACCAAAAAACAAAGTTGACAGATACAGAGAACAGATTGGCTGTTGGGTGTGTGTGTGCAAAATGTGTCTAGGGACTCCAAAGGAACAAACTTCCAGCTATAAAATAAATAAGCCCTGGGATGTAATGTACAACATGATGATTATTATTAATAATACTGTATTGCTTATTTGAATCTTGCTAAGAGAGTATATCTTAAAAGTCTTAATCACAAAAAATATATTTTTTGTAACTATGTATGGTGACAGATAACTAGACTTGATGTGGTAATCATTTCTCAGTATACACAAATATTGAATCATTATTTTGTACACCTGAAACTAATAATACGTCAATTTTACTTCAATTTAAACAAAAAAGTGCCTTTTCAGATAATCTTTAAATCCTAAAAATTTCTGTCTTCAAGAATTATTTTAAAGTTGTATTTTACAAAAATCACTTTTATAAGAAAGTTCTTGTGAGAAATAAAATTGTACTAAATTGGGTAATTAGATACCAATTATGAAATTAAGAAGAGATGAAGGTTTTTATATGCATAACATTGAAAAAGATGAATAAAAATAAATGCAGGAAGGGTAATAAGGACACTACTTCTTTTTGTTTCTATATGTGAAAATATTCCATTTCCCTTAAAGAATTTTTTAAAAAAAGTGTTTGCACTTCTGGATTTTGTCACAGGATTTTATATTATTTTTCAGTGTATTTAATAGGGTCCACTTTTGGGTTTAAAATAGTTGTTTTCAAATTTTCAAGCCCTGTTTAAGAACAGAGTGAAGGACTGATTATGTTTAAATGAAAGGGATCCTATAATAAAGGAGATCCTTTCACAATGTATACGTATACCAAGTCCTCACATTGTACACTTTAAATAGCTTGCAATTTTATTAGTCAACTAGAGGCCTGATGCACGAAAATTCATGCAAGAGTAGGCCTTCCTTCCTGGCACTGGCTTTCCTCTGGCACCTGGAACCCCGGCTTCCCTCCAGCACCTGGAACCCGGGCTTCCTTCCTCCGGCTGCCGGCAGGCTGGCTTCCCCCTGGGATGCCCGCAGGCACCTGGGACCCTGGCTGGCTTCCCCCAGGCCACCCACAGGCACCCAGGCTGGCTTCACCAGGAAGGATGTCCAGAATGACGTCTGGTCTAATTAGCATATTACCCTGCTATTACTATAGATTACACCTCAATAAAGCTAATTGAATTATAGAGGAAAATAGATTCTGAAAAAGAAGCCAAGAGGGTAATTTTTATAAAAATCTGTAGCAAAGAACCTGCTAGGCCCGTCAGGGAAAACACAAGGCCCACAAGCAGACCAGCTCATAAAGCATCCATGAAACCCACCAAAAAGAAAGGACAAAGAGACATTTCTTTACTGCCATGTATGCGTCTTCTTGGATGCTGAGCTGCTTTCAGTACTTACTACTGGCTACAAACTCTAATGTGGTTAACTTATTCTGGATGCTGTGGTTAAGTAATTGCTGTGGTCTTGGGAGTTAGTTACTTTTTTTTTTTTATTACTTCTGGTTTTTGGACATTTTTCTACCTCAGGTAACTGACATTACTTTGAATGGACACCAAGTGACTACTGCTTATTGTAAGAAGGTCCTGAGTGCCTTTCTGTCCCCAAAAGAAAGTTTCCTTTTTCCCTTCAAACTACTTATTTGATTATACTTTATAAACTAGGTATTACTATAATACCCAGGAATTTCTCCTAACTGAAATTAGAGTGAATAGCAGGATACAGCCCTCACTACACTCTTGTCAGCTAACCTGACACTAGATAGCACTTGCAAACACAGACATCATACTGCTAATGTCATTCTTACCCAATATTTGTTGAGAATGATTTACCCACTGTTCAAAGGGGTGGGGAGTGCATAAGTTTGCTATGATCATTCATTTAAGGCAATCAGATAGTTATAAACACATGCAAATTATCCTTACTCTTCAATTTTTATTACCTCTAACTTTCATATACCTCAATGATTTTATCTGTTTTTCAAAGGAAGAAATTAATTCAATTAACATTGGTTCTGAAAAGGTCAAAGTGATAAGTAAATTAAAATATCAAATGAATACCTAGGATAACAGTTTTTCTAGCAAGTAGATATAAATATCGAAAAATATAAGAAAAGCAAGAGTATAAAATTATCATTCATGGTCTATAAAATTTACAATATACCAGTGTGAAAAATACATATATATTTGTATAAAGTAAAATAAAAGTTAAGACAGGGTAAAACTTTGAAAAAAGTAAACACTATATCACCTATTGGTATTAATCAATCAATCAATAATTGCTTACGGAGTACCTATTATGTTTCAGGCACTCTTGTAGTTACTTAGGATCATCAATGAACAAAACACATTAAACAAAAGACAAAATGAGTAGAATTTGCATTCCAATGAGTAACGGATACAAAAATCAATATAATTAATACAATAAATTACTAAAGAAGTGATGTATATGTTAAAAATAGAACATAAGATAAAGGAAAACAGAATCAGGAGATGGGAAGTGTGGGATAGGGAAAGGGAGGCAGTGTGAAATATTAAAATAATCATATATTAATCTTTGATGTATGAGAGAAATAGCTTTTAACAAATGAGAAGAAGAAAAAATAAATTAGACAATTTTGCAAACACCAAAGACTTACCTAGGAAAGTTCACCTAGAATTATCACAGCACAAGGCATGAAAATGTGCATCTTAGGAAGTTTACACAAATGACATATGCATATGAAATTCATCTTACAATTCAGAGCAATTTCCTCTTATATCTTATATTCCCAAAAAGCAAATATCCCCATATTCAAACTGTAATAAGTAACAGCACAAAGCAAATGATTCCTTATTAGGGGAATAAGAAAGATAATGGATGAATGGTAGGCCAGGGAAAAAGCAAAAAGATTTACTTCATTTATCTTATTTTAATAAGAAAAAAATGAAGGTCAAGGAAATTAAATAACCATCTCATGGTCACAAATTTAATTAAAGGCTTTTATTTCACCTAGAAATAATTTTCTGCAATTCTATGTTAAATGATCAAAAACTGTAACAAATTAGACACATTATTCTTAAATGCTTACTTACCAAAGATTAACAAAATAATATAAAGTCTGGTTCAACTACTTTGCATAACTAATTTCTAAGCCTTGCAATGCAGAAGATTTTTAGTTTGATGTAGTTACATTTATTTATTTTTGCTTTTGTTTTCTTTGCCCTAGAAGATAATGGATGAATGGTAGACAATGGAAAATTTCAAATCAACAGAAAAAAACAAAATAACGGTACAATGAAAATACACATTTTCATTTAAGATCAATATCTAAGAGTTTATTGTCTATGTTTTTTCTAGAAGTTTTATGGTTTCAGATCTTACATTTAAGAGTCTAACCCATTGAGTTTATTTATGTATACGGTATAAGAAAGTAGTCTAATTTCATTTTTTTTACATGCATCTGGTCCAGTTTTTCTAACACCATTTATTATAGAGACTGTGTTTTCCCCATTGTACATTTGTGCCTGTTTTGTTATATATTAATTGACCATATAGACATGGGTTTATTTCTGGGCTCTCCATTCTGTTCCATTGATCTATGTGTCTTCTTTTATGCCAGAATCCTTCTGTTTGATTACTATAACCTTGTAGTATAGTTCAATATCAGGTAGCATGATACATCCAACTTGGTTCTTATTTCTCAATATTGATTTGGCTATTCGGAGCCTTTTGTGGTTTCATATAAACTTTTGCATTATTTGTTCTAGTTTTGTGAAAAATACAAGGAAACCATCAACAAAACAAAAAGATAACATAATGAATAGAAGATATTTGCAAATGATACATCTGATAAGGGATCCAAAATATATAAAGAAACACAAACACACAAACAACACACACAATCCAATTAAACAGAAGACATGAATAGACATTTCTTCAAAGAGGATATACAATTGGCCAACAGACACATGAAAAAATGCTCAACATCTGTAATCATCAGTGAAATGCAAATCTAAATCACAATGAGATATAACCTCACCCCTGTCAGAATAGCTATTATCAACAAATCAATAAATAAATGTTGGAAAAGATGTGAAGAAAAGGGAACCTTCATGCATTGTTGGTGGGGTTGTAAATTGGTACAGCCACTATGAAAACAATAGAGAGGTTCCTCAAAAAAGTTGAAAATAGAACTATAATATGATGCCCAACAATTCTACTTAGGCATTTATCTGAAGAAATCCAAACACTAATTCAGAAAAATATATGAATCCCTATATTCACTGCACCATTACTTATAATAACCAAGACAAATGGATAAAGATGTGGTACATATATACAAGGCAATATTACACAGCCATTAAAAAATAATGAAATCTTGGCACTTGTGGGAATGGATGGACCTAGAAGGGATTAGGCTAAGTGAAATAACTCAGACCGAGAATGACTAAAAACATATTATTTCACTTACATGGGGAATCTATAAAACAAAATAAATAAGCAAAGAAAACAAATTCAAATAGAGAATTCAAGGTCTCCAGATTGGAGAGGTTTGGGGAAGAAATGAAAAAGGTAAAAGGGATTGGGAAGTACAAATTGCCAATTATAGAAACTGTCACAGGGATATAAGATAAAGCATACAGAATACAGTCAATAATATTATAACTATATGTGGTGCTAGATTATCAGTATGGTCACTTCATGTAAGATATATAAATGTCTAATCACTATGTTATATACCTGAAACTAATACAGGGTGGGACAAAAGTAAATTTATAGTTGTGAGTAGGTGAAAGAGTTCTCCCTGTATTATTATTTATTGTTACATTATTTTTCATACAAACAACTGTAAATCTACTTTTGCCCTACCCTGTATAATACTGTTTTTGAATGGTAACGAAAACATAAATTTAAAATTTTATAAATAAATAAATTCAAATCCTTGACTGGGTAGCTCAGTTGGTTAGAGCCGTGGTCAGCAAACCGTGGCTCGTGAGCCACATGCGGCTCTTTGGCCCCTTGAGTGTGGCTCTTCCACAAAATACCACGGCCTGGGCGAGTCTATTTTGAAAAAGTGACGTTAGAAGAAGTTTAAGTTTAAAAAATTTGGCTCTCAAAAGAAATTTCAATCATTGTACTGTTGATATTTGGCTTTGTTGACTAATGAATTTGTTGACCACTGGGTTAGAGCATTGTCCCGATACATCAAGGTTGTGGGTCTGATTCTCAGGGCAGGGCACATACAAGAATCAACCAATGAATGCGTAAGTAAGTGGAACAAACAAATCAATGTCTTTCTCTCTCTCTCTCAAATCAATAAAATCAATCAATCAATAAATACATTTTTAAAATCTTAAGCTTTTTAGAGAAATATGCGATAATTTCCAAAAAGTTGTTTTAGTCCCTGTAGGCCCTGAAAATATTTAATTACACAAGAATTTATCTTATTGTTGCTGAAAGTTAACAGTCAAAAATTAACTTCTATAACACTGGATATAGATACACTATAATCACAAATTTCACCCAAATTTTCAAGCACATTTCATGGACTGGGAATCAAAGACCCAATAAAGTTAAGAGATTTGCCCATGGCGTTAGCAAAAATAAGCTTATGAATTACATACTGTGAGAAAGTCACTTAAAAATAGAATTTTGCATTATACAGATATTTAGAAAATTAAGATGGATAAATGTGGCAAACTGTACAGAAAAATTTATCTTATCCAGACAAAAAGTATTCTGTAGTTAAATGAGTTTAGGAAATGCCTTATATTTTAGTCTTTTCTAGATTTGCAACGCATATTACCCTATTAGACACTGAGTAGTTCTGAAATAAAGAAACTTTTGGTTTTCAATGTATTTACTGTGTATGTAATTATTTTTCTAAGCCCATTTAGTTATGTAGCATTGAAAATCAATTCAGGCAAAACTGACATAAGGAAAAGGACAGCCAATATGACTTCAGACCTTTAGTGAGAGGAGCCACAATAAGCGGCAGCCTCAGGTATTAGAACTTTAAAGTTCTTCCGTTTTAAACAATGAGATGATGATGTGTAATAACAATTGTTTTTTTTAACTTATTAATCGTTGAACAAATATTTATTGTGGCCCTCTATATCAGGCACTAAATTTTACACTAGCTGAGAATTTTGAAAGTTGCACAAACGAGGGAGTTTTCAGTAGCTATGGTTAACGGTCACCCTGCCGGTAGTAAGCTGGCCACTGGGCCTCCTCACAATGGCAGCTCCTCACTGCTGGAAGCCAGTTAGGAACAGAATCACGCCAATAAACCTGCCTCTGAGTGCAGCGGTCTCATCCGAGTCCTCACTTCTAGGTGACATCCTCCTCCAGAACAACGCCAACCCCTGAACCCATGCTTCCTGCACTAGTAAGTGAGTAGTTTTCCTGCTAAGAGACTGTGTATGACCAGCATACATTGTTCTTTAATAAGAAAAATAAATTCATTTTTTTCTATTTCAGATAGTGAATGATGGTTTCATTAAGCTTCACAGGGTTTAAGAAAATCTGCTCTCACAGCCCTATCAACCTAACCACGAGTCCTCCCTTTTTTGAAGGGTCCCGGGTTCGATTCCGGTCAAGGGCATGTACCTTGGTTGTGGGCACATTCCCAGTAGGGGGTGTGCAGGAGGCAGCTGATCAATGTTTCTCTCTCATCGATGTTTCTAACTATCCCTCTCCCTTTCTCTCTGTAAAAAAATCAATAAAATATTTTTTAAAAAAAAGAAAAAAAATTAACTTTTTATTTTGAAAAATTTTAAATCAACAGACAAAAACAAAATAACGGTACAATGAAAATACACATTTTTCGTATAGATTCACCAACTGTTATCGTTATCATTTTGGAACATTTGCTCTCTCTCAAAATTATACATACACATTGATATACAGTATATATATACACACAAACACATTGCAAACATATATACTTATATACTTCTACTTTACCTACATCTATTTTTCTTTGAAGAGAAAACATTTATTGAGTGCTTTACATGTGCCTGGCATACTTAGGTAAATTGTCATTTAAACCTCTTAAAGACCACCCCAGTCTCTCCCACTTTTGGAGAGTTATTCGTTAATAGTAAGTAAAATTATGTTTCTCTGTTAACTTTCACACATGAGGCTTAGTTTTGTCACCTACAACTAGATGAAATACCACATCTACCTTTTACATGTGAAAGGTCTTCAAAAATATGAAAAAAGCTGCTTAAAACTTTTTTAGGTAAAGTGTCATTTTAAAGTTTTCTTGAGATAGCACTTATCCTATACAATAAAAGGCTAATATGCAAATTGTCCCCTCAACCAGGAGTTGAACCAAGGGACAGGGCCAGCCTGCCAACCTCCCGTGGCCCCTCCCCCCGGCCAGCCCGCCCCCTATCGGCCCCACTCACCCCAGTAGGGGACGAGGCCAGCCAGCCAACCTCCTGTGTTCCCTTTCCCTAGCCAACCTGGTCTGATTGGCTCCAATCGGGGTGGGCCGGCCAGACCCCACCTGTGCACAAATTTGTGCACCAGGCCTCTAGTATACTATAAAATCACATGTAAAAAGGGTTTAATTCAGTGACTTTTAGTAAATTTATACAGTTGTATCCATCACTACTGTTCAGTTTTAGAATATTTCCATCATTCCAAAAAATGTCTCTTGCTTATTTACCAGGTGTACCAGTTAATAATGCGGATTTTTTTAAATAGATGGAGTTACACATATGTTGATATATATGCGATTTGATATGTATGCTATTTTGTTGTATTGACAGCAAGCTTCAAAACTTCACATGTCAAACTTTCTGAAGGTGTTAACATCACAGATATTTTTACACTTAAAAATGTCGAATTTCATGCCAAAAAAAAGCATTTGTGGTAAGTTTTTAATTCATTACTTTATTTTGAAGAAAAGTGCTGCTGAAAGTTATCATATAGTTCAGGTAGCTTGTGGTGAACATGCTCCATTTCAAGATACTTGTGAAGGCTGGTTTGAACGCTTTAAAAGTGATGATTTCGAGGTGAAAGACAAAGAACGTCCAGGTCAACCGAAAAAGTTTGAAGATCAACAATTCCAAGCATTATTGGGGATGAAGATGCGTGTCAAACTCAAAACAACTTGCAGAAAGATTAAATGTTGCTCAGCAAACAATTTCCGATCATATACAAGCAATGGGAAAGATTTTAAAGGAAGGAAAATGGGTGCCACATCAACTGAATGAAAGACAAATGGAAAACTGAAAAGTCATCAGTAAAATGTTGCTTCAACGGCATGAAAGAAAGTCTTTTTTGCATCAAATTGTGACTGGCGAGGAAAAGTGGATTTATTTTGAGAATCCCAAATGCACAAAATCATGGGTTGATCCAGGTCAACCATCAACATTGACTGCAAGGCCAAATCGCTTTGGAAAGGAGACAATGCTCTGCGTTTGGTGGGATCAGGAAAGTGTGGTATATTATGAGCTTCTAAAACCAGGTGAAATCGTTAATACTACCGACAACAAATAATCAATTTGAACCACACTTTGGTCGTAAAACAACCAGAATGTGCCAGAAGACACAGCAAAGTAATTTTGCTTCATGATGACACACCATCACACACTTCAAAACCAGTTAAAAATTTGTCAGAAGATCTTGCCTGGGAAGTATTAACCCACCCACTGTATTCACCAGACCTTGCTCCTTCAGATGACCACTTGTGCGATCGATGGCACACGCACTTTCTGAGCAACACTTCAAAACATATGAAGAAGTAGAAAATTGGGTCTCTGAATGGTTTGCCTCAAAACACGAAAAGTTCTATTGGGACAGTATCCACAAATTACATGAAAGATGGGGGAAATGTGTAGCTAGCGATGGACATTACTTTGAATAAAGCACTTTTATGTTTCTCTTGAGATTATGGTGTTTTCTTTGATTATAAAATCCGCATTATTAACTGGTACACCTAGTACAGTTCATCCACATTCCCATCCCCAGCTCAAGGCAACCACTAATCTACCTGAAGAAACCATGCATCTTCACCAGTCTTCAAGGTTAGACTCTTCATTTCTTATCCTTTAATAAAGGGTACTTAAATGGCATATCCTTAGATAGACCTTTTGCAACTATCACCATTTCCAATCCTCATTGAAACAGAATAGCTTAGCATTTATTTAATTTATATATTGAGATCCCACTCAAAATAATATCTAAAGAAAAAGGTTCCAAAACTTTTAAACTAACAAAGAAAATGAAAACCTCTAATGTTAAGGGTTGAAGAAGTCACAAGCCCAATATGAAGCCCTGTAGCTAAGAGATAACCTTGAGACTACACATCAACACTTCTTGGGCTAGGAACTGGTGAAGCAACTATCAAGGTGCCTTTATATTTACTCCAGTTCTCCACCTCACCCATAAGAACATTGCGCTGAATTTTTGTACTATCCTGCTGTGGCATTACCCTACCATAAAGGGAAGTCATTTTACTCTGATATGTACTGTGAACTCATGAAATTTCCTCATAATTAAAAATGCCAGATTTTTTGTTGAGATTGACGTCAAGGTCACTAGAGTGCAAATACTAGAATCCCCCTCCCCCACCATTTTAAAATAAAGCAAACTCATGCCAAAATTAGAACTTAATTATATTTCCTTGAATATCCTTCTAGAAAAACCACCTGGTAATAATTAATACCACTGTTGTAACTATCTTCTCTCCTAATGTACTTATGTTTCCAGGATTTAATTTGTCACATAAAACAACAGTTTTAGTCTCATATACTATAATACTGACTAAATAAACCTATAAATTCAAAAATATGGAAAACAGCGCAAATTTGTAATATTACCAATTAATTTTGCAAATATTCATGACGGCCAACAGGAAAATGCATAAATATTCCAGTTGTAGTACATAATACATTCCATTTGTTCCTTCACAAAGAGCTTTAGTTTCAATCAGGAAATGTACAAGACAACTGTCTTTCTAGAATATGTAAACTAGACAATGATTTGTCATTTTTGTTCTGAGAACATTAAGAAAAAGTTTATCTCTAGTTCTACCATAATTTTCCTCAAATCAAAATAAAATTGAGTATGCCAGAAGAAATGCATTTTAAGTCTGTTCTCCAGAAAATGGATAAAAAAAGTGGTAACATGAGAAAGATGTTAAAAATTAATTATATATAACAATTCTACTAAAGAATAACATATAGGATATATGAATGATCTTTTGGCTTTATTTTAGATTACACTCTACTTTTAAAATATGGCATGTAATAAAAATCTTTTATTGCTGTTTACACACAGTATCACTGAAACTCATATTAATCTTTAAATTATACTATGAAAAGTTTAGTTTATATTTCTAGTAGCTTACAATGAATAACATGTGCAATCTTCGAAATGTACTAAAAATTTTCATAAACATCTATATACCTTCCAAACACCAGCCTATATATTATTAAATATATTCATAAAGATAGCTGCGTGGAAGCAAATACAAATATTAATAATAATTAACATCAACGACCATCTTACAACATACACAAAAGTAAACTCAAAATGGATAAAGGACTTAAATGTAAGATGGGAAAACCATAAAAATATTAGAGAAATCCACAGGCAGCAAAATCTCAGACATATGCCGAAGGAATATCTTCACCGATACAGCTCCTAGGGGCAATGGAAACTAAAGAGAAAATAATCAAATGGGACTACATCAAAATAAAAAGCTTTTTCACAGCAAAGAAACCATCAACAAAACAACAAGAAAGCCCACTGCATGGGAGAACATATTTGCCAATGTTATCACCGATAAGGGTTTAATCTCCAACATTTACAGGGAGCTCATACAGCTTAACAAAAGGAAGATAAAAAATCCAGTCAAAAAATGGGCAACATACCTAAATAGATACTTTTCAAAAGAGAACATAAGGAAGGACAAGAGACATATGAAAACCTGCTCAAAGTCACTAATCATCCGAGAGATGCAAATCAAAATGACAATGAGGTACCACCTCACACTTGTCAGAATGGCTATCATCAACAAATCAACAAATGACAAGTGCTGGTGAGGATGTGGAGAAAAAGGAACCCTCGTGCACTGCTGGTGGGAATGCAGACTGGTGCAGCCACTGTGGAGCACAGTATGGAGTTTCCTCAAAAAACTAAAAATGGAATTCCCATTTGACCCAGTGATCCCACTTCTAGGAATATATCCCAAGAAACTAGAAACACCAATCAGAAAGGATATATGCACCCCTATGTTCATAGCAGCACAATTTACCATAGCTAAGATATGGAAACAGCCTAAGTGGCCATCAGCAGATGAGTGGATTAAAAAATTGTGGTACATCTACACAATGGAATACTACACTGCTATAAAAAAGAAGGAATTCTTACCATTTGCAGCAGCATGGATGGACCTGGAGAGCATTATGCTAAGCGAAATAAGCCAGTCAGAGAAAGATAAATATCACATGATCTCACTCATTTGTGGAATATAATGAACAACATAAACTGATGAACAAAAACAGATCCAGAGAAGCATTGATCAGACCGTCAAACCTCAGAGGGAAGGTAGGGGAGGGTGGGGATAAGGGGAAGAGATCAACTAAAGGACTTGTATGCATGCAAATAAGCCTATCCAATGGACACAGACACCAAGGGGGTGAGTGGAGGCGGGGGGGGGGGGGGGGAGAGATATAAGGACACATATGTAATACCTTAATCAATAAAGGAAAAAAAAATAGTAGTTAACACCTAGCCTTAGAACTATCACAGAATCCTATAACTTTCTAACTCCTTTGCTTATTATATGAAAAGTCTTTGAAATCTGGATTCTGCCTTTGGTTCTGGACTTATTCCAATCATGCATGCTTTCTTCCTGCCTTACCTATCAAACTACCTGTAGATTGCTGACCACACAAAGAGTTTCACATCTTTGGGCCTTTGTATGTGATATTGTCTCTGCCAAATATGTCTTTGTTTCTTCTTTCATTCAACTAATTCCTTCAAAATTTAGGTCAAGGGGTACCACTCTTAGGAAATTTTCCCTAATCCCCAGTTTAATTTAGATACTCCTCTGCAGTATATTGCATTGAGAGCCCTAATTCTTCACCACACACTATATCTCTTCCCATTGTCAAATATCTTTAAATGCCTCCACACTGTAATTCTGAGCTTAATCATGTTATGTACTTTGGCCAAAAGATATTAGCAGAGGTCAGCAAGCAGAGGCTAAGAAGCACTTATATTTCAACTTGTGCTCTTGCACTGTGCCACTGCCATAAAAACATGCCCAAGCTAATCTGCTGGAAGACTACAGACACTTGGAGCAGAGCTGAGTCAGCTCAGTTCTCCAGCTGAGGCATCCCAGGATGGTTGAATAGGCTGACAGTCAGGTAACACTTAGATAAATGACACAACTCCGTCAACACTGGTGGGGCTGCCTAATCTACCATGCTAGACACATGAACATAATGCTGAGGTTTTACTACTAAAGATTTATGGCTTTTTCTTATACAGCATTATTGTGGCAACAAATTAACAGATCTACCCTCCTAGATGCTTCCATAGCACTTATCATAGAGGAAGAGAAGGATCAAAAGTAGAGTCTTGTGGAAGAAAAAAACATTCTTATGGAAAAGGATACAGGTGATGAAGAACAGCCATTTAGATGGATTCATCTCCCACTGATTTCACTGGGATCTCAGATTCTAAGGAATTTTCCCCAGAGTGTGCAACTGAAGGGGGCATACATATTAAATACTGGTAGAGCAAATTAAAACCCTACGGCATATAGGTAGCTGTGTAGTAGATGAGAAAAAAAAATACCTACAATTCATGTGACTTGTGGATACAATGTTAGCAGTAAAGAGCCAATAATTGTAGTACTTTGGCTGACAACAATATGGGGTTAGCAGTAGAAGATACCAGGGCAGAGTATCGAAGAGTGCATTCTTAAAAATCTTAACATTCTCATAGTAAGAGGTAATTGGCAGAACTTCAAAGATGCAAAAGAAAAAGGGCCCTCATTTTTTTTCTTTTATCCTGTAATCCCACATACATTTCCCATACTTCACTGCTTCTGCACCTTTGCCTCTACCTAGAAGGCTTTGTTGTACCCCTTCATCTGCCAGCACCTTTCATATCCTGTTTAATACCATCATATCTCTTAAGATCTTGATCAAATGTTTCCCCTTCCAGAAATCATCTCTAACATCTGTCACAAGAACTAATTATATACCCTTAGAATTTGTGCATGCATATGTATAACATAAAACACATTAGTGCTAATTAGGTGATGATAGAGACCTGATCTTTTTCATCTTTAAGAAATGAAATAGCAGATAGTGCAAATCCAATAAACGTTTACCGAATGTAATCACAGCATAAGGAAAAAATATTCAAATTTTACTATATTTGGTATGCTTTTGTGAACAGGTAAAAATTATTCAAAAAGGTACCAAATTAATGCTATTTTTTTAACATCAGTAAATATAGAAAAAGAAAAGAAAAAACAATGAATCTGAAAGGACATAAGATTTAGAATCAATATAATCAATAACAGTAATGAGGAAAATGACAATCAGTAGATGAGAATTTACTATACTGAGAATTTACTATTTGCTAGTCACTATTGAACTGATTTAAATGTCAAAATGACCCTGTGAGGCAGGTACCATTATTACCATTTAGAGGCATGGACAAGTCAACTAGATTACCCAAAGTCACAAATTTAATTAGTGAAACAAATGGAATTCCACCTCTCACCAGTCTAACTGTAAACTCTAAATATCAAAACCCTGACTATTCTATAATATTGTCTTTCAAAGAAACTGAAAGGGTCTCAAATGCAATTTATTTAAACTTCCACAATTAAAAATCAAATTAAAAATTTAAGACCACATAAGCATATATCCACTAGCAGGTGGTTACAGTAGGTTACTGGATGACACTTAGATAAATTACAAATTACCTTTTTTAAATTAAGTGTGGAACATGCAGAAAAGTTAACCAATGTTTAAAGGCTACAGTTGAATTTACAAGATTAAGAGGAAAAATCTGGAGAATTGAAATATGAAATGCTATCAGAAGGATAAAAAAAAATCTTCCAAGTCAAATTTAAATAACTAGCTTTCTTTCTAGTCATTCAAATAGCTGAGTTTACCATATGAAATTAATATTTTAAGTATCAAGAATTAATTGTCAATATTAAAACTGCATAACTGGGGAAAATCCATAGTACATTTATGTATAAATCAATGGAGCTCTGGAACAAAATTCAGAAATCATTCCAGTAATTAATGTAAAACTTCCCAAGGCTAAAACTTGGTAAAATTTATGCTTTCCAATATAAAATACCAAAACAATAAGAATAGAGTTAATCTCATCACACATGATTAAAACTGATACTTGGGCACAGGCCAGTTAACTAGGTACATAATTATGATATTCAGAGTGAAATTTTATTCCCAGCTTAAAGGCACCAATACCATGCATATAACATGCACAAAGAATTTGGTGAACAGAAAAATCATAGCCCTGGAGTTCCCCAAATAACTTCAGGAATTTGGGATCTCTAATTTCCATAATCTTATGTTCCTATAGAAGTAAAAACTAGAACAAATTTCAAATCTCAAATCCCTTGGTGAATCTCCACTACTCTGAGGGAAAAAGGGGAAAGTGTGATGCCCTATGACATGGGCCCTAGAGGATACCAAGATTCAAACAAGTGTAATGTCTCCCTTAGATAAGCAGCTAGAATATTAGATACACAATCTGCGTTCTCTTAGCTTCAGGGAGTTCCCTCTCCATTCCTCCCTCTCATTCCAATGGTTCAAAAAGCTATGAAATTATATTCAGGTGATTGTCTAAATATATATTTCACAGCTGGATGACTCAAAATATTTAATACTTAAAATTAATTTGTTCATATTGCACTATTCATCATTAAATTCAGATAGCTAGTTTCTACTTATAGATGTGGTCCTAAAACCCTAAGTGAAAAAAGTTAAGTGAAAGACTATTGTTTAAAAACAAAAGAATAGAGAGTGCCAGAGTGAGGAAATACTATTTTCTCTGCTGTTGTTGTTTTGTTAATCCTCACCTGAGGATGTTTTTCCATTGATTTTTCAGAGAGAGTGGAAGGGAGCGGGAGAGACAGAGAGAAACACTGATGTGAGAGAGACACAAGGATTGGTTGTCTCCCACCAGGGCAGGGGATTGAACCTGCAACCGAGGTACATTCCCTTTATTGGATTTGAACCCATGACCCTTCAGTCAGATGGCCAATGCTCTATCCACTGAGTCAAACCTGCTAGGGCGGAAATACTATTTTCTATACACTTACCCTTTAACTTTAAATAAAAAAGAAAGTAATCTGTTTATCCTCACTATTTTTTTACACAGGTGTCATCTCTAATGTGCTGTTAACATGCAATAGCCTACAACAATCTATTCCAGACCTGGAGCAGAGTGGGGGTGAGGAATCTGTGAGGGATAAGAAGACTAACCAGGTTGTCTTAGCACAGTGGTCAGCAAACCGCGGCTCGTGAGCCACATGCGGCTCTTTGGCCCCTTGAGTGTGGCTCTTCCACAAAATACCATGGCCTGGGCGAGTCTATTTTGAAGAAGTGGCGTTAGAAGAAGTTTAAGTTTAAAAAATTTGGCTCTCAAAAGAAATTTCAATCATTGTACTGTTGATATTTGGCTCTGTTGACGAATGAGTTTGCCGACCACTGTCTTAGCACTTTTATTACATGTTATAAGAATAACAGAACAGAAAAACCTTGGTTCCATTCAGTATAACTACCTCAATTTTTAAAAAATCACATATACTTGAGAGCTAAAACCCTTATATATTTTCTCTCTAAAAAACTTAATTTCTGAACATTTGGCAGCACCTTTGGAATAAGAAAAATATTAATATTTATAAATATGTACTTATATTTTTAAATCATGAAATATTGATATTTATATCATCTAAATATTCTAGATTGCCATTAGTTAAGAGGTTATTAATATCCACCACATATACATGTACATGTATATATATACACACACCTTAACTTAGATATAAATTCAATTATGTTTAACAATATTCATTGAACATCAAGATGTAAGCCCTCTCCTAAAAGCTAAGGAACACAAGTATGAACAACATCAGTTCCTTGTGAACTCTAAAAATAATACAGAGCATATTGACAAATGAGCATACACATAAACAAGTATAACTGTCCCTTTTAGTCAAACATAAAATTATATTATCTACTTTTAAAAAAATGTGTGAGGTAGTCTAACAGGTTGGGAATAAACTACTGGCATAATCCAGGGTCAGCAAACATTTTCTTGAAAAGGTCAGATAGTATTTTCACGTTTGTGCACCATAAGTTGCACAACTATACTTTAGCACCACAGCAGCCATCAACATAATCCATATATGAATGAATGACCATGACTATGTTCCAGTGAAACTTTATTAATGACTAGAGGCCTGGTGCACGAAATTTGTGCATGGGGGGGCCCCTCAGCCCAGCCTGCACCCTCTCCAATCCGGGACCCCTTGGGGGATGTCAGACTGCCGGTCTAGGCCTGATCCCGGATCGGGCCTAAACTGGCAGTCGGACATCCCTCTCACAATCCTGGACTGCTGGCTCCTAATCGCTCACCTACCTGCCTGCCTGGTCACCCCTTACTGCCCCCCCTGCAGGCCTGGTCGCCCCTAACTGGCCCCCATCAGCCTGTTCACCCCCAACTGCCCCCCTGCCAGCCTAGTCACCCATCACTGCCCCCCTGCCAGCCTAATCGCCCCCAACTGCCCCCCCCCCACCGGCCTGGTCGCCTCTTACTGCCCCCGCACACCAGCCTGGTTGCCTCTTACTGCCCCCCCCCTTGCTGGCCTGGTTGCCCTCAACTGCCCCCCATGCTGACCTGGTCCTCCCCAACTCCCCCTTCCTCGTTGGCCTGGTTGCCCCTCATGGCCTCCACGCTGGCCTGGTCACCCCATGCAGCCTGCTGTTCAGTTGTTTGGTCGTCCCTCACTAACCCCCTTGCCGGCCTGGTTGCCCCACACAGCCTGCTTGTTCAGTCATTTGGTCATCCCTCACTAACCCCTCTGCCGGCCTGGTCATAGGCATCCATCTTGTGAGGGTGTGAGGGTCAATTTGCATATCAACCCTTTATTATATAGGATTATTAAAACTTGAATTTCACATAATGGTTCTGTCACAACATATTACTACTCTTCTGATTTTCCCAACCATTTAAAAATATAAAAACCATTCTTAGTTACCCATGTACAAAGCACATGGCTGTCAGCATTTGACCCTCAGGCCATATTCTGCCAACTTCTAGTATAATCAAACACCAATGCCAAATAATGCATGAACTTAGAGTGACTCCAGTAGGTACTGCTACAATTATTCAGAGAGGAGAGAGGAAAATAGGTTAGAATCATCAAGAAAGACTTCTTTGAGTAAGAAGTACTTGAGCCAGAATCTAAGAATGATGAGAACTCCTACCATATTTGCCATCTAATTAGTATATGTAAGAAAGCTGCTCCACTCTCTGAAAAAAAACCAACACCTACTATTTTGTCAAAATATGTAGAAAACAACATGCAGTTAAATGTATACTGTTATTTAAGCTGCACTATACAGCTTACCAATTTTTGAAATATTGTATACTCTCATTTAAAATGATAAAAACAGTTACAGGTTATCAAAAATGAATGTGGAAGTCAACCCCCATTGTATTTACAGAGGCAATGGAGCTAAAATAAGTCATTAGGGTGAGCCCTATTCAATGTACCGACATCCTTATCAAAAGAAGAAATTTGGACACAGACAGACACACAGAGGGAAGACTATGTGAAGACACACAGGGAGAAGCAATGTGACTGAAGTGATGCATCTAAAAGCCAAGAAATTTCAAGGACTGTCTGCAAACACCAGAAGCTAGAGCAGATGAGAAAGGATTCTCCCCTAGAGCCTTCATGGAGATTATGGCCCTGCTGACTCCTTCATTTTGGACTTCAGTCTCCAGAACTGTAGGAAAATATGTTTCTGCTGATTTATGCCACCCAGTTTTGGGTACTTTGTTACAGAAGCCCAAGAAACTGATACACACACATAAAGTACTAATAATGTTTTTCACCGTGTAAGACTATTACTATAGTACTCAAGTAACCATGTCACAATTTAATGAACAACAAAAATATAAGTCTGAAACAAAATGAACAATGAGTTAAAATTGTCATGTTAAAATTAAATTGATTTTCTTTGCATGATATGGCTAACAAACAAGTCATTCCTTGTCCTTTCCCCTTAATACCTCAAACCAGATGTTCTTGGGCTGGATAGAAAGCTAACACACAGAGGGAAAGATAGACTCATACTTATTTATCTGTTGCCTCTTGGTGTCAGGGTGAGTTTCCTAAATAAAGCAGAGGAGTAATTAATTTGGTTGTTGCAATTAGGGACCTTGGTCTCCTCAATGTCCATATGGTATATCTCTTCTCATTACACCTCGTGTGCTCCTCAGTAATTCAAGAAATGACCACTAAGACCACCTTCTTTCCAAATGGAGGTAACATAAGCAACCAGGAAATTGATTTGGATCCATGTCAATTTTTTTTCTTTTTCAAGATGGAGCTTTACATTAAAGAATAAAAGAAACCATATTTTTCTTAAAGCAAATGAAAGCATAACTACCTTACTCAAGAGCTCTTTCTTACAGTTGTTATGCTTTAACATTTTCATTAAATGGTATGCTAATGGTTTAAATGTGAGCACAGTCTCACTTCTTTAGGAAAAAAAAAAGAATAATTGGGGCATTGTCTTGGATCAAGGCCATTCAGTAAAAATAAAGTAGGTCAGCAACATCAAGGCTACCACAGAATTGTTAGATTACCTTTTTTGTTATTTTAAAAGTATATATTGATCATTTATTAAACCATGATTTATACAATGTAGGATATTTTTAAAATATTAAAAAGAATTCGAATTATATAGCAATTATTATCTTCATTCTGTGTTTTAATAGAACATCTCCAAAAATGTGAGTTTACTAGGAATGTGAAAGAAAACTTAACTTTAATTTGAGTTTCTTTACATTTGCCTGGAGGAAGCTGATTGATCTAGGCCAGTGGTGGGCAAACTCATTAGTCAACAGAGCCAAATATCAACAGTACAACGACTGAAATTTCTTTTGAGAGCCAAATTTTTTAAACTTGAACTTCTAACGCCACTTCAAAATAGACTCGCCCAGGCCGTGGTATTTTGTGGAAGAGCCACACTCAAGGGGCCAAAGAGCGGCATGTGGCTCGCAAGCCGCAGTTTGCCGGCCACGGATCTAGGCCATATTTAACTGTTACAACTCCTTATTTTGTTTTTCCTTGTAATGTTTCCAATTTATACAAACTCTTAATCTGGAATCCTTTCTAATCTTTTTCCCCAGAGTACTCTTTTGTATAATGTGTAGAATTAAAACAAGGTGGTAGATTCTAATTCAAGCCATTAATCATAGTCCCAAGATTATAATGACCTATAATGTACTAATATACTATGATAAAAACTTGTTTGGGCAAAAATTAGTTTGGAGTTAGGAAAACGTATTAAAAGATCCCTTTGACCCTGGCTGATGTGGCTCAGTTGGTTGGGCGATGTCCCTTGCACAGAGAGGTTGCTGGTTTGATTCCTGGCCAGGGCACATGCCAGGGTTGCAGGGTAGATCTCCAGTAGGGGGTGTGCAGGAGGCAGCCCATAGATGTTAAACACTCACACTGATGTTTCTCTCTTTTCCCTTCCTCTCTCTCTCTCTAAAAAATCAATTAGCTATTTTTATTTTTTTTAAAGACCCTTCGGTGGTAAATTAGGAGAGGCATACTGGGTACCAATTTTGAGACACAGTTCATTCCGTTTATATTTAAAGCAGAACTTGGGATTTCTACAATCAATCAATTAAACTTATACTTGGGTTTAACACTATTACCTTAAGATGTGGTAAGAGAGAACTCTACACTGAGCCTTGAATGTCACAAACACGACAACTTTAACGCTCATCACTGGCACATAACTCATATCATCTGGGCCCTGGGCAAATACTTCTCCACATTTCTCAAAACAAAAGGCTACTGCATCAGAATGCCATGAAGTTTTGTAGGCTGTGTTACTACTGACCTGAGAAATGCACACTGCTAGGGAATTGGGAGGATTAGTGGTAGAAATGCAGCGGTTCTCAAATCCTCCCCTGAGACAGCATGTATGCAAAGGATTCTTGCATTACAAAGTACCATTTTCAAATACTGCCCAGGATCCATTTCCTTCCTTGTCTTCCAGGTATGACTGGTGATTTCAGGGATATTTATGATGACATCAATTGGTTGCCCACCTCTCCCCTGAGGGGAGCCCTCCCCGACATGGGATTTCATTTAAATTCTTGTTCTTTGCCCTGCAAATTTGGGGGGACGGGCTTGAGCAAAACTGGATCAGACACACTAGGGTTCAAATAAAACATTTCTAACTCATTTCTAGCACAGACTTATTTTTTTGTAATAGAAAAGAATAATGTATGTTTGGAAATTCTGGTTAAAATATTAAGAACTATTGACCCTAACCTATTCTAAAAGAAGTGGACATTTTTTCGATTTTTAAAGATTTCCAGTAAAATAAAGTCCAAAGCTATATTATTGTTTATGTTAAAGTTTCCATTTTCAGCTTATTTGTATTTTTATCCATTACAAACATGTTTTGAAAAAGAAAATTTGCATACAATGTCAGCCAACTTTTCAGAGACCCAAACATGATCTCTCAAAATATGAACTTACAAATTTCCTAATGTCTCTGAGCCCAGAGGTGTCAATGTCACCTAGGTGCCCAAAATTTAAATTTCAAGGCTGCTTATCAAGCACAGTAACTGAACACTTTAACTAAGCTCACAAGTGCGCAAAGAAGTAAATATCCATTGGAAAAAAAAAAAATCCTGATTTACAGGGTGGCCCATTTAAAACAGTTCCCATTTAATAATGTGGCTGTGTACAGGGCCTCTTTTAAATGGGCCACCCTGTATGAAGCTTAAGTCCAAGATAAAAAATGTCCTCCCTTGAGAATTTTTAAAAACCAGAAACACTGTAGGTTTAGTGGTTATTTTTAAGGTTTTAGATGGTTTCTTTGGACTCCTTTAGAACTGAAAAAAGATGGATACACATTTTAAAAATGAAATGTTACAACCACACATCTGTAATGAGAACCAGTGCCAGTGGATATTTTTAAAGCAAATTAAAACGGTCAACTTTTTTTTTTAACGTAGGCAAACAGCTGCTACACACACAGTGCACAGTAACTACTTTTCAGCTAAAGTTCAGAAGGAATTTCCTAATGAAGATTTATAGGATGTTCTGGGATTGATAATTAAAGGTTCCCCTAAAAAGATATGAATGACAGCGTCAAAGATGTGAGGGGTAAGGGCACTAAGCATGCCTGTTCTCTAAGGGAAGGGCCTAGAATTTAAAATAGAAAATAGGCAAAGTAGTTACCACAAAGGAAAATTAGGATGAAACTGACACGGAGCAAACCTTTATTGTATATCTTTGCCCTACAAACTTTAAAGTGTTTTATAAGATTCCAAATTGATTTCTAATTTTTAAATGCCTCTATTATTTAGTTGGTTTTTGAAATTCTCACTCGAGGATATGCTTTCATTGATTTTTTTTTTTTTTTTTAGAGAGAGACAGACTGACATCAATGTGAGAGAAACATCAATGGATTGCCTCCTGTACATACCCCGACCAGGGATGGAAACCTGCAACCCAGGTGTGTGCCCTGTCCAGGAATAGAACCTGCAACCTTTTGGTGTATGGCATGATGCTCCAACCAACTGAGCCACCCAGCCAGGGCTAGTTCCTTCTTTTATAAAGGGGAGGGGAGAAAAAGGGAAAGGGCTTGCCTCAAAAAAATTACACTGATAAAAGAGATTATAGGCTCTGAAGATTTTGACTTCCATTCTGTATCTGACTTGAATAATACTATTTCTCCTCTAAAATCAATAATAATAACAACAACAACTATGAACCCTCCCATCATCCTATGTGCCAAGTACTCTTCCTAGGCAGCTGACATGATTAAATTATTTAATCCCCACAACAATACAATGAGGTTGATAACTGTTATATCATTTACAGGAAAAGAAAGTGAAACAATAACAGAGTAAGTAAACTGCTCAAGGTCACAAACATAGTAAAATTGCCTATTGTGATTCAAGATATGACTCAGGTTCCAGGGTCAGTGCTCTGAGGTATTAGGCTACTCTAGATCTTCAGAAAGAACAAGAAACTACATAGTTCCCTAAAAGTATCATTTAGTAAGGTCATATTCTGAATATTATATATCATCCCCCATCACGAGTGTAACAGCTACATTCAACTTCATCCTCAGCAGTAGCTCATTCATTCAGTAAATATTTATTGACCACCTTATTGGGACAAGTATTAGTCTAGACCAGCCGTGGGCAAACTACGGCCCGCGGGCAGGATCCGGCCCGTTCGGCTGTTCTATCCGGCCCGCGGAGCCGAAAGAGCAGAGGGTTCTCTTGCTCTCCCCTCCGCTCCTTTACTTTGAATTTATATTAGTTCACACAAACACTCCATCCATGCTTTTGTTCCGGCCCTCCGGTCCAGTTTAAGAACCCATTGTGGCCCTCGAGTCAAAAAGTTTGCCCACCCCTGGTCTAGACTCTAGACACTGGGAATAAAGCAATGAATGAAACGGACACTTTACATTACGCTGATAATCTGGATACTGGGTCATAACTAACTGGGATGAGCACTTACTCTAAAGGCATATATTTATTGACAAGCCAATAGATAATAATGTAGACCAACTAATAGCTTTGTTCTACAATCCTAATATATAAAAACCCAGGGTCCGTAACGACTGACAGAAGGCTTGACCGAACACCGGGAGTCAGTCCTGCAGTCAGTGCTGGGTTGCTGTGGTGACCCACCACTGACTGCCACTGGTGCGGGTGCAGCAACCCAGCACTGACTGCCAAGGGGGCTGCGGATCAGGCCCGGAGAGAAGCCCGAAGTGAGAAGCAGGGTCTGATCCGCAGCCTCCATGGCAGCTGTTGATCAGCCATTGCCTCTCTCTCTCCGGGCTTCGCCAGCAGCTGCGCCTCTGTTTCTCTCCAGGCCTCTGCAGGGGCTGCTGATCAGCCCTGCCTCTCTCTGATCATGCCTGGAGATAGGCCTGGAGACACTGACTGGCATAGAAACTGACCAATCAGAACCAATTGGCCAGCAGGGGAGGGCAGTTGGGGGCAACCAGGCTAGTAGGAGAGGTCAGTTGGGGGCAAGATCAGGTCGGCAGGGGAGGGCAGTTGGGGGCAAGATCAGGATGGCAGGGGAGGGCAGTTAGGGGCAATCAGGAAGGCAGAGGCAGTTAGGGGCAACCAGGCTGGCAGGAGAGGGCAATTGGGGGCAACCAGGCTGGCAGGGGAGGGCAGTTGGGGGCGAGAACAGGTCAGCAGGGGAGGGCAGTAAGGGGCGATCAGGAAGGCAGAGGCAGTTAGGGGCAACCAGGCTGGCAGGAGAGGGCAGTTGGAGGTGAGATCAGGCTGGCAGGGGAGGGCAGTTGGGGGCAAGATCGGGCTGGCAAGGGAGGGTAATTGGGGGCAACCAGGCTGGCAGGAGAGGGCAGTGGGGGGCAAGATCAGGTCGGCAGGGGAGGGCAGTTGGGGGTGAGATCAGGATGGCAGGGGAGAGCAGTTAGGGGTGATCAGGCAGGCAGAGGCAGTTGGGGGTAAGATCAGGCCGGCAGGGGAGAGCAGTTGGGGGGCGAGATCAGGCATGCAGGGGAGGGCAGTTGGGGCAATCAGGCAGGCAGGCAGAGAGGTTAGGGGCAATCAGTCGGGCAGGCAGAGGGGTTAGGGGCAATTACACAGGCAGGCAGAGGCAGTCAGGGGCAATCAGGCAGGCAGGCAGGCAGGTGAGTGGTTAGGAGCCAGCGGTCCCAGATTGTGAGAGGGATGTCCGATTGGAGAGGGTGCAGGCTGGGCTGAGGGAACCGCCACCCTCGTGCACGAATTTCGTCCACCGGGCCACTAGTACAATATAACAGATTATATTTATTTTCTTGGAAAATTGACAAAATCCACAGGAAGTAGACTAGACAGAAGGAAACACAAGAGGAAAGCAGTAAGTTTAAGCAATGGAGCAACATATGCCCAAGTAATCAAACACCACAAAATATGAAAAAAGGACAGTAAAGACTGTGAGAAATGGCTCTCCTGTCCTAATTCAAATGACAGACTCTGAGGAGACAGATGTATGGAAAAAATGAGACCTTTAATAGTCCCTCGAGAGCAAGACTCCATCCGATTGTACAAGCACAGGCACACAGGTGGGGCAGGGAACATAGCCTATTTATTCAGTCCCTCCTCTGGTTACTCATTGGCTGAGTACTATTAGGAAGGCAGAGACAGAGGCAGTTAGGTCACCTGTTTCCTCATACGTTGCCTAAGTCTTGCTGTCTCCCATGGGCCATTTAAAAAAATTGAGCTGAAGCCTTTTTAGCTGCCTCTACCTCCCCTGTCTAGCTGAGGCAGACGCCTGGGGGTTTCCACCATGCTGTCCCACTGCACAGTTCTTTGTTCCTCTTCCTTCCTCCCTACATTCCGTTTGTTCTGGGGAAATTCAATAAATCCCATCAAAAGCCAACCATGCTGGAGATCAGATCACAGAGGTCCATTTCCTACAAAGACAGGGAAAACAGCAAAAGAGAAGGAAAGCAAATACAGGGAGAACCAGAGATAAGAATCTCCAGAATAGTAAACTGTTATTAGGTGTGTATAAATAGTATTGCATTATAGTTTTTTAATTTATATTTTCTTGACAACTAATGATTTTCAATAGTTGTCATGTGCTAATTTGCATTTCATATGCCTTCTTTCATAAAATGCCAAGTCTTTGGCCATTTTTTCATGTTGTTCTTGTTATTTTTATTATTGGTTTTAGAGGAGAAACCAATAAAAATATCAATTGATGATATTTTCCCATTGATTTTTAAAGAGAATGGAAGGAATGGAGTGGGAGAGACAGAGAGAGAAACATTGATGTCAGAGAGACACATCAACTGGTTGCCTCTGCATGTGCCCTAACCAGGGCTGTGATTGAGCCTGCAACCGAGGTACATGCCCTTGAGCAGAATCAAACCCAGGACCCTTTGGTCCGAGGGCCAACACTCTATCCACAGAGCCAAACCGGCTAAGGCTCTTTTGCTACTTTTTATTGAGTTGCTTAACTTTTTATTATTGAAGTGAACCAAATCCTTTTTGTCAGACATGATAGCTACTCTAAACATTTTCTCCCGGTCTGTGTCTTGACTATTCATTTTCTTCAATATAAATTTTCAGTAGACCCAGCAAATTTGTTAAATGAGTGTGCTTTCATCACTGAATTACCTTGGCATCTTTGTAGAAAATCAATTGGCCATCTACATGGATCTCTTTCTGAACTCTCTATTCTATTCCACTGATGCAGTGGCTATCCTGCCACTTCCACCACACTGTCTTAATTAGTCACATTTTACTTTCTAACAGGTCTTGAAATCAGAAAGTTTAAATCTTCAACTGTAAGTATTCCTTTTAAAAACTTTAAAAACTACATTAATTTTTGTTTATTATCTGTATTATTTTCTATTCTCATATGAATTTTATAGCAGGCATGTCAATTTCTATTTTTAGAAAAGGCTGCAATCACACTGATTGGGATTACATTCAACTATAAATCAATTTGGAGAGAACTGACAATAAATTAAAGTGGCCTATGTCTCTGAAATTATTTGTAGTTTTCACTACACAGACTTGTCATATTTTAAATTTATTCCGATTGTATGCTTTTTAATGCTATTATAAATGGTTTTATTCTAAATTTCATTTACTTTGTTTTTGAAACCACTTAATAGAGGTATGATTGATAGACACAAAGCTATACATATATAATGTGTACAACTTGATAAATTTGGAGATAAGTATATTATCTGCAAAATCATCATCACAATCTATGACATAATCATATCAATCAACTCCCAAAGTTTCGTGCAACCCTATTTATTCAATCATTTTTTTATAAAAACACTTAATGTAAGATCAATCCTTTAGCAAAATTTTAAGTATAAAATATAGTATTATGAACTATAACCACTATGCTGTACAGTGGTTCTCTAGGAATTATTTATCTTGCATTATTAAAATTTTGTATCCTTTGACTCATTATTTTCCCTTTCCCCAGTCCCTGGCAACCACCATTCTATATTCTGCTTCTATGAATTTATTTTACATTCCTCATGTAAGTGGCATGATGCAGTATTTCTCCATCTGTGTCTGGCTTATTTCTCTTAGCATTATTTCCTCCAGGTTCATTCATGTTGTCACAAATGGCTTCATTTTAAAGGTTGAACAATATACCATTATATGTATATACCTCATTTTTCTTTATCTTTTCATTCATCACTGGGCATTTAGGCTGCTTTCATGTCTTAGCTACTGTGAATACTAAATTTGATTTTCTAATTCTTCACTGATTTCCTATAAATATGCATTAATTTTTGTTTATTAACTTTGTATCCTGTGGTCATTAAAAAAAAAATTGATTTCAGAGAGGAAGGGAGAGGTAGTGAGAGATAGAAACATCAATGATGAGAGGGAATCATTGATTGGCTGCCTACTGCATCCCCCCTACTGGGAATCAAGACGGCAACCCAGGCATGTGCCCTTGATTGAAATGAACCCAGGATCCTTCAGTCCGAATGCCAATGCTCTATCCACTGAGCCAAACCAGCTAGGGCTGTATCCTGTGATCCTGATAAATTTTATTAGGCCCAGCAGGTTTGAAATTATTATAATCATTTTTTTTTTGCATTTTGTATATACACAATTTGTGAATAAAGGCAATTTTACTTCTTCCTTTTCAACTGGAATGTTTATTTCTTTAGCCTTTCTTCCTGCACCGTCTAGGACTTCCAGTATTATCTAGAATAGACGTAGTAAGAGCAAACATTATGCCATGTTCTTGACCTTATAGGGAAAATGTTCAGTCTTTCAATTCATTACAACATTATAGTATGTTTTCATATATGAGCTTAATCAGTTTAAGCATATTTTCATTTATAGTATCCTGAGAGTTTTTATTATGGACTAGAGGCCCGATGCACGAAATTCGTACAAGAGTAGGCCTTCCTTACCCTGGCTGCCTGCATCGGCTTCCAGCAGGACCTGGGCTTCCCTCCCGCCCCCGGCAGGCACCTGGGACCCGGGCTTCCCTCGCAGCCCCAGCTTTGTCCAGAATGTCATCTGGGAGGACGTCCGATCTAATTAGCATATTATGCTTTTATTATTATACATAATAAATTTTATCTAATGACTTTTCTAAATCTATTAAGTGATTATGGTTTTTACCTATTATGTTAATGTACAGAAATATTGATGATTTTTTTTTAAATGTTGAAACAAATATACATTGCTGGAATAAATTCTTCTTAGTCCTTTTGTGTTATCCTTTATATACGAGTATACTGCTGGATCAGATTTGCTGATATTACCTGAGAATTATTCATCATATTCATGAGAGATGGTGATCTGTAGTTTTCTTGTAATATTTTGATTTGGGTATCAGAATAATGCTGGTCTTACAAAACTAAGCTATCTGGGCTGGAGTTTACTTAACACAAAGGTTGTTTTGTTTTTTAAAATATTTTTATTGATTTCATAGAGAAAGGGAGAAAGAGAGAGAGATAGAAACATCAATGATAAGAGAGAATCATTGATTGGCCTCCTGTGGGCCTCAAGTGGGGGTTGAGCCCCCAACCCAGGCAGTGCCTTTAGCCAGAATCGAACCTAGGGCTAGAAAAAAGGTTTTTAATTATTAATTCAATGTCTTGATATAGGACTACTGAAGTTTTACTATTTTTCTTATCTCAATTTTGGTAATTTGTATTTTTAGGAAATTTATCCATTTCATCTAGGTTATCAATATTCCTTTATTATCCTTTAGTAACAGTGGAATCTATAGTGATGTTCTCTCTTTCATTCCTGGTACTAGTCACTTTTAATAGATCTAGCTTATTAATTTTTGGATGTTTTCAAGGAAGTGTTTTTCTTTTCATTGATTTTTCTTTATTGTCTATTTTCTATTTCACTGATTTCTATTCTTATATTATTATCTCCTTTCTCTCCTTCCTTTGAATTTAATGTGCACTTCTTCCATCTTTGT
The DNA here is from genome assembly GCF_963455305.1 of Plecotus auritus. NCBI lineage: Eukaryota > Metazoa > Chordata > Mammalia > Chiroptera > Vespertilionidae > Plecotus > Plecotus auritus. Next base: position 89,038,937 of record NC_137775.1, on the reverse strand, counting down.
AAAGTAAAGGCTTACTTTTGAACCTTTTTTTTCTTCCCTAATGTAACTATTTAGAGCTGTACATTTCCTTGAAGACAAATTGCTTTAGATTCATCTTATAAACCCTGATGTATTGTGTTTATTATCATTATATTTTATCACGTTTTTAAATTTCTTCCTTCTGTTTTGTCAGTTTTATGTATTTTGAAGCTCTCTAATCAGGTACACACATACTTAGGATCACTGTCATTTCTTGATTAACCAAATCTTTTATTATTATAATCCTCTTTATCACTGGATATGTTTCTTATCCAGAAGTCTACTTTATCTAATATTACTATAATGATACTAGCTTGCCCAATTGTGACTGTGCATGTCTAGGAAAATAAAATAAACTTTCTTAAAGAGGAAGTCACAAAAATATCTTAAGAACTATGACAAACTTTCTTAAAATATAAAATAATTCACAAGAGTTCAGTCTTTAAAATTTAAAAATTATTTCTATTAAAACATTATTTGCCAAGATTGAGAAGATGGCTGCTGATGGGAAGTCAAGCTGTAAGATAGTGTGTGAGTGAAAGAACGAAAGGATAGAGTGTGGACGTGCCGGGAGTGTCTATTTGTGAGTAAGGGACAGCTATATTCCAAGGGACTATTGGGGACTGCTGGACCAGGCTCCCCTTACCGGGCAGCCCCTACTGCTGCTGAAATCTCTCCCGGAGTGGCTGGCTCTGCTGCAGAGACCGCGTCATCTTAAGGGGAGAGTGGCTGTGATCGGAAGCCTAGCCTTACCTTCAACCGGGAAGAATTCGATACCTCCCAGGACCCTACAACCACAACAACCAGGGACCAGTTGTGAACCCATTAACACCGGGTCTCAAGCAGCACAAATATGCGGACGCGGACGAACCCTACACCTTCTCACGGAAAGGTCAAATATCGCCTAGAGAAAGGTGAGGTCTGCGATCCAGGCTGGAGGGAGAAACGCATGCAGCAGGATCTAAAGTTTCAAAGGAAGTATGCAGCCCACAAAATCCGCGGCAGTTGGGGTCAGCGTAGCTTGCGAATGTGGAAGGGGGTCCACAGGGCTACTGGCAGAAGGGAACTCTAGAAATAAACCCATAGCTGGTCTGGGCACAGAAAGGCAGCCTGAAGTGCTACCTGTATACTGGCTGTGCAGTACCAAGGGAAAAAGACATACGCAGAGACGTGCGCAGAGATGTGCGCAGAGCTGGGGGAAAATGTCGCGAGTCCACGTGCTTACTCTGGCTTTCATTTTTTTCCTCTTTAAAACCTCGCTTTTGATTACTAAGCCCAGTACATAGGATCTCCCAATTAAAAACACTCTCAAAGACTGCAGGGGAAAGTTGTTTTTGTGGAACCTAGGGATCAGAGCAGAGAGAAACGATAAAAAAACCAGCTCTGGGGCAGTCCATTACCCCAACCCAGTATTAAGTGCGGCAGAGAAAATAAAAACTAAATACTGGGTAGAGAGGACTTATAGCCCTTGATGTCAATACAGAAACACTACCACCCAGGGGTTGAATCACAAACTGACTCTTGAGTAAATACAACTAAAGGCAGGCTGAGAAAAAAAGAAATGCCGCCTGCTAGAAAACAGGACTGTGGCTTACGACACAGAAGAGCAGTGCAACTCAGGGAACTTCAATACTGTCCTGACTACCTGACAGGAAACAGGCATGCCAAACAAAACAGTAAAGGAAGTGAATGACCTTCACTAATACACATTTTAATTTTTTATCTTTTACTTAACAAACTAATTTTTTTCTCACTTTATTTTACCTTTTTAATTATTATATTTGTATTTTTAATTAGTATTATTACTACTATTATTTTACATTTTTTAAAGTTTCATTTTATTTTTTATTTTATTTTATTTTATTTTGGGATTAGTATCCTACATTCTATTTTGATTTTTCCTTTAGCATCATTTTACTCTATCTCAACTTTACCTTTATGCCAACACTCTCTTCCTCACTTTTCCCCTTTTGTTGTCCTGTTCCTCTTACCCAATTCCTGCTTTACATTTTCCCTATTCTTTCTTTTTACCCCATTAAAAATTCATCCTACTTATATATCTAATTTCCGTTCCCCTGCTCCAATTCCATACACACTTCTCTCATCTCTTTCTTCAATATCCAATTCTTTTTCTCTCTTCCCTTTTTTTCCGTTTTACAATTTTGTTTTATTTTATTCTGTTTTGCCTTTCTTTCTCTCTGTCCTATAGTTATTGTTTGTTTGATTGTTGATTAGTTTGTTTTTTTGTTTGTTTGTGTGATTGTTTCTCTCTCTCTCTTTTTTGTGTTGTTTTTTCTCAACTCGCTTGTTAATAGTTATTGTTTATGGTTTGCATTCAACTCTGGGTGTTTGTTGTTTGCATTTTTTTGGATTAGTTGTGGTTTTATTGGAGTTTTCTCCCCATATAAACAGTTCCCCCCTTCTTTTTTTATTCTCTTTCTTACTTTTTTTCCTTTTCTCAATATAATTTCTGCACTCTTTTTTTTTTTAAACACCTAATTCTCTTTTCTCTGGTGGTCACCTTTATTTGGGGTTATTAGTATCATGAATACATTTGTGCTCAGTGCCTTCTGCATTGTGCCTTGTTGTGTTGTATTTTGTGCCTTTAAGTCAATGCAGAAGAGAGCTACATAACCAGACACCCTGAGAGGAGTGACTATGGGGAGACAAAGAAACAACCAGCATATGAAAGAAGAGAAGGCATCACCAGCAAAGGAAGTAAACGAAATGGAGGCAAGCAATATGTCAGAGAAAGAATTCAGAGAAAATGGTCATAGGGTCGCTGAAAACGTTGGAAGACAAATTCAACAATATGTGTAAGAATCAAGAATAAATGAAGAAGAAACAAGAAGAAATGAAAAATGACATCGCTGCAATAAAGAACTCAATAGAAAGCATCAACAGTAGACTAGAAGCGGAGAACCGCATCAGTGAGCTGGAAGACATGATAGGCAAAAATACCCAAGCAGAGCAGCATCTAGAAAAATACTTAAAAAACAGGAGGAGAGCCTAAGGGAACTTTGGAACAACACAAACTGAAACAACATCCGCATAATAGGGATGCCATAAGGAGAGGAAACTGAGCAAGGAATAGAAAACCTGTTTGAAGAAATAATGACAGAAAACTTGCCTGATATAGGGAAGAAAAACTCACACAAGTCCAAGAAGCTCACAGAGTCCCCAAAAAAATGAACCCCAAAAGACTGACACCAAGTCACATTATAATTAAATTGGCAAACACCAACAACAAAGTAAGAATCTTAAAAGTGGCCTCAGAGAAACAGAAAGTTACCTACAAAGGCTCCCCCATCAGACTAGCAAATGATTTCCCAACAGAAACACATTAGGCCAGAAGGGAATGGAATGAAATATACAAAGTCATGCAAAGGAAGGGTCTGAATCCAAGAATACTGTACCCAGCAAGGCTATCAATCAAAATGGAGGGTGAAATCAGGAGCTTCACAGACAAAAAAGGACTAAGGGAATTTATTACCACCAAACCAGCAATGCAAGAAAGGCTAAAGGGTCTGCTGTAAAAAAAAAAAAAAAAAAAGAAAGAAATAGGAAGCGCAAAAGGAACACAGGCATAAAGAATAAAAATGGCAACAAGTACCTATCAATAATAACTTTAAATGTAAATGGATTAAATGCCCCAATCAAAAGACACAGAGTAGCTGAGTGGATAAGAAAACATGGCCCATATATCTGCTGTCTACAGGAAACCCACCTCGGAACAAAGAACTCACATAGACTGATGATGAAGGGATGGAAAAAAGTTTTTCAGGCAAATAGAAATGAAAAAAAAGCTGGGGTAGCAATACTTATCTCTGACAAATGAGACATCAAAGTGAAGGCCATAACAAGAGATAAGGAAGACCCCTTCATAATACTAAAGGGAGCAATTCAACAAGAAGATATAACTCTGGTAAACATATATGCACCCAATACAGGAGCACCCAAATACATAAAAAAAAAAAAACTTCTGGAGGTTATCAAGGGAGAGATTGACAGCAATACAATCATAGTAGGAGACTTTAATACACCACTATCACCATTGGACAAATCCTCTAAACAAAAAATCAGCAAAGAAACATCAATCCTAAATAAATCACTAGATTAGATGGAATTAATTGACATCTTCAGAACATTTCACCCCAAAGCCACAGAATATACATTCTTCTCAAGTGCACATGGGTCATTTTCAAAGATAGACCACATATATTGGGACACAGGCAAAGTCTCTTCAAATTCAAGAAGATAGAAATCATAACAAGCATCTCTCAGATCACAATGGCATAAAACTAGAAATCAACTACAATAAAAACAATAAAAAAATCAAACACCTGGAGGCTAAATAGCATGCTATTAAACAATGACTGGGTTACCAAAGAGATCAAAGAAGAAATAAAAAGCCTCATGGCAACTAACGACAATGAAAACACAACAATCCAAAATTTATGGGACACAGTGAAAGCAGTCTTGAGAGGGAAGTTCATAGCTCTACAGGTCTACCTCAAAAAACAAGAAACAATAGTAATAAATTATCTAACCCTAAAACTCAAAGAGTTAGAAAGAGAGCAACAAGAAAACCCCACTGTAAGCAGAAGGAAGGAAATAATAAAGATAAGAGCGAAGATAAACACCATAGAGGTAAAAAAAACAACAACAAAACAATATAAAAGATCAACAAATCCAAGAGCTGGTTCTTTGAAAGGATATACAAGATTGATGAACCTCTAGCCAGGCTCACTAAGAAGCAGAGAGAACCCAAATAAACAAAATCAGGAATGAAAGAGGTGAAGTAACAACCAATCACACAGAAATACAAACAATTATGAAAAAAAATACTATAAACAACTCTATTCCAACAAACTGGACAGCCTACGTACATGAAATGGACATATTCTTAGAAAAATACAAGCTCCCAAAACTCAACCAAGGAAAATAAAAAAATCTGAATAGGCCGATAACTACCGAAGAAATTGAAACAGCGATAAAAAATCGTTCAGCTTACAAAAGCCCTGTTCCGGAAGGCTTTACAGGGGAGTTCTACTAAGCATTCAAAGAAGACTATTCCAAAAAATTCAAGAGGAAGGCACACTTCCTAGCTCTTTCTATGAAGCCAGCATTACCCTAATCCCAAAACCAGATAAAGACACCACAAAAAAAAAAAGAACTACAGGCCAATATCATTGATGAACATAGATGCTAAAATCCTCAACAAAATTCTAGCAAATCGGATTCAGCAATGCATTAGAAAGATCATAAACCATGACCAAGTGGGATTTATTCCAGGGATGCAAGGATGGTACAATATCTGCAAATCAATAAATGTGATACATCACATAAACAAACTGAGAAACAAAAATCACATATTCATATCAATTGATGCAGAAAAAGCATTTCACAAAATCCAACTCTCAGCAAAGTGGGAATAGAAGGATCATACCTCAACATAATAAAAGCCCTATATGACAAACCTACAGTCAACATCATACTCAATAGGCAAAAACTAAACTCATTTCCCCTAAGAACAGGAACAAGACAAGGATGCCCACTTTCACCACTACGTTCAACATAGTTCTAGAAGTACTAGCCATAGCGATCAGACAAGAAGAAGAAATAAAAGGCATCCAAATTGAAAAAGAAGAAGTAAAATTGTCCTTATTCACAGATGACATGATACTATACATAGAAACCCCAAAGACTCCATCAAATAACTACTAGATTTAATAAATGAATTTGGCAATGTAGCAGGATACAAAATTAACACCCAGAAATCTATGATCTTTTTATATGCTAATAATGAACTCACAGAAAGAGAAATGAAAAAAACAATCCCATTTACATTTACACACAAAAAACTAAGATACTTAGGAATAAACTTAACTAAGGACGTAAAAGTCCTGTACTCGGCAAACTACAGGACATTGAAAAAAGAGATAGAGGAAGACATGAATAAATGGAAGAACATACCATGTTCATGGATTGGTAGAATCAACATCATTAAATGTCCATACTATCTAAAGCAATCTATAGATTCAATGCAATACCTATTAAAATACCAATGGCATATATCAAAATCTAGAACAAACTCTCCAAAAACTCAACTGGAATAAAAAAATAGACCCCAAATAGCCACAGCTATCCTGAGAAAGAACAAAATTGGAGGGATCACAATACCATATATCAAGTTATATTACCAAGCCACGGTTCTCAAAACTGCCTGGTACTGGCACAAGAACAGACATATAGACTAATGGAACAGAATAGAGAACTCAGAAATTGACCCAAGCCATTATGCTCAATTAATATTTGACAAAGGAGGCAAGAGCATACAATGGAGTCAAAACAGTCTCTTTAATAAATGGTGCTGGGAAATTTGGTCAGATACATGCAAAAAAATGAAACTATATCACCAACTTACACCATACACAAATACAAACTCAAAATGGCTAAAGGACATGAATGTAAGATGGGAAATCATAAAAATCCTACAAGACTCCATAAGCAGCAGAATTGCAGACATATGTCGTAGCAATATCTTTACAGACACAGATCCTAGGGCAAGAGAGACTAAGGAGAAAATAAACAAATGGGACTACATCAAAATAAAAAGCTTCTGCACAGCAAAAGAAACCATCAACAAAACAACAAGAATGCCCACTGCATGGGAGAACATATTTGCCTATGTTATCTCCGATAAGGATTTAATCTCCAACATCTACAGGGAATTCACACAACTTAACAAAAGGAAGATAAACAATCCAATCAAAAAATGGGCAAAGGACCTAAATAGACACTTTTTGAAAGAGGACATACAGAAAGCCAAGAGACATATGAAAACCTGCTCAAAGTCACTAATCATCCGAGAGATGAAAATCAAAACAACAATGAGGTACCACCTCACACCTGTCAGAATGGCTATCATCAACAAATCAACAAACGACAAGTGCTGGTGAGGATGCGGAGAAAAAGGAACCCTTCTTCACTGCTGGTGGGAATGAAGACTGGTGCAGCCATTGTGGAGAACAGCATGGAGTTTCCTCAAAAAACTAAAAATGGAACTGCCATTTGACCAAGTAAAACCACTTCTAGGAATATATCCCAAGAAAATAGAAACACCAATCAGAAAGGATATATGCACCCCTATGTTCATAGCAGCACAATTTACAATAGCTAAGATTTGGAAACAGCCTAAATGCCCATCAGCAGATGAGTGGATCAGAAAAGTATGGTACACCTACACAATGGAATACTATGCTGCTATAAAAAAAGAAGGAATTCTTACCATTTGCAGCAGCATGGATGGAACTGGAGAGCACTATGCTAAGTGAAATAAGCCAGGCAGTGAAAGAAAAATACCACATGATGTCACTCATTTATGGATAATAAAGAACATTATAACCTGATGAACAAAAAGTTAGATACAGAGCCAGAGAAGCATGGAACAGACTGTCAAATTACAGCAGGACAGCTGGGGAGGGTGGGGGGAGGGAGGTAAGAGATCAACTGAAGGACTTGTATGCATGCATATAAGCATAACCAATGGATGCAAGACACTGAGGGCATGTGCCGAGGGGTAGGGGAGCAAGGGGGAAGGTCAATGGGGGAAAAAAGGAGACATATGTACTACTATTTGTAATACTTTAAACAATAAAATTAAATTTTAAAAAAATAAAGTTGACCAGAAAAAATAAAATAAAATAAAATGAACGGCCCTTTAAAAAAAACTCCACCATTATTTGCCACATTTCACCATGAATTTACAACAAATTTATCAATTTATCATTCAAAAATAAACATTTCATAAACAAGTGTGAATAAGTTGCATTATCTATTTTTATACAACAGAAAACATTAACAGGGGCAACATAAGTTATCCTCTTTTTGAAATAAATGAAATATAGGACAGGAAAAAAAAAGCAGAAAAAATTAAACAAAGAGTTGGTTCTTTGAAAAGCTAAACAAACTGACAAACTTTTAGCTAGACTAACTAAGCAAAATGATAACCCCAATCAACAAAACTATAAATGAAAAGGAGACATTATACTGGATACCAAAGATATACACAGGGCCATAGAAGCTGCTAGGAACTACTATGCAAAAGAAAAACACAACTAGACAACATAGAAGAAGTGGAAAAATTATTAGAATATACAACCTAAAAAGACTGAAAAAGGAAGAAATAAAAAATCTAAATATACCCATTACTAATAAGGCGAATGAATGAGTAATCAAAAAATCTCCCAACAAAGAAAAGCCCAGGAAAAGATGGCTACACTGATGAATTAAAATACAACATCTGTTCATTATAAAAACTGTGAAAAAATTAGGGATAGAAAAAATATATTTTAACATAATAAAAGCCATTTTTGGCAAGCCCACAGCTAACATATTCCATGGAAAGTTGGAAAGCTTTCCTATAAAATCAGGAAAAATACAAGGATAACCATTCTTATCACTTCTATTCAACATAGCACTGAAAGTCCTAGCCAGAGCAGTCAGGCAATAAAAAAAAAAGCATCAAAATTGGAAAAGAAATAAAATTATTTCTACTTGCAGGGGACATGGTTTTATATAAAAAATGTTATATCTAACAAACAAATTCATTAAAGTTGCGGGATATAAAATAAACTTGCAAAAATTAGTACTATTTCAAAAAATAACAACAGATTACCTGAAAAGGAAATAAAATGATCCAACTTACAATAACATAAAACCAATTAAATATTTGGGAATAAATTTAACCAACTAAGAAGGTAAAAGATTTCTGCTGAAAAATACAAGACATGGATGAAAGAAATGGAAGAAATAATGGAAAGGTATCCCATGTACATAGATGGAAAAACTGTTAAATTATCCATAATACCCAAAACTATCCATAGATTCAATGCAATCCGTATCAAGACTCCAATGGCATTTTTTTTTGTTTGTTTTTGCACAAGTAGAAAAAAACAAACCTAAAGTTTATAGGGAACCACAAAAGACCCCAAATAGCCAAAGCAATCATGGGAAAGAAGAACAAAGAGGCACCACACTTCCTGATTTCAAGCTCTATTATAAAGCTACAATAATTAAAACAATATGGTACTGTCATAAAAACAAACATATAGGCAAATGGAATAGAATTGAGAACCCAGAAATAAACCCATACATATATACTCAACTAATATTTGACAAGTGAGCTAAGAATACTCAATAGAGAAAAGATAGTCTCTTCCATAAAGGGTGCTGGGAAAAATGGATATTTACAAGTTAAAGAATGAAACTAGACCCCTATTTTACACCACTCACAAAAACTAACTTGAAATGGATTAAAGATTTTAATGTAACAGCAGAAACCATAAAATGCCTAGAATAAAACAGAGGAAAAAGATTTGTGTCATGTCTTGGCAATGATTGTTTTAGACATGACACCTAAAGTAAAATAACAAAATAAAAAATAAACAAGGGAGACTATATCGAACTAAAAGAGTTTCTCCACGGCAAAAGAAATCATCAACAAAATGAAATGACAATCCACCAAATGGGAGAAAGAAATATTTGCAAACCATGTACCAGCTAAGGAGTTAATATTCAAAATTCATTAAAAAAAAAATCATACAACACAATAGTGGGGGGGGGGGGGGGGACAAAAACCCAAAAATTGAAATTTGAAAATCGGCAAAAGACCTGAATAAACATTTTGTCAAAAAAGATATATGAATGTCACACATTACATGAAAATGTTCTCAACCTCAATAATTATCTGAAATGCAATCAAAATCACAATGAGATATTACCTCATGTGTTAGAATAAATATCATTGAAATGGTAAGAAGTAACAAATGCTGGACAAGATGTGAAGAGAAGGGAAGCATTGTGCACTGTTAGTAGGATTGAAAATTAGTACAATTATTATAGAGGTTCCTCAGAAAATTAAGAAATAGAACTACCATATGATCTAGAAATTGCATTCTGGGAATATGTCTGAAGGAAACAAAAAAACTACGTTGAAGAGATATCTGGAACCTCATGGTTATAGCAGCATTATTTACAATAGCCAAGATATAGAGACAACCTAAGTGTCCACTGACAAATAAATAGGTAAAAAATTGTGAGATATATATATATATATATATATATACACACACACACACACACACAAAATGGAATATTATTCAGCCATAAAAAAAGAAGGAAATCCATCAGTTTGTCACATGAATGCACCTTGAGGACATTATCTTAAGTAAATTACATCAGACAGAGAAACACAAACACTGTATGAACTCACATGTTGAATCCATTAAGAAAAATCTCACAGAAAAAAAGATCAGATTTGTGCTTACTAGTGGTAAGGGGTGGGAAAAGGAAAAATTAATGAAGATGGTCAAAAAGACAAATTTCCTGTTACAAAATAAATATTAAAGATGTAATGTATAACCTGATGACTATAGTTAACACTGCTGTATGATATATTTGAAAGTTGTTTGGAGTATAGATATTAGGAATTCTCATCACAGAAGACAACAAGTTTTTTTTCTTCTTTTTTTATATGTATATTATTTGTGGGTGTTAACTAAACTTATGGTGGTAATCATTTATTAATATACGTAAGTCATCCTATCTAATAAAAGAGTAATATGTAAATTAACCATCACTCTACTACACCCACCAGCCACGCCCACCAGCCACACCCACCAGCCAATCAGGAGCGAATATGCAAATAAACCCAACCAAGATGGCTACGGCCACAGAGAGCAGGAGGGAAGCTTGGGTTTCCCTGGCAATGGAGGAAGCCAAGCTTTCCACCTGCCCTTGCTGGCCTAGGCCTCCACTCAAGGCTACAAAGTTTCAATGATAGAAGATAGATAAATCCAAACAGAAATGGCGGCAGCCACGGAACTGGAAAGAGCAGGAGGCTAGGGTTGCCCCCGGCGATGGAGGAAGCCAAGCTTTCCACACACCCTGGCCAGCCCAGGCCTCGCTTAAGGCTACAAAGTTTCAATTATAGAAGATACATAAATCCCAACAGAAATGGCTGCCGCCACGGAGCAAGCAGAAGGCTTGGCTCCGCTCCAGACTACAAAGTTTCAATTGTAGAAGATAAATAAACCCCAGATACCAGGGCCTCCGCTTGGGTCTCCAGGGGGCGTGGCCGGCCTGCAAACCACCACAGGCCCCTCACCCAGGCCACCCCATGCCCCAAGGGAACCCCCACCCTGATCTGGGACACCCTTCAGGACAAAATCAGCTGGCCCCCACCCATGCACCAAGCCCCTATCCTATCTAATAAAAGAGTAATATGCACATTGACCATCACTCCAACACACAAGATGGCTGCCCCCATGTGGTCAAAGATCCTGCCCCCATGTGGAAACAAGATGGTCACCACAAGATGGCCAGCAGGGGAGGGCAGTTGGGAGAAACCAGGCCTGCAAGGGAGGGCAGTTGTGGGCGATCAGTCCAGCAGGGGAGGGCAGTTGGGAGGAACCAGGCCTACAAGAGAGAGCAGTTGTGGGCGATCAAGCCTGCAGGGGAGGGCAGTTAGGGGTGACCCAGCCAGCAGATGAGGGAAGTTGGGGGTGACTGGGTCTGCAGGGAAGGACAGTTGAGGGGGACTCAGGCCTGCAAGGGACAGTAGTTGGGGGGTATCAGGCCTGCAGGGTAGGGCAGTTAGGGGTGACCAGGCCTGCAGGGGAGGGCAGTTAGGGGTGACCAGGCCTGCAGGGGAAGGCAGTTAGGGGCAAACAGGCTGGCAAGGGAGCAGTTAGGCATCAATCAGGCTGGCAGGGGAGTGGTTAGGGGTTGTTCAGGCTGGCAGGCAGAAGCAGTTAGGGGCAATCAGGATGCAGGCAGGTGAGCAGTTGGGAGCCAGCAGTCCTGGATTGTGAGAGGGATGTCCGACTGCCCATTTAGGCCCGATCCCACGGGATCAGGTCTAAACGGGCAGTTGGACATCCCTTGAGGGGTCCCAGATTGGAGAGGGTGCAGGCTGGGCTGAGGGACACACACCCCCGTGCACGAATTTCGTGCACCGGGCCTCTAGTCTTATATATATGCTGTACATCGCAAAATTATACAGTGCTGTATGCCAAGCATAGCTCCATAAAACTGGGGTAGGAGGGGAAATCCTCTGCTCAGACTCTTGACCTAGTATTCTGCTAAACAAAGCCCTTCAAATACATTCTATTTACATTGTTATGAAAACTTCTATGTAAAAGACAACATATTTACTTGCTATTAATACATGTTTCATACAGACTTTTTGGTAGGTAAAAAATTTTTAGTTTGACAATCAGCACACTGGTGGTCAAAAAAGCGCCCTAGCTGGTTGGATCAGTGGATAGAGCATCAGCCTGCACACTGAAGGGTCCCAGGTTCGATTTCAGTCAAGGGCACATGCCCAGGTTGCGGATTCGATCCCCTGTAGGGGGCTTGCAGGAGGCAGCTGATTAATGATTGTCTCTCATCATTGATGTTTCTATCTCTCCCTCTCCCTTCTTCTATGAAATCAATAAAAATATATATTAAAAAAAGACTTGCACAGGCTGGGTAGTTCAATTGGTTGGAGCATCGTTCTGATATGCCAAAGTTGCAGGTTCAATTCTCAGTCAGGGAATACAAGAATCAACCAATGAATAAGTGGAACAACAGTTGATCTGTCTCTCTCTCTCTCCCCTCCTTAACTCCCTAAATATCAATAAGTTTTTTTTAATTTATTAAAAATAATAATAATCCTATCTAATAAAGAGGCAAAATGCTAATTGACTGTCATGCCCTCACAAAGATGGCAGCACCCACAGCCAATAAGGAGGGAATATGCTAACTGACTGCCACACCCTCAAAGATGGCAGCACCTAGTCCCCTCAGCCCCGCCAGGGTGGCAGGCGCACAGCACAGCTGGGCCCACCCCTAGGTGGGCCCGGCCGCCCTGCACGCCTGCCTCCGGAGTCCCCCAGTCCCCTCAGCCCCCCAGCCACCCAGGGCTGGCCTGAGACGCAGGCAAGCCTCGGATGGCAGCTGCCCAGCCGTCCAGGGCCGCCCGAGGCTCAGGTAACCAGGGCCAGCTGAGGCTTGCACTGCTGCCAGTGGCAGCAACAGAGGTGTGATGGGGGCATCACCTTTCCCTGATCGCCGGGTCGCCTCCCGCCCCTGAGGGCTCCTGGACTGTGAGAGGGAGCAGGCGGGGCTGAGGGACACCCTCCTCCAGTGCATGAATTTTCATGCACCGGGCCTCTAGTCTATAATAATAAAAGCATAATATGCTAATTAGACAGGACAGCCAAACGACCTTATGGACGACCTTCTGGATGAAGCCGGGGCTATGAGGGCTGAGGCAAGCCACCATGGCTGCAAGGACCGAGCCCCTTGCACAAATTTCACGCATCAGGCCTCTAGTAATAATAATAAAAGCTTATCATGGAATACTGAAATCTAGTCCTTGTCACTAACTTCCTAGTTATATGACCTTGTATTTCAAATTCTTGGTTTCCTTGTATAGATATTTAAGCAATAATTTATCTGTAAAATTAGGAGAATGTAATACTAAAGACCAATGATTGAAAATGTATCATATGCTAGACCAGTCTGGAACAAATATCAGCCATCTGACTACCTCTTTCACAAGCTGTACTGTTTTTTGTTCTAGTTAGACTTTATTTATTTCTCTAAGTCAATACCTATTTCTACTTTAATAAATTACTTTAAAAAGAAACTATCTATCATGAAAATTGATCATGGAAAAATCAGTATTATATGCCATCTACCACTGATGTCAATTAACAAATCAATGAGATCATCCCTTTTGGGGGAATTCTGAACGATGAAGTCATGAAGGGATGGAGAGGAATGTAGGAGAAAAATGAGAAAAAAATAAGCAGAAAGAAGTCAAGTCACAAAAATAGCAGTGTTAAAATGGAGTTATGAGTCATGTGATGTGCCCCAGACAACTAAGTCACCAGTGTATGCAAAAATTTATTTTTAACAGCTTTATTGAGGTATAAATAACATTACCATAAAATTCACCCACTTGATGTGTATAATTAATATTTAGTATATTCCAGAGTTGTGAAATCATCACAATCTAATTTTAAAACATTTTCATCAACCCAAAAAGAAATCCCTTATCCATTAAGTCATTCACCCTTCCTGTTACCAATCCTAACTATTCCCTTACCCCTGAGTACCAATAATCAACTACCTGTCTCTACAGATTTCCTATTCTGTACATTTAATATGGTAAATTATACAGTATGCAGCATTTATGCCTGATTTCTTACACTTAGCACAATGTGTCAAGGTCCATTCATGTTGTAGCATGTTATCAGTAAGTCATTCCCTTTTATGGTAAAATGCTATTCCTTTGAACAAATATACCACATTTTATCCTATATAATAAAGAGCTAATATGCTAATTAGACTGAACAGCAGAAAAACCATCCAGATGACCTTCCAGACAAAGCCAGGGCTTCGAGGGCCGGCCGAGGCAGGTGGGGCTGTGAGGACAGAGCCCCTTGCATGAATATCGTGCATCAGGCCTGTAGTTTATAATAAAATTCAGATGATGACATTGTTTCCCACATGTTGACTGCTATAAATAATACTAGTGGCCCAGTGCATGAATTTGTGCACGTTGAAAGGAAATTAATTAGAAGAAATATTTTAATATCGCTATTCGCCCTTTCTCTATAATATAAGTGTCTACCAAATTCACGACAGACAATGACAGATCAAAACACACGCGTGCGATTGGCAACAGCAAGAGCATTATATGTATCGCACATGTGCGAGTCAACTTAGCTTTTATATATATAGAATAAACTTACTTAATTAAACCTGCTTTCTGATTTAGCTAAACTTTTTCCAGCCCAGTGAAACACCCCAACTTCCCTTTCAGGTAATTGTCAGCAACACAGCAGTAAATATAAACACGAAACAGTTTATTATTGTAGATCACACAGGGAGAACAAAGGGTAAAATATTTAACTGCAGCAGTGTTTGACTATATTCTGCACACGTAGTGAGAAAACCTGAAGTCATTTTCAAGGTCCACTATTTCTTACTTCTTTTCAGTCAGGTCAAGTTTCTAAGCTTTCTAAATCTCCGTTTTCTGGCTAATGAAAAGAGAATAGGATTCTACCAAGTCTCCTATCTACCTACTCCAGGACTTCTGTGAGGATCAAATGAGATGAGGCACAGGAAAATGCTTCACAGACATTTGGTTAAAGTGTAAATGTTTCCACCTGTTTATAAAGCAGGTTGTGGTCCTGGGCTGAAGAAACTGCAAGGAGGCTAGTCGCTAGGGAGAGGAAGCTGGGCGTTGCTACTGACATCATTACCTGGCGCCCACAGCCACTGTTTCCGGGTTAGGCTGGGCTGTGGGCCACATTTTGCACCATGGAGTCTCGGCAGCATCAGCTGTGATTTGGTGGGGTGTTGCTCCGGGGTGGTGGGGGGCCTGTGTCCCACTTGGGGGAAGCCGAGTGTTGCATTGTCAGTGCCATTTCTCCTGCATTGAGCATCTGCCCCCTGGTGGTCAGTGCACATCATAGCGACCAGTTGGATGGTCAGACATTTAGCATATTAGCCTTTTATATATATAGATTATTATGAATATTTGAACAAGTTTATTCTTGTCCATTTTAAGACCTAGCTCTGTAGTTGCTGAGCTGTATTTTTATTATAAACCCACAACATCTGAGGTACTCTGTGGGTATCCTTTATCCATTCAATATGAAATAGCTTCACTAGTGTGAACATACATTACATGAGTTAAAGGAAGTTTTTTAAAAATTTGTAAGTACCACAAAAGAGCAGTGGACAGACTCAATAATCTGAGTTATGTTTTCAATGCTAGATTTTCAGCTCCAAGATCCCGATTACGTTACTGTCCCTGAAAGGATCTCAGTTTCATCATCTGTGATTGAGGGATGCTGGGCTAAATAATAATAAATGTTATATTATGTTCTAAAGTATTATGATTTAAACTTAAAGGTCTCAGAGAAGCATGTGGATGTGGATATATTAAGCACCTAAGTCCCAAGGCACCAGCAATAAAAGACAAAATTGATAAAATGGACTTGATGAAACATAAAACTGGTTCATTTCAAGAGAACGTTAACAGAATAAAAAAAGCCAGATGGGGAGAAATTATTTGCAAATCACCTATCTGATGAACTTGTATTCAGAATATATAAAGAACTCTTAAAACTCAGTAAGATAAATAATCCAACTGAAAAATGGGCACAGGATTTTAATAAATATCTCTTCAAAGAAGGTATACAAATGGACAATAAGATAATGGCATGATGTTCGGTATCATTCATCATTACCAAAATGCAAATCAAACCCACAATGAGATACCACTTTACACACCTACTAGGAAGACTATAATCATAAAGACAGACAATAACAAGTGCAGGCAATGATATGGAAAAATGGGAATCCTAATATTTTGTGGGTGCAAATGTAAAATGAAACAACCAATATGGAAAAATGTATGAAACTTCCTTAAGAAGTTAAACATAAACTTACTATTTAACCCAGCAATTTTTCTCCTCGGAATCTATCCAGAGAAAACATATGTCCACTCAAAGACTTGTATGCAAATGTTCATATCGGCATTGCTCATAGGAGCCAAAAATGAACATAATCCAAATGTGTATCCAAATGAGGATAAACAATATGTGGTATGTCTATACAATAGAATACTATTTATCAATAAACATTCAGGAAATACTAATCCATGCACAACCTGAATGAGCCTCAAAAATATATTAAAGTGGCAAGATGGAAAATACTACAGGTATATGATTTCATATGAAATATCAAGAAAAGGCATATCTATGGAGATAAAAAACAGATTAGTGGGGCTGGAAGTGCAAACATGATCAAAATAATGTTAGAGGGGATTAGAAATGTTTAAAATTGGATTGTAGTGATAGTTATACAACCCTATATATTTTGTGAATTCAACACTTACAATACTGACTTTTATACTATGTAAAATATACTTTCATAAAGTCTGAAAAAGCTAAATAAAGAATACTGTCAACACTAACTTTTAAGTTCAAATCATGTCAGAAAATAGCCCAATCTCTTAGTGATCGACATATTAGGCAGCAATTAAGTACTTATATTATTTGAATAAAGAAATGTATCATTAGAGAAAATTAAGCAATAATCATATGCTAACTGTGTACCCTGTAGTACCATAGTAAAGCAAGGAATTAATGTTGGTAGCAACTGAATTACAGGCATAGTAAATTATGCTGGCAATAATTTAAGTCACCCTAAATCATCCATAGAAAGTTAAATCATCTATAAAATGCTCAAATCATCTATAAAAGTTGAATCAATATATCTGTGCCTAATTAGAGAAACAGATGTCACAAAAACATATATTTTTACATTATTAATTTTGCTAAGGGCAACTTCTAAATAGGAAAGTACTTAATTTAAAACTAATATATACCGCCTGGCCAGTGTTGCTCAGTAGTTGAGCATCCACCCATGAACCCAGGAGGTTGCAGTTTGATTCCTGTTCAGGGTACACGCCCAAGTTGTGGGCTCGGTCCCTAGTGGAGGGGCGGGGGGCGGGTGGATGCAGGAGACAGCCGATCTATGACTCTTTCTCATCATTGATGTTTCTATCTCTCTCTCCTCTCCTTTCTTCTCTCCGAATCAATAAAAATATATTTTTAAAAACACACAAATACATGCCATATTCTAGTCTAAACTTGCATGTATATATTCACCTAATCTTAACCCAATCCCTATGAGGTCAATAATATTATCCTTATTTTACACATGAGGACATCAAGGCTCTGAGAGGTTAAGTAGTGTGCCAAAGATGACTAGATGGTACAGTTAGTTCAGTTTATTTTGAAAAAGTAAATTTATTCCAATGTAATTGATATATTAGGGAACAATGTGAGCATAATTCAAATTTTGTATTTGCTTATGAACAATTTCATTCACAACAAAGATAAGGTGAATGCAAAAAACTTAACCCAACTGAACTTTGCCATGTAAAAATACATGAAAAGCACATACCTTTTGCAACTGGTCTGGTAGCTCAATTGGTTAGAGCATAGTGCTGATATGCCACAGTTGCAGGTTCAATCCCCAGTCAGGGCACATATAAAAATCAACCAGTGAATGCATAAATAAGTGGAACAACAAATATCGAAGTTTCTCTCTCTCAAATCAATTTTCTTAAAAAAGCACATACCTCAAACATCTACAAGCTACCTCAATACACCTCAGTTCACGATGAAGTGTACATCACATCCATTCACATCTGGTTTTTCCACAAGGGAATAATATATTTTGCAATATAAGGTGTCCAACAAATTACAGTCTTTATTAGCTAAGCATTTAACATTTATGATATTTTTTAATGTCACTGACAAGTTTTTTAGTATTATGCCATAAACTAATTTTCCCATAAATCCTGTGATTTTTTTCACTGTATGATTTTGCATAGTACAGTGATATTTTAGCAATAAAGATGTTGCATTATATCAGATCTAACTCTAAGTAGTAGAGTGATATCCAGGTTTGCTCATTTCATATCAATGCTCTTAAGTTACAAGGTTTCCCACCTTTATTTATGTAGTCATCCCAAACTGTTAGTACACTATGTAGTTTTGGATACCTTACATTTCTAGTTCTCTTTTATATGAACTATTGTGACTACATGTAATTGCTCACTTAGTACTTCAGTCGAAAGGCTTTAGAATTCACTGACTTCTTTCTTTTTCTTATGTTCCACATCTGATTTATGAGCAAACCTTGCCAGCTACCTTCAAAATATTTCTAGAACTTGACTTTTCACATCTCCAACTGCTACTGCCCTAATCCAAGCTGCCATCATCTCTAGCCTGAACTATTACAATAACCTCCTATCTAGTTTTTCTGCTTAGATCTTTATCCCATCTAACATCTTTCTTCCACACAGCATCTTGAGTAAGCCCTTTAAATCCCCTAATGAAAGCCCTCCAATTAAATATATAAGTATATTTAAATAAAAGCATAGCTCCTGACCATGGCCTACAAAATTTGGCTTCCATGCCCTTATCTACCATGTTCCATTTAACCTTAACAAACAGCCTTCATGCTATTCCTTGAACATACCAAATCTGCTCACACCTAATGGCTTTTACATTCACTCTTCCCTCAGCTGTGAAATGCTCTTTCCTCAGACACTGGCATAACTTCACTCAGATCTCAGCTCCAATAGCACCTCTCAGATTGGCCTTTCTTGGCCACCATATTGAAAATATCAGCTTTACACTGATTTATTTGTCTCCTTAGGACTTAATAGGGACAATAGGAATTGGTTACTTAATAGAAACAAAAGAGATATTACACTGTATTTCTTATGTTCACAAAACAACATCTAATAATAAAGTAAAATGAATAATAGAACAATTAAAAGAAGATGATGGGATCTGAACCAAGATGGCGGCATAGGTAAACACCTAAACTGCTGCCTCGCACAACAATTTTAAAACTACAACTAAAAGACAAAACGTCTATCACCCAGAACCACGGGAAAGCTGGCTGAGTGGAAGTTCTACAACTAGAAGGAAAGAGAAAAGAACATTGAGATGTGCACAAGCGCTGAAAAGCTGAGGTACGGAGGCATGTGAATTGGGCTGGCGGCGGGCAACTGGGTGCGCTGCTTTTTCCAGCCCGAAGGGAGACAAGCTCCCGATTACTCTGAACTCCAGTTTCTGGGGAGACGCTGGGGACCCAAACTCCTACGGGGAGAAGCTGGACTGTCTGCCATCGGGTCGGAAAGTGAGGGTGGCTTTCTTGCAGAGGTGCACGCAGCAATCATTGTTTACTGCGCTGGGGTGCAGGACACAGGGACTTGGAAACACAGAGATGCAGAGACGGCTGACTGGCAGCCATCACTCTTTGCCACGCTCTAGCCTACTGACTCCCTGAGACCCCGCCCCGCACAATCTACAAACCCACCCAAGCTCCACGCAGCGGCTTTTGCATATAAATGGCCTGCCCTACCTCAGCTTAACCTAACAAACTGCAGCTCTGGTCAAACAGCTCCAAAACCTCCAAACCCCAAGCAAAGAGGAGAAAACTGTAGTTCTCACTGTAGCTCCTGCTGGGTGGCCTCAGACAGTAGCTGACCTGCACCCCATTGGAGATCCAGAAGCTAGTGTATCTAGTGGTCAGTGTGAGACGACACCAGATTTCAACTACTCACATCTATAAGTGACACATTCAAGAAGCAGACTCAGTGAGCACCAAAGCCCCACTGAAGCAAGTCCTGCACCATAAGCGTGTATCCAGCACAGCAGTTCTTCCATTATAGACACAGCGGGTCCTCACAGCCAACTGGCCTGGAGGTCAATTCCTCCCAGTGTACCAACAGCAATCGTGGCTTATCTACAACAAGACTTTGCACTCAGCCCACAAAGGGGTGCACCAAGAGTGTCCGCCTCAGGTGATAGACTGAACCACTGGTCACCTGCCACAGAAAACCACTCCATCAACACAGGGAAGCAGCAAAATGCGGAGACAAAGAAACATGTCACGAATGAAAGAAATGGAGGAAAGCAAACTACTGGACATAGAGTTCAAAACCACATTTATAAGGTTACTCAAGAATCTTCTAAAAACTGCCGAGAAACTTGATGAGACCTCCAAGGAGCTTAGTGAGACCTTCAAGGACCTTAATGAGAATGCCAAAAAAATGGAAAAGGACCAGTCAGAAATTAAGCATACACTGTCTGAAATAAAGATTATACAGAAATACAACTGTAGATCAAAGGACCCCAAGATTCAAACCAAAGATCTGAAATATGAGGAAACAAAAAACACCCAACCAGAAAAACAAAAAGAAAAAAGAATCCAAAAATATGAAGACAGTGTAAGGAGCCTCTGGGACAACTTTAAGCATACCAACATCTGAATTATTGGGGTGCCAGAAGAAGAGAGAGAGCAGAATATTGAAAACCTATTAGAAGAAATAATGACAGAAAACTTTCCCTACCTGGTGAAAGAAATAGACTTACAAGTCCAGGAAGCGCAGAGAACCCCAAACAAGAGGAATGCAAAGAGGACCACACCAAGACACATCATAATTAAAATGCCAAGGGCAAAAGACAAAGAGAAAATCTTGAAAGCAGCAAGAGAAACACAGTTAGTTACCTACAAGGGAGTACCCATACGACTGTCAGCTGATTTCTCAACAGAAACAATGCAGGCCAGAAGGGAGTGGCAAGAAATATTCAAAGTGATGAACAGCAAGAACCTACAACCAAGATTACTCTACCCAGCAAAGCTATCATTCAGAATTGAAGGTCAGATAAAGAGCTTCACAGACAAGAAAAAGCTAAAGGAGTTCATCACCACCAAACCAGGATTATATGAAATGGTGAAGGGTATTCTTTAAGAAGAGGAAGAAGAAGAAAAAGGTAAAGATAAAAATTATGAACAACAAAATGACAACAAATGCATACCTACCAACAAGTGAATCTAGAATCAAGTGAATAAAAAATCTGATGAACAGAATGGACTGATGAATATAATAGAATCAGGGGACATAGAAAGGGAGTGGACTGACAATTCTCAGGGGGAAGGGGGTTTGAGGGGTATGGGAAGAGATTGGACAAAAATCTTACACCTATGGATGAAGACAGTGGCAGGGGGTAAGGGCATGGGTTGGGGTGGGGTATCAGGTAGAGGGGAGCTATGGGGGGGGGGAAGAGGAACACCTGTAATAATCTGAACAATAAAATTTATTTAAAAAATAAAAAAATCACATTCAAGAACATTCAGGAATGAAAAAAAACAAAATTTTTCAATACTGTACCACTATGTAGTATTTTCACCATATAGATAAAGTAGACATAAACTCAAAAACATAATTGTAAAAATATAGTAGAATAATTAAAATGTGATGGTTTAGTATTAAAAAAAAAAGATGATGACTAAATCTGCATAGGAACTATGATACATTAAATATCAAATGGAAAAATGACTGCATATTTGTGTTACCAGAGACAGGTCAAAAGTTCTTGCTAAACATTCACAAAGGACTACATTGTTTGTGTTGCCTAGTCCCTAGTTTCATAAATAAAATAGGTTTTAAAAGCTTACATACTCTATTAGGTTTAGTTTTTTTCTTACTAATATAAAATGGGAATTTTTCTATACCCCTGTCTAACTATGTATTTCCATGAATCACCCTATACCATACATAACATATTCATACAATTACTTGTAAATACAAAAATCCTTTATATAATTCATCTATTTGTTTTTTGTTAATATATCATATAATTTAAATTTCTGTAATAATTCAATTTCATTTCATCTTCATATCTACAATATCTCAGAATGAAAGAATTTTATTTTGAGGAAATAGTGAAGAAGGCAGGAAAGGAAGAGCCTTTAAAGATTATCAAGCCCACTGATTTAAAACTATATTTTTTTCTTTTTTGTAAGCAGCTGGAATATTGTCCTTAAATGAAATTTACATGAAAGCCCAATACATAGAACTTGAATGAATCTACTTTAGGCAAGGGGGTGGAGGGAAAAGTGTAGGTCTAGAAAGAAGAGGAACACTTAACTATTGACTGCTTATTTGCCTAGGATTCAACATCCATCCTATTTATTTGAATATCTCTAGGAAACTCCAAAGGGGAAAATGCCACTTCTAGTCAAAGTGTTAGTTTACAGACAAGGAAATGAGGTTCAAAGATGACTGGCTGTAGGAGTTAACTATCTTTAGTCAGTTAATAGTGAAGATGAAATTTAATATAATAATCAATTGCATTAAAGGCATTGTGTGCATTTTATAAAACAAATCCTATTTCCTGAACAAAATCATTTTCTAGGCTGAGAAGTAATCTTTTGTTCCTTATCTACAGAAAATTAAGTAAGACCTTTTATTTCACTTTGCCAGAGCTGAATATACCATAATACATTCTGGTGACAATATAGTCCACTTTCTCTATATACATTTGTACTTGTCAAATATGTCCTGTTTTAGGTAAAACTGACCTCTTTATCTATAGAAAGCAGTTCCTTTCATAGGTTAGGAATAATTTCAGATGAAGAAATCAGTTAACATCTGTTGTCTTGCCTACTTGGTTCTTGATATCTGTATTGTTCATTCACTCAGAGATTATTTAATTCACACCTACTCTATACAGCAAAGATTCCACAAGTGTTAGAAACCCAGTGAGCAACATGGTCTCTGCCCTAAAGAGATCATAATGAGCTCACAGTAAAAATGATATTTAATTTCTTTTTCTCTGCATTTGGGCACATTTCACCTAGCCATTTGCAAATAGACAACTGATGTCAAAAGTTATGAGTACTGTAAAGACAACCTTGTCACTATAGGCAAACTTCATTTTAAGTATGTGACTATTTAATAGATACATAGTGGAAACTCCAATCTTTATAAATGAAAGAATAAGTAACCAATGAAAAAATAAAAGAAAGCTTACCAGAATGTCATCAGGATAAGGAAAGATAACATGGCAAAATACGTGATATATGGACACTGAATATGACTTCTCTGGAGAAGGTAGTTTTGATCTACAATTTGGAGCTTGTAACTCTAATTATCTTATTAGAAGAAAGGTTTAAAAAGGATAACACATTAAATTAGTGTGAAACAAGAGAAAACTAAAAGAAATAAACTCACTTGGCTGATTAGAAGCTTGATTAAGTTGGTTTCTTCTAACTTCCTATCTATATATATAAAAAGCTAATATGCAAAGTGTCCCCTCAGGAGTTCAACAGGGAGAACAGTTCAATTGCTTGCTATGATGTGCGCTGACAACCAGGGGGTGGTGCAGAACATGGTGGGCAACCAGAGGCAGCTGTGGGTGCTGAGGGAGTGAGGGAAGGAGGAGGCGGGGAGGCGAGGGGGAACTGAGTGGTGGCGGCACGGGCGGCAAAGGAAGGAGGCGGGGAGGCAGGGAACCTGATTGGCCCTGATTGCCGGCCAGGCCTAGGTACCCTACCTGTGTATGAATTTTGTGCACCAGGCCTCTACTTAATATATATATGTTGAACCATAAATTTTCTCATAGATAGATTTTGCATTATAAACAAGTGATTGACAATGTTGTTTTTAATGACTAGAACAAAGTAAGTAGGGAAAAAAGGAAAGACTATGGGACTAAACTGAGATTCTAGGGTCACTGTATTGAGGAAAAAACCCATGGGTTAAAGCAATGGAATAACTAGAGGCTACTGTGAGGCATTCCACTGAACAACATCAGTAAAAGTTCCCTTATATATGCATCATAGGCCACTCTATCCACAGGTAGGCAATTTTCATTAGTGAAACATATATGAGAGTAAATAATTAATCTGATATTCAAATACAATAAGAATAAAGCCAAGACCATTACTTGTATCTTATAGAAAACAATGTATTTGTAATTCCTCAGTATGACCCATCCACAGTAGGTAATAAAACAAAATAGAAAAACAGCTTGTCACAAAATGGCCAATGGAGCAGATTCCGTGACCAATAATTATGCTACCAAGCTACAGGGACTTAAAAGGTAGCTCATTTTGCATATGTAACTTGTTTCCTCAATGTCTGAGACTAACAGAATCAAAGAAACCCACATCCTAAGCCACAGTCTAGAGGCACCTGGCCTTATTCTTATCACAGGATGACAAAATGATTTCTGCAGACATCCTCAAAATTTGTATAGTATTTTTTTAACTAACAAAACTGTTGCATCCTTCCTGAATTCTAGAATGGTCAAAAAGTACAATGCAAACACTTTTTCAGATAACCTTTGTTACCACATTTAAAGGCTCAATGACTGGAATATGTTTCAAAATACATCTTCCTTTTCTTTCCCATTTCTGTTCTAGAATCTTTGCTTCTAAAATGTTTAAATCAATGCCAGCTTTGCAGTATTCATCAATCCACCAAAATAATTAACAATTTTATGATCAAGAAACAATTAGTCTGAGTAGGCATCAATATTTTCAAAACAACTTTTTAGGTAATTCTAATACTCAATCAAGGGTAAAAATCATGTTCATATCATGATCAGCATTCTAGAGATTATAGATCTAAAATTACAATGTTTGTAAACTAATATAAGTATTTTAGAAATTCAACCCTTAACCATACTTTCAACCCCAAACCCTGATCTACAATCTTTGTTATTAACCTATATATTTTTCTTGCTTTATCAAATGATTATCAAATAAGAGATCCTCCAAGTATCCTTTCTCAATTACTTTCTACAGTGTACACATTTATATATCTAAGGTGGTTCTATAATTTTTATCTAAAATTCTTTCAAAATTCATTTAAGTCATAATACCATTAAAACTTGCCTCATTAAGAATTCTAATCCTAACCTTTATGGAACACTTTAAAAAGGACTTTGCATTGAAATCAGCTCCTCCATAACTACATACCAATAAAGTTAAAGCCTCAATAAAATGAAAAGTACTTAATGTTTCATTAGGAAAAACAAACTTAAAAAAAAAACATGCAGTAACTTTTTAAAAATTATTTTTTATTGATTTTTAGAGAGAGAGGAAAGGAGGGGAAGAGAGACGAGCGGCACATCAATGGGCTGCCTCCTGCAAGCCCCCTATCAGGGTTTGAGCCTGCAACCTAGCTGTGCCCTGTCCAGGAATTGAACTGGCAACCTCTTGGTGCACAGGACAAGGCTCCAAGCAACTGAGCCACACTGGCCACAGCAAGTAACATTTTTTTTTTAAATCTTTATTGTTGAAAGTATTACAGAGGTCCTCCTTTTCCCCCTCATTAACCTCGTCCAGCCAGCTCCCTTTGCCCCCCTCCCTCCGCCCCCGCAAGTAACATTTTAAGAAGTATCATCTCACTTGATTCTCAAAGGCACATCATCAGTTAGCAAGTGGTTAAATGGCTCACTGAAAATAGTATGGATGCTGTGGCTAATTCAGAATTGCTTTTCTTTATTGGCAGAATTTCAAAGAGGAAAATGAAATTTGTCAAACAATGATAATCTGCCAAAATATATGTTGAAGTCCTAAACCCTAGTACCTCAGAATGTAATCTTATTTAGAAAAAGGGTCATTATAGATATAATGAGGTAAGAGGATATCATACTGCAGTAGGATGTGCCCCAACCAAATCCAGTATGACTGGAGTCATAATATGGCCATGTGAAGGCATAGGGAAAACACCATGTGAAGATGAAACCGTTATTAACAGAAGATGACCATGTGAAGACAGATATAGGGAGAACACCATGTGAAGATGGAGGCAGAGATGGTGTGGTCTAAAATTAAACCTTTCCCAGCAATCGCTAGAAGATAGAAGAGAAGCAGGGGACAGATGCTCAGTGCCCTCAGAAGGAACCAAAGCCTGCTCACACCTTGATTTAGGACTTTTAGTCTCTAGAACTGTGAGACAAAAATATTCTCTTACTTTAAGCCACTCAGTTTGTAGTGTTTTGTTGCCATGGCCATAGGAAACCAGTATAATTACACTTTATCAAACACAGTATGATAAAAAGTGTTTCATTATTTACAAAAGAGGAAAAAAAACTTCAAAATTTTAAAGAGAAAAAGATAGTCAAGTGACATGGATCTTGATCCTAGCTCCAAGATTTATTTGCTAATTTTATTTCTGTAGCTATAAAATGATTTCTCTTGGGGGTAGAGTTGTTGTGAGGATAGCATGATTCTCATACACAATACATACACAGTTATTAAATATAACTATATTTATATTTATCTTACACATACATATCTTAAATCATTCCATGTGAGTATATCTGATCACCCCAACAAGATTTATGAACTCAATGCAGGTAAGAATTATATTTGTAATCCCCATAGGGCCCAACGTATGACTGAGTGAAGATTAAAAATACTAGGTTTAAATTAAAAATCAATTCAGCCTGGCCGGCATAGCTCAGTGGTTGAGCGTCAACCTGTGAACCAGAATGTCGCGGTTCCATTCCCGATCAGGGTGGTCAGGGCACGTGCCCAGTTGCGGGCTCAATCCCAGTGTGGGGCATGCAGGAGGCAGCCAATCAGTGATTATCTCTTACCATTGATGTTTCTCTCTCTCTCCCTCTCCCTTCCTCTCTGAAATCAATAAAAAAAAATTGTTTTAAATCAATTCAGAGCCTTTACACATAGCTTATTCAGCAATCTATATATACATAAATAATAGAAAGCAGCTCAATATTCACAATATTATACTGATTAACTCATATTGTTTTGTCTGTATTGTTTTCTTGATACTGTAATAATTTTGATGTTTATTTTACACATACTTTTAACAAACACATATAAGTGGATTTACCATGAAGTTAATGAGGTTAAGCTTCAGGTCTCCTCATTTGGCCCTTTCCATGGCCCTGGAGAGATATAGGATACATGGTCACACAGTTTTATAAAAAAATCATCTAAAATAAAGTATTATCATTACAGTCAGTGAAAAAAGCTGTCTTTTTCTATCCTCCATCACATTTCCCTCTTGTTGGATGACTATAGTAACTGAAGGCAGTTTTGGAATACTGTTAAGAAAAGGATGAATTCAGGATACCTTTAGATTGAGGTTAATGTGATAAATTTAGTGGTTAACTGCCACTTCCTTAAATGGTTATTGCTAGTTGTCATGGTATAGAAATGGCTTCCAGAAATATTCCTATTTCCCACTGTACTGACTCACCTGTTTTATGTTATAAATGTGCAAAGCTAGAGGTCATATCCTGATAAACACATTGTACAGCTCTTGGCACTAATAATATGTAGATAATAGGAAAATAACAACAGATTTCCCACCACTATTAGTCATTAGGAAAAGTGGTTAACTGATTAAATAAACCAGAATGAGCAAAAGGGCTCAAATCCTATGCCTCTCAATTCAACTGACTGCCCATCTCTATTGCTGTGTTCCATAATCTATATGGGTATGTCAAAAAATCTATGCAGTTGTGTTGGGGTCCTGCCTCCACAATCTTGCTCTCGCACTCCCAATGAAGGACGTGAGCAAACTGTCCAGTTCTCCAGTTATCTTTACAGGTGGTCAAGCTCCACCATTCAAGGATAGTATGACATATGCCAGATTGCTCCACTTGTTAGCAAGGCAACAGGCCCATTTTCCTATGATGCAGAGCAATACTAGATGCAGTGATTTTGAATCTACCTTTGCAGAGGTGAAAGACTACTGGGCATGTTTGAATGCACCTGCTCAGACTACTCATGAAGTCACAATTCCAAATTATTTATCAGCTGCCTAACAAGGCATCTAAGGCTCCGAAATAATGAAATCCATCAAAATTTCATCCCAAGGAAAGGATCATCACTGGATCTGCTGCCATAATTAGCCTCACCCATAGGAAAACATCAAACTTTCTTCAGAGACAAGAGTTCTGGAGCCTAGCTAGAATGATGCAGACTCACTCATAAGCCATAGTTCATCTACGTAGCTTCTGAACATTCAGTGTTTCCATGATTCAAGCAGACAATAACTCTTTAGTTTCTACACAACTCTATCAAAAATTGGTAATTTTTAAGTTCAAGTATTTTAATTCTTTTTTTGTGTAGCACTGAGATCCATATTTACATAGATTTTTCTTATCATGTTTTTTTGTTTGTTGGTTGGTTTGTCTTGTCTGGCTCTTATTTTATTTTGTTTGTTTCAAAAATATAAGAATAATATATTAATACATATCACTTAAGTTAGAAATTTTGAAACAACATTTATTAGACTAAGTTTTATTTTTTATTATTTAAGTAGAAACCAGGAGCCACAGTTTAAACACACACACACACACACACACACACACTGGCCCAACATCCCAAAAATTAGTTCTAGGTTGTAACAATAGAAATTTGGGTCCAAAAGATTAATTTATGTTTAGTCATCAGATAAACAAAATAGAAATTTAAAATGTCACTTGAAATGTAGGTACCATAAGGGCAATTATAAAGCATGGTAAGTTAAAACCAAGATCATTGATAAGTATGCCAATGTGTTTCTCTTAAACAGCCATTTGGCAGTCTGGGATGTGACTCATTTTATGTTATTGTCAATTAAAATACAAACTCACTATATTGCTTATGTTGAAAAATTGTTAGAATGAGGCAAGTCTCCTAAAAAGGCAATTAAATTTTTAGGGTATATTAAAAAGAGAGTTTACAAAAAGACAGATCTGTGGCAAATATTCAGAGTAATCGCCCAACAACAGTAGGGCTTCGAAGCAGAAGAGAAAACATTTTAAATGCATGACCAAATGTTTTTTTGAAAATTACTCTAAAATTAGGTGACCAAAAATATAAGTACTATGTCTACAGTCTAGAGATGTAAAGATTTTCCATAAAAATGAATGAGCACAACACACATAGATCCTGCAAGCATAGCAAAATCTGAAACTAAAAATATTGTTTTAGCTGGTAAAAACATTTTTTATATGTAAGTGAATTATGGTGAGTTTCCTAACTGCCTGAAATGAATACTGAATTGAAACAAAAATCTGTAAAATTTGTATGTTTAAATGAGAAGACTAGAATAAGAAATAAGTACAAAGGAAAAAATAAATGAAACTTTAAACTACCAATAGAAACAAAGGAAGTATAATTGTAGGAGATATAATGCTTTTGTTATACAAGGAAAAATCTAGAATCCAAAAGGTTCTATTCTAGGTCTTGATAAGAAGTCCCATCTATAACACTCTTTAACCAGTCCATAAATTTTCCTGCCTATAAAATAGGGTAATGGTTTAACTGACAAACTACAGTGTCCGGACGGAAGCATTACCTGGGCCTGGTTATAAAAGTGATTACTTGGGGTTGACTCCACCCCACTCCAGGAGACCCAAATTCTATTGCAGGGCAATACTCCTCCAGAACAGAAGTTTCTAAAAGTACAGGCAGAAGAGAAATCTCTGTATTGTCTATAATCCTATTGCATTTTCCCTTTTCTACAGAAAAATGTGTGTGGGATCCTCAGAAATAACATTGTTAAAAGCACATTTGGAAGCATCATCCTTCCAAAGGCCAGGATACTTGACTGACAGAAGAATTCCATGAAGGCAGGAATTGTGTCTGGCTTGACTTAACCCTTCCTCTCCGTTCAAAGCCTGTCTTGATGCCTTGATCACAACTGGCAATCACTAAATATTATAGCAATGAGGACCTAGTATAACTCTCGGGGCTTTTTCAACATCACACAAGTAGACACTTTATTTTAAACTACTTAATTTAAGCATGATTTCTTTACTTTTTCACTAAAATGTCTTTATCACCCAACAAGACTGCAAAGCCAGCAAGGTTAAAAATTATGCCTTTTTGTTTCTGGTTTGTTTTTTAACTGAACAAAACTTTACCTTTTTATTTGAAGACTTGCTATGAAAAAAAAAAGTCTTTTGTTTATTTTTTGTCTCAGAGAGAACCTTGAATAAAGGTTTAATAACAACCACAGTATCCCATGAATATATATAGAAATGAATGTAATTCTTCAGAAAATGCTTTAAAAACAAAACAAAGGTAACACTATAGTTTACTTTTAAGAGGCATGGAAATTTTTATGTTTCCCAACCCTACAGAAAACTAACAGGATCTTAATTCCACATATTTACAAACAATCATATAATTTTCCAAAATAACTTCATATTAAGTGATTTGACCATAAATTGAGACTTTTTAAAAATAAAAACAAACCATTAGATAATTCGATTCAACCAATGGGTATGAGACTATTTATGAGGCCCTGTGCTAGAGGATGAGTAAGATATGACTTTTGGGTTCACAATCTATCTGAAGACTTGCCCAGGTAGTTCAAAGGACAAATCCAACAACAGCCCCAAGTTCCTTGATGCTTATTGAGGAGGCTTTTTCATAGTGACAAATACCACACAAATTATTTTTATAATAAGAATAATGAACTACCTGTAATGAATAATCAAATAAGGGGAAACTGGGCAGAAGAGATTTCACTCAAACATAAGATTACTTGATCACCTAGGGCAGTGGTTGGCAAACCGTGGCTCATGAGCCACATGCGGCTCGTGAGCCACAGTTTGCTGCTCGCGAGCCGCAGTTTGCTGCTCTGTTGACTAATGAGTTTGCCGACCACTGGTAGGGGCTTAATCACAAGGAACAACAACAGCCTGTAATTATTGGAATCGAGAGTCGGAGAAAAAGACTAGGATGTATTCCAAAGACTGTCTTCATCCTTGGAGATGTTTAGGTTATAAACTGAAAATTACTTTCTTATTTTGATACCTACCTGAAAGTAGGGTACAGGAACAACTGATGTTTTGAGGTCTTTTGCTGACCTAAGAAATTACAGAATAATATTTATACTGGAAGAGTAGTGAGGAAGATTACATATCTACAATGGTGATTAACAGAACTGTTGAGCACTACTCCCTATATTTCCAGTCTTTCTGGGTGAACTACAGACATAAGAAGAAACAGTAAGCTTTAAACTGCATTATTAACAACTCAAAGTAATAATGCCACCAGAACCAAAGCTCAGGTTGGTACAATTCATTTCATTACTAATTGCTTTGTAGTTTGTGATTATACAAAGACATGTGGTAAAATACTACACAAAACTTTAAGCAAGTTATTACCTAAACCTGGCCATGAATAGAGCCAGGTAAAATAAATTTTTATCTAATACGGTACATAAATATCACATACCTAAAGCGGTGGGCATAATTAACCACCAATAAATACATTAAAATCTCATGTTTCAAAAAAGAAAAAAAAACTACATAAAAACTGTATTAGAGCATGGCTCAGTGGTGGAGCGTCGACACAGGAACCAGGAGGTAATGGCTCGATTCCAGGTCAGGGCATACCTTATACCAAGGTTGTGGGCTGAAACCCCAGTGTGGGGCATGCAGGAGGCAGCTGATCAATGATTGATTCTCTCTCATCATTAATGTTTCTATCTCTCTTTCCCTCTCCCTTCCTTTCTAAAATCAATAAAAATATATATTTTTAAAAACTGAATTATTGTCTATATCAATTATGAATGCATTCTGTTCCAAATAATAAAAGGTCTAACCAACAGTGGATTAAATGGGCAGGGAGTTATTCTTTCTCAATTAAAATGATTGAGGAGGGGGGGGAAAGCGGCGGAATAGACAGACGTGTTCCGAGCCTTGTCCCAGAGCAGAAAGAAAGAACAGCTGAGGCTCGCACGAGGAGTGTTTGTTGGCAAGTTAAGGGACAGCTAAACTCGAGGAGAAGGTCGGGGACTGCTAGACAAGGTTCCCCTGACCGGGCAGCCCCCACTGCGGCTGGGTCACCTCCCAGAGCTACGGGCTCGGACGCGGAGACTATGCCATCTTGAAAGGGAAAGTGGAGCTTAACAGAAGCATGAAAATCCACAACTGCGGCACCCACCTAACAGCTGCGAGCCCCAGAACACCGGTCCCCAATTGTCACAAACATGCGGATTCAGAGGAGCTCTACACTCCACCACGGAAAGGTCAGATATCACCTGGGATAAGGTGAAGTCTCTGGTCCCGGCGGGAGAGAGGAACGCGCGTTTTGCGGGAGCTGGAGGACCAGGGAAGTCTGTGCCTAGAAAAATCCGTGGCGGTTGGGGCTGGCATGATCCGTGAATGTGGAAGTGGATCCGCAGAGCTGCTAACAGAAGGGATCTCCAAAAAGCAACCCAGTTTGATCTGACGTGCAGGGACAGCCTAAGAATTTCAAAGGTGTGCCGGCTGCTTAGACTTGCGCGCAGACCCATGTTCGCACACTTGGGCTTTTTCCTCTTCAAATCCTTGCTTCTGATTACTAAGCCCAATACATAGGATCACCCAGTTGGGGACACCCTGGGAGACAGCAGGGGAAAGCTATTTTTCTGGAACCTGGGGATCGGAGCGGGGAGTGACCATCGGAGAGCCAGCTTTGAGGCAGCCCACTTCCACAAACTGGTATTGAGTGACACAGGGA
Organism: Plecotus auritus; assembly: GCF_963455305.1. NCBI lineage: Eukaryota > Metazoa > Chordata > Mammalia > Chiroptera > Vespertilionidae > Plecotus > Plecotus auritus. Next base: position 89,005,991 of record NC_137775.1, on the reverse strand, counting down.
AAGAAGGATCTAAATACAGGCTAGAGAGGCCAAAGAGATCTGGCAGTCAATCAAGAAACACTGCCACCCAGGGGCTGAATCACAAATTGACTCTTGTGTAATCAAAAATAAAGGAATACGAGAAATTAAGACACATCGCCTGCTTGAAAATCAGGATTGCCTTACAAAACTGAGGAGCTGTGGAATGCAGGGAACTGCAATACCGTACGAACTGAGAAACAGGCATGCCAAACAGAACAATAGAGGAAGTAATGACCTCCACTACTGCACATTTTATTTTTTTATTTTTTATTTTTATTCTTTTATTTTCATTTTTTATATCTTTCACTCAAGAAACTAATTTGTTTTTCTTTTTTCCTCACTGGATTTTACCTTTTCAATTATTACATTTTTATTTTCAATCAGTATTATTACTACTACTATTTTACCTTTTTTTTTAAAGTATTTTATTTTCTTTATTTTACTTTGGGATTAGTGTTCTACATTCTAGTTTCATCTTTCCTTTAGCATCGTTTTACTCTATCTCAACTCTACCTTTATGCCATCACTCTCTTCCTAACCTTTCCCCTATTGGTGTCCTGTTTATCTTACCCCTTTCCTGCTTTAGATTTTCCCTATTCTTTCTGTTTAGCCCCTGATAAAATTTCACCCTACTTATATATCTAATCTACAATCCCCTGCTCCAAGTCCATACACACCTCTCTCTTCGCTGTCTTAACTATCCAAAAATTGTCTTCCTCTCTGTCTTTTTGTTGTTGTTTGCTTCAATGATGATTATATCTAATTTTTATGCTTTTTTGAGATTGTTTTGCTTACTCTTTTTTTGTTTGTTTGTTTCTTTGCTTTGTTTTTGTTTGTTTTTTTTTTGCTTCTGATTTCCCTAGCCTCGCTCAATATTAGTTGGTGTTGTAGTTTGTATTAATCCCCAGGTACTTGTTGTGGCATTTGCTGGGATTAGTGCTTGTTCTATTGCAGTTTTCTCCCCATATATATACTTTGTTCCCCTTTCTCTTAGTCTCTTTCTTGTCTCTCTTACTTTTTTTTTTCCTTTTCCCAATTTCATTTTGACACTCCTTTTTTTTTTCTTTCTTTCTTTTTCCTCTTCTTCTTTCTCTCCTATCCCCTAATTTTTCCTTCCCTGGTGGTCACCTTTATTAGAGGTTATTAATATCGTGAATACATTTCTGTTCAGTGCCTTGTGAGTTGTACCTGGTTGTGTTGTATTTTGTGCCTTTAAATCACGCAGGAGAGAGAGAACTACATAACCAGACATCCGGAGAAGAGAGACCATGGGGAGACAAAGACACAGCCCGCATATGAAAGAAAAGCAGGGATCACCAGAAAACGAAGTAAACGAAATGGAGGCAAGCAACCTGCCAGAGAAAGAATTCAGAGAAATGGTCATAAGGTGGCTGAAAAGAATGGAAGACAAATTCGACAATATGAGTCAGAACCAAGAGGAAATGAAGAAGAACCAAGAAGAAATGAAAAATGACATCGCTGCTGTAAAGAACTCAATAGAAAGCATCAAGAGTAGACTAGAAGAAGCATAGGACCGCATCAGTGAGCTAGAAGACAAGATGGGAAAAAATACCCAAGTAGAGCAGCTTCTGGAAAAAAAAATTAAAAAGCAGGAGGAGAGCCTAAGGGAACTTTGGGAAAACACGAAACAAAAAAACATCTGCATAATAGGAGTTCCAGAAGGAAAGGAAATTGAGTAAGGAATAGAAAACCTGTTTGAAGAAATAATGACAGAAAACTTCCCTGATATAGGGAAGAAAAAACCCACACATATCCAAGAAGCTCACAGAGTCCCAAGTGAAATGAACCCCAAAAGACCGACGCCAAGGCACATTATAATTAAATTGGCAAACACCAATGACAAAATAAGAATCTTAAAAGCGGCAAGAGAGAGACAGAAAGTTACATACAAAGGAACCCCCATCAGACTAGCAACTGATTTCTAAACAGAAACTCATCAGGCCAGAAGGGCATGGAATGAAATATACAAGTCATGCAAAGGAAGTATCTGAATCCAAGAATACTGTACCCAGCAAGGCTATCAATCAAAATTGAAGGTGAAATCAGGAACTTCACAGACAAAAAAGGACTAAAGGAATTTATTACCACCAAACCAGCAAAGCAAGAAATGCTAAAGGGTCTGCTGTAAAAAAAAGAAATAGGAAGCGAAGAAGGAACACAGGGGTAAAGAATAAAAATGGTGACAAATAAGTACCTATCAATAATAATTTAAATGTAAATGTGTTAAATGCCAAAATCAAAAGACATAGGGTAACGGATTGGATAAGAAAACAAGACCCATATATTGGCTGTCTACAAGAAACCCACCTCAGAAAAAAAGACACGCACAGACTGAGGGTAAAGGGATGGAAAAACGTCTTCCAGGCGAATGGAAATGAAAAAAAAGCTGGGGTAGCAATACTTATATCTGACAAATTAGATCTCAAAGTGAAGGACATAGCAAGGGATAAGGAAGGCCACTTCATAATACTAAAGGGAGCAATCCAACAAGAAGAAATAACTCTGGTAAACATATACGCACCCAATACAGGAGCACCCAAATACATAAAAAATCTCCTGGAGGATATCAAGGGAGAGATTGACAGCAATACAATCATAGTAGGAGACTTTAATACCCCACTATCACCATTGGACAAATCCTCTAAACAAAAAATCAGCAAAGAAACATCAATGCTAAATGACTCACTAGACCAGATGGAATTAATTGACATCTTCAAAACATTTCACCCCAAAGCCACAGAATATACATTCTTCTCAAGTGCACATGGGTCATTTTCAAAGATAGATCATATGTTGGGACATAGGCAAAGTCTCTTCAAATTAAAGAAGACAGAAATCCTATCAAGCATCTTCTCAGACCACAGTGGCATAAAACTGGAAATCAACTACAATAAAAACAATCCAAAGAAATCAAACACATGGAGACTAAACAGCATGCTATTAAACAATGACTGGGTTACCAGAGAAATCAAGGAAGAAATAAAAAACATCATGGCAACAAATAACAATAAAAACACAACAATCCAAAATCTATGGGACACAGCCAAAGCAGTCTTGAGAGGGAAGTTCATAGCTCTACAAGCATACTGCAAAAAAACAAGAAACAATGGTAATAAATTACCTAACCCTACAACTCAAAGAGTTAGAAAAAGAGCAACAAGAAAAGCCCAGTGTAAGCCGAAGGAAGGAAATAATAAAGATCAGAGCAGAGATAAACAACATTGAGACAAAAAAAAAACAAAAACAAAACAAAAAAAAACAATACAAAAGATCAACAAAACCAAGAACTGGTTCTTTGCAAGGATAAACAAGATTGATGAACCTCTTGCCAGGTTCACCAAGAAGCAAAGAGAGAGGACCCAAATAAACAAAATCAGAAATGAAAGAGGTGAAATAACAACAGATCCCACCGAAATACAAATGATTGTTAAAAATTACTACGAACAACTCTATTCCAACAAACTGTACAACCTGGAGGAAATGGACATATTCCTAAAAAAATATAACCTTCCAAAACTCAATCAGGAAGAATCTAAACAGCTCAATATGCCAGTAACTATGGAAGAAATTGAAGCAGTCATCAAAGAGCTTCCAGCAAACAAAAGCCCGGGGCCAGACGGCTTCACAGGAGAGTTTTACCAAACATTCAAGGAAGAACTAAAACCTATCCTCCTCAGACTATTCCAGAAAATTCAAGAGGAAGGAACACTTCCAAGCTCCTTCTATGAAGCCAGCATCACCCTAATACCAAAACCAGATAAAGACAACATAATGAAAGAGAATTACAGGCCAATATCCCTCATGAATGTAGATGTCAAAATCCTCAACAAAATTTTAGCAAATCGAATCCAGCAGTACATCAGAAAGATCATACACCATGACCAAGTAGGATTTATCCCAGGAATGCAAGGATGGTACAATATCCGCAAATGAATTAACGTGATACATCACATAAACAAATTGAGAGATAAAAATCACATAGTCATATCAATTGATGCAGAAAAAGCATTTGACAAAATCCAACACCCTTTCTTGATAAAAACTCTCAACAAGGTGGGAACAGAAGGATCATACCTCAACATAATAAAAGCTATATATGATAAACCCACAGATAACATCATACTCAATGGGCAAAAACTAAAACCATTTCCCCTAAGAACAGGAACAAGACAGGGATGCCCACTCTCACCACTCCTGTTCGACATAGTACTGGAAGTATTAGCCATTGCAATTAGACAAGAAGAAGAAATAAAAGGCATCCAAATTGAAAAAGAAGAAGCAAAGCTGTCCTTATTTGCAGATGACATGATATTGTACATAAAAAACCCGAAAGACTCCATCAAAAAACTAACAGACGTAATAAATGAATTCAGCAATGTTTTAGGATACAAAATTAACCCCAAGAAATCTATGGCATTTCTATACACCAATAGTGAACTTACAGAAAGAGAAACTAAAAAAGCAATCCCATTTACCATCGCACCAAAAAAATTAAGATACCTTGGAATAAACTTAACCAAGGAGGTAAAAGACCTATACACAGAAAACTACAGGACACTGAAAAAAGAGATAGATGCAAATCAAAACGACAATGCCATACCATCTCACATCTGTCAGAATGGCTATCATCAACAAATCAACAAACGACAAGTGTTGGCGAGGATGCGGAGAAAAAGGAACCCTCGTGCACTGCTGGTGGGAATGCAGACTGGTGCAGCCACTGTGGAGAACAGTATGGAGTTTCCTCAAAAAACTGAAAATGGAACTCCCATTTGACCCAGTAATCCCACTCCTAGGAATATATCCTAAGAAACTAGAAACACCAATCAGAAAGGATATATGCACCCCTATGTTCATAGCAGCACAATTTACAATAGCTAAGATTTGGAAACAGCCTAGGTGCCCGTCAGCAGATGAATGGATCAGAAAACTATGGTACATCTACACAATGGAATACTATGCTGCCATAAAAAAGAAGGAATTATTACCATTTGTAGGCACCTGGATGGAATTAGAGAACATTATGCTAAGTGAAATAAGCCAGTCAATGAAAGAAAAATACCACATGATCTCACTCATTTGGGGATAATTAAAAACATTATAAACTGATGAACAAAAAGATAGATACAGAGGCAGTAAAGCATCAAACAGACTGTCAAATTACAGCGGGAATGTTAGGGAGAGGTGGGGGAAATAAGAGATCAACTGAAGGACTTATATGCATGCATATAAGAATAACCAACGGATGCAAAACATTGGGGGGTGAGGGCATGGATGGGAGTGGGGGGGCAATGGTAAGATATGTACACATATAATCCTATCTAATAAAGAGGGAATATGCTACCGTAATTAACCATCACTACATCACAAAGATGGCTGCACCCAGAGCTGAGGCCAAGGTCTCATAAGGAGCCTTAACAAGCAATCAGCAGGGACCTGAGGCTATGCCCTCCCCCCCCCCCCCCCCGTGGGGCTTGTCAGGGGACCTCAGGCCACCTTCCACACCTGGCAGGACTTGACAGGGGACCTCATGGTGCACTTCCTGTCCTGGTGCTGGGCTAGGGTACCTCAGGCTGCTCCCCTCGCCCCAGTACCAGGCCAGGGGACCTCATGCCGCGCCCCCCCACCTGGTGGGGCTTGACAGGGGACCTCAAGGTGCGCTTCCCGTCCTGGTGCTGGGCTAGGGGACCTCAGGCTGCTCCCCCCGCCCCAGCGCCAGGCCGGGGGACCTCAAGCCGCGCCCCCAACCTGGCAGGGCTTGACAGGGGATCTCAGGCCACGCCCCCACCCAGCAGGGCTTGACGGGGGACCTCAAGGTGCACTTTCCGTCCTGGTGCTGGGCTAGGGGACCTCAGGCCACGCCCCCAACCAGGTGGGGCTTGACAGGGGACTTCAGGCCATGCACCCCACTCTGGCACCAGGACGGGGGACCTCAGGCCGCACCCCTCGCCCCAGCACCAAGCCAGGGGACCTGAGGCTGCACCCCCCTATCTGGCGGGGCTTGATAGGGGACCTCAAGTGCATCCCCAGTGCTGGGTTGGGGGAACTTAGGCTGTGCCCCCCCACCCAGGGGAGACCTGAGGCTGCACCCCCCCGCCGATGGGGCTTGACAGGGGACCTGAGGCTGCACGCCCCCCGCCTGGTGGGGCTTGATGGGGGACCTCAGGCCATGCCCCCCACCAGCGGGGCTTGACAGGGGACCTCAAGGCACGCCCTCCCACCCCGGTCTGTGCTGGGGGACCTCAGGCCATGCCCCCCAATTCTGGCGCCAGGCCAGGGGACCTGAGGCTACATTCCCTGCCCGACGGGGCTTGAAAAGGGTGGGACTAGCCAGGTCTGGTTCTATCCCAATGAGGGGTGGGCAGCTGGGTCTGGGTCTCACGTGATTTTGAGGCGCATGTGGGTGGGCGGGGACTTGACTCTGGGTTCCGTGGTGTGCCCCAGACACTGACAGGAGGAAGGTTTTCATATACATTTTACTAATTTTCTTTCATCTCTGACACTTCTATTATAGAGAAAGGGCAAATAACAATATTAAGTTATTTCCTCTAATTAATACCCTTTTAATGTGCACGAATTTCGTGCACCGGGCCGCTAGTACCTTAATAAAAATACATATAAAAGAAAAAAAATTAAAATGATTGCAGGAAGGTGACTGTTAGGATGGGGTTAGCAAGCTACTCATCAGGTACAACCAATAAGCACGATTTTTCCACCTTAAAGTTCTGCTTTACATCCTCATGCTTGTTACCTAGCTGTTAGAGGACTACTGCCACGCTTCCCAACTCATATCAACATTCAATGAGAAAGAAAAGATGATGCAGCACCTGTCATTTCACCTTTTATGGAAAAGTTAAGTTATAATCCATAACAGTTTTACCTACTTCCCATTAGCTAGAATTCAGTTACCTACCCACCTCTATTAGGGAGATTGGAAAAGCAAATGCAGTTGATGCTCATTATTCACAAATTCTGTATTAACAAATTTATCTACTCACTAAAATTTATTGGTAATCCCCAAACCAATGTGTTTTCATGATCACTCATGGACATGCGCAGAGTGGCAAAAAATTTGAGTTACCCAACAGACATATTCCCAGCTGAAGTCTAAAAAGGTGAGAATCTGCCTTCGAGTTTCAGCTCTCATACAGAGGTGACCAGAGGATGGACACTTCAGAGGACAGAGCACTATAGTGCAAAAAAGATCCTGCTCTAGGGCCGGTTGGATGGTGTTTGAGTCTCAACTCTGAGACCTGTTAGTGGGTGGTTCCAGGCAAGTGAGTTCACATTTTAAACCTTGTTTTCTCTTCTGTAAAAAAAAAAAAAAAGTCTACTAAGATGTTTTTAGGATTTAAGATTATGTCCATGTGAGGTATCGGTGTGTGTGTGTGTGTGTGTGTGTGTGTGTGTGTGTGTGTGTGTGTGTGTTTATATATTTGCCCTACAACAATGGTACAGTGTTTCTGGCAACTTTATAGAACCCAACTACTGTCAATAACAAGAGTCAACTGGATTTGCCTTTTCCAGGTTCCTCTTTATAGAGGTAGGCAAGAAAGGGGTTTGGTAATGAGTAGCCAACCTACAGTTGTCTATTTCATTGATGATATACCATTGTTTTAAGGTGTGTCTTTCAGTCTTTGTTTTTTGCTTGGCCTAAGATTTAGTATTTCTCAAACTCTCCACAAAAGATCCCCCAATGTCAGAGGAGAGGAACATATATGCCATTTTGGGAAGTGTCACAGAGCAGTTCACCACAAACAGGTTATTTTTGTGGATTCACATTTTATCATAAAAATTCATCCCAATAAAAATTCATTGGGAGTTCTTGTTCTGCTTTAGGATGTAGAGAACCAAAAAGAGAACACTGATCCAAGTTCAGCAATGAGAAAACTCCAGATAATCTACAAAATTATACTTTTCATGAGCCCATCAGAGGGCTGAGGTTACAAGGCACAAGTAAACAAATTCTAGAGAGTAACAAAAGCCTCTCAAACTATTTTGATTCAGGTTGTTTTCCTGAGTAGGATGCAAGGGTGATTTGTTTCCCACGTTCTTGTCCCGGAAATGGATTCGAAGAATGAAGCCACAGAGCACTGGAGAAAGAGGTAGTCACCATAAAAATGAGGTAAGAAGAACACAGGTAAAATTTTACCAGTTTTAAAGGGTGAGCATGAGCCTTAGTGACGTATATATAAAACTCCATCCATCCCACAAGACCATTATTTCATACTAAAGAAAAGCTTATTCTACTAGAGGAGAAGCAAGAAACCCTTTTGGGCTCAGACTTGAGCACATACAAGGCAAAGTGCACAGGGTCCACTTAAGATTAACGATAGACAAGAAGGATTGAGATAATTCCATCATGCCTCCACCCCAAGCCCCACATCCAGGAACAAGAAACCGAAGTCTAATGCTGGGGGAAGAGCAAGAGCACAGAGAAGGACCCTCTCTGTGGTGCAGACATACAAGAACTTCTCAAAGCTGTCCTGAAAGAGCAGGGACACTGAGAAAAACCCACCAGGACCAGAGACCCCACACTAAGCACGAGGTAACATCAGCCCCCACTGGAGGAAACTGAAATCTGGTGCACCAAAGGTGACTGTAGCTACAACAAAATCCAAATCCAACTCAACTCTCAGTTGTCCCAATCACACAAGAGGGTTGTGCCCATTTTCATGAGAAAGTACAATTTAGCACAATATATACTACTCCTCTATAATATACAGCATTCATCAAAACTATGAAACACATAAAAAGCAATGAAAATACAACCAATTGTCAAAAAAATTTAAGTGATCAACAAATCCAGGATCAGAGATGACCTAGATGTGGGAAATATATAGAAACTTTAAAATAAGTATTATTAACATATTAATTAAAGGTTCTAGGGGAAAAGGGTACAACATGCATGAACAGATGGGGGGGGGGGGTTACAGCAGAGAGATAAAGCCTACAAAAAGAGTCAAATACAAGAGCTAGAAGTAAAAAAGAACATCAGAGATTAATTCCTTAATTGGGCTTATCAGCAGTAAGGAAACAGTAAGGGAAGAATCAGTAAACTGGAAGACAGGTGAACAGAAATTATCAAAACTGAACCATAAAGGAAAAAAGAGGGGGAGGGGAAAACAAAAGGATCCAAGAACAGTGGGGCAATAGTAAATGGGCTCACATACATACAACTGTAATGCCAAGAGGAGGAGAAATAAGACACATAACGAAGGAAAATATTTATAAAACACATACCTACCTGATTTTAAAAAAAACAACTTGTATCTGGAATAAAGAAATCTTACAATTCAATAGTAAAAAGACCAAAACACAAACAAAAAGCAATAAAATCTAAGTAAATGATGTGAACAGATACTTCACCAAAGAAGATATTCAAATGGCTAATTAACACATGTAATGACACAAAATATCATTAGCCTTTAGGGAAATGCAAATTAAAACCACACTTACATACTACTAGAGGCCCGGTGCACAAAAATTCATGCACTCGGGGGCGGGTGTCCCTCAGGCCGGCCTGCGCCCTCTCGCAGTCCGGGAGCCCTCTGGGGATGTCCAACTGATGGCATGTGGGGAGCAGGCCTAAGCCGCAGTCTGGCCTCCCTCTGCGGGAGGTGACTGGCGGGCCAATCGGGGGATGGCACTGGCCGGCGAGTGGACAGCCCCACACCCCATCACCCCTCCGCCGCCACCAGTCACTACCGCTCCCCCGCCCCCCGATCACCATCCCCTCCCTCTGCCTGCTGGCACTCGCCTTGGCTGGCTTGGCACTGCCCGCTCGCCAGCCCCGCCCCCCACCGACCGGTCATTACACCATTCAGTCGATTTGCATATTAGGCTTTTATTATGTAGGATTACACAGTCACTAATGTCTAGCATTTAAAAGACACAATACCAAGCATTGGCAACGATGTAAAGTAACTAGAATTCTCATGCACTGCTGCTAGGGAAGTGAGTTGTACAACCACTTTAAAAAATACTTTGACTGTTTTTTTTTTTTTTGTGTGTGTGTGTGTGTGTGTGTAATGTTGTATTTTTTTAATTGATAGCCAGAAAATTATCCATATGACTCACTCCCTTGGTTTCATTTTTAGAGAGACAGAAAGGGAGAGGGAGGGAGAGAGCGAGAAACATCAATTTGGGAGAGAAACATAGGCTGCCTCCTGTAACCCACAACCTGTGTATGTGCCCTGACCAGGAAAATGGTGACCTTTTGGAGACAAGATGATGCTCAACCAACTGAGCCACAGTGGGCAGGGTAACAGGTTTTGGGGTGTTTGTTTTTTTATATACAATTAAACAGTTTTTTAATATAATTAAACTGTGAGGAAATAGTTCCACTCTTAGGTTATTTACCCAGTAGAGTAAGCAAATGGTTAAAAAGCAGCCTTAAATTGAAAAGGCCAGTTTATTAGGATATCTTCATATCCTAATACAACCATGTAGTTTAAGACAGCTCCTGAGCAGGATTCTCCAACTGGGTTAAATGTTTTGTATGGATAGGAGTTGCAGACACTATAAAGCCTAGCCAAAGTCATTACCTTCTTTCCAACTTAATGCTATGGCAAGAAGAAGAAGAAAAGAAGTGATGGCAACAAAGTGTATATTTCAGGTATCCCGAAGTCTGATTGCTCAATTGGAACTTGACATCTGGATTCATTGCTCTCAATGAGCTTACTAAGTGATAACTAAGCATCTGTCTTTCCTGTGAAGCTGCTAGAATCCTTAATGCTATTTGGCAGATAGCAACACAGTCATGTTAACAAATTTTTTAAGAGTAATTTTTGGTAATGCAGCCTATTAATAAAGGGTGTTGGATATTTTTTCAGTCTTTTCTGTCTTTGCTCATGTGCTAACTTAGCTGCTTTTGTTTTTGTTTTTGTTTTTTGCTATATATTTTTTTTAAGTCTTGAGCATCTGTATCTTTTTGTTAGACTTTACATTTATCACTTTAGGGATATGGGCAAGGAAGAGACTGGTGATTTTCCCTTCCCAGTTGGAATAAGGAAAATTTAGATGATGATGAAAAGATCGAAAGAAAATAAATAGTTACTGAACTTTTGATGAAATATGGCAATAGCTTACTCAGGTTTAGTTTCTGACATTGGCAAAGTTCAAGTTCACTTCTCACATTACATGAAACTGTACCCCGATTGTAGTAAATGATATTATTTGGTTTTAGTTTGTAATTAGAGCATTGTTTACCTGTGTTTCTCAAGTAACTATGGCTTTCAGGATTTCCACAATTTATGTTAGGAAGCCTTTCTTTAGAGCTGGAATTGTTGATAAATTAACTATCATAATTAGCATAATTAACTATCTGTGAGAAATTTTCTTAGCCTCATGCTTCCCAAATAGGAACAGTTGTACTTTTGTCACCAAGGACAATAGAAAGTCACAAGATAGAAACAAAGGCCTATCTTCAATGGGTATCAGGTTTACTTCATATTACTTTATTTGCAAAGGATTTTTAAAAGCCTATTTAATATTTAATGAGGTATAATTTTCATACAGTAAGTTTTACCCTTTCTGAATGTATAGTTTAAATTTTGACAAATGAATAAGTACCAAGGAGAAGCGAAAGTCACAAGATAGAAACTAAGGTATATCTTCAATGGCTATCAAGTTTACTTCATATTTCATTATTTACAAAGGGTTTTTAAAAACCGGTTTAATATTTAATGAGGTATAATATTCATACAGTACATTTGAATGTACAGTTTGAATTTTGACAAATGAATAAATAACAGATGTGTAATACCATCACAATTCAGATAGAGAACATTTCCATCACTCCTAAGTTTCTTTTTATTTTTTTTTTAATATATTTTATTGATTTTTTACAGAGAGGAAGGGAGAGGGATAGAGAGTCAGAAACATCGATGAGAGAGAAACATCGATCAGCCGCCTCCTGCACACCTCCCACCGGGGATGTGCCCGCAACCAAGGTACGCGCCCCTGACCGGAATCGAACCCGGGACCCTTCAGTCTGCAGGCCGACGCTCTATCCACTGAGCCAAACGGGTCTCGGCTCACTCCTAAGTTTCTATGTGCCCTGTATAGAAAATCCTCTCACCCCCCACCATCCCCTCGACTGAGCTGATCTCTGTTCCTTTTCTAGAATGTCAAAATAATGAAATCATACAGTGTATTCTTTTACAGCTGGATTATTTTTTTCATGTAGCATAAAGCTTTTCAGATATACCCATGTTGTTTTCTATATTAGTAATTTGTTGCTATTTATTGCTGGCAAATACTAGTATTCTATTGTATACGTGTACCATAAGTTATTTATTCACTTACCAGTTGATGGACATTTGTATTGCTTCCAATTTTGACTTATTACGAATAAAGTTGTTATAAACATGCATTTCCCTCTGCCCCTGAGATATCTATATGCCTCCCTCCCTTAGTTTCTTCAGAACCCTGTCCCCATGTCATCTATTCAGAAATGCCTCCTCAGACTACTCTCTTTCTGAAATGGCACTTCCTATCACTCTCTAGTCCCCTAGCTCCTGATTATTTCTTCAGACCTCTTAGCATTACCATCATTTACATTACATATTTCAGAAGAAATAAAGACAAAAAGATTGTATTAGTCAATGACCTCCAGAGAAACAGAGCCAATTAGATATATTCATAAATTTAGAATTGAAATCTAGCCCAAATCAGTTATTTACAGATGGAGGAAAATAAGCCCAAGGTAGTGATGTAATTTGGTCTTACATTAAGTCCATTATTCTTTTTACTACTCAAAAGCAATCTTATTCAGAAGCTACTGTACTTTGTAACACTAAAAAACTATTCTGAAAAAATAAAAAGCATTCTAAATTTTAAAAATTATACAGAAATTATGTGAAAAATGGAATTCATACTGAAAATTATAAAGACTTTCTAAAGATTAACATTTACTCAATAAATATTGTTGAACATTGCTCATGAACCAAGTGTGTGTGGCACTAGATCTACATTATTCCAAAATAGAATTACTCATTAAATAAATACTTACTGAGTGCTTATAATAAGAGTAAACATTGCTTGGAGGTTAAAAAAAAATTACTATGTTCAGTTCCCATTTTAAAGTTACTTAACAAAATATTGCAGCTAGAATCTTTAAGCATTTCACATAACCACAATCTCACAATATGGAAACAAGTCAGAAAAGAGCACTTTCCAGTATTAGTGTAAACATGCAAATTAGGAGGAAACTTTGATAAAGTGGAAAAAGCTGTGGAACTCCAGGCTGGAGACCGGAATCTGTTCTGGGATCTGCCATCAGCAGTCTCTGGGCAAAACAGTTCACATTTGTGGGCCTCACTAGAAACAGTAAGATGATGGGCTTCCAAGGTTCTTCACTATGGATATGGATCAGAATCACTGCCCCAGGAACTTATAAAAACAATAGAGGCCCAGTGCACGAAATTCGTGCATGGGGGGGGGGTTGTCCCTCAGCCCAGCCTGCACCCTCTCCAATCTGGGACCCCTCAAGGGATGTCCGACTGCCCTATCACAATCCAGGACTGCTGGCTCCCAACTGCTCGCCTGCCTGCCTTCCTGATTGCCCCTAACTGCTTCTGCCTGCCAGCCTGATCACCCCTAACCACTCCCCTGCCAGCCTGATTGATGCCTAACTGCTCCCCTGCCAGCCTGTTTGCCCCTAACTGCCCTCCCCTGCAGGCCTGGTCCCTCCCAACTGCCCTCCCATGCTGGCCATCTTGTGGTGGCCATCTTGTGTCCACATGGGGGCAGGATCTTTGACCAAATGGGGGCAGCCACCTTGTGTGTTGGAGTGATGGTCAGTTTGCATATTACTCTTTTATTAGATGGGATAGAAGCCTGGTGCATGGGTGGGGGCCAGCTGGTTTGCCCTGAAGGGTGTCCCGGATCAGGGTGGGAGTTACCTTGGGGCGAGGGGCCTGTGGTGGTTTGCAGGCTGGCCACGCCCCCTGGCGACCCAAGTGGAGACCCTGGTATCTGGGGTTTATTTATCTTCTACAATTGAAACTTTGTAGCCTGGAGCAGAGCCAAGCCTTCTGCTTGCTCCGTGGTGGCAGCCATTTCTATTGGGATTTATGTATCTTCTATAATTGAAACTTTGTAGCCTTAATCGAGGCCTGGGCCGGCCAGGGTGTGTGGAAAGCTTGGCTTCCTCCATCGCCAGGAGCAACCCTAGCCTCCTGCTCTTTCCAGCTCTGTGGCTGCCGCCATTTCTGTTTGGGTTTATGTATCTTCTATCATTGAAACTTTGTAGCCTTGAGTGGAGGCCTAGGCTGGCAAGGGCAGGCGGAAAGCTTGGCTTCCTCCATTGCCAGGGAAACCCAAGCTTCCCTCCTGCTCTCTGTGGCCGTAGACATCTTGGTTGGGTTTATTTTCATATTTGCTCCTGATTGGCTGTTGGGCGTGGCTTTGGGGTGTGGCTTGTGGGTGTAGCAGATTGATGGTTAATTTGCATATTACTCTTTTATTAGATAAGACTAGTGGCCCGGTGCACGAAATTCGTTCATGGGGAGGGGAGGAGTGTCCCTCAGCCCAGCCTGCACCCTCTCCAATCGGACATCCCTCTCGCAATCCGGGACTGCTGGCTCCTAACTGCTCACCTGCCTGCCTGCCTGATCGCCACTAACCACTCTGCCTGCCAGCCTGCTTCACCCCTAACTCCCCCCCTCACTGGCCTTCTCGACCCCAAATGCCCCCTCGCCGGCCTGCTTGCCCCCAACTGACCCACCTGCCGGCCTGATTGCTCCCAACTGCCCCCCTGCCTGTCTGCTCGCCCCCAACTGCCCCCCCCCGCCAGCCTGATCACCCCCAACTGCCCTCCCGCCGGCCTGATCGCCCCCAACTGCCCCCTCCCACCAGCCTGATCACCCCCAACTGCCCTCCCCTCCTGGCCTGATTGCCCCTAACTGCCTCTGCCTTGGCCCCGCCAACATGGCTTTGTCCAGAAGGATGTCCGGAAGGTCTCCTGGTCTAATTAGCATATTATCCTTTTATTAGTATAGATGCCTAGAAACTGCATCAAAATTATCCAATCAAATGGCTGGGAGAAATCCTTTGCAAAGTTCATCTATATTAATAAAAGCGTAATATGCTAATTAGACCAGACAGCCAAACGACCTTCTGGACATCATTCTGGACGTCCTTCAGGATGAAGCCGCAGTGGCGGGGGCCGAGGCAGAGGCGGTTAGGGGCAATCAGGCAGGTAGGCAAGGAGTTAGGGGGGATCAGGCAGGTAGGTAGAGGCAGTTAGGGGCGATCAGGCAGGCAGGCAGGTGAGCGGTTAGTAGCAAGCAGTGCCAGATTGCGAGAGGGATCCCGGATTGCGAGAGGGTGCAGGCTGGGCTGAGGGACCCCCCCAGACTCTGTGCATGAATTTCATGCACCGTGCCTCTAGTCAGATTATAATGCTATTGCTTCTTGATCAGTCATCTCAGTGATCTAGGGTTCTTTCTAACGGACTCATTCTGTGAAATTTAGTTTTAATATTTTCTAGCCAGAACAAAAATTTAATTAGAATCTCTTTACTACTTTTACAGTAAATAACTCAGTCTAGTATTTCAAGAACTGCAAAGTATATGGAAACTAACAATTATCAGTTAAAAAGGATAAATTGCTTGCAATGTAATTTATTTTTTTAACTTCCAATTTTACGCTTCAAGCCAGTATATAAAGAAGATGCTAAATAAAATTACTTACTTTGGGTCTAGCAGCTCAAAATATATCCATGGGCACAACCCCAGGAGGCAGGAGTGGTTAACAGAAAACCAAACCCCTGCAGCTTGCTTTAATACTTCCCACACCTATCTTTCAGCACAGGAAGTTAACAGTTGTCTCTCTTTGATTTAGAAAACACCTCTTGGTAGACCTCTATGTAGGAAATTTATCTTCTTGAAGGGTATACTGGCAATACTTCTATTAGATATGTATATGTAATTATTGTTCCTGTGATTGTTGGAAGCAAAAAACAAAAAAGTCATTTTTGAACAATTCTGTAGAAGCAGCGCTACATGGGTGCACATGTGAGACTTGTTGAGTTACTGGCCAGGAGGACTACAGGGAGTACTTTGTGTTTTCTTAAACTTTTTCTGATTTAGACAAATCATATCATATGAAATTTTCCTCATTTTCCATATGTAGAGCATTTCCCCTGTTTCCTACAGAAAAAGCTTTCTGCCATCTCAGCCAAATGAAATGTTTATGTTCACTGACTGCTAGCTATGTCCAAAAATCTCTGGTAGTGAAATGAGTTCAGGGAATTTGGAAAAAGCCCAAGTGCCCATCAGTAGATGAATGGATAAAAAGGCTGTGGTACATTTACACAATGGAATACTACTCAGCCATAAAAAGAAGAAAATGTTACCTTTTGTGACAGCATGGATGGACCTGAAGACTATAATGGTAAGTGAACTAAGCCAGGCAGAGAAAGACAAGTACTATATGATTTCACTCATGTGTGAAATCTAATGAACAATATAAACAAACAAACAAAATAGAAACAGACTCATAGATAGAGAACTGACTGACACCTGTTGGTGGGGGAGAGAGGTGCCTAACTGGGTAAAAAAGGTGAAGGAATATTAAGAAAATAAACAAACTCATAGAGACAGACAACATTATGGTGATTACTGGAAGGAAAGGGGTTTGGAGGTGGTAGGAGAGGGGATAAATAGTAATGGAAGGAGACTTAACTTGGGGTGGTAAACACACAATCTCTATATATAAAAGCCTAAGCAACTGAACGACCGAACGACCGGTGGCTGACGCGCACTGACCACCAGGGGCAGACACTCAATGTAGAAGCTGCCCCCTGGTGGTCAGTGTGCTCCCAGAGCCAACCTCCCGCGGGCCCTCCCCTCTGCCGACCAACCTCCCACGGCCCCGGCCAACCTCCCACGGCCCCGGCCAACCTCCACGGCCCGATCGGACCCCACCTGTGCACAAATTCGTGCACCAGGCCTCTAGTACAATATACAGTTGGTGGATATAATTGTACGTCTGAAACCTATATAATTTTATTAACCAATGTCACTCCAATTAATTTTTAAGTAAATTAAAAAAATTCTGTTTAAGGGAACTAAAATACTTCTGTGCAGTTTATCATAAACTTTAAAAGGTATACCAATACATCATCAGTACCTTTAAAAGGTGTTATTAGTAAGGCATCACTACAAGGAAAACTGGTGTGTGGGTTCCTTTTCCTTTTGTTTTTACTTTATTGTCCTTTATAATTTGAATCTGGAATTCTCACTTGGTTCTGTGTTCAGAATGTGAATATAATTTTCTTTTACTTAATTTAGATCATACAATTACTTTCATTTCCATAGGGCCTAACATTTCCCCAGTACCTCTATAGTTATCATTTCTGACTAGAAATATAAGAATGCTGGCTTAGGCAACTCACCTTCCCAGAAACACCCCAGTGCCTTTTCCCTCCTCTTCCCCCATCCCCTGCAAAAAGAGGTACTTTACTTTAGCCATCTCTCTCGTGAGCTCCGGGTCCTTCTTTTGCTTCTGTAACTTGTTTCCTCAGCCCATTTCTTGTACAGTTCACTTCTTCTATCTCTGTGACTTTCTAAATAAAATGTATCTTATAATTTGAAAAAAAAATAGAATGCTGGCTTAAACTGTTAATTTTTTTTTCAAAATTTAATGGGAGATAATATAATTCTAAGACATCATGAGCCCAATAATCATTAAGATTAATTTTAGCATCAAGACATTTCCTTGGGAAATGTAGAAAAGAACATGGACTCTAGAGTCTAATACCTTGGTCACTATGTGTTATAATTATGGGAAAGTCAATTAAGTTCTCTGAGATAATAACGCCCATTCAGCAAATGGACAGGAGGATCAAAGACACCCTACCCTGCACATAAAAGGCTCAAGTATTACATACATGCTGGCTTCTGGGGGTGTATTTTCCCCTTTTAATTGAATTTATTGGGGTGTCATTTGTTAAAAATATACAGGTTTAAGATGCACAATTACACAACACATCATCTGTGCACTGTACTGTGTGTTCCTCACCCCAAGTCAAGTCTCCTTCCATCACCATTTTCCCTCCTTCACTTTTCCCCCTCCCCATAGCAATCCTCACCCTGTTGTTCCAGTCCATTAGTTTTTTCTTATTTTTCTTTTATTGTTCAAACACTCCACCACCCCCCAACTAGTCCTTTCAATCCCACCCCACCCCACAGCTGTCAGCCTATGACCCTGTCTCTATTTTGCTTGTTAGTTCATAGTGTTCATTAGATTCCACATGAGTGAAATCATATGGTACTTTTCTTTCTCTGATTAGCTTATTTCACTCCCAGTGTTTTTTAATTTATGTTTCAAAGTAAATCTACAAAAGTCTTTGTATTTGGCCAATGAAGACTATCAATAATAGGCTCTTCCAGATTTGCTTCAAATCTCAACGTTAGCCTATTGAATCCACTCCTGTCACATCTGAATGGACCGATTATGAATGTTAAGTATTGAGATCTCCAACAGAACAGTTCATAATAACTTTAAATTTCTAAAAAGTATTCATTTTTGTACCTATTTTAAGTTTAAGTATCAGCTTTAAGATGATGAAAACAGCATTAAGTTTTATTTAATCGTAGTGCTCTAATTTATCAGGAGAAAAGTACAGAAAGAGGCAAAGAAAAAAAGGCAACTTCTCTGATGTTATTTTCTAAAATTAATGCCTTATTTAACATGTTATAAAATGTTTATAAATTTACACCTTTAGTTTTGCTTTTTCTATTTTATAACACAAACAAGACAAAAATACACTTAAATATTTGCTATAAATAAAAGCAATACCAACATTGAGTAAATGTAAACAAAAATGGTAAGCACGACTACACAAAAATCAGCACACTCTATTTTTAATCAAAACCCCAAACCAACATGGCATTTTTACAGCTTATAACTGAAGAGAACCATTCAAACCAGTACCCCCAACTCGAACAGTGAATCACTTCAAGTTTGATAAAAGTTAGATCATAATCTAATGTAAGACTAATACCTAGCTGTTACAAAATGTAGACAACTCTGATATCATCCTCTCCTAGTAAGGCATTCACAAAATTTCCACTTGCTTTTTTAAAAGTAGTGGAATGGGATTCCAATAGAATATGGTAATTTATTTTCTTATTTTTATTAAGTTACCCTGTATATGTTTGTATTAAACTTCTTTATTTAAGATTTTAACTTACTTGAAACCAGGCATCACAACTTTCTTATGATTAACAATTGAATATAATATGTTCCTAAACAGAAGAAGAAAACATTTTGAAGCTATATAAAAAAAAAAAAAAAAAAAAAAAAAAAAAAATCAGTAGCTCAGCACATTGTACTGGCAATCCTTCAACAATGATAAAAGAAGCAATCTAAAATTACAAATGAAACAAAACATTTCCTTATCAAAAACTTCTTGGTCCAAAGATAGGATGAAATGAAGATGTACATAAAGCACATAGATTTCCAAGTATCACAGAAGGTTCACATCAACAACCAAGTGCTAAACACCCTGATGCCACACACTGAGGAATTCAATGGGTCAATTCTTTGTGGTTTTCTTAGAAAAACACTGTTCATTATCAATCTACCAAAATAGGACTGCTCTTAATTCTCTTTCTTCACAGGTATTTAAATTTATGGTTATAACTAGAAATATTATTATAAGTTTACATACGCTTAAATAAAACATTTTCTTATCTATTTTAAGCACGAATTTAGCACCAAAGTAGCATGTACTGACATTATATTTTTACAAACAGTTAAGGCTCCTTTTTAACAAAAGCAGCAAAGGCAGTACTCAGTACATGCCAGGCCCTGTGCTATGAGTTTTGTGAATATAATCTCCTTTGATAGATGAAACTGTAGAGTCCCTGTTTTATAGATATTATCCCCTTTATATGTGGTCATAAAACTGGAGGAACCAGATTTCAATCAAATTAGGCCTGCTAATTCTACGCTGAGCTCCTATCTCCACAAACTAAGGTATTTTTTTAGTTAAATGTCACTACCATGAACATCTCTTATTTACAGAAGTTTGGTTCTTTTTAATGGTTCAAAATCAACAAGTGTAAATTGTACTTTCTAATTTGGGGTTTACAATCTTAGTAGGATGGGGAAGACTGTTGTCAGCATGCAATGGAGATATTTCAAAAACCTTTGACTTAGATGCTTGAGACTTTAAGACTACCTTAATGAAGCCAATAGCAAAACTGAACTAAAAATATCACTAGAAAATAGGATATTTGTACCATGTTATGATGCCAGTGGCTAGGCTGGGGATCTGACCAGATAATTCTTGTATTCAGGAATAAATCTTGTCTACTGGGTTCTGATCCTTCATTCTAGATCACTTCAGCAACTGGACTTTAATATCAGGAAGTGAAAAAGTCCAGAAGAGCTCTTCATGTGCAGTCCTTCCTTCCTGAAGTGGTGAAGAGTCCCCACTTTTAATCTGGGTTCTGACACGAACTTCCTGAGTGATCGTGGGCAAGATTAAACATTTCTTTAACCCTTTAGTGTGTCAATAGGTAAATATATGAAAAGTGATTATAGTAACAAAGTAAGAGTCTAATACTAAGTTTTGCTTTCCTCTAAGCAAATAAAATAAGAAATTAATCTTGAGAAATTGACTACATGTCTAGAGTTTGGTTCCTCTTTTATAACAATAAGAGTATTTAAATATGTTACCTTAAAGATTCTAACCCATTCCTTGCTAATCCTATCTAATAAAAGAGTAATATGCAAATTGACCATCAATCCAACAGACAAGATGGCTGCCCCCATGTGGTCAAAGATCCTGCCCCCATGTGGACACAAGATGGCCACCACAAGATGGCCAGCAGGGGAGGGCAGTTGGGAGGGATCAGTCCTACAAGGGAGGGCAGTTGTGGGCGATCAGGCCAGCAGGGGAGAGCAGTTGAGAGGGACCAGGCTTGCAAGGGAGGGCAGTTGGGGGGGACCCAGGCCTGCAGAGGAGGGCAGTTGGGGGGGGGACCAGACCAGCAGGGGAGAGCAGTTAGGGGTGATGAGGCTGGCAGGGGAGGGCAGTTAGGGGTGACCGGGTCGGCAAGGGAGGGCAGTTAGGGGTGACCAGGCTGGCAGGGGAGGGCAATTAAGGGTGACCAGACCAGCAGGGGAGGGTAGTTAGGGGCAATCGGGCTGGCAGGGGAGCAGTTAGGCATCAATCAGGCTGGCAGGGGAGTGGTTAGGGGCAATCAGGAAGGCAGGCAGGTGAGCAGTTGGGAGCCAGCAGTCCTGGATTGTGAGAGGGATGTCCGACTGCCTCTTTACACCCGATCCTACCGGGATTGGGCTTAAACAGGCAGTCGAACATCCCTCGAGGGGTCCCAGATTGGAGAGGGTGCAGGCTGGGCTGAGGGACACACACCCCTGTGCACAAATTTCATGCACCGGGCCTCTAGTCTATATTATATGCTACAAACTTAAGAAGATATACATCATGAGGCATTTTAAGAATCACTGGCCATAAAAAGTGTGAATAGGCGGAAAACCGAACAAAATGAACATCAACTGCCAAAACAATGAATAATTTTAACTGTTTAAATTGGCTTTCACTTTTATGAGTTATAAATCAAAATAGCACCTTTGCAAAATACTCTAAAAGAACATATGAATGGTTTGTAGTAATAGGTTCTACTTAAATGAACATTTATTAAAATGGTTGATACATTATATTTCACCTTACTAATGTATTTAAACAACTATATTCTCCAAATATTCTGATTAACTAACTTTTTAAAGTGTATAGATATTTGATGATAGTGAATTAAGTACAGTAAAAAGATAAGTGGTTGCTAGGAGTTATGGAAAAGCTGCAAGAAGGGATGAATGTGTGAGCACAGGGGCTTTTTAGGACAGTGAAACTATCTGTATGACACTGGAATCGTGGACACATGTTGCTATACATTTGTCAAAACCCACAGAATGTATGTGGGCCATCAATTGTTACAAATGTACCACGCTAATGCAAGATGCTAACAATAGAGAAAAGAGGAATACAGGAAGAGAGTACATATAAACTTTCTACTATTCATTTTTCTATAAACCTAAAACTATGCAGAAAAACAGTCTATTAATAAAAACAAACTTTTGGAAATAGATAATGATGATCATTACACAATATTGTGAATGTAATTAATGCCACTGAACAATGGTTAAAATGGTAAATTTTATGTTATATATAATTTACTACCATTAAAAGGTCATAACACTCCTTGTTTAATTAGAAAATAATTCTGTGAGCCCTGGCCAGGTGACTCAGTTAGAGTGCCATCCCCTACAACAAAGGTTGCAGGTTCGGTTTCTGGTCAGGGCACACACCTAAGTTGAGGGTTTGATCCCTGGTCCAGGTGCTTATGGAAGCAACTGATCAATGTTTCTCTTTCTTTCTCCCTTACTCTCTCTAAACATATCTTTGGGTAAGTATTATAAAAAAAGAAAGAAAGAGAAATCTAATATATCAGTTTTAAAACTATAATAAGAACTTACCATATAATGTTTTCTTTTTTTTCCTAGCTTCCTTAAGAGATATTCATGAAAAAAAATTATTAAATAGTGTTATTTGAGATAGGGCATTATTCTTATTCTTTTTCTCACTAAGAACAGAATAAAAACCCACATTTTAAAAGAAAAAATTAAGTTACAAACAGCCCAAAATCATGCACTTTAAATTTTTCAAATATATTAAAAACATATAATCTTCACAAAGCTTTATCACAACATTTAGGTCTTTGAATTAAAGAGCTGATAATTTCATTCTCCCCTAAAAATTTAACAGAAAGTTAAGCAAGTTGGCCCACATAATAAAAGAAGATGGTGGCAAAGACAAAATCAGGTTCAAAGTTTACTAGCAAGTCTATATCCAGTATTTTTCTGCTACTTCACTTTCTTAGTCATAATTCAGAGGTGATATGGTTCCATAAAATATGTTTCAAGTTTATATTCTGTTAATAGTTAATTTTTTTAAAGAAAAGAAATGTTGTCTGGCCAGCGTGGCTCAGGGGTTGAGCAATGACCTATGAACCAGGAGGTCACAGTTCCATTTCTGGTCAGGGCACATGCTGAGGTTGCAGGCTCAGTCCCCAGTGTGGGAAGTGCAGGAGGAAGCTGATCAAATGATTCTCTCTCACCATTGATATTTCTATCTCTCTCTTCCTTCTCCCTTCCTCTCTGAAATCAATAAAAGTATTTTTTAAAATAATAAAAATTTAAAAAGAAGTGTCTGATTTTATTACCATTGTGTTCTCTATTATCATTGTGTCCTTTATTTTGTTGTGTTTAATTTATAAACATTACAAAAATTACTTAAGAGTAGGCAAAATGTAGAATTTTCTAACTAAATTTTAATATAGGATTTAAAAATTGTTTTTTAAATAAACTCCCGTAGAATAGGCAACTGCAATTATTCCTTAAATCTGAGATATTAATTGTAAAAAACCACTGATTAATAAAAGTTTAGGGGGAAAAACTATCGCTGTAAATATACTTATCAATTTAAAAAACATCCTACCTTCAAGAAGTTAAAACGCAAATCTCAGAATCAAGATATCTCAGATAGCAAAATCCTGTAATTCTAGAGTTCAAAAAAACTATGGTGATCTCTACTCTAGCCAAATGTGGACCTGAGAAATAGATTATATCACTACCCAGTCACAATTACAAATCAATTAGAAATTAGAACCTGAATCTCTTGATTCCCTGAGTACAATGGAAAATATTTTATGAAACAAATAATTTTAAAGGTACACCTCAAAATGGTACAACATAGCATTTTAAAGTACTTCCTACAATATATTCTTAGTGACAAAGTTCTATTAAGTGTTCTAGGAGTTTCTAAGTATCTATACTAATAAAAGGAATATATGCTAATTAGACCGGGAGACATTCCGGGAGACCTTCCAGACGTCCTTCTGGAGAAAGCCATGGTGACGGGGCCATGGCTGAGGCAGGTAGGGGCAATCAGGCCAGGAGGGGAGGGCAGTTGGGGGCGAGCAGGCCGGCAGGGGGGTGGCAGTTGGGGGCGAGCAGGCCGGCGGGGGGGCAGTTGGAGACGAGAAGGCCGGTGGGGCAGGCGGAGGGCAGTTGGGGGTGAGCAGGCTGGCAGGCAGAGTGTCTAGGGGTGATCAAGCAGGCAGTCAGGTGAGCGGTTAGGAACCAGCGGTCCTGGATTGCGAGAAGGATGTCTGACTGCCAGTTTAGGCCCAATCCCTGTGGAGTCCCAGATTGGAGAGGGTGCAGGCCAGGCTGAGGGGCACCCGCCTCCCATGCATGAATTTCATGCACCAGGCCACTAGTGTGTGTGTGTATACATATATATACATATATATGTATATGTATGTATGTATATATATATATGTATACACACACACACATACATATATATATATACGTATCCTATCTAATAAAAGGGTAATATGCAAATTAACATCACTCTGCTACACCCACAAGCCACGCCCACAAGCCAATCAGGAGCGAATATGAAAATAAACCCAACCAAGATGGCTACCACCACAGAGAGCAGGAGGGAGGCTTGCGTTTCACCGGCAATGGAGGAAGCCAAGCTTTCCGCCTGCCCTTGCCGGCCTAAGCCTCCACTCAAGGCTACAAAGTTTCAGTGATAGAAGATACATAAATCCAAACAGAAATGGCGGCAGCCACGGAGCTGGAAAGTGCAGAAGGCTAGGGTTGCCCCCGGCGATGGAGGAAGCCAAGCTTTCCACAGACCCTGGCCGGCCCAGGCCTCGCTTAAGGCTACAAAGTTTCAATTATAGAAGATACATAAATCCCCCAAAAAATGGCTGCTGCCACGGAGCAAGCAGAAGGCTTGGCTCTGCTCCAGGCTACAAAGTTTCAATTGTAGAAGATAAATAAACCCCAGATACCAGGGCCTCCGCTTGGGTCACCAGGGGGCGTGGCCGGCCTGCAAACCACCACAGGCCCCTCTACCAGGCCGCCCCATGCCACAAGGGAACCCCCACCCTGATCCGGGACACCCTTCAGGGCAAACAAGCTGGCCCCCACCCGTGCACCAGGCCTCTATCCTATCTAATAAAAGAGTAATATGAAGATTGACCATCACTCCAACACACAAGATGGCTGCCCCCATGTGATCAAAGATCCTGCCCCCATGTGGACACAAGATGGCCCCCACAAGATGACCAGCAGCGGAGGGCAGTTGGGAGGGGCCAGGCCTGCAAGGGAGGGCAGTTGGGGGCGATCAAGCCTGCAGGGAAGGGCAGTTAGGGGTGACCAAGCTGGCAGAGGAGGGAAGTTGGGGGCGACCAGGCCTGCAGGGAAAGGCAGTTGGGAGGGACCCAGGCCTGCAGGGGAGAGCAGTTGGGGTGGTGGGGGGGTCTGGCCTGCAGGGGAGGGCAGTTAGGGGTGACCAGGCCTGCAGGGGAGGGCAGTTAGGAGAAAACAGGCTGGCAGGGGAGCAGTAAGGCATCAATCAGGCTGGCAGGGGAGTGGTTAGGGGGTGATCAGGCTGGCAGGCAGAAGCAGTTAGGGGCAATCAGGTAGGCAGGCAGGCGAGCAGTTGGGAGCCAGCAGTCCTGGATTGTGAGAGGGATGTCCAACTGCCGGTGGGATCGGGCTTAAATGGGCAGTTGGACATCCCTCGAGGGGTCCCAGATTGGAGAAGGTGCAGGCTGGGCTGAGGGACACACAACCCCCCGTGCACGAATTTCGTGCACCGGGCATCTAGTGTATATATATATACACGTATATGTATGTATATGTATACACACACACACACACATACACACACACTAAAGGCCCAGTGCACGGGTTCATGCACCAGTGGGGTCCCTCAGCCTGGCCTGTGAGGACCAGGCCAAAACTGGCTCTCCGACATCACCTGAGGGGTTCCGGATTGCAAGAGGGCGGTTCTTGGGTGACACACCCCGGAATCAGTCTGGGTGCTTCACCTGAGAACTGCAGCTGCCAAGTCACCAAAGGTAGGCAGCTCCTGTGTGGAGCGTCTGCCCCCTGGTGGTCAGTGCGCATCATGGCTACTGGCTAGTTGGCCGGTCGCTTAGGCTTTTATATATATATATATATATATATATATATATATATATATATATATATATATATAGTTATTACACATCTTTTTTTTTAATCCTTACCCAAAGATATGCTTTTTCATTGATTTTAGAGAGAGGAAGGGAAAGAGAGAAAGAAGGAAACATCAATGTTAGAAATATCAATGTTGCCTCCCTCCCACAACCCAACTGGGGATCAAACCTGCAACTCGGTATCTAGGTAATGCTGGTCTCCAAAAATGAGTTTGGAAGTGCTCCCTTCTCATGTATGTTTTTTAATAGTTTGAGAAGGACTAATAATTCTTCTTTAAATATTTGGTAGAAATCTCCAGTGAAGCCATCTGACTGTAATATTCTTTGGTGGACAGTTTTTGAGTACCAATTCAATCTCTTATTATTGGTGTGTCTATGCATTCTATTTCTTCTTGATTCAGTTTTATGAAATTGAATGTGTTTAAATGTTATCCATCATTCCTAGATTGTGCAATTTGTGGGGATATAACTGATCATAAAAGTCTCCTATAGTTCTTTGCATTTTTATGTTATCACTTTTAATGACTCTACTATTATTTTTAATTTTATATTTCTGTCCTATTTTTCTTGGTTAGCCTACCTAAAGGTCAGTCTATTTTATTTTCAAAACACTAGGTTCTTAGTTTCATTGACTTTTTTTTATTGTTTTTTAGTCTCTCTTCCATTTATTCCTATTCTGATCTTTGTTATTTCCTTCCTTCCACTAACTTTGTGCTTAGTTTGTTCTTTTTTTACTTCCTTCAGATATAAAGTTAGGTTTATTTGAGATCATTCTTAATTCCTAATGAAGGCATTTATTGCTATAAACTTCTTTGAACTGCTTTTATTGTATCCCATAAGTTGTGTTGTTGTTTCCATTTTCATTTGTCTCAAGATATTTTCTCATTTGCATTTATATTTCTTCTTTAACTCATTAGTTGTTGAGAATAATATTACTTAACATTCACATGTTTTCCAATTTTCTTCTTGTATCCGAATTCTACTTTCATACCATTGTGGTTATGAAAGATATTTGGTAAGATTTCAATCTTCCTAAATTTATTAAGATGTGTTTTGTGGCATAATATATGATCTACCCTTGAGAATGCTTCATGTGCACTTGAGAATATGTATTCTGCTACTGTTGGGTGGAATATTCTGTAAATATATCTTAGGCCATATGTTAAATTTCCTAATAGATTTTCTCTGGACAATCTATTGTTCACAGTGAGGTACTGAAGTCTCCTACTATAATTATACTATTGCCTATTTCTCCCTAAAGATCTGCTAATATTGCCCTAGCCGGTTTGGCTCAGTAGATAGAGCGTCAGCCTGGGGACTGAAGGGTCCCGGGTTCGATTCCGGTCAAGGGCATGTACCTTGGTTGCAGGCACATCCCCAGTAGGGGGCGTGCAGGAGGCAGCTGATCGATGCTTCTCTCTCATCGATGTTTCCATCTCTCTATCCCTCTCCCTTCCTCTCTGTAAAAAAATCAATAAAATATATATAAAAAAAGATCTGCTAATATTTTCTTTGAATTCTGTATTTTGGTGCTCCTACATTGGCTTCATCAATATTTACAAATATTATACCTTTGATGAATTGATCTCTTTATCATTATATAATGACATCTAGCTCTTGTTGAAGTATTTGGTTTTAAGTACAATTTTGTCTTATATAACTACCCACTTAATTTTAGTTTCTGTTAGCATGAAATATCTTTTTGCATCCCTTTATTTACAGTCTATGTGTGTCCTAAAAGGTAAAGTAAATCTCTTATAGGCAGCACATAACAAGAAAAGAAAAGCTAGCATCGAACAGACTGTCCAACCTATGAGGGAAGGTGGAGGTGAGGGGGTAAGAGATCAACCAAAGGACTTGTATGCATGCATATGAGTATAACCAATGGACACAAACAATAGGGGGGTGAGGGCATGTGCTGGGGGGTGGCCGGGGGGAGGTTAATGGGGGAAAAAGGAGCCTCATGTAATACTTTAAACAATAAAGAATAAAAAAAAAAAAAGAAAAGCTACTTGTCCCTTCACATTCCAAAGAACATATATGCATAACCCATAGACACAGCCAACAGTATGGTGATGGCCAGAGGGTCAGGGCCTGGGTGGAGGCAGGCAAAGGGTGTGTGTTTGTGGGGGGTGGGCATGGGGGGGAGATGGGGACATCTGTAATAGTATCAATAATAAAAATATGCCCTAGCCAGTTTGGCTCAGTGGATAGAGTGTTGGCCTGCGGACTGAATGGTCCCGGGTTCGATTCTGGTCAAGGGCACAGGCCCAGGATGCGGGCTCGAACCCCAGTAGGGGACATGCAGGAGGCAGCCGATCAATGATTCTCTTCATCACTGATGTTTCTATCTCTCTCTCGCTCTCTTCCTCTCTGAAATCAATAAACATATTTAAAATTTAAAAAAAAACAACAATAAAAATAAAGAAAAGCTACTTATCCACAATCTTATAACTAATCAGGAATAATATTTGAACCTAGGTGTGTCTGATATCAAAGCCCTTGCTCTAACCATTACACAACCACCCAGAAAACATTTTTTAATTTCTATACTAAAAGATTTAGAAGGAAAGCAAACCTTCAAAATGCTTTCTTAAGAAAAACTTGCATGTGTGTGTATAAGTTAATATCAAATGTACTTTACTGTGCTGTAAATCTTTGAATATTAGGTATTCAATGCATGTTAAGCCTTTGTTAACCAGAATATTTAATCTGTTGCTCTTGCCAGATAATGGGATCCACATGAAACAAAATATTCACACAATATGCAAGATTGCATACTGGATGCCAAAGAGAACAAGATGAGTAAAACACACTAGAGTAGCTTACAATGTATTAGAGCAAAAGACATGCAAATTTAACCACAATGAAATAAATCACTTAGTGCCATAAAAATAAGTTACCAAATTGATGTATAGAAAAGAACAAAAGATTTCATACATGAAATGGAAAGGAACAGTGGAATTTGACCACATATTTTAGCAATATGCAAACCTTAGCCTAAGAAGCTACAGGATTTACCAAAACTCATTAATCCCATTACTCAAAAATGTTTATGAATTAGGTAGGCACCCTTCTAGGTAGGCGCTTAGGGATAAAGCAAAGGCAAAGAATGGCAGTGTACTCTTAGCTTACATTCTAACAGAGAAAACAAAAGAAGGAAAAAACAAATAAATGTACAATATAATGACAGGTAGCAAGAAGTGCAATGAAATAAAATAAGGCCAAGTAAAGAAGAGACTAAAGGATGATGAGTGTTATTTTAGATACTAGAGGCCCAGTGCATGAAATCTGTGCATGGGTAGGGTCCCTAGGCCTGGTCAGCAATGAAGGCCAATCTGTGGGGTGACCAGCGGGGCAATCGAGGGGCCCCCGCTGGCACCCACCTTGGCTGGCCTGGCACCACCCACTTGCCATCCCTGCCCCCCGCTGCTGCCTCCTGTCAGGGCCTGCAGGCTGGGGGCAGCTCCTATGTTGAGTGTCTGGCCCCTAGTGGCAGTGCACATCATAGCGACCGGTCGTTCCACCATTCAGTTGATTTGCATATTAGGCTTTTATTATATAGGACTAGAGGCTCAGTGCACAA
Organism: Plecotus auritus; assembly: GCF_963455305.1. Classification (NCBI taxonomy): domain Eukaryota; kingdom Metazoa; phylum Chordata; class Mammalia; order Chiroptera; family Vespertilionidae; genus Plecotus; species Plecotus auritus. The sequence continues at coordinate 88,976,258 of NC_137775.1, read as the reverse complement.
ATTCGTACACCAGTGGGGTCCCACAGCCTGGCCTGCAGGATCGGGCTGAAACCAGTGCTCCGACATCCCCCGAGGGGTCCCAGATTGCGAGAGGGCACAGGCCAGGCCGAGGGACCCCACCGGTGCATGATCGGGGTTGGGGAGGGATGCAGGAGGGCTCCAGGGCTTGTCCAGCCCGTCTCACTCAGTTCCGATCAGCTGGACCCCAGCAGCAAGCTAACCTACCAGTCGGAGCATCTGCCCCCTGGTGGTCAGTGCACATCATAGCAAATGGTCGACCAGTCAACTGTCTGCTCCCTGGTGGTCAGTGCATGTCATAGTGAATGGTTGAGCATCCTTAGCATATCATTAGCATATTTACACTTTGATTGGTTGAGCAGCCAACCAGATAACTGGACACTTAGCATATTAGGCTTTTATTATATAGGATGGTGGTGGCCAGGGTAATAATTTCAGATGGGGTAATATTAGGAGTGATCTGGGGTAGGCTAGGAAGAGAAATCTAGGAGAAAAATGTAGCAAGGGCAAAGGGTTATCTGAGGAAGTAAAATAGATGTACTTGGGGATATAAAAACCAACTTATTTACATTTGGATTCATATTGCTTTCCACTGTAGCATATACTACATACCTCAATGCTTACCACTATTAAACCATGTTATTTATTCTTAAAGTAATTTGAATTCATCTCATAGCAATCTTTCTATTCCACTATATGAGTAAATTATTCACTGTACAATAACTCCTCTTTATAGTGACAAATGTCATTGGTACTTTCTTAGGAAGGCACTAAAGAAATGTCAGAGATCATGTGTCTTACTTTCCAAACAAATAGAATTAAATTGAGCAAAAGCAAATTTTATATGTTAAAAACAGAGGAAAAAAAAATTCTTCAGGTAATTACTGTATCCTCAAAACTCTTACATAATTATAATACCCATTCTCTGTTATAAAATAATTAGATTGAAATAGTTTTCTCCATTTCCTCCTTAATTTTAAGAAATAACAATTTTTAAAAGCCCATCACAAACCATCTTAAACTGTATCCTAGAACTTGAAAATAGCTAAGTACATAATATATATACTAAAAAAATTTTATGCAGCAAATTCAAAATATTCAAAGAAAGAAGCATATGATAAAATGCACAGAACTCTAGGTAGAAATTTAATCTGTAAGTTACAAAAGCAAAAAAGTTTAAGAAATAATTAAAAACTAAAAGGAAGATACTCTTTTTTTCCTCCTTGCCATGCTCATAAATCATAAGTTGGCATTAAAACTCACTTTTTAAAGTAGAAACAAAGCCTTTGAAATATCAGTCTCTAATATGAAAAATATATTTTTATATTTCAGTTCAACGAATAAAACATGTTAATGTTCTCATCAGTCCAAGATTTCAGAGAAACATGGTTCCCTTCTGAAAAATAAGCTTCAGAAAAGCTCATGTGCCAGTCCTCCTCTAGATCTATAGAGGAAACCATAAGAAAGGATTTGAATGAGAGCACTGCAGTGGTTATTTATCAGAAAAGGTAAATTAAGATTTTTTTTTAAATCAATCCCCAAGCTAAAAGACCACCAAAGACACTTGCAACGGTCCAGTCATACAAAAACAAAGAGGAAGTCCTCACCACCAATGAAAATAATATTACTTCCAGGAGAATTTATTTGTGAGACAAAACAAACCCCTAAGTTTGAAACCCTTTTTTTTACACAGGAATAGCAAAGTAATTTTATTTTGATTGGAAAGCCATTAGTAGTAACCCTATGTCCCTTGATGTCACAACTATATGTAATACAATTGGCCAGTTTTAATAGGTAGAGGACTAGAAACACTTTTTGAAAAGTCATCACAGAAAGATCCCTTTATAATCATAGTAAAAATTTTTATTTTAACTTTTTATCTTCCCTTTGGCACTAGGCCAAGGGAATTTCCCACTGTGTGCAGCTTTAGGGCATCATTTTCCTCACTTTGGGAAAGTTGTGGGTTCCACTATCAAAGACTTCTGTAACCATTATATTGAACATATAAAATAGGTTTCTTTAGTATAAAAATTTGAAAAGATGAAATCCTGCCATTTGAAACATAGGTGGATCTTGAGAATATCATGCCAGGTGAATAAGTCAGAAAATGTTAACCATAAGATTTCACTAACGTGTGGGATATGAAACTGAAATCAAGACATGAACAAATAGGAAAAACAAACAGCCCTAGCCAGTGTGTCTCAGTGGTCAGAACGTCAAACTGTGCACGAAAGTGTCTCAGGTTCGATTCCCAGTCAAGGGCATGTACCTTGGTTTAGGGTTTGCTCCCTGCCCTGGGTAGGGACATATGTGGGAGCCAACCGGTCAATGTGTCTTTCTCACATTGATGTTTCTCTCTCTCCCCCCTCCCTTCCACTCTCTGAAAAGCAATGGAAAATAGATCCTCAGGTGAGGATTAACAAAACAAACAAACAAATAAAAACTGATAGATACAGACACCAGTATGGTAGTTACCAGAGGGAAGGGAGTGGGAACACTAAAGCATAAAAGGGGTCAAATATATGATAACTGAAGATTTGACTTTGGACAGTGAGCACACAATATACAGATGATGTATCATAGAATTATGCAATTGAAACCTACATAATCTCATTAACCATTGTCTCACCATAAATTCTTTTTTTAAAAACTTGCTTTTAAAGCTTTAATATGCACTGCACAACTCCAACTGATGACATATAGTATGAAATAGTTCCCAAAATATCTAAGAAATAAAAATGGTGGGTGAAGAAATCTACATACATCTTTAAAATTTTTCAAGCATTTAAGAAATGCTATTGGAAGTTCAAATTAAGATGAATGAAAAATTCTAATAGGCCCACAGAAATCAGTGGGTTCAATACAAAGCTGTTCTAAGCAAGACAGAACACATGTCCTGTGCTTTCAAACCTGACATTAAACTTCAATGAATGTTTTTACTTATTTAAATTCCTTAAAAAGGCCAATTCTTTGTGCTGAAACATTACAAAAAAATACTTACCTATTTAATTAAGTAGAAGAATACTTAATAGACAGAATATATCAATACTGGCTTGTCAATTGTAACAGAAACAGGAGAAAGAACAGTGATGGCAGGAGCATGTGGGAACCTTTCTAAAACTGCTCTTAAAAAATAAAGATTATAAACTTTAAAAGAAGACAATAAAATAAGGTAGGTATTTTAAGATAAAAACCGTTATCTACAATCAAATTTTATGAAATTTTTGTTTTTATTAAATCACAATTTCCACAGTATGACCAATTTAAAAATATTTACGTCATCTACTCTAGCATAAGAGGAGAGAATAACATATAAGGACTTCCAGTGTCCATGGCTTAAAACAATTCAGGTCATGACAGTAAAAAATATTAATATATCCAGTGTCTTAATTGATGGCATCAAATTTTACACCTGCTTCATGTCTAACATATTTTATTGCAGTCACCTCATATTCATTTATGTTACTAAGTAAACTGATGTCAGAGAGACTGTTGTCCAAGAGGCAACGTTAGCTCATGGGAAAGCTATGAGAAGGAAATAAATTTCCTTAGTCCAATACTCCTATTCTTCAAATCTCTTCAATTCCGATTTCTTGGAAATTGCTATCCATCCCCAGGATATGTCTGATTATGTTTTAGAGGCAGTCATTTGAACTCTTAGTCGATTTAAATTCTTAGTTTTGTGATGAAAGAAGTCAAGGTTCTCATTCAGGTATTATAATCCTGATTCTGATAGTGAGTTTGGAGAGAGAGAGGACTAAAAAATAATCAAAATGAAACACATTAACAACATTTTAAACAAAAAATTGATTAAAATGCAAAAATATGACTAAAATTAAGAATCATTTGCTTTGAAATGAGAATGGAAAACTGAAATCATATGAACTTTAGTTACTTCAAAAAATAAGTTTAAATTTGTTTTTTAGCTTTAATTTTTATTTTTTACAAGAGGGCACATTTAACTATATTCTAAATAAGAGTCTTACAAGAGCTAATAATTAGGCAATTTTTGTATTTTTCATTTATATGGTTTATTAATAAACTAACACTATTTAAACAGTGTTCTTATCTCAGGAAAAGAATATTTTGCATATTTATAAGCTTTTAACATATAAGGATGCAAAATTCATTCAATATTTTTCTGATTTAATATTTCTAATCAAAGCAAAAGAGTTATTTGCCCCTGAGAATGAAAGGTACAATGAACTGAACATCTTGATTATGACTCACCACATCACATTAAGTTAGATGTCTACCGCAGAAATTTTAGCTACAACACATGTGGTAAGTCAGAAATATAAAATTACATAAGGCTTAAGACAAAAACAAAACAAAAAAATTTAAAGCCCTCTTACTTCTAGTATCCTAGAATACTGGCATATAAAAGCAATGTAAAATTTTACGAAAATGTATCCTATGTGTCTTATTCTTCCAAAGATTATTAGATAGAATTTTTGAAGAAAGTGAGTCCTCATGCATATGAAAAGACTGTGATAACCATTAAAGAAAATTAACTTTAGTTCTGTGAGCTAACATGTAGCTTTCAAAATTTTAAATATTTTATCTATATATATAAAATCTGTCTTGGTTTAAACAGACATTGAACAAATATCTGTTCCACATCAGAAATTTAAAGTATCAACTATGTCACCTTCCTTTACTAGTTCATTCATACATTAGTTCTCCAAGTCAGCATCAAAGCTACTATGAACATATATTTGGTTGTAGAGAAAATACACTATGGTTGTATGCAATAAAAAGAATTCAGTTGCAATAGAAAGTTAAACTGAATCTGCTATACATTTTTTATAACAGTGAATTAATAAATCAACCCAATTTTAACCCAATCTCATCCCGAGTATTCATCTAATCTCATACTGCTTAAAAATTTTAACTCCAAAAGAGGCTGGCTATTCATTTAGCAAATTTATACAAATTTTCAGTAATATTTTTACAAGATTAAATGTTGTCAAAAAAACAATGAAGTGGCAGCCAAAGCCTCTATAATTGTAACAGGATGATGGGGAGTCAGGGAAGAGGGAACATGGAATGATGCTAACTTACTCTAAAAATAATGGCCAAATAATACCAGTATACACTATACATAGTTTTCATAGCTAGAATAGAGAAAAGCCACAGGTAATTGAATTATCACAAGGAAAAAGAGAACAATGATCAGCGCTTTCCAAGCCATGTCCCTTGGAAAAAGCCACCAACTGGGTGCAGGTGCATAGATTTCAATCCCCTCAGCCTGTGGGCTGGCTGCTGGGGCTAAGGGTATTTTGCATGCCCCTAGACTACTGTCTTCTAAGAAGCAACCTGTGGTCCTATGAATACTAATTGTTACCTGTGCCCTGATGTGAAAAAAGATTGCAAACCACTAGAAAAACATTAACAAACTCTTATGCCCCAGCAGTCATACCGAGGAAAAGGACTTATTTTCAGAGGCTAAAGTGTGTCAGATTAAATTAAGACCATTATTCTGTTATTGGTATTAGGGATTTGTTTTTACTTCTAAATGTTTTGATTTTAGAGTTTCATTAGATTTAAATGCAATAAAAAGTTGCTACCAAGGTTTTTATGTTTTTACATATTTCAGTAATGTTAGCATAATAGTGCTTTAAGTTAAAATGGATCTATAAGACTTTCTTTTCCCTTTCAATGGGATCTGCACAAAACACAAGGTTGAAAAACACTGGGATCAGTGGATCTGGAGCTCAAGTCTCGCTTAAATCAGGTCTACCACAGAGGTTCTGGGCAGTGGCGTAGCTTCTCTTTAAGCCTGTTTCTTCATTTGTAAGATGAGGATAAGGATAGTTCCTGTCCATGGAGGGGTCTTTGTGAGGATTCAAGTCTATAAAGTGATTAAGCTCAGAACAGTAACAAACATTTGCAGGTTAGCAAAAAGTGTTGATTCTAGGATGCTCAAACTATGTTTCATAGCTAACAAATGCATACTTTTAATTTTGTTTATTTAATCATTCATAGAGAAAAGACAATGGAAACCTGACTTTATATATATGACCATATTCCATCTTTAAAGGGGATGGGAGACGGTTCCATTGCTTTAGAAGGAGGACTCCTACCCTTCTAAAAATACTGTCCCGCAGCTGTTTAAAATTTATTTTTTTAGACCATAGCACCACTGTTTGGTTGTTTCCAATTTCTAAAACCACAAATAGTAAAAGTGTACTCAGTCTACTGCAAACATAAATAGCAAATGCACGCTTCAGCACTTTTTAAAGGATATGGAAATTGGCAACAAAAATGCAGTTCATGTTGAAAATTTATGACAGCCCTGCCATATTTCTTCAGAAATACAATCAGGTAAAAATTAGGAAGATCTCTACCAGCTGGGTGGTATTTTTATGTGTTTTTACTTATATTTTCACTAACTGAAAGACTTTCATTATGCAACTTCTGGCACTTGATAAAATAGAGCAATAGTACCTTTGCTAAAACCACAGTTTCTTTGGTTATGTTTAGCATTACACAAACATCTTTCACCTTAGATATCCTTTTGCATTAGAGTGTTTAATTTTAAATTGACTAAAGGGAATTTTTTTTCAGAATATTATGCTTTCTGGATATCATTAAGCACAAGAATTGTATTTTCATAACTTTTCAAAAGATTGTGTGGTGTGCTACAATTATTAGGCTTTTGGTTCCATAAAAATATTGTGAAGACTACTGCTTAAAAATGAGAATATGAAAGTGATTCAGGGAAACATAGAGGAGATTGATTTAATATGATGCTATAAATCAAAATTTTAAAAAGTCCTGTTTTATAAAAAATGTAAAAAGGAACAACATGGATTTAGTGTCTCTTCCCTAATGCAGTTTATCTAAAAGAACCCATCCTCAGAAAACATCCTGGCAAAAAAAGGTAGAAATAAATAATATTGACTGTTAAACTTAACAATGGATAAAAAAAAGTTTTATCATTAGGAATAATTCTTTAACACTCTATTTGTCATTACTATGTTAGAATTCCTATTGCTACATATTTAAACTGGATTTTAAGAACCATTGCTAGGAATATTGAAAGATTGTTAATCTTTGATGAAATCAATTAAAAAGTTGTTGAATTAACACAGAGTGAACAATGGGTTAAATAAATGGGGGAGAAAATGGAACATGGTCATTTCAGGCAATTTTTGCTTTTAATGACATTTTTTTAATGAATGATTCAAAAGTTAATGAACAATTAGCCAGCACTATCTTCTAATTACTAAAATGATCTGAAAAGAAAATAAAACTACCAAGGAATTTTTAAATGGCTCCTGTTTTTCACGGTGGTTCCTCTTTATATGCATTTTTACCAAGCATGCTTAACTAATAAACATTTTCAAAGATTCACTTAATAGATGCTTATTGAACTGGATGAAAATTTTATATATCCCTTATATGGTTTTATAAACTAATAAAAATAATATTGAAGAATTCATATTAAAATATGCAATGTAACAAAATTAAGGTACACTGAATGACAAAAAAAAGTTCTAGGGTACTTGCAGAAAAACAAACTGGATGTTATGTTTTTTAGTTTACTGAACAGAACAAAAAAAGTCAAGACTATAAAATTATTATGCTTTGCATTTTTAAGTCCCTATATACCTTATGTAAGCAGTGGCTTTCTCATGTCTTTTAATAGACATTTGCTTTTTCCCAGATAACTGCTTTGCATTGAATTTACAAAGTAAAAAGTGAACCTACTAAACAAAATCTATAAAATACCCAAATTACATGTTAAATTAAGAAATTTAAAGATGTATTTGTCTCTTCTACATTTAGCGTCTATTCAGCCTGTGAACTTAGAAAAGCATTCAGACTTATATTCTCCCTAATATGAATGTTTCAATAAAACTTGATAATTCTACACCACTACATTTCTGCAAATTATCTAAAAGTATCTCAAAGTTCTCAATTTATCTTTTATCTTGTCTGCTGACCAAGATCTCATCTGAAAAATTAGATATTTTCAATTGCCCATTATTACTTTAAAATGATACTTAATCACATTTTCCTAAAATAAGAGATGATATAAATAAATATGAAAGCTAGAAACAAAATAGCTTTAAAATAGCTTTCCAAAAATAGGAACATATATTCTAGTGAGGCAGTTTTCTGATTTGAAATAGGATCACTTTTACAAAAATTGAGTGTCATTTTGTACTCAGCAACAGTAGAAAAAAGAATAAAAGTATAAATGTCTGCCTTACTGGCCATAATCACAAGTTCTGAGATGTGAGGAAGTTAAGAATTGAACACTAGGCAGCTTTGGGAGCATACAAAACTTACGATTTACAACTAGAAAGTTTCCTCCTAATACTTTCTGATAGCTCAAGTTAAAATTCATTTTTTTTAAATTAACCATAAGAAAATGGAGAAAAAAAAAAGAATCAGTCTCTAGTATATTACAATAGTTTAATGAAAATTCCACTTGTGAAAAAAAAAAATCAAGTTTCAGAATTTGGGAATAACCACAATATAATGAATCAATGTGCCATCTATAATAACATTGACATACGTAAAACAACATCCATTTTAAGCTGCAAAATAATTAATATTTTCAAAAAAATTAGCTCTATCCTAAGTTAGTTATTAATAGCTGACAGAAATGATTTTTGACTAAGCGCTATAACTTTTTAATTCTATACACACAGTCTGTGAGTTCTGACTTAAGCCATGCTACCTGAAATTATAACACTAGGAACACTAATGTCTTAGTTGTTGAAACAGTTACCTATTGTGTTTGAGTAGACACATTAACTTCAAATTATATCTGTTATTTTAAGCTCTGAATAACATGAAACTAAATCATTTGATTGAGGGTATAGAAAATTGTAAGAGAATAGCTACAAACAGACCGATTATAACACTTTAGTTCCCTGTACTGTTACTTCCTTTACAAATATTTGTGTTATTTTATAACATTTTTAAATCTTAAGAAAGAAATCATTACACTTTCTATTAGTGCTTATAAAGGCTGTTGTCATCCTCAGGGATAGAGTCTCCTTAAATTAGTAATACAAACAATTTTATGTTTCAAAATTTATTAACCCAAGATAATAAGATACATTGATTTTTAAAAAATACTTTTAAAATGTTATGCTGCATTAAATTATGTATACAGTTAATGAATACCTCTAATATAGAGGTATGTCTGTTTTTCCTTGCCAGAAAATAAATCAGCTTAATTTTAAATTACTTTATCACACCATTACAAACTTAAATTATGTACAATTAATGTAACCTGAGACCTACTCTGGTCACCTGAAGAATTACCAATTAATGCAGAACCTTCACAATTCAGCAGCACCTTAAATAATTTGATGAGAAAAATTATTTTTTGCATATTTATCCTTAACCACATGAAAATCATTTCCTTGGCTTCTGACAGTGAAAAAAATATCACTTGTTTTGGAGCGAAGTATACACCAAAAATACTTGGTAACTCAATAGATTATTTTTCCTACATTAATGGTCAGGCAACAAACCCTACCAAATACTGAAGATTGACATTTGTAGGTAATTCAATAGTAGGATGATGAGTCTTCAGTACTTTCACAGTAGCATAATTTTTCACATTACTTGAAACCACTGTTAAACCTATAACACATTTTCTGTTTTGCTATGGGTGTTTTTCTCTATCTTTCAGCCTAAAAGGAATATCTTTTATTTGCTTGCAGTACAAAAAGCATTCATATTTCATCAATGTTTTCCTTTTTTGCAATGCAAGACTTTGAACTCTAGATTTTTCAAAAATCAGTTAAACATTATGTTTCTTTAAGAACAGAACCTTACTTATGTGAGTCTGCAGCTTGACTGACAAGAATTTTTCTGTTCTAGGGAAAGTTAGTTTGTATCTTAAATACCATAATCTAGCTTCAATCCATATAGACATCTACAAGAGGAGGCACTCAGTCATGTTACATTCTCCGTCAACCAAACACTGTAAGAATCATTTCTCTATGCAACAAAGGAAAAATGAAAAGCAAAATAATAGGAGGAAATAAAACATATATAATATGTATATGTGTGTGTGTGTGTGTGTGTGTGTGTGTGTGTGTGTGTGTGTGTGTGTATAAAAGAGGCAATATGCAAATTAGGCTGGGACGCCATAACGGGTCACAACCAGACAGGAGGATGTTGTGTGCGCAGGTGAGGCCCGGAGCCGAGACAGAGACAGAGACAGGGGGGCCTGACCAAGCCGGAATGGCAGCTCGGGCAGCCCTGGAGAAGACACAGGCAGGGTGGCCAGGGGACACTGTGAGTCAGGCACGGGTCCCGGCCCCCTGAGGCGCAGGTCCGGCCCCCCCGCAGCACCGGTCCGGCCTGACTCCCATGGCGACCGGCGCTGCGCGAGTAAGGCGCGGGTCCCAGCCCCCCGTGGGGTGCCTCCTCGCAAGGTGGGAGGCGGGGCACCTCCTTGCTGGGCCTCTAGTTTATAATAAAAAACTAATTACCAACAACACATCTCTATATTTATTAACTTTTTTATACAATTACGTAAATATTTAATAAAACACCAATATGTGAAGGTAGCGAGTGACTTGTTTGATCAGATGCCAGGCACCTCCATATGATAAGCATTTAGAAATTTGTTGTCCAATTGTATTATTGTATGAAGTACTGTCCATATAATTGCCATGTAATTTTATTGTCTACTAGAGGCCCAGTGAACGAAATTCATGCACGGGGCAGGGGGGGGGTCCCTCAGCCCAGCCTGCACCCTCTCCAATCTGGGACCCCTCGAGGGATGTCCGACTGCCCATTTAAGCCCGATCCCACCGGCAGTTGGACATCCCTCTCACAATCCAGGACTGCTGGCTCCCAACTGCTCACCTGCCTACCTTCCTGATTGCCCCTAACTGCTTCTGCTTGCCAGCCTGATCACCCCCTAACCACTCCCCTGCCAGCCTGATTGATGCCATACTGCTCCCCTGCCAGCCTGTTTTCCCCTAACTGCCCTCCCCTGCAGGCCTGGTCACCCCTAACTGCCCTCCCCTGCAGGCCTGGTCCACCCCAACTGCTCTCCCCTGCAGCCTGGGTCCCCCCCAACTGCCCTCCCCTGCAGGCCTGGTCACCCCTAACTGCCCTCCCCTGCAGGCCTGGTCCCCCACCCTTCCCCAACTGCTCTCCCCTGCAGGCCTGGGTCCCTCCCAACTGCCTTTCCCTGCAGGCCTGGTCGCCCCCAACTTCCCTCCTCTGCCAGCTTGGTCACCCCTAACTGCCCTCCCCTGCAGGCTTGATAGCCCCCAACTGCCCTCCCTTGCAGGCCTGGTCCCTCCCAACTGCCCTCCCCTGCCGGCCTGATCACCCACAACTGCCCTCCCTTGCAGGCCTGGTCCCTCCCAACTGCTCTCCCCTGCTGGTCATCTTGTGGTGGCCATCTTGTGTCCACATGGGAGCAAGATCTTTGACCACATGGGGGCAGCCATCTTGTGTGTTGGAGTGATGGTCAATCTGCATATTACTCTTTTATTAGATAGGATAGAGGCCTGGTGCACAGGTGGGGGCCAGCTAGTTTGCCCTGAAGGGTGTCCCGGATCAGGGTGGGGGTTCCCTTGGGGCATGGGGCGGCCTGGGCGAGGGGCCTGTGGTGGTTTGCAGGCCGGCCACGTTCCCTGGCGACCCAAGCGGAGGCCCTGGTATCTGGGGTTTATTTATCTTCTACAATTGAAACTTTGTAGCCTGGAGTGGACCCAAGCCTTCTGCTTGCTCCGTGGCGGCAGCCATTTCTTTTGGGATTCATTTTTCTATAATTGAAACTTTGTAGCCTTAAGCGGAGGCCTGGGTGGGCCAGGGTGTGCGGAAAGCTTGGCTTCCTCCATCGCCGCGGGCAACCCTAGCCTCCTGCTCTTTCCAGCTCCGTGGCTGCTGCCATTTCTGTTTGGATTTATGTATCTTCTGTCATTGAAACTTTGTAGCCTTGAGTGGAGGCCTAGGCTGACAATGGCAGGTGGAAAGCTTGGCTTCCTCCATTGCCGGGGAAACCCAAGCCTCCTGCTCTCTGTGGCCGTAGCCATCTTGGTTGGGTTTATTTGCATATTCGCTCCTGATTGGCTGGTGGGCGTGGCTGGTGGGCGTGGCTTGTGGGTGTAGCGGAGTGATGGTTAATTTGCATATTACTCTTTTATTAGATAGGATTTCTTAATGGTTACCAGTATTGAATGACAGTAAAATTTTCCAATGTTAAATGAAAATAAGTATACATTAATACATTAATAAGAAATGAATATATAATCAAAATGGCCAGTAAAATAGTTAAAGCACAAACCATTTTGATTCGTTTTTTTAATCAACAAACTTTCAAGACTTCAAAATCACATATTTGTATAAGCGCAGCTAGTATAATAATCTCACATATATTATATGCTAATTAACACTTACTACATGGAATGTACTGTTGATAAGCACTTTATATTTTTGAACTTACTTAATGCTCAAAACTCCCTTCACTTTATAGATGATAAAAATAATGCTCAGAGGGGTTAAGAAACTTGCCAGAAGTCACAGTTTTTAAGTGGTAGACAGTTGGTTCCAAAGTCCATACTCTTGTAAGCATCAGAGTAAAATATGACTTTGTAAAATTTGAAAAAAAAGTGTTACATTCACTGATATAATGTCTGGATGAAATATGTACAAGATTATTATTCTTTAAGCCTTATATGAAATTACTGAACTTGTAACAAATGGTCATTCTATATCTTATTTACCTTCTACTTTCAAAGGAACAAAATGAAATTCATATTTACCTATTTTAAAGTTTGAATACTCTTGATCTGATTTAAACAGTCATAAGCACATGCCTACTACTCTTCCTTATGGAAACAAGATGAGAGTTCAAAAAAAGCGAACTCATTAAAAGCAAGTATAAAAATATTTTCTGATTATTAATAAACTATATTAATAAAATAATTAAATATATACTAAGCTATATTTTATATACTGAAATTTTAACATTTAAATTTAAATAAAAAATAATATAATATTATAATATATAAGATACCCTTTTAAACTGGCTCAATTATCTCTTATTTTAAAAAACTGAATGTCATTCTAGAGTTTAATATAAGAATTGGTAAATGCAAATAATCTTGTTAGGCAACTTCCCAACTTAAAATGCAAGAATTAATTTCTAATTGTGTGGCTTATTGCTCACTCAGACTAGTTTCTTAGTTCCTTTTCAGTGAATAATGTTTCGTGCTTGGTCAAATACAGGAAGTTACACCATGAATAGAATGTAATTATCTGTAATGAGAGTAAGTTATGCCATATTCTCATTTTGAAAAATAAATTAATATATCAACACACTCTATAACGTTTATATAAACATTAAAATACTAGCTAGCTGAGAGTGAAAAGAACATAATCAGGATAATTTCAGACCATGCATAATCATTCCTCACAGAATTTTTATTACACAGTATGGAATGGATTATAGTAAATCTATTTCACACATGCTATTTCTTATTCAAAGGGAAATAGAGAATAGGATATAGAAAAGTTCTAGCCAAATCTTTATTCAAATCCACCATTCATGGACGCCACTGTAATTGAAAGACATTTCCAAACAGATAGCTGTGGACCTCATTTTCCTTTAAAATAATATGCCTTTCACATCTGTTCCAACTAAAACATTCATGTTCTTAAACTTTACCAAACTGCCTTATGCTTAGTTTTTAAAATATTGTAGTTTTATTTTGCTTTACTTTAACTTACAACTAGTTAAGCTCATAAAATATAGTTCAAATTTTCAAATTATGTTAACATGTTAAAAATAGTATAGTATGTATACTAATCAGCATTTACATCGGTTATTTTCAAAGTTTCTGAAACTTCACTTTTTTAACTGATCTTCTTGCAACTTCCTAAAATGGGATAAATTTAAAGATTAATGTGAATTCATTTTTTTGTTCTTTTTTTTAATATAAATCTTTATTGTTCAGATTATTACAACTGTTCCTCTTTTTTCCCCCCATAGCTCCCCTCCACTCGGTTCCCATCCCACCTTCTGCCCTTACCTCGCCCCCACTGTCCTCATCCATAGGTGTACGATTTTTGTCCAGTCTCTTCCTGCACCCCCCACACCCCTTCCCCCCTGAGAATTGTCAGTCCACTCCCTTTCTATGCCCCTGATTCTATTATATTCACCAGTTTATTCTGTTCATCACATTTTTTATTCACTTGATTTTTAGATTCACTTGATAGACATGTATTTGTTGTTCATAATTTTTATCTTTACCTTTTTCTTCTTCTTCCTCTTCTTAAAGAATACCTTTCAGCATTTCATATAATACTTGTTTGGTGTTGATGAACTCCTTTAGCTTTTTCTTATCTGTGAAGCTCTTTATCTGACCTTCAATTCTGAATGATAGCTTTGCTGGGTAGATTAATCTTGGTTGTAGGTTCTTGCTATTCATCACTTTGAATATTTCTTTCCACTCCCATCTGGTCTGCATAGTTTCTGTTCAGAAATCAGCTGACAATCGTATGGGTGCTCCCTTGTAGGTAATTAACTGTTTTTCTCTTGCTGCTTTTAATATTCTCTCTTGTCTTTTGCTCTTGGCATTTTAATTATGATGTGTCTTGGTGTGGTCCTCTTTGGATTCCTTTTGTTTGGGGTTCTCTGCGCTTCCTTGTAAGTCTATTTCTTTCACCAGGTGGGGGAAGTTTTCTGTCATTATTTCTTCAAATAGGTTTTCAATATCTTGCTCTCTCTCTTCTTCTGGCACCCCCATAATTCGGATGTTGGTATGCTTGAGGTTGTCCCAGAGGCTCCTTACACTATCTTCAAATTTTTGGATTCTTTTTTCATTTTGCTTTTCCAGTTGAGTGTTTTTTCCTTCTTTGTATTTCAAATCTTTCAGTTGATTCTTGCGGTCCTCTAGTCTGCTGTTAGGTCTCTGTATAATATTTTTTATTTTAGTCAGTGTATGTTTAATTTCTGATTGGTCCTTTTTCATATCCTCAAGGGTCTCGCTAAATTTATTGGCCTTTTCTAGGAAATTCTTGAAAAACCTTATAACCGTGGTTTTGAACTCTATATCCAGTATTTTGCTTTCCTCCATTTCTTTCATTTGTGATCTGTTTCTTTGTCTCTGCATTTTCGCTGCTTCCCTGAGTTGGTAGAGTAGCTTTGTGTGGTAGGTGTCCTATAGGGCCCAATGACTCAGCCTCTCCCAGTTACCTGAGGTGGACACTTTTGGTGCAACCCTTTGTGGACTGTGTGTACAGCCTTGTTGTAGTTAAGTCTTAATTGTTGTTGGTATCACAGGGAGGAATTGACCTCCAGGCCAATTGGCTGTGAGGATCAGCTGTGTCTACGCTGGGAGAACTTCTGTGCTGGAGACACCCTTATGAGACAAGACTTGCAAAATTGCAAAAGCCTCTGTGCTCAGCTTGGATGGGGCGGAGTCTCAGGGTGGAGCAGGCAGCCTTGGCTTCCCGTCAGACCTGCCCTATGAGGCCCCTGGGTCTCAGTGTCCCTCAGTAATTGCTGCAAGCACCTCTGAGAGAAAGCCGCTCTCGAGTTTCGCCCGCTGTCAGACAGTCCAGTTTCTCCCCAAATGACTCTGGATTCCCAGTAACTCGCCCGGAACTGGAGTTCAGCGTAGTCAGCCAGCCGCGCACTCAGCCACCCGTGCACTCAGCAGTCAGTCCTCTCTGTGCACGCGCACCTCTGGACCTCTGCCTTCCCCAGTTCCCCTGAGTCTCAGTGTGCTTTCTCTTTTCCTGACAGTCCAGATTCCCCCCGAGTAAGTCTGGGTTCCCAGAGTCTCGCCCGGGACTGGAGTTCAGCGCAGTCGGGAGCTTCGGTCTCCCTCCCGCTTTAGAAAGCCAGCCGTGCACTCAGCCGCCTGTGCACTCAGCTGCCTGTCCTCTCCACGTGCGAGTCTCCGTACCTCAGCCTTTTGCAGCTCCTGTGAGTCTCAATGTGCTTTCCTCTTTCCTTCTAGTTGTAGAATTTCCACTCAGCCAGCCTTCCGGTGGTTCTGGATGGTGTCAGTTTTGTCTTTTAGTTGTAGTTTTGATATTGTTGTGCGAGGCAGCAGTTTAGGCATTTACCTATGCCGCCATCTTGGTTTCCCCCATGAGTTCATTTTTAATTTCATTTTGAATATATCTTACAAAATAGTCAAAGTTCTCTAACTGAGACATCAAAATGAATACTATTAAATGTTCAATATTTCACTTTTCTTTTGACCTACTTAATAATTGCAATTTAAAATACACATACGCTATTAAAATATGATGCAATAATCTTGGAATTAATAATGATACTCCTTGGAATGGCTACTAAGTTATAAGATTTCAGATAATTCTGAAATGAGCTAAAAGAAGTTTCAGATACAGGACATATTAAAACAAAATAATTACAAAAGGATGAATAAATAGATGAAAAAGAGAAGAAAGGAAAACAGTAAACTCCTTATGTGCTTCTTAATGAAATACATTTAAAAAGCAAACATCTACTTAATAAAAATTTAGGATTACTATTCATCTAACAATAAATTCAAAGGCATTTAAAAAGTTGATGCAAACAATCTAATGCTTTTAACCAATGATCTTTTGTATAAAGTAGTCAGATGTCCAGTTCAGAAAGAACTTCTGAATAATTTTATTCATAAGCCTTTCTTAACATCTAGATTTAAAAGATCCTGTATACTATCACCACTCCTCTCATCAAAATCCCTATTTTGAAATATCTTTGCTATTCAATTTAGATGATTTATCTAGAACAGGCACTTAATATTTCTCAACAACATAAATGTAACATTTTTAATAATGTAAAATTCTACTGAATGTACTGAAGAATGAACTAACACAACCGAGGGGGTACTCATACTTTTTACTCTGATTTTCAGGTGCAAACATTCATAACATAGAAGGAAATGACAGCATAAATTAGGAACATCTGTAAATGTATGCACATGAATATCAAAATGGCAAGAGAATAACTGCAAAGCAACACCAAATACAAAACAGGAAGGTACAGACTACACAGAAATAGTGATAAACTATAAAATAAAGATAACATAATCAAGTATGAGATTATTGATAGGAGTCCCCAAGGACAAAGTTTTGTACCGTGATTAGGAGGAAGGTTTGAATTTGAATTAAAACACAGAAAGAAGCAGTCATTTTAAATGTGTACAGAGAACACGAAGGCATGGAGAAGACGGTGATGAACAAAGGCAATGAAGGGACAGAAGAAATAGAAAATGAGAAGTGAAGGCAACGTGAAAAACTAAAATATAAAAGGTATAGTCCATAACTTTAATAAATGGCATGAACATTTATACAATTGTTCAGATCAAAATCTCAGGTGTCATTAGTGACACTTGCTCTCCTTTATACTCTGGAGCGAAATTATCATCAATTCCTGTTATGCTACCTCCTATATATTTCTTGAATTACTTTCCTCTCTAGTTCCCCAGTAACATTATCCATTATTAAAACTAACCATCTTTCATCTGAAGTACATCTGTGGTCTCCTAGGTGGTCACTCTGTATCCCCTTGGCCCCATCTCCTCCTCACCCTCACTTGAAACCTACTCTTTACTAGTTGATAGGTTTGAAATGCAAATGAGTTCCTTACTCTCTTACTAAAAAGCCTTTCAGTGGTTTACCAATAATCTCAGAAAAAAGCCCAGAATCTTTCACATGACATATACTTACCTGTGTTTCCTTTCACCTTGCCCTGGCCATGAAGGAACCTGTCTTCTCTCTCTCTCTTCAACACCAGGCAATCTCAATTGTAACTTTCTCAAGGAAGTCTTCCTTGAATTCTTCTTCTCAACCCCCTCAGGCTAGGCTAGGTGTTCTAACAAATTCAGATCAATGGATATTTATCACAGCCCCTGATGGATTATACTTACAATTATTTGATGATTTTTAATTCTCTTTTAAATGGTGGCTTTCTATAAGGAGCTATAAATTCCATAGGTGAGGGTCAATTATCTTTTGTGTATTCTGCCATTCCCCATAGGCCAGACAAGAGACTAAAACAATAAATAATGACTAAGCCAAGAAGACACAAATGTTGCCACCTAGATAATTCAAAGAATATAACAAACTCTCAGATCACCAAATAGTCAATCTAGGAAAACACACATAATCTGCTTCATTGATTTCTGACTATCCTCATCAGAGCCCTCAGATTCAAAGAAGTGCTTCAAAGAATAGGAGGACCAGCCAGCAAGATGTTGGTGCCATCTACCACACACCTCTGCCCTTGTGCCAAACAAATAAGCTTCATTTTTTACTATTAATTTTAATTAAATTTATTGGGGTGACATTGCTTAATAAGATTATATAGGCTTCAAGTGTACATTTCTATAATATGTGATCTGTATACTGCATTGAGTGCCCACCACCCAAAGTCAGATCATCTTCCGTCACCATATATTTGACCCCCTTTACTCTTTATTACCCCCACCCCCTTCCCTCTGATAACCACCATACTGTTGCCTGTGAATGAGTTTCAGTTTTATACCCCACATATGAATGAAATAATACAGTTCTTGGCCTTTTCTGACTGATTTGTTTTGCTTAGCATAATATTCTCAAGGTCCCGAAGTATCCTTCAATAGATGATTGGATAAATAAGATGTGGTACATATATACAATGGAATACTACTCGGTCATAAGTAAAGATGAAATACTGCCTTTGCAACAACATAGATGGACCCTGAGAATAACATTAATTTTTTATGTATTTTTACATATTGGATCTTCACATAACATTTCATTTAGAGGGAAAAAAAGTTTTAAAACCTCTATGCCCAGTAATTTCCAAATCCTGACCTGCAGTCCTTCCATTCATATAAAATACTTTCCTCTAGCTATCACTCATAACATAGGATAAAAACACCCTACTAATCCTGGCTAAAATACAAAATCATCTTAATTCTCCAATTCCTTGATTTATCCCTTCTAATATCTTTCTATCTCCCCTTTCCCCATTTCCACTGCTTTCAGGAAAGAACATTCAGATCCTTTTTGTTCCTAGAATTATTATATCAGCTTTTTCCCCCATTGATTTGAGAGAGGAGAGAGGGAGGGAGGGAGGGAGGGAGGGAGGGAGGGAGAGAGAGAGAGAGAGAGAGAGAGAGAGAGAGAGAGAACACATTGATTTGTTGTTCCACTTACTTACGCATTCATTGATTGATTCTTTTATGTGCCCTGACCAGAGATTGGACCCAAAGCCTTGGCCTGTTGGGATGATGCTCTCTAACCAAGTGAGCTACCTGACCATATCAGCTTTTTCACTTGGCTTACTTAACTCCAATCTTTCCTTCCTTAAAAAATATCCATTTGAACTCATCTTTTTCAGATGGTACTTACATTTTTTCCACATAAAAAACCTTGGTGAATTCAGTTTAATATCGTAACAAAATTAAATACCCCTCTCTGGCTTTTAATATCCTCCTCCACAATCTGCCCAAACCAAACCACCGTTCAATCTATTAGAACTCCTTCTTCTTTGATCAGTTTTCTCAAAAATACACCATATTCCCTCAAGCAGGATGCTCTCCACACCTCTCTTCTCTGCTATCTATACCAGAGATCCCAGGCTGCACGGCCTAAGTTACTGAGGCACATCAGACATGGTAGAGTAGAACTCCGTATTCCCAGTTTGACAAGTTTAAACTATAAGAACAATCTTTATTTCCCTGCATTCTCTGCATTTCTTCGGCCCATTAAGTCTTGACATAAAATCCCACAATTACACAATATAAAATTACTGAGATTAAAACACCTTTGATAACATATAGTCTACAATCTCCATTTTAGAGATGAGGAAATAAAACAAAAAAGTAAGCAACCGTCCTGGCTGGTATGGCTCATTTGGTTGGCCCATCACCCTGTTCACCAAAAGTTGGCAGGTTTGATTCCCCATCAGGGCACATACCTAGGTTGCAGGTTCAAACCCCAGTCAGGACACACGAGAGGCAACCGATAGATGTTTCTCACATCGATGTTTCTCTCTCTCTCTCTCTCTCTCTCTCTCTCTCTCTCTCTCTCTCTCTCCCTCCCCCCTCCCCCACCATTTCTCTAAAATATCAATGAAAAACATATTCATGGGTAAGGATTTTTAAAAAAGGAAGCGACTTGTTTAAGGTCACAGAACTAAATTAGTGGTAGGCTAGGAACTAGACTATTAACTAGCTCAGCTTACCCTTTTTTCTTCCAGTCTATCTCTATTCCAGCTATCTTCTCAGGAGGCCTTATAATATAAAAATTATGAGAGAGGACTCTAGACTCAGACCGCTGGAGTTTGAGTATAGGTCACAATGTTTACTTGAAAAAAATGTTGGTTCTCCATTATATTACTTTTTAGCTACTTGTCTTTCTACCTTTGCAGAATGTTAAGACTCATTCATTTAACAAATATTTATTGAGTACCTACTGTGTTCTGGGGATACAGCAGTGAACAAAACTGACTAAAATATCCACCTGTGTAAAGAATATACTTTAATAGGTGAAAATGATGATATATGAATAAATAAATAAGTTAGGTATTTACAGTGTCAGTGAGGTGGTCTTTGGAGAAAAATAAGATAGGGAAGGGCACACTCTTATTCTTTAGAGATCCAGGAGATGAGAAGCAACCAGCATCTAAGGAGTGAGTGGACGTAACTAATGAGATAAAAGAAAAACCAGAAGAGTGAGGTTCTACTAGGCAAGTGAATAAAGTCTTTTATAAGAAGGAGGTGATCAACTGTGTCACATGCCACTGACAGGTCAAGGAAGATGAGCACTGAAAAATGATCAGTAGATTTAGCAATATATAGAGGTCACTAGTGACCTGGAGAAGAGCAGAAAACTGAACGAAGTGGATTCAAGTCAGAAGGGTATGATAGCTGGAGAGAGAGAGAACAGACAACTGTTTTTGAGGAATGCTGCTTAAAAGAGAGCAGTGTAATGGGGTGGTAAATGGAGAGTGATGGAGAATCAAAATGTGGTTGTTCCTGCTGCCTGTTGTTTTTGATGGAAAAATTTTATGCAACTCTATATGCTTTGGGTCAAGTAGAAACAGAAAACACAAATTCTGGAGTAACGTTCTTGAGGAGGTGAGACAAATGGAATCAAATGCATATGTATATGGGCTGGCCTTATATATATAAAGGACAGGTAAGTTCATCCATAGTAACAGTCGGGAAGTAGGCATAGATTGATGCAGATGGGTATGTATATTTAGTGATGGAAACTTCAGTAAATTTTCTTTGACTAGTTATATCCTCTCATTGAAAAAGGTAGAAAAGTCAGCAACTGAGTGAGGATATGGAAGAAGGAGCTGAAGGTTTAAGGAGAAAGGAGAACATATGAAATGGCTGTCTAAAATAATGAAAGAGTAAATAGACTAAAAGAATGAAAGTTTACAAAAAGTATAAGTAGCAGTCAGTGACCATGATTTAAATTAGAAAAGTCGTATTATGTTTTTTCTTCAGACACATTGACTGTGCCTATGCAAGCACAGAGTAGGCAGAAAGTTGAATTTAATCAAGGGAAGAAGAAAGAAGCAAAATAACTGAGGGAGAAAGGATAAGAGAAAACGAAGCTAAAAAGTTGAGGATATTTTTATTGTGATGATCATAATAACAAACTTCAGACTATAGATGGGTAAAGGAGGGAGGTAACAATTCCAGAATGGCAAGAAAATAAAAAAGGTCCAATCAATGGATTTAGAGTTGGAATAGCAAAGAGGTGTGCTATAAAAAGAAAGAGTGGTGATCAAAAAGAGTGAAAGTCATAAAATTGAGATTATAAAGTGGTTGCTGGTATTGATAACAACAAAATTAGAAATAGAATCAGGAGAATTTGTACTTAAGGTATGGTGCAAAACAAGATGTTTAAATCCTACAAATATCCATTCTCCCTGAGAAAACCATCTATGAACATAGCTTCAATTGCCATTCATTATGTTGCTAATTCTAAAACATCTATCTTCAGTTCCTAAATAATCTGGACCCATATTTGACTGACTACTGGATTATCAATTTATGAAATCCCAAAATGTATCAAATTTCACTTGCCTCAAACAAAAGACACCAAATCATGTCCCAAATCTGAAACTATTTTTACCATCTCCCAAGCCCAAAACTCATTCCAAACTTCTGAGTTCAGAACCACTCATGTCCCATAAATTCTGCTTCTTAAGTATGTTTCAAATTTTTGTACTTTTTTCAGTCCCAGTGATGTCAATTTAGCACAGCCCCTTGGCATGTCTCACCTGGACTATTGAGTACTGTCTCGTGATTGGTCTTCCTACCTCAAAAGGCAAGTACAGCCACCAAATCAGTCATTCTGGAAAGTCTGATCTTGAGCATTCCATTCCTCTAAGTAATAATCCTTCAATACTTCTTATCACCTATAGCAATGCTTCCCAAGCTTTATGTTTATTTCATGAACAGCAGATGTGATCAATATCTTGGCACCACTGTTATTCTTTCACATGCGCCAGGATGGTGGGGAATATTTATTGGGAAGCTCTGTCCTACAAATGAAGTCCAAATTCTATGAAGGTATTCCACATTTTGTCTCTGTTTACTGTACCAGTCTTATTTCTCCCTGCACTGTATATTCCAGCCTCTATCAAACAAATTAGCCCTGACCAGTTTGGCTTAGTGGATAGAGCATTGGCCTGGGGACTCAAGGGTCCCAGGTTCAATTCTGGTCAAGGACATGTACCTTGGTTGTGGGCACATCCCCAGTAGGGGGTGTGCAGGAGGCAGCTGATTGATGTTTCTCTCTCACGGACGTTTCTAACTCTCTCTCCCTCTCCCTTTCTCTCTCTAAAAAAAAAAAAAAAATCAATAAAATATATTAAAAATAAAAAAAAACAAATTAGTAATTCTCTCTCTTGTACCTTCAAGCCTTTATATACACATTTCCCTCTGTCTAAAATACCCCTCCTCACTATCTACAGAGCAAACATGGTAGACTTCTTTTGTCATCTAACATCACCATTTTGAATACATCTTCCCTATTTACTGAAGAGCCTTTTAAGGGAAGGATTATATTTCATTTTCCAGAACATAAGAGGATTTTAATTAATAACAGATAAATAAAAATCAGAATGAAATTCTTGCTTCTTATATATTACTCCATGTAATCACAATACCAAAAAGCAGTAATGAAAAATAGTAAGAGTGAAAAGGGGAATGTAAGTACATATACGGAAAATGAAAACGTATCTATTTATATATTACTCAACTATACATAGAATTATTACCTTGCAAGACTTTAAAATCCAAAGGGGAACAATAATTATCTTATTTTATTAGTGGAAAAAGTAACATTGAGGGAAGTTAGATAATTCGATAAGGTTACACATGTGAGTAAGTGAATAATATAACAACCTCATTCTCCAATTGAAATGCAATTAATTTTGAAACAAAAATGTAATCTAAACTCTCAAATGTTGGGAAATTTAAAATATAATGCCATATAAACATCTCAAAGAAGAAATCAAAATATATTAGAAAATATTTAGAAGTGGATGATAATGAAGGTTGATACAGCAAATGTGATACTGTGATTTATAAGAAATATACATTTGATCTTAATCCCAGTTCATGGCTCATAGCTCCTAAAACTCATAAAATTTCCCAAGTGATCACAGCAATAGTGATGTCTTTTGTTATGCTAATGAGGTGACTTTTGGAAAGTCCCTAGGTAATTAAGGTCTGGAGATGGTTGCTAGGAAAACGTCCTAACAACCTGCTTATCCTCCTCCACCCAACCCCCCACCCCTCGTAGGGAAGAGGGCCTGAAGATTGAGTTCAATCCCCACTGACTAATGATTTCATTGCCTATGTAGAGAAGCCTCCAAAACACACACACACACACACACACACACACACACACACACACAGAAAAAACCTAAAAGGACTAGGTTCAGAGTCTCCAAGCTGGTGAACACATGCAGATTCAGGGAGAGGCGCCTATTCAGTGAACATGGAAACCTGTGCTTCCCACATACCTTGCCTTGTGCATTTGGCTGTTCCTTTTATAAAAAAAACAGGTAATCTAGCAAGTAAAATGTTTCTTTGAGTTCAGTGAGCCACACTAATAATGGAATACAAGGAGGGGGAATTACTAAAACCATCTAACTGGTCAGTCAGAAGCATGGGTAACAACCTAGACTAGCCACTGGCAAGTGAGGTGAGGGTGGGGCCAGTCTTGTAGGACTGAGCCTTAAACCTATGGGTCTGGCTTGGTGGAGTGGGAAAAACAAACAAGCAAAACACACACACACACACACACACACACACACACACATTGAAATTGGTGTTGATGCCCTTGTAATAACCTGGTTATCACTTAACAAGAAAGGAATAAAGGGAAGACTAGATAATATAAGCATGCCATTTTATAGATTGGCTAATTTAACACTCTCCAAATCTGTTTCCCGCTGATCAATGGGGGTAAGGGACTGGACAAAGGTAGTTTGGACGCATACCCAGTAAGGTCCCAGTGTGGGAAGGTGCTTGCCCATCAGTCACACCTGTAAGCAAGTCAGTGGCCAGAACAGGCCTGGACACTGCAAGGGCAGGAAACCTGAATATTTGAACTTCCGAAAAAAAAGAGCATACTCCTTTGCTCTTGGCCTTTAGCCCTCTGACCCACTCTCCTGAACCCACATGGCCCATACAATTGACGAATGGGCTTTAATTAGCTTGAATGCTGAACTACGCCTGGCTGCAACATGGAACAGAAGCTCTGGACACGAGCCTTGCTTTTGGCTCTGCTGAAACCCCAGCTTCACCCCTTTCAGGACTGGTTTAAGGTGCATGGGACTTTGGAACCCAAGAAATGTAACTCCACACAAATAAAGCCTGTTACCACATTTCATTCTTCAGTGGGGGCTTCTGAAAATTCTTATTTCAGCGGTACCTCAAGGACCCCACTCCCATTCATGTCTGGGAAATCTGACCCATTAATTCCTCTGGCAACAGTGTCAGAATCATACCAAAACATGTGGGATAAAGCTATAGGGGGGAAGCATACATTAGAAGACAAAACATCAATGTGCTTATTGTTTAACTCAGATGTTGCAGAGGTAGAGAGTGAGTCCAAACAAAGGCAAAAAAAAGAAATAGTAGTTATAAGACCAGAAAACAATGTAAAAAAAAAAAGGAAAAGCTACTTCTTTTTAAATGGTTTACACAAGATTGATCAAGGAAAAGAAATACACAATATTAGGAATGAAAAGGTCATTATAACCACACACAGAGAAAATATTATAAATACATTTATTGAGATAAATTTGAAAATGAAATTAGACAGCTTCATAATATAATAAAATGAATTTAAAAATATAGTAAACCTAAATACACTGATAACTGTTAAACAAATTCAAAGTGTAGTTTGGAAAAAAAAACCCACTTCATTCTTCCCCATGCACATACACATGCACACACACATACACTCCCAGCCAGGCTAGATGATTTTACAGCTGAGTGAAATAAAACGATCTACAAACAGATAATCTTATCCTAATACCAATAGTTCTACAAAAGACATAAAGGTAGAAATTACTCTTATGTGTCAGGAATTATAAATACCTGTCTATAACAGATCCAACAAGAAGACTTAAATACATAAGGATTTTGATTGGTTTGTTTTCATGTAATAAAAAGCCCAGACGTAGGTGATTGCTGATGTTGGTTTAATGGTTGTATTAGTTTCCTATTGCTATTGAAATAAATTACCACTAACCGGGAGGCCTGAAGCAACACAACTGTTATCTTATAGTCCTAGAGGTTAGAAGATGGAAGTGGGGTTCACTGGGCTGCAATCAAGGTGTCCATAGGCCTGCATTTGTTCTAGAGGCTCGAGTTACTTTCCAGATTCTAACGCTGCCTGTGTGTAGTAAAATGCTATAGAAAACAGGATAACAGTTCCTCAAAAAATTAAAAATAAATTTATCACATGACAGAGCAATTCCACTAAAAGGATTGAAAGCAGGGTCTCAAACAGATATTTTACAGCCATGTTCATAGCTGCATTATTCCTCATAGCTAAAATGAGCAACCCAAGTATCCCTCTAAGGATAGATGGATAAGCAAAATGTGAAACATACACACAATGATATATTATTCAGCCTTAAAAAGACGAAAATTCTGACATACTATGACATGGATGAATTTTGAAGCCATTATGCTAAGTGAACTAAGCCAATCACAAAAAGACAAGTATGATCCCACTTACATAAAGTACTTAGAGAAGTTAAAACCAGAAAGATAGAAAATAAAATGGTGACTGTCATGTGCTGGGAGAAGGGGGTAACTAAAAATTATCTTTTATTGGTTACACAGTTTCAGTTTTATAAGATGAAAAAGGTTATAAAGATGGATGGTGGTGATAGTTATACAACATTATGAATGTATTTAATACCAATGAACTGAACATTTAAAAATTAGTAAGACAGTAAATTTTATGCCATATATATTTTACCACCAAAAAATGGGGGGGGGGGGGATTTAACCAGTTAACTGCCATGATATTTTGAATTTAATTAAAAAAGGTCCACCGCTTGCATCTATAGATGTTTATGGCGTACAAATGGTTAAAATATAGGGTGTCCCAAAAATGTATACATACATCTTGAATAATTGAAAAGGCAGTGTTTATTAACATGCATCTCATTTTTAAAATTGAGCTATCAGCTGTTAAAGTGTATATACATCTTTTTGGGATACCCTGTATATATACTAGTTTAGATTATATAAGTGCTATTCTCCCTAATATTACAAAACAAGAGTCAGAAACAGAAAACAATTCTGCTGGCCACAATATTCAAATAGTATATGCCCTGAAGAGAGAAATATATCTATTTATTGCTTTAGTCTAAGTTTCATCATGTTTCATATAGCTTGAGTATCTCACCACACTTATCTGTCTAGAGCAGCGGTTCTCAACCTTTCTGATGCCGTGACCCTTTAATACAGTTCCTCATGTTGTGGTGACCCCCAACCATAAAATTATTTCGTTGCTACTTCATAACTGTAATTTTGCTACTGTTATGAATCGTAATGTAAATATCTGTGTTTTCCGATGGTCTTAGGCGACGCTGCTAGTGACCCACAGGTTGAGATATCTGTGTTTTCCAATGGTCTTAGGTGACCCTGCTAGCGGTTCTCAACCTGTGGGTAGTGACCCTGCTGTAGAGCCTAAGACCATCGGAAAACACAGATATTTACATTACGATTCATTAACAGTAGCAAAATTACAATTATGAAGTAGCAACAAAAATAATTTTATGGTTGGGGGTCACCACAACACGAAGAACTGTATTAAAGGGTTGCGGCATTAGAAAGGTTGAGAACCACTGGTCTAGAGGATTTGGGTATCTATCATTGTTCAATCACAGGACTCCTAAATATAAGCATTCTAGTGCTCAACTAAGTCCAAAGCAAATTGCTGGATGAAGAATACAACAAGCATTCGTTCCAATATGGGTTAATACCTGTAACACATAAAAAGCCATTTAAATGTAATATGAAAAGGTCAATGCCTCAAAAGAAGAATGACCTGTTTGTAACTCACAGAAGAACAAACACAAATGTCCAAAACCTTTGACAAAATGTTCAAGTTCATTAAGAGAAATGTAAATTAAATAAGCTACCATTCTACATTGTTAATAATAAAAGAGCTAAATACTAGTGCTAGTGAAGCTGTTGGAGAAATAAATATTCAAAGCCATTGTTGCAATGAGTATAAGTCAGTACACTCATAACAATTTGGTGATATTAATCATAACATTAAATGATCAGTCCTACTGAAACAGTGGTTTCATTCTAGGTAGATATCCTATAATAAAAAACTGAACTAATTATTAGGAATAAAGATGTTCATTAAGTGTTGGCTAAATATTTAAAAGCTGGAAACAGTATAAATGTTTATTAACAGAGACTACCAGTATAAATAATAGGACCATGCAGATATAAAAATAACAAAGGAAACTGTAAGTACTAACATAGAAAGATGTCCATAACATAGCACAAGGTTTACAAAAATTTTGTCTTTCATTGCAAATAAAAATAGTTTGATTCATCTTTCTGATTATAAAGATAATTCTGAATCACATCAAGAATGTGTGTAATATAGAAATGATAAAAAGAAAAAAAAATCATCCTGAATCCTTTTAGCAAAAAAAAAAATCTTCCTATGTCACTAGAAAGATTTTTAGGCTCAGTCATATAAACATTACTCCAAATTCACAATTAAAACAATAGTCTTTAGTACAAACTTTCTATCATTTTAACCTAGAGATCTCTTAAATTCTTATGCTATACCATGGAGAACACTGAAGTTGGCACTAAAGAGGATTTATTTCTAAGTTTCTAACTCATTTAAATTTACATAATATACCATTCAAAGGTGACAACCAAGTCAATAATGTAAACAATCTTATCAAGATAATAACATCCAAAAGACTTGAGATTGTGGGGGGGGAAAAGCCTATAGACTGAAAGCAATTAACTCTAGGAAGTAATTTTAAACAATAAAATAATGTACAAATAAGCAAGCATAGCTCACAGCTTATAGTATCAAACGACTCAGTGACCACCCAAGTACATAACAGCTCAGGAGGAAGAAATGGGTTTTCTACGACACCTTATGAAAAAAATTTAAATATCTGACCACACACATTCCAAATCCATGCAGTTATAGAGGAGTGAAAAAACAGGAAAAATGATATAAAAATGAAGAAAAAGTAAAAATTATGCCAAAAAAAGTGTTTTGATTGCCACATTGAAAAAAAACTATAGTAAAAGCTAATGAAAGGAAATCAGCATTATAAGAAAGGAATACAGAAACTTTTGTCTGATGATTAATTTACTCTATTAATTTACTCTATTAAAGACTAGATGTTATTCCATTGTAGATGTTTGTGAATATGCAGAAGGAAAAAAATACATTTATGAGAGCTTTAAAGATGGTCAATAGTATCTGTTTACAAAACTGCTTGAACCAGTATAGTAAGAAGCTAGGAAAATTCCTTGGTAAGTGGAATGGAGAAACTGAGATAGATGGCTGATTCAAACTGGCCCAATCCAGTATCCTGACTCACCTGCCTCCTTCTCCCTTGCAGGACCATTCCCTTAATCATTAATCCCTCAGGACAATGAGGTTTCCATCAGCACAGGGGGGTGAGGGCATGAGTGGGGGTTTGGAGGAGGGGGTAATGGGGGAATAAGGACACATATGTAATACCTTAGCATCAAATAATCTTAGAAACAAAGCCTCCAGTCTGTGGACCACAGAGTTTTGGTCAAAGTATAGATAACCTCTAGGCCTCAGTTGTATTTCAGCTCCAGGCCCAGAAAAACATCAAAACCAGATGAAGCCATGCAATGGCTGGCATCAGGACCAGACACAATGACTGATGACCCCTTACCCTAGTGCCAACCAATCAGTAATGACCCTGAAAGGACACACCTGGAAAGCTGGTGAATATTCATTCTATTGAGATCCTCCTCTGAGAGCTCCCCTAAAATTCCTGCCTTAAAAAACAGATAAAAACCCTTTAGGCCAGTGGTCCGCAAACTCATAAGGCAACAGAGCGGCAAACCACGGCTCGCGAGCCGCAGTTTGCCAACCACTGCTTTAGGCAAAGGACCCACCATTCTGTTTCTTTCATTCTCTTTTTTCTCTCCCTCTTGCACCTATGCCTTCCTCCCACTTCTTTGCTAAGGCGTGTATCTTTGCTTTCTTTCTCCAAGGACCTTTCTTCTGCCTCATTAACTTGCTTCCTGAGTCCATGCAGCACACCTGCCTCACTTCTTCTATCTCTGTGACTTTCTTTCTAAAGGGCCAAGGCAGCCACATCTAGGCTCACTCCTGTTTCTATGACATTGCCTCTTCTATCTTAAGCCCTTCTCCTGTTTCACTGTCCCCAGCTTTAATAAATGTACTCTCAAAATCACCTGGTCTCATATTGGGAGATCTTTCCTGGACTATGTCAAGAACCAAAGCCCTATTGCCTATAACACTTTCACATGAACAATTTATATAATCCTAACTTACTTCAAAATTCATATGTAACTATATGCAAAATTAATAGTCATCACCTTATATAGGTATATTGTCAAAGTAAGAGCTCCAATTAATCTAAGAAACCCCAAAACCTTTCTTAAAAATCACACTGGTAATGTTTTACATCAAAAATATTTCTATCTTTCATTTATAATGTAAATTGGTGGGGAACATTATCCTATATAATAAAACGCTAATATGCACATAGACCGAACGAAGGAACTGAACCGAACAACCAGTCATTATGATGTGTACTGACCACCAGAGGGTGTGCAGGGAACATGACAGGCATAGGCCGCAGCGGCATGGTGAAGTAGGTGAGTGGGGGCGCCAGACCAAGGCAGGGCACCAGTCACTGTCATCGGGGCAAGCCTCTGATGGTTACTGAAAATCCTTTGCTCCTGAGCGGCGTGGTCCTGCCTGGCTTTGTACCTGCTGCCGGCACCGGCCCTGCTCGCACCCACTGCCAGCGACAGACCTGGTTCTGACCGCTCAGTGCCATCAGCGGGTGGGAGCAGCGGCTGCCGGCCCTGATCGCCCCTCAGGGCTTCGCCACCACCCCCTGCTCCTGAGGGGCGATCAGGGCCGGCAGCCACCTCTTGCACCCGCTGCCAGCAACAGCCCCGCTTGCACCTGCAGCCGGTGCTGGAGCCGCCAATAATGCTCCTGTCGGCGCCTGTTGCCGGTCCCAATTGCTCGATGCTATCAGCGGGTGCGAGCGATGGCTGCTGACCCTGAATGCCCCTTAGGGCTTCTCCACCTCCCCCTACACCAGAGGGGCGATCGGGGCAGTAGCTGCCGCTCACACCCGCTGCTGGCGCTGGCCCCGCTCGCACCCACTGCTGGCACCAGCCCTAATCGCTCAGTGGTTGGGAGCAGCAGCGGCAGGAGGGGGGCTGCCAGCAGATGGGGGCCAGGGGCTGCAGTGAGAGGGGCCGAGCAGGGGCATGGGGGATGGGCCGAGACCCGCCCCTGTGCCCACAGAAGCCTGGCAACCCATAGTTCCTTTCAAGGAGCAAGAATTCATACACTGGGCCCCCAGTAGATTATAAAATGTTTGCATTAGTATTAAGATAATTTTGTTAGTGTAGAAATCAGCACAGTATTTATAAACTAATCTGCAGATTAATTAATTACATGTTGATCTATTCTTTCTTAAACATATTTTTATTGATTTCAGAGAGGAAGGGGGAGGGAGTAAGAGTAACATCAATGATAAGAGAAATCATTGATCTGTTGCCTCCTGCATGCCCCCTACTGGGGATCAAGTCCAAAACCCAGGCATGTGTCTTTGACCAGAATCGAACTAGGACCCTTCATTCCACAGGCCAACGCTATATCCACTGAGCCAAACCACCTAGGGCCACGTTAATTTATTCTTAAGATTAAAAAATTTGGCAAACAACTCTTATTTCAAAGCTAGGACAGCATAATCAGACATGTTCTGAAATCATTTTATTACATTCCAAAAATCTTTTTGTTAATTATCACAAAGTACAAATTATCTTCATCTGTATAAGAAAATGTTTTAATGTTCTTCATACCATTAAAACATACAATGTCTTTAGTATGTATAGTACATTTGTATGTACTTCAAAAATTTCATCTTATGTTTAAAACAATAAATGCAGGAATTTGTCCTTAAAGACCAGCTAAAGAAAATCCATCACAAATAAAGGAAATGAATAATATGAAAAATGCATCCCACTGTCCGGGCAGCCCCCAATGCGGCTGGGTCCTCTCCCGGACCTATGCGCTCGGACGCGGAGACTGGCCATCTTGAAAGGGAAAGTGGAGCTTAACAAAAGCCTGAAAATCCACAACTGCAGCAAACACCGAACAGCTGCGAGCCCCAGAACACCGGTCCCCAATTGGCACAAACACGCAGATTCAGAGGAGCTCTACACTCCACCACGGAAAGGTCAGATTTCGCCTGGGATAAGGTGAGGTCTCTGGTCCCGGCGGGAGAGAGGAACGCGCGTTTTGCGGGAGCTGGAGGACCAGGGAAGTCTGTGCCTAGAAAAATCCGTGGCGGTTGGGGCTGGCATGATCCGTGAATGTGGAAGTGGATCCGCAGAGCTGCTAACAGAAGGGATCTCTAAAAAGCAACCCAGTTTGATCTGACGTGCAGGGACAGCCTAAGAATTTCAAAGGTGTGCCGGCTGCTTAGACTTGCGCGCAGACCCATGTTCGCACACTTGGGCTTTTTCCTCTTCAAATCCTTGCTTCTGATTATTAAGCCCAATACATAGGATCACCCAGTTGGGGACACCCTGGGAGACTGCAGGGGAAAGTTATTTTTCTGGAACCTGGGGATCGGAGAAGGGAGTGACCATCGGAGAGCCAGCTTTGAGGCAGCCCACTTCCACAAACCAGTATTGAGTGACACAGGGAAAGAAGGATCTAAATACAGGATAGAGAGGACAAAGAGATCTGGAAGTCAATCCAGAAACACTGCCACCCAGGGGCTGAATCACAAATTGACTCTTGTGTAATCAAAAATAAAGGAATACGAGAAATTAAGACACATCACCTGCTTAAAAATCAGGACTGGCTTACAACACTGAGGAGCTGTGGAATGCAGGGAACTGTAATACCGTCCGGACTGAGAAACAGGCATGCAAAACAAAACAATAGAGGAAGTGAATGACCTCCACTACTGCACATTTTATTTTTTTATTTTTTATTTTTATTCTTTTATTTTCATTTTTTATATCTTTTACTCAAGAAACTAATTTGTTTTTCTTTTTTCCTCACTGGATTTTACCTTTTCAATTATTACATTTTTATTTTCAATCAGTATTATTACTACTACTATTTTACCTTTTTTTAAAAGTATCATTTTATTTTCTCTTTATTTTACTTTGGGATTAGTATTCTACATTCTATTTTCATCTTTCCTTTAGCATCGTTTTACTCTATCTCAACTCTACCTTTATGCCATCACTCACTTCCTAACCTTTCCCCTATTGGTGTCCTGTTTATCTTACCCCTTTCCTGCTTTAGATTTTCCCTATTCTTTCTGTTTACCCCGTGTTAAAATTTCACCCTACTTATATATCTAATCTCCAATCCCAAGCTCCAAGTCAAAACACACCTCTCTCTTCGCTGTACTAACTATTCAAAAAATAGTCTTTCTCTCTGTCCTTTTGTTGTTTGCCTGAATGTTGATTATACAGAATTTTTATGCTTTTTTGTGAGATAGTTTTGCTTATTCTTTTTTTTGTTTTTTTTTTTTGTTTGCTTTGTTTTTGTTTGTTTTTTGCTTCTGTATTCCCTTGCCTTGCTTGATATTAGTTGGTATTGTAGTTTGTATTAATGCCCAGATACTTGTTGTGGCATTTGCTGGGATTAGCGGTTTTTCTATTGGAGTTTTCTCCCCAAATATATAGTTTGTTCCCCTTTCTCTTAGTCTCTTTCTTGTCTCTCTTACTTTTTTTTTTCCTTTTCCCAATTTCATTTTCACACTCCTTTTTAATCTTTCTTTCTTTCTTTTTCCTCTTCTTCTTTCTCTCCTATCCACTAATTTGTCCTTCCCTGGTGGTCACCTTTATTGGAGGTTATTAATATCGTGAATACATTTCTGTTCAGTGCCTTGTGTATTGTACCTGGTTGTGTTGTATTTTGTCCTTTAAATCACGCAAGAGAGAGAGAGCTACATAACCAGACATCCGGAGAAGAGAGACCATGGGGAGACAAAGACACAGCCCGCATATGAAAGAAAAGCAGGCATCACCAGAAAACGAAGTAAACGAAATGGAGGCAAGCAACCTGCCAGAGAAAGAATTCAGAGAAATGGTCATAAGGTGGCTGAAAAGAATGGAAGACAAATTCGACAATTTGAGTAAGAACCAAGAGGAAATGAAGAAGAACCAAGAAGAAATGAAAAATGACATCGCTGCTGTAAAGAACTCAATAGAAAGCATCAAGAGTAGACTAGAAGAAGCAGAGGACCGCATCAGTGAGCTAGAAGACAAGATGTGGAAAATACCCAAGTAGAGCAGCTTCTAAAAAAAAAAAAATTAAAAAGCAGGAGGAGAACCTAAGGGAAATTTGGGACACCATGAAACAAAACAACATCCTCATAATAGGGGATCCAG
Source organism: Plecotus auritus (assembly GCF_963455305.1). NCBI lineage: Eukaryota > Metazoa > Chordata > Mammalia > Chiroptera > Vespertilionidae > Plecotus > Plecotus auritus. The sequence continues at coordinate 88,942,080 of NC_137775.1, read as the reverse complement.
AAGAAAAGGAAACTGAGAAAGGAATAGAAAACCTATTTGAAGAAATAATGACAGAAAACTTCCCTGATATAGGGAAGAAAAAACCCACACAAATCCAAGAAGCTCACAGAGTCCCAAGCAAAATGAACCCCAAAAGACCGACACCCAGGCATACTATAATTTATTGGCAAACACTAACGACAAAGTAAGAATCTTAAAACTGGCAAGACAGAGACAGAAAGTTACATACAAAGGAACAGCCATCAGACTAGCAACTGATTTCTAAACAGAAACTCATCAGGCCAGAAGGGAATGGAATGAAATATACAAAGTCAGGCAAAGGAAGGGTCTGAATCCAAGAATACTGTACCCAGCAAGGCTATCAATCAAAATTGAAGGTGAAATCAGGAGCTTCACAGACAAAAAGGACTAAGGGAATTTATTACCACCAAACCAGCAAGGCAAGAAATGCTAAAGGGTCTGATGTAAAAAAAAAGAAATAGGAAGCGAAGAAGGAACACAGGGGTAAAGAATAAAAATGGTGACAAATAAGTACCTATCAATAATAATTTAAATGTAAATGTGTTAAATGCCCAAATCAAAAGACACAGGGTAATGGATTGGATAAGAAAACAAGACCCATATATCTGCTGTCTACAAGAACCCCACCTCAGAAAAAAGATGCACACAAACTGAGGGTGAAGGAATGGAAAAAGGTTTTCCAGGCGAATGGAAATGAAAAAAAAGCTGGGGTAGCAATACTTATATCTGACAAATTAGATCTCAAACTGAAGGACATAACAAGTAATAAGGAAGGCCACTTCATAATACTAAAGGGAGCAATCAAACAAGAAGAAATAACTCTGGTAAACTTATATGCACCCAATACAGGAGCACCCAAATACATTAAAAAAAACTCCTGGAGGATATCAAGGGAGAGATTGACAGCAATACAATCATAGTAGGAGACTTTAATACACCACTATCACCATTGGACAAATCCTCTAAACAAAAAATCAGCAAAGGAACATCAATCCTAAATGACTCACTAGACCAGATGGAATTAATTGACAACTTCAGAACATTTCACCCCAAGCCACAGAATATACATTCTTCTCAAGTGCATATGGGTCATTTTCCAAGATAGACCATATGTTGGGACATAGGCAAAGTCTCCTCAAATTCAGAAGATAGAAATCATATCAAGCATCTTCTCAGACCATAATGGCATAAAGCTGGAAATCAACTACAATAAAAACAATCCAAAGAAATCAAACACATGGAGACTAAACAGCATGCTATTAAACAATAACTGGGTTACCAGGGAAATCAAGGAAGAAATAAAAAATATCATGGCAACAAATGACTATGAAAACTCAACAATCCAAAATCTATGGGACACAGCAAAAGCTGTCTTGAGAGGGAAGTTCATAGCTCTACAAGTCTACTGCAAAAAACAAGAAACAATGGTAATAAATTACCTAACCCAACAACTCAAAGAGTTAGAAAAAGAGCAACAAGAAAAGCCCAGTGTAAGCAGAAGAAAGGAAATAATAAAGATCAGAGCAGAGATAAACGACATAGAGACCAAAGAAACAATACAAAAGATCAACAAAACCAAGAGCTGGTTCTTTGAAAGTATAAACAAGATTGATGAACCTCTTGCCAGACTCACCAAGAAGCAAAGAGAGAGGACCCAAATAAACAAAATCAGAAATGAAAGAGGTGAAATAACAACAGATCCCGCCAAAATACAAAGGATTGTTAAAAATTACTACGAACAACTCTATTCCAACAAACTGGACAACCTGGAGGAAATGGACATATTCCTAAAAAAATATAACCTTCCAAAACACAATCAGGAAGAATCTAAACAGCTCAATATGCCATTAACTATGGAAGAAATTGAAGCAGTTATCAAAAAGCTTCCGGCAAACAAAAGCCCAGGCCAGACGGCTTCACAGGAGAGTTTTACCAAACATTCAAGGAAGAACTAAAACCTATCCTCCTCAGACTATTTCCACAAATTCAAGAGAAAGGAACACTTCCAAGTTCCTTCTATGAAGCCAGCATCACCCTAATACCAAAACCAAATAAAGACAACACAATGAAGGAGAATTACAGGCCAATATCCCTCATGAACGTAGATGCCAAAATCCTCAACAAAATTCTAGCAAATCGGATCCAGCACTACATCAGAAAGATCATACACCATGACCAAGTAGGGTTTATCCCAGGAATGCAAGGATGGTTCAATATCCGCAAATCAATAAATGTGATACATCACATAAACAAATTGAGAGATAAAAATCACAGTCATATTAATTGATGCAGAAAAAGCATATGACAAAATCCAACACCCTTTCTTGATAAAAACTCTCAACAAGGTGGGAATAGAAGGATTATACCTCAACATAATAAAAGCTATATATGATAAACCCACAGCTAACATCATACTCAATGGGCAAAAACTAAAACCATTTCCCCTAAGAACAGGAACAAGACAAAGATGCCAACTCTCACCACTCCTGTTTGACAGAGTACTGGAAGTATTAGCCATTGCAATTAGACAAGAAGAAGAAATAAAAGGCATCCAAATTGGAAAAGAAGAAGTAAAGCTGTCCTTATTTGCAGATGACATGATATTGTATATAAAAAACCCAAAAGACTCCATCAAAAAACTAACATACTTAATAAATGAATTCGGCAATGTAGCAGGATACAAAATTAATGCCAAGCACCCTATGGCATTTCTATATACCAACAGTGAACTTACAGAAAGAGAGACTAAAAAAGCAATCCCATTTTCCATCGCACCAAAAAAATTAAGATACTTAGGAATAAACCTAACCAAGGAGGTAAAAGACCTATATGCGGAAAACTACAGGACACTGAAAAAAGAGATAGAGGAAGATGTAAACAGATGGAAGAACATACCATTTTCAAGGATTGGTAGAATCAACATCATCAAAATGTCCATACTACCCAAAGCAATCTATAGATTCAATGCACTCCCCATTAAAATACCAACAGCATATTTCACAGACCTAGAAAGAACTCTCCAAAAATTCATCTGGAATAAAAAAAGATCCCGAATAGCCACAGCAATCCTGAGAAAGAAGAATAAAGTAGGAGGGATCTCAATACCAGATTTCAAGCTGTATTACAAAGCCACTGTCCTCAAAACAGCCTGGTACTGGCACAAGAACAGACATATAGATCAATGGAATAGAATAGAGAATCCAGATATCAACCCAAACCAATATGCGCAATTAATATTTGACAAAGGAGGCATGAGCATACAATGGAGTCAACACAGTCTCTTCAATAAATGGTGTTGGGAAAATTGGACAGAAACATGCAGAAAAATGAAACTAGATCACCAACTTACACCATACACAAAAATAAACTCAAAATGGATACAGGACTTAAATATAAGATGGGAAACCATAAAAATACTAGAGGAATCCACAGGCAGCAAAATCTCAGACATATGCCAAAAGAACTTTTTCAGTGTTACTGACCCTAGGGCAATGGAAGCCAAAGAGAAAATAAACAAATGGGACTACATCAAAATAAAAAGCTTTTGCACAGCAAAAGAAACCATCAACAAAACAACAAGAAACCCCACTGTATGGGAGAACATATTTGCAAATGTTATCACTGATAAAGGTTTAATTTCCAACATCTACAGTCAGCTTATACAACTTAATAAAAGGAAGATAAATGATCCAATAAAAAAATGGGCAACGGACCTAAATAGAATCTTTTTGAAAGAAGACAGAAGGAAGGCCAAGAGACACATGAAAACATGCTCAAAGTCACTAATTATCCAAGAGATGCAAATCAAAACGACAATGCGATACCATCTCACACCTATCATAATGGCTATCATCAACAAATCAACAAACGACAAGTGTTGGCGAGGATGCGGAGAAAAAGGAACCCTCGTGCACTGCTGGTGGGAATGCAGACTGGTGCAGCCACTGTGGAGAACAGTATGGAGTTTCCTCAAAAAACTGAAAATGGAACTCCCATTTGACCCAGTAATCCCACTCCTAGGAATATATCCTAAGAAACTAGAAACACCCATCAGAAAGGATATATGCACCCCTATGTTCATAGCAGCACAATTTACAATAGCTAAGATTTGGAAACAGCCTAGGTGCCCGTCAGCAGATGACTGGATCAGAAAACTATGGTACATCTACACAATGGAATACTATGCTGCCATAAAAAAAGAAGGAATTACTACCATTTGTAGGCACCTGGATGGAATTAGAGAACATTATTCTAAGTGAAATAAGCCAGTCAATGAAAGAAAAATACCACATGATCTCACTCATTTGGGGATAATGAAAAACATTATAAACTGATGAACAAAAAGATAGTTACAGAGGCAGTAAAGCATCAAACAGACTGTCTAATTACAGCGGTAAGTTTAGAGAGAGGTGGGGGAATTGAGATCAACTGAAGGTCTTGTATGCATGCATATAAGAGTAACCAACGGATGCAAAACATTGGGGGGTGAGGGCATGTATGGGAGTGGGGTGGGGGGAGGGCAATGGTAAGATATGTACACATATAATACCTTAATAAAAATTTGAAAAATAAATAAATTTAAAAAATAAATAAATAAATAATAAAAAAAGAAAAAAAAAGTAGTTATTTTAAGGCAGCTAAATTTTTTTAGTGTTCTGCCATAAGTCTATAACACATCTCTATCTATATATAAAACTTGTTTACTCAAATACATATATATAGAATATACATTATTTACTCAAATACAAGGAAAAAATAAGAAAACTTCAGTCTCCATAATGACAAAATGTGCTGATAAAATATGCTCATTAAATTTTAATATTTTTATTATTTTTAGTTTATAAAATGAAAGAATACTGAAAATGCTCTCCATTTACACTACCATCAAGCCTAGTTAATTAACTGAAAAGGAAATAGTAAATAAAAATTTATATTAAAAGTAGAGCGACCCTGGCTGGGTGGCTCAATTGATTGGAGCATCTTCCAGTACACCAAGAGGTGGCAGGTTCAATTCTGGGTCAGGGCACACACCCAGGTTGAAAGTTCGATCCCTGGTCAGGGGCATACAGGAGGCAACTGATAGATTGTTTTTCTCTCTCTCTTAAAAAAAAATCAATAAAGTATTTTTAAAAGTGGAGCAATCTGAGGACTAAGGACAGTTCAACAGTCTCTGTCCATATAGTTATTCCCAAAAGCCAAGGTTTAGCATCATAAAAATATGTTCATACTGTAATTATATTTAAAAGGCAATGCAATGAGTGGATATTACAAAGATGTCTTTATAACAGAATTTCTCAAATTAAAATAGTTACAAAAATTATTTGTATTACATATCCTAAGAAAAAAATCTATCCTCAGAAATTCAGCATTTATAAAATTCATTAATTTAATGAATTTCTTAACCCTATGAAGTATGCATGCTTATCCCTTCACAACTGTGTTTAACTTACTTAACATAATTCTACATCGCAGCCTTAAAAATACACAAATGATTAATTATAAGATACTTCTCATAAAAACATAAAATTCATCCAACTTCAATGATTAGCTTTTGCTGCTAGTTGTAGATTGGTAACAAGCTTCCCAAGTAAATGAGTATTTATACTTGGGTTTCATTTTCCATTTTATGTTTCAGATGCAAAATTTATTAGGTAAAAGAAAGGTGGACCAACACCTGTTGCATTTCCAGAGCTATAGGATACCCAGAGCCATCCATCTGGCAGCTTTATGCTATGAATAGCAAGAAACAAAGGCAGGAAATAAAGAAAGGTAAAACTTGAGTATGGCTACTTCACTGAGCAACTCAACAGTAATAGCTTAATTTAACATTCTGTCTGCCAAGACAAATTAAAAAAACAAACTGAGGTTATAAAGCACTTTAGAGTAACACAGATAATGTTTTCAAATGGGATGGTGGGAAGTTGGTGAGAATGATAAATATATTCCAAAAAAGTAAAAATAACTAATTTTTATATCCCACTTTTCCCAAACTAAGGATAGGAAAGAAAAACTAAAGTACAACTTCATATCTACACTCAAAGTACATACTAAACCTTTGACAATTTGAAAATAGAGAATTTGAAAATACACAGTAATAGAATAGCCATGGCAATAGTACATATGAAGGAGTAACCTCTACAACTAAGTCATCTTCCAGCTGGTCCTCAAGTGTCAGTTTATGGCAGGGGGTGCTCAGATATTCAGTTAATTATTCTGCGTGGGGTTTTTTTTGAGGGTGTTGTTGGACGAGATTAACTTTTAAATCATCGAACTGAAAAAAAGTAGTGTCCTCCACAATGTGGGTGAAGCCCTACATGGAACAAAAGGCTGCCCCTCCAGCAAATAAGAGAATTCTTCCACCCGATGGGCCTTCAACTGGAACACAGGCTCTTCCCGCCTGAGAGCCTTCAAACTGAAACATCACCTGCTCCTGATTCTACAGCAGCTTCTAGCCTTACTTGCCAACCTGCATAATCACATGAGCCCATTTCTTTATAATAAATCTCTCTCTCTCGCTCTCTCTCTCTCTCTCTCTCTACCCCCGTCACACACACACACACACACACACACACACACACACCTAATGGTTCCATTTGACTGGCAAACCCTTTCTAAACATCTTCCAACACTAAATTCGTTATGATTAATTTACACCAAGATTATTGAGTTTATGACATTATAGAGAATAATCCTGCACAAAAACATTTTATTTAAACAAATTAACAAACACTTTAAAATGTGCTAAAATGAATACTAACATTTTTTTAAATCACATGTAAAATCAAAATTATGGCCTCCTGTTTTATAAAAGTTATGAATTTAAAAAGAGCAAGTTACTTTAAATGTTACTGGTTTCTATATTTATCATTTTATTTTTTACTTATTTTTATTATTTTACTTACTATTATTGCAATAATCATATTCACTGAAGTTACTTTTTCTGAATGAACTTCTTGGGACTGTGTGTGTCCCAGCAGGATAAAAGCCTTTAAACTTATTATTTCCCCTATGAGAACTATAAATCAGCTCACATTGAAAAAACAAGTTTCTGAGTGAGCTGGATTTTTCATTCTGATATGAGCCATGAATTCTGCTATACCGGAACACCATAACAAAAATAACAACATTTGACATGTACTGAGTATCACTACATTCCAAACATAGATGGCACTCTAAATACTTTACATGTGTTATGCCATTGCATCTTTCCAAACAGCCTCTTTCGTTGACATATTCTCAGCCACATTTTGAATATGAGAAAACTGAAGCCCAAACACCTCAAGTATTCCAAGAACACACAAACTAGTAAGTGGCTAACCCTCCAACCAAGTCCAGAGTGACTCTAAACCCGAATTCTTCGCCACCACACTATCCAACAGCTACTCTAAAGGGGAATGGTTTACCTTCCAGCAGTAAATCTTTCAGAACAGTTTGACTGAATCTATAAGTTACATTCAAAATAGCTGCTATGATACTGAATAAAATTATATGCACACAATCTAAAATTCTTATTGTTCAAAAAAAATAGTTGACCAGTGCTTAAAGATATTCACTACATATATACCAAATTCTAAATCAACTATGATGTTCTAATAACTCCCATTTTTAAAGCCATAAAAAGCCTAAACATTTTTTAAAATGTTACCTATACTGATAAAGAGTGATATTTTGTTCAATTATTTAAAGTTCTCTAATCCTTTGGTAAGCCACATCAACATTACTGAATGGAAGCAGGAACAAGGCTTCTAATTTCTAATTCCTATTAGGGATGAACAAATACTTATTTTTAAATTGAACTACTGAGATTTTTTAAATCTTTGGTGGAAATACTATATATTTTCTTCATTTACCTAATATAATCACTATTCCTGCAGCATAACAATTTACAATTATTACACTTGAAGACTTTGAAAGTATAAAAATATGTAACTAGAGCCCTAACCAGTTTGGCTCAGTGGATAGAGCGTCGGTCTGCGGACTGAAGGGTCCCAGGTTCGATTCCGGTCAAGGGCATGTACCTTGGTTGCGGGCTCATCCCCAATAGGTGTGCAGGAGGCAGCTGATCGTTGTTTCTCTCTCATCGATGTTTCTAACTCTCTCTTCCTCTCTGTAAAAAATCAATAAAATATATTTTTAAAAAATATGTAACTGGTATCAATTACTACCTTTTATCAATTTATAATTTTTTTATTTAAATAATAAATAACAAATTTTCCAAGGAGATCTCTGCTGATTGGAGGCTCCTCTAGGGTACAATGGATTTGTATAAAACTGAATAGCCTCATGTTCTTAAAACCAGTAGAAATAGTTCAATGTGATTCAATAGTTCAATATGTAATAAAATATAACCACCAAATAAACCTGACATTTTGCCAAATTCTGTCCTAACCTCCCAAATGTGAGATTATCTCCCTTGGAAATTAGTTTTAGATTTAAGAAAAAGGACACAGAAATTATCTTAGATTAGAAAGCAAGAAGGGGAAGAAATTAAAATTAATCCTCAGAAAAAAACCCATTCCAGAGATCAACAAAAGGCTTTATATAAAATTATGAATAAAATGTTTTAATTGCTGTTAAAGGGGGAAATTAAGTTCAAACAGATGTTTCAGAGCCAATATAAAAATTTTAATGATGCTACATTTTAAACTAATTAGTTAAAAATTAAAGACCCCTCCATATAGTTATAGTTATATCTTGCCCCTAACTGTCCTCCCCTGCTGGCCTGGTCACCCGCAACTGCACTCCCCTACAGGCCTGGTTCCCCCCAACTGCTCTCCCCTGCAGGCCAGGTCCCCCCCAACTGCCCTTCCCTGCAGGCCTGGTTGCCCCTGGTGGGATCGGGCCTAAACGGGCAGTCAGACATCCCAACTGCCCTCCCCTACAGGCCTGGTTTCCCCCAACTGCCCTCCCCTGTTGACCGAGTCACCCCCAACTGCTCTCCCCTTCAGGCCTGGTCACCCCTAACTGCCCACCCCTGCAGGCATGGGTCCCTCCCCAACTGTCCTCCCCTGTAGGCCTGATCACCTCCAACTGCTCTCCCCTGCCGGCCATCTTGTGTCCACATGGGGGCAGCCATCTTGTGTGTTGGAGTGATGGTCAATTTGCATATTACCTCTTAATTATATAGGATTATATAGGATAATAGACCTTTTAATTGATGTAAAGTGGTAACTCATTGTGGTTTTGATTTGTTTTTCTCTGAAAATTAGGGATGTTGAACATCTTCTCATATTCTTAATGGCCTCCTGTATATGTTCTTGGGAGAAATATTATATCAAGCCCTTTTCCCATTTTTAATTGGGTTCTTTGTTATTCAGTTGTAGAAACTCTTGATATATTCTGGACATTAGCTCCTTATCATACATATGTCTTGCAAATATTTTCACTCTCATGATAATGGTCCTTGGATGATCAAAAGTTTTTAATTTATTTTTTGTTAATCATCACCCAAGGATATTTTTTTCCCATTGATTTTTAGAGAGAGTGGAAGGAAGGTAGAGAGAGGGAGAAAGAGGAAAAGAAGGGGAGGGGGGAGGGAGGGAGAGGGAGGGGGAAAGAGAGAGAGAGAGAGAGACTGAGAGAGAGAGAGAGAGAGAGAGAGAGAGAGAGAGAGAGAGACAGAGAAACATCAGTGTGAGAGAGACATATCTATTGATTGCTTCCTGCATGTGCCTGACCCTGGTCAGGGACTGAACCTTCAAATCAAGTACATGCCCTTGACCAAGAACTGAACCCTCGACTATATGGTACATGGGCTGACACTCTAACCACTGAGCTACACCAGACAGATGTGGAAATGCTCTGAAAGGTTGGAGCTAATCACTCATTGTTTAGTTGAGACATTGGTAGTTGAAGCAGCCTCCACCTGTTACTCCTATGTAAATTTCTGTTACTGTAATTTCCTGCCTAAAGGTTATGGGCGTATCCCATAGTCTCAATAAAAGGGATTGCAAGGCCAGAGCAAGGGGTAGTCCTCCCACTAGAGGAGGGCTCCCTCCTGGCCCCCCAATATTTCCAAATTAACTCTTTTCTAGTCTCTCTCTTCATTTGTGTGCAGCCTTCTCCAGAACCTGAACCCTGAACTGGAACCCTGAACCACGCGGGACATGAAAGGGGTTCCCACATCTGGCGCCCAACGTGGGGCTTCTGGAGGAGAAGGTATTTTTCGCCTAAGAGCAAAGGAAGGAAAAAAATTACACCGAGAAAAGGTGTGGAAATTCACCAGAAAAAGGTGAGGAAAATTCACTGCACGCAAAGCCCACGGACCAGCTGCAGAGTCAGGATCTGTAAGTAGGGTGGGAACGTCTTTTTCAGCCAGGCTAATGGGGAAGAATTAGATTATAAAATAATGTGGCTTCTTGTTCAAATAAAAATCTTAATTGGTATTTGGAATTTAAAATCTGTAATAAGAAATGAAACTCCACTGCTAAAACCGCCTCTGGTGTGGAGAAATTCAAAGGTGGCAGGAGTGGGCAGGGCTATCCGCTCTCCCACAATGAGATTACTTAAGGTTTCGTTTAAAAATTATAAAAGAACTCGCAGGGAAATGCAAATCTTGGCCAAATTGGGTGCTAGTTATTACTTCGGAAAGCGAAAAAGAAAGAAAAAATTTAAGATCTGTCTATCTTTTAGGCATGAAAAGAAATTCGGCCAGATCTGTTGCTGAAACTTCCCCCAAAGTAAGCAGGATGTGGGGGAAGGGAGACACGTGGAGATCCAATATGGAAGCCCACTCTCCCAGTATGCTAATTTAAAGTTTCCTTTCTCGCCATGAAAAAGTCTTAAAAATTTAGAAATGTGTCTGGAATTTCTGTGCTCGTGGGGAGAGAACCTAGCTATAAGACAGAATGCGAGCATGGTCCGATTTCGGACATTTAGATTGTCTTCAGCTGGAATCTCTCTACAAAAGCTATAGAAAATGAGAAACCCAGAACTGGTTCTTTTTTCCTAAGAAAAATGGCGAAAAAGTCTTCTGGAAAGAAATTCAAGCTAATTCCAGCAACAGTAGTTTTTCAAATGCTAATGAACCTTGTTAAAAATTAACTTTTAAGGCCTACGAGAAAATAAGTAAATTTGTCTCTGTTATAGAATTTATCCAAAGTGAATGCTTGAAAATAATTATAATTGACTCTAGAATCTCAAAGAAATTGTTGAAATATAGATAAATAATGTATTAATTATAAAGAGCTAAGTAGCCCAGGTAACTGGCTACGCCCTTTGTTAGTGGAGGAAGGGGTAGACGCCCTTCCCCCAGCAGACAGGTAATCTAGTTTCCTGCCAGGAACCATCTTTGAAAAATGTGGTAATTTACATTTGAATAAACCAAACTGGGTTTTACAGAGAGACTGGCAAATAAAAAGTAAAGTTTAAATTTGCCTCATAAAAAACCTAGAGGACAGAATTGAATCTATTAATTGATTATGTCTTGTATTTTTCTTAAAAATGTAAAGTGTTATTAATCTAGGAAATACTAAATATATTTGACTTGCCAGCTTTAAAAGTTCAAAGTGCAAATTAAATTGGGAGAAATTATATAGTTGTGGTAATTAAATGTCTAAAGTTATAAGAACTTATTTTTGAGAAAATAAAATGTTGTGTTTTCTCTAATAATTAGGAATTCAAAATAAGTTGCTTATTATTGGTCTAATTAAAAAAGGATTAATTCAAATTTTTCTATGCAAAAACTAGTTTAAAATCTAATTGATATCTTAAGATAATTATAAAAAGTATTATAATCTTTAAATCATATATGGATATATATATATATATATATTTGATCGTTTTTTTCCATGTTAAAATTTCAAGGTTTTAACAGAGATGATTCTTGGAAAGCTCCAAGGGCCAGGAGTAATACAGGAAATTTGTTCTCTCTTCTCAAAGGAAATATTTTTGAAATTTAACCGATTGATACTTGAAATCGCATGGAAAGCTTTATCAAATAAAAATTAATAACTATATTTTACTTTTAGATGATATAAAGGTTTTGGCCTTTAAAGTAGGGGACTATCACTACTTGCTCCTGGGAGAGGTGCAGAAATGTAACTAGACCTTGTCTATACAAAAAAAAATTGATAGCCAGTTTGAAATTGAATTGCCATGGCTTAAAGCAAAGAATATCCTTACATGATATTATTCTACAATGTCATTACAATTTTTGATATTTTACAACAGCAAGTTGTACAATTGTTCCAAATGAACTTACAAACTAATTCTTTGCATGTTAGGCAGCAATTTAAAAAAGGACATGAAAGGATTTAATCCCTTCCAGAAAGGAATTAAGGTCTCTTGGGAAGGCACTTGAGCATTCTATATTGGCCCTTCTTGACCTTTTTGCCAAGAGGGACCCTCCCACAGCTGTTGCCTGAACTTTCTGTTTATGCTGAGGTTGAAACCTCGTGATGGCTGGTACCATGGATCTGTCTCAGGCCCAATGGCGTGAGCTGGGCCCTCTCTGGAGAAGAAACCTGGGTTTCCCAAGATCTGTGATCAGTGCTGGGGCCCCACAGGCGGCCTAGGTGGGATCCTGAGGCAGGCGCTGGGCGTGGAGGCCACGGGGGCATAGACTACCAAGGAGACAGAAATGAACCTCACATTACCCTGCTTGGCCCCGGAGGATGGCTGGTTAGCCAGAGACGGGTAAGATTCCTCAAGGAAGGAACAACCTAAGACAGGCACAGTCGCAGAGGGGCCATCAGGAGAGAACTTGGGGGTTAACAGAGGTGGGGCATAGACCCTCACCCCCCTAACCTTGCAGGGGCCTGAATCCTAGCCCCTTCTGAGGGAGGTCTCCTGCCCCATGGCTGCTTCGCGCTTCCCACACCCAGCTCAGATCGGGAACCAGGGAACAGAAAGTGACTTGGACCAGCTCAGATTGGGGCCTAGGCAACAGACAGAGACTTGACTGACAGCAGCTGCCCTATATCTAAATCCAACTTAGCATCGGGAATGCTCATGGCCTACTCAAGAATCTGAATAATCCTTTCCACTAATATTTACAGGGTAAATTAAGATTGTTGGTAGAGTATTAAATTTGACAGTAAAAAAGTAGTCAAGTTTTCAGATTAATTTAAATTGGCTAATTGAAATAAGTGAATATTCTAGAAAATTTAATTGTACTGGACAAAAAGCTGTTCCTAAACTAGTAACTAAAATTTCTATTGGTAGTTTCTCTCATGGTAAAATTGCTTAACATGCCAAGAACCTAAAGCAGTCATATTTTTGAGCAAAAAGTTAAAATTTAAAGTTATCAAGACTGCATTATAAAATTTCCAAAAGCCTACATTAATCAAAAAAAGGGGGGATAGTGGAAAAATAGCATGTAAGGAAAAATATTCTGTAAGTAAATTACATCTAGAAAATTTTTACTTCAAAAAATTTTCATTTTCATTTGTAATGCTAACAGCAAGACACCAATGAAAAACATACATGGTATCAAAATAGGCCAAAGGAAAATCATTTGTGCAAAAAATAAAAAGGATCCCAAGTAAAATTTATAAAAAAGATTCCTTTATTAACTTTTGGTCGAGAATATGTTTGTATATTTTCAGAAAACAACTCCAAGACTATGTGGACTCCTGCAACAGAGAGGAATTGTGACAGGTCTGCTCCAACCATGAAGACAAGAGGAGAAACAGTCTAGAGATGGAAGACGCTGCAGTCAGCAGCTGTGCGTCGCTGCAGGTTGCCTAGGACCAAACCAGAGAGGGTCGGACCTGCACTGCCACCATCCAGATATCATTGCTGACGTATACACATAAGGAACTGTTTGACACTGAAAGGGACTCACAACTGTTTGACACTGAAACTGGGACTCAGAACTGTTTGACATTGAAATTGGGACTCAGAACTGTTGGACATTGAAATTGGGACTCAAACATTTTTTTTTTCTCTCATAAGTTTATTTCTAGTCTGCAGATGCAAGATTTTCTTTTAAGGAAAGAAAAGGGGGAGATGCCGGAAACCGATCATTGTCCCACTAATAGATGTGGAAATGCTCTGAAAGGTTGGAGCTAATCACTCATTGTTTAGTTGAGACATTGGTAGTTGAAGCAGCCTCCACCTGTTACTCTTATGTAAATTTCTGTTATTGGAATTTCCTGCCTAAAGGTTATGGGCGGGCGTATCCCATAGTCTCAATAAAAGGGATTGCAAGGCCAGAGCAAGGGTTAGTCCTCCCACTAGAGGTGGGCTCCCGCCTGGCCCCCCAATATTTCCAAATTAACTCTTTTCTAGTCTCTCTCTTCATTTGTGTGCGGCCTTCTCCAGAACCTGAACCCTGAACTGGAACCCTGAACCACGCGGGACGTGAAAGGGGTTCCCACAAGACAGGGCAAAAGATTTTAATTTTAATAAATTCCAATTTACCTACTTTTTTCTTGTTCCCTGTGCTTTTGGTGTCATATACAAGAAATTATTGCCAAATTCAATGTCCTGAAGGTTCTTCCCTATATTAAGAGTATTATTCTTTTAGCTCTTACATTTAGGTAATTTGATCAATATAAATGAACTTTTGAAACATTACTGTTCACAAGTAGGAAACATCATTAACTTCCAAACTAATAATTAGTTTTTATATTAACCTAAACTATGAAGTAATTCACATTAAAACTTCACTTGCTATAGAATACAGTATTTCATTGAAAGGTCAAGGCTAAAAATAAAATATTAATCATTTAGAACCCATTAAGGATAAGGTTCAGGCAAGAATATAGATCATGAGAAAATCTACACTTCCCTTCAATTGTCAATCTGTGTGATAAAATGACTCCGGGGAGCATTTGAGAGCTTGCTTCCTGGTGTGTTTTCAGTTTGGCTCAAATAAACTACTAAAAATAGATCGGTAGGTAGACAGACAGACAGACAGACAGACAGACAAAAGATGGCTCCAAATCACCTTCCTATATGGGCAATCCAGAAGCATGATACTTGAATTGTGACTTCTTTTGATGATGACTATGACAACTAAGATAAATAGGATAAGACAGACCTTCAAGATGCAACAGTCAGCAAAAATATAAAATTTGTTTGAGAAACTTCACAAAAACTTCTCCAAAAATAAAACTATTTCAGTGCCAAGCAATGAGCAATGTTTTAAAGTTATAAGTTGACATGAAAATATTTTTTCATACATATCTTATATAATAAAAGCCTAATATGCTAAGTGTCCGGTCGCCCAGTCGTCCATTCAACCAATCAAAGCGTAATACGCTAATGAAATGCTAGGGCCGCTCAACCGCTCGCTATGATGTGCACTGACCACCGGGGGGCAGATGCACTGACCAGTAGGTTAGCTTGCAGCTGGGGTCCAGCCGATCGTGACTGAGCAAGACGGACCGGACACGCCCTGGAGCCCTCCTGCGGTCCCTCCCCGGCTGGCCAACCTCCCGTGTTCCTCCCTGGCCCCAACTGTGCACCAGTGGGGTCCCTCAGCTTGGCCTGCACCCTCTAGGAATCCAGGACACCTCGGGGGATGTCGGAGAGCCGGTTTCAGCCTGATCCCACAGGCCAGGACAAGGGACCCCACTGGTGCATAAATTTGTGCACCGGACCTCTAGTATAGATATATAAGAGGAGAACAGAAAATAGGGTATAACTATGCAACTAAGTAGAAAATACCAGGTCCATGGTTAATTTCTCCAAATTATGAAAAGCATTTACTATTAAGAATAAAGAAATCACATTTACTTTAACTCCTACCAGGATTTAAAAATAAAAAGCAATGCAGATTTAAAATAAGAAAAAAAAGATGATGTTATTTACTATGGAACCAAAACACTGCATTGGGGTCTCAGACTCCACGACACCATCACCACATGGTTCAGTAAGAAGATGTGTTATAGTGAAAGGAATAGTGATATAATGTCTGTTCCTTTCCTAATTCTGTCTCTACTCATTCTTTACAATTTAAAAGAAATAAAATGTAATAATCTCAAATGTCTCTACGAATTCTAATTATCTATGATTCTTTTAAACAGACAATGAATAAAAGTTCCCGATTTCCAAGATTGCACTGTCTAGGGAATAAATGTAGAGGATTTGTTTTATTTTGTTCAATTCATCAGTTATTCAATCATTCAGTAAGTATTTAATAAAATTCTATGTGATAAGCACTATTCTAAACACTAGGGATTATATCCAGACATACAAAGTCTCTTCTCTCAGGGAGCATCTATCCTAGTGGAGAAGATATTAAATAAACCAAAGGACAGCCCTAACCAGTTTAGCTTAGTGGATAGAGCGTTGGCCTGCGGACTCAAGGGTCCCAGGTTTGATTCCGGTCAAGGGCATGTACCTTGGTTGCTGGCACATACCCAGTAGGGAGTGTGCAGGAGGCAGCTGATCGATGTTTCTCTCCCATTGATGTTTCTAACTCTCTATCCCTCTCCCTTCCTCTCTGTAAAAAATCAATAAAATATATTTAAAAATAAAAATAAATAAACCAAAGGACAAAATACATGTCACTAAATATCATTCAATGACAACTTGTTAAGAAAAACAAAAAGAATGAGAATAACAAGTTGTAAGGGGAGGGCATGTTTTAGCTGGTATAAGGTAGATATGTGATCGTTGTGTTTAAGAAACAGTAAAAAAGTGTTACTAGAATGGTATGAATACAGGAGAGACAAAAACGAACTAGATCTGAGAGATAGCTAGGACATGCACATGTAGAATATTAAAGGATATTTTAAGTAGTATGAATTTTACTGAGTGAAATAGAAGTCACTAAAATGTTTTCTGAGCATGGGATGATAAAGAATGGTGTATATTTTTTTAAGTAAAATATGACTACTCCTTAGAAAACAAACTGAGGACAGAGGGAGAACCAAGATGGCAGCATAGGTAAACACCTATATTTGCTGCCTCTCAAAACCACATCAAAATTACAACTAAAAGGCAGAACTACCACCACCCAGAAATGCGGGAAAGCTGGCTGAGTGGAAGTTCCACAACTAGAGAGGTGAAGAAAGCGCATTGAGACTGGTAAGAGGTGCAGAGGCACGGAAAATGCTGGCACATGGATGTGCTGCTCTTTTAATCGGGAAGGAGATACAAGCTCCCGCTTGCTCTGAACTCCAGTTCCAGGCGAGACTCTGGGGGACCCAGACACATACAGGGAGAAACTGGACTGTCTGGCATCAGGACAGGAACGCGAGGGTGGCTTTCTCTCCGAGGTGCTCATTGTTCCTGCACCAGGGTATTGGACGCAGAGACGTGGGGACCTCTCAGGTACAGGGCTGATTGGCAGCCATTGCTGTTTGCTCTGCTCTGGTGATTCCCAGAGACCCCGCCCCACCCAATTTATAACCCCACCTAAGCTGTGTGCATAGACTTTTACATATGAATGGCCTGTCCTTTCTCCACCTAAAACCTGTCAAACTGCAGCTAGGTCAGAGAGGCCCAGAGCTTCCAAAAGAAGGCCCAAGGCCTGGCAGCAGCAGCCTGCCTTGCTTCACAGCTGGGCCTCCTCTGGGTACTTCCAAACTCCATACAAAGAGGAGGAATCTGCAGATGTCTCTGTAGCTCCTGCTGGGTGGCCCCAGACAGTGGCTGACCTTGCACCTCCTTGGAGAGCCATTCTGTGGATGGTCTCACTCTGTACCCAGTGGTCAGAGTGAGACCATACTGGATTACAACTCTTCAAATCCATAAGAGACACAATCAAGGGGCAGACTCAGTGAGCACCAAAGCCCCACTGAAGCAAGTCCTGCCCCATAAGGGTGTCTCCTGCACAACAGATCTTCCAGTGTAGACACAGCTGGTCATCACAGCCAATTAGCCTGGAGGTCAATTCCTCCCAGGGATACCATCAGCAATCAAGGGTTAAGTACAATAAAACTGTGCAAACAGCCCACAAAGGGGTGCACCAAGAGCGTCCACC
This sequence comes from Plecotus auritus, assembly GCF_963455305.1. Lineage (NCBI taxonomy): Eukaryota > Metazoa > Chordata > Mammalia > Chiroptera > Vespertilionidae > Plecotus > Plecotus auritus. The sequence goes on along the minus strand of NC_137775.1, from coordinate 88,924,181 downwards.
TGAGGTGATTGGGGAGGCTGAGTCACTGGGCCCTATAGGACACCTACCACACAAGGCCACTCTATCAACTCAAGGAGACCTAGCATCTACCCAGTACATAGAAACAAACACAGGGAAGGAGCCAAAATGCGGAGACAAAGAAACAGATCACAAATGAAAGAAATGGATGAAAGCAAAATACTGGATATAGAGTTCAAAACCACGGTTATAAGGTTACTCAAGAATCTTCTAGAAACCTCCAAGAAATTTAGTGAGACCCTCAAGGACGTGAAAAAGGACCAACTAGAAATTAAGCATACACTGACTGAAATACAGAATAATATACAGAGATTCAACAGCAGACTAGAGGATCCCAAGAATCAAGTCAAAGATTTGAAATATGAAGAAGCAAAAAACACAGAACTGAAAAGCAAAAAGAAAAAAGAATCCAAAAATATGAAGACAGTGTAAGGAGCCTCTGGGACAACTTCAAGTATACCAACAACTGAATTATGGGGGTGCCAGAAGAAGAGAGAGAGCAAGATATTGAAAACCTATTTGAAGAAATAATGACAGAAAACTTCCCCTACCTCGTGAAAGAAATAGACTTACAAGTCCAGGAAGCGCAGAGAACCCCAAACAAGAGGAATCCAAAGAGGACCACACCAAGACACATCATAATTAAAATGCCAAGGGAGAATCTTGAAAGCAGCAAGAGAAAAACAGTTAAGTTACCTACAAGGGAGTACCCATATGACTGTCAGCTGATTTCTGAACAGAAACTATGCAGGCCAGAAGGGAGTGGCAAGAAATACACAAAGTGATGAATAGCAAGAACCTACAACCAAGATTACTCTACCCAGCAAAGCTATCATTTGAATTGAAGGTCAGATAAAGAGCTTCACAGAGAAGGAAAAGCTAAAGGAGTTCATCACTACCAAACCAGTATTATAGTATGAAATGCTGAAGGGTATTCTCTAAGAAGAAGAGGAAGAAAAAGGTAAAAATAAAAAATTATGAACAACAAAGTGACAGCAAATACATATCTATCAACAAGTGAACCTAAAAATCAAATGAATAAAAAACCTGATGAACAGAACAGACTGGTGAATGTAATAGAATCAGGGACATGGAAAGGGAGTGGACTGACAATTCTCGGGGGGAAGGGATTGTGGGGAGTGTGGGAAGAGATTGGACAAAGAGCTTACACCTATGGAGGAGGTCAGTGGGGGGTTGGGAGAAGGCCTGGAGTGGGTGGGAACCGGGTGGAGGGGAGCAATGGGGGGGGGAAAGAGGAACATCTGTAATAATCTGAACAATAAATATTTAAAAAAAGAAACCAAACTGAGGGAGATATGCATATTTTAACTATGCAAATATGTAGCACTGTTCTAAGAATATTGTAAATATTATTAATTATTTAATTCTCATGGCAACTCTATGAAATAAGTATGACATCCATATTTTGAAGTGAGGAAACTGCGACACACAGAGGTTAGAAAACATGCCAAAGATCACACAACTAAAATACTGTACAGCTAGAATTTTACCCTAAGTAGTTTGGCTTTCCTTGTCTAGGATCATAACCACTATCCTCTGCTGAATCTTAAAAAAGGTGGAAATATTTATAAGTAAAAGCTCCTTGATTTAAAGAATAGTAGCCTGTTTTAAGCATATCTTAAAGACACAGGTTAGAGGATTTACTGATAAAGTAGATGTGGAATATAAGAGAAAGAGAACAATTAAGAATTATGCTAAGAAGTTTGACAACACAGAGATAAAAAAAAAAAAATGGGGGGTAAAAGAATGTTTGGTAGAGGGAACCAAAGATGTTGTTTTAAGTTATTAAACATCTAAATGAAGATGTCAAGCAGGCAACTGAATATAACAGTCTGGAAACCAGGATAATAGTGTAGACTAAAGATATAAATTTGTCATCAGCATATCAATGGTATTTACAGCCATTTGAAAAAAATGAGGTAATCTAAAGAAAGATTATACATAACTTACTTAAAGCCTTGATAAAGATTATAGACAAAGTAAAAACAAGGAAAATTATTTCCCTATATCATTAATGTACAAACACTGAGATTTGCATTTGAAAATCTAAAGTTCCATTTTCAAAAAGAGAGGTATATTTTTATTATAATATATTATTGTGATTTGTGTGTATATTCCCAGAAAAAATAATTCCTGGGATACCGAATGCATGGGAATGCAGATGGAAGAGAAGAGATATAAAGGCAGACACAGGCTCTGAGCTATAATTAATATGGTTATTTTAATGGTAATGTAAAAGAAATTACAAATGACAGAGCACCAGGAGGAGAAGAAAAAGTCATCGGTTTCATGCAACCTTTATTTACTACCAAAAACCATACCACTCCTCCAAATATATATTATCCATCAAACTGTCAGTGATCCAAACAGTCCTGAACCTGAGAATTGACAGTGCTTATTGAATTAGGGATCCAAGGGATGAAGAGTGCTAAAAGGGGTTTTACCCCGAGCCTGTAACCAAGGCTCAGAACAGACAAGCTGGTAACTGCTCCCAGAGGAGTTTTTTTATTCTTTTTATTACTTTCCTGGGCACTGTGGTCCAGTGGTGCAATCCAATTACAACCACATATGAAAATAAAAATCTAGAAACAACCTCAATTCCTGGTTAATCCCAAAATATCTATTTTTACTTCATTTATGGATACAAAAAGACAAGTTTCCTCCTAATCTATTAAGAAGATGAAGGCATCAAAAAGAAAGGCTTAAAACACCTTATCTGAAGTGACAGATATAAATTTAAAGTAAAAAGGTGAAAGACATAACATGAAAACATGAATAAAAAGAAATAAGTGACTAAATTAATATCATAGAAAGTAGACTTCAAAACAAAATTACAAGGAATAAAGAACATTACTTCATCATGAAAACATAATTTCAAATGTGTATGCACCTATCAACAAAGCATCAAAACACATAAAGCAAATACTGATTGAACAGATAAGAGAAATAGAAAAATCTACACATAGAGATGGATAATTCTACACTTATCTAAATAACTACCGGTAATACAAGTTGATAGAAAATCAGATACATTTCTATGACCTGAACAATACCACTTAACCTGACCTAAAGGACATTTATAGAATATTACACTCAACAGCAAAATAAACATTTTTTTCAAGTGCACATGGAAGTTCACCAATACAGACCACATTCAAGGTCATAAAACAAAAGAGATATAAAACTGAAATCTTACAAAGTACGTTCTCTAATAAATTGAACCAGAAATCCATAAAAGAAAGGTATCTGGAAAATCTTCTAAATAATAAGACATTATAAAACATGTCTTAAGGAAATTAAGAAATATTTTAACTATATAAAAATGTAAATACAACAAACCAAAGTTTGTTTGATACACCTAAAACAGCAATAAGAGGGGAATTTATGGCATTAAATGCATATAAGTTCTTAAATCAATAATCTAAGCATTCCATCATAAGAAATGAGAAGTAAACCATAAGCCAGCAAATGAAATCCTATATACTAAAGATGTAATATGCAAATGGTCATTACTCCGTGAAGCGTTAACGACCGACCGCGTAATGGCCGGATCACGGATCAGCGGGGGAGCTACTGGAGGGCGGGGCAGCGGGCGGAGAGCTACTGGAGGGTAGCAGTGAGCTACTGGTGCACAGATTTGTGTGCAGGGCTACTAGTATATAATAAAGAGCAAAAATCAATGAAATTGAAAACAGAAAAGCAATAGAGAGAAATCAATGAAACCAAAAACTATTACTTTGAAAAGATCAATACAATTGATAATGCTCTAGCCAGTTGGTCAAGCAAGCAGAAATGCAAGAACTATCATAACAGAACTCACAGATACTGGATGATAAGGGAATACTACAAATAAATCCATGAACACAACTTCGACAAATTAGAAGAAATGGACCATTTCCTTAAAACACACAAACTACCAAAACTCACTCAACAGAAACAGATGACTAAAATAGTCCTATATTGTGCAGGAAAGAGTTAATGTGGTGGGCCTGAAGCTTCTAGGATTAGGAGGGCCTGACTATGGACCTGGCCTTTGGCTAACATTATCAGAACTTTCCTTTTAGGGTGGTATCCATAGAGCAGGGATGTTTTGCCTGCTTGGGTCACTGAGCCCTGCTATACCAGCCTGCATAGATTGTTTGTACAAATACTATGATTTATGGTAAATATCTGCTTTCCTTCGTGGGGTCTGAAAACTAGTAGTTGTAGCTAGCTAATCAGGCAGACACAGGGTGTGCCTACATGACCAGCACTCAATAAAAACCATGGACCTTGAATCTTAAGCAGGCTTCTGTGGGTAGAAACACTGCACATTCATTACTGTAATTCACTGGTGGAAGAGTACGTTCTTTGTGCCCACTGCTCTCAATAGGGAAAACTTTGAAGCATGAGTGTGGATGCTTCCAGATTCTCCTTGAATCATTTTCCCTTACTGACCTGTAATAAATCAGAGCTGTGAATACAATTACATGTTGAGTGCTATGAGTCTCAGTGAATCACTGAATGTATAGGTGGTCACTGAAACTCTGGAACTTAGAGCTATTAAATATATTACATGTGTACTTTAAAATCCCATCCCTCACACACTGCCAAAAAATTCCAGGCTCATATGGTTTTACAGGTGAAGTTTATCCAACATTTAAGGAAAGCGTAACACCAAATCTACACAATTTCTCCCAAATAACAGAAGGTAAATAGTTTCCAATTCATTTATGGGGTCAGCATTATACCAGAAAAGAACAATACAAAAAAGAAAATAATAGATCAATATCCCTCATGAACATAGGTGAAAAATCCTCAACAAAATATCATCAAATTGAATCCAGCAATACACATAAAAAATAATACATCACAATCAAGTGTGATTTACCGCCAGGAATATAATGCTGAGGGTAAATCACATTTAAATATCAGTGAATATAATCTACCATGTTAACAACTAAGGAAAAAAATATCACATGGTCTTCATCAGCTGATACCAAAAAAAGTTTTAAAATTCAAGTTTCATAATAAAAATTCTCAACAATCTAGAAATCAAAAGGAAAGTCCTCCATGAAATAAAGCACATCTACAAAAAACCTATAGCTAAAATCACATTTCATGTTGAAAGACAATGCTTTCCATATAAAACAGGAAACAGGCAAAATGTCTCTTCTCACCACTCATATTCAACACTGTACAAGAAATCCTAGACAATGCAATAAGACTAAAAAGGAGGCAAGAGGACAAAAAGAAAGATCATACAATTGAAAAATAATAAAACTGTTCCTATTTGCAGATAATTATCTACTAAGAAAATCCCAAGATAATCTATTAAAAAGCTCCTAAAATTAATGTGAGTTTAGCAAAGTCACAGGATATATCTCACCAGACAAATAGCAATTGGATTTCTACCTATTAGCATTGAGCAATTGGACACAAAAACTCTTTAAAACAGTACCATCTAAAATAGCTCCACAAAAATAAAATACATAGGAATCAATCGAACAAAATATGTGAAAAACTGGTACACTGAGAACTATAAAATTCCAAAGAGCTAAAAAATGAACTTTAAAAAAAGAAGAAACCATGTTCATGGGTTGGAAGATTCAGTATAGTTAAGATGTCAATTCTCCCAAATTGACTACAGATTTAAGTCAAATCAAAATCTCAGCAGGATTTTTTATAGACATAGACAAACCAATTCTAAATTTCATACAGAAAGGTAAGGAAACTAGAACAGCCAAAACAATTTTGTAAAAGAACAGTTGTAGAAATCATCTTAAGAGATTTTCAGAATTATTTAAAACTAAAGTAAACATGGCAATATGGTCATAGAAAAAGGCTAGATTCAAAGATCAACAGAAGAGAAAAAAGGGTCCAGAAATAATCCCAAACAAATATTCACAAAGGTACAAAGTCAAGTCAATGGAAAAATGACAGACATGTAAACATATAGTGTTAAAACAGTTGAACATCCATACAGAAAAGAAGTGAATCTTAACCCACACTTCACAACTCATTCATTCAAAATAGACTTAAATGTAAAACAAGAAAACCAACTCTCTGAACAAAACAAACAAACAAAAAATCTGTGACTTTCAGATAGCCAGAGTTCTTAAATATAATACCAAATGCATGATATATAGAAGGAAAAAATTAAAAGAACTTCATCAAAATTAAAAACTTTTGCCCAGCAAAAGATATTGAAAGAATGAAAAGACAAGTTATAGACTCAAAGAAAATATTTTCAAATCACACACATCAGACACAAGATTGCCCAAGGACTAGTATCCAGAATATACATATAATTAACCACTAAAACTCAAAAATAAGAAAAAAATAATCCAGCAAAAAAAAAAAAATGGGAAAACATCTGAACAAACATAACATTTATGATGACAAATGAACATCTGAAAAGATGCTCAACATTATTAATCATTAGGGAAATGCAAAATAAAATCACAATGAGATACTACACACCTATTAGAATGGTAAAATTTAAAAAACACACTAGCATGCCACATACCAATGAGGATGCACAAGAACTAGATTTCTCATACCTTGCTGATGGGAACGTAAAGTACAGGACATATACTCTGTAAAACAATTTGGCAGTTTCTGATAAAACTAACTGATCTGACAATTCCACTCTTAGGCATTTACCACTTAGAAACCAAACAATATCCTTACAGCAATAAGAAATGAGAATCAAACAATAGTATTCTTCCCCAGTTGAAGGAATATTTAAATAACTGGTTTTTTGGACTAACATTCAAATATTATTTGCTCATTCTCCAATTTTACTAACACATTCTTTAGAGATATTTATATTTGCTTATTATTTTTCTTTTAATTTGCTTGTAGTTTCTCCATATTTCATTTTTCTCTATCATGTAGAGAAAACTATATGCAAACATTACATTTTGGACAAAAATCTTACACCTATGGATGAAGACAGTGGCGGAGGGTAAGGGCATGGGGTGGGGTGGGGAATCAGGTGGAGGGGAGCTATGGGGGGAAAAAAAGAGGAACACCTGTAATAATCTGAACAATAAAGATTTATTTTTTAAAAAAAGCAAAAGCAAAAAAAAAGTCAATGGAATGTCTACTTTAATATGATATTTATCCTGGTCTATCTTGAAAACTAAAGTGGTAAAAATGCCAGTCTTTTACTCTGGTAAAAATGCTAAAGCAAAACAAAATGGACAAAAGAAAAAGGAAAGGAGGTATCAGCTGACAAGAATATTAGTACTACTTTGGAAGCTAGAGACAAAATCTAGTCCTAAGCTATCCTAAGGATGTCAATAAAAAGCAAAGAGTTTAGTGCTACCGACCATACAAAGTTTGGAAGCTGAAGGCAGGAATGCACAGTGGCACTGAAAACCAGAATACGCTGTAGTTTCTACAGGGAGCAATTAGAACTCCAGATCCCTTTTCCAACCTCATTCAAGTCATGCCACTATTCATACACCACTCTTGCCAAAGAATGATTTCATCTTTAGGGAAATTACTTCAGAGAAATTCTGTGCTTCTGAACACCAAAGTGTGGCGGGGGACAGGTGGGAGGTTGTGGGGAATGTCAGATGCATCCTTCTGAAAAGAGAAAGATTAATGAAAAGTCTACAGACTAAATACTAAATTACAAGAAACACACAGATACACTCATCCCAGACTCCTCCTCCTGCTCAGCTAACAAAATACTCAGAGCCAGGTTTAAAAACCCTGGGCAGAAGACTAAAAGGTTCCTCTTTGGAGAAATTTTCAATCTAAAATTTTTGTGATGTCCCCACAAAAATGGCCATCATAACTTCTGATCATCATACAATAAAAACTTTCCTAATATACATTTTGATACCTCAATCTTATTTTTTTAATTATCAGATAATAAGAGCCTGTAATATATAAGATGGAAACCAAAACAAAGAGAATAAAAAGGAAACCAAAAGAAGCAGAGAAAAGGGGCGTAAAAGAAAGCTTCATAGAACCATAAATATTCTGTGGGGATGAGAAATTACATCCACAAAAGACACAGGAGGATTTTTTTTAAAAAAATAAATAAGTAAAAGAAACATCCAGAAAATAACAAAAACAGCTTTGAAAATTAAAATTATGACTAGAAAAAAATTAAATGAAAAGTTTAAAAGATGAAGTTAAGAATAATCTACTAGAAATAAGACTAAAACCATAAAGGATGAAAAATGGGATAGAAAAGTAACAAATTTGAAGGACTATTTCAATAGGTCCAACCAGCTGAAAGCTGAATAACAGCAATTTAAGCAAGAGAAAAGGAAGGAGGGAGGAAGGGAGGGAAAGACAAACAGAAACAGAGGAAGAGACACAGGGAGAGACATGGAGAGGAAGAGAGACAGAGAAAGAGGGAGAGAGAAAGTAAGAAGTTATCAAACAAATAATTCAAAAAATTTCCAAGAATTGACAACCAAAGTACACAGCAGAGATCCAAATCATAAAATATCAGAACACAGAGATAAAAGATCCTAAAAGTGTCAAAAGTAGCCGGGGGAGGGGGGTGAATGTGTGGGGGGAGATGGTCATATATAAAGGGTCATAGATCAGAATGGAATGGGACTTGTCAACAGCAACAATGGTAGCTAGAAAATGGTAGTAGAAAGGCTTCAGAATTTTAAGAGAAAATGACTCGCAACCCAAAAATCTGTTGTCAAAGGATATGTAATTCATACACAAATGGTCTGAGATGTATGAATATGTAATCCATTCATTGTGCTTGACTTTAGAATTCTTTCAAAAACAGTTAACATCTAAGTAATGTTTTTCTATAACCAATGAGGAAATGTTTTTCTTTAAGAGCATTCTAAATGACTCTGAAGGAAAGTTGCCAAGAAAAGTGCTCAGTGCCAGCAGAAAGCAGAGTTAAAAATTTGCTGTGAGTAATCCCCATATACAGTTCACTAAAAGAAATTTATGCCTGTCAGTTTTAATAAGAACAAGCTAGCGACAAAATTTTCAAGTCGTAAAAATTCCTCTTAATATAGAGTAAACTAAAATAGAAAAATTAAAATGAAAAGATAGATGTGATAGAAAAGATTAACTTTTTTTTAAAATATATTTTATTGATTTTTTTACAGAGAGGAATAGAGAGTTAGAAACATCGATGAGAGAGAAACATCGATGAGAGAGAAACATCGATCAGCTGCCTCCTGCACACCCCCTACTGGGGATGTGCCTGCAACCAAGGTACATGCCCTTGACCAGAATCAAACCTGGGACCTTTCAGTCCGCAGGCTGACACTCTATCCACTGAGCCAAACCGGTTAGGGCGAAAAGATTAACTTTTTAAGCAGAAAAGGATATGCTTCATTAAAATATCACGACTGTCTTAGTCAGTTGGCTCAGTTGGTTGAGCATCACCCCATGCACCAAAAGGTGGCTGGTTCAATTCCTGGTCAGGACATATGCCAGGCTTGCAGACTTGATCCCCATTAGGAGGCATGTAAGAGGCAGCTGATTGGTATTTCTCTCTCTGTCTCCCTTCCTCTCTAAAATCAATAAAAATATATATATTTAAACTAGAGGCCCGGTGCACAAATTCGTGCACCAGTGGGGTCCCTTAGCCTGGCTTGTGGGATCGGGCCGAAACCACCTCTCCAACATCCCCCTAGGGGTCCCGGATTGCAAGAGGGTGCAGGCCAAGCCGAGGGACCCCACCAGTGCACAATCGGGGCCGGGGAGGGACACAGGAGGTTGGCCAGCTGGGAAGGGACCACGAGAGGGCTCCAGGGCATATCCAGCCCATCTCACTCAGTCCTGATCGGTTGGACCCCAGCAGCAAGCTAACCTACCGGTTGGAGCATCTGCCCCTGGTGGTCAGTGCATGTCATAGCAAGCAGTTGAATGGCCTTAGCATATCATTAGCATATTATGTTTTGATTGGTTGAACAGATGACCAGACACTTAGCATATTAGGCTTTTATTATATAGGATAGGATATATTTATATATACTAGTATATTTATATATAAATTTTATATATATTTATATATATATTAATATATATATATCACTACCTGATATTTTTCTTTAAGAAGATCAAAGTACTTTCACATAACTCACATACTGATATAATGAAGCCAGTTCTCGCTTCATTTTATCATTGACAAAAGCCAAGTGAACTGAATGAATGACCCTGATAAAAAATTTTGTTCCTTCCACTAGATTATATGGTCTCCAAAGTTTTAGATATTAACTGTTCTTAAGTATAAAAGAACAGGGCCCCAAGATAATAAAGATTATCTAGAAAAGATCCTAATTCATACTATTATCCCAAATACTCTACTTCATAAATTACATTTAAATTTAAAACAAGATTATATATAGGGAGGGAGAGAATGGAAATGAGTAAACAACCCAGTTGACTTGAAGATAGAAGGGGCATATGCAAATTTAGGTCTTCATCTCAAATTTTAAAAAGACTGGATGACAACATGTAAATATTTAATAATTCTCAACTATGTACCACGTATCATATTACAGACATATCCTTTAGTCCTCATCAACAATAGGCATTAATTCCATTTTATAGACAGGGAATTATGCTGAGAAAGGATAAATAATTTGCCCAAGATTACAGTTAATAGGGAGAGGAAGTGCATGATTTAATTCTATAGTTGATGTTCTAGTCCAAAACTAAGTTATACACAATTTTAAAATGGAATTTAATACTTTTGCTTGAATATATGTTTCTGATATTATGAAGCCCATAATACTAGTATTTCTACCAAAATAATGAAACAACACATATTCAAGGACAAAAGGTTACTTGCCAGTTGTCTCTATGCTGTCCTGCTCAATTTGCTTATTAGTTCAGCTTAATAAATGACACTGAAATTTAAAACATAGCCCATGCCTTCAAAGAAGTTTTAATCCAGCGATGACATACAAGCTAAAAATAAGCATACACTCTGGCCAGTGTGGCTCAGTTGGTTGGAGCACTGTCCCCTATACCAAAAGGTTATGTGTTCGATTCCCAGTCAGGACACATACCCAGGTTGTGCGTTGTATCCCCAGTCGGGGCCCATATGGAAGGCAACCAATTGATGTTCTCTCTCACATCGATGTTTCTCTCTCTCTCTCTCTCTCTTCCCCTCCCTCTTTCTCCCTCCCTTCCTCCCTCCAGTCCCTCCTTCCCCCCTCTCTAAAATCAATAAGCATATCCTTGGGTGAGGATTAAAAAAAATAAAATAAAAATAAACATACATACATATATATATATATATATATATATATATATATATATATATATATATATATCAATGCCTAAGTGACCATCTGACCATTCGACCATCTGACCAGTAGCAATGACCACCAGGGGTAAGACGCTCTGATTGGTAGCTATGACGCACACTGACCACCAGGAGGCAGACGCTCACCAAAGGAGCTGCCAAGCTGTGGTGACTTGGCAGCTGCGGTTCTCGGGTGATGCACCCAAAGCCTGATTCCGGAGTGTCACCTGAGAACCACCCTCTTGCAATCCGGAACCCCTCAGGAGATGCTGGATGCTGGAGAGCCAGTTTCAGCCCGATCCCCACAGGCCAGGCAAGGGACCCCACCTGCCAGAGGGATCCCACTCACTCCGCAGATGACCTTCAAGCCACGGTGACACCCCAGGTGCGGCAGGCCAGGGAGGGACCGTGGGAGGTTGGCTCCAGGGCATGTCCAGCCCATCTTACCCAGTCCCGTCCCGCCGGCCACCTTCTAATTAATTTCCTGCCCATGTGCACAAATCAGTGCACTGGGTACTAGTTATTATATAAAAATCCAAAAGTGAGATGCTTTCAGCTGCAAGAAATTAAGTCCTGAATCACACAGCTGATTTCATCCTATAGGTAGTCCCAAAGCAAGGCAGACTAAGTCCTTTCCAACTCTAGACCTTGCTTCTTCTACATGTCTATTTTCCTGGTCAGCTCTTCTTAGGACTATAATTAATTTTTAGCATACTTACCATCATTTAAGTGCTTGCTAAGCCAAGACTATTCTAAGAACTTTACACTCATTAACTTATTTAATTCTTACAACAAACTATAAGGTAGATACTATTATTTTTAACAACTTTATTAAATACCAGGGGCCCGGTGCACGAACTCATGCACCTTGAAAGGAACTGTGAGCCATGATGCTGTGGTGGGCAAAGGGGCAGGTCTCGGCCCATCCTCCGTGCCCCTGCCCAGCCCCTCCCACTGCGGCCCCTGGTCCCGTCTGCTGGCAGCCCTGCTCCTGCTGCTGCCGCTGCTGCTCTCATGCACTAATAGTGCTGAGCAATCGGGGCTGGTGCCTGGCACCAGCAGCAGGTGCGAGCACCAGGCACGATTGCCGCACGCGAGAGCAAAGAATTTTCAGTAACTACCAGAGGCTCGCCCGGATGACAGCGACCGGTGCCCCGCATTGGCCTGGCGCCCCCTGCTTACCTGCTCCACCATCCGGATGCGCCCAATTCCCACCATGTTCCCCACGCGCTCCCAGGTGGTCAACGCACATCATAGCGACCGGTTGTTTGTTGTTTGCTTGTTCCGCCGTTCAGTCTATTTGCATATTAGGGTTTTATATATATAGATAACTCACATACTGTATAATTCACTCATTTAAAGTGTACAATTCAATGGCTTATAGTATAGTCACAGACATGTGCAACCATCATTAGTCAATTTAGAACATCTTATCACCTGAAAAAGAAACCCAGTAACCTTAAGCTATCACTCCCCATCCCCCATAACTCTGAGCAACCACTAATTTATTTTGTCTCTATAAATGTCCCTTTTCCAGATGTTCATAAGAGTGGAATAACATAGTGTGTGGTCATTTGTGACTGACTTCCTTCACTTACCATAATGTTTTCAAGGTTCATCCATGTTGTGGCATATGCAAGTACTTCATTCCTTTTGGTGGCCAAATAATATCCTGTTGTATTGATATATTATATTTAGTTTACCTATTCATCCATAAATGGACATTCAACTTGTTTCCACCTTTTGGCTATTAAGAATAATGCTGCTATAAACATTTGTATATGAGTTGCTATGTTGATTTTCGGTTCTCTTGGGTTCATACCTAGGGTTGGAACTGCTGAGTCACAATGTTAGGAGCAAAAATAGATTATTGGGGACTAGCTATGGTTATGGGAAATATTAATCATGCTCTGTTAACCAAAATTGCCTGGTAATTGGTTAGAGAAAGGACATTCTGACCTGGTTGGGAGTTGTGTGCCCCCAGGACCTGGGAGTCAACCTTGGAACCATTTTCATTCACGAACTGCCTATTATCATGGAAAGATTAACAACCTTATTGCCCAAACTATGGAGTCCCACCCCAGCCTCCTACTTCCCCATGCTTGTAATCCCTACTTCCCCATGTAATCTTTGTCCTACCCTATATAAGCAGCTGGTTTATGGGGGGCTGCAGAGCATATTTTTGTGGATGACCTGCTGCTCTCCCATACTTCTGGCAGTATTATAATAAACGCTCATATATTATTCAACCCTGTCTCTGCTTAATTGGCTCAAGTAGTGACAGGCAGCAGGGACCCATTGATTGTCCAGTTACAACATGATTACTCTGTTTAATCATTGTAAGAACTACCATAGTTTCCAAAGCAGCTGGACCATTTTACATTCCCACCAGTAGTGGGATTTGATTCTAACCATCCTAGTGGTTATAAAGTGGTATCTCATTATGGTTATGATCTGCATTTCCCTAATTACTAATGATTTTTCTCTAGTGACTAATGTTCCCTGTGTATATTAGCCCTTTTTATGAGAAAAACTGAGGTACAGAGAAATTAACCTGTCTACGGCCACAAAGCTGGTAAGGGAAAAGCTGAGATTCTAACACAGGCAGTCTGGTTTCATAGCCCAGAATCTTACATTGTAATGAATGCTGCAGGAGGTAGTACTTGCATTTCATCCAGTGGAAGAGGACAAGCCTTTCCCAGGTAATTTGTTTTATCAGTTAGGAAGTCTTCCCAGAAGCCATTCAGACTTCTCTATCTCACAGACTAGGTTTGGGTCACATGACTCTTCCTAAAACAATTACTGATAAAAACAGGATCATCATAATTTGCTTATATTATTCAGGATTTCTATACAAAATCAGAGCTCTTCCAGAAAGAAAGGAGATAAGAATGGCTCTTAATCAGTTGCATAATAAATGTCTGCCACAGGTGTATATGAAAACAAAACTTGATTTTCTTGGTTATACCATCCTAGAAATGAAAGAAATGATCAGATATAAAAAGTTATCATTTAGTGCTAGTGTTAGTTGTGTAAATATGAGTAAATGGATGGTAATAATAATGTCAGTCAATCAATCAATCAGTGACTTGGCAACAAAGAAAGCAGCCATTTCAATAAAGCAAAGAAAATAAGACTTGATATAGGCTGAAATCTACCTCTGAGAAATTTAGCCTTGACTACAGGAGCAAAATATTAAATAAGGAACATTTATCTGCCCATTTCAAATAGCCCAAATATAAATTAACTCCAGTTTAAAACTGAAAAATGGCAAATATTCATTAATTGAAATATAACATTTTTAATTATAAGGTTTCAAAATACCTCTTCCAATAAAATATCATTATAACAAAATTTTTCATTCACTTTAAAGCTTTGTAAGGCTTAGCTAAGCTTTTCTTAAGAATGTAAAATTTAATTGAAAATAATTTTAAGTACACCCTAGCTGGTTTGGCTCAGTGGATAGAGTGTCGGCCTGTGGACTGAAGGGTCCTGGGGTTCGATTCTGGTCAAGGGCACATGCCCGGTTGCGTGCTCCATCTGTAGTAGGGAGCGTGCAGGCGGCAGCCAATCAATGATTCTCTCTCATCATTGATGTTTCTACCTCTCTCTCCCTCTCCCTTACACTCTGAAATCAATAAAAAATATATTTTAAAATAATAATAATTTTAAGTGCTATTTTACATTATTTTTGCAATTATACTAGCAATTAGATTTCACAAACCATATTTTAAGCACTGTACTCATTCATAATGAATTAATGGTTTTAATTTCCCATATTTTTAAAATATATTACTTATAAATTATCATGTATGCTCCAAAAGTGATATAATACATATTAGCATTTGCTTCTTGTGGAGAGATTAGAAAATAAGATGAGTTTACCAGATCACTTAAGTGTGCATTAGAAATACTTTCAAAGTATGCTGAACCCTAATTTAAAAAAAAAAAAATGTAATGGTGAGGTTTGACTTGGGGTGGTAAACACACAATTATAGAATTGTATACCTGAAACCTGTGTAATTTTATTAACCAATATCATCCCAATAAATTCAATGACAAAAATAAAAAATAAAAAATAAAATTTAAGGTGGGGAAGCAATTAAATAAATAATTACAAACCAAGCCTGCCTTTAGATATAGGGTTTATCATGTAATTATAATACTGATCATTTAAAATTATCCAAAATGTCTCCAGCATTTTAAAGAGCTAAGCAGAGTTATTTTTAAAATCAAACATATGTGCTTTTTCTGTTTACGTCTTTGGAAAGAACATTCTGTATAATGAAAAACACGACCAAATTTTTCACCCTATAATTGACTTTTGGGGTTGGTTTACTCTATATCTATTTTTGACCATGTAGAAAACAGCAATGATGTGGTAAAAAGCCCAAAATGTAAGTCCCATTGCAGGATAAGACTCCATCATGATTAGTATAGAAGTATCATGTTTATGCTGGGAAATGTGCCCATTTTCAAAGAGAAAATTTCAGTGCATAGGAGCCACCTCTTTTTTAATCAAGCCATGTGAAAACTAGTAACTCTGGTGCCTGTTCCAGAACTTGGATAGAACCTGGATGCTTATGTGCTGATCCCCTCCAGTAAAGGCAGCTTATGTTGATGTTCTAACTAGTTGTTGGAAATAACAGGTTTATTTCTATCAGTTAATCTAATGGAAGGTAACACTGGATATTACAATTTAAAACTATAAATTAACCTTTAAAAATACAAATTAACAGCCTGGTCAGTGTGGCTCAGTGACTGAGCATCAACCCAGGAACCAAATCACCTGTTCAATTTCTGGTCAGGGCACATGCTGGGGTTGTGGCTCAATCCCCAGTATGGGGCATACATGAGGCAGCCAATCAATACTGTTTCTCTTTCACCAATGCTTCTATCTCTCTATCCCTCTCCCTTCCTCTCTCTCCAAAAATCAATACAAACAAATTTGTAAAAAAAAAAAAAAAAAATACAAAATTATCATTTTAGAGTCACTTTTCTCATGTCTTAATAAAGATTAAATTTTAAAACTTAATCTCCCAGTAAAAGCTTCGAACTCAGTTATTCAGTGACAAAACTAATTTGTCATCCCTAACAAAAGCAGTTTTTTCTTCATTAAAAAGTCAAAAATATCTCTGAATGAGCCCTCCTGACTTCATTAATAAAATTTACATATTAGCAAGTAAAATAAACTAAAAGAGGGAGTTGGTGTGTGGTTTAAAAATCAGCCCTCTAACACCTACCACAGATTTATCTCCTGTGAGTTGACTCAGCCATTCCTTTTTCTCAGTAAATAAACTAAATTCTAAGAAGGGTACTGCGGTAGAGTTTTTCAAGGGCCAAGTGAAGGAATATGTTTTAGATGGAATCTTTCAAATTGACAGCCTGCCCACTTTGGATAGGTATTAAAGGGTCCACAGCACTTTATGAATTAGTTGTGGTTTACCTAAAAAAGTATGACCCAAGTTACCACGGTCACTGCACATTCAATTTATCCATATCAGAAATCAATGTGCCTTAAAAATTTTTAACATGTTTAGAAAAAAGACAAACTGAAAGATTTCTAGTAGCACTGTTGATTGAATGGCAGTCACAATATATCATTTTAAAACCTGCAAGTATATTTAATATGTCCATATTTTTATTACTATTTAGGTCTTTCATAATGCATTATCTTTTATCCCTATGTTTTAATTGAACCATTAAAACAATGAATTAATATTAACTGCCTAACACTGTTTAATAGTTTTGCCAACTTCCTGGGATGTTCACAAAGATGTTCACAGAATCCTCACTACTTTATGGTAAACAAAAAAGTCCTGAAAATCTTTACATGGATTACCTATAAAAAAGATGAGTTGAGCAACAGAAGAATTCTATACCAAGCTGACTAGAGAAATAAAATATCACAAACAGATATCTGCTCTCACAGTAAGAAATATGTGAAAGAGAAACCAAGATGGCAGCATAAGGTATACACCTGTAAGTGCTGCCTCTCACAACCACACCAAAACTAAAAGACAAAACGTCTATCACCCAAAACTACAGGAAAGCTGGCTGAGTAGAAGTTCTACAACTAGAAGGAAAGAGAAAAGAACATTGAGCCAGGGTAGGACATGCACAAGCGCGGAAAAGCAGAGGTAAGGAGGCGAGTGAATCGGGCTGGCGGTGGGCAACTGGGTGCACTGTTTTTTTCAACCTGAAGGGAAACACAAGCTCCCAATTGCTCTGAACTCCAGTTTCCGGCAAGACTCTGGGACCCAGACTCCTACGGGGAGAAGCTTGACTGTCTGCCATCGGGTCAGAAAGTGAGGGTGGCTTTCTTACAGAGATACGCACAGGAATAATTGTTTACTGCGTTGGGGCGAGGGACTCGGGGACGCAGAAACGCGGGGACTTGGAAAAGCGGAGACGCAGAGACTGCTGACTAGCAGCCATCGCTGTTTGCCACGCCCTAGTGATTCCCTGACACCCCGCCCCGCCTAATTTACAAACCCACCCAAACTGTGCGCAGCTGCTTTTGCATATAAATGGCCTGCCCTATCTTCAGCTTAACCTAACAAACTGCAGCTCTGGTCAGACAGCTCCAAAACTTCCAAACCCCAAGCAAAGAGGAGAAATCTGCAGATCTCCCTGTAGCTCCTGCTGGGTGGCCTCAGACAGTAGCTGACCTGCACTACATTGGAGATCCAGAAGCCAGTGTACCTAGTGGTCAGTGTGAGACGACACCAGATTTCAACTCCTCACATCCATAAGTGACACATTCAAGAGGCAGACTCAGTGAGCACCAAAGCCCCACTGAAACAAGTCTTGCCCCATAAGGGTGTCTCCAGCACAGCAGTTCTTCCATTATAGACACAGCGGGTCCTCACAGCCAATTGGCCTGGAGGTCAATTCCTCCCAGTGTACCAACAGCTATCAAGCCTTAATTACAACAACACTGTGCACTCAGCCCACAAAGGGGTGCACCAAGAGTGTCCACCTAAGGTGACTGGGGAGGCTGAACCACTGGGCCCTACAGATCACCTACCACAGAAAACCACTCCATCAACACAGGGAAGCAGCCAAAATGCAAAGACAAAGAAACATGTCACAAATGAAAGAAATGGAGGAAAGCAAACTACTGGACATAGAGTTCAAAACCACACTTATAAGGTTACTCAAGAATCTTCTAAAAACCTCTGAGGAACTTAGTGAGACCTTTAAGGATCTTAATGAGAATGCAAAAAAAAATGGAAAAGGACCAGTCAGAAATTAAGCATATACTGTCTGAAATAAAGAATATACAGAAATTCAACAGTAGACCAAAGGACCCCAAGAATCAAACCAAAGATTTGAAATATGAAGAAACAAAAAACACCCAACCAGAAAAACAAAAAGATAAAAGAATCCAAAAATATGAAGATAGTGTAAGGAGCCTCTGGGACAACTTTAAGTGTACCAACATCCAAATTATGAGGGTGCCAGAAGAAGAGAGAGTGCAAAATATTGAAAACCTATTAGAAGAAATAATGACAGAAAACTTTCCCTACCTGGTGAAAGAAATAGACTTACAAGTCCAGGAAGCGCAGAGAACCCCAAACAAGAGGAATCCAAAGAGGACCACACCAAGACACATCATAATTAAAATGCCAAGGGCAAAAGACAAAGAGAGAATCTTGAAAGCAGCAAGAGAAAAACAGTTAGTTACCTACAAGGGAGTACCCATACGACTGTCAGCTGATTTCTGAACAGAAACTATGCAGGCCAGAAGGGAGTGGCAAGAAATATTCAAAGTGATGAACAGCAAGAACCTACAACCAAGACTACTCTACCCAGCAAAGCTATCATTTAGAATTGAAGGTCAGATAAAGAGCTTCACAGACAAGAAAAAGCTAAAGGAGTTCATCACCACCAAACCAGGATTATATGAAATTCTGAAGGGTATTCTTTAAGAAGAGTAAGAAGAAGAAAAAGGTAAAGATAAAAATTATGAACAAAATGACAACAAATACATACCTATCAACAAGTGAATCTAAAAATCAAGTGAATAAAAAATCTGATGAACAGAATAAACTGGTGAATATAATAGAATCAGGGGCATAGAAAGGGAGTGGACTGACAATTCTTGGGGGTAAGGGGGTGTGAGGGGTGCGGGAAGAGACTTTACATAAATCTTACACCTATGGATGAGACAGTGGCAGGGGGTAAGGGCATGGGGTGGGGTGGGGAATCAGGTGGAGGGGAGCTATGGGGGGAAAAAAGAGGAACATCTGTAATAATCTGAACAATAAAGATTTATTTTAAAAAAAATAAAAAGAGAAAGTTCCCCCCCCCCCCCCAAAAAAAGAAAGAAAGAAATGTGTGAAAGCCTTAGCTGAGCAACACTGGAAGTCAGCAAGATCAAAATTAGTGGCAAAGGCTTGACCCAGATGTATCACCGTCCTAGTACAATTTCTGGCAATAAATTCCTCATCCAAACAGATGAAACTATCCACAGTATTTTACCTGCATCTCTACATGAGACAGCTTTTAGACACACTATTAAATTGTTATGGCAAAGGTAAACAAGAAAAAGTTTCCCAGCCAACTTTTTCTTTCATTGGCTAACTTACTCAAGAAAATTAAGTCTATGTTAAGGAAGGAAAAAGGAATTACCTTCTCATTAAGTGACATAAGAAGAGTAATAAGTGGGCCTGAATAGTTTCTTCAAAATCACTGCACTGATCCTTTTACTGGAAATGTTTCCCAACTACATTAATAGTCTGTTTGATAACAAAAATTTTATTATTAAGCTCAAATTATTAAGACAGTAATACGCCTTAAATTAGAGGCCTGGAAATGTCTAAATTTCATGTGGGGGAAAAAAACGCACACACAAATCCAACTGCTGCAACTTGCAATGACATCAAGATATTGTTACTTTCTCCAATACCTCTTATATAAGTTTAAAAGTATTCAAATGGTAGACTAAACCAGCATAATCGGGCTAGGAAGTCCTCCCTGTCATCTCCAGTTAACTGGGTATTATCTACAGTTTACTATCTCAGGTGGAACACAGGGATACATTTGGCATCCAGCCTCTGATGTTTACCAAATGTGAGACTTTGAATAAGTAACTCCACACCAGACTTGTTTCCTTATCTCTAAAATAGGGGCCATGATCTTAACCTCAGAGGAATGGAGTAATGCTGTAATTAAATAATTCAATTCATTGAATAAACTTTTATTAAGAACCTACCACTTGCCAAACACTGAAGATAAGAGTCCCTATATCCTCACCATTGTAGTATGCATGCCACAGGCTAAAAGTAAAAAAGAATACCTTCTCAAGACTCAAAATCCTTACAATAGGGCAGAGACAATATCTATAATTAATTGATAGGCAATGTTATAAGTGGTACAACGGCTCCAGATGTAAGAATGTGGAAAGATATTTAGGAGAAATGATGATGGACTAAAGTTTTGAAAGTAAAAAAGTTAATTCTTTTTTTTTTCTTTTTAAATATTTTTATTGATTTCAGAGAGTAAGGGAGAGATAGAAGCATCAATGATGAGAGAGAATTATTGATTGGCTGCCTCCTGCACACCCCACATTAGGGAACAAGCCCACAAACCAGGCATGTGCCCTGACCAAGAATCGAATCATGACCTCCTGGTTCATAAGTCGATGCTTAACCACTTAAATTCTTAAAAGAACAAAACAATTTTGATAGCTGGAGCAATGAGTACATGTTGGGGAGTAGATGATAAAGCAAAAGGGGTATACAGGAACAAAAATATTAACATACTCTGCAAGCTGTAATTAAAAAATAACTAATACAAATATAAGGTACTATTATATCTCAACTAAACTATTCCTCATGCCATATTACAAAGATATGTTTCTGTATCTGTTTCCTGAACTAAGACAGTGAGCTCAGCGGTAGAGGTGGTAGTAAGGTGATTCATGCAGTATTTGTCTCTGTATCTCTGATCCTTTACTATCCTCAAATAAGTACATTTTTTTAATTTAATGACATTCTTAAAACAAAACCTATCAGAATACATTTCACTGCAAAGTAACCACAAGGAAACCTACTTTTCAGCACATTTCACTTATTCTTTCTTTCATTCTTGCTTTTGAGATTGGGTCTAAATCACTATCTGCTCTTTCCTAAACTTGAAAATCAGATGACAGTGTGGATTCAGGGTTTCTTACTTAACAGTAAAAACACACTAAACAAAGTACTAAATCTTTTTTGAACATCAATTGTTTTATTCCATTAAATGTATTTATTACCATCTAATGTGTCTGTCTCATGGGGTTTTAGTAAGATTCAAATTAAAAATTGAGTTAGACATGTACATAAATACTTAGTTCATAAACTATAAAGAACTTTGCCAATATAAGATGTATTTTCCAGAATGATGCTTCTGGAGTTCCTCCTCTTCCACACTCGAGATTTTAGAAGATAACCAAATATTTCCCCTATCCCAGCTAACCCTAACCTTCCTAATGAAATGAATATAGATACCAATGTGGCAACCCAGGGGATAATCTGTGCTCCACTGGAAGCATAAAGTTCAAAGTCTTTCACAGAATTAAGGTAGACAAAATTATATCATCTCTCACTTGACCTACTCCAGGAGCTTTCTAAAATGCATTGTCCTGCAGTTTCCCTAATCTGGCTCAACCTCCATCTGCCCAAATAGTTTTCTTCCAAAAACATAAAACTCTTTTTGTTATTATATGTTTATTTCTAGTCTGCAGAGGCAAGATTTTTTAAAGGAATGAAATGGGGAAAAAATAGATACAGAGGCAAAGAAGCATTGAACAGACTGTCAAACTACAGTGGGAAGGCAGAGGAGGTTGCGGGGGGTGGGGGGGGGGACTGTAAGAGATCAACTGAAGGACTTGTACGCATGCATTTAAGCATAACCAATGGATCAAAAACACTGGGGGGAGGGTGCAGGTAAAGGCATGTACTGGGGGGAAGGGGAGGCTGGGGAAAGGTCAATGGGGAAGGAAAAAAAAAAGGAGACATATGTACTACTATTTGTAATACTTCAAACAATTAAAAAAATAAAATAAAATAAAATAAAATAAAATAAAATAAAATAAAATAAATAAAAAAAACATAAAACTCAATCAGTCACCTGTTTAAGATCCATGTTGGCTCACTAAAGTCTATGCTCCTCAATATGGTACCCGTAATCCTTAATTACATGACCTCTAACCACTATTAATATCTTCTTATACTCTCCCACTTCCCACTCAATGTTGCCCACAATAAAATCAGCATTTCTTGGACATAAACACTTACACAATTCTTTCCTTGTCTCCCTTTACCTCCCAGGTTTCTACTACTCTCTTGCCTAGCTCAAAGGTTTCTTCCTGAGTGAAATATTTCTAGACTTCTACAAGCAAAATTCGTCCTTGAAAACACAACATTTTGCATGCACCTCTAGTACTGCATTTTCCACATTATAATGATCTCTGATTCTGGGTTGCTACATGCAGAAGAGGATATAGGGAGAGCAAGAATTAAAACTGGGAGAGGAGTTAGGAAATGTATAAAAAGACCAGGCAAAAGATAATGAGACCAGAAATTCACATTAGGCATGTGAGTGAGGTCAACAAATCCTCTTGCGAACTAGACAAAACTGTCAAAAAAAGAGACACCATTTCAGCACTGTGTTCAAGCAAAAAAATACAACAAACTGAGAATCATTTATTTGTGAATAGTATAGAACTCTAATGGGAAATATCATGTTTCCACGGTATTTTACCAGGTACACTTCCATTTACCAAAGTCCTATCAGCAGAGTAAAGCAGGGCCAAAGAGGCTGTAAAAACCACCAGCTTTTCTGCTGTTGCTAAAGTAAGTTTACACTGACTCTGGGTGGTAGGCACATAATACAATCTACAGATCATGTACCACAGAAACGTGCACTTAGAATCTATATTATTTGTTTTTGGGAATTTTTATCACTTATTTTGTGGAGTTTAATTTACGCATTTATACCCATTTATTATTTTTTTATTGTTGACAGTATCACAGATGTCTCTCATTTTCTCCTTTTATGCCTCCTCTACGCAACCCCTGCCCAACCCAGGCCTTCCCATACTATGATCTGTGTCCACATATGTTCTTTGGTTAATCTCTTCCTGTTCCCCCACTCCAATGAGATTTTATTCTGTTCCATACATCATACTTCTGGATCTATTTTGTTAGTTTATTTTGTTCATTAGATTCCACATATGTGTGAGATCATGTGATATTTGTCTTTCTCTGACTGGCTTATTTCACTTAGTATAATAGTCTCCGGGTCCCTCCATGCTGTCTCAAAGGGTAAGAGCTCCTTCTTTCTTACAGCCACATAGTATTCCATTGCATAAATGTACCACAGCTTTTTTTATCCCCTCATCTACTGATGAGCACTTGTGCTGTTTTAAGATCTTAGCTATTGTAAATAATGCTGCTATGAACAAAGAGGTGCATGCATTCTTTCTGATTGGTGTTTTGGAATTCTTAGGATATATTCCCAGAAGTGGAATCGTTAGATCAAATGGCAGTTCCATTTTTAACTTTCTGAGCAACCTCCATACTGTTTTCAATAGTGGCTGCACCCATCCACATTCCCACCAGCAGTGCAATAGGGTTCCCATTTCTCCACATCCTTGCCAGCACTTGTTGATTTATTTATGGTAACCATTCTGATAGGTGTAAGGTGAAACCTCACTGTAGTTTTAATTTACATCTATCTGATGATTAGTGACAAAGAACATTTTTTCACATGTCTATTGGCCATTTGTATGTCCTCTTTGGAGAAGTGTCTATTCAGGCCCTTTGCCCACTTTTTAACAGGATTGTTTATTTTCCTGGTATTGAGTTGTATGAGTTCTTTATATATTTTGGAAATTAACCCCTTAGCAGATGTACTAGTATCATTGGCGAATATATTTTCCCATAGAGTAGATTCCCTTTTCATTTTGTTGATGGTTTCTTTTGGTGTCTAGGAGTTTTTTTAGTTTGATGTAGTCCCATTAGTTAATTTTTTCCCTTGCCCTAGGCCAGTGGTTGGTAAATTGCGGCTTGCGAGCCACATGCGGCTCACGAGCGCAATTTGCTGCTCTGTTGACTAATGAGTTTGCCGACCACTGACCTAGACTCTCGATTCCAATAATTACAGGCTGTTGTTGTTCCTTGTGATTAAGCCCCTATCCCAGTGGTCGGCAAACTCATTAGTCAACAGAGCGGCAAACCGCGGCTCGCGAGCCACAGTTTTCCGACCACTGCCCTAGGCGATATATTGGTGACAATACTACCACGTAAGATGTCTGAGATTTTACTACCTATAATTTTCTTCTAGGATTTTTATAGTTTCACAACTTCCATTTAAGTCTAAAATCTTATATAATCTTACTAGAGGCCTGGTGCACGAAATTCGTGCACAAGGGTGTGGGGTCCCCTCAGCCCAGCCTGCACCCTCTCCAATCCAGGACCCCTGAGGGGATGTCCAACTGCCGGTTTAGGCCTGATCTCAGAGAGCAGGCCTAAACCGGCATTCGGACATCCCTCTCACGATCCGGTACCGCTGGCTCCTAACTGCTCACCTGCCTGCCTGCCTGATCACCCCTAACTGCCCCCCCTACCAGCCTGGTCGCCAACTGCCCCCCCCCCCACTGGCCTGGTCACCCCCAACTGGCCCCCCGACCAGCGTGGTTGCCCCCAACTCCCCCCCCTCCAGCCTGGTCACCCCCAACTGTCCCCCCTGCCGGCCTGGTCACCCCCAAATGCCCCCATGCCGGCCTGGTCGCCCCCAACTGCCCCCCTACCGGCATGATCGCCCCACACAGCCTGCTGTTCAGTCGTTTGGTCATCCCTCACTAACCCCCCTGCCAGCTTGGTCGCCCCATGCAGCTGCTGTTCAGTCATTTGGTCGTCCCTCACTAACCGTCCGGCTGGCCTTGTTGCCCCACGCAGCCTGTGTTTGGTCATCCGTCCAGTTGTTTCAGTCATGACGGCCCCTGGCTTTTTATATATTAGGATTAAACAATGTCACCCAATAAATTTAATTAAAAAATAGAAATTAAAAAATAAAGTGGGTTCACTTAATTTGGAGCATTGTCAGGCAAAGTGGAAATCCCAGTGAGGCTAAAACAGGAATGATCAGAAGCTCACCACACCTCAGGCTATGATTATGTTTAAACAAGCAATAGACAGAGAGACTAGTGAGGGGTTTAACAAAAAGTTCCAGAAGGTGAGACTGACAAATAGGGGCTGACAAGTTCTTCACATATCCTAGGTTGACCAGAGGCTGTGTACATGCATAATAGAAACTGAAGTAGAAACAAGTTATCTACACATCCATAACCTATAGTGCCTACATACATGCAAAAAAGAGACACAAGACAGAACAAAAGAAAAAACAAGGCAGAGTTTAAAAGAGCCAGAACAGGGAATGCTCTCCAGCCCACAGATCCATCAGCAATGAACAGAAGCTTTACTACCTAAAAATGTTTGAGTATCACCTCCATCCAAATACTGACTGAACAATAAGTAATATAGATAAAGAGATGATATCTCATCTTTTACTTAAAAACAAGAAAAAATGAGAAGCGATATAAGCATTCCCATATTTTGAGGGAAACAGACTTCACAAAGACATTTTTTATGGGGAAAACATCAGAATGCAGACTTGCTCTATTATCTTAAACTAGAGGCCCAGTGCACGAAATTTGTGCATGGGGGGCTGCACCCTCTCCAATCTGGGACATCCCTCGCACAATCCAGGACTGCTGACTCCCAACTGCTCGCCTGCCTGCCTGCCTTCCTGATTGCCCCTAACCACTTCTACCTGCCAGCCTGATCACCTTCTAACCGCTTGCCTGCCAGCCTGATTGATGCTTAACTGCTCCCCTGACAGCCTGATTGCCCCTAACTGCCCTCCCCTGCAGGCCTGGTCCCTCCCAACTGCCTTTCCCTGCAGGCCTGGTCACCCCCAACTTCCCTCCTCTGCAGGCCTGGTCTCTCCCAACTGCCCTCCTTTACAGGCTTGATCGCCCCCAACTGCCCTCCCTTGCAGGCCTGGTCCCTCCCAACTGCCCTCCCCTGCTGGCCATCTTGTGGTGGCCATCTTGTGTCCACATGGAGGTAGCCATCTTTGACCACATGGGGGCAGCCATCTTGTGTGTTGGAGTGACAGTCAATTTGCATATTACTCTTTTATTAGATAGGATGTAAAAAAAAACAAGCACTGGACATGTAAAGATTGAGAACAAATGACCAATACAAAAAAAAGGGGGGGAGGTGCAGTCAATAGTAACTATCTCTCAGTGTGCCAAATATCAGATTTAGTAGGCAAGACTTCAAATTAGCAAAAAAAATACATCTAAGGAACTAAAAGAAACCATATTTTAAAAATTAAGCCATCAGTGTGGCTCAGTTGGTTAAGTGTCATCCCATGCACTGAAAGATCACTGATTTGATTCCCAGTCAGGGCACATACTTAGGTTGAGGGTTCAATCCCCAGTCAGGGTGCATACAAGAGGCAACTGATCTATGTTTCTCTCACAGTGATGTTTCTCTCTCTTCTTCTCTCTCAAAAATGAATTAAAAAAAAAACATTTAAAAATATGCTAATAATTCAATGATGGTAGAACATCAATAAAGAGATAAAAATTATAAAAAATGGAAAATGTAAATACTTGAGTTTCAAAGCACAATAATTGAAATGAAAATTTCGCTAGAGGCACTTAACAATAGATCTGAGATGGCAGGATAAAGATTTACTAAAATTGAAGACAGTGAAAATAAAAATTACTCAATCTGAAGAAAAGAAGAGAAAAAATGAACACAGCCCCAGAAATATGTGAGACAAAAACAAATGTACAAAATGCATGTGATAGGAGTCTCAGAAATAAATAAGAGTAAAAAAGGGAAGGACAGATATTTTAAGAAATGGCTAAAACTTAAGACAATATACAAACCAAAGGACATCAATGAATGCAGATAGACATTGTTTAACATTTATTTATTTTTGTTTTGTGAACCTTAAATTCTTAAATGCAATTTAGTCTAGATTGTGGCTCTCCAATTTATTCCATTGATATCAAATCAATTTAAAGATAAATTCTAATAGCTCATAGAAATAGTTCTCACTATTTTATTTTTTTAATATATTTTTATTGATTTCAGAGAGGAAGGGAGAGGGATAGAGAGATAGAAACATCAATGATGAGAGAGAATCATTGATTGGCTCCCTCCTGCACGCCCCCTACTGGGGGGATTGAGCCCGCAACCCCAGCATGTGCCCTTGCCCGGAATCGAACCTGGTACCCTTTAGTCCACAGGCCGACACTCTATCCACTGAGTCAAACCAGCTTGGGCAGTTCTCACTATTTTAGAGGTGTCTTTCTAAATGACATATAACTGGCCCTAACCGGTTTGGCTCAGTGGATAGAGCGTCCGCCTATGGACTCAAGGGTCCCAGGTTTGATTCCGGTCAAGGGCATGTACCTTGGTTGCGGGTACTTCCCCAGTAGGGTGTGCGCAGGAGGCAGCTGATTGATGTTTCTCTGTCATCAATGTTTCTAACTCTCTCTCCCTCTCCCTTCCTCTCTGTAAGAAATCAATAAAATATTTTTAAAAAAATAAATGACATATAACTGTTTCTATAATATTGTATAACACAACACTAGTTATTTTCTTTTACAAAGAAAAGGACAATTGAATGAGATAATCATTAAGTATCTAATATTAGCGCTTGTGATATGTCTGGAATACTTGAATTAAAATGTACAGGTTATATGAGCTACAACTCATGGGAAAAGATAATTCAGGTACTGGTAAAAAATATAGATGGAAGTGATTAGGGTACGAAGTCCTTATCTCTACTACCCATAAAGTTTCAATCACAAGTGGATGTGGAGGGCAAAGGACCAAAAGATAATACATAGTAATATATGGTAAGGCAACAGAAATTCAAGCAGATAGAGACTACATGGCTCTGATTACATCTTCAGCCTACAGGGTCTCAGTAGAACACAATTCTTGGTAGAATTCATATTCTGTGTGTTGAAATTCACACATAGAATAGCGCACACTACTTGGCTCTCCCATTAGGAAATATAAATTAATATATCAAGTCTACAGAGGTCTTTTTCTAACTATGGTATAAAATGCCAATTACATACTGACAATGTTAAGTAGAAACTGTTGCCTTTAAAAAGTTCCATCACTATCTTACTTCATTATATTACAACTATGAAAATAAGTGTGTGTGTGGGGGGGGGGGGGGCGGGGGATAATTTGAAAATATTTGGTCAAAGAAAAAGCCCACTATGACTAAAACAAGATGGCTAATGATTTCATCTTCTTTTGGAAAATGACCTCATCATGACAATTAGCTTACCAACTAGCTTCCAAAGCCACTAACAGTAGCTTACAAAGTCACAGCTGTTACTTTTTCTAACAACTAGAAGTGCATTTCATTTCAAATGTCATTCCACAAGAACTGAATGATTTCTTCAAAGTATTACAACTTACGAGCAAGAATTACATTGAGGAGAGTACAACGATAAGTCTGTGAGTTGCTTAATAAAGATAATTATAAAGAATGACAGAACAATCAGTTAAAAAATACTCAACTGCAGCATTCTTGGACAACAAGCAGACATATTTAAGAGAACTGTGCATCATTCATGAGTAAAAGCTAACATAAAAAGTGCTTACTTTAACCTTTAAGCAATATAAAAATCATTTAATTGATAGAGAAAGTAGGATGTAAATTTTTGATAACTAGTTTATTTCAAAGGAAAATTTTGAATCATATTTTTGGAATATTCATATAATTCATGAAATTGAAAACTTTCAGATCCCAACTATAATGAAAATTCTTGTGGAATTCCTGTTCTTCAAGTTTATTACCACATCTTATTAAAAGCTCTACATGAGGAAGCCCCTAATCTGTCTTTGAATTCCAACTTCTATCTACTACAATCCCCAGCCCACCTCTACTCACTCCATTCAAGTAGATGTAAACGAAGGTAGATGTGGGATTCTCTAAGATACTCTTAAAACTACCCCTTAATAAAGACAACTCATAAGAAAGAGCACAACTTTTTGCCCATCCTCTATTCATCAACCCATCTTTATACCTGTCATTCCTCTCCTCCACAGAACTACACTTTGGTGGGACTATATCAAGCACTGTGACAATCCTATATAATAAAAGGCTAATATGCAAATATACCGAACTGTGGAACAACCGGTCGCTATGACATGCACTGACCACCAGGGGCAGATGCTCAATGCAGGAGCTGCCCCCCGGTGGTCAGTGAGCTCCCACAGGGGGAGCGCCACTCAGACAGAAGCCGGGCTCATGGCTGGCGAGTGCAACGGTGGTGGCAGGAGCCTTTCCTGCCTCCATGGCAGCACTAAGGATGTCCGACTGCCGGCTTAATAAAGATAATTATAAAGATACTGTATAACACAACACTAGTTATTTTCTTTTAAAAAGAAATGAATATGGAAGGAAAGACAGGATATAGGAAAACAAAGAACTGACAAGAATCTATATATATAAAAGGTTAAGTGACCGGCTGACTGTACATATGACGTGCACTGACCACCAGGGGGCAGACACTCAATGCAGGAGCTGCCAAGCTGCGGTGATTTGGCAGCGGCAGTTCTTAGGTGACGCACCCCAGAACCAAAGAGGAGGGAGCCTGATTCCTTTCAATGAGCACGAATCCATGCACCGGGCCACTAGTCTACTATAATAAAGGAGTCAAAAAACAAAATTGCAAATCTGATGAATGGAAGAATGATGGTGTCATTAAGAAATAAAAGTGATGCCCTGGCCGATGTAGCTCAGTTGACTGGGCATCATCCAGTGCCCCGAAAGGTTGCTGGTTCAATTCCTGGTCTGGGCACATACCCAGGTTGCAGGCTCCATCCCCAGTAGGGGGCATGCAGGAGGCAGAAAATTTACGTTTGAGTCGCTTTCACACTGATGTTTCTCTCTATCCCTAACCCTTCCTCTCACTCTAAAAAATCAATAAAAATGTTTCTAAAAAAAAAAAAGAAATAGTGTCATTAATGACTGTAAATTGGTGCGGCCACTGTGGAAAACGGGATGGATGTTCCTCAGATAATTAAAAATCCAACTACCATATGACCAGCAATCCCACTTCTGGGTATTTATCCAAAGAAATCCAAAGCACTAATTTGAAAAGATATCTACATCCTTATGATCATTGCAGCATTATTTAAAATAGTCAAGATATGGAAGCAACCTAAGTGTCCATTGATAGACGGTTGGATAAAGAAGGTGTGGTACACATACAAAATGAAATATTACTTGAGCATTAAAAAAAGAAAGAAGTCTTACAATTTGCAATGACATGGATGAACCTAGAGGGCAGAGATTTTGAAATTATCACAGTGGAATTTAAAATAACTATGACCAGTATGCTAAGGGAGCTAATGAAACAAGTGAACAACACGTCAGAACAGATGGGTAATATCAGCAAAAAGAGATGGAAATGATAAAATAAACACGTAAAACCACTGTAAAAGAAATGAAGGTTTTTTTGTGGGTTTTTTTTTTGGGGGGGGGGGGGGTTATAGGGGCCTCATCAGTAGATTGAAATGGTAGAGAAAAGAATCACCAAGAATGAAGATATGTTACAAGCTTCTAGAACTGAAAGGTAGGAAAAAATGATAAACGCAAAAAAAAAATAAATTCAAGAACTGTGGGGAAATTGCACAAAAGTAACACACATGTAATGGCAATACCAAACTGAGGAGAGAGGGGGGGCGGAGAGAGAAAGAGAGAAAGGAGAGAGAGGGAATAATGGCGGCGGAATAGACAGACGTGTTCTAAGCCTTGTCCCGGAGCAGAAAGAACAGCTGAGGGTCGCACAAGGAGTGTTTGTTGGCAAGCTGGGAGACAGCTGAACTCCAGAAGAAGGTGGGGGACTGCTAGACGGGGTTCCCCTGACCTGGCAGCACCAACTGAGGCTGGGTCCCCTCCCGGAGCTGCGGGCTTGGACGCGGAGTCTGCGCCATCTTGATCCAGAAAGTGGAGCTTATCGAAAGCCTGAGAATCCACAACTGCGGCAGCCACGGAACAGCTGCGAGCCCCAGAACAACGCTCCCCAATTGGCGCAAACACACGGGTTCAGAGGAGCTCTACACTCCACCACGAAAAGGTCAGATTTCGCCTGGGATAAGGTGAGGTCTCTGGTCCCGGCGGGAGAGAGGAACGCGCGTTTTGCGGGAGCTGGAGGACCAGGGAAGTCTGTGCCTAGAAAAATCGGTGGCTGTTGGGGCTGGCGTGATCTGTGAATGTGGAAAGGGGTCCTCAGAGCTGTTAACAGAAGGGCTCTCTAAAAAGCAACCCATTGTGACCTGAAGTGCAGGGACACCCTAAGAATTTCAGGCTGCCCAGACTTACACGCAGCCCCAGAGTTCCCCGGGCGCCTAGGCTTACGCGCAGCCCAGGAGTGCGCACACTTGGGCTTTTTCCTCTTGAAATCTTGCTTCTGATTACTAAGCCCAATACATAGGATCACCCAGTTGGGGACACCATGGGAGAATGCAGGGGAAAGTTGTTTTTCTGGAACATGAGGATCAGAGCGGGGAGTGACCATCGGAGAGTCAGCTCTGAGGCAGCCCACTCCCACAAACCGGTAGTGAGTGCCACAGGGAAAGAAGGTTCTAACGCTGCCTAGAGAGACCAAAGATAGACCCGGAAGTCAATCCAGAAACACTGCCACCCAGGGGCTGAATCACA
Organism: Plecotus auritus; assembly: GCF_963455305.1. Taxonomy (NCBI): domain Eukaryota; kingdom Metazoa; phylum Chordata; class Mammalia; order Chiroptera; family Vespertilionidae; genus Plecotus; species Plecotus auritus. The sequence goes on along the minus strand of NC_137775.1, from coordinate 88,892,137 downwards.
AATTGACTCTTGTGTAATCAAAAATAAAGGAATACGAGAAATTAAGACACACCGCCTGCTTAAAATCAGGACTGGCTTACAACACTGAAGAGCAGTGGAACGCAGGGAACTGCAATACTGTCCGGACTAAGAAACAGGCGTGCCAAACAGAACAACAGAGGAAGTGAATGACCTTCACTACTCCACATTTTATTTTTATTTTTTATTTTTTTATTTTTTTATTTTCATTTTTTGCATCTTTTACTCAAGAAACTAATTTTTCTTTTTTCATCACTTTATTTTACCTTTTTAATTATTACATTTTTATTTTCAATCCGTATTATTACTACTGCTATTTTATCTTTTTTTTTTTCTTAAGTGTCATTTTATTTTCTCTTCATTTTATTTTGAGATTAGGGTTGTACATTCTATTTTTATCTCTCCTGTAGCATCGTTTTACTCTATCTCAACTCTACCTTTATGCCATCACTCTCTTTCTAACCTTCCCCTTTTCGGTGTCCTGTTTATCTTACCCCTTTCCTGCTTTAGATTTTCCCTATTCTTTCTGTTTACCACTTGTTAAAATTTCACGCTACTTACATATCTAGTCTCCAATCCCCTGCTCCAAGTCCATACACACCTCTCTCTCTACACTGTCTTAACTATCCAAAAAATTGTTTTTCTCTGTCCTTTTGTTGTTGTTCTCTTGAATGTAGATTATATCGAATTTTTATGTTTTGTGAGATTGTTTTCCTTATTCTTCTTTTGTTTATCTTTTTGTTTGTTTTGTGCTTCAGCTTTCCCTTGCCACACTCCATATTAGTTGCTGTTGTAGTTGGTATTAATCCCCAGGCACTTGTTGCTGGCATTTGCTGGGATTAGTAATTGTTCTATTGGAGTTTTATCCCCAATATATATAGTCTGTTCCCCTTTCTCTCTTAGTCTCTTTCTTGTCTCTCTTACTTTTTTTTTCTTTTTTTCTTCTTTCCCTTTTTTCCCAATTTCATTTTGACACTCCTTTTTTGTTTTCTTCTTTCTTTCTTTTTCCTCTTCTTCTTTCTCTCCTATCACCTAATTTGCCTTTCTCTGGTGGTCACCTTTATTGGAGGTTATTAATATCGTGAATATATTTCTGTTCAGTGCCTTGTGAGTTGTACCTGGTACTGCTGTATTTTGTGCCTTTAAATGAATGCAGGAGAGAGAGAACTACATAACCAGACACTCAGAGAAGAGAGACCATGGGGAGACAAAAACACAGCCCACATATGAAAGAAAAGCAGGCATCACCAGAAAAGGAAGTAAACGAAATGGAGGCAAGCAACCTTCCAGAAAAAGAATTCAGAGAAATGGTCATAAGGTGGCTGAAAAGAATGAAAGACAAATTCGACAATATGAACAAGAACCAAGAGGAAATGAAGAAGAACCAAGAAGAAATGAAAAATGACATCGCTGCTGTAAAGAACTCAATAGAAAGCATCAAGAGTAGACTAGAAGAAGCAGAGGACTGCATCAGTGAGCTAGAAGACAAGATGGGAAAAAATACCCAAGTAGAGCAACTTCTAGAAAAAAAAATTAAAAGGCAGGAGGAGAGCCTAAGGGAACTTTGGGACAACACGAAAAAAAACAACATCCGCATAATAGGGGTTCCAGAAGGAAAGGAAGCTGAGCAAGGAATAGAAAACCTTTTTGAAGAAATAATGACAGAAAATTTCCCTGATATAGCGAAGAAAAAACCCACACAAATCCAAGAAGCTCACAGAGTCCCAAGCAAAAAGAACTCCAAAAGACCGACGCCAAGGCACATTATAATTAAATTGGCAAACACCAACGACAAAGTAAGAATCTTAAAAGCGGCAAGAGAGAGACAGAAAGTTACATACAAAGGAACCCCCATCAGACTAGCAACTGATTTCTCAACAGAAACTCATCAGGCCAGAAGGGAATGGAATGAAATATACAAAGTCATGCAAAGGAAGGGTCTGAATCCAAGAATACTGTACCCAGCAAGGCTGTCAATCAAAATTGAAGGTGAAATCAGGAGCTTCACAGACAAAAAAGGACTAAGGGAATTTATTACCACCAAACCAGCAATGCAAAAAATGCTAAAGGGTCTGCTGTAAAAAAAGAAATAGGAAGCGAAGAAGTAACACAGGGGTAAAGAATAGGAATGGCGACAAATAAGTACCTATCAATAATAACTTTAAATGTAAATGGATTAAATGCACTAATCAAAAGACATAGGGTAATGGATTGGATAAGAAAACACGACCCATATATCTGCTGTCTACAAGAAACCCACCTCAGAAAAAAAGACGCACACAGACTGAGGGTGAAGGGATGGAAAAAGGTTTTCCAGGCAAATGGAACTGAAAAAAAAGCTGGGGTAGCAATACTTATATCTGACAAATTAGATCTCAAACTGAAGGACATAACAAGAGATAAGGAAGGCCACTTCATAATACTAAAGGGAGCAATCCAACAAGAAGAAATAACTCTGGTAAACATATATGCACCCAATACAGGAGCACCCAAATACATAAAAAAACTCCTGGAGGATATCAAGGGAGAAATTGACAGCAATACAATCATAGTAGGAGACTTTAATACCCCATTATCACCATTGGACAAATCCTCTAAACAAAAAATCAGCAAAGAAACATCAATCCTAAATGACTCACTAGACCAGATGGAATTAATTGACAACTTCAGAACATTTCACCCCAAAGCCACAGAATATACATTCTTCTCAAGTGCACATGGTTCATTTTCAAAGATAGACCATATGTTGGGACATAGGCAAAGTCTCTTCAAATTCAGAAGATAGAAATCATATCAAGCATCTTCTCAGACCACAGTGGCATAAAACTGGAAATCAACTACAATAAAAACAACCCAAAGAAATCAAACACATGGAGACTAAACAGCATGCTATTAAACTATGATGGGTTACCAGAGAGATCAAAGAAGAAATAAAAAACATCATGGACAAATGACAATGAAAACACTACAATCCAAAATCTATGGGACACAGCGAAAGCAGTCCTGAGAGGGAAGTTCATAGCTCTACAAGCCTACTGCAAAAAACAAGAAACAATGGTAATAAATTACCTAACCCAACAACTCAAAGAGTTAGAAAAAGAGCAACAAGAAAAGCCCAGTGTAAGCAGAAGGAAGGAAATAATAAAGATCAGAGCAGAGATAAATGACATAGAGACCAAAGAAACAATACAAAAGATCAACAAAACCAAGAGCTGGTTCTTTGAAAGTATAAATAAGATTGATGAACCTCTTGCCAGGCTCACCAAGAAGCAAAGGAGAGGACCCAAATAAACAAAATCAGAAATGAAAGAGGTGAAATAACAACAGATCCCGCCGAAATACAAAGGATTGTTAAAAAATACTACGAACAACTCTATTCCAACAAACTGGACAACCTGGAGGAAATGGACATATTCCTAGAAAAATATAACCTTCCAAAACTCAATCAGGAAGAATCTAAACAACTCAACATGCCAGTAACTATGGAAAAAATTGAAGCAGTCATCAAAGAGCTTCCGGCAAACAAAAGCCCGGGGCCAGATGGCTTCACAGGAGAGTTTTACCAAACATTCAAGGAAGAAATAAAACCTATCCTCCTCAGACTATTCCAAAAAATTCAAGAGGAAGGAACACTTCCAAGCTCCTTCTATGAAGCCAGCATCACCCTAATACCAAAACCAGATAAAGACAACACAATGAAGGAGAATTACAGGCCAATATCCCTCATGAATGTAGATGCCAAAATCCTCAACAAAATTCTAGCAAATCGGATCCAGCACTACATCAGAAAGATCATACACCATGACCAAGTAGGGTTTATCCCAGGAATGCAAGGATGGTACAATATCCGCAAATCAATAAATGTGATACATCACATAAACAAATTGAGAGATAAAAATCACATAGTCATATCAATTGATGCAGAAAAAGCATTTGACAAAATCCAAAACCCTTTCTTGATAAAAACTCTCAACAAGGTGGGAATAGAAGGATCATACCTCACCATAATAAAAGCTATATATGATAAACCCACAGCTAACATCATACTCAATGAGCAAAAACTAAAACCATTTCCCCTAAGAACAGGAACAAGACAGGGATGCCCACTCTCACCACTCCTGTTTGACATAGTACTGGAAGTATTAGCCACTGCAATTAGACAAGAGGAAGAAATAAAAGGCATCCAAATTGGAAAAGAAGAAGTAAAGCTGTCCTTATTTGCAGATGACATGATATTGTACATAAAAAACCCGAAAGACTCCATCAAAAAACTAACAGACGTAATAAATGAATTTGGCAATGTAGCAGGATACAAAATTAACGCCAAGAAATCTATGGCATTTCTATACACCAACAGTGAACTTACAGAAAGAGAGACTAAAACAGCAATCCCATTTTCCATCGCACCAAAAAAATTAAGATACTTAGGAATAAACCTAACCAAGGAGGTAAAAGACCTATACGCAGAAAACTACAGGACACTGAAAAAAGAGATAGAGGAAGATGTAAACAGATGGAAGAACATACCATGTTCATGGATTGGGAGAATCAACATCATTAAAATGTCCATACTACCCAAAGCAATCTATAGATTCAATGCACTCCCCATTAAAATACCAATGGCATATTTCACAGACCTAGAAAGAACTCTCCAAAAATTCATCTGGAATAAAAAAAAGACCCCGAATAGCCACAGCAATCCTGAGAAAGAAGAATAAAGTAGGAGGGATCTCAATACCAGATTTCAAGCTGTATTACAAAGCCACTGTCCTCTAAACAGCCTGGTACTGGCACAAGAACAGACATATAGATCAATGGAACAGAATAGAGAATCCAGATATCGACCCAAACCAATATGCACAATTAATATTTGACAAAGGAGGCATGAGCATACAATGAAGTCAACACAGTCTCTTCAATAAATGGTGTTGGGAAAATTGGACAGAAACATGCAAAAAAATGAAACTAGATCACCGACTTACACCATACACAAAAATAAACTCAAAATGGTTACAGGACTTAAATATAAGACGGGAAAACATAAAAATACTAGAGGAATCCACAGGCAGCAAAATCTCAGACATATGCCAAAAGAACTTTTTCAGTGATACTGCCCCTAGGGCAATGGAAGCCAAACAGAAAATAAACAAATGGGACTACATCAAAATAAAAAGCTTTTGCACAGCAAAAGAAACCATCAACAAAACAACAAGAAACCCCACTGTATGGGAGAACATATTTGCAAATGGTATCACTGATAAAGGTTTAATCTCCAACATCTACAGGCAGCTTATACAACTTAATAAAAGGAAGATAAATGATCCAATAAAAAAATGGGCAACAGACCTAAATAGAATCTTTTCGAAAGAAGACAGAAGGAAGGCCAAGAGACACATGAAAACATGCTCAAAGTCACTAATTATCCGAGAGATGCAAATCAAAACGACAATGCGATACCATCTCACACCTGTCAGAATGGCTATCATCAACAAATCAACAAACGACAAGTGTTGGCGAGGATGCGGAGAAAAAGGAACCCTCGTCACTGCTGGTGGGAATGCAGACTGGTGCAGCCACTGTGGAGAACAGTATGGAGTTTCCTCAAAAAACTGAAAATGGAACTCCCATTTGACCCAGTAATCCCACTCCTGGGAATATATCCTAAGAAACCAGAAACACCCATCAGAAAGGATATATGAACCCCTATGTTCATAGCAGCACAATTTACAATAGCTAAGATTTGGAAACAGCCTAAGTGCCCGTCAGCAGATGACTGGATCAGAAAACTATGGTACATCTACATAATGGAATACTATGCTGCCATAAAAAAGAAGGAATTACTACCATTTGTAGGCACCTGGATGGAATTAGAGAACATTATGCTAAGTGAAATAAGCCAGTCAATGAAAGAAAAATACCACATGATCTCACTCATTTGGGGATAATGAAATACATTATAAACTGATGAACAAAAAGATAGTTACAGAGGCAGTAAAGCATCAAACAGACTGTCAAATTACAGCGGTATGGTTAGGGAGAGGTGGGGGAAATAAGGGATCAACTGATGGAGTTATATGCATGTATATAAGAGTAACCAACGGATGCAAAACATTGGGGGGTGAGGGCATGTATGGGAGTGGGGTGGGGGGGGCAATGGTAAGATATGTACACATATAATACCTTAATAAAAAAAAAAAAAGAAAGAGAGGAAGGAAGGAAGGAAGGAAGGAAGGAAGGAAGGAAGGAAGGAAGGAAGGAAGGAAGGGAGGAAGGGAGGAAGGAAGAGAGGAAGGAAGATTGATTTGAAGTGACATTGGCTGGGAATTTTCCAAAATGAATGACAGACACCAAGAGATCCAGAAATCTCAGAGAACACCTAGCAGAATAAGTATCAAAATATTGACACCTTAGGCATATAATTACCAAACTATGGAAAATCAAAGACAAATAGAAAATCTTGAAAGCAGCCAGAAAAAAAAACAACACACACAAAAAAAAGCTTATCTATGAGGTCAAGAAATTACATTCAGAAACTATGCAAACAAGAAGATAAATGAAATATTTAAAGTGTTGAAAGAAACAACATATACACACCAACATTGAATTCTATCCAGCAAAACTATTCTTCAAAAGTGAAGGAGAAATAAAGACTTTCTCATGAAAAAAAAAAAAAAACTTGAGGAAAATCATTACCAGTAAACCTGTCTTGAAAAAAATGTTGGAAGAAATTTTTCCAAGAGGAAGAAAATTATATAAGTCAGAACATAGACCTATATAAAGAAAGGAACAGCATTAGAGGAGTGCTTGTCTAATAAAATAACATTTATGTTATTTCTTCTTAAATAATACTAGCAATGATACAGTCCATGATTATAGCTTTCAGATAAGTGATATGAATGTCAGCAATGCCATAAACAGGGCATACTCTTTTATAAGATACTTGAACTACCTGTGAAGCCATATGGTATATTGCAAAGTGGGTTTGAATTAGTTTTGAGTGTTTATTCCAAACTCTATAATAACCACTTTTTTTAAAAAAAATGGAAAAAAAAGATAATTGACATGGAAAGGGAGAAAAGAAAATGGGATAATATAAAATGCTCAATTAAAACCAGAAAAGGCATAAAAAGGCATAAAAAGTGGAAGGCGAAAAAAAGAAATAAAGAAGAAGGGCACTAATAGACAAAAGTTACAAAGTTACAAATATGAGAGATGTTTAAGTGATAAAAATAAAATGGAATAAGCATTGCTAAGAGTGTCACTTAAAATGGAAATGGTAGAGAAAAGAATCAATGCTGGGAAGACATTGAAGAATTGGGACCTGTGCACATCTTATGTCACAGTCTCAGAACAGCTACTAAGTTGCTGACCTGTTACAAAACTCAGTTCAAGGACAAACCATAAACATCTTGCATCAAGGACTGCTACATGGACATATACTGTCATTACTTCCTCCTTACCATGGCAACCAGATCTACTATTCCTCACCTTGAAAGGAGCCAATCCCAGCTAACTGAGCCACATACTTCATTTGAACAAATAATTTAAATAAGAACTGTACCAGTGTTTTTGCTTTTATAAATCTTGCCTTTCTTTGTTCTCTCTGGAGTACATTTTAGGTTGCTACCTGAATTTGTGTGTCCTGGATTACAATTCCCCACCCCTTTTTTCCTGTTCAAATAAAAGCTTTTTACTTTTTATTACAATCTGAACCTTTGTATTTTTTTATTTTTAGTTAACAATATTGATCCAACTATATCAAGAAACACACTGTTGAAAAAAAATTCACAAGTTTAACAAAATTTCAAACTAAATGAATAAGAAAATGCATCAAAATTTGCATGTGCAGAAAAAGAAGTGTTTAAAAAGAGAGTTGTAGCATTATATGCATTTAATAGAAAAAAGATCCAAAATCAATAATCTAAGCTTCTACTTAGGAAATAGAAAAAAAAAATTAAACCCAAAGTAGGCAAAAGATACAAAATTTAGAGCAGAAATCAAATAAACTGAAAACAGGAAATCAACAGAAAAAATTAATGAAACCAGAAACTAATTCTTTGAGAAAAAAATGAAATGTACAAATCTCTATCCAGGTTTTAAAACAAAACAACAACAAAAAAACATGAGAACATAAATTACTAATATGAGGAATGAAAGAAGAGGACATCATTACTTATCTTATGGACATTTAAAAGGTAATAAAGGAAAACTAGGAACAATTATATGCCCCAAAATTTAATAACGTAGATATAATGAACCAATTCCCTGAAATACACAAGTTATCAAAACTCAGATAAGAGATAAATTATCTGAATAGACCAATATCTAATTTTTCAATTGAATCAATAATTAATAACCTTCCAGATCAGGAAGCACTAGTCCTATTCACTGGTGAATTCTAGCAAATATTTAAGGAAGAAATTCCCTACAACCTAATCCAGAGGAAACATTTCCTAACTCATTCTATGTGGCCAGCATTACTTAATACTTAAAGCAGACAAAAATATTGCAAGTAGGAAAAAATACAGAACAATATTTTCCATGAACATAGATGCAAAAAATCCTCCACAAAGTATGAGCAAATCATATCCAGAAATATATATAAAGAATTATACACCACAACCAAGTGGGATTTAGTCCAGGTATACAAGGCTGGTTCAACATTTCAAAATCAATTGCTAAAATCCATCATATCTTCAGGTTAAGAAGAAAGGCCATGTGCTCCTAAGCAACAGATAAAGAATAACTATCTAGAAACTCCAACACCCATTCATGATAAAAATTCTCAGCAAACCAGAAATAGAAGGGAACATCCTCAAATTGAAAAAGAACATCTGCAAAAAAATGTATAGCAAACATCATACTTATTGGAGAGAAACTAGATGTGTTCCTCCCTAAGATCAGTAATAAGACAAGGATATTCCCTTTCACCACTCCTATTCAACTTCATCCTGGAAATTCTGGCTAATGCAATAACTCAACAAGAAAACAACAACAAAAACTAAAAATAAGGTGAAAGAGCTTAACACCTCCCAAAGAAGTTCTATAGATGGCAAATAGGCATAAGAAAAGATGCTCAACATCATTTATCATTAAGCAATTGCAAATTAAAATGACAAGGTGCCACTACACACCTACTGGAATGGCTGAAATCCAAAACACGGAGAAAAGCAAATGCTGACAACTATGTGGAGCAACAGGGCTCTCATTCATTACTGGTGTGAATAGAAAATCATACAACCACTTTGGACATTTGAGCAGTTTCTTACAAAGTTAAACATAGCCTTACCTAACAATCTAACTAATACTCCTAAATATTTACCCAAATGAGTGAAAAACTTAGGTCCACATAAAAACCTGCATTCATATTTACAGTAGCTTCATTTATAATTGCCAGAAACTGGAAGTAACTGAGATGTCCTTCAATAGGTAAACATATAAACAAACTGTGGTACATCCACACAATGAAATACTATTTAGCAGTAAAAAAAGAAATTAGTAATTAAGCAACAAAGAAAGACATGGAGGAGCCTTAAGTGAATATTGCTAAGCGAAAGAATCCAGTCTGAAAAGGCTGTATTTTGTATGATTCCAACCATATGACATTCTAAAAAATACAATACTATATACAGAGTAAAAAGACCAGTTGCTAAAATAGTTGAGATCCTAAATTTTATGTAATGTTTAGTTAAACAAAATTTTATGGGAATTTTTAGAAAAAAATATTCTGTATGATACTACAATAGAGGATATATAAAATTATGCATTTGATACAACCTACAGAACTATACAACATAAAGAATAACTCCTAATGTAAACTACTGACATTAGTTAATAACAATGTATCAATATTGGGTCATCAATTAAGGGAGGACACCAATGCAAGATGTTAACAATAAGGAAACTGAGGGCTGGGTGTAATGGAACTCTTTACATCCTGCTCAATTTTTCTATAAAATCAAATCTGCTGAAAAATAAAACCTATAAAATTTTAAATGGGTTCTTTTTTATATTTTCAGTATTAAACTTTATTATGATTTCATGCAGTAAAATATTACAAAACAATTCTGCTGTATTTATCAACTATCTTGATAATGCATAACTTTTTCCAGAAATATGCAATCTTTAGAATTCTTAATTTTAAAAAATGGATTGACAGGTACAAAGGACAATAGTCCTAGAAATTTAAACAATACAAAGAGGTAGCAAAATAAATAATACTTAACCATTAATTTTTGGGCCAGATTCTATTGTCAAAGGTTAATTTTCCTACTAAGTGAACATTAAAATTTTAAATGCCAAAACTTGTTAATTTAATTTTGGATGAAAATATTTCCTACATAAATATTAAATATTTCCTTATCTTTTTATGTAAAGTATGTTTAATATCATATTTCTCCTGTCAACTAGTTAAACTGCTACAGTACAGTGGTATTTTTTAAAATCTATTAAGGTAGGTAGGGCAGGCTTAACTTACATTAAATAACTCTAGATCCAGAGACAAATGGCTGGGGAAGGGGAGTTAGAGAGCAACCAAAGGACTTGTATGCAGGCATATTAGCATAACCAATGGACACAGACACTGGGGTGGTGGGGGCTTGCCTGGGGTAGGAATGGCTGTGGGGGAGGTCAAGCGGGGAAAAAGGAGACATATGTAAAACTTTAGACAATAAATAAATTAATTAATTAATTAAAAAAAAAAAACCTAGATGACGCTTTTTGAGTCTCTATATGTTAGTTTTTTGTGTGTTACCTTCCCAGGAAGGCTATGTTACTCAGAGTGATTTGTTTCTATTCTATAAATAAATATAAAAGAAGAGAGGTGTAAAAACAATCATGTTAGAACTTTATCATTAATGAAGGTAAATAGACAATAACTAGGGCTTCTAGGGGAGAAACAGGAGGAAGACTGCTCTTTTGTGATGAAAGTATGAGTTATATAATAATTTTTGAACTGTCCGATCCTTAGCTGTGTATGTAATAACTGGAATTGCCTAAAATGACCATAGATAAAATAATATATAGAAATTATTTCAAAATAAGGTACTCAACAATTTGAACTATAAACTTTTGCTTAAAGTTATCTCATTTACCTGTAGCTCAAACTAAAACCTTAAGTATTAATACATAAAGGTCTCAAATTCAGATCAGGATATGAGTTCATTTGCTCGTTGCTAATATAAAAAAAAAAAAAAAAAAAGGTTATTTTCCTGCTAAGTTGATGTAACCATCACCATCATCCAATAAATAGTACTCAGTCTATCTAATGTAGGTGAAGCCTCAGAAAATTAATTTATTTTGGATATTATGTCCAATGGTGGGTGCAATGAATGTTCTGGAGATTCAGTAATACCAAAAATAATTCCTTTTCTACTCAAATTTAAATTCAAATATAAATGTAAAAGAGGAGAAATAGCTCATCACAATCACTATGAAATATTTTATGCTTGAGCATTAAACCCAGTTTATTGAAAAAGAAAACATTTCTGTGGGTGAAAGGAATTTTAGCATATTTATTGATAATAATGAACAACTAGATAAATTCTCAGATTTATGATAACCTGCAAATACACTATAATCAAGATTATTTATTCCAACCTTATCCCTAAAAGGATTTTAGATTGACATAAAGCTATTCACAATATTTAATAATTAGATGATCAAGATGAAATTGCACTATTCAATTCAACAGACAGTTATGAAGGACCACGGATGTCATCTTTCACATAAAAATAAACAAAACAGATTTTATAAATACTTTAAGAAAAAAATACTATCTAATAAAGAGTGGATATGCTAATTGACCATAACTCCATCACAAAGATGGCTGCACCCACAGCTGAGGCCAAGTTCCCATATGGAGCCTTAATGAGCAATCAGCAGAGACCTGAGGCTACGCCAGCCTTGGGCAAACTACGGCCCGCGGGCCGGATCCGGCTGTTCTATCCGGTTCTCTTGCTCTCCCCTCCGCTCCTTTACTTTGAATTTATATTAGTTCACACAAACACTCCAACCATGCTTTTGTTCCGGCCCTCTGGTCCAGTTTAAGAACCCATTGTGGCCCTCGAGTCAAAAAGTTTGCCCACCCCTGGGCTATGCCCTCCTCTGTCCCTGTGGGGCTTGACAGGGGACCTCAGGCCGTGCCCCCCGCCCTGGTGTCAGGCTGGGGGACCTTAGACCACACACCCCCCCGCCCCAGCGCCAGGCCAGGGGACCTCAGGCCACGCCCCCCCACCCCGGCACCAGGGCAGGGGACCTCAGACCGCACCCCCTGCCCAGCGGGGCTTGACAGGGGACCTTAGGCCATGCCCCATGCCCCAGCACCAGGCCAGGGGACCTGAGGCTGTGCCCCCCTGCCTGGCTGGGCTTGACAGGGGACCTCAGGCCATGCCCCCCACCTAGCGGGGCTTGACGGGGGACCTCAAGATGCACCCCCAGTGCTGGGTCGGGGGAACTCAGGCCACGCCCCCCCCCCCGCCCAGCGGGGCTTGGGGGACCTGAGGCTGCACCCCCCTGCCAGTGGGGCTTCATAGGGGACCCAAGCTGCACCCCCATCCCAGTGCCGGGCCAGGGGACCTGAGGCTGCGCCCCCCCGCCTGGCGGGGCTTGACGGGGACCTCAGGCCATGCCCCCTACCCAGCGGGGGCTTGACAGGGGATCTCAGGCTATGTCCCGCACCTGGTGGGGCTTGACGAGGAACCTCAAGGCACGCCCCCGCCCCATCTGGGGGACCTCAGGCCACGCTCCCCATCCTGGCGCCAGGCCAGGGGACCTGAGGCTACACCCCCTGCCCAGCAGGGCTTGACAAGGGTGGGACTGGCTGGGTCTGGATCTAGCCCAATAGGGGGGGCCGGCCGGGTCTGGGCGATTTTGAGGTGTATGTGGGTGGGCGGGGACTTGACTCTGGGTCCCATGATGTGCCCCAGACTCTGACAGGAGGAAGGTTTTCATATACATTTTACTAATTTTCTTTCATCTCTGACACTTCTATTATAGAGAAAGGGCAAATAGCAATATTAAGTTATTTCCTCTAATTAATCCCCTTTTAATGTGCACCGGGTCACTAGTTCCATTATAATACATAAATGAAAAGTCTGATCATTTTTCAAACTATTCTTGCCTTTTCTATAAAAGAAGATATCCACTGGGCCACAAATTTCTATACATGAAGTACAGGTGGCAGGAGTGGGCAAAGTACAGCAGGCCAGCTGCCTGTTTATAAAGTTTTACTTATTGTCTAACTGACTGCTTTCAGACACAATGGCAGAGTTGAGCAGTGAACAGAAACCCTATGTCCCATAAAGCCAAAAATATTTACTATTTCGCCCTCTAGAGAAAAAATGTACAGACCTCAGTAGGATATTAACTAGTATAATACAAATTCAGAATTAATAATTGGCATAGAGAATATAGGCTTCTGCCCATTAAAATACTTCTTGAAAGAGTACAATTGAAGTGAATAGTACATAAACAATTTAGTAGCAGTAGTATTCAATAGTATGAACTTAATGTGAATGAACTTTTTAAGGTACTTTTATATACAGGGTAAGGCAAAGGTAGGTACACAGTTGTGAGTACATGAAACACAGTTTTTTATTATTAATTATTGTATTATTTTCCATACAAACAACTGTAAACCTATTTTTGCCCTACACTCTTTTTTAAAAGCATCCAGTTCAGAATAAATAAATGACAATATCATAATTGTTTTGGTCCTCTAGAAATCTCTAGCATACTGGTCTAGCTCTGAGTTACTGTTACACAAATATAAAATTGTAAAAGTTGCTATTTTCAAAAATATTATACTATTTCTTATTTATATTTGCCATGTATAAATTTGTGAAAATGAGATGTTTTATGGTGAATAGAACAAAAATGTAACTATAAAAATAGAACTATACACTAAAATCTCAAATTGTTATGTACAACCCAGCCTGTTCATATTCACTTATTATTAAAAACTATACAAATAAATGAATTTTCCCCAACTATTTGATTTCACTTTGAAATAAAATAAATCTCTATACATATTCTCCACAAAATGCTTCACCTTTCAGAAGTCACTGTTTAAGTTGAAAAATAGTAAAATGAATGTCTGTATACCCTTTGCCTGGACTCACCAATTGTTAATTTATGCCACATTTGTTTTATGTATGTATTTGTTTAATCATGGTATTAACTTCTTAAAAATATCTCATCATTCACCTTTTTTAATAAGGATACTTCCTATTATATACATGCAATAGTATTATCACACTCAATAAATATGCCATAGTATCACTAATAGCCGTTTTCCTCAAATATCCTAAAAATAACTTATAAAACTTTTTTAAAAATCCAGCATTCAATCAAGGTTCACATACACAACCAATTTCTGAAAGGTAAGGGCCAAATTTTTCTTTAGACAATCTTTTTGTATATACTATGTTCTCTCTTCTTTTCACAACTTGTTCTCTGAAAAATCTGTAGGAACATAATTTCCCCAGTACTTTCCTGCCAGACCATTCAGCAATGGAAGGGTATTGCAATAATAGTAGAGAAAACTGAATTTCCAATTATCTCTGAAGATTCTGTTTTCCCTATGAGAATATCTAGAATGAAACTGTAATCTTATCTTAGCTAGTTACAATAGTTTATAGACATATAACTAACCAACATGTATTGATCATCAAGTGAAAAGTCTTGTAAATAATTACCTGCCAGGGCTCAAGAAGTTAAGCTTCTTAAGCTTAAGCTTCTTATCACTAATAACTTAAGAATCATAAATAATTATACAAATGTATTTTATAAAAGGAATATTTTATAGAAGTCTAAAGAGAGATCTTGACTAAAAAAGCCAGTTTTAGAAGACTAAACATACTTTTTTTAAACATACAGTCAATTTTACAGTTCACTAAGGTGAATGAAGTTTTAATCATCCCATAAAAAGACTAGATGGCTTGCATTTTATGATTATGCATTAAGAAATTGACTTCTCTGGCCATTTGTTTTGATGCTTTCAAGCTTTTACTAAAATGTAAAACTTACATTTTGAACAATATGTTATTGTATCAATATTATAAAAGCTGTACTTCTGAATAACAAGAACCATAAGTTTTTTACCATTAATGTAATTGAAATAATATGAATATTTTAACATTCTCTCCTAACTTATTTGATCTTAAAGTTCAAATTGGAGCAATTTTTGACTACTAAACTATCTTGAAAATTGAGATTTCCAAAGGGAATACTGTCAAATTTATAAAAGCAAAAAGACCAGTATTCTAGTGATTCATTTTCAATATATTTTCTATATTGTTAATTATGTCTGAATTCAAGAGTATTTTCCAGTGTAAATTATACACAAGGCTTAACAAATAGAGACTAAACGTGCAATCGCCTTTACTAAAACCAATGAAAAATCTATACACAGCAATGAAATTGGCATGCAAATAAAAGAACTGTCAAGACATGTAACCCTAAAAATAAGCCTACAATAACTATTTTAAAGGCTGTGTGTGGTCTCACCCATATATTTTGGCAAGATGCACTCTCTCCAACCACAGCTAGATTCATCCAAAAGCAGTGGCACTGGAGAGCCTCTGTCTCACCTGTCAAAGTTGAAGAACGTTGTTCCAAAGACCACCATGAGTCCATGGAGAAAAGCCACAGTGCTACAGCTGGTATTGATAAGCAGTCTCTGAAGGAGAAACTACTTCAAACAATTAAGCAAATCATCCTTAATAGAGATATAGACAGAGAGATAATATATTAATCTTTAAATAATGAGATGACAAATACCATGCCAGATCTGACACAGTGGTAATTTATATGCTGGAATACTAAGAGGGGATCTTTCACAACTAACACTAATTTAATAGTCTTTTCTATTCTTTCTCTGATAAAACTTCTAAACATTTATCAATCCAAAACTCCGCTATGTTCCCTTTTTAAAATCTTAAAACCTCACTTGTAAAGCTGCATAATTCATATAAATTACTAAGGTACTAAATTCATCCAAATTGCTATAGTCTGACAGCTAAGAGCACAGAATATTAAGATTTATAAACAGAAACCCTAAGTATATTAAAATCTGACCTTTTTAGAAGATACCATAATATCTTTTTCAACCACATTATAAAAGCAATTTACATTTTACTTTAGACTAACCCTCTTTAGAGTAAAGCATATGGGTTGATCAGGTAAGATATAGGTAGGTTAACATAAATAAAAAGACCAAGAAAAACAATTACTCTGAAAAGAAATATGCTTCAGTGGACAATTCAAGCCCCACCTCAAACCTGGCAATAAAAGACAACTTAAAACAAAATGGAAAGAAATATACCTGGGCTGGATAAAACGTTTAACTAATCATGAATGTCTCATCAATATAACTTATTTGACCTACCAAATGACAGTGTCCTCTAACTACATTTAATACTGCAACAATTTAATTAAAAAAGCAAGGGGGTGCCATTTTGTGCCTTTCCCAGGAAAGTTAATATCCAAAAGGTTGTCATTATAAGACAGTTTTCCTACAACCAAGTCCCACAGCACAAAATTACCACAGAGCTCCAATGTACTATGATGCCCCGGTTTCATTTACTATATTCTCTAAATACTAAGTTCCAAAAAGATTAGTTTCATTTTTCCCTAGATAGATTTAGTATGTTAACTAGCATAGTTGGGATATTATTTTTCTTTGGTTTTGTCAGTAGCATGTTTGATATAAATTTTATTAAGTGGTAGTATATGTAACATTGCATTGTGGGTAGTAGTTTCCTGCTTTAGCCTAGCCACATCCTCAGCTGTCACATGAGCTTGTTTCCCATATTTTCTGCAAGTTCTCGCCTTTTTTTTTCTTCTTAGAAAAATGACAGCATTAGATGAATTGTTCCAATAATTATAAGAAACATGAGTTAT
Source organism: Plecotus auritus (assembly GCF_963455305.1). Classification (NCBI taxonomy): domain Eukaryota; kingdom Metazoa; phylum Chordata; class Mammalia; order Chiroptera; family Vespertilionidae; genus Plecotus; species Plecotus auritus. The sequence goes on along the minus strand of NC_137775.1, from coordinate 88,875,217 downwards.
TTATACAGCTATATTACACAGTATGGATCACTCTGCACTTCGAAGAACAGTCAAAGGGGGAAAAACAAATCCTCATAATTAAAGTGCCAATGTCATGTGAAACAATACGTTAAAGTAAATTAACATAGAGGAATTAAAAACTGTTAAAAAGGAAGAAAATCACTGTAATCAGATGCCAATACCATCTAACCAATGAGGTGTACATGTAACGGTGTAGACATAACAATGATTTGCCTTGAAAACTTAGGTGCTTCAAACCTGCCAGTGTTCATTAGTGAGAATTAATGTCAATATCTACTACTAGAACCTTAAGAATCTACTTTGAGACACTATAGAAATATCAAAACAGAGAAAAAGAAACTGAAAAAGCCTGGAGGAGAGAGGGAGGAAAAGAGGGAAGAAAAAAAGGGTAAAAGAGAGGGGGAGTACGAGGGAGAGAGATAAGTTTAGAATTTTCTCTTTTGGCATCTTATTTCCACATAATCTCACATTTAGACAGATAGCTGCTAATAACCAAATGAAGTTGTTCCAGCAATCATGGACATGGTGGTGCTTTGGGTTTTTACATAATTTAATTAAAACAAACTGAGGAGGAAAAAAAATACTCATTACAAAAAGTAACACAAAATAATACCCTGAACACACAATCACAGAAATATGCATGCAGTTCTGTACACAGACATATACCCCATTAAAATAAGGAAATAAAATTAATATCTCATAATCATCATAATTTAAAATACTAATAATGTATTTAACTAATATAAAAACTTTTCGAATCATCAATATAAGGCCCAATAAATGCATTATCAGCTTAAATAGCTATACATCCAGTCCAAAAAAGTCAAAAAATAAACTGTCATATACCAAGCTAAAACAATAAATTAAGAAAGTGTCTTCCTAAAAACCTCATTATCAGTGAAAAAAATTTAAGCCAAATTAGAATGTCTACAATAAATAAAAAACCTACATCAAATCATTTGGCCCTGTTGTTTTCAATTAAAAGAAAAATAGAACAGCACCAAATAGAAGTTAAAACAAACAAAAAAACATAGAAATAAGCACAATATTGACACTGATAAAACTACTGAATCTAAATAGGATCATTAGTTCAGAAAATAAAAAAATAATTCAAAGGTAACAATGACTATATATGTAACATTTAAAAAACTATTCTACTGTTATATAGTCTAACAGCATACAATATAAAAAGTTTGACCAATGTTGACAAATTCAGTAAATAGATGGTAATGAGGGAGCAAGATAACTAATGTCTTTACTTATTGAAATTGATTTCAAGTTCAAAGGGGTATTTCACGTCTATGGCATTAAAGTACATAATTTATACAACAGACCTAAATTTGTTACTTACATCAACATAGCAAATACTAACATAATCCCCCAAAATGAAGTTTTGAGGGTCTTTGAAAAACAACAACCAAAGAACTCTGTGGCTTCCATTTCTCATTTTAAGCACCGTATAAATCCATAATCAAGAGCTTTATTTGCAGTGACTTTTCTGAGTCAATCTCTATTACATGTGGTAAGTTACTTCTAATTAAACAAACTCTCAATTATCATATATGTACCTTTATCACTTGTTTTTTTTAATTTTTATCACAAAGTAATATTTGCTCCAAAGTGGATATACTTTCAATTTAGAAAAAGAATGTGTGGATAATGAATATACAAACTTTAAGCACGTGACTTCACTGTCTTTCTTCTGCCAGAATTTGATGGGCCTCACACAAAACATAAAGGTCATATTTAACAATATCTACTAAACTCTTATATAATATGAGTGATTATCCTGACCCAAAAATTATGTGCAGGAGGGTTACCCGCAAAAAGAGAAAAAGCGGGTAATAGATACACAGATGCTGAAAATTATTCAAATGCTTACAAAGTTAGGTTAGAGGGCCAACGTGCACATAATTTTAAAACATTTAAGGGAGAAAATATTTAGCTAATAGTTGGGGTTGTAAGACGTCAGAGAATCCTTACACCGACACTAAAAAAGCATTTATTTGCCATACTGCAGTGGATACCTAAGTTTTTTCAATTGCCTGATTCTGCTGCTATTGTATGTGCATATCGAACTACATTTGGAAATTCCACAAATTATATAAACAAAGACCTCCTTTAGATATAGATCATACCAGTACACCATAGTTATTTTAAAGTGTAACTAAATAACTTTTCTCTTTTGTATGAATAATTACATTAAATGAAAGCTTTTACTTTTCAATGTAAAATGTTTACATGCACAATCAGGCATAAATATATATTTAAAATGAAACACTAAAGTGCATGTCTAGTGTTTTGTCACTAGAAGTTTGTTATGGGAAAGTTCTGGACATGTGAATAATAAAGGATTAAAATCATTCCCATTGTCTTTCCTGTGCATTTTGGGCAAATCAAATATTTTGTGAAGAAACTTATGAACATGTCTGCACATTTATCTTTATCTAATATAAAACAAAAGCAGATAATGAACTGTTCTAGGAAGTCCATAGGCAAGGATATTTTGGCTCTAACACGCTCTTTAGTGTTTCCCAGCCCTTGCCCCATTATCTACACCAAATACTGTTTTGTAATTCACTGTCTCCGCCCACCTTCTCAGTCATTTACTCTATGCCACTCCTAGTTACTATCACACTAAAAAGAAGTCTAACATGCAAATTCAGAGTGGCTGATAAATGGGAAAAAATGCCTAGAAAATTGGGTCTGTTCAGCTTTATAATTTTTGTTGAAAAATACCCCATTGCTCCCAACTGATGAAAACAGGAAGCTCTATTCATAAATATGAAATTCTCTGCCTATGATATATAATCATCCTAATAAGAAAATGAGTTCTATACATACATGTCCAAAGGGGCAAAAAAGGAGATAGTTTCCCAAAGATGTTTCCAATTTTCTTCTGAATCAGAATTAGCAAATCGAGACGACTAACATACTCTGTCTGTGTGCATTATTTCTTGCTACACACAGCATTTTGCAATTTATTTCAAAGCTTTCATTATAAACAAAAAATACAACTTCTGTTAACCCACTCTATTCTGAGTTTATCAAACCTAATATTGAACAATCTAAGTTACAATTACATGTATAAGACTTGCTAGCAAAGGCTCTGTTGTTAAAGTTAAAATCCAAATAAACTAAAGAATTATGTAAAATGAATACAATTCCTTGAAAAATAAAAATCATTACAAGCATAAAGAAAACTAAAATTTAGCCAATAATCTGTTACAATTCTTATCATTGATTTTTATAAATCCTTAAACTAGTCATAAAAGAAAGTTATAAATAATATAAACGATACTAATTACATTTAATCCATACTGTAGGAGCCGGCATCTAATATTGATCATACATAAACTAGACAGACATGATTTAACATTTGTAAAAGGAATCCCCCGACTAACACTTTCATGACAGCCAATTACAGTCAAGCCCAGCAAGCAGTTTGCAACCAGACCTTAAGAAAGGTAAACTTTTTTACAATGAGTTACAGATTCACAAGTTTAAGAAGACAGGAAAAAGAAAAACAGAAGGACTCCAATCACCCAGCAAATATGAAGCAGACCCCAGAATGTGATACAATCCAAAGATGTAAATTATTGTAAATCATCACTGTTGTTCATAATTTCACACAGCCTCTTGAGCCAATTTTGCTCACTTTTCCACAGACACAATAATGAACTAAATAAAAGGAGGAGTCAAAAAAAAAAAGTGGGGGTGGGGGGAGTAGAAAGGAAAGCCCTTAACTGCAGAGTTCTGCTCTACAAATGCTTAACCTTACAGGAGTTTGAGCTCCTTCAGCATTTGTATTCTATCCAAATCCTCATGAGTCACAAAAATTAAATAGCTATATCCTTCTGGATGCCAGGAAGGGCCTTACCACAAGCCTTTTGTCAGAGAGAGAGAGAGAAAGAGAGAGCAAGAGCAAGGGGGGAAAAAAGCCACAGTGGTAGGCAGTCCCACTTAACTTTGAGCACTGTGAGGTCACAAACCACATGATTCTGTCTCTCCAGTAATAGTGCTTGCAAAAAAAAGGAGTTTTAAAGCTTTTGCTTTTTTGGATTGTGTGAATGCTTCATTCGCCTCACAAACAACCACAGAACCACAAGTGCGGTGCAAACTTTCTCCAGGAGGACAGCAAGAAGTCTCTGGTTTTTAAATGGTTAATCTCCGCAGGTCACTACCAGCCACCGAGACCAACAGAGTCAGTGAGTGCTCTCTAACCACAGTCTATGCAGTAATAGTAGGTCCTTCAAATATTTGCTCATTCTCTTTTTGTTTTGTTTCCTTGCTTTTCACATGTTACCAGCTACATAATTTCTTGACAGAAAAAATAAATAAATATAAAGTCTATGTACTCCAGGCATACTGCAAAACTAAAACAAGGTTTGGGTATGGTTTGTATTTTCAGTTTAAGGCTGCAAGCAGAATTTACAACAGAAGGTACAAGTTCTATCTGAAAAAAAAAGGAGGGACTATGGCATCAAACAGCCTCTTCAGCACAGTGACACCATGTCAGCAAAACTTCTTTTGGGGTAAGTGTTACCATATTTTAAAATCCTGTAAGAGATGAACCTGTTAAACATAAAGGTATGTTTCTTGGATAAATTAATTGCTAGCTTTTCCAGATAACATTATATGAATGAAAGTAATAATAATGCTATTTTGTTGCACTAAAACTTGAAAAATTAAATTGCTGTACATATTTGCATTTGGCATCTGTAACTTATCTACTTCTCAGAGTAATGACCTGAAATAGAAAAAAACTAAGTTATCTCATATTAGTCAAAACGTTTTTCAGAAGTATAGAAATAAGGTAGTTAAAACAATAAAAAGGTTTAATATTCTCATTAACCCTTACTGAAATAAAATTAGATACTAAATTAATCAAAGTATTATGAAGTATTCATTCCGGCAGCTCCCAATATTTGAGCAAACTTCAAAAAGGAAGTAATTTTACAAAATAACAGACCGCAGAATTATCTCAACATTATGCTCTCCCATGTAAAACAGAGAAATAAATCTGCAGTGCAGCTAACATTTTAACTAGTCCGACTACAAGAAATCTATTTATAATTTTAAACTGAATCATATCATAAGCTATCTGTATAACTTTGTTTCTAAGCAACTTTTTATACTTGAAGCATATGTTCAACTGAAATAAAATTATGTATGTAATAGCCATTTTTAAAAGATCTTTATAGTTAAGCAGGATATCCAGGATACTAAAAAGTTTACAGAAATCTTTAAAAATTCCATGTAATTGTGCTTTTCTATATAATTTTAACTTCACATCTACACACTATTACCCATGTGTAGAACCTGTTATAAAAAACAGAGCAAACATTGAGACGACTAGGATTCTTTTAATCATATTCTTGGACCTACCAAAATGAATACCGTTTAGTTTCATGAAAAATAAAACTCCGTAAGGATACCCTGCATGATTTAAAAGAGCTATACCCACTAAATCATGCTGGACTTTTAAAGAAAAACAGCCATAATATAGTCCCTTAATATTTAATTTCAAATTAATGTTGATACACAAAAATAAACTACTTCAACATTCATCTGCTGACATGGTATTATAGTAAAATATCTAAACACTTACAAGATTTTCTTTATGATGTCCAACATATTCCAACTACAAGACAAGTTTATAAAATTTTCTTTTATTCTTTAAAATAAATCTTTTGCTGAGTATATATTAACTTTGCTTTATAACTTACAACTAACGATTGGAGTTTCCTTTACTCCTCCTACTTCACACATTTTAACTGGCTATCAGAGGATCAGTCTTAGTTTAGGTCAAAGAGAAATAAACCTGAAGGGGAGAAAAAGGTTTCTCTTAAAAGGGTGAGGAAATGTACTTTGTATTTTACCAACAAAATGTAAAACTGCTGTAGTGACTCCTTCAATAGTTGTAGTGGGTCCCCTCAGTTATAACACATATAATATAATAATCACAGATTATTTTTTTAACTTAATGGTAGTCAATAAGAGTTACTCTAAATTTTTCTGCATTAAGGAAGCAGAATGTAGAATTAGACTGCATTGTAGGTCATATCATAATTATAGCTTATAAGTGAGTACTTTTGCTGTTTCTATCCAAAAGATGAGAAAAAAATGGCTAAAACTATTGTTATATGGAGGCATAACTTAAAACAGGCATTGCAAGCAGTTAAGTTACTCTTTCACAATATTATTCTGTTTAAAAATAAAATACATTTTTGTAACCAGATCTGGAACAACTCAAGTTTCAAGGACTATTTCATCATTACAACTAAAGTTATTGATATTATCACAAAGGATATGTTAAAATGCTCTTTATTCTATCATATGAGCGGTCTTATATTTCTGTGACACCCTTAATAACTATTTCTATAGTAAAATTTCTAAAACTTCACCAACTTCTAAAACAACAAAGCACTATAATGAACTAAATAAAGATCATCTTCTATTGAATGTCATATATTTTTAGACACCATAACAATTATTTTTCTGAAAAGTGGAATTTATCCTCTCCCAACCCCAAATAGTACTTTAGAACCTGGATAGAGATTTCAGATGAACCCACTACACTGAACTAATTACAGGTAAGTGGGTAGTGGACATTATATATAGGTTATCATCACACTGCAAACATTTCACCAAACTATAATCTATTTGAAGTTGAAAAGCTCACTTAGGGCTTTAAATTCTTATATGATGATTATCAAAACAACCTCCTGAAATGGAAGTATATGCTCTAATTTGATAAATTTGTTATAAAAGTTTAGGCTTTTCCTAGGTGAGGGACAAAGCACACACCGGCCCATTGCCTCAGCCAAATATAATGAGTGAAAAGGGTGTGTGTGAGAGACAGAGAATGCATTTCAGTGTCCTTGCTCTCTTAGCATATCATTTATCTTGAATTAACGAAGAATTTTCAATCTGCACTACTCAAAATAAGCCCATTATTTATTATTAAGTCTGTTGAAAGTGACAGATGTGACTCACAGAGTATATTACAATTAAGAAGTTATGAAAATATATCAGTTGACTGATTAAAATTTCTACATAAAACCTTTGTAATTGACCATAGTGACTGATTGAAAATGATGTGTGAACACTGATTTCTAAAATAACAGCTGTGGTCCATACCAGTAATGATAATTTTAGTTTCAAGGTTTAAGAGTGACAAAGTGTCACAACTTACTTCCAAAATAATTCCAAAATCCAGGGAGAGAATTTTAAAAGTCAAGAACAAACACAGAAGACCACTCCAACACAAATTAAGCTAAAAATATCTATGCAATTCCCAAAGACTCGTATTATAAATTATTTTAAATTGTAAAAAACAATCCTAATTTTGCATAAAAATTGTTAGATTTCACTTTTAAATTTTAGACATCTATTAAAATGTTAAATATTTCAAAGAAATTGCATAAAAATATTTTGGTAGTCTATATGACCTCCTAGTCTCTAAATTACAAGGAAGGCATGAAATATATGTGATTACATTATTATAGTTATTTTGTAAAAAGAAAAAAATTAATATATTCAATTACACCCTTCAAACTAATCACTGATAGTTTGACTTGTTTAAATCAGTCATGCTAAAGTTAAATTCTGTAAGATAGAAATGTTCCAGTTTGTTAAAACAACACTGAAATATTTGATGGTTAAACAAACTGCAGAGGGGGGGAAAGCTAACTCATTGAAAGCACTAAGATTTTATCAAACACACAGAATTAATCCTTATTGAATAGAACCATTCACAAATCAAAACTCACTGTTCTTCAATACTTTCAACCAGCACTAATCAATTACAAACCTTTTCTAGTGCTTCAAAAATCATATGCTTTCAATTTTATCCACTGGTGGTCCTCAAGTACTGTATTGAGGCTGAGTTAAGACATTCTGTATCACAACTGTTTTTTTCAACAAGTATTCATCTAGAGAGCTTTTTTTCCCCCCCTCTCAAGAGCTGCTCACATGAAAACTGTGGTAATATTTTTATACTGTACTTCTTTGTTGAAGCAAAAGGTTAGGGGTTACCCAAATACCTCAACTGTATATACAAAAAAAGGGAAAAGGTAAGTATTCATATAAAAAATCCAATTGGACTGAATCATTATTTATTTTTGCATTTCCTATGATTAATGATGCACCCATGCATACTTGAAAATTGATGGCAAAATAGGGTAGCATCTCAATCCCTCTCCAAAGCATACAAATACCTACCTCCCATGCTGTTCTAACCTTTGTCCAAGGATACTAATATGTGACAACTCTGAGTCAATAGAGAGGTCATACCAAAAGCTCCTTAAAAACCATTAGGAGTGCAAATGCTATTAGCTAAGAAAAGGCTCACTGGAACAGTCAGTCTACCTATATAGTGTCTCTTTAAAAATATTATATATATGGTCAAATAGACAAATACCTTCAATATGAAAAAATCCTTCCTTTGAATAATAAAACTGTAAATGTGACAAAGCAAAACTATTTTTTCTAGTCATATACCATGTAAGGCCTTATTAAATGGGTGCTAGCAAAACCAATGCAGAAACTTCCCAATATGTTACCTTAATGCACTACTTTTTTCTCCTAACAACTGAATTCCACTAAAGATAAAATTCTACAAAAAAAGCACCACGTCATTAAACTCCCATAATAAGGATAACAATAAACTCTAATACTTATTATTTTCCAAAGAGTAAAGTACTGTAAGATAACTATCTAAAGGGTATGAAAAACCTTCATGATATCTGCAGTGTTTAATATTTTAAAATGAATCTTTAGAAAAGTCTCACATAATGAAAATACACACCTGAATACAAGCTATTGCTATTATAAATATTATGAAATTCATTGGACGTGTATTTTGATTAATGTGCTATAATTCAAAAAATAATAAGGAAATTACACCTTATTCAAAGGGAGCTTCCTTACAATTTCAACAACAGTGGACCACAAACTTTTGTCCATTCAAAAGCAAATACACATAAAACAGGCCTTACATCCCACATAACTTTTTAAAGACCTGTACAGCAACTGAGATTAAGTGCTCTCTTTAATTACAGTGAATATAATATACTCATCTAATGTTGAATTCTTAAAAATTTCCTCCTCTACATACTATTTATTAAGGACATAGGGCTCAAGGTTTGGAAAAGGGTTAGATGGATATAAGCAATACCATATTAACCATTTCACGTGTTTATAGTGTTGTTATTGAATAGGATGTTAACTCTGAAACATATTTCTTCATAAATGCTTTCTTTTACTAATAAATAAAAAGCTTATCATTTTCCTGATATATAAAATAATTCCCAAATAAGATGAGCTGCAGAATTAAGAGTTCTTTAAAAGCTAGTTGCTACATAAGCATTTAATACTTGCAGTGAAAAATAATTCATTATTCATCCTATTCCCTATATTCCTATTAATACTCATAAACACAATATCTAATATATAGTCTAGGAGCAAAAATCAAACCAAGTGCAATTTTGGCTATAATAAAAAGAACATAAATGCTACGTTTATCTTGATTAAATGATTTTCATTTCTTAAATTGCCCACAAAACAAGGAATTCTTCACCATATAAACATAGCAAGCAAATGCAATTTTTAAAAAATGTTCAAGATATTTTAAAATTATTATATTGATGTCAGAAGATGTATAAAGTTAACAGTGTTCTAAAACATGTATTTAAGATTATTGTAGTAATGGTTAAGATCTAATATCTGTACTATTTCTATGCCATCCTTTAAGAAATTAGACAGAAGAGTTATAATAGAGAAGTGACATTCCTAAAAAGGTACATCTAAATACCCTTTGCAAGACAAATAATTTTTACAACATCATCAAATAAGTTATTTTAATTTTCAGTAAAACTGGCATTTTTTTTTTTTTACATCAGTGGTGGTCTACTGAAATCATTATACCATCAACTATAAAAATATATTTATATAAAAGACTTTTAAAATTCAAAAATTAAAATACACATTTATAGGTTCCTCTAAAATTATATGAACCATGAGTCTGCCAACCATTGTTTACATATTCCTTATAATCAAATATCTTACAACTAAGTCCATTTTGTGGTTCAGTTAAAAAAAAAAAAGCAAATAAAGGAAAAATATTAGCTAAATCACAATGATAAGCATCAGAAAGGTTTTAAAAACATACAATTATATGCAGTATTTCTTTGGAAAAATGAATAATGATGCTATAGAACTTTATATGGACATTTTTATATAGAAACAAAGTATTTGCCACATATATATAATTTTAATTTTTTTCAAATATCAGTCCAGCTCAAAATTTTAATACATAGTATATGCTTTTGCATGTGCATATGCATACGAATGCATACACATAAGTGACGACAGCACTTGGGATTAATTATTGCAAATCAGAGAAAAACAGTTGTAAAGTATTGAACTGAGGTATTGTTTGCAGTTCTGTTGTGAAAGATAATTACTTTTTTGCATGTATACTAACAGAGAAATGTCAATCTGTAAAACCAATAACAGAGATCCAGCATCTATTAGGAAAGTCAAGATAAAAACAACCAAAAACTATGTCTGTAAAACTCAAGACTTTATTTTCCACTTGTAAACTAAAAAGTTAAAAACTGATATCAGTTAAACAAATTATTACAGTTCACAAGAACAAATATGAATGTAATTACTCTGCTAACAAATAGCTATTTATGGACATGACCTCAAAGACCAACTCTAGTCTGGAGTTAAACAGTATATTTTCTATATGTTTACTCATTGCCCATGTAACCTGAGTAAATAATTTAAATTAGGCATTGTGATTTTAATTTTGTTATTTTGTTTCATTAGCAATAATAATTAATTTTATTTTTAAATTTCTCTACTGACAGTGCAATTTAGATTTCAAATTTCCAGGATAAATGAAAATGTAGCATTATTTCTACCAAATGATTAAAAATTACCTAAATGAAGCTCAACAAAATGAATTCATCATGAAGTTGAAAAGAAAAAATAAAGTGCTACATTTTACAATTAATATTTTAACCCACCATTGGCTTAACTGGTGTAACTTGATCCTAGAAAACAGACACATAAGTATCCAAAAGACAAAGGGTGCAGATTTCCTTTAATCAACAATAATTTTTTTGTAAGACTTTTCTGTATATACAGTTCAAAGAAAAACTATTTTTTGGAAAAAAGTGAATTCTCACTTTATTTCATACATTTACACCAGATTATAGAAATCTGCAATAATATAGTACAACAGAAAAACTTCTTTATGCTAATAATCTACCTTATATCAATTACTGAGTTTTCTATAAAGTGGATATAAAAGTATATAATTTCATACAAAGGACCTTACCACCCAATTCAGAAACATTAAGACGTTATAAGAAGATACCCACAAGAACACTTCCATCAGGACAGTAGCATCTTACCATTAGGTAAAATAATTGGTTACAAAAGGTAATCTAGTGAGATTAATTTTTACCTGTCATGAAATTGGCAAAGCTTTTAGGTAATTCAACTTTTGACAAAATGCAGAAAAAATTGCTCTGCTCTTACAAATATAGAGTTCAAAACTAAAAATGAAAATATTTTTAAAAATAATCCACAATGCAGATACTACTTATCAAGTCAATGTACTAGAGTACATTTGTAAAGCAATACAAACTTAAAGTCAATGCAATCCAAACCTTTGATCATTAACTTCTCTCTATAGCAGAAACTCCTCTTTTTCATATTATTAAAACCCCAATGTTCACACAGAATTCTTAACATTCCCCCAGTTGTTAAAACTAAATACGATAATGTGTGCTCTCTCCCTTTCTCCCTCTCTTTCTCTCTATCTCTCTCTCTCTCTCTCTCTCTCTCTCTCATGAATTTTAAGAGGAAAACTTAATATTTTCTAAACTTATTGCCACTAGTAGCCACCTCATTTTAAACAGGTTATTATCTAAGCTAGATAGGAGCAATCACTATTGTCAGAGGTATATCATTCTTGATTTAGTAATAAAGGTTTAACAGTATATTTCCCTTACAATATGCATAAGCATACTGCAGAATATTTTAGTACACCAGTAGGACCAGAGAAAACACATGAAGAGATTTTTTTTTAAATTATCATTCATAAGTATGCAGGAAGAAAATTGAGTCATATGCTAATTATTAGGCTTATTTTTACTTTTATAAATATTACTTTTAAAAATATAATGATAAACCATAATATATCAAGACACACAACACTTTTTAACAGAGCAAAATATTTGGTTTAAATTGCTAAATTGTTTAATTATTAAATGGTTAAACTACTCTATATATGTTTATATATGGGAAAAATTTTTGCTGAGACATGTTCAAACCATTTTCTTATCTATGAAATAAAATCATATGTTCCCACAAATAACATAAAATATTTTCAATAAAGTATTTATTTACAAGGTAGTTATATATTACACATATAAAATGATAGGAAGAAATTTTCTATAACGAAGCTACATTACTATATGTAACTCAAATTTTCCACTTTGATTTAAACCTATTCAGCCAAATGCATTGTCAATTCACTGCTTTCCCATGATCCAAAAACATCTAATACTCTCAATGCTATTTTTAGGAAACATTTAAGAAAAATCATATTATTATAAGCTGACAAAAAGATATTTTTTGAAAAGTAGCTGTGAAAACTATGTGATCTGAAAGCTTACATATGCACTTAAAACTTGCATACTCAAATATACGAAATAAGATGAAAACAGCAAACATTGCATAAAATAAAACTCTACCTACAACAATACCATACTAAGAAATTCAACCCTGAGCACAGGAGAATACATTATGCTTTTTAAAATAAATGCTAAAATTAAAGCTTGCCTTTTGAACTGCTCAAAGGAACATATAACATACCAGAGACTGCAGAATTTTCTTCTAAACTGGCAAGACTAAAAAGAATCACATCTAATTCCTAAATTTACAATTATAATTTGTGATACTTTCTTTATTCATAAGACTATTATTTATTCTAAACTGGCTGAAAAGGCTTGCCCATTGCATTTTTCCTGTACGTACCTCTTCCTTATCAATTATGGTTTATCTTCAGCATTCGGAGGGAAAAAAAGCTTCAAAACTTTAACTGAGTTTATAACACATCATTAAATCAATACACATAGGGCTACTTTAAAAATATTCATTTCTAAAATACCAGAAAATCTTACTTTTTTAAGCTGATGCGTCTACACATAGAAAGCAACTTTTAGTAAGTTCTTTGCTACGCCATAATGATCTGCTCCAGAAACTCAAGGGTACCTAAAACAACGGGCTACCTGTTCTAGCCATGCTTAGGAATGTATCCAAATCATTTTTATTGATTTAACCTTTATAGGAATGCTACATATCCTCAGAGCAAAACATTTTGAATGTATTTATAATATGATACACTTCTGAGAAAACATGAAAAAGAAAGCTAAAAACAAATCTAGATACTTCTTCACCCTTGGTTGTTATGGGTTTATTTTTGTCTACTTTAAACACTATCAACAGAACTAAATATTAAATAATTCTATTTAGGCAAACTTACTTTGGCACCACTATAAGTAGAAATAAAAATTTATTTGGGGAAAAAAGGGCATTTAAATAAATTCTAACTTTAAGAAATGAAATGCCTGACTTGACAATGATGTCACATCTACAAATTTTAATGGATTCTAAATACTCCTTTCATACTACGTTACACATTAATCATGGAATCTACAAACATATCAAACTTTAAAACTTTAGTCCTTATTGAACAAACTAAGTTGTACTCTACTTCACATTCTGAGAATTTACAGAGAAAGTTCTGTGTTGCCTATCTCTAGCTTTCTGCAAGTGGCAGTTTATTAATGGCTTCAGCAGCTAATGCCTACATTAGTTATGTTTGCCAAATAATAATTCACAATATTATGCTTCCTCACATTATGGTTCATCATTCGTTAACTTGAATCTCACCTCTAAAGAAGTTATACTTTCACTGCAAACTGTTCCTTTAAAAAGGCAAACAACTTTTGAGCATTTCCAGATGTAGCACTCAAAAAAAAGAAAAACCATAGGCAAATTCTCAAAGAATTCTAAAACTATTAATAAAAATGTAGTAAAACTGGAGTAACTACTTATTATTTCAATAATCATCCATAATTGTAAGAGCTGAATGTACTATATGTCAAATTAAGAAGCTTATGATAGAAAGCACTAATGATTTCAGGTAACTGCCAATAGATAAAACAATCAAGCATATTTCAGTGAGACAAGATTATACTGAACTTAAATTTCTGAAGCTCTGACAATTACTGAACATGCAAGAATAAAATCATAGCCCTAGCTGGTCTGGCTCAGTGGATAAAGTGTCATCCTGCGGACTGAAGGGTCCCAGGATTTAATTCCAGTCAAGGGCCCATACCTGGGTTGTGGGCTCAATCCCCAGTGGGGGGCATGCAGGAGGCAGCAGATCAATGATTCTCTCTCTCATCTTTGATGTTTCTATCTCTCTCTCCCTCTCTCTTCCTCTCTGAAATCAATAAAAATATATTTTTTAAAAAGCATAAAATCATAATGTTATCTTTTTAAGTCGTTAACTGATTTTTTTCTGGGAAACATAAATTTGAGTTTGGCTACATTATTTTCATCTTATCATTAATCCTATATAATAAAAGGCTAATATGCAAATCGACCAAACGGCAGAACGACCAGTTGCTATGACGTGCACTGACCACCAGGGGGCAGACACTCAATGCAGGAGCTGCGCCCTGGTGGTCAGTGTGCTCCCACAGGGGGAGCGCCACTCAGCCAGAAGCCGGGCTCACGGCTGGCGAGCGCAGCGGCACTCCTGCCTCCGCAGCAGCACAAAGGATGTCCAACTGATGGCTTAGGCCTGCTTCCCTCGGGTACCAGGCATAAGCCATCATCAGTCAGTCATCCCCCGAAGGCTCCCCAACTACGAGAGGGACCCTCCCAAGTGCATGAATTTCGTGCACTGGGCCTCTAATTCTATATAAAACAAAACATCTAAGCATGCATGAGATGATGCTAAACTAAAATTAAAATAATTTATATGCAGCCTACTTCTCTGAGGCAGGGCTGGGGCTAGAATGAGGCAAGCAGGCATCTAGGGCACAAAATTTAAGGAGGTACGGACTCCTACACAACAGTGGAAGTAAGTGCCTACCTAAATGTTGTGCCCTAGGCACTTTGCTTGCCTCACCCTGAGCCCAGGTCCTGTTCTGGAGGCACAATAGTGTAAACCATTTCATGAGACATATTCTAAGCAGGATATCATAAACCATAGAAATATGGTAATATAAAAATAATACAATAATAATAAGAATTTTGTACATTTAATGCCCTATCTTATTTATATTTTTCTCAAAAAAGTACTCACTCTAACTTAAATGTAAATAAACATTTAAAACACAATCAATTTATATTCTAATGAGTAGTGAGAGTTCTGAGATGTTACAAATAGTTGACAAAGTTTCTTTAATGGAGATTTACATTTGCTATAAATATAAGTAAACTAAGTGGCTTTATTATTTGACATAAGTCTTTAAAAAAAAAGGATTGAGCAAGTATGTTCCATTAAAGGGTTCAGAGGGCTACCTACACATGACTTGTTATAGCCCAATGGTATCCAAATCTGGCCGATCAACAGAATCACCCAGGAACAAGTCTTGGGGAGGGAAGAAGGAAGAAGAGAAGGCCTTGGAAATTTTTTGAACAAAGCTCTCTAGGTAAATTAGCCAAGTTTAACAGCCAGTAGATAGCCAACTTTAAAACACCTAGAAATTAAGCTAAAGTTAAGATGTACATACAAAAATACATAAATGTCCAAATTATCTTCCCCAAACATGCATAAAGCTAATTCACAAGAAATAAAATATTAACATTTCAGTTCCTTTCTTTCCTTTTTTCTAGTAGAGATGTTAGCCAATGCTGATGTGTCCACAAGTAATAGTAATAGAGAAAATAAAGTCAGAAGCATAGACAATTCAAAAGATGATTATAGCCAAAAATATTAGTACTTTTCATTTTTGCTTCAGTTTAAATAGCTACTATAAATGTATATACTCAATTTATTCTAATACCTCAATATTTTAAACTTTAAATTCATTTAATTAAGCTCATGATAACATTCCAAGAAAATACAGAGTGGGGCAAAAGTAGGTTTACAATTGTTGGTATGAACAATAAATAATTAATAAATAATAATACAAGCATAAACTGTGTTTTGCATACTCACAACTGTAAACCTACTTTTGCCCCACCCTACATCTGTGCCTAACAACATACCTCCATGATTTTCAGAATATACCTTAATTGAAACAATACTTTGTTTTTGCTAGCTTTTCTAGACTCTCGATTCCAATAATTACAGGCTGCTGTTTTTCCTTGTGATTAAGCATGTGGCTCGCGAGCCGCAGTTTGCCGACCACTGGTTTATTGTGACAGGTACTGTGCACAATAAGTATATCTTTAAGTAATACTGATCCTTGAGAACCAAAGAGATTAAGAAAAAAATAAAACCTAAGAGTATACCAAAAGATAAGATTTAGATCACATGTGATCAGAAAATTAATTTCCAAGGAATTAAATACTTCTTAGCCAATCATTAAATCAATAATCCTATTCAATATTCACATCACATAATATACACTTAATGTGATATGAAAATACCATTTTAGGAGTAAAAATTAAACTCTTAAATTAAAAACAAGGAATTTATAATCCTCATTATTTATAAAATAAAAATATTAATAGTGTCAATGATTGGCTTTGGTGTCAGAGCTAAAGTCAAATCCTAGTTCCTATAATTATCTGTAACACTCCCTTTACCATGGTCTCACTGTCCTTACCTAAAAAGGCCTAAATGTCCACACTTATGCTAAGTGACCAAGACAACCCTAATTTCTTAATCGTAATTTCTGTATTTCTTAAATCCTTATTCTCTTAAATATTTGATGTTTCCAAAGATCCACTGCTAAGGATACATTTTTCTTTGGCTACTAAAGAGATTATGTACACAATTCTATAATGTAAATCTCTGACATGCACTACTGTCCCAATTTCATCCACAACCATTTCTACATTATTATTCAAAACAAAACTCTCAGAGAAGCCACAAGAGCTCTAGATCCTTTTTTTTTTCCTCTGGCAGAATGTAAGAATAAAGCTGAGATTATATTTCTCAGTCTATATGGATCCAGTGGGCTGACCAGAAGCCATAGAATAAAGAACTGAGAAGAGAAAGTTGAGTATCTACAGATGTCAGCAGACCAAGCCAGTCATTCTGTGCACATATTTAATTTTGCAAGTAATGTTTTAATGATCAAACCAACAACTTTAAAAAGCCTAAATGAAGTAGAATCAGTCATTAAAGTTAAATACATATGCAAATATAAAATCTCAGATACAACATTTTAGAAAAGGAAACATACAAACTGGCACCGTTATCTGGCAATGGAGTCAAGCAGTTAGAAAAAGAAGGTGATAGGGTAAGATACTTCACTGACATAAGTTTAAACTCTGTAAGTATTCACACTTATTTAATCAGAAGTCACTGAAAAATGTGAGAAAAGACAAAAGGTTTTGTGTGCAGCCAGAACAGTCAACCAATGAAGCAGAGAACTTTAAGAATGACATGTGATTCAGGAGTCATTAATCTCATGGGAAAAAACAAGCCTGGAGGTGAAAAATATGAGCAAGTTGAAAAGATAAGTACAAAGAAATGAGCCGAAGAATTTGGCAGCAGTAATTGGAAAAGGCAAAGAATGGGGAAAATGAGAGTCCAGCCTAGGAGAGAATGGTGAACAAATAAATAAACAAAGAGTTCTATTTAGTCATTATTAAACTTGTGTTTAGTGGGAAAAATAGGATACTAATTATATATAACATGATCTCATTTTTTTTATTAGACAGGAGTATAAATGTGTACCAGAGGAACTTGAAATAGTGATCATTATGTTCAGATAATATAATTCTGAAAGACTGTTTTTTTAAACTTGTCAATATTTTTCAACTAAAAAAAATAAACATGACAATTTTTAAAATTTAGTTAGTAGCCCTGGCTGGTTGCTCAGTGGTTAGAGCATCGGCCCATGGACCAAAGGGTCTCAGGTTTGATTCCAAGTCAAGGGCACGTACCTCAGTTGTAAGCTCAATCCCTGGCCCCAGTCAGGATGCATGAGGAAGGCAACCAATTGACTGTACCTCTCACATCGATGTCTCTCTCTCTCTCCCCCCCTTAACCCCCGTCCCCCTCATCTTCACTCTCTCTGAAAAAAATCAATTGAAAAAAATATCCTCTAGTGAGGATTAAAAAAAAATTTAGTTAATAGTATGCTTTAATGTTTATAAAATTTATGTTTCCTGAACTCATGCAACAAATTTGGTATTGGGAACTAACAATTTTGTGCCCCCCCCCCCTCAACAATGCTCAAGTTGTAAAAAATAGAGCAAATTCCTGCAATTACAAACTATTTTTATGTGGGAAAATTAGTTTCTCACACACACACACACACACACACACACAGAATCTCATGAAAAAATGACAAATATAGCAAATGTTTTTGTATCCTTTAAGTTTAAATCCCAATTATATCAATTATTATAAAACCTTGAGCAAGCTCCCTGTGTCTCCACTTGTAAATACATTATCACCTATAAAAGAATAACTACATGCCTTGAAAGTTTTCTGTGAAAATTAAATAAGATAACACATGTAAAGTGCCTACACCCAATTTAAAAAAAAAGAAATCATTGCAGTTACTACATATAATAAACTTTCCAATCCTAAATCCTCTTAAGAGTTTAAATCTGACTACTCATAGTGTGGCTCAGACAAGTAACTTCAGCATTACCTGAAAGAACATATATAAATGCAGAACCTCAGGCCCCACCCCAGACCTTCTGAATCTGAATCTGCATTTTCACAAGACCCCCAGGGAAAACAATGTTTGAGAAGCCTGTTCAAAACAACATTCAATTAAGACAGTATCTGACTTGCTTATGTATAGTGTAACCAGCTCCCTGAAGTTGTCTACTTCATCTCTGCTCCAGAGTTATTTCTGATGCTGAGGGCGGAGCACCTGGCAGTTTACTTCTAATTCTTAATTCTGAGAGATTTTTAAGAAACTGACAAAAAGTCTAATCCACTTTCACTCCAAAAGACAACTTAAAAACCTAAAGAGAACTCTCATGTTCACCCCTCTATTTATCCACACAACTAAACAAGAAAGAGGATCCTATGGTGCATAACTCTGTCTTGTAAAACAAGGTCTTCAGCAATTTGAGACATTTTGTAAATCATTAAGCTGCACAACTGCATTAACTAGCTACCAGTTTATATTTACCCATGTTGTCACTGAAGTCTCACCACAAACTTGTCAAATGCCTTATGAAGTTGAAATGTATCTGCCCCATGTTCCTCAGAGAGTGATCCAGTAGCCCTGACAGCACAGACGTTGTGAGACATGGCTACAGAGAGTAAAACCATTCGCTCCTAGTACTCACCACAAGTGGTGGCTCATAAATTATGCCTTTAATAACCCACTATGGAGTCTTAGCCGGCAGAGGCTTCCAGCTGACAGGTCTTCAGACTTTTTATTTTGCAACTAATTCCTCTTTTTGATATTTTATACTAATTGTTTACTGTTAAGTATTTTACAATTTCAGGTGCCTGTTTTTGTCTTTTTTTCCATTCCACAACTACAGACTGAATAAAATGGGAAATATAGAAGACACTGTAGATGGAAAAAATCGTCAAGCCAAATAATTCAAATTTCCTAATTTAGAGAAATAAAAGGTGGTATGAAGTAGATATGACAAAGAACATCTGCTAGATTCCAAGGGATCTAGACTATTTCAGAGCTCCTAGACATTTATCTCCTCTGAAGGAATTTCTCAGACTGCTTTAAGCAGAACTTTCAACTTTTATTTCTTACACTGTAGAGAACTCCCTCATTTATTTAGCCTAAATTTCCTCTTACCTATATTCTTACTCTCTGCCCTTAAAAAAGACATGCCTTTAGTTGCCCATTCATGCACTGCTTAATTCTTTCATTCTACTATCTTTCTTCTCATTCATGGCCATAAGAGCACTGCCTTAGATTCCAAATTTCCAGTGAAGAAGTAGATTTCCCTTTGAACACCTTCAATAGTAACATAATCAATTACACACTTAATTGCTTTATGATAAGCAAACCAATAATGATTAAGAGTACACAGAAATCTGTTTGCCACAAATTTAAAATCCATTAAAAATTGCGAACAGAGAAAAAGCATGTCAACTTTTTGGAGGAAGAGATTGTATATGAACCAGCACTTTACTCTTGGCTGGGAAGGGTTAGAGATAAAAATCTCAATATAAAAAGTGAATTGGCCTCTAAGAAAAAACAAAAAAAGGCTATACTTAGTGAATAGAGAAAGAAAGGCCATTTAAGAAATAAAGAATGTGCTAAGCCAAGACTCAGAGCTAGGACATGGGAGATAATAAAGTAAGAGGAAGGAGAGCGGTTTTAAGCAGAGTGATTTAGTAGTTACCATACCATTCTCTAAAACGGGCTTCATTCCTGTGAGTTCAAAAATGTCTCCACTGAACCTAATTTAATCAAAATCTATCAAACTGATTTATGTTAACAAAAGAACTGTATATTAAATTATTCTTCATGGCCAATATCTACTTGCTCAGAGTACCCAAATATCTAATGGGTAGACCTAGAAAAGAAAAATCTTAAAAATAAAAAGCATGATAGCCAAGAAATCAAAAAGTCAAGTGACACATTAATTCTAGTCACAGGATATATTCTTAATAAATTATTCCTCTTGAATTTTACACATTTTATAGTTTCCTTGATTTTCACCAAGCTTTCCACCTCTCCCCAATTTTTCTAACATTTTATGACTTTTAAAAAACTATGCTACAAGTCAGGAGAAATAAGATCTAGTTACATAGGTATCTATAATAATAAAAGGGTAATATGCTAATTGGACCGGACGTCCTTCTAGACGAAGCTGGGGCCAGAGGGAAGCCTGGGTCCTGGGTGCCAGAGGGAAGCCAGTGCCGGCAGCTGGGGGAAGAAAGGCCTACTCTTGCACAAATTTCGTGCATCGGGCCTCAAGTCATGAGATAAGAAGACAAATCTTCGTTTTTCTGAGCTTCAGGTTCATCACTTACAAGTACTGTACTATATGTACTCTCTAAGCCTTCTTTAAATTCTGTGTTTCTGCCATATTGATTATGTTCTAGATAAAAAATCACTTCCAATAGTATCTCCATAAGACCACCCTTAGCAGACATCATGGTGCAAGGCATTTTTTTCCCACTGAGACCCTGCATAGCCGTAATTCTCAACTTAGGTCTTCAGGGAGCACTAACAATAGGAATATGCAGGCAGAAAGGTTTTTGTCATCCATGTCTGAGGGTGTATATTTTCAGTTAAAGTTCAATTTCTTCTTCCTGGCTTTCATCTATAAGCTTATTACTATAGAATCCTTGACATCTGTCTTTTACTTTGGGGCTTTGCCTCTGCAGCCCTTGATCCATGTTTTCAGAAGGCACTAGCAAGGTGTGATAAAAGGTAGGAAAAGCAATTTTAAAAAGGCAAAAAAATGGAAGACGTTTCTGCATGGCTTTTTTAAAAAATATATATTTTATTGATTTTTTACAGAGAGGAAGGGAGAGGGATAGAGTTAGAAACATTGATGAGAGAGAAACCTTGATCAGCTGCCTCCTGCACATCCCCTACTGGAGATGTGCCAGCAACCAAGGTACATTCTCTTGACCGGAATCGAACCTGGGACCCCAGAGTCCACAGGCCGATGCTCTATCCACTGAGCCAAACCACTTAGGGCTCTGCATGGCTTTATTTAAAATATATATATACTAGAGGCCCGGTGCACGAAATTCGTGTCCCTCAGACCAGCCTGCACCCTCTCCAATCTGGGACATCCCTCTCACAATCAAGGACTGCTGGCTCCCAACTGCTCGCCTGCCTGCCTTCCTAATTGCCCCTAACCACTTCTGCCTGCCAGCCTGATCACCCCTAACCACTCCCCTGACAGCCTGATTGATGCCTAACTGCTCCCCTGCCACCTGTTTACCCCTAACTGCCCTCCCCTGCAGGCCAGGTCCCCCCCCAACTGCTCTCCCCTGCAGGCCTGGGTCCCCCCCAACTGCCCTTCCCTGCAGGCCTGGTCACCCCCAACTTCCCTCCTCTGCCGGCCTGGTCACCCCTAACTGTCCTCCCATGCAGGCTTGATTGCCCCCAACTGTCCTCCCTTGCAGGCCTGGTCCCTCCCAACTGCCCTCTCCTGCTGGCCATCTTGTGGCAGCCATCTTATGTCCACATGGGGGCAGCCATCTTGTGTGTTGGAGTGATGGTCAATTTGTATATTAGTCTTTTATTAGATAGGATAGAGGCCTGGTGCTCAGGTGGGGGCCAGATGGTTTGCCCTGAAGGGTGTCCCAGATCAGGGTGGGGGTTCCTTGGGGCATGGGACAGCCTGGGTGAGGGGCCTGTGGTGGTTTGCAGGCCGGCCACGCCCCCCAGCGACCCAAGCGGAGGCCCTGGTATCTGGGATTTATTTATCTTCTATAATTGAAACTTTGTAGCCTTGAGAGGAGCCAAGCCTTTTGCTTGCTCCGTGGCCACAGCCATTTTTGTTGGGATTTATCTTCTATAATTGAAACTTGGTAGCCTTGAGCAGAGACCAAGGCAGACCAGGGCTGCAGAAGCTTGGCTTCCTCCATCGCCAGGGGCAACTCAAGCCTCCTGCTCTCTCCAGCTCTGTGACTGCCGCCATTTTGGGGGGGATTTATTTATCTTCTATAATTGAGACTTTGTAGCCTTGAGTGGAGGCATGGGTTGGCCAGAGTGTGCAGAAAGCTTGGCTTCCTCCATTGCTGGGGAAACCCAAGCCTCCTGCTCGCTCCATGGCTGCAGCCATCTTGGTTGGGTTAATTTGCATACTCGTTCCTGATTGGCTGGTGGGCATGGCTTGTGGGTGTAGTGGAGTGATGGTTAATTTGCATATTACTCTTTGATTAGATAGGGTATATATATATATATCTTGTGCCTTAGTTTCCTCCTACATGCCCCCTTACTGGGGACCGAGCCCGCAACCCAGGCATGTGCCCTTGACTGGAATCGAACCCAGGACCCTTCCAACGCTCTATCCACTGAGCCAAACTAGCTAGGACTCCTCCCCTCAAATTTCTACAGTGCCAAATATTACCTATTCTTGAAGGCAGCACAAGTAGCATTATTTTCACAAGTTCTCATCAAACTGAAAATTCTCTTACCTTCCTCTGTATTCCCATAATAGTTTATCTGTAACTCCTTTCACATATTTATCACCATCATTCTCTCATTAATTTCCTATCATTCTGTCTCAGAGTCTGGCTGTGTATAAGAACATCTATCTACTTATGCATATATATATAAACATATATTAATTCTTCTAGCCAGTGACTCTGAAGAATTTTTCTTTTTAACTGCAAAATCTATTTTTTACAAGAACTGCTATGAGAAAGCCCAACAAATAAAATGGATATTTAAAAGGAGCCTCTCTGGTTCCAAGGGATAATGCTAGCCAGCACCTCATGCCCTCAGAGATATGGCACACTAAACCACACACTCTATCCAGATAAGAAGTGTATTTACTTTATTTACTGTCTCCCATGTAGGAAGGCAATATTAAAATCAGATATTATTAGAATCAAATCATAGCTCTGTTGTTTATAAACTATGTTCTCTATGTAAATCCTTAATCTCTCTAACCCTAAATCCTCATCTGTAAAATGGAAATGGTAAAAACTATACATGATGACCACATAAGAGATCATCAGAAACATAAAAGTCATAGTTCACAGTATTGATAATTTAAGTACAAAAGAATTCCTATTCCCTCTCTCCTCCCTTACTTTCTTTCCACATGATGTAGCAAATGCCTACCATATAATAGGAATTCAATAAACATTTATTTTTATTTATTGGTTTCAAGTATACAGCTTAATGGTTCGACAATCATATACTTTACATAGTGTTCCCCTCGATAGTTCCAGCACCCAACTAGTACCACACATAACCATTATTTCAATAAACATTTATTGAATTAATTAACGAATAAGTAGATGGACAGATGAATGAATGAGCAACAATTGTGTAAACAAAAAATAAAAAGTCTCAGAAAAGGGATTTAATAACAGATGCAAAAAAAGGACATGCTAAAGAAACACTGTATAAGAAAAAAGAAAAGAACACTTTAAAAATAACTTCTGTGGCTGGAAAAGAATGAAGGTGGTACTTTATATATATAAAAACTGGAGTTCATTTCAATAAAAATTTACTACCAAAGAAAGAAGCAAAGGTAAAAGGAGTATTTACACACATCATTTTAAGGCTTATGTGTGAATAATATGTTATCTGGCTAATATATCAACTCCGTTTACTTCCACAGCTTAGAAACAAGAGTTATAGTAAATTAAACTATAGTGAATGATTATCATGCTTTTTAAAATAAATTTTATTTCACTGATTTATGTATGACTTATGGAATGGTGCTCTGATTTTCTTTTTTAAATGTGTTTCCTTGTTTCTCAAGTTACAAACGTAAAGTTCTGCAATTGTATTTAAAATCTTCTGGTGGTAGATGTGCACAAAAGAAATACCTCAACACAAATCACTATGTCACATAATGAACCCAAAAGGAATAGGCATGTATCATTAAAGGCAAGATGTTAAGTTTGATAAAAAGAAAATCTGACCCTTAGTATTTTTTAAAATTGGTCAATAAACAAAAAATGGGGCAAGGCTTATACTCCACATGTTTTTAAACTCTTCTGACATCCTTGGGATCTGTCTACAAATGCAAAGGGGTATGTAGAGATAATGTCAAGTAAAAGAAACATAATCCTATGGGACTGTCCTTTATATAGAAGGCTGAAATCTAAATGACTTTTTTTCTATACTCACAAAACAAACTCTCTTCATGAAATGGATGAAAATCAGTGTGAAAAGTAATACTATAAAAAAATCAGTAACACTATTAGTACAATATGCTTTAAAGTAAATATCAAACTACAGGTCAAAACTAGGCCATATTTATTTATGGTCCCTCAAATTGAGAAAAACAGAACAGAAATTAGATTATAAATACCTCTTTAAAAACTTCACTCAATTAGAGAAACAAGGTTAAAGAAAGATTTCCCACATTTGACTCCTAAAGATCACTATTACAGAATGCTTTTCATCTGACTTCATGAACTATGTGAAACCTCTTCCTTAGGTTGTTTCATTGGTTTTCATCAATTTAATCTGCCAGTATATTTCATCATTAAAATTCTACTACTGCAGTGCAAAACACTAGGCACTGCTCGATACTATTAGTGCACTGGCTCTCAAAGTGTGATTCCCTAGATAATCAGCATCACCTGGGAATTTACCGGAAATGCAAGTGATTGAGCTCATCCTAGATTTACTCAAGTCAACATATTATGAAACTATTAAAAGAGTATTAGTATTCCAAAAAACAGATGTATATTTCATTTGAACACTGTAAGTCTATTTATTTGTAAATAATTTTGTATATATGGTCTGATTACAATTTTTAAAAAATAAATGACCAAATACTGAAATAATGAAACATAATGTCAATATGGTTATCTCAGGGTGATGACATTATTTCTTTCTTTTGTTGTTCTAGAGATTCCAAAAATTTCTCAAACATGTTACTTTTACAATCAGAAAAAGTTAGTTATACAAATATAAATAAAAATATACATATACATGCATGTATGTTCATATGTGTATTTGAATATATATGTGTGTATGTTCCTAACCTGGCTACTTATGTCTAGTTTCCTGTAACTCTTGTGTAGCCAAAATTCCTGTTTCCTTAGAGAGGCTTTCCATAAATTAAGTTTCCACATTCCACCACTTCCTTGTTCCCTGTGCATTTTCTTTCATAGTCCTTATCACAATTCATAATCATTTACTTTTGCAAATGTGTATCCACAGTGCATAGCATATCATATGTACTTAGTTTTATGAATAAAGATGTTTGTATTTAGCCCTGGCCTGTGTTCTCAGTGGTTAGAGCATCAGCCCAAGCACCAAAGGGTCTCGGGTTCAATTCCTAGTCAAGGGCACGTACTTAGGTTACAGGTTTGCTCACTGACCCCAGTGTCTCTCTCATATAGATGTTTCCTCTCTCTCTTTCTCTCTCACTCTCCCTTCCTCTTTCCCTTACACTCTCCCTGAAAAGCAATGGAAAAAATATCCTCAGGTAAGGATTAACAACAACAACAAAAGTTGTATTTATAATCTCTCCACTGATATAAAATTTTTGTCTCTACATTATAAGTGGCATCATGATTTATAAATGTTATTGAGGTAATATGAATGGAGTATCTAAATTTCCACTGAGTACTTCTGGGGACAACTGTACTGGGGAGAAAAGAACATCACTAGTATTTCAGTCTCCTCTACAAATTTAAAGTCAATAATAGGATCACAGTAATTCTCTACACTCTGTCCTTCAATCTTCTATTAATGAATTTACTAAAAATAAGAATTAAGAAAAATGTTAAGTTTCTTTCTTGGCTTTTAGATTACCTGCCAAGTTTTCTCTCAATCACCATCCAAGGCAGATGTGATTAAATCAGGGGGGCACTGCTCGATACTATTAGTGCACTGGCTCTCAAAGTGTGATTCTCACCTGGGAATTTACCAGAAATGCAAGTGATTGAGCTCATCCTAGATTTACTGCACCAGAAAGCCTGTTGGTCAGGCCCAGCACTTTTAGAATTAGCAAGGCTCTCAGGTGATTCTAATGCACCCTAAAGCTTAAGAGTCATCATTTGGATTAGGTTGTTTCATTGGTTTTCATCAATTTAATCTGCCAGTATATTTCATCATTAAAATTCTACTACTGCAGTGCAAAACACTATCTCAATGAAGGAAGCATGGGGATTGGTTTATAATTGGGCTCAAACTAGTTATCTCATAAAAGACTCATGACAAGCAATTCACATATACTGGCACTGCTTTAGACTAAATGTTGGAAGTTGAAATGAGAGGGGAAAAAGCTAAGCACAAAGAATAATCTGTAAAAAATAATGTCTGGCTGCTGAAATATGTTCAAAATTAAATCACTGTGTCTTTTAAAGGAAGTATTTGAAACAAAACAAAAAATGTTTTGAAAGATAAGCTCTTTTGTTAGCTAAATGTCAGGTTTCTAATCAGGAAATTTAGACATCGTAGCGGTGTCTAAATAAATGAAATCTATACACTCAAAGGAGTCTATAATAGATAGATGATCACAGATATTAAGGCACATAAAGAAGTTATGCTCTAAATACACATTAACATTTCAAGTATATACATCAGTCATCACTTTAAAGTGGGTCCAATATTGTAGTGGCATCTCAAATATAAAAGTAAAACAAAGAACTGAGTCAGGGCTGGTAGTTGAAAAATTTAGAAATAAGGAGAAATAGTCAATATAATACTTATAGCAGAGAGGCTCTAAAAAATGAACTGAGCTGATATTAAAAAATACATTATATATATATATATATATATATATATATATATATATATATATTCCTAAACCCAAAACTAACCTACTACACATCCTAGGGTAAATAACCTCTGCTCTTCAGAGTTTTCATGAGTAAATAAAAGACTACCCTAAACAATTTCTAAAGACTCTCAGATTACCCATTTAAATTAATTAATACTAACAAGAATCCTTTGTTTTTGAATGAAGGCAGATAGTTGGTCCTATAAAAATATGTTGTGGTTTAATTCTATCTATAATCTTAAGAAGTCAAACTAATTTAATAAAGGTATAGACATTTACATAGATTTGCAGCAAACACCTACCTATCTGCTATGTAAATGATTAACATCAACTCATTCAATCCACACAAGATACCTAGGAGATGATACTGTTAACTTTATAAACAATAAAGCCCTCACAGAAATATATAAACAGAGAATTAATGAGATTCACTCTTGTTTGTATACCTCCTTCCTTCCACAAAGCAGACACTACATATTACAATTTTCTAAAAGCAATAGTTTTTAAGTAAATCAGAGACACTCTAATAGAATTTTACACCTTAAAAGTGTTTATCATGCAGCAAAGATTAAGAAGAAACAATTGCAGAACTTTACATTTGTAACTTTACATTTGTAACATTCCTTGAGAAAGAAGGAGTCACATTTACTAATAGGAATGGAAGGCCTTTAGTTCTCGCTCGAGTTATTAGTAAGGAAGCAACATAAAAACCTGATGTGTGATATAAAAATGTTCAAAACCTTAACAAATCAGGAGATGGCCAAAATAAAGCAGTAATCTGAAT
Source organism: Plecotus auritus (assembly GCF_963455305.1). Taxonomy (NCBI): domain Eukaryota; kingdom Metazoa; phylum Chordata; class Mammalia; order Chiroptera; family Vespertilionidae; genus Plecotus; species Plecotus auritus. Next base: position 88,846,809 of record NC_137775.1, on the reverse strand, counting down.
TTCTAATATGAATGTATAGTATGAAGATAGATTACCCAGCCCCTATTTCCTACCTTTTTCATTTTGAAGACTTCTGACCTCTTATTGAATTTAGCAATTCCTAAACTGTTCTATCACACTATAAGCACAACTGCCTATTCATTCTACTAAATTCAATACCTACTAGGTACCTAATAGATACTAGGGACTGTAAATAAGAAAATTAAAAATCTCTGTACTCAAGAAGCTTATATTAAGGAATAGAGATAGACAAGTAAATAGAACTCTGTAATACAGTAAAATAGGAACTTTTATAAGAATATAGTACAAGGTGCCACAGGACAGAGAGGGAATAACCAAGACTAGATATCATTGAAGTCTTCCAGGTGGATGACATGTCCTAGATGATGCTTAACTTTTCTGTTACATTTTCTATTCTTCCAGCTCTCCTAATTACACCTTCTACTCTTCTTAATTTTATACTTCATTGAAATATCCAAACCTTCTCCTCCCATTTTTCTACAAATTGATCAACTCCTTCATATTTTCCATTCCATTTCTCCCCACCAGCCTAGGCTCAATGATCAGAAAATTTCAATATTCTTCTACTACATCTGTCCCTCAAATCCCTAAATCAGTCCAATCATCTTTCTTTTCCAGTCCTATGCCCAGCAGAGCTGAGCAATGCTAAGAAAATTATACAACCTCTTGCTGTTAGAGAGTCCTTAGAAATGCTGGCTAAACTCAGCTGAGTCCTTGATAACTTAGGCAACACTAAGCATATTCCTAATTAGCTCTGTCTCCCTAACTCCACTATTGCCACCACAAAAAAAGTTGACCACTCTCTTCAAGCTTCCCTACCTCCCATCCTTTCCAACCCCAGCTGGTGGCCTTGCCTACTTCTTCCAAATGGTATAAATGATCACTAGGCATAGCTAAAAATACTACTTCAAACTTTTTTTATGAGAAAAATGTTGTATGTTTGTACTGAACCCAGCAACTGAACTAAAATTCCTAACACTGTTTTGTTGAGAAAACAGATACAGTCCCAAACAAGAACTTACCAATAAACTTTGACCTGCTTGCTACCTGACAATTTCAGCTATTAAAAATACGGGCAAAAACCAGAACTAAGAAGTAAACTGAACTCTCAAAACTGATACTAAGTTTATGCACCAAAGATCACATGACTTTTCTAAGACTTGGGAAAGTGTGTTAGGCTTTTCTAGCTTTTGAACTCGTATTTTAGATACAAATCTAATAACTTTGATTATTGGCCTATCATTGACTGGAAGCAGCATTCAAAAAAGGGGAATGTGAAACACAGCCAGAGTATGACACAATGACAACAAAACTATCATTGCAAAGGAGAGAGAAAACATAAAAATTCTACAAAAAATATATAGTTTATGACAGCAAAGAAAAGAACTATTTACCATAGTAGCATAAAGTATATTGCATGCCTCTATGATGCCCTAGGCATAGGGACTAATCACAAGGAACAACAACAACATGTAATTATTGGAATTGAGAGTCTAGGTCAGTGGTCGGCAAACTCATTAGTCAACAAAGCGGCAAACCCCGGCTCGCGAGCAGCATGTGGCTCGCGAGCAGCATGTGGCTCGCGAGCCCCAGTTTGCCGACCACTGCCCTAGGGCATCACCATAGTACAAGTGGATTGCAATACCTGATATATACAACAAAATTTCAGTTTAAAAAAAAGATGAGCCCTAGTCAGTTTGCTCAGTGGACAGAGCGTCAATCTGTAGACCAAAGGGTCCAGGGTACGATTCTGGTCAAGGGCACGTACTTTGGTTGCAGGCTCATCCCCAGCCCAAGCCCTGTCAGGGATCATGCAGGAGGCAACCAATCAATGTGTCTCTCTCACACTGATGTTTCTCTCTGTCTTTCCCTCTCTCTTCCACTCTCCCTAAAAATCAATGGAAAAATATCCTTGGATGAGGATTAACCAAAAAAAAAAGATGAAATTGTACCTGGTAATCTGTTCATACATAGTCATAATTGTGCATAATCTACTATAGAAATGTTTTCATTAAAATGGTCAAAATAAGATCCATAAGATCACTCAGATTAGCTCATCCTATCTAATAAAAGAGTAATATGCAAATTAACCCTCACTCCACTACACCCACAAGCCACGCCCACAAGCCACGCCCAACAACCAATCAGGAGCGAATATGCAAATAAACCCAACCAAGATGGCTACGGCCACAGAGAGCAGGAGGGAGGCTTGGGTTTCCCCGGCAATGGAGGAAGCCAAGCTTTCCGCCTGCCCTTTCCACCCTAGGCCTCTACTCAATGCTACAAAGTTTCAATGATAGAAGATACATAAATTCAAACAGAAATGGTGGCAGCCACGGAGCTGGAAAGAGCAGGAGGCTAGGGTTGCCCCCGGCAATGGAGGAAGCCAAGCTTTCCGCACACCCTGGCTGGCCCAGGCCTCCACTTAAGGCTACAAAGTTTCAATTATAGAAGATACATAAATCCCCCAAAAAAAGGCTGCTGCCACAGAGCAAGCAGAAGGCTTGGCTCTGCTCCAGGCTACAAAGTTTCAATTGTAGAAGATAAATAAACCCCAGATACCAGGGCCTCCGCTTGGGTTGCCAGGGGGCGTGGCCAGCCTGCAAACCACCACAGGCCCCTTGCCCAGGCCGCCCCACACCCCAAGGGAACCCCCACCCTGATCCGGGACACCCTTCAGGGCAAACCAGCTGGCCTCCACCCGTGCACCAGACCTCTATCCTACCTAATAAAAGAGTAATATGCAGATTGATCATCACTCCAACACACAAGATGGCTGCCCCCATGTGGTCAAAGATCCTGCCCCCATGTGGACACAAGATGGCCACCACAAGATGGCCAGCAGGAGAGGGCAGTTGGGAGGGACCAGGCCTGCATGGGAGGGCAGTTGGGGGCGATCAAGCCTGCAGGGGAGAGCAGTTGGGGGGGACAAGGTCTGCAGGGGAGGGCAGTTAGGGGTGACCAAGACGGCAGGGGAGGGCAGTTGGGGGGGACCCAGGCCTGCAGGGGAGAGCAGTTGTGGGGGACAAGGTCTGCAGGGGAGGGCAGTTAGGGGTGACCAGGCCTGCAGGCGAGGGCAATTAGGGGTGACTAGGCCTGCAAGGGAGGGCAGTTAAGGGAAAACAGGCTGGCAGGGGAGCAGTTAGGCATCCATCAGGCTGGCAGGGGAGTGGTTAGGGGGTGATCAGGCTGGCAGGCAGAAGCGGTTAGCAGCAATCAGGAAGGCAGGCAGGCGAGCAGTTGGGAGCCAGCAGTCCTGGATTGTGAGAGGGATGTCCAACTGCCTGTTTAGGCCCGATCCCACCAGGATCGGGCCTAAACAGGCAGTCGGACATCCCTCGAGGGGTCACAGATTGGAGAGGGTGCAGGCTGGGCTGAGGGACACACCCCCCATGCACGAATTTCGTGCACCGGGCCTCTAGTATACTTATAAAATGAAAATATATATCTCTGGCTGGTTTTGGTCAGTGGTTAGAGCATCAACCCTTGCACCAAATGGTCTCGGGTTCAATTCCTAGTCAAGGGCATGTACCTGGATTGCGGGTTCACTCCCTTTCCCCAGTGGGGGCATATGTGGGAGGCAACCAGTGGATCGATGTGTCTTTCTTATATCGATGTTTTCCTCTCTCTCTCTCTCTGTCTATCTCTCTTTCTCTCCTATTACCTCCACTCCCTCCCTTCCACTCTCTGAAAATCAATGGGAAAAATATCCTTGGGGGAGGATTAAAAACATTTTTAATATATATAAAATTGTATTTATTCTCTATGGTTTATATTGCATAAACATCCTTGTATATAATCCCATTAGTCAGGATACAGTTTAACATACATATAAAAATTAAACTAGTTTTTTGTTTCCAATCATACTCACCATTCAGTCATAAGACAATAACTACATAATTTAAAGTTGAGAGGATAGTTTGGCTGATTTTTACCTACTGTGGACACAGCACAATTCTACATTTAAGCAAGAAAAACAAATATTAAAGAAAACTGAGAAGTTCTTCAGAGTCTCTAATCATATACTAGTTAACCAACTCACTCATTAATCAGTATCTATCCAGTGTTGTTTCAAATAAGCTTTCTAAATGTAAAATTATTTCATTAATCAACTTTAAAAGTAAAATGAGTTGCACAACCAATGTCTGAAATCTGAGTATAGAGCAAAACCCAGAAAAAGAAAAATAAAACTGCTTAAAATTTGCACTTAGAATTTGTTTTGGAGCTTGTTAAAATGATTCCTAAAAATTCATCTGGAAGAACAAAAATAGGAAAAAAGAGAAAAATCTTTTAAAAAGAAAAGTTATGCAGATGACACTGAACTATAATATGAAATATTAAAACATATTAAGAAGCTATAATAACTAAAGTAATGCAGCATTGGCAAAGGAATAGACAATTCAATGGAACAGAGCAGAAAGTCAAAAATAATAATTTATTATCTCATAAAGGTAGCATTTCAATTATGAGGGGAAGGAAGGCTTACATAATTGTCATATTGACACCACTGGTAAACCAATTCAAAGTAAAACTGACACCATAAAACAAAATAATGGATTAAATAATAAACTGTAAAAAATAAAAGCCTGAAATATAAGAAGTACACATTATGATGTATAAAACTGAAGGTAGGTCAGTGGAGGCAATAAAGAAGTATAAGTCTAATTTAACTCTACATTACAAATGAAAACTCACATATTAAAAAAAAAAAAAGAATTATAAACAGACTGTAAGGAAACCAAAAGATGGAGAGAAGAGGGTTAGAAAGACTGCCAAATATGATCAACATCTTAAATATATTAAAAACCCTTAATAAACAATAGGAAAAAACAAGAACTCGGTAAAATCGTGCCAAGAATATGAACAAACACCCACAAATGAAGAAATATAAATACTTTCAAATTCAGTAGTCAAAGAAGAGCTATAACACAACATGATGTTTCTACATCAGAGAGAGATGGAGAGGGATGCTCTCATAACTGTTGACAGAAATGTAAATCAGTCCAACTTTCCTGGAGGAAAAATTAGAATTATCAAAAAAGCTTTTAGATTCAAAAAGTCTTCTAAGACTTCAATATAGGGTAACAAGTATCAAGATTTCATTACATCATCCTATATAATAAAAGGGTAATATGCAAATTGACCCTAATGGCAGAATAACCAGAATGACCACTCAACCAGTCACTATGATGCGCATGGACAACCTCTGGGGCCCTTACCCTGGCCTGCAGGCTCTGATTGCCCGATGGCGAACGGTGAACCAGGGTGGGTGGTGGGGGATGCAGGTGGCTCCAAGCCAAGGGCCCCACCCCGCTGGTCGCCCCACACACAGAGGAGGACCTGAGGCAGGGGAGGAGGTGGGGCTGGTGAGCGGGCAGGAACAATCGGTCCCTCCCCCTGGCCCTCAGGTGGGTGGTGGCGGGGGGCGGGGCTGGCAATGGACAGCTGTGGAAGATGGCCCTGATCGCAGGCCAGGCCTAGGGACCATACCCACACACGAATTTCCTGCACCGGGACTCTAGTTTTTTAATAATAGCAGAAAAACTGGAAATAACAATATGCTTCAATAACAAGGATTAATAACATATTAGATACCCATACAATAAAATAATCCTATCTAATAAGAGTAATATGCAAATTAACCCTCACTCCGCTACACCCACCAGCCACGCCCACCAGCCAATCAGAGCGAATATGCAAATAAACCCAACCAAGATGGCTAGGGCCACAGAGAGCAGGAGGGAGGCTTGGGTTTCCCTGGCAATGGAGGAAGCCAAGCTTTCCGCCTGCCCTTGCTGGCCTAGGCATCCACTCAAGGCTACAAAGTTTCAATGATAGAAGATACATAAAACCAAACAGAAATGGCGGCAGCCACGGAACTGGAAAGAGCAGGAGGCTAGGGTTGCCCCCGGCAATGGAGGAAGGCAAGCTTTCCGCACACCCTGGCCGGCCCAGGCCTCCACTTAAGGCTACAAAGTTTCAATTATAGAAGATACATAAATCCCCCAAAAAAAGGCTGCTGCCACAGAGCAAGCAGAAGGCTTGGCTCTGCTCCAGGCTACAAAGTTTCAATTGTAGAAGATAAATATACCCCAGATCCCAGGGCCTCCACTTGGGTCACCAGGGGGCGTGGCCGGCCTGCAAACCACCACAGGCCCCTCGCCCAGGCCGCCCCACGCCCCAAGGGAACCCCCACCCTGATCCGGGACATCCTTCAGGGCAAACCAGCTGGCCCCCACCCGTGCACCAGGCCTCTATCCTAGCTAATAAAAGCGTAATATGCAGATTGACCATCACTCCAACACACAAGATGGCTGCCCCCATGTGGTCAAAGATCCTGCCCCCATGTGGACACAAGATGGCCACCACAAGATGGCCAGCAAGGGAGGGCAGTTGGGAGGGACCAGGCCTGCAAGGGAGGGCAGTTGGGGGCGATCAAGCCTGCAGGGGAGGGCAGTTAGGGGTGACCAAGACGGCAGGGGAGAGCATTTGGGGGCGACCAGGCCTGCAGGGAAAGGCAGTTAGGAGGGACCCAGGCCTGCAGGGGAGGGCAGTTAGGGGTGACCAGGCTGGCAGGGGAGCAGTTAGGCATCAATCAGGCTGGCAGGGGAGTGTTTAGGGGGTGATCAGGCTGGCAGGCAGAAGCGGTTAGGAGCAATCAGGAAGGTATGCAGGCGAGCAGTTGGGAGCCAGCAGTCCTGGATTGTGAGGCCCAGTGGGATCGGGCCTAAACGGGCTGTCGGACATCCCTCAAGGGGTCACAGATTGGAGAGGGTGCAGGCTGGGCTGAGGGACACACACACCCCCGTGCACGAATTTCGTGCACCGGGCCTCTAGTTTTCTAATAACATAGAAAATTGTTCACATTAAGTGGGGTAAAAAGAAGGCAGAGCACCCAAAAAAACACAACAATGGCTAAAAGTTACTAAGAACTTAAAAAAGATTGTCAGACACAAGGACACCTACCCCAAAGTATAAGACTCACTGTTAGTAAGGGATTACAGATAGCTTTTACTTTCTTCTTTTTGCTTCTGTGTGTGAAGATCGTATTACCTCTCCTGACTTAAGTAACTCATAAACAAGTTGCCTTAGTTTCTTTGAATAATAAAGGCCTCCCTTGTGTTTAAGTTCCAGAGTTCATCAAACAGAAAACTCAACTACAAAATGCTATAAAGACTTTAATTATTCTTTCTCTTTCTCCCTTCATAAGTTATTTATATAAATAATATATATTATATATGTCACATTACTCAATATTGGCAAGGCATACATATACTATTGGTGGGATTATAACATATTAAAACCTTCATGGAAGGTCATCAAAAACCTTAACGGAATCAGTCCTAATACTTACCAGGTGTACCGGTTAATAATTCAGATTTTGTAATCAAAGAAAACACAATAATTTCAAGAGAAACATCAAAAGTGCTTTATTCAAGGTAATGTCCATCGCTAGCTACACATTTCCCCCATCTTTAGGTAATTTGTGGATACCATCCCAATAGACTTTTCTTGTTTTGAGGCAAATCATTCAGAGACCCAATTTTCCACTTCTTCATATGTTTTGAAGTGCTGCTCAGAAAGTGCGTGTGCCATCGATCAGAACAAGTGGTAATCTGAAGGAGCAAGGTCTGATGAATATGGCGAGTGGGTTAATACTCCCCAGGCAAGATCTCTTAACATGTCTTTAACTGGTTTTGAAGTGTATCCTCATGAAGCAAAATTATTTTGCAGTGTCTTCTGGTACATTCTGGTTGTTTTACGACCAAAGCGTGGTTCAAATTGATTATTTGTTGTTGGTAGCAATCAGTATTAACGGTTTCACCTGGTTTTAGAAGCTCATAATACACCACACCTTCCTGATCCCACCAAACGCAGAGCATTGTCTTCTTTCCAAAGCGATTTGGCCTTGCAGTCGATGTTGATGGTTGACCTGGATCAACCCATGATTTTGTGCATTTAGGATTCTCAAAATAAATCCACTTTTCATCACCAGTCACAATTCAATGCAAAAAAGACTTTCTTTCGGGCTGTTGAAGCAACATTTTACTGATGACTTGGGTTTTCCATCTTTCGTTCAGTTGATGTGGCACCCATATTCCTTCCTTTAAAATCTTTCCCATTGCTTGTAAATGATCGGAAATTGTTTGCTGAACAATGTTTAATCTTTCTGCAAGTTGTTTTTGAGTTTGACACGCATCTTCATCCTCAATAATGCTTGTAATTGTTGGTCTTCAAACTATTTCGGTTGACCTGGAGATTGTCTTTCACATCAAAATCAGCACTTTTGAACCGTTTAAACCAGCGTTCACAAGTATCTTGAGATGGAGCATGTTCACAATAAGCTTCCCAAAGTATACGGTAACTTTCAGCAGCACTTTTCTTCAAAATAAAGTAATGAATTAAAACTTCCCGCAAATGCTCTTTTTATGGCATGAAATTCGACATTTTTAAGCATAAAAATATCTATGATGTTAACACCTTCAGAAAATATGACATATGAAGTTTTGAAGCTTGCTATCAATACAACAAAATAGCATACATATCAAATCGCATATATATCAACATATGTGCAACTCCATCTATTGAAAAAAATCCGCATTATTAACTGGTACACCTGATAAAGATGAGAAGGAAAGAGAGACTGTAGCTAAATGTGAAGGAAGTCCATTGCAGTCATATATGTAACACTGAAAAATAAGAAAAAACCTAATATATTTAACAAGACTGCTTAAAGACATCATAATGGAATACAAACTATTGCAGCTATAAAGATAATGCCACATATTTATCAACATGGAAAAGGCTTTTGATATAATAAGCAAAAACCCAAGTTATACAATAGCAGGCTTTTGGTATTTATTTTTATATGTGCTTGAAAGGAACTGGAAAGAGAAATCCCAAAGCATTAACAGTCCTTTAATTCAGTGAGTTTAAAGTGTTCATGATCTTTCTATATTCTCTCATTTTTCCTTTTCAGAAAATAATATGAACTGCTTCTATATAAGGAAATATAAAAAACTCTTCATTTTGAAAAAACTAATGATATAACAATTCTCCTTCCCATAACATTTCCCTGTGTTGTTGTTGTTTAAAGGGGGAGAGGAGGGAGACATTTTGTTCTAACCATATAAAATCCACCATTACAGAAATGACTAAGATCTTCTGACTTTGAATTTACAATCCTTTGCACTGTGTCATGCTATCTTAATCACTTACTCATGTATATATAGCTTTATTGTCCTTTACATTAACTTAACCTTTAAAATACTTATATTTAATTACAAATCCTAGATAAGTGAAGTTTTATTATACATTAGAAACAATCATCATCTCTGTTCACATCCTTCTAAAAAATTAGAGAGCACTACTAATAATCCTATATAATAAAACCCTAATATGCTAAGTGTTCGGTCATCCAGTCATCCGGTCAACCAATCAAAGCGTAATATGCTAATGACATGCTAAGGCTGCTCAACCACTCGCTATGACATGCACTGACCACCAGGAGGCAGACAGTCAACTGGTTGACCAGTCACTATGACCTGCACTGACCACCAGGGGGCAGACAGTCAACCAGTCGCTATGACGTGCACTGACTACTAGGGAGCAGATGCTCTGACTGGTAGGTCAGCTTGCTACTGGGGTCTGGCCAATCGGGACTGAGACGGGCCAGACACCCCTGGAGCCCTCCTGCGGTCCCTCCCCGGCTGGCCTACCTCTCACATCCCTCCCTGGCCCCGATTGTGCACCAGTGGGGTGCCTTGGCCTAGCCTGTGCCCTCTCACAATACAGGACCCCTCGGGGGATGTCAGAGAGCCGGTTTTGGCCTGATCCCGCAGGCCAAGCTGAGGGACCCCACTGGTGCACGAATTCATGCACCGGGCCTCTAGTAAATAGTACTAAAGGACAAAGTTGAACCTAAATTCCAGGTTGGAAGAGGCATAGTAACACAACCAGTGGTTTACTTAGAAATGGTTGTACTCCAAGTTTGACTGTTTAGAAGTAATTCTACACTATAAGAAAATTATTTTTGTTATAGATATAAGTACGTATTAATTGCCAGGCCAATAAAAAAGTTTAACCCATAATTGGCAAAAACATATTACTAGTACTAGAGGCCCGATGCACGCAATTCATGCAAGGGGCTTGGCCCTCGCAGCCGCAGCGGCTTGCCTCAACCCTTGCAGCTGCGGCAGCTGCCTCGGCCCTCGCAGCCCTGATTTCATCCGGAAGGTCGTCCAGAAGGTTGTTCGGCTGTCTGGTCTAATTAGCATATTATACTTTTATTATTATAGATATTGTTATCCATATTAAACACATATTACCAATCCATGTAATAAAGGGATAGGGAGAAATCCACAAAAGGCTAGTAACACACTACCAGCCATGGCAAAAACTGGTCATAACATGGTTCTTTCAAGATAGAGAAACCTATGAAAAGTAAAGGAGAAAGAAAGCAGTCAGTCAAAGATAACAGATTAAAGACTAGTTCTCACTACTCTTCCCTAGAAAAGTGGTTTGTGAACCCTATGTATTCTGTCTTGGGGAAAAAATGTTATGCCAATCAGAAAACCTAATGACTATAGTATTTTTTAAAAGGTTTATGGAGTTTTGCTTAAGATTAAATCTATGCAGAGATGCAAAAAAAATATATTTGCCAAAGGAGACATAATCATACCAATATACAGTTTTTGTGATGTATTTTAATATGTTAAAAACATACACACATATTAATATATATTATGCTAACATATTAATGCACATCATAGAATAAAGCAATTCCAATTGCTTTCAATGCAATGTAAAACTGCATGTGAATCTCACATGTAGAGAGAATTAAAACTGTGCCTTGGCAAATTTAAAAACGGTCATGGACCCTTAGACTCCACAAATAGTCAAAATCAAAAAGATGCCTCCCTCTATATAAAGAACCTACTAAAGGTGTAAAATTACACCTTTTTAATTTTAGTTGCTTACATTCTATGTCAACAGAATTTATTGTAATCAACATGTAATCAGTCATCAAATTTTAATTTTTTACCCAAATTTACTAAATGCTTTCTAATATATTTTCTATATAGAATAATCTATTTTTATCTAATACTTTTTAAAAGATTAATTTTGAATTTATACATTTAAAAATAATGTTTTCAAAATCTCAGTATATTAAAAATAAAATTTTGAATTAACAAAATACTGCCTAACATGCTGCTAACTTTATAGTTCCCGGAAACTGCAAATCTAGCTACATAAAACTGAGGACACAAAACTTGCAATCCTATATAATAAAAACCTATTATGCTAAGTGTCCGGTCGTCCAGTCATTGAACCAATCAAAGCGTAATATGCTAATGATACACTAAGGCTGCTCAAACGCTCACAATGACATGCACTGACCACCACAGGGCAGATAGTCAACCAGTCAACCAGTCACTATGACATGCACTGACCACCAGGGGGCAGATGCTACAACTGGTAGGTTAGCTTGCTGCTGGGGTCTAGCCAATCAGGACTGAGCGAGATGGGCCGGACACACCCTGGAGCCCTCCCGTGGTCCCTCTCCAGCTGGCCTACCTCCCACATCCCTTCCTGGCCCTGATCATGCACTGGTGGGGTCCCTCAGCCTGACCTGCACCCTCTCACAATCCAGGACCCCTCAGAGGATGTCGGAGAGCCGGTTTCAGCCCAATCCCACAGGCCAGGCCGAGGGACCCCACTGGTGCTCGTGTACCAGGCTTTTAGTATTACATGTTCAGTTACACATGCTTGCATGATAATCAAGTGCAATACAATATATTCGGAAGTATAGTCATAGAAATTTCACAAAGACTAAATATCAATATACCATGTAAATGCACAAGTGTTTTTTAAAAAGTAACACACTTCAGTATTATCCAGACTTTCCAGAAAATAGAATATGAATGTAATATTAAACTTACCAATCAAATCTAAACTGCCAAAGCAACCACAAATAAACACTCCCAAATCTTTAAAGAACTATGGAACAGCCTGGCCGGTATGGCTCGGTGATTGAGTATTGACCTATGAACCAGGAGGTTGAGGTTAGGTTCCCAGTCAGGGCATATGCCTAGGTTGCAAGCTCGATCCCCAGTTTGGGGTGTGCAGAAAGCAGCTGATCAATGAGTCTCTCATCATTGATGTTTTTATCTCTCTCTCCTTCCCCCTTCATCTCTGAAATCAATAAAAATGTATTTTTTAAAATTTCCAAAACAAACGAACTGTGGGACAATGACAACCAAAAAAAAAGTAAGAAGTAAAAAGTAAGTCTATGACAGTGTTAAAATTAAATAAATAAATAAATATATATATATATATATATATATATATGCCTAAGTGACCAAACGACCAGTTGACCGGTTGCTATGACATGCAGTGACAACCAGGAGGCAGATGCTCAACACAGGAGCTGCCCCCTGGTGGTCAGTGCACTCCCACAGCAGGAGCGCCACTCAGCTGACCAACCCGTCCCTGCAGCCCACCAGCCTGGCAGCAGTCACTCACTCCCTCAATAGTCCTGCAGGTCCAATCTCTGGAGAACAGGCCAGGCACTGAAGGACCAGCACCATTGGCACAATCCCAGATCCCAACAGCACTGCTGGCCTCCTGGAAGTTAGCCTCAGGCACCGTGGCCACTTCCCCTCCCTAGACACTCCTTCAAGGAAGAAACAATGTAAAAGCGACCACCAGGTGGCTCCGACAACTGGCGCAAATGTCAGCAGGATGGATCCGGATCTCTGGCCAGCGAGGGCATCCCACCACCCACCTGGAGGGCTGATCAGGTCCCGGCCCCCCCTCTCCCACTTCAAGATGGGCACCAGATGCAGGGCTCATGGCTGGCAAGCACTGCTGTGGCAGTGCGAGCCTCTCCCAATCGGAATTGACTGGGTGTGAGCCCGTGGCAGGTGCAGTGGGGCCAGGATGAGCAGGAGCAGCAGGCAGGAGCAGCAGGTGGCGTTGGACTGCCGGTTTCAGCCCGATCCCTGCAGGCCACCCCGAGGGACCCCACCCATGAATGAATTCGTGCACCAAGCCTCTAGTATAAAATAAAATAAAATAAATCACACAACAGCCCTAGCCAGTTTGGCTCCATGGATAGAGCATCAGCCTGTGGACCAAAGGGTCTCAGGTTTGATTCCGGCAAAAGGCACATACCTCCCCAGCTCGGGCCCTGGTCAGGGCTTGTGCAAAAGGCAACCAATCAATGTGTTTGTCTCACATCAGTATTTCTCTCTGTCTTTCACTCTCCTTTCCTCTCGCTCTAAAAATCAATGGAAAAATATCCTCCAATGAGAATTAAAATAAAACAAAAAAATCACACAACATATAAAACGTATTCTCCCCAATTTCATTAAAAATATAACATAAATGGGTGGAACTGGAGAGCATTATGCTAAGCGAAATAAGCCAGTCAGAGAAAGATAAATATCACATGATCACACTTCATTTGTGGAATATAATGAACAACATATACTGATGAACAAAAACAGATCCAGAGAGAGAGAAGCATCGATCAGACTGTCAAACCTCAGAGGGAAGGTAGGGGAGGGTGGGGGTAAGGGGGAGAGATCAACCAAAGAACTTGTATGTATTCATATAAGCTTAACCAATGGACACAGATACCAGGGGGGTGAGGGCATGAGTGGGGGGCGGGGGGGCAATGGGGGGATAAGGACATATATGTAATACCTTAATCAATAAAGAAAATATATATAACATAAGCAACCCCGAAAAGAAGTATTCCTTGTGTAAGTTATATTTTCCATATTTATTCTGTTGTCCAATATGGTAGCTACTTGGTATATATGCCTATTTAAATTTAAATTAAACTAAAATTTAAAATCCAATTGTTTAGTTGCCCATCTCATTTAACGTACTCAATAAGTACACGGGATTAATGGCTATCATACTATAAAAAACAGAAACAGAAATTTCTATCACACAGAGAGTTCTACTAGATAGAACGCTATGATGTAGACAAATTTTTTCTCTGTATAGGTAATTATAAAAGTTCTTCCCATAAAACTGCAAACATTTCTCCCTGCACTTGACATATTCTTTACAAACTTCCTATGTTAATGATGATAATTAGTTTTTTTAAAAAGATAACAACTAAAAGGATAGTGTTTACTATGTGTGGGGAACGATACAATGTGCTTTGATTCGATATCTCATTTCATCCTCATATAAACCCTATGAGGCAGAAACAAGTTCACAATCCCTTATCTGAAAGATGTATTTCAGAATTCAGAAGTTTTCAGGTTTTACAAAGTTAATACTGTACATAAACCATAAGCTACATAACATCCTCAGTAGGGTCTAGGAAAGCACTTAGCACACAGTGGAATGAATGAGTATTAACACTAAAGTGAAGACAAACATAACTGCATATCCTGGTTCTGCCATCATATCAGTTCAGAACAGATATTCCCATTCTCCAATGTGATAATTTGCAACTACATTGCAATTGTAGAATGACAGATCTGTGAATTTTTACCTATTTTTCATCACAGAATTACAAAAATGACTCCATCTCCCTGAATTTCAAGAAACTACTTCTAAGACTGAACAATTGTTTTTCCCCCTGGTAATTATGTACACCGTATCCTAAAATAAAAGTCCCATTTATTTTCTTTACATGACAGAACTGATAGAGATATTTAAGTACAAATTCAAAACTATATTTCGTCACATTTACCAAGTGACACATTTTTTTCAATACAGGCCATTAATTCAGTAGACTAGCAACCTCAACATTTCCTTATTCCATTTCTGAAAGGAAAAAAAAGTATAACCAACTTTCAGTTACATAGCACTTTTATGTTCTCAATCAACTTTTACATACATTTTCTCACTGTCAGGAAAGATTGTGACCAATTTAGTATTATAATTTGAAAATCATCCTCAATCGTGTTATATTTATAAACCAGTGTATATCTTAAAATATTCCAAATAGATGCCTCTCAAAGAAAGTAAAAGGATAAATTTATCCACAAATTTAGTGTAATGTAAATATCAGGAATTAAAATAAAATATTTAATAGTGACATAATATAAATATAAGATAAACACTAAAATATTCAATAATAATGTGGCCATATTTATATCTAAAATTATGAAATATTACAAATATAAGCAACCAATATGGAGTATACTGAGTACTTCATTTCTATGAAAAATTGTATTTTCTCTTGGTTACTGATATGGCCTTGCTTAAAGATTTGGTGATTAGGAATAAGACATTGAAAAAATGCTATGACAATATGAAAATAACAACTTAATCCAATACTTCTTATAAAATTAGACCTCATTTCTAATAACAGTAATTAAGTGAACAATTATTTTACTTTCACATTATTACTTCATTATAGCACACTAGTCAAACATAAATTGGTAAAAGTTCATTTGTTCACTAAATGTTATAAATCAAAATGAAAGTTTTATTGATTGAAATGTAACTTAGCATAATTTGTCAAGAGCATTGACTCTGGAATTAGACTTCATGGATTAAATCCAGGTTTTGCCAATTACTATAACGGCAATTTCTGGTGCATTATTAACCTTTGTATCTCAATTTTCTCATCCATTAAAGGGAAATAACAGAATTTACCTTATAGGGTTGTATTAAATGAAATGGTATATGGAAATACTCAGGTATATGGTACACATTATGTTCTATACAAGCATTCATTATTATCAATAGTATTGTTAAAGCATCTTTGAAATTATAATGTATTGTTAGCACTTTTTACCTTTAATAATTTTTCTTTCCTCCAATTTTCTGAAAAACTTAAATGTACTACGTAAACTCAATAATTGAAGGGACCTTGTGTCAGTTTAGTAACTTTCTATTACTAACTCATAAAGTTAATTTTTTTTATTGACTGATTTTAGAGAGAGAGGAAGTGAGAAAGAGAGAGAAACATTAATTTGTTGTTCCACTTATTTATGCATTCACTGGTTGCTTCTTGTATGTGCCCTGACCAGAAACTGAATCAGCAACTTGGACATATGGGGACAACACCTCAACCAACTGAGTTACCCGGCCAGGGCTATGAACTCATATATTTACATATTAAATCTCTTTAAAATTAGACTGAGGTAAGGGTAAAACTAGGAACATATTCTTACACAACTCATAACTTCAAAATGCTAAAAGGCCAACTTATACCATTCCACATATACAATTATGCCTTAGTCTAGTGCACAAAAAATGGTTGTTGCTATTTATCCCAAAAATTCCCAAGAGAAGAAGCAAATCTTACTGAGAAAAGTATTAGTTCAGTTTTGGACATACCAAGTTTGAGGTGCTCATGGGCATTCCAGGAAGCAATCAGAATTAGACCTAAAGTTAGCAAGCTTACCCTCAGAAGTTCATCACTTCCTCCTGTGTACTGCTATGGAATTTATCACATCCTACTACACGACAATTATGTCTCCGCAACCCTTCTCTACTGTCAGACTACCTTAAGGGCACTTAGGTCCTGCCATGTATGGGCTCAATAGTGTTGATTTTTTTTAAATGCAGAACTTGCAGAACCATATAATTAAACGACTAAATTTTATCATATATAAAGAAAGCTCTGATTTTTAAAAATTATTTTTCATCTGTGGATTTTAAATAAGGCTGAAATTTTCATTTGGCAGAATTCTTACAAAATACAGGTAACATGTAAACAAAATCTTTTTTTTTTATTTCATCACATAAAAATTACTAAATGTTACCAAGCAGTGAAACCCTGGCATCATCACCAGGTCTATAAACCTGAAAAAGAGTAATACAAGTAAAGAAGTACATAAATAAGGAAGAGAGAGTCCAATGAAGACTTCTTAAAGTGCATTTAAGTTAATTAAAATTCTTATGAAGTTTGTTAAAATAACTGAAATGTGAATTGAAAAGATTTCACTTTTTAATTTACTAGTACAAGTTACTTGAGTTCAGTAACTTAAAAATGAAAGGCCTCTGGATCCTGCCAGCACACGTTATTAAAAAAGCTGTGATAACTGTCTCATCAGCTGTGTCTACTTCGCAGCAGCCACTGTGGAGAACAGTATGGAGTTTCCTCAAAAAACTGTAAATGGAACTCCCATTTGACCCAGTGATCCCACTTCTAGGAATATATCCCAAGAAACTAGAAACACCAATCAGAAAGGATATATGCTCCCCTATAGTCATAGCGGCACAATTTACCATAGCTAAGATTTGGAAACAGCCTAAGTGCCCATCAGCAGATGAGTGGATTAAAAAACTGTGGTACAGCCAAAACCGGTTTGGCTCAGTGGATAGAGCGTCGGCCTGCGGACTGAAGGGTCCCGGGTTCGATTCTAGTCAAGGGCATGTAACTTGGTTGCGGGCACATCCCCAGTAGGAGGTGTGCAGGAGGCGGCTGATCGATGTTTCTCTCTCATCGATGTTTCTGACTATCTATCCCTCTTCCTTCCTCTCTGTAAAAAATCAATAAAATATATTAAAAAAAAAAAAAAAAAAACTGTGGTACATCTACACAATGGAATACTACGCTGCAGTAAAAAAAGAAGGAATTCTTACCATTTGCAACAGCATGGATGAAACTGGAGAGCATTATGCAAAGCGAAATAAGCCAATCAGAGAAAGATAAATATCACATGATCTCACTCATTTATGGAATATAATGAACAACATAAACTGATGAACAAAAACAGATCCAGAGACAGAGAAGCATCGATCAGACCATCAAACCTCAGAGGGAAGGTTGAGGAGGGTGGGGTAAGGGAGAGAGATCAACCAAAGGACTTGTATGCATGCATACAAGCCTAACCAATGGACACAGACACCAGGGGGGTGAGGGCATGAGTGGGGGGTGGGGGGAGGGGGAATGGGGCGATAAGGACACATATGTAATACCTTAATCAATAAAGAAAAAAAAAAAAAGCTGTGATAAGTAGCATATAGCAAATGTGCTCTGTTGTAAGCTGCTGCCATCCCCAACCCACTAGCATTTGTTTGACTGCTAATCCTTTGACTTAAAATCTGTAGAAGCACTTCCTAAAGAATGCTTCACTGGCAGTATTTACCACCTAAACTTAAAATATGGTCAATTCTATTAAGGCTCCAATAGCAGAACAGACTGGCTGCCAGTTCTATATTAAACAGAAAATCATGACAATTTCATTTGTGCTTGACAATTAGATACCTGAAACCATTCCCTTGAAATGTCACTACAATATTGTTACTTATTTGGAGGGGTAGGACCCAAGAGAAAAACAGGTCATTAGTGGTGAATGGGTGAAGAAGACAGTAGCAGTAGGGATGGGAAAACAGCAATACAACACAAACAGACTTAGGAGAACTGTGAAACTGCAGAAAAAATAAAAAAAGGTAGGGCTTCACGGAATGAAATTCCTACAACACAAAATAAACACAGAGATGTAAGCCTACACTTTCTCATTTGAAATCAAATAAGCAAGGATCAAACGTATATTGATTCTAAGTTTATATAACAAAAGCCTGAAAACTTTATACCAATAGAAAATATTGTTAAATTAAAAAATATTCCTCCAATTTTGGCCCTACTTTTTTTGCTCTATGAACCAATTCATAAGGGGAAAAAAATAACTTCAGACTATAAATGATGAATGTAAGTATTAGGAATAGCCTCTCTATGAGGTCTGAAATAGAAGGAAAATGTATATTTCTTCCAAAGCTGTAGCCAACAATAACTTTTGCATTCTGAATCCAGCTTAAGCACATTAGTAGGGAAGATGTTTGCAAAAGTATTTAATAAGAAAGTGCTGAATTTAGCTTTTATTTTATTTTTTTTCTCAGTTTTCTTAAGTGGCCTGCAGTCTATCAAATGCACTAAGCAGAACCTCTCCTAAGTATAAATGATAAAAAGTAAAAAAAGCTTTCTTATTATAGAGACCTGTTTCTATAGATGAGGGGTCATCAAACTTTTTCTGTAAAGGACCAGATAGTAAATACTTTCAGCTTTACTGGCCATGTGGTCTTTATCACAAATACTCCACTCTGCCATAAAGCATGAAGGCAGAGATAGATAATAGATAAACGAGTAAAACCTTATTTTCAAAAACAGGCAGCCAGTCTATGGGCCCATGGCCATAGTTTGTTGATCACTGCTGTAGAGTATATTAATTACCTACCAACAAATATACTGATTTAATAAATAACACCAAATTTAAAATATGATGTCTGAGATTTGCTTTAAACTGTTGCATTAAAAAAAGAGGAGAGTAGGGGAAAAGGTTAAATAAGGCTGGTAAAACACAGATATTGTTAAAGCCAGATGATGGATGCATGGGGTTCACTATACTCTTCTCTATAATATATACTAGTGGCCCAGTGCACAAATTCGTGCACATTGAAAGAAATTAATTGGAAGAAATAGTTTAATATCGCTATTAGCGCTTTCTCTATAATAGAAGTGTCAGCCAAATTCACGATCGACAATGACAGATTGTGATTGGCGCCAGCTAGAACTTTATATGTATCATGCATACATGAGTCAACTTAGCCTTTTATATATACAGAATAAACTTGCTTAATTAGACCTGCTTTCTGATTTAGCTAAACTTTTTCCAGCCCAGTGAAGCACCCCAACTTCTCTTTTAGGTAATTGTCAGCAACACAGCAGTAAATATCAACACGAAGCAGATAATTATTGTAGATCACACAGGGAGAAGAAAGGGTAAAATATTTTACTGCAGCAGTGTTTAATTATATTCTGCGCAGTGAGAAAACCTTAAGTCATTTTCAAGGTCCACCATTTCTTACTTCTTTTCAGTCGGGTCAAGTTTCTAAGCTTTCTAAATCTCCATTTTCTGGCTAATGAAAAGAAAAGAGGATTCCACCGAGTCTCCTATCTACCTACTCCAGGACTTCTGTGAGGATCAAATGAGATGAGGCATGAGAAAACACTTCACAGATATTTGGTTACAGTGTGAAATGTTTCCACCTATCTATAAAGCAAGTCGTGTTCCTGGGCTGAAGAAACTGCAAGGAGGCTAGTCGTGGCGAGGGAGAGGAAGCCGGGCATTGCTACATGATGTCATTACCCAGACAGACGCTAAGCATATTAGCCTTTAATATATATAGACTAGAGGCCCGGTGCACGAAATTCGTGCACGGGGGAGAGGGTGTCCCTCAGCCCAGCCTGCACCCTCTCCAATCTGGGACTGCTCGAGGGATGCCTGACTGCCCGTTTCAGCCCGATCCCCGTGGGATCGGGCCTAAATGGGCAGTCGGACATCCCTCTCACAATCCAGGACTGATGGCTCCCAACTGCTCGCCTGCCTGCCTTCCTGATTGCCCCTAACCGCTGCTGCCTGCCAGCCTGATCACCCCCTAACCACTCCCCTGCCAGCCTGATTGATGCCTAACTGCTCCCCTGCCAGCCTGTTTGCCCCTAACTGCCCTCCCCTGCAGGCCTGGTCCCACCCAACTGCTCTCTCCTGCAGGCCTGGGTCCCCCAACTGCCTTTCCCTGCAGGCCTGGTCGCCCCCAACTTCCCTCCTCTGCTGGCTTGGTCACCCCTAACTGCCCTCCCCTCCAGGCTTGATCGCCCCCAACTGCCCTCCCTTGCAGGCCTGGTCCCTCCCAACTGCCCTCCCTTGCTGGCCATCTTGTGGTGGCCATCTTGTGTCCACATGGGGGCAGGATCTTTGACCACATGGGGGCAGCCATCTTGTGTGTTGGAGTGATGGTCAATCTGCATATTCCTCTTTTATTAGATAGGATAGAGGCCTGTGCATGGGTGGGGGCCAGTTGGTTTGCCCTGAAGGGCGTCCCAGATCAGGGTGGGGGTTCCCTTGGGGCGTGAGGCGGCCTGGGCGAGGCGCCTGTGGTGGTTTGCAGGCCGGCCACGCCCCCTGGTGACCCAAGTGGAGGCCCTGGGATCTGGGGTATATTTATCTTCTACAATTGAAACTTTGTAGCCTGGAGCGGAGCCAAGCCTTTTGCTTGCTCCATGGCGGCAGCCATTTTTTTTTTGGATTTATGTATCTTCTATAATTGAAACTTTGTAGCCTTAAGTGGAGGCCTAGGCCGGCCAGGGTATGCGGAAAGCTTGGCTTCCTCCATCACCAGGGGCAACTCTAGCCTCCTGCTCTTTCCAGCTCTGTGGCTGCTGCCATTTCTGTTTGGGTTTATGTATCTTCTATCATTGAAACTTTGTAGCCTTGAGTGGAGGACTAGGCCGGCAAGGGCAGGCGGAAAGCTTGACTTCCTCCATTGCCAGGGAAACCCAAGCCTCCCTCCTGCTCTCTGTGGCTGTAGCCATCTTGGTTGGGTTTATTTGCATATTCGCTCCTGATTGGCTGGTGGGCGTGGCTTGTGGGTGTAGCGGAGTGATGGTTAATTTGCATATTACTCTTTTATTATATAGGATTATATATATATTTAAAACACAAAGTAAATTGGTGGACTGTCTCTCTATAGGAAAATGAATTTCCCCACTTTACTATAAACCTAGTTAACATATTTGATGTTTTTAAACATAGTTAACATAATACAACATAAAAGATTCTGTTTTGTTTTGTTTTATTTTGTTAACCCTCACCTGAGTATATTTCTCCATTGATTTTTTATGGAGAGTAGAAGAGAGAGGGAAAGACAGAGAGAAACATCAGTTTGAGAGAAACACATCGATTGGTTGCCTCCTGCACAAGCCCTGACCAGGACCTGGGCCAGGGAGAAGCCTGCAACCAAAGTACATGCCCTTGGCGGGAAACGAACCTGGAACCCTTTGGTCCTCAGGCCGATGCTCTATCCACTGAGCAAAACTGGCTAGGGCAACATAAAAAAGTCTTAACATAAAGCTACTAAACCATAATGAAAAAACTTAAAACTAATAAACTGTATACTAGTATACTAAAAGTGTATAAAGCGTAAACTCTTAACATTTTCCATAATTTAAAACACAAGGCCCTGGCCGGGTAGCTCAGTTGGCTAGAGCATTGTCCCAGTATTCCAAGGTTACATGTTCAACCTCTGGTCAGGGCACATACAAGAATCAAACAATGACTACATAAATAAATGGAACAACAAATTAATGTTTCTCTTTCTCTCTCTCTCTCTCTTTCTGTCTCTCTCTCTCCTTCTCTCTAAAATCAGTAAATTAAAAATAAAACAAACTGACTCACCTTATACAACTCCTAAATTAGTACATTTATTTTATTCTCATCTCATCTAACAAAATGTATTTCCAATCTCTGGTTTTTTAATATAATTACTAAAGGCCCGATGCACAAATTTCGTGCAAGGGGCTCGGCTCTCATAGCCCTGGCTTCGTCCAGAAGGATGTCCGGAAGGTCGTCCGAATATCTGGTCTAATTAGCATATTGCGCTTTTATTATTATAGATTTTAGGGCATACATATATTATTTATGTTAACATATAATAGGTTTAATTTTCAAATGAATGAAATAATTTTTTCTCAGTTTTAAACTCTAGGCAATAAATATTAATAGATACAACCCACATAAACAGATGCTGATCAAGATCTCCAATAATTAAGAGCGTAAAGGGAGCCTGAGACCAAAAAGTTTAATAACCTGTGACCTAAATTTTTCAATGTTGTTTAAAGTATGTTCACCAAGCAAGTATTAGATATATGCTCAAACGCATTTTTTCTTAGAACAATAAATATCACACAGTGGAGTCCATCCATTATGAAGAGGAAGTCCATCCATTAGGAAGGCTCTCAATACACCCACAGGAGGAAGACACTTAAACCCTCAAAAATAAACATTCTTTTAAAATTGCTGGACATGTCAGGAATAATGCATCCACGTCAGAAAAAGAAGAGCTCTAATGTGTTGTCCCCTTATGCAGAAAATTATCTCCTGAACCAATAATAAAGAAAAACTAACATGTGCCAACTGACATTTCCAATAAATATGCTATTATATCAAGATATGCAGTGTCACTCAATGCAAGAAGCCAGAAATCAAGCTGAGAAGAGTCTTAAGCAAGAAATCTTAATGACTGTGCAACTTTTCAAAAACTGAGTGTGTTTTTAAAATATTCTAAGTTTTTTCTCAATCTTCTGAAATACAGTGATTTCAAATATTATCAAAACTAAAAAGTAAATTACATTAGGCAAACAGAATTATTGTGACATTTGAGAATAACTAAGAACTCTGTGAAAACACTGCAACTATGCTAGGATATAATCTACATCATAATTTTCTAAATCTAAAAGAGGAATAAACAATTTATAACAGATAATTAGAGCAAAAAGATTTACATAAATGTTCATTCTTTTATAAATATAAACCAATACTTATTTTCCTAATACAGTACAATTGTAGCATTCTTAACTAATGTTGCCCCTTTTGTCTGCATATTGCTATTGAAAATGTTATCAATTTCATTTTTATTTAAGTACAAGTTTTCCAGTTAAGTTTTATAAATGTTATTTCTATTGTCTTTTATCAACATGAATAACTTAACATAGTAATAAGTAAGATGCAGAGACATACTTACATCATACTCTGCAATTCTGAGGCAAAGCTTGCAGACTTTCCTGTACTTCTTCCACTACTTGAAGTGGCAGTAGACATTGGGCTGGCTGCAGTATTATTCATCTAAATAGAAAAGAGAAATAACACAAAATGTATTTAATTATAAATAAATGCAAGGAAAACAAAAGCAATTGTAAATTACATCAAAAAGTATAGAAAGCCCTAGCTCAGTGGTCAGCAAACTGCGGCTCACGAGCGGCGGTTTGCCGCTCTGTTGACTAGTGAGTTTGCTGACCACCGGATAGGGGCTTAATCACAAGGAATAACAACAGCCTGTAATTATTGGAATTGAGAGTCTAGGTCAGTAGTCGGCAAACTCATTAGTCAACAGAGCAGCAAACCGCGGCTCACGAGCAGCATGTGGCTCGCGAGCCGCAGTTTGCCGACCACTGCCCTAGCTGGTTTGGCTCAATGGATAGAGCGTCGGCCTGCGGACTGAAGGGTCCCAGGTTCGATTCCGGTCAAGGGCATATGCCTGGGTTGTGGGATCTATCCCCAGTAGGGGGCTTGCAGGAGGCAGCCAATCAATGATCCTCTCTCATCATTGATGTTTATATCTCTCTCTCCCTTTCCCTTCCTCTAAAATCAATAAAATATATATTTTTTTAAAAGTATAGAAAATTTTAAATTTCTAATTTTTTTGTGTAAATCTGATTTGTTTATACTTAATGTTCTTTATTAAAATGAAATAGTAAGCCCAGCCAGTGTTGCTCAGTGGTTGAGCATCAACCCATGAACCAGGAGGTCACGGTTTGATTCCCGGTCAGGGCACATGCCTGGGTTGTGGGCTTGATCCCCAGTTAGGGGGCTTGCAGGAGACAGCCCACTGATGATTCTCTCTCATTGATGTTCCTATCTCTCTCTCTCTCTCTCTCTCTCTCTCTCTCTCTCTCTCTCTCCCCCTCTCCCTTGCTCTCTCTAAAGTCAATAAAAACATATTTTTTAAAAAGAAATAATAAGGTGGAGAAAAACTGTTTAGTCATGTATGATATAAAAATTTACTCCCTTGAGTGTTAAAACATTTCAGTACATATTTTATAATAAGTAATGGAAGAAAAATAGTCATTAAAATATTTTAATAGAGCTCAGTGGTTTTCAAAATGTGTTCCAGGGAGCTCTAAGATTCACTGGCACTATTTCAGGGAGCTCCCAGTGGCCCTCACGCATATACCAAATATATATCTCATCCAGAACACCAGAACAACTCAATATATAAATAAGATTCCAAGTGAGATTTCATTTAAAGAAAAAAATTGCACAACTGTAAGATACAAACTTAGAAAATCACAGCACAATCTAATCCCTATATGAACCAAAGCCTTAATACAAATAATACAAAGTCAATCAGTAGATCAGAAGTAAGCATTGTGATATTTTATAATCTTATTAGAGTCTGGGTGCATGAATTCGTGCACAGCTGGAGTTCCTCAGCCTGGCCAGCAACTGAGGCCGATCGGGGCCAGGGGGAGGGACCGCAAGAGGTTGGCCAGCCGTGGGAGGTTGGCTGTGGGAGTGCACTGACCACCAGGGGGCAGCTCCTGCATTGAGCGTCTGCCCCCTGGTGGTCAGTGCGCATCATAATGACTGGTTGATCAGTCATTCGGTCACTTAGGCTTTATATATAGACTAGAGGCCCAGTGCAATAATTTGTGCACGGGTAGAGTCCCTTAGCCTGGCCAGAGATCAGGGCCGATCAGGGCCGTCTCACCTAGTCCCGATCGGGCTGATTGGGGCCAGCTGGTCAGGGGAAGGGACCGTAGGAGGTTGGCCGGCCATGGGAGATTGGCTATGGGAGCACACTGACCACCTGGCCAGCCAGGGGGAGGGACTGCAGGAGGTTGGCCTGCCATGGGAGGTTGGCTGTGGGAGCGCAATGACCACCAGGGGGCAGCTCCTGCATTCAGCGTCTGCCCCCTGGTGATCAGTGCGCATCACAGCAACCGGTCATTCGGTCGCTTAGGCTTTTAGATAGATAGATAGATAGATAGATGTAGATAGATATAGATAGATATAGATATAGATATAGATATAGATATAGATATAGATATAGATATAGATATAGATATAGATATAGATATAGATATAGATATAGATATATATAGATGGTTAAGTAACTCATCAATTTTAAATTGTGTGATTTTTTCCCAATAAAATTAAGCTGACGCTAATGGGAAAACTAGATGCTAATCCTAATATATTCCATTTTATTTAATGTAACTGTCTCATAACCAAGGATTAATAAAAACCAAGGATTAATAAAAATAACATTAAAATAATGCAAGTAGATAAAAACCTTAATTATTACACAGTAAGTGCTCAATAAATGTTAGCTATTAATTCATGGCCATATAAACCTTGCAATACTGTAACTTTCTTTAAAATAAAAATACTTTGCAAATTCTAAAGAATAATTACATTTCGAATAAACGATAAAATAAAGCAGTACTAAGAACTTTAACTATAGTAAACTAATTAGGAAGAGTCCGAAGTCAAACTGCCCAAGTTTGAATCCCAGCTTTGCTACTTTGCTAGTACTTTAGGCAAGTTACTTAACTTCCCTGTGCTTCAGTTTCCTCATCTGTAAAATAGGAATGATAATTTCACCCTCTTAGTGTTGTTGTGAAGATTAAATGAACTAATATGTTTACAGCAGTTCTAAGCACACAATGTTTGCTTTGTTATAAACAGAAAGATCTTAAGAAGTCTCTTTCTTGATTTGCTAACAGCTTTTTTATGGCAAATTTAGATTACTCTCATTTCATAATCACAAAAATTTAAGAAACTTGAATATTTTCACTGAAAGACCTTAATGCATTTCAACAAATAATAAGTAATTTCCTTATAAGTTATGTTTTCACTACAGACATTACTACTGTTACCGGTCACCCTATCTCAAAAATCTGTCATTTATCTTTGATTCTTTCTCCAGCACCCTATAATCTATTGAAAGCCAAATAAAGTCTACTTTATGTTCTTTAAGAGGTCAAAAAATTCTACTTTATGTTCTTACATTCTCCCTCTCTTTTTCTACCCCATGGCCCTTTATAAGCTCTATTTATAGCTTCTCTCTTTCCATCTCAATTCATTCTCCACATTGCTGCCAAATTTATATCCTAATACATCCTCTAATATGACCACTTCTATGGGTAATGTGGGCTAAAATTGATAAAGGAAACCTGAACCAGGGTCATTCACCAAGAGCTGGGATGGAAGGGCGGGACCTTAGGAAAGGTGGCTGGGGGGGAAAAAACCTACTACCAACCACTGCCCTGCCTAGATAGGCCATATATAAAGCTTTTGAGAAGGCAACAGGACAGAGATCTACAACAAGAGAACACTAGCTGAGTAGCTAGATGGGAAATATCTGAAATAACCTTCTGTGGCAGAACCAGCTATCTGCCAACATAAGCCCTGTCCTAGTCCAAGGGCCGTAAGGGCCAGGCCAAAACCACCAGACAGAGAATGCAAGAGCAGAGAAAGAGAAGGAAAAAAGTTTCACTCAAATTGAACCTGAAAACCAAAATTCTTAAAAAAATAAAGAAGCTAATGCTATGAAACACCATCAGTTTTTTTTAAGTCTAAATTTGCTCTATTTTTTTCAAAAAGCCTTTTGGAATAAGTAATTTTCTACAAATAATATAGGAAAAGAAGGATCACCACTTGAAACTCGGCTTTAAATAAAAAATCACATCACCAATCCAAGATTGGGGAAAATAGACAGGAAACCAAGAACTTCCAGGAACAGTCCTGAAGAATCAAGACAAAGTGCTAACAAAGAAACCTGGCTTCCTCAAAGACCTTAGAAAATGTTTCCCTTATTGTCCCAACAGAAGATTGACAGAGAGGTATGATATCCTAGAGAAAAAGTTAAACTCAAAGATTGTGTATTAACACCAGGCTCCAAAAACAGTTATGACTTAGTTCACTCATGTTGGATTTGAAGACATGCCATTCTGTGGGATTTTCCTGTGGCCAAATGTCCTGAGACAATGTTGGAGGAATCTGCCCTTTTTTCATTTTACAAATCCAGTAACCCTGCTTTAACACTTTCTAAAGAGGAGACATTTCAGAAAGTAAATTCATATTAAAACCACAGCTTTCTTCAGTTGTCCTCCTACTGCAAATGTTTCACATCAAGAGTATTTATTGGTAAGAGGTAAAAGGTCCCAATCCTAGTTTATTATAACCACGATCATCCTTTCACAGTCAAGTTATTTAATTTTTAAATCAAACAGGTGAATAAGATTTTTCTTGACATGATGAGTTGATAGCTTATTACAATCTTTAAAATAATTATTTCCCATACCCATTTTGTTTGATGATTTAGATAATTAACTTCTTTCAACATTAACTTCTTTACACATCAAAGTCCTATCATTCCAGTGCTTTATTTCCTTTCTCCCAGACATTTAAAAAAAATGTCGGTTAAAAGCAGAAGCACTCAAGTCAATTTTCTCTAATAAATACAGTTAACATGGAACTGAAAACCTACTGTAATCTTCTCAATGGGTTAATGTCCTACAGTTGTTTTAGCTTTCAATTGAAATGCAGCTGTTTGCCATATTTTACAAAATGAATTCAGATGTGCAGATGGAGACCTAGATTATTTCAACATGCCACAGTTTAAATTTGAACCCAAGGAATAAGTTCATCTCTGATTAATACTTATATTTAAACCTGATCACTAAGCCAACCGCCTATCCAGTGGTCGGCAAAATGCGGCTCGCGAGCCACATGCAGCTCGCGAGCCGCGGTTTGCCGCTCTGTTGACTAATGAGTTTGCCGACCACTGGCCTATACTATGTTACACCTGTAAAATCCTGTTCCAGAATAGAAAATTTAACATCTTTTAATTTAACATAATGAGATTTAAGAATATACTCCTTTCCTCAGAAAATACTGCAACAGAAAAAAAATTTTAACTATGGTAAAGTAATAAGTCACAAATGTAAATTTTTAAAAAAGGAATGGACATGTTCTCTTTATAGCTCGTATTTTTGATGACTAAATGACCGAAAAAGAAATATCATGAAACATCTTTAGCTTAAAATAACTCAAAGAATTGGAAGTATATTACTAGTTTCAGCACCCTCAAAATATCAAAATCTGAATTGTGAAATTCATCAGTCTACCCATTCATTAAAAGCCAGTAGAAATTAATTCAGCAGGCCTATGTACCGATTCTGAGCACCTGAATCTCAATTCCAATCATTCATAACTTGAACATTTCACATAATATAAATAGAAAACTGTAATACTCAGAACATTTTCATTTTCATAGAACTCCAAAAGGCAGGAAGCAATTATGGTTAGGCCAACATTATTATATACTGCATTTTAGCTTTGTAAAAAAAAAAAAAAAAAAAAAAAAAAAAAAAATTCAAGTTACATTATGATCTTAATTTCTCCTGCTGTAAAAAAAAAAAAAAAAAAAAAAAAAATACCAAATGACCACTAAATCACTGAGAATTCAAAGAAAATAAATTAAAATGTACAAATTTTAAAACATCTATATTTGGGATAACACTATGGTAACCTAATATATTTATATATGACCATTTCAAGTGAACTTGTAAGGTATAAAACTCAAGTGTCCATTCAATTATCTGCTAAAAGAGAAGTAACATGAATAATCCAAAGAACAGATGATTCACATATAATTTATAACTTTTTTGAAAATAGCAATTTTTATTAAACAACTTTTAATTGCATTTTCATAACTAAAACATCATCTGTATTCACCTACCATATAAAAAAAATGAGCTCAGCCCTAACCAATTTGCTCAGTGGATAGAGCGTTGGCCTGCAGACTCAAGGGTCCCAGATTCGATTCTGGTCAAGGGTATGTACCTTGGTTGCGGGCACATCCCCAGTGGGGAGTGTGCAGGAGGCAGCTGATCGATCTTTCTCTCTCATCGATGTTTCTAACTCTCTATCCCGCTCCCTTCCTCTCTGTAAAAAATCAATAAAATATATTTAAAAATTAATTAATTAATTAATTAAATAAAATGAGCTCAGATCCTGAAATAAGATTTATCTATCACAGCACTTCTTATACTGCTTAAAAACAGGGACATTCTTTTATCTGTAATTTCTATAACTAATAAACTGCCTGACATAGCTGATGTTCAGTAAATGGTAGGTAAATTAAGAAATGACTGAATGATATAAGAGTACAAAGATAAGAAAAACACACCCCCGCCATTTAGTAGCTGACAACCTACTGAAATTAACAGATATATCCAATGCAATGAGCTTAGAGATAATGTACAAGATACTATAAGAGAACAGGAGGAACATCAGACCCAGTCAATTATTACGGGATAATTATGCTGAGATTTAACACTTCCTATAATCTGAAAATAAACCAAATTTAACTGTACTTAAAAAAACACAGAGATAAGTGAATAGCAAATCCAAACTACCCATATCTCAGAAGTGAAAGTACTTTGAAAATTGTGACGCACCATAAACAGCAATATATGATCTAAGGAAATATTCTGCCTTACCACTCATTAATTATTTTTCTTACAATTAATGGAACAGGAAAAAGTACTTCCCAATCCAAATCAGTCTGATTCTAATTAATATGTGTAAGAAGCAGTAAATATTCATAAGAAACACCTAATGATCAAAATGACAAGTTATTAGGAGTAATATAAGTAGAGAACCACAATTTTAAAACAATTATCAAAGACTTCATATTTAGAAACAGAAAAACTCTTCTCTGTAATATCTGATACTATTACCATACCTGCTTCCATGTCCAGCAGTTCTATAAGAACACGACTAGTCTTCAGTCACACAAGGTCAAAAACTCCAAGACGTTTTAGATTGTTCAGCTCCTTCCCTGCCTACAACCAGGAACTCTGGTCCTGACATTTTTTCTTATACAAAAGAAACTCTAAATCAACCCCTTCCTTTTCAATTTTACCTAATACCTTCACTGCATTATCTTTTAAACCTCCCATCTTTCTAATTAATTCTTCAAAATATCTCCAGAGTATTCATTCTAAATTTCTAAATATGTGTTACTCCTCTACTCAGAAGCCTCCAATGGCTCCCCTTTGCCTGGAAGACAAAACTTGTCACTGGACCTCTCCAGCTTCCTTTTCTATAGCAGTCAAACCAAACATTCGGTATCTCCCAAACCATCCCAGTTTCTTTTGAATCTTTATAGTTTTTCCTGCTTGCAATACCTTGTTACCTCTCCACCTATCCAAATCCTAGTGTTCTAGAAAAGCCTGACCTAAACTCATTATCACCAAGAAGCCTTCCCAGTGACACAACCATCAAAAATTATTTCTCTGACATAATTGTTTCAGTTTACTAATTCTTTTGGTTTAACATTAAATATTTTAGTATATACTAATTATTTTAGTTTATTAATAAACCTCTGCCCCATAATCTCTCCAACTACTGGCAGATGACTATGCCTCCTACTTCATCCTATATAATAAAAGCATAATATGCAAATAGACCGAACTGCAGAATGACCAGTTGGCAGGGGGTGGGGCCGGCAAGCAGGCAGCGTCAGGCCAGCCAAGGCACGTGCCAACGGGCAGAGAGAGGGGATGGCGATGGGGTGGTAGGGAGGTAGCAGCGACCAGTGGCTGCGGAGAGGCAATGGGTGGGGGCGGGGCCTAAGCCATCAGTAGGACATCCCCTGAGGGCTCCCGGACTGTGAGAGGGTGCAGGCCGGGCTGAGGGGACACCCCCCACTCGAGTGCACAAATTTTCGTGCACCGGGCCTCTAATAGAGAAATAAAAAGCCTTTATTTAGTAACTTCCTCCATTCTTCTCTAATAAAGCTAATACATCCTTTCTTGATTCACTCCTCTTACAATAAAGGAACCCTCTCATTTAAAGCCAGTGCATCACCTGTGCTTTGGCTTATTCATAATTAGTTATTGGGTACCTACTACAGGCCGAACACTGTTATAAGAGCTAGGGCTAGAGTAGTGATTAAGCTAGACCAGTGGTCAGCAAACTGCGGCTCCGCTCGCGAGCCATGGTTTGCCGCTCTGTTGACTAATGAGTTTGCCAACCATTGAGCTAGACAGAAGAGATACAACAAGAGATACAATGCAGGAAAAAAGCACATAAAAATAATCTGAGGTGGTGACAAATGCTTTGAAAACTAATTAAACAAGTTGACTTCAACCAGAATATAAAATCTTAACAAAGCCAAGTGATTTGAAATGTCTTAGGCAGGGGTCCTCAAACTTTTTAAACAGGGGGCCAGTTCACTGTCCCTCAGACCGTTGGAGGGCCAGACTATAGTTTTAAAAAAAAAACTATGAACAAATTCCTATGCGCACTGCGGGCCCGGGACGAGTCGGCTGCTAAGCAGGACAGGCAGCGGCACCCGGCGGGCCGGATAAATGTCCTCGGTGGGCGGCATGTGGCCCGCGGGCTGTAGCTTGAGGATGCCTGGTCTTAGGTTTTAAAAAGTTAACTCCAGCTGTTGTGAGGATGTACTATAAGGAGGCACTAGTATACGCAAGGTAACCAGATAGAAAGTTATTGAAATTATACAGACAAACAATAACAGTGGCTTGAATTAGTGAAACAAGTAAAGATGATGATAAGTGGTCAGATTTTGATGATAAGTGGTCAAATATATTTTGAAATATATTTTGAAATATATTTTGAAAGCAGAGCTGACTTGCTGATGGATAAGACATAGGGTGTGAGAGAAGAGCAGTCAAGGATGATTCTGAAGTTTGGGACCTGAGCAACTGGTTGAATGGTGATACCATTTACTGAGACCAGGAAGATTGGAAAGGAGAAAAAAAGAAATCCAGTTGGGGCCATGTTAAGTTTGAGACAGCTATTAGATATTCAAGTGGAGATGAAATCCTACAGATGTTATAAGGCAGAAAACTGAAATAAAAGTCATGATCATAGTTTTGTTAAGGAGATTAATTAGGCCCTCAGGCCCTGTAGTAGAACCTGGTAATAAGGATCAACTAATCTCTCAAGTTCTGTTTCTC
This sequence comes from Plecotus auritus, assembly GCF_963455305.1. Classification (NCBI taxonomy): domain Eukaryota; kingdom Metazoa; phylum Chordata; class Mammalia; order Chiroptera; family Vespertilionidae; genus Plecotus; species Plecotus auritus. The sequence goes on along the minus strand of NC_137775.1, from coordinate 88,814,252 downwards.
CACCTGTCAATAATTTCTGCCTGTCTCAGAGGGGTGTTATAAAGACAATAGACCAAACCAGCATGGCTCAAGGGTTGAGCATGGGCCTATGAACCAGGAGATCACGGTTTGATTCCTGGTCAGAGAACATGCCCTGGATGCGGGCTTGATCCCCAGTGTGAGGCGTGCAGGAGGCAGCCAATCAATGATTCTCTCTCCTCATTGATGTTTCTATCTCTCTCTCCTCCCTTCCTCTCTGAAATCAATAAAAATACATATATATTTTTAAAAAATAGCCACCATATAATGGGCACTCAAAAAATATATCTGAAATGAAAAGAATACCACATGTAAACTATAAAATTCCCAATAGATAAACAGACATATAAACTGTGTGTCTACATACACTAGTTGGCTATATAGGCAATTTTTTTAACCTACAAATAATAGGATCTTAGTGACAGACTGCTCATGGAAGCTATATTGTATTTTTCTTTAGTCTCACATTAAGTTTCTATTCCATGAGCTTTCATATCCAGTACTCTTATGAAACTACTAGAGGCCCAGTGCACGAAATTTGTGTACTCGGGGGGGGGGGAGGGGGTCCCTCAGCCGGACCTCGCCCCTCTTGCAGTCCAGGAGCCCTTGGGGGATGTCCGACTGCCGCAGAGGCGGGAGAGGCCCCTGCCACCGCCGCTGCGCTCCCCAGCTGTGAGCCCAGCTTCTAGCTGAGTGGCGCTCCCCCTGTGGGAGCACACTGACCACAAGGGGGCAGCTCCTACATTGAGTCTCTGCCCCCTGGTGGTCAGTGCACATCATAGCAACTGGTTGTTCCGCCATTTGGTCAATTTGCATATTGGCCCTTTATTATATAGGATTGAGTTTTTAAAAATTTTTCTTTTGAAAATAGTTCTTAAATGTATCTACCAGATCCTCCTACAATACATAAGCAACCAAACCCTGACAAAATGGCAAGTTTATTTTTCCAATATTGAAACTGTTGTTTTTACATAAAACACTATCTAATAAAGAGGGAATATGCTAATTGACCCTCATGCTGTCGCAAAGATGGCGGCGCCCACAGCCAATAAGGAGGGAATATGCCAATTGACTGTCATGCCCTCAAAGATGGCAGCGCCCACAGCCACAAGGTGGCGGTGCCCAGTCCCCTCAGGCCTGCCAGGGCGGCAGGTGCACAGCAAGGTGCCCGGCCACTCTGCACACCTGCCCCCAGAGTCCCCTGGTCCTCCCAGCTGCCCAAGGCCGGCCCGAGGTGCAGGCAAGCCTCAGATGGCGGCTGCCCAGCCGCCCAGGGCCAGCCGAGGCTTGCGCTGCCAGCAGTGGCAGCAGCAGAGATGTGATGGGGTGTTGCCTTCCCCTAATCGCTGGGTCGCCTCCCACCCCTGAGGGCTCCCGGACTGTGAGAGGGTGCAGGCCGAGCTGAGGGACCCCCCCTCCAGTGCATGAATTTTCATGCACCAGGCCTCTAGTCTATAATAATAAAAGCGTAATATGCTAATTAGACCAGATGTCTTCTGGACAACCTTCCGGACGAAGCCGGGGCTGCAAGGGAAGCCAGGGTCCCAGGTGCCTGCCGGCGGCTAGAGGGAAGCCTGGGTCCCAGGTGCCAGAAGGAAGCCAGTGCTGGCAGCTGGGGGAAGGAAGGTCTACTCTTGCACAAATTTTGTGCACCGGGCTTCTAGTATTACATAATTGAATGACCTAATAGCTAACTTTTCAAATATGTGCAAAATTTTGGAATCAATTATACTTCTAGTAGTAAAAGGTAAGTATATTTGACAAGGATGTCAAAGAAGGAGATCTCTTAAACATCAAAATTCTCTTCCAATCTAGATTCACATCTTAGAAATATTAAACCTTATGAGAAGTCTATATTAAATATAAACAGTAAAATCTGATGTGATTAAAAACATAGTTCATCTGCCCTGACCAGTTTGGCTCAGTGGATAGAGCGTCGGCCTGCGGACTGAAGGGTCCCAGGTTCGATTCTGGTCAGGGGCATGTACCTGGGTTGTGGGCACATCCCCAGTGGGGGGGCGTGCAGGAGGCAGCTGATCGATGTCTCTCTCTCATCGATGTTTCTAACTCTCTATCCCTCTCTCTTCCTCTCTGTAAAAAATCAATAAAATATATTTAAAAACAAAACAAAAACCATAGTTCATCAGAGGGGGTGGGAGATGGGTGGAGGGAGGCAAAGGGAGAGAAATGGGGGACATCTGTAATACTCTCAATAAAAATAAAACATAATTCATAGAACTAAAGAAAAAAAAAGGAATATTTACTCCCATGTAGGCATGTAAAATATAGATGAATTTGTATAAGCATTTCAGAGTTTATAAAGGGTCTTTAACTTGTATCAACTCACATTTTTTCATAATCACCCTATCAGGTAACAAATACTTCTCCCCTATTAATGAGGAAGCTAAAAGTAAAAATACTGTGTGAAGGTCACAAATCTAACAAAAAACAGGCTTTGATTCTGGCATCTAATAACTTGAAATATCTAGTCCATGTACATACATATTTTAACAAAAATTCGCCAACCTTTTCACATTTTAGTATCTTTATTTACAAAAGATGCCTATCTCCTTAGCAACTAAAATAATGTGAAATTACTGAAAAGTTGTACACCTAGTGGTCACTGGACTTGTCATTAAGTTACCTTAGAGCAGTGGTTCTCAACATTTCTAATGCCGCGACCCTTTAATACAGTTCCTCATGTTGTGGTGACCCCCAACCATAAAATTATTTTCGTTGCTACTTCATAACCCCCAACCATAAAATTATTTTCGTTGCTACTTCATTTTGCTACTGTTATGAATCGTAATGTAAATATCTGTGTTTTCCGATGGTCTTAGGCGACCCTGCTAGCGGTTCTCAACCTGTGGGTAGTGACCCACAGGTTGAGAACTGCTGCTGTAGAGCCTAAGACCATCAGAAAACACAGATATTTACATTACGATTCATAACAGAAGCAAAATTACAGTCATGAAGTAGCAACGAAAATAATTTTATGGTTGGGGGTCACCACAACATGAGGAACTGTATTAAAGGGTCGCGGCATTAGAAAGGTTGAGAACCACTGCCTTAGAGGCTGATGACTTTAAAATAGGGGTGGGAAACCTTTTTCCTAGCAAATGGATATTTATAACATCATTCTTGGGCCATGCAAAATTATCAACTTAAAAGTTAGCCTGCTATATTTCATCAAACATTTAATTTAACTCACCCCTAATGCCTTGGCAGAGCCAGATCAAATGAGGTTCCCCACCCCTGTTAAAAGCTAGTTCATAAATTCCTTCCTTAAAAGTAAAGCTCAGCCCTAGTTGGTTTGGCTCAGTGGATAGAGCATCAGCCTGAGGACTGAAGGGTCCCAGGTTTGATTCTGGTCAAGGGCACATGCCCAGGTTGTGGGCTCGATCCCCAGTGAGGGACGTGCAGGAGGCAGCCAATCCATGATTCTCTCTTATCACTGATGTTTTTCTCACTCTCTGAAATCAATAAAAATATTTTTTAAAATAAAAAGTAAAGCTTAGACAGATGGATAAACAGCTATAAAAGACAAAAGCATAACTATGCAAATTGTCGGGAGGGGGACCTAAGACATCTGAAATTCAGAACTATAGTTTGAAAATCACTAATTTCATCCAAATCCCTCATTTTTCAGGTGAGGAAACTGAAGTCCAGAGGGGTTTCTTGAACTGCCCAAGGACACATCACTATTTAGTGATACAGCCGGGACTAAAACTGAGGTCCCCTGACTCCTGGTCCAGAATTCTTTCTACTATCTCACAAGGAACATACAAATAAAAGTTGATCATAATTAACTCACAAGACCTCCACAATGTGTTTGTCATAGTGAACTTTGTTGTGAAATACTTGCCTATGCTGACTCAGTTTAGCAGTGAAGAGCTGGGCTCTGGAGTTCAAATACAGGCTCTAACATTTACCATGTGACCTTGGGCAAGTCGCATCACCTCCCTGCCTCAGTTCCCTCATCCTTAAAGTGGAAGTTAAAAATACTCTTCTTACAGTTTACATAAAATAATGTCTATAAAGCACTTAGGACAGTGCCTATTTATGGAAAGCTCTCAATTCATGATGATGATGATGATGAATAAGCAGAAGAATCATCATCCAAGCAAAAGTATAGCTTCTTGAAAATATATCACAAAATATTATCATTAAACAAGTATATTCTCCAAGAAAGAATGGTATGATTAGTAGTAGTTGTCTTTTAAAGATTCAGAAACAAATATGAAAAAAGTGAAATAGACAGGATTCAGTCATAAAACCTCTACAGCATTTAACATAGCAAAAGTGCACTTCAAGATTTTAAAATAATTTATATTTGTATTGTATTTACAATTTATAAAGTACATTCACATATATTATTTCAACTTATTGTCCCATGAATTCAACAAACACGGCATTTTTTCAACTACTACATATGCCAGATAGTATGCAATTTACATATTCATCACCCTTTGAACATTCAATAACCACTAGCTGTTATTAGAGGCAGTAGTATAATGCAAAAAATAACCTGATATCCGTTCCAGAAAGAGCCTCATCAGTACCACCTATTGGGGAATGACATGCTTGGATAAATAAATAAGATGCAGCAATTAGCACAACGAAAGGAACAACTCAAGTGCCCATGAAAATGTGGTTAGCAGTAGTAAGGAATTGTTTTGTGTAGAGAATATTATTGTAACCATGTCAAGAAAGCACCATTACTGTGACTTACAGTACTGTTGGTTAAAGAAAATAATTTTGGGTAATGGTGCCTATTATACTCTATGTGCTATTTCACAAATTAAAATATACAACAATTTTTGCAGATCTAGGGTCAGTCTTTACTGGAGGTAGTAGGTAGAAAAGTTGAAACAAAACCACTTAAATATAAAATATGTGTAACACAAGACAATTTATATAATTCTCATCTGAGGCCTCTGACTACCCTGTGAGGAGGTAAGATTAGGTACTAATTCCATTTCACTGATGAGGTAATTGAGGCTCAGAGAAGTAAACAGTTAAAATCACAAAGAGAAATTATAGCAGAAAAGGACTAAACCTATGTTTTCAGAATTAGTTTTAAGTGCTCTTTTGAACCCATCCACAATGCATTTCAGAACATTAGTATCTTTTCCAGGTCCATTATTCAGTACCCTTAAGACTAGAGCAGGTGACCACTGACCAGTGTGGCTCAGTTGGCTGGGTGTGTCCCATGCACCAGGAGGTTGCCGGTTCAATTCCAGTCAAGGGCACATGCCCAGGTTAGGAGTTCTATCCAGCTGTGCAGGAGTGCAGGAGGCAATCAACAGATGTTACACTCTCACATGATGTTTCTCTCTCTTCTCTCTCCCTCTCCCTTCTTCTCTCTAAAAATCAATAAGGTAATCTAAAAAAAAAAAGGGACTATAGAGATGGTGATACTTATGTCACTACACCCAACACACCACATGAGTTACTTCATTTAACCATCAGAGAAATGAGGGCTCAAACTAAGTGTGTCTCTCAATAAAATATTGTATTCACTAATAGTATAAATTCAAATAATATAATAATGCATTTGGCTTACTATTTAAGTAAACTATAAGCAAAATTTTTCTTTAACATTCTAATACATAAGAAGCAGATTCTGACTGATTTCACTATTCAACCTCACTGTATAATAAAAACAGGCGTTATTTTCAACAACAATACTCAATCTTCTGATTTAACTGACATGGCCTAATTCTTTGCAGCCTCTCACACCAAAGAGCACTTTTTTAGAGAGAACCAAAAATCAAGCTGCCCAAGATTTAAGGAGAAAAGCAAAATTTTTAAATTACCAGTGGCTTAAATGGACCGGTCACTTGCTAGTCTTATTCTAGATATCTCATCTATTATTTAAGCTCATAAGCAATAACTTTGTCACTACTTAAAAGCAAGTACCATTTCTAAGACTGTAATATAGTTAATCCTCCTAAAATTACATATTACAATTTTCAACAAACCTAAAAGTATAGAAACCATATTATTATGTGGTTCCAACTGGGGCATTTTTTACAGTAAAAGGAACTCTATTAATAACTATGCTGGGACAAATGGGCTCAAACATGACTGTCCCAGAAAAAGTGGGGTATAAGTCACCCTACATAAGAGCAACTATTTTGAATTGTATGTAATGACTTATTCTCTGTATATACTTAATTCATGAGCTTTAAGTTTTGTTCCAGATCTAATGATTATCTTCAACCTTGAAACGAAGGTCACCATTTTACAGACATCAGGCCAGAGTTAAGTTTTATTTTCAAATAAACATTTGCTTGAAGAAAAAAACAGATCTACATATTTCAAAGAAAATAATCTTGCAAAATATCACCAAATTTCAGACTTATCTCTTTAAAAGTTCTGAATACTGATAAACTGATAACCACAAAACTACTTGTTAAAAAAAAAAAGTCACTGTCTTTCAAAGGAAAAACACTTCAAGAACAAAAGTGTTGAAAAGTTTTCAGTAAAAACTAAACAAAATGATAAAAGATAAGAGGAAACCATGATTAAAGGAAACTCTGGTTAGTATTGTTATGGCTTTCCAAATGAAACTGGCATTAGCTGTACAACCTATGAGACAAAAGAATGCTTTGTTTTAATTTGTCAAGCTGTAAATAACTACTAACAGACCCATGCTTTGAACTATAGTACTTTAATGAAAGGCATTATTTGAATATAATTATGATTCCCTAAGGCAGCGATTTTCAACCTTTTTCATCTCGTGGCACACATAAACCAATTACTAAAATACTGTGGCACACCAAAAAATACATTGTATTTTTGCCAATCTGACAAAAAAAAGGTATAATTTTGATTCATTCACACCAGATAGCTATTATTGTGTTGGCTGTTGTCATTTTTTTATTTGACAATCTAAGGGAAAAAGAGGTCAGTGCCCCTGACTAAAGAGTCAGGTACTGCATGTTTTAAAAATTCTTGTGGCACACCTGTGTGCCTGCCGCAGCACACCAATTGAAAATCGCTGCCCTAAAGCAATAGGTGTTCCAAGAGTTGGTTTCTCTGATTTAAACGCAACCAAATCACAAAGTGGAAGGGGTCTCAGTCTAGATTCTTGACCTTATGCTATCCAATAAGGCAGCCACTAACCACATGTGGCTATTTGTATTTTAATTAATGTAAAATTAAAAATTAAGTTCCTCAGCACACTAGACACATTTCCAGTGTGTAAGAGCCACTTGTGTAGTGGATACCACAGATTATTACAGAGTATTTCCATCATGACAGAAAGTTCTATTGGGCAGTGGACCTAGGCTGCTCTAGATCTTTGCTTGAACATCCCCAGAGGGTAGAAACTTGCAATAGCACAATAACACACATTCTATTTTTGCAAGTACTGTTAGAAACTTTCCCTCACACTCAGTCAAATACAGCTTCTATGTAACATCCACCACACATCCCCCAAATTCCGTGTATTTGGTCTTCAAGTAAATCTTTGCAGAGCTAACTTAATTCCACTTAAAAAGTTCTGCCCCTCACGTATATACTAGGTCCTCCCCATCACATAAATATACACTTTCCAACGAAATAGTTCAAAGTTTCTACCAGCCCCCTGGTGTTACACTAACTTACCCACGTGTACATGAGTAATGTATGTTCAGGATGGGCTCTTAGTGTCAGTATTACATCTCCACCCCATGGTTTGTCAGACCAAGTGTCTTGATTTTTAATTTAAAAAACAAGGTCACAGTCACTCTGAATTGCTGAAAACGTGGAGACCGAAATTAATTACACTTAACATGTAACTGACCAGTGCCTGATGCTGTTCTAAACATTTAACGTGTATCACCTCATACAACCCTCACGATTCCGAGCTACACTATTACTGTCCCCATTTTACTGGCCAAAAGCACGCAGCCAAAGACATGCTACATGATTTCCCTGGGAGTCGCAGCTGTAGGTTCACCCCACAGAGAAGAGCCCATCTTTTCCTTTTTATTTATTTATTTATTTTTTTTGGATGTTACACTTCTAACGCCACCTAACTCTTCTTCCACCCCGCTCACAAAGCAAAAATTTCCTTCTTTAAGGATCCTTCCTCCCAAAACACTGCCTAAGGGACACAAGGAAGGTGCTTCTTATACCCCAGCAAACGCCGCTCCGGCTCGCCGCCCGCTCCCCTCGCCCCACGCCCACCCGCCGGCGGGGAGGAGCCAAGAGCCAACTCCACACCCCGCGGGAGAACCCGGCCCCACGCCGAGCCAGCCTCTCCCTCTCCCAACCGTCCTCCCTTCACCCTCCAGTGCGGCCGCCAACGCTACTCCCCTGCGGCCGCCCTCGGGCAGAGGCCAGGGCGGAGCTGGCGCCGAGGCCCCGACACTGGGCTCGCAGCGCGGTGTCCCCCCGGGTTCCCAGTCTCGCCCCCGCCCGCCCCCGCCCCGCCCCCCACGCCACCAACAACCTCTGCTTTAAGAACACTTGTCGGCACGGCTGCGCGTCCCGCGTGGAGAATGTGGGGATGGAGACGGTGCGGTTTCTGCTGCTGCGGCCCGGGACACGCTGGGATAGGGGCGGGGTGGGGGTGGGGCCGAGAGTGTAGAAAAGGGAAAAGTGGTTCAGCTGGAGCCGGGGTCGCAGTGGGGGTGGGGGCAGTAGCGTGAGTCCGACTCTCTGTGTGGGGCGTGGGTTGCGGGGACCAAGGAAAGAGCCCTACAGACGCCCCCACACAGGCGGCCCGGGAGCTGGCGCTGGCGCATGCGCGCTCAACCAGGTGGCGCGCGGTCTCCTTCCCTCTCGCTCCCCCCAACCACGAGCCACTTCCGCCACGCTCTCTGGGGGCGGGGCGTCGTGGAGGGGGAGGGGCGTCGTGGAGCGCGCGAGCTGCGCTCTCCCAGCGCATTGGGATTGGCCGCTGGGCCCCAGGCGGGCGACCTTGAACTTTGAGTCAGGTCTTACAGCGGGGGCTACTGGGAGGGGAGTGGGTATGAGCTGAGAACCAAAGGGTGCTCATGGGCCAGGCTTGGATTCTGTAGGAGTGGAGCTGACAGGGAATCAGTGACCGACTACTGGAAGTTTGTTTTCAAGTTCAGGTCAGAGATTGGCCCCTGTAACTTTGTCTTCAGGAAATGAGCCGGAGAGGGTTTTTAGAATGGTGAATTGAAACGAAGAGATGAGTAAAGACCTGCCATCCGCATAGTACCGCAGTGCCTAGGGTGGACTGGAACCCTCTCTGGGAACTTGAAACACCAGCTTCTTCGCTGCACCACTGCCCTCCCTGCCCCTGCACAGTCATTAGAGAGGCGGAGGGAAAGATGGTCCACAATGAAGTCTTTCATTCTACTAGTAACTAGTGTTACCAAACTCGGGCATTTAAGGACCCACGTTTTTATTATTGAAATTTTTTCTCTATTTTTCCTTAATTTTGGCCTGTTCCTCCTTATTTTTAAGTCTTGCACCCCCTCTCCCCACTATTAAACTGTACATCCTGTTCTCTCGCATTTGATTGATACAGGTGTAGTTCTTTAAATAATAGGGTCGTAAGACAATGATTTTGGTTACTTTATTCTTTATATTATATGGTCTTGCTAGTTATATTAACATTCTTTTCAGCTGCTTAGGGAAGACGAATAACCATGCTTATATCTACTCATATGATGTTAAATAGTATAACACACCTCATAGAGATTCAACTAACCTTCAGGACTTTTTAAGCGTTACTGCTTCAGTTTTTTCTTGCCTATAAATATTTGTGTTCTGAAATAACCCCTTCCTTCCCTTATTTGCTTACAATGTTTAAAATAGCAGTTTATTTGGTTATTTCCTCTGTGGTTGTAGTTGTGTGTAGTTGTGTTGTAGTAGCTGCCTAGTTTTTGTGTTTAGTTTACACTCATATACCTAACATTTCAATATTTGTTAAATACTTCAAGTTCCAAAAGAACCAATATATGTAGGATGTGAAGGCTCACTATAAGGTATAAGTCAGCTCAATTCAATGCTGGGCGAAGTGTAGAACATAAGGAAAAGTAACAGAATTGTCGTAATTTCTTACAAAGGAAGACTGCTTTACTGTGCAATAGTTGAAAAGCCCTTTCAAATACAATACCAAGAAAATAGAAAATTAAGAGAAAAATTATTACATCTAAGGAAATATAACCCAAAGCAGATAATTTCAATTAAAATTATGTTCAATTGATGTTGCCATAGTAGTTCTTGCACAGGACTTCTACCTGCATCACATGGAGGCCAGATATGACCTACTTTTTCAGAATTGAACCCAGATCTTCTTACTCTCAGACTTCTGGTGTCTAACCAACATATAATCACACACAACAGGAGTTAATGAAAGTGAGCCATGGAGAAAGGAAACTGAGTTAAATAAGACTCTGGTTGAAGGAGCTAAAAAATTCACTCTTAGGAAATTGTAAATTGTGCTGTTGGCAAAGATCTTAGCTTTGAAGTCACATGTGCTATTCTAATGTTGCTACCTCCTGGAACCTATTAAAATTCATTTTTAAGATTTTGATTTAGCCATAACTTCATAGTTTGTGAGCACTGCTGTACACAAAGGGTCAAAAATATTTTCCATTAAAAACTAGTTTCCATTAGATTAACATCAACTATCCTAAACTATCAATGCTGCTAGTGTATCTTAATCATAACAAAGCTAAAACAAGCTGTGGCTGAAATTAAGTCACTGAGGACTACCACCTCTCAGAAAACTATGTGATTTCCAAAGCATGTGGAGAAAACACATCAGAAGAGCAAGTGAATTGATTACACCACAAGAATGTCTCCATCCCTTGAACAAAGCTGGTAAAGGAAAATGAAGCATTGTTACTGTAGACTTTTACATTTCCCTGACATAATAACCTTCACATGGATTCACTAGTGCAAAGAGAAAGTAAACATACCTAAGTAAAAATGCCCCTTGGCATCTTAAAAGAATGGCTAGATTAGGTAATAAAAGAAGTCCTAATTCTCCAAAGAATAGCAGAAGTCATGCCTAATACGGAACCACTAGTGGCCCGGTGCACGAAATTCTTGCACATTAAAAGTGGGACCCAGCCGAAACCGGTTTGGCTCAGTGGATAGAGCGTCGGCCTGTGGACTGAAAGGTCCCAGGTTCGATTCCGGTCAAGGGCACGTACCTTGGTTGTGGGCACATCCCCAGTAGGAGGTGTGCAGGAGGCAGCTGATCGATGTTTCTCTCTCATCGATGTTTCTAGCTCTCTTATCCCTCTCCTCTCTCTTCCTCTCTGTAAAAAATTAATAAAATATATTTTAAAAAAAATAAAAAAATAAAAAAAAAGTGGGACCCAGAGTCAATTCCCTGCCCACCCATATGCACCTCAAAATCGCATGAGACCCAAAACTGGGAGCCCCCCCCCCCCAATTGGGCTAGATCCAGACCCGGCCAGTCCCACCCTTGTCAAGCCCCACTGGGCAGGGGGCGTAGCCTCAGTTCCCCAGGCCCGGTGCCAGGATGGGGGGCGTGGCCTGAGGTCCCCCAGATGGGGCAGGGGGTGTGCCTTGAGGTCCCCTGTCAAGCCCCGCCAGGTGGGGGACATGGCCTGAGGTCCCCTGGCCCGGCACTGGGATGGGGGCACAGCTTGGGTCCCCCATGAAGCCCCACTGGCAGGGAGGTGCAGCCTCAGGTCCCCCGTCAAGCCCCGCTGGGCGGGGGGGCGTGGCCTGAGTTCCTCCAACCCAGCACTGGGGGTGCACCTTGAGGTCCCATGTCAAGCCCCTCCAGGCAGGGGGTGCAGCCTCAGGCCCCCTGGCCCAGTGCTGGGGGGGGGGGGGTGCAGCTTGAGGTTCCCTGTCAAGCCCCACCTGGTGGGGGGCATGGCCTGAGGTCCCCTGGCCTGGCACTGGGACGGGGGGAGCAGCCTGAGGTCCCCTAGCCCAGCACCAGGACAGGAAGCGCACCTTGAGCTCCCCCGTCAAGCCCTGCTGGGCAGGGGCCGTGGCCTCAGGTCCCCTGGCCTGGCGCCAGGACAGGGGTCCAGGCCTGAGGTCCCCCGGCATGGCGCCAGAGCAGGAGGCATGGCCTGAGGGCCCCCAGCCTGACGCCAGGGCGGGGGGCACGGCCTGAGGTCCCCTGTCAAGCCCTGCCAGGTGTGGGGGGGGCGCAGCCTGAGGTCCCCTGTCAAGCCCCACAGGGGCAGAGGAGGGTGTAGCCTCAGGTCCCTGCTGATTGCTCGTTAAGGCTCCTTAAGGGAACTTGGCCTCAGCTGTGGGTGCAGCCATCTTTGTGATGGAGTGATGGTCAATTAGCATATTCCCTCTTTATTAGATAGGATTCTTGTGATAAAGTGGTTTCTTCTCCTCATATAAATGCCATAGGGATAGTTCACCTGCAAATTTTAACTCTTGTGATCCATGACTCTTATTAGGATACTTGTGGAGGCATTTTCTTTCCTACATATCAATTATTTTACCCTTTTTTTATATTTGTCTTAGATTTACTAGTATAATGCTTATATAGTAACCATGGCTAGAGCTGCATATTGTTTAGATTTGCATACTGCATTGTTGCTATATTCAGCTAATTTCCTGATATTAAGAACTATTTTTCTTGCAATCTCAAAGGTGCCTTATTTTAGTTTTAGAACAAGTTGTTTCAACAAAAAAGATTATTGAGTTCTGTGGTACCTGGATAAGTCACTTAACATCATTGGGCTTCAGTTTCCATATCTGTAAAATGAGGTGATCAAACCAAATAACTAAAATGTTGCAGCCCTAACAGTCTGTGCTCCTTTAAAACAGGAATGACCAAAGTTGAACAGAATAATTTCAGCATTCATATTTGTGCTACCAAAAATTACATGAATATATATGCAGGGCTCTTGCTTTAGGCCGATTATCAGTGTTCAACTAGCAATACACATTTCAAAAGAAAGACCATGTGAAAAAATATGTACTAATCAAATACACAGATACCCGGGAGGGTACATTACATAATTATTCAGAGTGTAATCAAATCCGCTACTCATGTCCTGACCAGTATACTCAGTGGTCAGAGTATCTGCCCTTGCATGAAGGGTGGTAGGTTCCATTCTGGTCAAGGGCACATACCTGGGTTGCAGGTTCAATCCCTGGCCCTGGTCCAGACATGCGTGGGAAGCAACCAATCAATGTGTCTCTCTCACATCAGTGTTTTTCTCTCTCTCCCCCACTCCCCATTCCCTTTCACTCTCTCTAAAAAAATCAATGGAATAAATACCCTCATCCTCTGGTGAGGATTCAAAAGTAATAATTAGCTTCCCATGCCTTCCAATTATATTTATATATTTCAAAGTAGGAAGAGCAAAACATGATGAGAGAAGAAATGCAGTACTGCCCTAGTCGGTTTGGCTCAGTGGATAGAGCATCGGCCTGGGTACTAAAGGGTCCCAGGTTCGAGTCTGGCCAAGGGCACATGCCCAGGTTGCAGGCTCAATACCCCCAGAGGGGGGTGTGCAGGAGGCAGCCAATCGGTGGTTCTCTCTCATCATTGATGTTTCTATCTTTCTCCCTTCCTCTCTGAAATCAATTAAAAATATATTAAAAAAAAAAAAAAAAAGAATTGCAGTACTGAGCAGCTTGTAGAACTATAATCATGATCCATCCTCTTAGGAACCCCTCATTGTAGGTTTAATACTCTGGGGCAGCCGTGGGCAAACTACGGCCCGCGGGCCGGATCCGGCCTGTTCGGCTGTTCTATCAGGCCCGCGGAGCCGAAAGAGCAGAGGGTTCTCTTGCTCTCCCCTCCGCTCTTTTACTTTGAATTTATATTAGTTCACACAAACACTCCATCCATGCTTTTGTTCCGGCCCTCCGGTCCAGTTTAAGAACCCATTGTGGCCCTCGAGTCAAAAAGTTTGCCCACCCCTGCTCTGGGGTCTTTTATAATTAGTGCTTAGCTGCTGAGAAAATGATAATGTTTTTGAGATTCAGAGTAAGAAAGGAATCAGAATATCAAGGTTTCGAAGGGCCCTGAACTCACATGGAAACTTTGTTGCTCCCATTTCCATGAAATCCAATATATAATACTTCTTGTACTAGAAACAAATAACTTTTACTTCTCCCCCCGCCGCCCCGAAGATAAGGTCTACTCACTGAGGATGAGTGATGGGTGTTAATTATTTCATTCATTCAACAATATTTATTGTAGATCCACCATATGTCTGAGATCATTCTAGGAGTTGCAGATATAGCAGTGAACAAAAAAACAAAACCAAAAAAAAAATTCATGTCAGCATGAAACTCATATTCTAGTAGAAGTTGGACAATAAACGAAATAAATACTTAAATTATATATGTAGAAGCGCATGAGTGTTACAGGGGGAAAAAATGATCCAATAGAGAAGGGATATGGAATGAGATGAAGCACAGGAGGGGTGGAGGATTGTGGATTTTAAATTGAGGAAGGGGTGTTAGAATAATGACTTAAAGAAGGTGAAGACAGCTGCAGATAGCTAAAGAAAGAGCATCCCAGGCAATGAAAATGACCCATGCCAAGGCCCAGAAGTGGAAACAGGCCTGATAAGTTGCAATAACGGCCAGGGGTCATGTTAGCTGAAGAAGAGTGACCCAGGAAGAAAATAGTGTAATGTAAGCTTATAAAGATATTAGAGGGGGCAGATGGCAGAAAGCCTGTATGCCTGGGTCTGGGAGGCTACTAGCAGAGGATTGACATGATTTTACTTTGGCTTTAAAATAACATGTAGAGTTACAGGTCCTATTGCAGTTACTCAGCCAAGAGATTATGATAGCCTGTACGTGGGTTGTTAAAGTAGATGCCATAAGACATGGTTGGATTCTGGATACATTTTGAAAATCAATACTATTTACTGACAGATCAGAATCGAGGTTCTTGAGAAAGAGAGGAATCAAGGAAGACTAAGTCTGAGAAACTGGAAAGATGAATTTTCCATGAACTGAGATGAGAGACTGAGGATGGAGTGTGTTGGGTGGGTGTAAGAGATCAAGAATTCAGTTGTAGGCACCAATAAGTAAGTTCAGTGTTCATATTATCTGTAATGTTTTTGTCATGTTAAGTGGGTTCTTATAGAAATGAAGGAAAACCCGGCCAGCATGGCTCAGTGGTTGAGCATTGACCTATGAACCAGGAGGTCACAGTTCAATTCCCAGTCAGGGCACATGCCTGGGTTGCCGGCTCAATCTCCAGTGTAGGGTGTGCAGGAGGCAGCTAATCAATGATTCTCTCTCATCATTGATGTTTCTATCTCCTTCTTCCTTCCTCTCTGAAATCAGTAAAAATATATTTTAAAAAATAAATGAAGGAAAGTTTGTATTTGTAACTTTTTATAATAATCATTTAATTATATTCCAATACTGCTCCCAGATTAGAGGTCTATCTAGACCTGTATAACATATGTCAAGGAATAATTTACTTTTGTTGTAAGAAGACATGAAGAAAGTTGAACATCCCCTGTAAAAAATAATAATAATAATAATAACTTTTGGGGGGTAAGTCAGTCAGTCAATACTTGGAAGTAAAGTAGAGACAAATATGTAGAAACATCCAGTCCCCCAAAGTATTTTCATTGAAATATTTGGATGTAAAACTGAATATATTCAGTGAATTTTTTTAATTACTGCCTCCATTTTATTGCATATGCATTTTTTTATTGCGCATGGGAACAGAGCCAAAAATTAATCAGTGCCATGAGTGAAATAAACCACAGTATGGTTAATGCAACCTGTTATTCCTAGTTCACACTCTGAAGCTGAATGCAATAAACCTATTTTGATTAAGGAGTGCTCCGATCAATTGTTAAGTAGTGATCAGGGAACTATATCCCCATATTTGACCAAGTCATTTTTATTTTTAGCTTTTTATAGATGCAGCATAAGCTATATTTTCTCTTTTTAGACTATATTTAAAATAACCATATTAATTTAGTCAGATATAGTGAAAAAAATATGGGCTTTGGTGCCACTTACTAGCCATAATACCATGGACAAATTATTCAACCTGTCAGAAAATATGTAACTATTACACTGTAAAATAGGAACAAGAACACCTATGTGGTAGAGTTGTTATCAGGATTTAAATGAAAAGTTCCTGACACGTTGAAAATGTTCAGTAATTTATAGTTAATGTCTTCCAGTTTTTAATTAGTTATCGAATAATTTTATGATGTTTATATTTTTGATGTATTAGACATCAAAATAAATTAAATACAAGATCCCATATCAAGTTTTAGGGTTTTATATTTTCTGAATTCAATAAATATATGTCAATATGACAATTAATTTTTTAACAAACATTTATGGAGGACCCTTTAAGCACATCAGTCATTCTTAGGCCTTGGAGAAATAATGATAAATAATACAGAGTTTCTGCCCTCAAAAAGACTTCTTACTGATAAATTTAGGAGTGACAAAGGTATATAAATGAGAGCACTGGTGCTATGATAATACAGAGTGGCCAAAAGTAGGTTTACAGTTGTCCACATGGAAAATAATATAATAATTTATAAATAATGCAAGAATAAACTCTGTTTCATGTACTCACAGCTGTAAACCTATGTTTGCTCACCCCTGTATGTACCCAAGATGTCAGCTGAAATCTCTGTGCATCTAAGTCCTAAGTTGAGATTGGCTCGCCTCCATTCCTCCTCATTTGCAGGCCCAATGCCCAAATCAAGATACCAGGGGAGCTAATGTCCGCACAGTACCCTCTTGCTCTGAACTTCCACTTGTGCTAAATTCATCAAGTTGTGGATGACCTGCCAACTGTCCTTGTTCCACAAACATTCACTCCTATGTGGAACTTAGACCTGTTTCTAGATTTCACGCCAAAGCCTTTTCACAGAGCTCTGTATGGGAACAGCTGATTTTACTAAAGTTTTGAAATGATGAAAAGTGGTTTACATTGCAGAAGCACAATATGTAAATGCCTATTGTAAAAAGTCCCCTTGCCATACACTATGTTTCTCTACAGTGCCCCCCTTTCTTTCTATTCTATCTTTTTGTGCTCTTCCCCACCTGCAAATTCCTAGTAATTTCTAATGCTGAGCAGTTTGGTTATCTTTTTTATTTTTCTTAGATTCCAACAGCCCCAGACCCTTGATGGCTTACTAATAAATTTTTTATACAATTTGGAGATCATTGCCTTCAAAACTACCATCTGTAATATAAATTATCTTACTTACCTATGTGTAGATTATAACAGACACAAAGTAGGGAGTAATTATTTGAAGACATTATGTGTTTACGGAAAAGAAAAGGTGTCAAGACAGGCAACCTCTCTGAGCCTCACTTGCTTCATTCATGAAATGAGGATGATACAAACTTCTAAGTCTTATTGTGAGGATTACGTGAAAATATAAAGTACCTGGCACATACTATGCACTTAGTAAATGTTGGTTTTCATTATTATGACTATCAGGAAGATGGCTCAAAAGCTGAGTCTTGAAAGATGAGTAATCGTTGAGCACAATGAGGAAGGATAATATAGACAGAGGGAGCAGGATGAGCAAAGTCACAGTGTGTTAGAGGGAATTTCATGTTACTCAGCATGATAGGATCATAGGGTGTAAGAAGGGAAGGCAGAAACTTGGTAGAAGCCAGATCAAAGAAAGTCTTATGCATTATGTTAAGGAATTATACTTTAATTTTTTAAAATGGGGGACCTTGGAAATGGTTTGATTTTTTAATGCAATGACATGATTAAATTTACTTGGTAGTAACTTGGCAGTAACATGCAACAAAGGATGGAAGGGTAAAAAATTGGAAAGAGCTAACAATTCAGGGAAGAGATTATATGGGCTGGTGCTATGTCAATGCAGTAGGAAATGATAGAAGATGACAGGAAAAATACTAAGTGGGAAAAATATTAAGGAAGTAGAATTTATAGGACTTAGCCATTGCTATGGAAGCAAGACAAAGAGAGCAAATGCAAGGATGGTTCTAAGATTTCTCAACTTGTTGAGTGGCAGGTTAGACATTTTGAGTTTAAGGTAACCAGACAAAATTTCAGGTGGCTGTAACCAGTAGCAAAATGGACTATTCAGACAGAATGGTAGAGATGGAAGCTAGAATAATGTCTGGAGCCCAAGAGAGTAGCTAGACAACTAGATTTGGGAACTAGCAGCATACAGCACACAACATACAATATTCTACACACATCACTTAGATGTGAAATTTAGCCCTGTTCCTAGATTTGGAACTAAAAGTATTCTCACAGAATCTGTGTGGTCACAACTAAAGCCAGTAGGAGGCAGTGAAGTGCCCAAGAGAGCATGCTTTGAACAAAGAGAAGTGAATCAAAGGTTGGGTTCTAGACATCCATATTCTATGGGAGAGGGGAAGGAAGAGTCTTACAAAGAACACTGAGAAAATGGTAGTGTCACAGAAACCAGGAGAGCAGAAAGATTCAGAGGGTTAATGGGACTCAAATGAGAATTAGAGCTAATTGGACTTAGCCAGTTCAAAATAACCTTTGGCAAAGCAGCCTCAATACAGAGATTAGAAACTTGGTTGTAGTGATTTGAAAAGAGAAAATAAGGGAGTTGAAAAATCAAGTGAGTTATTCTTTCCAAGAAAGTGGCTTGTAAAAATAAATAGAGTAGCTAGAGAAATATTCAGAACCACAGGATAGATTTCCAAGATCAAGGACTTGACCTTACTTATAAGCTTTGGAGAAGAAACTGTTAAAGAGGGAAAGATTGAGCATTTGAGATAGAAGAGGGCCAATGACAAAATCTCTAGGATGTAAAGGGAATTAGATACTGGAAGACATGGGAAGGTTTTCGATCAATAGATTGGGAAGTAAGATGAGCCTTAAAATGGAAATGGGATAGACTGGAGAATGAATAAGAACTTGAGGCAATTCATATTCGATGACTCCAATTTTCCCTGCAGGAAAGTGGGGATGCTGAAAAAGCAGGAGTGATATAGTAAAACAAGTATGAGGTGATGAAGTTTTGTTGAACCACTGGGGAATGGGAGAGAGATAACTAAGGACTTTGAAGTTGAACATAGTCAGTCCAGGGAATAGAGCAGTGGTCCTGAACGTGTGGTTGCAATATCTACATCTTGTTAGTGAAAATTTCAGGACCCACCCCACACCTATAGGATCAGAAACTCTGAAGACTGACCTAAAAATTCTGCATTAATAAGCCCTCCAGGTGATTTTGAATTTCACTAATGTTTGAGAACAACTTCTATAGGGCTTGTGACTTTCCCCAACTAACAAGTAAATGATAAAGCATGAACTATGCCACTCAATCACATTCTCATCATCTTTAGTATCATTTTCCATATTATAGTAAAATACATTTATTCAGAAAAATATCCTTAAGGATTTTAAAAACTTTGCTGGTTTCTCTCTGAAAATGGGTGTCATATAAGGTTTAAAAATCTAAACAAAAATAATCCTTTCTTCCAAATTTTACAAAGCAGATATGTACTATAAAATATTTTTGCTTCTCTACTCAATTTGTACATTTATAATAGAGAAAAGTAAAATTATTGTTCACTGCATCAAAAGTATTCAGTAATTCACTATATAGTAGCAGTTCTCCAATTATACTCCTGCATTAGTATTATCCCGTTGTAACTAAATAGTAGTGGTCATTTCTCAATTCATGGGGAGAGTGTTTATGAATTTTCTCAATTTTAAGTATTCTCCCATAAATTTTTCTTAAACTTTTGGCCCTTGCAACTGATTATCTTGCAACAAGTGCTAATAGATTACAAAATAAATGTACAAATAGTAAATGAATATTAATGAAACGTGAAGTGAGCCAGTTAAGCTTAGTTTGACAGTTTTTCTATAACTGTTCATGGCTGTGATTTTTATATTACATACTAATAATACAGTCATTTTCTACTACCATTATTATCCAATTAATGTTGCCTTTGCACAAATATTTGGAGCTTAACTTGGAACTATTTTCAGGATCTGAGCAATGTTATTTTGATTACCTTAAACAATGGAAAAGCTAACAGTCATAGTCTGGAAGTATCTTAAAGACTTATTTTACAGCCAAATATGTAGGTGGGTGATTAAGAAGAGAGGTTAGTTAGTCACAAAGCCTAGAAAAAGCAGAATTAGAACAAATTGGCACAACAGGTTCATATACTGTGGAGAGAAGTGGGAAAGGATAGATGGGTCAGGCTACCAGAGTCCTAACATTATTCAAGAATTCAAATTAAGTACCTAACTCCCTTTATCTTGATAGTTTGGCTTCCATGAAGCTTCCTCAATGATATGATGATCAAGCTGATAGGAAGGTTCCTTTTGCCCAACAGTTATGTTTCCTCATGCCAATCAATAACTCAACATTTGGGATTTTATGCTGGGCCTCTTATGAGTTAGAGTGAGTCAGCTCTGGAACAGTGATAATGTTGCCTGACGACAACTGGGGAGCCAAACCCCAAACTCCAACTTTACCATTAGAGGCTCAGACAGCCCTCCTTGGCAGCACCCTAACCTGGAAACCTGCCTGTCTTACAGGAAACAGATAAATTAGCATGTATTTATTAACTTCATAAAGGATTGTTTGCTTTATGAAAGTATTTTAAAACACAAGGAACTTGAAGTGGATGAGAAACTGATAAATGACTTTTGAATTGAATCAGAAATTCACTCCTATGTAGTAACGTTAACATAACTAGGTCTTGATGATGTGGTGGGGTTGTAATTGTGTATTGAACAATCATGCACTTGAGTTTAGCAGTTAAAGGAAGGAAGAAAACAAGATGGAAGATGGGAAGGGTAATTGGATAAATAAAAAGAGGTTTGGTTGTTTTGTTTTGAGGTTCTCCCCTCCGTCCCCATCCATGAAAAGGACACTAGATCAAAAGAAGCCAATGGAAACAGAGATATGAAGGTCATGTGGTAGAAGGGGGATGAGCGACATCCAGACACCCCAAGGAGATTTGGATTGTAGGGCAAAGGAGCAGGTTTTGTTTGCTTGCTTGTTTGTTTTTTTCTGGGGAAGACTCCTTCAAAATTAATCTGAAATATAACATTTAAAACTGAAACTACCTTACTTTGGGCACATCATGAGATGGCAGGCTTCTTTGGTGGGGGAGGAGGAAGAGGAGACAAAATGCTCTGAAAAAATAGAAGGTAGCAGAAAAAGAGGAAGACCATAGGCATGAGTCTACAGGAGCTGAGCATCACTGTTGAGGACAGGACATGGTGGACATGACTCATTCACAGGGTGCCAGGAGTCAGAGCTGACTAAACAGCACATAACACACACTTTTAAATGCATAACCTTGTTATTATAGAATGCCTCTCTTTCGTCTGATCAGGTATCTCTCAACTTTTTATTTACCAGATATGAATTAAGTCCTTTTTAAATTAAAGGAAGAAGAAAGATGTGATCCCTGTCCTAGAGGAGCTTAAGGTCTAACAGGAGAAATCTATACTAATAAAAGGGTAATATGCTAATTAGACCGGGTCAACCGGACATCTTCCAGATGTCTGACTTCCTTCCGGACAGTTAGGGAGTGACCAGGCCAGCAGGGGGGCATTTAGGGGGTGGCCAGGCTGGCAGAGGGGCAGTTAGAGGGGCGGCCAGGCCAGCAGGGGGGGCAGGCCGGCAAGCAAAGGCAGTTAGGGGCAATCGGGCAGGCAGGTGAGTGATTAGGGGTGATCAGGCAGCAGGCAGGTGAGTGGTTAGGAGTCAGTGGTCCCGTATTGCAAGAGGGATGTCTGACTGCCAGTTTAGGCCCCATCCCCAGGCCAGTTAGGCTCTGGTAAAATAGTTTCTCCTGAGGGTAGGTAAAGGCAGGGCAGAGTTAAGCTGAATAGAGTGCTCGGGTGTATTTCAAAATGTCTGCTTTTCCCATCTTTCTGTGGGAAGTTCCAGGGTAATTTTTCTGATCTTTACCCTGAAACCCTAATGAGTCTCCTGGAGGTAAAATGTAGCGAGTGAATGTAGCGAGTCCTCCTGTGGGTGGGTCCCAGGAGTTTTTATTTCTCAAGCTGGTCCACAAGCTTAGTCTCCAGCAATTTCAGATACCTTGAAGTGCTGCTACCAAGCTCCACTGGTGGTTTCTGTTCCTGGTACGCTATGATTCTCTGTACCTTCCTGCTTCCCCAGTGTTTGGGGCAGTGGTTTACCTGTAACCTCAATCCTCTGATGGATCTAAGAAGAGCTGTTGATTTTCAGTTCATTCCACTTTTTTCTTGTGAAGATGGAAGGGACAATGTCTAATCTTTTGGACTGGAAACTGGAAGTCTACTTCACTTTCATATATAGAAATAATCTGTGAATATTAGAACTCTAATACCTAGCAGTTGAAGCCACTCTAGTGTTCAATGGTAGAATAACACATTGTTTAATGTCAGATATAATATTAAACCCCCTGGGTGTTAGGTTATTTTAGCTGAATCATCCACTCATCTGAGTTCATACTTACTCATCTGTAAAATAAGAGTAATACCCATCCTTCTTAAATCACAGGCTTAGGGAAGGTAAACTACAAATATACAAAAAGACATTGGACAAGAAAGAAGTGTCACAAAAACTCAATGAACAATGAAGCAATTTCTGTGCTTCTTTTCCTTATACTGTAGCCTATAAAAGTAAACATTTCAAATGAGTCATGTACTGTTCAACCCAAAACCTTTTTAAAGCACTGTATTAATTACAAAAATATTCTTTGCTTTTAAAATATATTTCTGAATTGAGTAATTGCTTTAAAACTAAGGTAGAGTTTAAATCTGAATAGGTATGATCTAATGACAGGCAATTGTAAAGCTTTAGTATAGAAAACTAATATTATATTATATATTATTGAGTGCGTTTGTTAAAATAAATATTACATAAAACAGAAGTAGATTCTGTATGAATAATGAAAATACCTGAGATTTTTAGTCATATAATTGTCTAGGATTTTTAAAAACTTTATTGAGGTATAATTTATACATTACAACATTGAATTCTTTTTATTATATGGTTTTAGGAAGTTCACTGAATTGTGTAACTATCACCATAATCTAGTTTTAGAATGTTTTCATCACCCCCCAAAAATTCTTTTTTTTTAAATTCTTTATTGTTGAAAGTATTACAAATGTCCCATTTCCCCCCATTGACTCCTTCCAGCCTGTTTCTCCACCCCCCACCCCCACCCCAAGCCTCCAGCACCCTATTGTCTGTGTCCATGAGTTATGCATATATGCATACAAGGTCTTTGGTTGATTACCTCCCACCCACCCACCCTCCCCCACCTTCCCTCTGAGATTCCACACTCTGTTCCATGCTTCCATGTCTCTGGATCCACTCTGTTCATCAGTTTATTTTGTCACTTAGATTCCACATATGAGTGCAATCATGTGATACTTGTCTTTCTCTGATTGACTTATTTCACTTAGCATGATACTTTCCAGGTCCCTCCAAATTTCAAGTTATACAACAAAGCCATTGTAATCAAAACAGCCTAGCCTGGTACTGGCACAAGAACAGGCATATAGATCAATGGAACAGAACGGAGAACCCAGAAATCTACCCAAGCCATTATGCTCAATTAATATTTAACAAAGGAGGCAAGAGCATACAATGGAATCAAGAAAGTCTCTTCAATAAATAGTATTGGGAAAATTAAACAGATACATGCAAAAAAATGAAACTAGATCACCAACTTACACCATACACAAGAATAAACTCAAAATGGATAAAAGACTTAAATGTAAGTCAGGAAACCATAAAAATCCTAGAAGAAACCATAGGCAGCAAAATCTCAGCATAACTTTATAGATACATCTCCTCCTAGGGTAAAGGAAACTAAGGAGAAAATAAACAAGTAGGACTACATCAAAATAAAAAGCTTCTGCACAGCAAAGGAAACCATTAACAAAATGAAAGGAGAGCCCACTGTATGGGAGAACATATTTGGCAATGATACGTCTGATATAAGGAAGACAAACAATCAAATTAAAAATTTTTTATATCCGTTTACAGTTAATCCCTGCTCCATTTCTCAGCCCTATATGAACACTAATTTACTTTCCCTTTATGTAGATTTGCTTATTCTGAACATTTTATATAAATAGAGTCATATATTATGTAGTGGTTTGTGTCTGAATTCTTTCATTTAGCATAATGCTTTCAAGGTTCACCTTCTAGCATTTATCAGCATTTCATTTCTTTTTATTGCAGAATAACAGTATTTATTGAATGGATATACCACATTTTGTTTATCTATCTACCAGTTGATGAACAGTTGAGTTATTTCCACTTTTTGACTATTATGAGTAATGCTCCTGTGAATAATACATATACACATTTGAGTATAATTTTTGTGTAGATATGTGTTTTTATTTATCTTGGGATAATCCTAAGAGTAGAATTGCTGAGTCATATGGTAATTTTATGTTTAACATTTTAAGAAACAGTCAAACTTTTTTCCAAAGTGGCTGAACCATTTAATATTCCTACCAGGACCCTGGCAAGGGTTTCTCAATGGTTAGAGCACCAACCTGCCTACCGAAGGGTCATGGGTCTGATTCCAGGTCAAGGGCATATACCTCTGGTTTGCAGGTTTGATCCTGGCCCAGGTCAGGTTGCATATGGAGGCAATCAAACGATGTGTGTCTTTCACATCAATGTTTCTCTTTCTCTCTCTCCCTCTTTTTCTCTCTTTCCCTCTGCCCCTCAGTGAAGATTAACAAAAATTTAAAAAATAAAATAAAACATTCCTACCAGCAATGTTTGAGGGTTCTGGTTTCTCCACATCCTATTTTCTGTCTGATTATAGGCATTTTAATAGGTGTGAAAGGATTTCTCATAGTGCATTTAATTTGCATTTCCCTAATGACTAATGATGCCAGACTTGTGATACTTGTTAATATTTCAAGAAAGGCATATAAAGCCACTTATATACCTTCTTTGGTGAAATGTGTATAACACCAAAATTAAAGAATTACAGATACATTATTTAGATTAAATTTGTTTTTACTAAAGAATTGCACATATGCATTAAACATAATTGTAGTACAGTTGATTATCTTTAAACTTATTAAATAACTAGAGGCCTGGTGCACGAATTCGTGCACTCAGGGGCTGGGAGGAGGTCCCTCAGCCTGGATTGCGAGAGGGCACAGGCCAGGCCAAGGGACCCCACCGATGCACGATCAGGGCTGGGGAGGGACGCGGGAGATTGGCCAGCCGGGGAGGGATCACAGGAGGGCTCCAGGGCATATCCGGCCTGTCTCACTCAGTCCCAATTGGCTGGACCCCAGCAGCAAGCTAACCTACCGGTCGGAGCATCTGCCCCTTGGTGGTCAGTGCATGTCATAGTGAGTGGTCGACCAGTTAACTGTCTGCCCCCTGGTGGTCAGTGCACGTCATAGTGAGCGGTTGAGTGGCCTTAGCATATCATTAGCATATTATGCTTTGATTAGTTGAATGAACGACCGGACGACTGGACAGTTAGCATATTAGGCTTTTATTATATAGGATAACAACACAGCAGAATATCAACATTGACCTGCTAAAGTCCTCACAGCAAGGATCCTGTCTCATCTTGGTATTTCCTGCATCTAACATTGAACCTAGCATTGCGTCTAAAACATTTCATGGGTTTAATGGATGTTTATTAAATGGTTTATATTCAAGTTTGAAAATCCAGACCGTGTGAAGTTGTTTGTTGTTGTTGTTGTTATTGTTTTTAACATTGCCAGGGGTTCCAGTGAGCTGCCTCCTTGGCTTTGGGACACATGGCAATATAAGGGTGCAAGCTATAGATTCAGGTTGCTTGGCTTCACTCCTTTCTGTGTGAACGTGAGACTATTACTTAGCCTCCTTTATTAGGCCCAGGTTCCTCACAAAGTAACTATATTTGCTGCACAGAGTTGTAATGAGAAATAGATGGGGATATCCATGCAAAGCTCTTAGCATAGTGCCTGGTCACAATTAGTGCTACTAAACATTAGTTACTATCACTGTGGTTGTCAGAGTCTGAACAGCCAGACTTCATCTATAGCTTTGATTAACAGAGAGATAAGTTAGCTGCTTTCCCCCCTCAATTTCCCCTTAAAATATGTTTATATAAATATGCTTTCAAACACATAACATTACAAATATTCAAAAGATGATATGTAAAGAGAAATGTTTTAAAGAGATTGGCAACTAAATACAATGTGGTAACTTTATCACGAGTCCTTGCATATTAACAAGTATTACTTTATTACATTCTAGCATATAATCCCCACGTATAACATTTTCCCCCTAACTCATCTTAAATCTTCAGTTCAAAGTCAGGCGGTCCCTCAAAAAGCTCCTCTAACTTTCACACCAATAATCATCTAGAGTTCCAACTTAGTCTTTCCTCCTTGTATCACGAATAGCTATCTTTTATTGAGTGCTTAGGAGGCATGTGCTCAAACACACTTGATCTCTAGTCCTTACAACAACCTAGAAAAGTAGGTATCATTTGCCCCATTTTACACACAAGGAATTTGAGACTCAAGGTGGTTGTATAATTTTCTCAAGTCACACAACAGATAGAGCTTAGATTTAATCCAATGTTTGTGTGACCCCAGAGGTGTCTTCTCTTGCAGAAAAGGAGTTTCAAGTTTTTGTTTACCAAAACAAACTGTAAAGAAATTTCTAATTGGGCATAACAAGTCACTGAGATACCTGGACTGTGAGATGGAGGACTGAATATGGGATTACATGGATAGGAATGATGCTTAGAAAAATGAGTGGACTTCACATGAGTTTTTCCTCCTCTTCCATTTTTCTGCTACTCCTCACCCCACAGTTTCCTCCTCTGTTTATCTTTATCTATGCTAATAAATGGTCCAAAGTAGGAGCAGAAATGAACAAGATCAGCATTGGAAGCAGAGAGAAGTGCCCAGATCCTAAAGTGACTTCTTTTTCTTTTCTCATTTTCCCTTTCTCTTTTTTCTATTTCTACTTTCTCCTTTCTATGTCTCCTGGTTTCTTTCTTTTATCCTCTAAATTAAGGAGGTGAGAAAAGGAGATACACAGGAAGGGAGGGAGGGAGGAAGGAAGGAAAGAAAATATGGAGTTGGGAGGATGGAAAAAATGGGGAGAAATATTGGCAGTGGTCAGGTCTTAGGGTACAAGTCAAGGTTTTCTCTCCTCTTTCTTTGCTGCTACTTTCCCAACACTGGTTATGTCTCTAGTAATAGAGCACCTCTAGTCTCAGTAACTGGTAACCAAGAAAGAGTGGGTAAAGCTACTTGTCAACTGATGTTTGGTCATTAAAGGATATAGATAAGATGGGCTCAAATCCCTACTCCCAAGGCTTCTCCAAATCCCAAGGAGTTGATAGTCTTGTGGTCTCCAGTTCTAACTTCCTGATTCCACTAAATTTGGCTTCTCCCCTCTGTCTTATATATTCTTTCATCTCAATTCCTGCATCTCTTTACACCTGGAACTCAGCCCCTTTCCTTGATGTTTATTATTTAAAAACACCATTCTCACAAGGCCTCTTTGTGTAGAGTGAGCTTTATCGAAGGTAAGAAGAAATGAAGAATTACAGTGCAGCACAAACAACTTTAAATTGAATACAATACATCCCTGTTTTTTTAAAATGCTTGCAGCTGTACTAATTCCTGCAACCTTCTTTGAAATTCTTTTTATTTTTTTAGAAAGATGAATTTCTGGAGAGATAGGACAATGATAGATGTACAGTTGTGTGATAAAGCAAGTGTAACAAAATATTAATGTAGAATGTAGGTGGTAAGAAATGGGTGTTCACTGTAAAAATTCTTTCAACACTATTGTTTGTTTGAAAAATTTTATAATAAAATATTGGGGGAAGGGGGAATCCCTTCTGTCTCTCTGCCAAGTCATTCAGTCATCTATCCTACACACACACCCTCTCTTCAAGTCTGGATTTTCTCCACAGTAGGGAAACCCTGCCAAAATTTCTGTTCATTTCTAATGGAAAACAGTTCAACTTTCTTTGTTGCATTATCTCCTACTATTCAGACCTTTATTATCTTCTCACCCAAGCTGCTTAAAGTCTTCTTCTAAACAGAGATCTCCTTAAGAATTCTTTAAGAGCAGGAACTATCTTATATATATATATATATGTATGTACTCTTTAATGCATTTAATAGTGCCTGTCCATAAGAGATGCTGAATATATACAAGAGGGCATAAGAAGCTGAGAAAAGTAGGTCTAAGTCCTGGATCTGTCACTAATTATGTGACCTTGGACTCACTGTAATAACTTCTCTGAGTCCATTTGCAAGTTTCCTAATCTGAAAAATACATATGGTTGGTTTTTGGTTTTTGGTTTTTTTAATTTAATTTAATTTTACTATTTATTTTTATTGTTTAAAGTATTACAAATAGTAGTACATATGTCTCCTTTTTTTTTCCAATTGACCTTCCGCCAGCCTCCCCTATCCCCCGGCACATGCCCTCACCCCCCTCCCAGTGTCTTGGGTCCATTGGTAAAATACATATGGTTTTTTAAAAATGCCTACCTTACAGGATTGCCATGAGAATTAAATTGGATAATGTGGGCTTTTTAAGATTATAACCAGTATTGATCAATTGGATAATGAAAAGAGGGCAAAAATTGTTTATGTGACTGACTGTTGGGGGGTCCCTGCCCTTCTGACTAATGAGCAACAGGCAGTGCAGCCCAGCCGGGGTGGCTCAGTGGTTGAGCATCAACCTATGAACCAGGAGGTCATGCTTGATTCCTGGTCAGGACACATGCCCAGGTTGTGGGCTGAATCCCCAGTGTGTGGCATGCAGGAGGCAGCCAATCAATGATTCTCTCTCATCATTGATGTTTCTATCTCTCTTTTCCTCTCTGAAATCAATAAAAATATATTTAAAAAACCACCACCACCACAACAAAAAACAAAAGTCAGTGCATTTTTCTAATGTGGAAGCTCAGTTTCTTCCAATGGCCTTCCTTCTCCCATTCCCAGTTTCAACCGTGGTGGCAGTCCTCTTAAATGAGCTACTGTCCAGATGGCTTTAGTGCTGCTACTTTCTGTAGGGTCCAGGTGGCACAAACAAAACTCAGGCATCCTTCAATGCAAAAATAGTAATGTGGATACCCAACTTCTCTATGTCTTCAGCTTTGGGTCCTAGTGCCTTGGGTTCTAGTAGTTACTTCTAGAACCTCAATAAATACACTTAAAGGTGATACACCAAGTATTATTACCTTGTATAGTATGATTATATAGTGAGGTTTCTTTTCAACATTCTTTTGCTTTCTGTACTTTCCAAACTTCTTCAATAAGTATACATTACATTAATAGTTTAAAGAAAGGTAAAAACAACAACAACAACAACAACAACAACAAGCAATATAAATATGTACCACTGCTTTTTAATCTGCTCA
Organism: Plecotus auritus; assembly: GCF_963455305.1. Lineage (NCBI taxonomy): Eukaryota > Metazoa > Chordata > Mammalia > Chiroptera > Vespertilionidae > Plecotus > Plecotus auritus. The sequence goes on along the minus strand of NC_137775.1, from coordinate 88,784,939 downwards.
TCTATTGATGGGCACTTGGACTGCTTCCATATCTTGGTTATTGTCAATAAGGCTGCAATGAATATAGAAGAGTATACTAGTATATTCTTTCAAATTAGTGCTTTAGGTTTCCTTGGATGTATACCCATAATTGGAATCGCTGGTGGCTGTTTATCTCTTTTCACTAAGTGGATCATAACTATATCTACTTGAAAGTATTATCTGTGACCAAAAGGCCTTAAAATATAACACATTCTTTATACTATTCAGGTTATAACATGGCCTTATCTATCAATAACTGCTCATAGGTGTCTAGATGTGCTGGCCTATTGATGTCTATTTTAAAAGAAGACAGTGCAAATGGGGGGAGGGGTTTTAGCTCTGACATGTATAAATTATTTGCAAATTTACCCATAAATTATTTGCAAAATCTAAAATACTTTGCCTAGTTTAAACACATTCTGATGTTTTTGTGCGTAGACAAAGTAATAATTGGCAATAATTCAACATCTGTTACACTATGAGAAATGAATTAGATAATGCAAGGGGGGTTGGTTAATTATATTCATAGAATGTACAATAGTATTTCACTGGGAATTTTTATCTTCCTCTCCACACATTTTCTTTACCCATTTAAGAATTTCTTTACCATTTCACTTTCTTGAAAACAATTTAAGCATTCCTTGTCCTCTTTTTTTTCTTAAATCCTCACCAGAGGATATTTTTTCATTGTTTTTAGAGAGAATGGAAGGGAGGATGAGAGACAGAGAGAGAAATATCAGTGTGAGAGAGACATCGATTAGTTGCCTCTCACATGCATCGACTGATGCTCTATCCACTGAGCCAAATTGGCTAGGCCCTTATCCTCTTTTAACGTGTCTACTTTCTTAGCTGAAGGTGCTATCAATGTTAATATATATATATATATATATATATATACATATATATATATATATATATATATATATATATATATATATATATATATCGATTGATTGATTTCAAAGAGGAAGGGAAAGAGAGAGAGAGATAGAAACAGCAATGATGAGAATCACTGATTGGCTGCCTCCTGCACGCCCCCTACCGAGGATCGAGCCTGCAATCCATGCATGTGCCCTTGACTAGAACTGAACCCGGACCCTTCAGTCCCCAGGCCAACGCTCTATCCACTCAGTCAAACTGGATAGGGCTATAAATAGGAATTTAAAAATAATCATTTCCTTAGCAACTGGCAAATTTTGCAAATTGCCTCTTACTGAGTTTGGAATAGCAAAAATCATATACCACAAGCTGAATTTTGAAAGATCAGTTAATATCAGGATATCTTCCAGAGCAAGTCATTTGAAACCAGTATTTAAACAGAAGAATACAAAAGATTTTAAAGACCCCTAAAATGGTTTGACCCAAATTGATTAATTATTAACATTTTATTGGTTTTCAGTGAATATTTTAGGAAATTTTATAGAGATTCTTATAAAATGCCAAACGATAATAATCAGGTATATAAGGCATGTTTAAAAAATATTGGATATAGCCTGGCCAGCATGACTCAACATATGCCCAGGTTGTGGGCTTGATCCCCAATGTTGCCTGCAGTTGATCAATGATTCTCTCTCATCATTGATGTTTCTCTCTCTCCCTCTCCCTGCTTCTCTGAAATCAATAAAAATATATATTTTTAAAATATTGGGTATAATAATACTTAAATATTCATTTAAAATTTGATGGTTCTTTTTTAAGAAAGACATAAACATAAATTTTAAAAAAATACCTTGCCCTGACCGGTTTGGCTCAGTGGATAGAGCATCGGGCGGTGGACTGAAAGGTCCTGGGTTCGATTCCGGTTGAAGGCATGTACCTTTGTTGCAGGCTTGATTCCCAGTAGGAGGCATCAGGAGGCAGCTGATCGATGTTTCTCTCTCATCGATGTTTCTAACTCTCTATCCCTCTCCCTTCCTCTCTGTAAAAAATCAATAAAAATATATTTTAAAAAAACAAACCTTTACCACAATGTGTGCAAAACATCTGCAGTTTTAAAAAGTAACCCACACTCATAGGCTATTTTTCTTCTTATGATTATAAAACCCAAGTAGATAAGCACAACAACCTTATAGTAAGGATCCAAGTTCATTGCATTAACTGTGTCATTAACACAAAATAGGATTTAAGGATTGCTTTTGTTTTTCTTCCATGGTTGGCAGTGGGCTTAAGCTGTCTTTTTCCATACTTAATCAATTTGATTTTCCTTATAATCAACAGAGGTGTGTTGAACTTAGCTTACCAGTGTTGGAAATGTAGCCTAATCAAGGAACTAGAACATCTCTGCTACCTTTGATCACCATTCTTCATTTATTGGTATGCAAACTCCTGTTTATTGAGTGCCTGCTGTAAGGTACTGATGCAGGTGCTGGGATTAGGAGTAAGCAAAACAGAGATGCTCTCATGGCTGACAACTTAATATACTGTATGTGTGAGTTGGGACAAGAGGGAAGACAGATTATGAGCAAATAAAAGGGTAAGTATATACCAAATAGTAAATTACTAGAGAAATGGAGAATAATAAAGCAGAGGAAGGGACACAGGAAATTAAGGCCATTTGGGGGAGAATTGCTATTTCACATGCAACATCTGGGAAGACCTCACTGAGAAGGTGACATTTGAAAGGATAAAGAAGTAGATATTCTGGAAAAAAGTGTCCCAGGCATAAGGAACTGCTAGTGCACCTCCTTGAAGCTCTCTCCTACTCTGAAATGTCTCCATCTACAACCCTGCCTCTCCACTCCTCTGTCCTCTGTGACCTTCAGTGGTGTTTCTCCCCTTCCTTCCTGGTGTGGAAACTGCTTTCTGCTCCTCTCTCTTTAATAGCTCATCCATTCTTTTTGGGTAGTGTTGTCAATTGACTTTATTAATTCATTCTTTAAAATATCCATGCAATTGAACAGAATTTACAATTCTCAGGATGTCTGTGAGCAACATATTAGACATCCACATAGGCTGACCTGATTGATTTCTCACAGTTTAGAAAAAAAAAGAAGGCTGGCTGTGAAATTCATATTTTAGCCAGAGGAAGATTTGCATCGTCCAGAACCAGAATATCTCATTTTGAAAGATTAGATTTCAATGCTCTCCTTATTAGTGCATTTCTAGAAAGGCAGCGATAGAGACGTAAGATCAGGAAGGCTAATGTGTTATAACTGTAAGAACTAGCAAATTTGGAAAAGATTTCAAGAGGTCATCTGGTTCATCCTCCTGCCTTTTGTCAGATCAGTGTTGAAACTGATCCAGGTCCCTGGAAAAATTTCCATGAGTGAGATTCTACAATTTTTCTTTGTAGTCTGATTTAGTGAACTGAGCTGACTTCAAAGAAAATTAATTCACTTAAATAGCACTTTCTGTTCATGTTCCTACTCCCTGTTTAATAATGCTTTCCTCTTCACCCATGCAAACTTTGCAATGACTTCATAACTTGTTAATGCTCCATAAAACCTTACTTTCCATAGACACCACTGCTATTTTCCACCTCTAAATTAATATCTATAACATTTGGCCATTAAATGTGAATTATCATTCCTCTTATAAAGTTGCATTATATGTTTTATTCAATATTTCATGACTGTAAATATTGTCTTTCCATTCATACCTTCACTACCATAAGTGCAAGAACTGGAGCTTAAACATCTTTTTTTCTGCTTTAGCAAAGTACTTCTTATCCTATATAATAAAGAGGTAATATGCAAATTGACCATCACACCATCACAAGATGGCAGTGCCCACAACGGGGGCGGGGCTGGCAGCTCCGCGCTTGCCACCAGAGTCCCCTCAGCCCTGCCGGGGGCCTCGGGTCCTCCTGCACCCCCCACTGACTGAGGCTCAGGCAAGCAGGGCCAGCCCAACCAACCAGGGCCGGCCCAAGGTGCAGGCAAGCCTCGGATGGTGGCTGCCCAGCCACACAAGGCTGGCCTGAGGCTCAGGTAACCAGGGCCGGCCGAGGCTTGCGCTGTCAGAAGTGGCAGCAGCAGAGGTGTGATGGGGGTGTCGCCTTCCCCTGATTGCCGGGTCGCCTCCTGCCCCTGAGGGCTCCTGGACTGTGAGAGGGGGCAGGCTGGGCTGAGGGACCCCCGCCCCCAGTGCATGAATTTTCATGCACCAGACCTCTAGTATATAATAAGCACTGGTAAATCTTTGTTCAGTTTTGCACTAAAGCTGGCTATTATCAGTTTGCTAGAACCCACTGTGCATATCTCTTCTCAACCCAGTGTTTGGTGGCATCATGCTGGTAGCTTAAAATCAACTGTAACAAGAATATTTATACCATAGAAATTGGCAGATGCTACAAATCAGTAGCCTGGGTTCACATCTGGTGTTACCATTTGGTGAAATACTATTCTGTCTCTCAGTTTCATCTGAAAATAAGGATATTAAATTACCTATTTCATAAAGTTGTCACGAGGAGTATATAAGTTTATGCATGTAAACTACTTAGAAAAATGCTTAGTACATAGTAAATATTCAATAACTGATAGATTAATTTTTATTAAATCATCACTCTACCTAAATCATAAATTCCAAACTGCTCTGCGAAGCTTTCAATGAAGTCTACAATGTGACTATGCTCGATATGCACAATATCTCCTACAACTGCTCTGCTGTACATAGGAGCAGACATCCTTGTCGCCTCAGTGGATTCTTCTTCACCTACCCCTACAATAAAGAACCTGACTGTGGGATGGAAATCTCTTACTCTATATTCTGCAGTAGAAGGACCACTGACTCTGAGAGGCTGGCGCTAAAGTAGTAGCTAGTATGTTCTGCTATCCTGACTTCTCAGGTAGAAGTTGTGCCTCATTTTCCACAAAATCACAGAAGAATATAAGACTCTTACTATAACAGTTAGTTATATTATACATTAAATAGGCTTTCCTGGACCAGATGGGAGTCTGACCAATAGTGTTCCAAACTCCCCTCACCCCCAATCAAATCCTCTTGCAAACAAAATTTGGGAATACAATTCTTCTGAATTGGTAACTGTTTGAATTTGAAAATAGACCAGAAGATGGATTTTCCTTTAATAATTGATTCACATGGGATTTAACTAGAAACTTATGCTTATTTAATATCTTGACCACAGTAAGGGAATAATTAATAGTATATAAAAACAAGCCAAGCCTAGCTAACCTCTGAACCGAACGTCATGGTTGGATTCTAGGGCCAGGGCACATGCCCAGGTTGCAGGCTCGATCCCCAGTGTGGGGTGTGTAGGAGGCAGCCGATCAATGATTCTCTCTCATCAGTGATGTTTCTATCTCTCTCCCTCTCCCCTTCTCTCTGAAATCAATAAAAATATATTTTAAAAAATACTAAAATGACATAAATTTTCTAAACCAATCTCCAGCCTAACCCAACACTAGGAAATAGATGTGTTTTAAGTTATAGATTTTGATATTCAGAACCATAGAATTTTTAAAAATAGTTTTTATTAAATATTGAGTAGTATCAAAAGAATATTTGTAAAATATTGTTGAATGTAAAGAATAGCAATACAATGAATATTTATATACCTACCAAAAACCGCATATGAAATAAAACATTATTAATACCTGTGAAACCCTGATCTGGTCTCTGATCCACTTCAGAGGTAACTGCAAGCTTGATTTTGGGGTTTATCATTCCCTTGATTTTCTTTATAATTTTACCAAGTATTAGTTTCTCCAATATATTATTTAATGTTGCATGTGATTAAATTTCATATAAATGGTTTCATACTTTACTAATTCCTTAGCAACTGGTTGTTTTCTTTTTGAACTTTTATGTGCTATATGAAATATATACAGAAAAGCATGAGCATTATAAGTGTGCTACTTGGTGAATTTCCACAAGTGAAATGTCTGGTATGTTCTGGCATCCTGACTTCTCAGGTAGAAGTTTAACCTGCACTGAGAAAAACAGCATTATAACATCCTGGAAGCCGCTGTTGGCCACCTGATAGCCACTACCCTTCTTTCTGCCTGGGGTAACCACTATCCTTACTTCTAACCTTACAGATTAGTTTTGCGTGGTTTTGAATTTCATGTAAAGAGAATCATACAACACACACCCTCTCACTTCTGTCTTTTTCACTTAATATTGTTTTTATGAGACTATTTCTTATTGTTTACATGTAGCTGAATTCTACTCCTTCGCTCACAGTGTTCCATTGTGTCAATATAGCACTGTTTATCCGTTCATTCTTTTGATGATGTTGGCTGGGTGGTTTTCTTTCTGGTTATTATGAGTAATATTGCTATGATCATTCTCCTACATGTCTTTATATTCAACAGATTTGTTGCTTTAGCTCAATATTAGGTTCTTGCTATTCATCCATGGTATCGTATGTACTATTGTCCACCCATTTTCACTGCTATCAGTATTCCTTGGTATATAATATTCCATAATATATTTATCCTTTTAATATTTGTGTTTCCTGGAGTACATATGTACAGGTTTCTCTAGGAAATAATTTACAACTGAAGTGCTCCTTTCACCCAATTGAGCTCTGAAAAACAGTGGACCCATGCATTCATTTTTATAATTATTAATTTAATTTTTTAAAATTGAGATGTAATTTCTACACCACAAAATTAAGACTTTTAAAGTGTATAGTTTGATGGTTTTTTTTTTAGTATATTCACAAGGTTGTTCAGTGATCACCACTATCTAATTCCAGAATATTTTCATCACGCTATAAAGTAACCCCATACTGATTAGCAGCCTCTCCTTTTTACTTTCTCCCACCAGCCCCTAGAAACACTAATCTACTTTCTTTGTGTCTATATTCTAGACCTTTCATATAAATGAAGGCATACAATACGTATGTAGGCTTTTGTGTCTGGCTTCCTTCACTTAGCATAATGTTTCCAATGTTCATCCATGTTGCAGCATGTATCAGTACTTCTTTGCTTTTTAATCTATAATAATAAAAGCATAATATGCTAATTAGACTGGACGTCCTTCCTTCCAGACAAAGCCAAAGTGAGCGGGGGTGGAGGGAGAGGTGGCAGAAGCCTCTGGGCATGGTGGGCGGGGGCTGGGGCCGGGGCCGGGGCCAAGGCCCTTGCACAAATTTTGTGCAACGGGCCTCTAGTGATTAAATAATATTCCACTGAATGGATATACCACATTTATTTCTCCATTCACCAGTTAATAGAAATTGAGTGGTTTCCATGTTTTGGATGTTATGAACAATGCTGCTATGAATATCTGTGTATAAATTTTTTATGTGAACATCTGTTTTCTTTTCTCTTGGGTGTAATTGCTGTGTTTTATGGTAATACCATATTCTGTTTAACTTTAAAGAAACTGCCAAACTGGTTTCCACAGTGGCCGCACCATTTTGCATTCACATCAGCAATCTTTCCATATCTTCTCCAACACTTGTTATTGTTTATCTTTTTTATTATTGCCATTCTACTGGGTACGGAGTATTATCTCATTGTGGTTTTGATTGGCATTTTTCTAATGACTAATGATATTGAGCATCTTTTCATGTGCTTATTGGCATATGTCTTCTTTGGAGAAATGTCTACTAGTATTAGGATGCTTTGCCTATTTTTAAATTAGATTGTTTGCCTTTATATTTTTGGTGTTGTTGAGTTACAAGAGTTCTTTGTATATTTTGGATTTTAGATCCTTATCTAAAAACATACGACTTATAAATGTTTGCTTCCATTTTTTAAGTTGTCTTTTTTTCTTAATAATGTTCTTTGAACACAAACATTTTAATTTTGATTAAGTCCAGTTTATCTAGTTTTTCTTGGTTGCTTGTCTCTTAGGTACCATATCTAAGAAAGTACTGCCTAATAAACCACTTTAATCCATAGTCACAAAGATTTATACCTATGCTTTCTTATAAGAGATTTATAGTTTTAGTTTTTACATTTAAAACTTTGATCATTTTGAGTTACTTTTTGTATACGGTGTGAGGTAGAGATCTCACTTTATTCTTTTGTATATCAAATACCAGTTTTAGGCTGGTCACTTGTCTGTCCTCCCTTACCATGTTCTGCTTGTGTATTTTAGGGAATTACTTTTCTCGGGCTTCCTTAACAACTGGCTCTCTTGTCGTGTCAGCCAATGGAGGCACTAGTGAAAGATTGGAGGACAGATGTAGAGGGAAAGCCAGAAAATTTCTTTCCTTCTTATTCAGTCTCAGGTAGTGTCTTCAGCAGTTGCTGCATTGTCTCTGTGGCTTCATATTATACTAAATAACTCTCCTCTCTGTGGTTCCCAGATCCTCAGTGTGGTCCCACCATGCTTCTGGCTCCTAGGTGGCCCTCCCTGCTTTCTGAGTTATGATAACAAAACCTACTGGTGGTGTTCCTATGGTTCTGGGTGGAAGTAACTCCAGATGTTGCTAACCTGTGAACTGCTTCATATCCCCTGTTGACTTCCAAGCTCTTCTATAGCCTGTTAAATTCCCTCTGTTAAAAGAATAATACCTAGAAATGTTTCTGTTTTCTTCATTGGATTTGACTGATAAAATATCTAGCATTTTTCATTGTATGTTAAAATACTTGCCAAAGATGTAATTTCCACTGTGTTGTAATCATTAACTTTTACAAATAAAACATATATCACTCAGATGTATTCAGTTCAAGCTATTATAGTGATATGAGACCACCTCCATCCATTTAAAATATACATGATCAAGATCCTCATCAGTTAAAAGTTTTACATTGTTTTTCTTTTTTAAATATATTTTATTGATTTTTTTTTTACAGAGAGGGAGAGGGATAGAGAGTTAGAAATATTGATGAGAGAGAAACATCGATCAGCTGCCTCCTGCACACCCCCACTGGGGATGTGCCTGCAACCAAGGTACATGCCCTTGACTGGAATCGAACCTGGGACACTTCAGTCTGCAGGCTGATGCTCTATCCACTGAGCCAAACCAGCCAGGGCTACATTATTTTTTAAATCCCACTTCTATTCCACTTCTCCCCCAAAAGTATCTTAATATAATGTAATTTTATGCTTTAAAGTCTAGACTATTTCACAGCAGCAAAAATAAGTATATATGATTAGAAATGTTAAATTTTCTAGGTCCATAAGTTTCTGTTAAAATACCTCTTCTGGTTAGAGGTATTATAATTGCCATATTATATAATTTATGAAAACAATATAAGTACATTATAATCTTTATTGCTAATTATTGAATATAAAAGTTAAACTTCTTTGGAAAATGTATCTAAGGATTTGAGTAAAGTGGTGCTTTTGGTGTCTTGATTAATGGAGGTTCTTTGTGGCAGCCAGGAGATTTTTTAATGACCTGGGTAGTGCACAATAGGGGAAAAACTTGGCCAGGAGGTATTATTTCTTTTGGTAAGTGGGAAAAGGGAAATATAAAGAAAGAAAATGACAAGCACAGGCACGTTCCCAGGCAGATCACTTTTAGGAAGGAGTATATATGATTTTGAAGATTTGGAAATTAATTCTTAAAACTATCTGTGCTCCTGAAAGTTTTCATGTCCTTTTACACAGATACATGCAACCCAGAATTCTGTGGGAAATTACCTTGATGCAATGGTAGCCTCTAAGAACACTAAGGCAAGCTATTTGTCACTAAACAAAAGGCTTACAGACCAAATTAAGATTCTCCAATAGAGCAATTTATTGAATTAATTGAAAACAGAAGGAGAAGCAAGGGGATAAACACTTAAGTGTAGATTAATACACTTAGGATAGGGTGCAAGCAAGGTGGAAGGATTACAAAGTTCATAGGTATCATCTCTTTCTCTGATGCATCAACCTTCCCCCAATGGTATAGCTGTAGTTGAGGTTTGTGCAAGAGAGCTCTGTTGAAGACAGATGTCTAGAACCAATACACACTTACTTATGGCACACTAGAACACAGCTGTAGCTTGCAAATTAGATTAATGAACAGCTACAGATCTTACTGAGCAGAACACACATGGGCCATAATGTCATCAATGGGATGCCAATTTAAAGATCTTAGTAGTATCGAGTCCCTCAGATGTACTTAGTGTATTATGAATATTTGATGCTCTTAGTCCTTCTATGCCTTCCAGTTGATGTTAAGCATACATATGCTCTACTTCCTTTATGTCACACATGTCTCACAAGCTACTTGCTTCTGTATTTATCCCCCTTTTTGGAATGAATATTCTTCAAAAACATTTTTTAATATGTTTTTATTGATTTCAGAAAGAGGAAGGAAGAGGGAGAGAGAGATAGAAACAACAATGATGAGAGAGAATCATCAATCAGCTGCCTCCTGGGAGCCCCCCTACTGGGAGCCCTGACAGGGGACTCAAACATGACCTCCTGGTTCATGGGTCAATGCTGAACCACTGAGCCACACCAGCCAGGCTGGACTGAACATTCTCAAATAATACAGTAAACCACATTACACTGGGTTTCAAGACCACCACTACACCACAAGTGCTGAGATACTGATGCCTGAGCGCTGAGGAAACAGTGTGGGCTGAGGTGGCTGGAGCTGGGCTCCCTTGCTTCCAAGTACAGGTCTCTCATTTCTTTACTCCTGTATGACACAAAGTATTGCCATTCTCCAGGTCTTTCATTATTAGATAGTTACTTAGGTGTGGAATCGCAAAGTCACAGAGCATATGCAACTTCAACTTTACTAGATAATGTCAAATTATTTTCCCAAGTCTTTCCCCCCATTCCACATTTTCAATAAAATACAAGAAAGTTCACATGGCTCCACATACTCATCAATATTTGATAATTTCAGACAGAGCCATAAAATGTAATAACATGAAAAGTTTTACTTTAAAGGACAGAAAATTCAGGTCAAAATAGAATTTTAAGTAAGTTTATTTATTCATTGACTCATATAAACAAATATTTGTAAGCACTTTTGTATTCTATACATTATGTTAAGTGCTGAGAATAAAAAAAGAAATAAAAACAATTACTGACCTCAAGGAACTTACACTCTGTTTGGGACAAGACGTGAATTAACAGAAAAAGAACTGTATTGGCCGAGGAAAGAACACTGGCCAAGTAAAAGCTTTTTTTCTTTTTCTCTCTTTTTATAATCCTATCTAATAAAGAGGGAATATGCTAACTGACCATCACTCCATCACAAAAATGGCTGTACCCACAGCTGAGGCCAAGTTCCCATAAGGAGCCTTAATGAGCAATCAGCAGGGACCTGAGGCTATGCCCTCCCCTGCCCCCATGGGGCTTGACAGGGGACCTCAGACTGCACCCTCCACCCCAGGTCCAGGCCAGGGGACCTGAGGCCACGCCCCCCGCCTGGCGGGGCTTGACAGGGGAACTCAGGCCAAGCCCCTGTCCAGTGGGGCTTGATGGGGGACCTGAGGCTGCACCTCCCTCCTGGTGCTGGGCCAGGGGACCTGAGGCTGCGCCCTCCCCCCCACCTGGTGAGGCTTGACGGGACCTCAGGCCATGCCCCCCACCCAGCAGGGCTTGACAGGGGATCTCAGGCCATGTCCCCCACCTGGTGGGGCTTGATGGAGGACCTCAAGGCATGCCCCTGCCCCGGTCTGGGCCGGGGGACCTCAGGCTATGCCCCCCATCCTGGCACTGGGCCAGGGGACCTGAGACTATGCCCCCTGCCTGGCAGGGCTTGACAAGGGTGGGACTGGTCAGGTCTGGATCTAGGTCTGGGTCTCACGTGATTTTGAGGCGCATGTGGGTGGCGGGGGACTTGACTCTGGGTCCGGTGGTGCACCCCAGACTCTGACAGGAGGAAGGTTTTCATATACATTTTACTAACTTTCTTTCATCTCTGACACTTCTATTATAGAGAAAGGGCAAATAGCAATATTAAATTATTTCCTCTAATTAATCCCCTTTTAATGTGCACAAATTTTGTGTACTGGGTCACAAGTATCTTATGTTTTTCCCACTATGGTGTAAGTTCACCTTTACAGAGGCACCAGTAGGGATTGTCTCTTATAAACCTCTTGAAAAGATTTGATAATAAAATCCATTAATTTATTTAAAGAATCTAATTAATTTAACACCAAAAATATACTTTTGGAAATGAAAAATAACAAGCTTTAAATGTATTGTGCTTGCAACATATTTTATTTAAATAAAATTGAAGATCTAAAATGGAATCAAACAACAATGAAGGCACATCTTTGCCTTTTAAAAGTGACATATTAAGAACCAGATGATCTGTATTTTTATTGCCAAAGAGTGATAACCAGGTGCACACCACACACATACACACACACACACACACACACACACACACACACACACACACAATTACCTGTACACATTACTGAAGGCCAAACTCTTCTGTTTTATCTGCTATTGAAACCTCAGTTAGGTACTGAAAGTTATTTTGTGGAATAATATGGGCTTATTTCAACTTGTGTTTACATTTAGTAATAGATTTAAAAAAGGTAAAAATAATAACGAAGCAGGGAGGTTAGGAATCACTCTGTAAATTCTGTATATCCCCAGCACTAGGGCTGAGCCAGGAGTAGGATGAAATGAATTGAGGTACTGGCCTTCAGTGCAAAATTTAAAAGGGGTTCCAGGAAGCCCATTATTTAAGATAACATTTCAATGCAATATTCTTAAAAATCTAATTTTATATCAAAAGATCCCTGGTGAACAAAGTATCAAAACTTTAAATAAAGATAGGTTGTGACCCTGCACTTACACAATTCTTTTGCCTCACCTTTCTACGTGCTCTGCCCAGAGAAACTTCCATTCAACTCTCCTGTTCAGACCGAGGAGGGCAATGAGCTGGAACAGTGGGACAAGGCCCAAGAGCATGGCTTCCAGAAGCAGCCTGAACATTCTCCCTCTGGTAAATGTGTCCAAAGTAGTAATCACCGTACCAGGGCCCTCTGTGACCCAGCTATAAGTAGTCTAGCCAACTTTATTTCCTGACTGCATTAAAATATTCCCTTCCAGACAGGATGGTCCCTTAATGTTCAAACAAATTTTTTTCCACGTTGATAGCTCAGTATTTTCTAAAAATACTTCAAAGACTTTAAATCTGGTCATAAGCAATACTTAAATAAATTTAGGAGACAATGTATTCTAGGTTCTTTCTATGGAGACTCAAGATGCATATGGCATATTAAAGGCTTGGAGAAAATTAGCAATGCTAAGTCTATTTATTTTGTTTAATCCAATATTTTACTGATTTATTTTACTCTAGAGCCATAGCATTGCCTAGTCTCTGACTTCAAGTATAATAAGGCAGCATCATCTAATCCTGCACTCCCTCCTTTCCTGAGTGGTAGTAGCATTTTGCTTCTCTGATCCTGCAAGATAGCCATCCACTTCCCCGACCCTGGCTTTTTATCAGATCTAGGCATGGATCAGCTCTGGAATTCTTGCATATGATTTTATTTATATTTATTTTAATAGAAGTTTTGACAATGAGTTTTCATGGAAGATGTCAAAAGGACTTGGGGTTTGGGGTGATATTGATCAATTTTATCTCTAATCTCTGCCTACAACTTTTTCTCTTAAGAATATACGTCTTCTAAGTATATAGTTATTATATCTATCACATAGAGATAAATCATTTAATAGGTGTGATGTAGTGTTGGAAATGCTTACCTTATAATGATCCAAATAAAGCAGCCCAACATGGAAACCAATGTGAATAAGAACATCTTAGCAGCCAGATCTTTGAAACCATAGCATTAACCAGTTTGGGAACAATGAGGAAAAAGACCACATTGTAATCTGAACAAGGAAAGTTAATATAAAGAATTATTGACCATATCAAGGAATTGGAGTAGGAAAAAGTTGGTCAGGAAGAAGTAAAGAGAACTCTAAAGACTCCAGGATTAAGAGCATCCACTACTGACAGGGCTGAAATAGAGCAACCGAGGGCTGAGAAACAGACCCTGTTGGGAGAGCACAGCCTCAGCTCTCCATGGCAGAAGGTGCATTGGTGGAACTTGCTAGATATCTGCCCTGTAGGGTGCTGGGGAAAGCTGTGCCCAAGTAGGTTTCTCACCAGAGGCACACTGCTACAAAATAGCCAAAGGTGGGGTGGGGGTGCTGGGGGAAGCTGTGCACACAGGGCCTGGCACTAGTGAGGCTCCTGCTGCAGAGCTGGCTCTGGTGAAGCTACATGTGCTGGGCTGTAGACGCCTGTTGCTTCTGAATAGAAGGAAACCAGGAAGCAAACCCTTTTCCTTCTGCCATGTTTCTCCAATGCCCCCTACTGACTAAATGTCAATGCCAACTGGTAAAGAGAAATATTTAAAGGGCCCAGATCCATTTTCTCAGAGCAGGTAAATAAGATTAATTTGGATCCAAGAGGCAATTAGTTGGTAAACTGGAACACCTAGGAAAACGATCTGGAAGAAAAATAATGACTTACAGGAATGTATTTAAGGAACAGATCCTGCCCAACAAAAAGATAATTCATTTGAAGTCAAAGAAGAGAAAAGAATCATTGCTTATAGAACTTGATCATGGCTAGATGGGAAGAAGAAAGTGCTTGCTCTGAGAAAAGCTTAGAAGCTTGGTTCGGGTAAGCACAGGGCGGGTGTGTGTGTGGGGTTGGGGGGTATCCTGGAGGAAGAGTTTCTGAATATGAAATGCAAAGGAGGGAAACACTTAGGATGGTTCCCTGGAACTACATCCCCTAGAACTAATAGGACCAAGCTGGCTTCTTGGTATTTTATTTGTTTTCTCTTCTACTTTTCCTTCTTTTCTAGTTTGTAATTCAAATTTCTCATACTGTGCAAATTCTGATTTTGTCTTTGTTAGGTGAATTGAGAGTATTATGATTTACATTTCTCACCCTGATGGCAGGGTGTTAGGTGGGATGAATAGTTCAGGCCAACATCACAAAGTCTAAAGGGAAGCTTTAGGACTCTGAGTAGTGGGATTACAATTAGATAGCATCTTCCTTGATGCCTTATGAAAGCACATCCAAAAAGGATGGTTAGATTACTGCAGGATACCTATAATTTTAGGATAGTCTTAAATGTTTCATCAAAATATATTAACTTCTGCATTTCATATTCCACTACTTCTCAAAGGTCACTGCTACCACCACAGGACAATTGCCAACACCAAAATACCCAACGGCTGCCTTGGGAAAATTGGTCTTATTTCTCTGACCCATGGGTAATAAATTAGAACCTTTAAAAAAATCTTTCCATTAACTTTATTTTTTTCTTTTTAAATTTTATTTTTATTGTTTAAAGTATTACAGATGTCCTTTTTTTTCTCCACATTGACCCCCCCTCCCAAATTACAGCCTTTTAAGAAATTTCATTGGTCCTTCAGGTAAATAGGATGTAATTTAGTAAGTTGGTCTTTTAGTCAAACACGACATATGTCATTTTAGTCAGTGCCATTCCTGAAGACCAATTTGACAGGTGCTCCATAAACGTGGTTCTGGAAGATCACATGTCGAATGTCAGCCTTTTTATGACAACGCTGAGCTCTCTTATAAATGCCTGGAAATGGCCCATGGGGATGCTAACCAGAACAACAAGGCAAGGTTTACAATGCTAAGCCCTCCAATACAAACATTTCATCTCTTGTTACAGCCATGCAAATTATTATAGGTCCATTGACAAAGGGAAAAGTTTACTGAGCTTAAAACAAATTAGACAGTATTTAACTGTATAAAAAATTAAAATGGAAAACATGTCAGAAGGCTTTGGGATCACTTAGCTTATTAAGCTAACTGTCTGAAAAGTATATATAGGACTTGTGAAAATATTGTATTCCAGAAAATTCTTGGTAAGCTTGTTTATGCTTCTTGTGTAATCAATCTGTAAAACAGATGGAGAAAACCTATTAAAACTTTACCTGTTTTTTTCATGTTCAGATTACATGAAACTTTTTTAGCCTTTTCTCATCTATGCAGTTAATGTGCTCTCACTATGAAGGGTAATGGGAATGCTGACATATAGAGACCTATAAGACAACTGTCCCCCACCCTCATTTTATTTATTTTAAAAATTTATCTTTATTGTTGAAGCTTTACAGATGTCCCCCCTTTTTTTTCCATTCTAGCACTCCCACTCCCACTCCCTGGGCCTTCACCACACTATGGTCTGTGTCCATAGGTTATGCATATGAATTCTTTGGCTAATTAATCTCTTCCCAGCCACCCACCCCAGCCTTCTTAAGGAGCTCATGAAAAAGCACTCCTCATTCTTTTCTGTCTGTTTTGGCACATCCAAAATTATTAAGTGAAAAATATTAGTCTACGTGATTAATGTTTTACACAGAAAAGAGTAAGTTAAATGATGTATTTTTAATTTTTTGAGAACTAATCTGGACCTCATACACACTCCATCCCAATATCTTCTCTTAATAGCTACTCCTTTCTGCTGTCCCATTCTACCCCCATCCTTTCACTTTAGGGCCTGGCTAACTTTTTCTATAAAAAAACAGATATCAAATATTTTAGGCTTTACAGGCCATATAATCTTTGTCACAACTATACAATTATGCTGTGTTAGGTGAAGGCAGCTACAGACAATACATAAATGCATAAATATAGCTATGTTCCAATAAAATATTACTTATGGACATTGAAATATGAATTTTATATCATTTTCAAGTCTCATATTCTTCTTCTTTTAATTTTTCCCTAGTACTTTAAAATACAAAAATCACTCTTAACTCGTGTGCCATACAAAAATAGACATTAGGCCAGATTTGGCCCGTGAGCTGTATGCAGTATGACAACTATGATGTGCTGGCAGTATTACTTCTTCAAGGGTGAGGTATCCTTAATTCAATCACCGTCCAAAGGAAAACTCTCCAAAGATGGTTCTGTTTATAACGTTTTCCAATATTACACCTAAAAACTTTAGGGATCATCAATATGTCCATGATTTTCTGTTGAACATCTGAAAAGGTTATCCAACTTTAGCTGGTCCATTGAAAACAATTTAAGATTTTACAGTGACTTTTTCACTTTTCTTTTATATCCTCACTGAGGATATGTTCTTTTCATTGATTCTAGAGAGAGAGGAAGGGAGAGGGAGAGAGAGAGAAACATCAATGTGTCGATGTATGAGAGAGAAATATCCATCAGTTGCCTCCCATAAGCGCCCCAACCGGGATGGAACCCATAACCTGGATATATGCCCTGGGCAGGAATCTAATCTGAGACTCTTTAAAGCATGAGACCACTTAGCTACAACAGCCAGGGCAACATTTTCACTTTTCATCAAGAAAAATTATATATAAAATAATGAGTAGGGGTTAGAAGATGAAACCTGAATGAAAGAAGCATGGATTTTGTTCCTAGTTTAGGGATTCAGTTCTTTGACTAAATAGCTTGATCATTTCACATCTCATTTACCAAATGTTGTTACTAAACAGTGATATTAAGTGTTAAAGGACACGAAAGGGAAAAGTATGCTATATCTTCTAGAGTAGCCACATTTTCAGAAAAATATGTACTTTTTTTTTTTTTATGTCACAACATACAACAGAGAAGATACATACTTCTGAAAAGGAATCTAGTGGTTGATTTGTTCCAAATACTTTGGGGTGAAGAAAATCTAAACCTGAGTGAGATCATGCAAACTACAGCACAAAATACTCAGATGTAAAATGTCAATGTTTTCCTATGTGCCTACTATTACCAGGAGAGGTTTGGGTTAGGGGGTCTGTAAAAATATTTTCTTCCTTTAAGTACAATGCTCTGAGCCAAGACATCATCAGTTCCAGGCCCAGTCAGTTCTAGTTGAAAGTGTGAATGTTCAGCAAGAGGACATTTTGGAAGAAGACTGAAAATCTGCTGTGCCAGATACCTGAAATGCTGTGAGGGTATTTGGTGGAAAATTTCATTTCCACATTATAAATAACTGTAGGATATTTGAAGGGATCCAAGACTAGTAACTTCCAAGAGCTGCTTGTATTAGTTCCACTGAAATGTGAAGTGGAGGGAGGATGCCCAAGGAAGGCTTTAAGGGTGAATTACCAGATATGATTAATTAAAATAAATAATTTACCATTGATTAAATTGCCCTAAAAATCCCTAGTCAGAGTACTCAACCACTGAGACCTGCATATCTTGCTGTCCACCAAGTAAAACAAAGGACAAAACAGCGACTGAGCAAGAGGTAAAGCCCCCCAAATGCTTATTGAAATCCGAAGAGCTCTAGAATATCTCATTCAGAAAAGCCTCGTTTGGTTGCCAATAACTGAAATATTAATTATTACTTAGCGTCTTCAAATTTTCTGGGAGTTCCCCGTTCTGTGGACTTCCTGAGATAAGGACAATCCCAGATAAGGTGGCATATCACCTATTATGGTAGTTACTGAGTTTCTGTCTCCCTTTGACCACAGAAATAATGCACTTCCTGTAACTTATTCCCTCCTTTGCAGCCGCCACATCTTTAAAAAAATACTGAACAAGTCAGAAATCTTTGTTAGACAGTGGTATAACGTGCCCCAAATAAGGCGGCCTGGCTAAAAGGCAAAAAGGCGAAAGGAAAAAAAAAAAAAATCCATGTGTATGAGTTGTGTGTGTATTTAAGAGTGCCAGTGTGTGGCTGTTCGAGCGTGTGTGTCTGAGTGCTTGTGAGTGGGTGTAAGGTGGGAGAGTGATGGCTGCAGCCTCGTCTTTATGATTCTTTTTGCGGGGTAAGCCGCTTCCCTTCGCAGGTTGGCTGCCTGCGGCTGGGGCACACGCTGCCCTGGTGCGCGCAGGCGGCGCGGTGCCCGGGGTTAGAGCTCTCCCCTGTGACCGAAAAGATAATTAAAAATCGCACGCGCTGGAGACAGCTTCGCTCCTTGCTGCGCAAGTTCGTCTCACGCCCTGCGGCGGCCGGGCCCGGAGGCCAGTAGACCCGGGCTGCTGTCATAGTGGGTTGCTGGCGGCCCTGGGAAGGCCAAGGTGTCTGGAGGGACGAGCGAAGGAGACTCGCGTCTGTGGGAGGGAGGGGGTATTTTGGGGAGAGGCAGGAGCGTGGAGGAAAAAAGTGGGAAAGGGAAATGCGGACGAGGGAGGCGTGGAGTTGTGAATGGACAAAGGGAATGTAAAATTAAATCAAAGAGGAAGGGCAGAGTGTTGTCCCCTGAACCCCCGTCCTTACCCCGGTGAGGATGCACGCCTAGCCACCCTCCCCACTTGCACCGCTCCCGCGGCTGAAGGCCCCTGTATGGGCGGCGCATCTCTTTACAGAGGCCAGTCCTGGTGTGTAAGTCACGCGACGACAAGCCCTCCAAGGCCATCTTGCGCTTGTAATGGGTTCTAGAATCTGTGACAGGGAAGCACTGCGTCCCCCCTCCCATACTCTCGAAGCTCTTCCAGGCCCCTTCAAAGGCGCAGACCCCAGCGCAGGCTCAGCGAGGGGACGCAGGGCTTTAACTACCCAGAGGGAGGGTCGTGGCCCGTGGCTACCCAGGTGAGAGAGGCGTTTATGCTGAGCAATAAAAACACCAATTAATGGGTAGTCAATTGTTTTAAATAAGGTGGGGGGGGGATATTTATCAACTACCTTGCTTCCTTAATACCCCGAGTTGGAGGCATTCTAATTTCTCATTTATTTATAAAATCACATATTACGGTGTCAGCTCCCTATTAGGAATCTTTGAAACTTTGACAACTGATGATTCTTTTTGCAAGCACGTTTTCAAAAAGCTTTGGGAGGTTTAAAGGAGTTTGACAGCAAGCAAGGAACGTAGCAGTACGCAACGTGGAGGGCAACCGGCCTGGTGCCCCCTTCTTAGGGGTGCAAAAGCCTCAAGCGGATTTTCAGGCTTTTGCGGGCGCCGCACATTGTTTTATTTGTTTTGAAGGCTCAGAGTTTGAGGCTGGTCGGAGACACCCACGTGCCTCTGACTCTCATCAGCGTAATGATTGCCTCAGCCAGAGCCGTGTCTATATAAACCACAAAAACCTAATCATTAGAAATCCCAGCCTCCAAAAACCACATTTTAGGTAAAACTGCCGCTTTCCCCCCCGTGCTCCTTCATCCTCTCGACCACAACTTTTTGGGGGATCCAAAGTCGCTTTTTAAACCCACATTGGGAAATAAATACATAAATAAATAGCCATCGAAGCATTTTGAATATTTTATTTTGTGTTTTTACTTTTTTTTTTCCCTGGGAATGGTGGGAAAGAAAGTTAAGACATTAATTTTAGATGCAGAATCGACTTAATAAAATATGAAATTGATGGAAAACTGCTGGAGTTTCTCCCCAGCAAGGGTTTTTGCAACTTATTTTAATCACCAGGATGACAGTTTTCCAGTACTTAAAAAAAAAACCTCATCCTTGTTCTCTAGGAACAAGTTTGAATATAGAAGAAAAAAACTGTCCAGCCACCCACTTGAGTTTCTAAAACTATTTTGACGCGTGCACCCCCGCCCCCATTTTTCGTGTCACTTAAAACAAAACAAAAAAAACAAACACCCAAACCCTGCAAAATCTTCTCCCCCCGGAGAACCACTCAGGCAGAGGTGGGGGTGGGGTGGGGGAAGGGTGACGAGTGCTGAGAAGTCAGCACAGACACTCAAGAATTTTCCTTCCTCCTCTCCTGAAGTTACAACGAAAAATACCGACAGTCAGATCAGCCCGCAGCTCTCTGGCGTCTCAGCTTCAACCTCGTCGGACCAAGAGGGGGTTCCTTGCCCTGGGGGGAGGCGGGGAGAAGCAAGAGGACGCGACCTGGCGAGATCCCTCAAGACCCGGGCGCCTCCCGGCTTTGGAAGCTGCGCTCGGAGTTCCGGGGGCTCCTTCTCGCGGCCGGCGGGCGGCGGCAGCGGCTGCGATTCGAATGCGAATGCTCAAGATCCGTTGCCCCGAGATCCGCTGCCCGAGACTTACCTCCTGGCACCTCGAAGCGCGAGGGTCAGGGGAGCTTTGCAAGTAGCAGGAGGGAGTGGACGCAAGGAGGTGGCGGTGAGAGGGAGAGAAGAGAAGGGAAAGGAAGGAGCGGAGCCGGGGAGCCTGGCTGGCAGCCGCCGCGGGAGGAATCTGAGCGTGCAGCCGGCGCGGGGGGAGCGGCGGCCGCGCGGAGGAGGCGGCGGCCACAGCCGGAGCCCGCGGGCGGCGGCGCGGGCGCCTGCAGCTGGGTAGCTGCGCGCGGTGCGGCGCGGCAGTGGCGGGCAGCGCTTGACTATGCCGGTCCCAGGGCTGGATTGAAACCACTCGGCTCCACCGCTGGACTCAAACTGGGAGGGGGCGCCAGCGCACCCAGGACGCTGTGCCCAAAGAGACCCCACTCCAAGCTGCAAACTAAAGCCCCCCCACCCCTACCTCCCAGGGTCAAACACATTCCCGCACCCGGTCGCAGCTGCCACCCCGGGTGTTCCAAAGGCTCTGGCAAAGATCTGAGCCTTCCGAGTCTCCCCACCCGCCAACCTGATTGCACCGCATCGCTACCACTGGCCCCCGTCAGACTTCGCCTGGCAGTCGGCTTCATCGAACTTGATTTCTCACCTCCTGAGCCCCATCACCTCCATCCTCATTCCCCCGTCTCGCCTCCACCCTCCCCCCCCCCAATTTCCTCCTCCTCGCCCCTCATTTCCACCCTCCTCCCCCTCCCCCGGCCACTTCGCTAACTTGTGGCTGTTGTGATGCGTATTCCCGTAGATCCGAGCACCAGCCGGCGCTTCAGCCCCCCCTCCAGCAGCCTGCAGCCCGGCAAGATGAGCGACGTGAGCCCGGTGGTGGCTGCGCAGCAGCAACAGCAGCAGCAGCAACAGCAGCAACAGCAGCAGCAGCAACAGCAGCAGCAGCAGGAGGCGGCGGCGGCGGCGGCGGCGGCGGCAGCGGCGGCGGCGGCGCCCCGGTTGCGGCCGCCGCACGACAATCGCACCATGGTGGAGATCATAGCTGACCTCCCGGCCGAGCTCGTCCGCACCGACAGCCCCAACTTCCTGTGCTCCGTGCTGCCCTCGCATTGGCGTTGCAACAAGACCCTGCCGGTGGCCTTCAAGGTAAGAAGCTGCTGCTGCTCCCCGCCCCCGGCCGGGAGCCGCGGGACCTGCCCGCCGGCGTCTCCTAGACCACTGGGGCCCCGGGCCCGGATAGGGTCTAAGGCCTCGCCTACCTTGGAGGCTCAGACCCGAGGGACCCCTTTTCCTCCAGATCTACCAGCTGGCTTGGGCGCAGTGACCCCGCACAGATCCTTCTCTCTCCCACCTGTGCCCGCAGCCACCACCTCAGTCCTTGTCCCCTCTATCTGTTCATCACCCCCTCAAGCCTCCTGGGCAAAGTTCTAACCCACTCCTCTGAGCCGCCTCCCCTCCCCCTAGAGCCTCCAGGTGCCCACTCTTTGCGTCGCCACCCCGCCCCCATTTCCCAGGGGTGAGGATCCCCGACACATTCCCCCGGTCCCCGCGTCTTCCTCCAAGGGCATCCCGGCCGGCCCCTCCCGGGATTCCTCGCGTCCGGCCAAACGCCCCTCCGCCGGTCTAGGAGTACCAGATCTGATCCGCTAAGTCTCAGCGGCCCCAGCCCATCCCGGGCTCGGGAAGCGTGTTCCTGGGGTGACGACTCGAGTTTGCGCCCAGGGCGGGGCGCCCGCTGCGGCGCGTGGGCCGCATTACCGGTACCCAAGAGGGTCGCAGGAAAACCTCGGACTCCAGGAGCATGTGAGGTGGGAGACAGGACGGGGGTATTTGCTCGGCTTGCAGACTCGCGCCAGTTCCCTTTACCGGGAGGAAGGCGGGGCCGCCGGGGTCGCAGCGCGCCCCGAGGCGGGGGAGCCCGGGAATCGCGGGCGCTGGACCCTCGAGTGCGGGAGGCGCGGGCCAGCTGAGGGGGCGGGGGCTCGGGCCGCCTCTTCCCGCCGGGACTTCGCTCCCGCCTCGCCCAGCCTGGCCGGGACCAGGAAAACCTGTGAGATGCCTTCCGTTTACCAGCCTTGAAATCGGAGGTGAATTTTGCGGATTTGTCTTATTACTTCTAAAGGACTTGGATCCCGAAGCTCCCTCCTGTTTCTGTAAGGTTGTGGGAGGCTCGGGCGGGTGGCCTTGGTGCAGAGGGAGTGATCCTGGGGTTTGGGAGCGCCCTCCGCGGCCTCCTCCGCCGCCGGGCCGTTAGTTTGAGGGCGGGTGTCCGAAGCGGGTGTCGCCAGCATCGGCTCGGCGGGTTGAGGGTGTAGGGTCCAGAACAGTAGCCTGATGGGTGTCAATAAAGCGATCCCAATTGCTAAGGCAGCACTCGACTGGGGGAGACGCGGAGCCCCTAGGGCGGAGCTGGGTTGAAGGGAAGCGGTTTCCTGGGCAGTCGCGGTACTAGACGCCGGGATGGAGGGGGCCGATGGAGCCATACACGGGGAATAGCCTCCGAAAGCCGCTTCTGGCCCCATCTAGCCTGGACCCTTGGGCTCTGGGATCTAAGGAAAGCAGGGTAGCTAGGTTATGGGGTAAGGGTAAAAAAGGAGGAATCATGCCAGATTCTTCACTGAGGACCCTGGGGCCAAACTCCCAAGGCCACTGGCAGTTCCCAGTTGTTGATTGCCCCCATCCTCCCCCGTCCCCCCAGGCATCAGTTCAGATTCCAAGTGTGGGTAGGGTGGAAAGAGAGGAGTCCAGGTCAATTAGAGCTGGTTATCTCCCTAGGTCTTATATCAGAACAGAAATCAGAGTGAACTGTTATGGAAAGGGGATGCTGCATTCTGGGGCAAGTTTCATTTTGCACTTGGCTCAAGAAATGTATGTGTGTGTTTTTTAACCGTCCCATTGCTCCTTTTATAAACCACCCATTTTGTAGGTTGTTTTCTTATTGAAAAGCTCAGAATATTGTAGAAATTTAAATTTCTGTACAGGAGATATCTTCTACAATGTTCGTCGTCCAAGGGCCCAGAATTTTCTAATTAGCCTTTATTTCCAGCCGTCTCCCCCCCAAAAAAACCCCAAACACACCCCCAAAAAACCTGTATAATAAGTATATATGTTGTTTATACAATGCCACAAGTCAGGATATGTGAAAACTTAAGGATAAGTGCCTGCATTTTTAAAGATAACATTTAGATGTTTGATGGTCTGCATTCCGTTTGTTCTGCCAAACATATTTAGGTATAACTGTTTTGAACTATTCTTTCATATTTATGATACTGAATTGATTTTGAACTTTAGTATTTTAGATAGAAAGGATGTTTTTAACATACAGATAGGATGCAATTTAGTTTGACCTATTCTTAGATTTTGGTTGCAGGTAGGGCTTTGTGCCACCACCTTTAAAAATTATTTTGAAAAGAAATTGCTTTCTTTGCTATTAATCATATTTATTGTTACTTAGGGTGATTTTACTTGTAATCAGCAAACAAAGCCAGAGATAACACATGACCACACTAAAATAAATATTAAATACATATTAACTGAAAAAGAAATTGAGTTAACCTAAAACGTGAACTCCCATACCTGTGTTTAACAGAATTCAAATAGTAGGTAATAGCTGAGATCCACTTAATATAGAAGTTTTGTCTCTGCTGAAAAGGATGTGTAGATATTTGGAACATCCAGATATAGGCAACAATTTCTGTTTTCATCTGAATGTTAGTAACAACAGACTCTCTTTACCTTTCTTTTGAGATAAGAGCCTGAGAGCAGTAGACTTTCCACACTTGCAACAAAAGCAAATACATCTGTAATGAAGAAATAACATGAAGAAGTCCCCGTTTTAAAAGTGATGAGAACAATTTGGCTATGATAGAGCCATGTACCAAGTAAATTATAGTGTTATTGGGTAGATAACAGGTAAATACTATCTATATCTTAAAACACACAGAGAACTGAATTGAGAAATCTGATATTCAAATCAATACAATATTTATTGAGCCTGTATTTTATGTCTGTGACACTGAGCTCACCACTGTAGAGAATCAGAAATGAATTCAATGAACTGTGTTTTGATATCTTAATTTAAAATAGTGCTTCAAAGTGATATTAACAGTGTACTGTATTAAGCCTAAGTAAAGTGTTAGTATTATCTATCTGATCTTGTTTAAGGATTATACAAGAATACTTAATTCGTTTATACTCAACACCAGCATACTTTAAAATATATAAAGTTGTTTATAAGCATTGTATTTTTAACAAAGTTCTGCAGTTTTGAAACGTTCAGTCCTCCCAGGTGTCAAGGAAATGGAAATAAATATTTTTAACATTTCTTTCAGGTGTATCTCACCGAAAGCTTAAAATAGTTAAGACATACTATTAGAGGATCCCAGGCCTTTCTGTCCTTGAAATTCTAGTGACAAAAAAGCAGTTTGCAAATTCATCACTTTAGTTAATGGTCAGATAGAAAAGAGAGAGTAAGTCAACCCTGCATCCAGTAGCACCCTTGCAGTTAGGGGTCTGTCAGCATTTCCACCATGAAGCCTGGTGTTCAGAGTTCATAACTCAGTTGCTTTAAATAGCTTCAAGCTGAAACACTATGCAGAAATTTTAAGTCCAGATGTATATTTTAAAACTATAGTAAGCGCACAGCCATTGCGCTGTTTTAAGTTAGAGAACATTGCACTATATATTTACCAGTATCAAATGTTTTTCTGGCAATGTTAAAGAAAACACATTTTTAGATATATGATCTATTACTCATAGTTAATTCTGTATGCTTAATGATAGCTTTCAGTATTTGTCATAAGTAGGGTTTCAAAATGATGGAGCAATGGGCTGAAAATAATTTTTTTTGACATCATTGGCCTGTTTTCAGAAACAAATATGCAACTAATAAATATTTGACACTAGTGAGTTGTATTTTCCTTACATATTTAATGATCAGATTTTTATGTTTGTGGCTTTTTAATATAATTATACCTAAACAAAGAAAAACAAGTTATTAAACTAGTTAATACCTTATTAAGCCTACCATGAACTGTTATGCAAAATTATGTAAATCACAATAGATTTCAAGTTGTGTGAAGATAGACACATTTTTGTGTTATGCCTTTAAATACAATCCAATTATTTAAAGTTAAAAATGTTAGGATTGAATATATAAAACTTATTGGTAAAGTAATTGAAATAAAACCTTTTAGATGGAAAACAAATATTAGAAAACTTACATTTGAAAACAGGCATGACAAGATATCTTTCATTATATTTTCCCTTTGTCATCACTATGTTTGTATCCTTTCAAAAAATTTTCAGAATATCCATTGTTAGATGATCTAAACCAGCTTAAAACATGGCACATATATTCTTGGTTTAAATTGGAATAATTTTAATCAATTTTCTCTTTGACATTTATTCTAAAAATTATGAAATGATACTTTATATTGTATTTACTTTTTTCTCTACAATTCAATGGGTGTTCCTAAATTCTAGTTTAAACTTGAAAAATTAACTGTAATATTTGTGAAAGTTTTTGATAGTTTATTTAAAGTTATCTTTAAATAATTACCATAGGATTAAAATTTTTTCTTGTTGTAACTATTTCCTTACCTTGCTTTTATTGCAAAGAAAGATTTGATCAGATTCCATCTTAAAAAATAATTATATTTCAGTTTTGCTGCAAGTACAACATGCCAGATCATATTGGTCTGTAAGAGTAATTGATTAGTTAAGACTAGACTTCTGTTCATGGAAATGTAATGGGCAATTTTTATTTCCGTATAATAAGACCACAAAAACAATTTTAAGAGTCTGAGTTAATTCTCTATTGCTCCTCTTTCAAAGTAATTTACAGATTTAGTCATAAGGAATCTCATACAAAATTTCAGTAGTGTTTCTAGAGTTTAAATAAATATCCTTTATTTTGTACAAGCTGCACATCATGTGATTTAAATACTGGTTATAGTGAGGTGTGCTAAATAAAGGAACTTCTTTCTCAAGTCTGAAATGTCAGGACGTAAAATTACTTCTCTTTCCCATGAAGTTTCTTGAATTTGTAGATTTTATGTTTTAAAAACACTTAAAAATGTAGTGGTTAAGGTTTCATCACAAATTATTCTTTGTAGAACAGAACTTTTGTATTGGGGAGCACGGAAACAAATTTTAATGTGTGCTTACTCCTAACTGGTTAAGGAGCAATTTTTGTCTGCTCTCTCTCTGCCCCTTAAAATGTTTTCCATTGCTTGGGTTTGGTACAGATGAAATGTGCAAAAATTTCTCAATTCTTTCGGTTTTCTTTTAGATAAACATAGTTGAAAATCTTCAAGGGAAACGTTTTAGCTTCAGAAATCTACTATAAAAAATCTCAAACATATAATTTCGCTTCTGACTGATATAAGCTCAAATATAGTACTCCCTTCCCCCCTTTCCCTCAGGAAAACATTAGGCGATGTGATTTGGTAACGTATATAGCAGAAAAAAATAACCCAATATATTTAACCATTAAAATAGAGTTGAGCTATAACAGGAAAAGTTGTCACTGTATCATTTTAGTTAGCATTTTTTTTTAAGGCCAAGTTCTAAACCTCATAGAAGACTCACAATTTGTGATTACCTATTTGTTTTCATATTAAATATAATACGTAAGACATACCAGTATTTAATATGGTCATTATTATGCTGCTTAAGCAAAGTAAAGTGGATTTATGTATTTCACTCTTAGGGATCTTTTCTTTCATATTTTCCCATATTGAATCAATTTTCCTTTTCTTCTAACTAAAAAAAAACCCCATTATGTTAAAAATATGCAGTAAAATAATAATGTCCCAGAGCTCTTGAAAATCTTCATATCGGGGCAGATTTCTTTACTTTCTTCTGAAATTTAGCCAGACTGGAGTGAAACCCATCAGCAGTTATCCTTTATCTTTCAACAGCAACAAAAAACATCCCAGGACATGAAGTGAAGAATTACATATTCAAAGGAATCCTTTAAGGATGCTCACAAGTAAAAGCCTATATTTACCACATAGCAGACTTGGAATAGAAGTGAGCCTCCTCATCTTACAAAGAGTACATCATTATAATTACATTCTATACTTACATAGTTTCTTCTACATTTTACAGACTTAAAAAAGTTATTTCCAATTTATATTGGAAAACTGTGGTTCCTGGAGATGAAGTGACTTGTATGAGATCATAGCAGAGGTGGGAAAAAAGTGGGGCCTCTTGAGTTTTGGTGCATTCATTCTCTTCTAAACAGTACAACTTTTCTGCCTTCATTAGTACACTTACTGGTTCCATATTTATTTTGACATAGAATGCCACACACACAGCAGGTGTTAAAATGCAATATGCTGAGTGTAAAAAAAAGTCAAACGTTGAGATGAATCCTGGCAAACATAGTCAATTATTTCAGTATTTTCAAATGTTCACATTTTTGGCATTGTGAGTTTGAAAAATTGAAAAGCACATTGCCCCCATCGCAATACAGCATTACCTAGATAGTCAGTAGCCACTTGAGGCACTAGATCAAGTACGCAGGGAGGAAGTCATGTTCTCAAGGCAAAATTTACCCTTGACCTGGGACTCTTCTCAGATTGAAGAGAGTAACCATATACTATGAGTAAAGGATCTTTGGCATGATTCCCCCTCCTCTGGGATGGAAAAAGTTGTCAGAAAACTAGTTTGGAGCAAGGGCACATTGCCTCTAGTGAGGCATGCTGAGTCAACCTTTAACTGGGTCTCTCTCGTAGAGTTTTATCTGGTAGCCTCACAGACTGTTGGCTGTGGGACATGATGCTTTTTTGGAGCTCTTTAATTTGTTTATTTCAAAGATATTTACCAAACACTATTTGCCAAGCAGTTTTGGGAATTGGGCATAGTACTGAACAAGACAGATAAAGGCCCTTCCCTCTTGTAGTTTTCAACCTAATATAAATCTGGACTTCTAGGAGTGAGTCTCAGTTTTGGGCTAGCATAGCAAAAGGAGTAGATAAATTATTAATATATGCACATTGAAATTAGGATTATTTGAGCACGGTGGAATGCTGTGGAAGTGGGCTTTGTAATTTAAGGAAAGCTCTAGGATTTTAAGCTGAATAACAAAAGTGCTAAAGAAGGAATGGAATTGAAAAATAGCCTAAGAAAAAAGTATGGGTAAAAAAAAAATATTGATAAGTTAATTGTCTCCCCCCGCACCCCCGGCTAGAGCAGAGGGTGGAGTAAAGGAGTATTGGGTTAGGGTTCATGGGTAGGGGAAATTAAGCCCCAAAGTATAGTTACAGTGTCTGTTTTATCATAGTCTGAGAAATCTGCTTTGATGAGAGCAAGTATAAGTTGTATTGGGAGCAGGGAATTAAATGCTTAGATTTGCCTTATAGAAATCTTGACAAAGGAGGGAGAAGCACTAAAAGTAGGAGAAAAGAGGAATGGGATATTTGCCAAACAGGCAAGCATATATGGATGTTAATGTCAGAGAGCGAGGAAGAGATGGAAATAATCTAGATATAGGATCCTGGAAGTTAGTTGAGAGAAAGGGCATTATCAAGGGTCAGTGTCCTGGTAATGGATTAAGAGTATTGTGTTTTATATGTGACAGCAAAGGCTCTGCACCAGCATTCCCTTACCAGGCTCCATGTTAATCCGAGGCACCCATTTGGAAGTTAGCTGACCTCGGTTAAAAGAGTGATCCCTAGCCTTGGAGCAGTGAAAATGTTTATTAGCCTCAAAGACTGATTATGCTGGGTCCTTATTTGCCTGATTAATCTGCCAAAGGTTAACTGTTGAAGGTTAAGGAGGCAAACGTGTCATTCCAAGATGTCAGATGGGAAAAAGACAGAACACAAGTATTTTTTTTCTGTATATACCACTCATTTGTCAGTCATCATTATCAGCCTGTTTTATGTCTTTATGCTGGACCTAGACTTTATGCTTCTTGGTGACTTTGTATATCCCACTGAATCCTAGCAGAGTGGACATTTAGTAACTGTTTGCAGTATGATTGACAGTAAGTAAATCTAACCCAAAGTAAGGAGGCGAAATGTAGTCCTGGATACCACACCATGTTTAGGCTTCCATATAGTCAGGAGCTCCAAGGTTTCACCTAAACGTCTTCTCCCATAGAGCTGACTAGACTTTCCTTTTTTAGCCTGTGACCGGGATGAGACCACACCTCAGGCTGCTCCTGGCTGCAGACAGGCGGTGCCTTAATATGCACAATGCAATCTGCAGATGGGGCATCAGCCTTCCTTCTGTGGCATAATTCCTATGGACAACCTAACATGGGGATTTAATAAAAATGTACATATATTCAGTGAAGAATGCAACAACAAATGAAGGGAACTTTTGCCTGCCTTTGAAATGGGTGGACCCCGAAACATTGGTCTGTTTGAAGTGGCATCCTAACCCATATGCAGATGCTTCATTTCTGTCTGCCATTACTGGACTAGAGCACTAAGTCCTGATAAAACACATCATTTGCCATGAGCACATATTCTCAGTTTTTAAGCTTTCCTGATGTGCCATTATTGCTGCTGTGTTTCCTATTTTATGTAGGTGGTAGCCCTTGGAGAGGTACCAGATGGGACTGTGGTTACTGTCATGGCGGGTAACGATGAAAATTATTCTGCTGAGCTCCGAAATGCCTCTGCTGTTATGAAAAACCAAGTAGCAAGGTTCAACGATCTGAGATTTGTGGGCCGGAGTGGACGAGGTAGGTCTCTGATTTTTAATATTGGTAATGGAATAAACACATTAGGATCCTCTGATGACATGTAGACTAGTCTGTATACAAATCAGCACCCTCTTCTATTGAACTGAATTATTGAAGGTTTTACTTAAATATGTCCAGATGAAGCGGAGTGTTTTTCTGAGTACTCAGGCCTTTTTCATTTGTTTTATGATATTGAATATTCAAACAAGGTTTTCAGAGAACTCTTTCCTAATTTCATTGGGTGTGAGCACATAAGGTGGAGAGAAGAACAGTTGGAGGTTTAAGCTATGAATTATGAGGAGCCAAATAACTGAGTAAATTTAGTGGCAAAGGGGAAAGAAAAAGGAATGCATTGGATCAATTTCCTGATAATATCAGTTTTGCTCTAAGTGGTAGCAAGTTCAGTTGGTATACTGCACTTCACTTATCACATATGTTACCTCTGTATGAGTTAATTTATTCTTATAATAAAATTATATTTAAAAATCATAGTTTTATTTTTAACAAAAGGCTTTTCATTTGAATAAATGAATAATGTGTTACTTGTGTTAGAATGACTATATAGTTGCTTAGACAGATGAATGATCAGGACTTGAAATATTTCTACATTATTTAAGGGTTTACACCATCTGAATGCTAATATTCAAATATTAGGAATCCTTTAAAAAGATCATAAAATAGAAAATAATCCCTTTTAGGTTTTTTTTATATAGCTATTTTATAGGGATGTTTTTAAAAAAGTCTCTAAGGAAACTGATTTTTGGCTTTACTTATTGTACAGAGAGACTTTTTAATAGTCATTCTTTAGAAGTATTATGTTCATTTATTTATTTATTGAATCTAATATTTCCATTTTAAGTATTTCAATAATAAGAGAGAAAATAGACCACTTTAGGATTAAGGTGAAATAAATTATAAAGACCTATAGAATTACTCCAACCCAGGTTTGAATTAGGAAATGAGAAGCATCAATTTTTAAACTATGTTCAGTAATTGCTCTTTAGTTTGGATCAGATGTCAAATTATTACCATTGTAAAAACTTGATAAGGGAAATTCAAGCAAGACTGTTTCCGATGAGTAGTTTTAGTTTACTTTCTAGGAACAGGGCCAAGAAGTTGTACTTTTTAACTTAAAATAAAATGATGCATGCTAATGAGATACTGTCACTGAAAGGTTGTTTGAAATGAAATGAGGCTCAGGGCCTATGGTAGAATCAAAATTAAAGGGATTATTTCTGCATCAGGGTTAGTTTACTTTCATTAAAAAAGAAAAAGACACATCCTCCTCACTATTGACTGATTAGGTGTGAAGTGCATATGTGTATGTATTCATTCTTTTTTTTCTCTCTCTCAGCTATTGGTGCAGGTCCACAGCACCATTAAGCTTCTTTTTTTCTAGTAAGAATCAAGAAAGATTTGAACATGATGACATACCTGTATGCTCTGAAGTACATTGTTCTTCTTATGTAATATTACTTTGTTGTTAACTAGAGTAATGAATTTTAGTGTCTAAAAGATTGGGCATTGTACTTTATTTCACTTTACAGATTCAAGCTAGTGTTTTCATTTATCTTGCTTTTGTATTATGTAGATGCTGCATAACTTTTCTCTGATCAATTTGAGTAGAAACTATGGCAAAGTGATAGTGTACTTTGTAAACCCTCAACATATTTATTTAAGGAACTTCAAAGAGAAACAAAGGGTGTGCACTGTTTTACTATATTGGCTTTCTGAGTTTTGGCTGGTTTCCCAAATAGCAATTTTTATATTTAAAAAAAAAAAAAAGACAGACTTAACTGCTTGCAGACTTTTCACGCATGGAAGATGAAGAAAGCTTCTTTTGATGAAGTGTAATTATGTCCAAACAGAGCTGACCCCCTCCCCCTATATTTCTTATGATCTTAACTGAAGAAAGTAGGATTTTTCCTTTGAAGCAGCCGGGACTTGGTGGAGGATCTGAAATGCTACAGTCTGCTGCCAGAGGCAGGATGGAGAAATTGGTCCAGACTTGTCTTTGAGACTTAGATGGGGAGTGGGGGGAGCGGGTGGAGAGAGAAAGAAAAATTGATTTATCACTAATAATAGATTTTTATATCACTACATTAACATTATATGAAAGGAAACAGTAATATCAAGCTGAAATAAAGAGTGAAATAGGACAGAGAACATTGATAAGAGATACCACTCTTTGTAAAAAAAAAAAAAAAGAAGGGTCAGTTTTTCGGTGGCAGGAAGCTCTTTAACCTGCCTGTGTACCTGTCCTGCTTTCTAACAGACTCTATCTTCCTCTTTGATTTTCACACGTCTGTATTTCTCTTAAGTTACTAAGTCTGCATCAGCATGCTGCTACCACTGTTATTTTCCCCCAGCTATTTAAAAATTTCTCTTTTCAATAGCATTTGAAAAATAACACCAAGTTCCTCAAATTATTATAGTTTTTCTTTTCATGGGTAGAAATAAAAACTCTCAGAAATTGAAAACCAGTTTTGGATTTATCAAGGCATCATATCACTACTTACTTTGGCTTTATGGGTTATCTCATGACCACAACTTCTGGAAGTGCTTTGGAATAAAAGTAGAACATCAGTGAAACCTGCATGCAGTTAGGAGTGGCTTATGTGTTCTCATTGTCTTTTCCCTTTTTAGCCTTTATATTTTAAACAGAAGAATGTAAGATGCCTTGGGTCCTTAAGCTTTCTTGGTGTGCTTCCTCACTTTGGACATCAAGCATGCTGCTTTTAATTACAAGCATTTTAAAAAGCACCTATGGTATACAGAGCCTGGGACTTTGTCAATTTAGGCTGCAATTACAGCTTACAGTCTTAGCCCTCCTGGCTGACTGTTCCTGACAGCCCCTCAGGTTGTCTTTTAATGGCAGGTCCTATGTTTATCTTAGAAAAAAATATATGAATGATACAGTAAGAGCCTGCATTTTAAAGTAGGAGGAGCCTGAATTTTTGTCATTTATGGAAAATGATAAAAAATGGGATTTGGAAAAAATTTTTTTAACCTTTAAGGAAAGAATAAATACTCACATAAACATTTGACTTAGCAAATATATTATTATTTATATGGTAAGGTGAAGAACCAATCGCCTAGTTGGGTGGTAGTGTCTGGAGCATTACATTCATGTTCTTCCTGAAGGAGCAAAACGAAGTAGAAAGAACCTCCTTGATTTTTGTTTTAGTTGTTAAAGTACATCTTGATCCTTAGGATTTGATTTTAGAAAACAGTAGTTATAATCAAATACTCATTTCCTCCCCCCAAACCCACTTCTTTTTAAAAGAGGTCTTCATAGAAAACTGGTTCCATGTTGAACATTTAGATGCTTTATACTTACAGAGTGAATTCTGTATTTGGCTTTTGTCCCTCCATGAGGTGTTTCTCTGAATTTGGGATAAGCATCAGTGACATTTAACATCCTATGTAAGTTCCAAAGGTCTCAAATGGAAATATTCTCAAAACCAGTTTAGATAAATTCATGGACAATAGCTCTAGCAGGTTATTTACAGACATTAAAGACACTTGGGATATTTACTAGTACATCCTCGATATATTGAGATTAGCCAGGGATGAAAACTACCTTCCCAGAGATGCAGTTCTGACTCACAACCATTGATATAACCCAGGATGGCATCTTTTTATAGTTTCATGTAAATTAACTTTCGGCCTAGGGATTCAGCCTGTTCATTTCTCTGGACAGATCTTCCCATTGTTTTGAGGTCCTGACCTGGATCCAGTGGCTTTCTACTCAACTTTCTAATCTGATTTCTGTGGGTTTTGAGTTTTCTGTAACTAGTTTAGACTCCTGGCTGTCTTATTCTTCTGGTTAGTTTTAATGTATATAATAAATCCTGTTCTCTAATGAGATAATTAAACCACTTACATCCATGTAACATCCAGTATATAATAATGAGCTATGATATGTTAATGACACTAAGAATAGATGCTTTTATCATCTTGGCCAAGATATGGTGTTAGTAGATTTATATTTACTGTTTATTGGTCTTATAGAGTATTTTGGGACACATGTAGAAATAAATTACCTATTAATTTTTTTTAATGTTTTCTGGCAATGTTAAAAAGAAGAGCACTCATTTTGGGCTCTGGAAGAACTAGGTTCAGATCCTGACTTTTTCCACTTATTAGCTGTGTGGGTAAATTACTAAAGCCTCTCTGAGCTTCAGTTTTTTCATATGTGAAATGGAGGTGATAAACGTAACTGAACATGATCAAATGAGGTCTTGTGTATGAACCTGGCACTTCATAGGTTTCTAATCAATATTCATCTTCCCCTTCCTTGCATTTTGTGTTTTCTTTCCTTCCCCACCCCCCTTCTCTTGGGTATAGAAAAGTATAGCTAAAGAGACTTAAAACTATATATCCTGAGTAACAAATGATGTGTGTCTTAAACATATTTTAGGAACTTATATGGTTTGGGTTGAAAAGAAAACCCATTCACTAAACTTGACAGTCAAAGACCTGTTCCACATTAAGCCTTGTATATAACCTGTTCCATATTAAGCTTTGAAAAGATTGCATTAAACTTTGCATTAATACATATTGTTTCAGATTTGTGTTTTGATTTAATACCCTCAGCTTTCAGTAAAGGGAAAAAACAGTCTCTGACCAAAAAACACAGCAAAACAAAATGAGCTTTTTAAAGGTCTGTTACTGAGCAGGCTAAATGAGTCCTCTGGCCTGAGATTGCTGAATGTTTTATTGAGTCACTGTTTCACGCCCACCTTTTCCTGTCTTGTAACAGTTTGCAGTTTTGACTATCTGACATGACTAACCGTTGCAAATCTAACTGATTACAACTGTCAGTGAGTCTGTGTAACAGAGTCTGGTATCCTCCACTGGAGAAAGAAAGAAACCCTAATCTGCTACCAAACTTTTCCCTGTCTTTCCCCCTCCATTCATCACTTGTAGTTCATTAATTAGAAACATCAGATGTAATATTTCCATGAAGCACACCCTCTGCTAAAAGCAAAACTTCATATTTATATTGGGAGGTGTCCTGTACATTTAGCAAAAATAAGTCACTGTCAGGGAGTTACTTGAAGATTTAGCAGCAAGGATGTATGTTAGTGGAGGGGTGGGCAGGAAGGAGAAAAATCTTTGTTCCAGTAATGATGAAATCATCATACCACAGGCACATTAAGGCCGGGACAGGAGACACTAGCTCCTGTTAAAATGATTCCCATAAGAACCTTCCTCTTTAATCTTCTTATTGTAGTGCAGTTGAGCAAATGAAATGCTAAAGCCATGTGAAGTAAATAACATAATCAACAGTGATTTACTATTGTTCTCTCAAGGGGTCATGACCTAATCCTAAATAAAGACTTCTAAAATTGTCTGTGCTTGGATGTGTTCCTGATGTTGGAGAAAACTGAAAGGAAGAGAAACTTCTTCAAGTGGACCAGGGTTTTTGTTTTCATTCATTACAACTATGGCTACTGAGCAGGTTTTTCTTTTCTTTTCTTTCTTTTTTTAAATTGGAGCTGCCTTGTATAGTACTACAACGAAGATGAAGCTCTTAACACTCAATGAGTTTAGTAACTTCCTACAGTGGCCATCAAAGGGATTCTAATTTAGAATAAGGCGTCTTATCTGTCTTTGTTTCATTACCAACTCGGAGATACTTAAATGAAGCTTGGACATCTGTGCTGTTATATTGTCATCAGTATTATCTTTTTATACTCACTATGGATTTTTCTCTTTTACATCTGCAGGCAAGAGTTTCACCCTGACCATAACTGTCTTCACCAATCCTCCCCAAGTAGCCACCTATCACAGAGCTATTAAAGTTACAGTGGATGGACCCCGGGAACCCAGAAGTAAGTCCTTGCCTTCCCATTGGAAATGGTAATAGAGTGTGCACAGACCCTATGAGGAATTTATCCCAAATAAGTTAGTGCTACTTCCATGTAAATAGTTTCTTTGCGAATTTGCTATCTGCATATATTTTTAGTGAGGGACAGTTAGTACAACTTCACAGATAGAAGAGAAAGAAATTATACTTTTAACCTTTGCCACAAAATTGCTAAGGCCTACATAACTTTGGGAAATGAGTGAATAATTATTCACTCACTCTAACTATTTTCTAAGAGATTCTACTCATCCACTGTACCCAATAGGCGGGGCAGATCAGATCCACGAGAGCTGAGGGAGAAAATAATAAACTGAAAACTCTTGAGCTTAGTCAAAAAGCATTTGCGTATGTTTCCCATGGTCTAAGAATGTGTTTTAACTTTTTACCTCGCCCACTCAATTCCCTTTATAAAGAGCACACTGCTTAATTACAAAGAATTTATTTGCAAACGATAACTTGCTTGATTGTTACAACACTGTTGTTCGGTCATGTTCTAGTAATTGTTATAGATAGTTTCTTTTAACATAAAGAGTCAAACCAGGTTTAAATCCATCTTGGTTTATTTGTCTGTCTGGACATCCAGAAAGTTTAATTAACCAGCATCAGTTTAAGGTAGTGCACATAATCCGTTTGGGCTAATATACATTTTCCTCTTAAATCTGAATTGAAAATGGTTTGATATCCCCCTCCCCCAAACTGATTTGAACAGACTTGGCATAGCAGCATTTAAATGTATTTAGAGATTAACGATTTTTTGCCATATACAACATTAAAAATTCTGTGCCAATGGAAACATCGCATAGGACTCTGCCTTTGATGAGTGAATACGTTGGAGACCTAGCCATTGTGTTCAGAGTTTAATTTGGTTTGTGTGGGGGTACACCTGGCAGAAATATTTGTTATATAACAATACACCTGCCTAGACAGGGAGAGTGGCATATCCTTTCTTCCCCTAAAACCGAGAGAAAAGGGCTGGTGAATTTTGCCTCGGCCCAAGTGGGAGCATATGGTGCCTTCCGTTTCTCCTGCGGCTGTCTCTTTTCACAAAAGCTGACTGCTTGCCTGAACGAGGGAGGTTTCCTGCCTCAGAAGCCAGTCTTTGAGGTTTTTCTTTTCTCCTTTCATGTGTATGGCTTTCTTCCAGGTTCCCAATGTTGGGTCAGTGCTGGCCCTGTCTGTTCAGTTTGAGAATGTCCTATTAGGTGCTAGCCGTACATTGTCTCCGGTTGCACCAATTCTCCATTCATAGGGGCCAGTGGTTATGCAGTGCAGGTGAACAGAACAGAGCAGGGCTGTCTTGCCCGGTTTGGGGCTTTGCCTGACTTTTCTGGACTGCCATAAATCTGGGGTGATGCCTTACGATAGAAGACATCTTCTAACATTTGACCTAATTAGCCCCTGAGTTCCTGAAAAGGCAGGGACATCCATTTTAATAAGGCACAAAGCAGGAGAGTGGTCTTTGAACATTTAGCCCTATGGATACTTATCTTTTAAAGATGTTTCCTGCCGATCTCAGTTGCTTTTCTCAGTTCTTGGAAAAACCATTATTGTGCGTATGTGTGCGTGTGTCTCTGTGTGTGTTCATACACTCAAGACTTAATGCTTAAAAGCTGATGAGTGGGAGAGGAAACAGGGAAGGGTGGGTGCTGCCACTTTCTGAAAGATGTGACAAAAGGCAGCATTGGGAAAGTTACTTCTCTTTCAAGTGAGGATGACATGACTTTGTCCCAAAGAGGCTGTTGGCAGTATGAATTCGTTGATAGGCTCAATGCCCTGGAAAGGCAAAGAAGCGAGGATTAGGGGTAGCAGGGGTAGATGGTACGTGTGTGACTTGAAATCAAGCTGTGAGTACTGCTGAGGGTGCTGAGGGTGTGAGGGGGAAGCAGATACAGATCTTGAGTGGCAGACCACTGCCCTAGATCAGCCTGAGTGACATTTCTCCAGAATCAAAAGTATCTGTGAAAATGTGACGTCATTTATCTGACATCATGAGGTGACTAAGTGTCTGGATATAAGGATGGGTCTGGTCTCAGTAATATCTTAACCCTACAACCTGGACCTACTGTGCTGGGTTATTTCCTTCTGCCCTGCTCTTGGCCACCCTGGACACTACATGTAATATTGCATGCTTCCCAATATTGTTCTTTAATTTTGAGACTCACAGATGTGGAAAATGCCCAGGATTTTCAGTATTTTCAACTGTGAGTATAGTAGGATGTTGATGGATTGGTGTGTGTACATAATGTTAAATGATAAAACCTCTAGAACATGGTTTGGCAAAACTTTTCTCTGAAGTGCCAGAGAGTAAATACTTTCAGCTCTTCGGCCATATGATCTCTGTCACGAATACTCACCTCTGCCATTGTAGCTCAAAGGCAGCCTTAGCCAATACATAAATGAATGCTTGTGGCTGTGTTTCAATTAAACTTTATTTACAAAACCAAGTGATGGGTCAGACTTGGCACACAAGTTGCCATTTGTCAACTCTTGTTCTAGATCAGCAATTTTCAACCAGCGTGCTACAAGAATTTTTAAAATATGCAATATCTGACCTCTTTTCCCTGAGATTGTCAAATAAAAAAATGACAACAGCTAACACAACAATAACCGTCCGGCGTGAATGAATCAAAATTATACCTTTTTTTTTTTTGGTCAGATTGGTAAAACCATAATCTATTTTTTGGTGTACCACAGAATTTTAGTAATGTGTGCCATCAGATGAGAAAGGTTGAAAATCGCTGCTCTAGATTTCAGAAAGGTTTATTTTATTGACTGTTAAAAGTCCATAAAATAAGAAGGGCTATAGAAAAAGGCTTTCCTGAGGGGAGGGGGAAAAAAAAGACAATTAATGCAATTGTTTTAGCCTTCTCTCCCACAAAATTATAATACTTTAAGTAATGGTTTTCATAGAAATAGTGTACATCTGTTTATTACTCCAATGGTTTGAAGCTGAGGATCCTGTACTATTGATTCCTGTTAAGGAATTTCACTCTTTCCTCTAAAGGTCAGAGTAAATATTGAAAAGACTGCTTCTGGTAGATCAGCCATTTGAACAAGGACAAGTTCTGGGTTAACTGGCTGGGTCTTTATTCAGCATAGCATAGTGATGAAGTGTGTGGGCTTTGGTGTCCGGCTGTCCGGATTGAAACCCCAGCTCCACTTATTAGTTGTACGGTGGCAGGCAAGTTACCCAGCTTCTCTTTGCCACAGTTTGCTCATCTGTTCAAATGAGAATAATAATAATAGTATCTTCTCCATCAGTTGCTGTTAAGATGTTAAACGATGTGGTGTAAGTAAAATGCATAGGGCAGTGACTGTCATGTAGTGGGTGCTCATTAAGTGTTAGCTTTTATTACAGCAATTTCCTTCAGTGTCAGAAGTTTGTTGTGAGTTTTGTTTATCGTATGCTTCCAGGAAATAGATACCATCTAGATTCTGTTCTCCAGTGAACTATTTTTTTTTTCTTGCAGATGGCTTTACTAATTTCTGCTCATTAGTCCATGACACTAATAAATATTATAAATTGTGTCTTGAGCAGGTATCCATGCTGCCTAGAGACAGCTGTGCAGAACTGATGATTCTGTTTGCAGCAAGGCAAAGTCCAAGAGAGGATGCTAGGGCCCTAGTGCCCCCTCTGAGGCCCTGGTTATCAACACATCTGCCAAAACTTGCTTTTCACTCAAAAATCAGAACGGTTTTATCCTTCTATGTTTTCTGTCTCTGGCAGCTGAACCGGCGCTGTCACATCACAAACAACTTCTCTTCTTAATATACACATCTGGCGTTGGCAGTTGGACTCACTTCATAAGAGCACATGATCATCACTCATTACAAGATTAAAAAGTACCCCATGGCATCATTGATGTTTTTTAACTTTGATCTTTTGCAGTTGTGATTCATCTCAGTTATAAAACTTCCCTTTAAAGGAACATAGCCGATGACTTATTAGAACCTTCATCTTAAGTAGCGTAAACATGAAAACGGTGCACATCTTTACAAAATGCCATTTATTTTCTTTGCCAGCTTATCATTTTAAGACATGACATCATACTTAAGATCCCAAATTTGTAAGTCTTGTGTTTAGGCAGGGTGTTTTGACCTCCTGTTGGCAAGTTAGCTCTGAGGAGCAACTGCCGTCTGTTCGCCATCCAGAGAAGTCCATGGAGCGGCGGCAGCAGCAGTAATGCATTTGGAGACCTGACTCTCTTACACATCAGTTTCTGTTAGGATCCTTTGTTCCATGGATGCGCTGGGTTCCAACTGCAGTCTGATTTCAAGGATTTCTACAAGAAGGTGAAAACTTGGTTAGCAGTGTCCTATTCTATGGTGAGGGAAGAGGACGGATGGTAAAGGCATTGTTGGCTGTGCAGAGGATGGAAAAATAAGCTGTCTTACATGGTCAGCATCCTTTTAACTCTCTTGCCTCTTTTCCAGTTATCTATTGCTAGATAACACCCATCCCAAGACCTAATGGCTTAAAACAACAACAACCATTTTATTATTTCTCACGATTCTGTGGGTTGACGGATTCATCTGGGTGGGCATTCTGTGGTCTCGCTTGGGGTTTTTCATGTGGCTGCAGTAAGATGGTGGCTGATGCTGGAACATTCACGATGGCCTCGTTCACATGCCTGGTGCCTTGGTGGGGTGTCTGCAAGGGTAGGCTTGTCTGGAATGATGGACAGTGGGGCCTTTCTCTTTCCACGTAGTCCTAGAGCCTTTCTCTCTCCACATGCCTTTCATGTGGTCTCTCCATGAGGTATGTCCGGCAACGTCTGACTTCTTACATGGCAGCTCAGGGCTCCTTAAGGTGCAAAAGTGGGGAGATGTTAGGCCTTCCGAAGCATTCTTAAGGCCCAGAACTGTCATGGAGTTACTTCCTTCAGATGCTGGTTAAAGCAAGATACAGGGGCAGCCTAGAGTCAAAGGGAAGAATCCCCACAAAGATATGAATGATGGGGGAAGAGGTTCCTTGAATCTCCAATAACATCAACTTCCATAAGTGCTTTGATGGCAAATGTCATTGTTGCAACAGGAGAAATAATTTTTTTGAGGTGCCATTCTCTGAAAGGCCTCTTGACTTTTTAATCTGGGGGTCATTTAAAGTTCTACAAGGTGACTCCAAGTTTCCATTATAGTAGCTTCATTCTTAATTTGGTAATTATCAGACAAATGACCTTGTGGTGCTTGGTATTAGCAGGTCAGTATCAAACTGAGCCAGATCAATACTTGTGTGAGAGGAGAACATTAGACGTTTGGACATAGGGAGATTATTAGCTTGCCTGGCAACGTGGAAAGCCTATAGCAGAAGTATTTTAGGAATCCTCAAGTGGACAAGCCCGAGGTTTTATACTTTACTAGAGGCCCGGTGCATGAAAATTCGTGCACTTGCGGTGGGGCGGGGGGGGGGATCCCTCAGCCCGGCCTGCGCCCTCTAGCAGCCTGGGAGCCCTCAGGAGATGTCCGACTGCTGTGCAAGTGGGAGAGGCTCCTGCCACCACGGCTGCACTTGCCAGCCATGAGCCCGGCTTCTGGCTGAGTGGTGCTCCCCCGTGAAAGTGCACTGACCACCAGGGGGCAGCTCCTGCACTGAGCGTCTGCCCCCTGGTGGTCAGTGCGCGTCATAGTGACCAGTTGTTCCACTGTTCAGTTGATTTGCATATTAGCCTTTTATTATATAGGATATCACCCAGCTTTGAAAATTCTCACTTGCCAGCACATCTTCAAACTGGACACCTAACACAAGTGAGTGGGTTTCTAAGAAATTTGTGTCATGCCCCAAGGAAGGAATTCATAGTTACTCTGACAGAGAGACCAAAGTCAGCATCTGGGTACTTACTGCTGGGTTCCTACTGTTCATCACTGACCAGCCATGTACTGGGACCTGGAGAAGCCCCGCCTTTTCTTTCCCAGTGACCTGGCGTCTTTCCTGCAGGCTGCAGTGCAGGGCTGCAGTGCTATTCCGCTTGGCCCCGCCGTGACTTCGGCAGGGCTGACACGTAGGTGAGTGAGCGGTTACCAGGAAGTGCGCGGTGATGTTTGTGTATCTAGGACAGCCTCAGCACCCGGGTTCACTCAGCTTGTTGGGCTGAAGGCCCTGCAGCCAGGCTGTTCTCTTTTCCTGTTTGCTTCTCCCCACCTGTGCCCAATTCATCAACGTATTTTTATTTTTATTTTTTTTAGAGAGCATTTTATTCTTCCATATTCTTGAGGCACTTCTGCTTGCAGACATTTTACCTTATAAACTGAAGGTAGCAGACTTAAACAAAACAGGGTGGTCTGGACACAGCATCATCTCATTTTCTCTCATGCTGTTCCACCCAGTTCTGAGACTGTTTTCCAGCCCAGTGAAGGGTGGGGAGAATGCGGGCTAGGCATGATCTCTTCCTCATTCCAGACGATGTCAGTGACAGCTCACTTTCCTCCTGCACTACTCTGCATCCCAGCTGGGTGAAGAAGGCGAGGCTTCTCATGGTGGCTGGATACCTACCCCACATCCTTTGCTTGTGCACCCAGGGTGGGTGTGTGTTTAGAGGTTGGTGACATGTAAAAGAAGGCAGAAACCATCCAAAATGTGTTGGATGGAGGGATAGCAGGAGAATATTTTTAAGGTTATTTGATACCTCCGGACACAGTTCTTGCATTCACATTCTTGCTGTCTGTGAAGACAATTTGAGAAAAACTTGATAGGCCTTGTACCATACTCGTGATGCCACAGGCCTGAATTTTAGTCCTGAGCCTAAAATTGGAAAAACCACTGAAAAAAAGCATTGGAAAAGCCCTGAACTTCTTGACTTGCAGACTTTACTCTGGTTCCATACTGCCTCTGTGCCCAAGGAATGGACGTTGCAGGTAAATGCTATAGTTTAATATTTACAGGGTAGCAAATGTAAGCAGCAGCTTGATTGTCATCAATATTAATTATTTGGTCCCTAGTATATAAAACATTGTTGAAAACCTTTGACTTAAGAGGCTAATAACAGTTAAAAAAAAAACCTGCCTCCCTTTTCCCTTTCTTTAAGGAGAATGGAGAAGGGGGGATCAGAGCTCTGGTGGAGGTTATGTCTGGTGGTCGGTGGAATGTGCTCTTGAGAAGAGCAGTTTTTAATCTCTTTCAGTACTTTTGGTTGTTGACTGCCTGTCAGGAGCTGGGAAGATGGCCAAGAAGGAAATGACACATCGAGAGGCATTTTTTTGTGTTGTGCAACAGTCTGGATCTGATGCAAGGATATATGGCCTGTTTACACATTCCTTCGCGAGCAGACTGCATGGCAGTAATTTAATTCAGCAGCACATGGCATGCTGTAGCAAGGAGCTGTGGCCCTCACATCCTTTCATGGCAAATTATCACAGCCGTTAAAACATGCTCGTGGCCCTCCTTTGCACTCTCCCCTGACTCCCCGGTTCTGAATGTGCTTTCTCACTGTATTGGACTTGTGTTAACAAGGAGCCCTGGCTTTTACAATGAGAGCTCACTTTCCACATGCATGCGTTCCAGCTGATAGATTTACTCTAAATATAGCTCGGCAGGTTTTCCAGCGGTATGTGTTCTCTGAAAACACACGTAGAGTCAATCCAAACGTGTCAGTAGTTTGTACCTTGGTGTACTCAGAAAGCATTCATTCTTAAAATAGCGTTAGGGACTTGAGAGATTTGTTTGTTTGTTTGTTTACTTATTTATTCATTTGAAAATAAAATTTCCTTCCCCAAAGAGATAATTTCTGGTAGCTCACTGAACTGCTTTGCTTCTATTCTGTTTGTACTGTAGCCTTTTCTTCAAGGACTGGACCAGAGGCGAATAGGATATACTTAGAAATAACAGAGAAGAGGGATTCATTGCATTGCTCTTCCTCTGCGCTGTTCCCACCTAGCATATTTATAGGACACACTAGGGTGTCAACTAAAGCACATCTTTGGTCTTCACATGAAATCTCAAAAGTTTTATACAAAATAATTGCTCATGCTTTTCGAGTAACTTTTGGAAATTAAGAGAGTGCATAGAAGGCATTTAGATGGAAACTATTAATTTAAGGTCATATGCAACAGTTCAAGTAGGAGACTGCATTTGGGATGTGTGCTGATGTAGTAAAGGAAGGGCTCCCTGTTCCTCCCCAAATTTCTCTGCTACTGTGCATGGGTGGCTAAAATCTATTTGCTAGTAAACAAAAGCATAGCATTACAATTTAAGATAA
The DNA here is from genome assembly GCF_963455305.1 of Plecotus auritus. Taxonomy (NCBI): domain Eukaryota; kingdom Metazoa; phylum Chordata; class Mammalia; order Chiroptera; family Vespertilionidae; genus Plecotus; species Plecotus auritus. Next base: position 88,740,434 of record NC_137775.1, on the reverse strand, counting down.
AGGCTTAAGTGCAAGTACCCCTAGAAAAGCTAACTCAGACTTCAAGTCATATTAAGATAAAAATAAGTGACCCAGAATTCCTTTATTGATGGCAGGTTTGGGGAGATAAAAGGAGAGGGACAGTGAAGTCCTGGGCACTAGAAAGTGAACAGTAAGTCAGGTGTGCAGGCAGGGCTCTTGCCGGCCTTGAGGGCAGCCTTTGCCAACCGCAGGCATCACAGCGTTCTTGCAGGTTGGCCATAGTGGTGTGGGGTCCTGATGCTTTTCAGAGCTGGTGCACTCCTAAGAGCACAAGATATAATTTTAAGTGTCAATTTTTGGTTTTTATATTTCTGTATTTCCCGCTTTTTGCTAATAGTTTCTTTTTACTGAGTATTTCTTATCCAGCTTTGCTCTAGATTTGGGCCAGCTTTCTTCTCTGCTGGTTTGAAAATTATTTATCGTAATAAAATTAGTCACGATCTCTGCCCACCTCTTGGATAATTTAGCATCTTTTAAAGCATCGTCAAACCCTCTCTTCTAATGTTCTGGTCTTATATTTTTATCCTTGTATTTATTTTATAGTCCCTGGATTAGGCATCACCACTGTTCAAACTGTATATTTGCTATTTGTCTATATGCTGATTGATTTATTTGCTCACTGTTCTTCTTGCACCTCAGTTCTTCCTTCAGGATGCAGTTTTCTGTTTCTTGATGTAGATCCTTCGGTGGTTCTTCAGGAAGAGCCTGTTAGTGGTAGCCTCAGTTTTTGATCCTGCAAGTGTCAGCTCTGTGAAGACTGGCTGCCCACCTGATGGGAGTGGAGGGGCGCCCTGCTGCAGTCTGTCTGCTCTGAGTTCCCCAAGAACCACACTGCTGGTCATACCTTTTGTGCTGACATTTTTCAGGCCATTGTTAGCAGGTTCATTGGAATAGTATTTAAGGGAATGGAACACAGGACAGATATATTTTCATGGGAGATGGATGGAAAGAAATGTCTGCTCACTTTTCACCCTGGGGCGCTCTGAATAGTCCAGGGCCGGCTGGTGTACAATTGGGAGGCAATGTTCCCGCAGAGGGGGAGAAGGCAAAGAAAGGGGTGTCCTCGGAGGAAATGAAACCCCCCACTTTACCGTTTTGCCTTGGGCAAGCCCTAAGCTGCTTTGGAACTTTCTATCCAAATTTGTGTTAAAGAACTCCATCACCACACTTGATCCTCAGAGGTCCTCTGGCTGTTTGTTGCTCATTGAACAACCAGAGCAGCATTTCTTAGATGTTGGTATCCGCACATTTTCTGACATTATAGTGGGAGTACAGGACTCAGAAACAAAAGATACTTCTTTTATGTGGTAAGTAAATCACTGAAGGAAGCAGAGGGAGGAAAATAGATGTGTGGACTGGAGGAGCAAGGTTTAATAGAGCTGGGAGACTATTGTGAGGGTAGGACTGCGTCTGGGCACAGTGGATGGTGACTCCCGGGTTGGCTGTCATTGGAGCTGTGTAGAAGGGGGCTGGTGGGAAGGAGGTCAGTTAACACTAAACCCAGCTGGCACTCTCTGCCTTTCCTTTGACCCTCAAATTGCATGGCACCCTCCATGACATGCCTCTTCTCATTCTTTACCTACTTGGCACTAATTTTCATGAGCTACAACTTGGGTACAAATGCTACCGTGTATTTTGGTGGTTTAACCTGGGCTGTATGCTTCCTTAGGATTGGCTCTGGAAATTAGTAAAAAAATATGGGCCCTTCAAGGACATTATGAAGATACCAAAACGCAGGCTACTGTACCAGAAGTGAGATGAACTGTAGATGTGTAAGAAAGCAAGGTGATTGTGAAGACCAGGTTCCTAATTCTAGAGGTTTGGTTTCTATTTCACCTCCTCACCATTCACTGTATCCTACAAAAACAATTCACAATGTGTTTTGTACCATGAAGCATCACAGTAGCTTAACAGAGAATTCATCTGTATGGGTAGTTTGTATTTTAAGATGGGGGTTCAGTTATGGTTAAAGGAATCGGAGGACTGGAAATTCCTCTCTTGAGACCTCAGTGCTATCTTAGTGATCTTAAACGAATCATTAGACTTCTCTCCAATACAATTGCTTCATTTTTTAAATGGAAATAGACATGAAGACAACTTCAGAGTAGCTGGGAGTAACTCCTAAGGAATGATCATAAAGTACTTGGCACACATGAAGGGCAACTTAAATACCAAATAGTAATTATGTAGCGCCTTTCTGCCAAGGAGTTCCAAACACTTAGACATTACCTCACTGATTCTCTTTACATCCCTCTGAGGGATGCATTATGCATTTTACAGCTGGGTAAACTGAGGCACAGGCATTTGAAAACTCATGTCCTCTGTCACTTTGCAAGTCAGCACATGATTCTGGGAGTGGGCAAGGAGCCCAGGTCTCTTTGTGTTCAGTTATTCACTACTCAAACTCCCTGATGCTTTGTCAGTAAAGTGTTGAAGCTCCTGGTGTTGGGCCCAGGGTGTTCCTGGTTGATGTTATGAGGTAGGGTTTCCCAAGAAGAAAGTTTTACTATTGGTGGTGATGTAGAAGTGTTACGATATAGTAAACTAGAGGCCTGGTGCACGGATTCGTGCACCGGTGGGGTCCCTCAGCCTGGCCTGCGCCCTCTCGCAATCCAGGACCCCTCAGGGGATATTGGATAGCGGGTTTGGGCCAGATCCCCACAGGCCCGATCCAGACAGGAGGGAGCTTGATCCCCTCAGGCTCAGTCCAGACTGGAGGGAACCCGATCCTGTGCATTGAGCGTCTGTCCTCTGGTGGTCAGTGTGCATCATAGCAACCGGTCGACTGGTGGCTCGGTCATTCGGTCGCTTAGGCTTTCATATATATATATAGACAGACCTGCACATATATATATATAGATAAGTCCCAAGGTATAAGGCCTCAGACAGAGAAGGCATATACGTAGTGTGTGTGTGTGTGTGTGTGTGTGTGTGTGTGTTTCACCTTCAGTTCATTAAGGTGAAAGTTTAACAGAGCTGAAAACCCTGCCTTTTATGAGATGAAAATAAGTTGTGTAAGGTAACCGTCAATTGAAGTTCACTTTGAATATCAGTGAAGTAAAGTTAGTACTTGAACACAAGTGTACTTTTAGAAAAAAATCACACAAGTAGAAGATGGAGGCAAATACATAGCACAAAAATTAGAAAATAAAAATTAATCAGAAGAAGAAACTTAAAAAGTGTCCATAATAGCATCTCCAAAGATGACCACTGCTAATATTTTGATGCATAATCTCCTGAACATTTTCTATGGCAATGCTAGTATTTTTGTGAAGGTAACAGCAGTAGGAAATAGCATCAGGAAAATGATGGAAAGCTACAAGTGGCCTGATTATGCTGAATCTGAAAGGAGGGAGAATAGCTGGAAATGAGATTAATTGCTTTAAGGAGCAGGAGCAAGAGAGTGGGACTCAAGCATTTTGTGATGGGAGGGCTAGCCTTGCCTGAAGGACTAGGACTAAATGGATCAGAAGGACCCCTTCGTCCTACTACCTCACCCCACCCCCCAAAACATCCTCCTCCTTTATAATAGTTGACAGAGCCTTTTTAATGACAGTTCAAGATATGCTTTAAAACTTAGTATTTCTGGCAGTGGGGACATTTATTCACTCAAAAATTATTTTTGAGTGTGTACTGTAAGCCACTGCCAGGCTCCGGAGCAGCGCGGACACGATCCCGCCTTTGAGGAGCCTGCGTTCTGTGGAGAAGACAGACAAGAAACGAGTAAATGAACATTTATCTATAATTGCATCTAATTGCGAATTGTGGTAAGTGCTATAAAGGGCACTGCTGTATTAATAAAGAATAATGGGGCATTAGGGGACAGATAGGAGCCCATTCCAAATGTGCAGGGAAAGGCCTGTTTGGGGAGGGAGTGTTAGAGCGGAGAGAAAGCCAGCTCTATGGAGAGCAGGGCAGAGGTTTCAGGCAGAGGGCACACATCTTATGCAGAGCCCTGAATGCGATCAGTGTCAGAATAAAAAAATACCTATAATTTGGATAGAAGAGAGGGCATTAGAAATGCCCAAATGGTTAAGAAAAGGTTGCAGAAAGAGTTGAGTAGAATCACACACCCAGAAGTTGACTGTTGTATAATTCTAACCAAGGCTGGTGTGGCATGATTGAGGAGCACGGGATTCCTCATGTCCATCCCCACTGGCCCCAAACCTCTCTCATTTGATTTTTACCAAGGTGCCTGAGGTCCTCCTTGGAGTCAAGGCTTTGAGGACAGGGCCTTCATTGTTGTCTGCAAAGGATAAAGTGTTTTTTTAGGCATTGGTGGATCACAACTTGGTTTAAATAAGTGGACCAGGTCAGATTAGCTGGATACTCATTTTATAACAGATAGTTTAGGGAAAGTGGGTCGGGAGAGGCCTTGAAGGGCTCTGGTGAGGAAGACCTCGGGGCAGGTGAAGGGGGAATGTCTCCTCTGTTGCTCAGTAAGAATCCTGGGTCCCGAAGAGTGTGTTTTCTTGGAGAAGGAGCCATAGAAGCAGGTTTGTAATAAAAATAACCCAAACAAAGCAGCAGGTTACCTGCTTGAGGAGATTCTCTGGACTGTGTGAAATGCACCGAAGTCTTGGGCTTTCATGGATGAGGAGCAATTCCAAAGGTGAGCAGGGTTTCGAAACATAAGAGCAACTTGGAAAACTTAAGAATGTTTAGCAAAGAGCATTGATGTTGATTAAAGGATTGTAAAATTGAACCTATAAGGATAAGTTGAAAGACTTGAGAGATTATTTAGCTTCAAGAAGAGGAGACTAAAAAAATGACTTAATAACAGACTTCAAAATTATGAGGAGTTATTAAGGAGTGTATGGTGACCAGCTGTTCTGTCTCTGGCACCGTCAGAGAAAGAATAAGTTTTTAACTGAAGCATGATAGATTTAGGTTAGATTTCAAGAAGAACTTCTTCACTATAAGAATTGTTAATAAACGGGTTACTGAAGGCTAAGGGTGTGACTGGAGGGCTTTTCATTCAAATCCCTTCCTCGTTCTCCATTCTGTGTGTGTTTATGAAGTTCAGCAAAGCCCCACCTTTCTGCTTTTAAAATCAAAGGCACGATTTCTGTTTCCCATTATAATTCTGAAGCTCAGAGTCACAGAGGTTTGTAGACATAAATGATGAGGGTAATTTGTCTTACTTCAATGGCCATTAGAATCTTTAATTGAGAAAAATATGACCAAAAAGAGGAACAGATCTGCCACATGATAAAAAAACATTGTTATTGATAATCAGAATAGACGCATCAGGAAGAATTTGGGTCTGAGTGAGGGTGAGAGTGTTTTGTTGTTAGAAAAACTCAGGTTTATTTGACTTGTCTATGCCAAATAGAAAAGGTAGGGCTTTATGAATTTGGGTCCTTTTTTTTCTGTTCTTTCTCTACCAGGAGAAATTGAAAACATTTCCAGGTGACCCCAGAGTTCATATAACCTGGGGCTGTCGAGGTGCAATCCAAAAATCACCCTCAAGGAACTTATCGGCCCAGAGAAGGAAGGAGAGGGGAAATGGGCCGGATTTATTTTTTGAAAACAAACCTTCATGCATTTCAAAGCAGGCAGAGCAGCGAAGAAGTTAAGCAGAGCAGATCTGAGAAAGGATGGCTGAGTGACTATCCATTCCTTTCTACTCCAGCCCTGCTTCCTGGGTCAACCTTCCTCTGTGAAGCCAGGCCTGAGAGGCTTTGTTTTCAAATTTATTCTTTAATCTTCTCTTTTGCTTATGAAATACCTGTCTGAGCCACTTTTGTAATAATCCATTAGCACACTTGCAGATGGTTTGCTGTAAGCACTTACAGGTTCCCGATGGAACCAGGACAAACAAAATACACGCACACATGTAGTGTTCTCAGATGGGTTTTTTGTTTTGAACGAAGTGGATGTAATTTTCTCTAAAGGGAAAAAAATAATCAAAGAGACTAAAGAAGCAGACTTTGAAACAGGTGACACGGCTGGGAAGAAGGCGACATGGGTGTGGTGCTAAGCGCAGGGAAAGGAAAAATACTCAGGAGACATATTTTTCTTTCCTCCCAAAATAACCTGGGCTCCTTGGTTCACTGAGCACATTTAGACCCTTGAGCCACTGCCCTTGGCCCTTCCTCAGCATCGTCTCCGTGGGAGAACCACCCACAGCCATGGCTGGGTCAGAAGTCACAACCCACTCCCTTTTACTGGCTTGCTTCCTTCCTTGTCTGGGCTCTTTTCTTGGTGGCCTTGGCCCTTTTGGACTTCATTTTATTCTTTTCATGGTTTCTACATTCGGGTGTCTCCCACCCCTTACCTCCAGATAATTAATCTTCCAAGCCCCTACTAAGGAGTCTTAAAAATGGCAGCTACCTTTTCTGTGGGGAAGGGGAACTTCGAGGGATGTGTGTCCTTTCTTTTCTGCTCTGGAGGCTGAAAGATTGCTCCCGGGAAGAAAAACAACCGAACAGAGAGAGATGTGGTTTACTGCTCTCATGAAGAGGAGGCCTCATCTGAAAACTTAGTTATGGAAAAGCCTCTTCACTACACAGATGGGCACAGCAGAAGGGCATTTGTTCTTTATTGTCTGCAATCCCTTTGAAATACCGTGAACGGAGGCTGTATTTCCCTGAGGTGTAAGCTGTGGCACTGATAATACTGGTTTATCTGCAGCAACAGAAGACCCACTGGTGTGGCCGCAAAAACTGGTTGTCTGTTCTTTCCTGAGTTCTTTTCTTCCTTCAGGTCTTTACTTAAGACTTATGAACCAAGTTCCCTTTCCTTAGAGAGGCTGTGCTAGAGAGTGGAGCTTTCTATGCTCAGGGCTTTCGAGAAGGTGGGACACATGGTATGACCATGTCTAACGTGTAATCCTGAAGGACAGAGGTTTCATAAAGGCCTAAGATTTAAGGGAGCAGGAGTGGGCGATTTGGGTGGCCTATCAGTGGAAGGCCCTGGGCTTTGATCAGTTAGTTCTCAGGGGATTCCCACAAGGACTCTCCGTGGGTATTTTTAGAACTCTACGTTGGTGGCACAGATCGGACATAGCAAGGAAATTTGCTGGGGCCTGGGATGCAGACGTTTTTGGGTTCTATAATTAGGAAAGCATAGGTGGACAAAATGTAGAATATATGCCCGTTTTATTACTTACAGAGCATATTTCTGCCCCTTTTTAATATGATTTCTTGGTAGAGCCAAGTCACTGGAATAAACCCAAGAAGGAGAGATGCCTTCTCTTTACTTTTATCCAAGTTGTCTAGGATCTGTGATGAAGTTTGATTGCAGTTCATTGGCCACATATTAGTCCAGTGGTGGCATCTGAATAGAAGTTGGTTAATAGGAAGGGACTTGACGAGATGGAACAGCACCAAGCATCCTTTTTTTGCAGAGGGTTAACCTTCTATCATCCGTGACAACTGGGAGAAGCCCTCATGTACGATGGTGTCACCACGTCAATCTCTTTCGTTAGGAGAACTCAGCTATGAGTAAAGAAAAATTTGCAACTGAATTGGAAAGACTCTGACACTGGAAGATGAAATGTAGCTTTTGCAGCGCGAGATTTGTGGCACACACTGACCAGAGGAAGGAAATCTGATGATCAAGATAGATGCCTCTGGTTATTAACACTGCACGGTGTGCCTCCGTGCTAGGAACTCAACAGGATGAGTCAAATATAGCTGTAAATAAAAACTTTTATGGGGAAGGGAGAGATCCTTGTGTCTGAAGGAGTAGGTAGCATTTCTAGCTAACTATAAAGGCCTCCTTTCATTCTTTTCAAAATTGGAATACATTGCATAAAAAGTCTGTTGGAGAAAACCATCTCTTTTCCTTCCCCTTCCCCTTCTCCTTCCCTTTCCCCTTCCTTTCCTTTTTCTAATACTGCAAAGAGCTCCTGAAGCCGAGCCATATCTGAGTTCTGTCCCTAGTTCTATCCCTGGTACTATTTGGCCAGTTCTTAGAATGGATTTTGATAGTTTTTACATCAGGAAAATGTTGTCACGCTGGCCTCTTGCACATTTAGCGAGGCTTTTGGAAGACTCACGGTTTGTAAATTATTTAAAATAACTGCTTCAAAAATATTCTTATTTATATCTTAGGGTCTTAATTTTTAAGACCTCTGCACATTTACAAAGTCCCTATAGTAATTCAGTGAAATTCTGATTGTGATACTTAGTTCCTTTTATTCTCGGTGACTTTGGTAATTAAAATAAGCTAACCTTAGGAAGAAAAGTCAGTTTGCATAAAATAAATAAATAAAGCATATTTGCTTCTACATTGATTTCCACATTAGTCGGGTGAACATTTACAGTAAGCCTGCTCTGTGTCAGAGCCTTGGAGCGCTAGGTGTTGAGGAAATAACTTTGAGAATCTAACTTGAAAGAGCCACACCAAAACTGGAGTAAAGCCAAGGGTTGTACCCAGTTTTATTTTTAACATATCAGGAGATAAAGGGCTTATTTTATAGGGAAATGTGTAGAGTTCCAACTTTCATTTTAATAACTTACAAAAGTTTATGACTAATAAATTGTATGTGTCTGTTGACAACTTTTTGGCCAAAAATCATGTCTCCTTACAGTTTTCAGTCCCCTGGTCCGCCCCACACCTGCTCTCTGCCCTCATGGAGAATCCATCCTGCAATCTCCCATTTATCTCAGTTTATTTGTATTTCCCTTCTCTTCACTTTTTTGTCAACCACTGGATCTATTTTCCTTACGAAGCTGTCTTTCTCTCTAGCCTCTTCCTTCCAGCAGACAAGGAGAGCATGACTGCAGCACCAAATGGGCTTCCGAGTACATTTTGACTTGCAGGAAGGGCTCCAAAGCTAAATAGAGTGTAACAAAACTCATCCAATTTAAAGTGTGTGTGTGTGTGTGTGTGTGTGTGTGTGTGTGTGTGTGTGTTGGGGGGGGCAGTATTAGGAGGTGTCAGAGAATAAAACTAAATTCTGAGTTCCTGAGGCTCTGTGCTGGATGTTTTCTATCCATTACCTTCTCTTTTATAAATGAGCAAACTGAGGCCTCAAGAGGTTGCATTACAAAAGGGAATCAACTCTGTTTTCTGACTTCACAGCAGGAGTCGGTACTTTTTCTGCTGCTTGATAACAAAGGCTTTGAATATCTGTGAGTAATTTTTAGGGGAAAACTTTATATCAGAGGTTTAGTCAAATCTAAACTAACTTAGAGTCTCAAATATAATTTGTGGTCCTTTGGTTTGCCCTTAGTAAGGTGAGAGACCAGGGTTAAGAGGTCTATTAGGACAATCAGCCATATAATTCTGGACAACTTTGGGTCTTGTTCATCTTTACCCAAGTCATCTTTTCCTCTTAGAGAAATTAGAGTTATTATTAGTCACAAAAATGAATATTCTTACCTACTATACAGGATTTGTGTTTTCCTGTCAGTCTTTAATGCCACCATGGGTAAATGCCATGCCATTGTAGAGAAGTAGTAATAGTTTTAGTTTCAATAGTTTGTGTGGAAAATACCTGGTTTGGTGAAAATACATTTGTAGGACTCGTAACAAAGACATATGTGATGTTCAGTACCGTCCCGTTGTTCTTACATTTCAATAACATTTGTTTTTTAGATATAATATATTAAGAGCAGTTTCAGGTTCATAGAAAAATTAAGAAGAAGGCACAGAGATTCCCTTGTCCTCCTTTCCCCACCCCACATGCACAGCCTCTCCATCATCAATGTCCCCCACCAGAGTGGTACGTTTGTTACAGATGATGAACCTATATCGATTAACACATGCTTATCACCCAAAGTCTTTATTTTACGTTAGGGTTCACTCCTGGTGTTGTACATTCTAATGTATGTATGATGATATGTATGATGATATGTTACACCATAGTATACTTGGTAGTAGTTTTACTTCCCTAAAAACCCTCTGTGCTCTGGCTGTTCACCCCCCAGTCCCTGGAAACCCCTGATATTTTTTATTGTGTTCATAGTTCTGCCTTTTCCAGAATGTCATATAGTTGGAACCGTAGTCTAGCCTTTTCAGATTGGCTTCTTTCACTTAACAATGTGCATTTAAGGTTGCTCCATGTCTTTTCATGGCTTGATAGCGCATTTTCTTTCCTTTTTTTTTTTTGAGGGTTTATAACAAAATGATATTAGTATTTCATATTGGTGTTTACATTAACTGGTTTCTTACGAGTACCAATTAGTCTTAGGCAGCAAGTGTTTTCTTTGGCTAAATTTTACACTGAATTTACTGAATTTGTTTGTTGAATAGATAATGTGTTTCTTTTTAACACTGAATAATGTTCCGTTGTCTGGGTGTACCACAGCTCATTTATCCACTCACAATAACATTTGTTTTAATTAATTACTATCTAAGAAACACATTTGTTGCAGAAGTTTCAGAAAATTTAGTCAGCATAAAAAAGAAAAGTAAAAGTCACTTGAAACTCAATACCAAAGATAACCCCAAGTAATATTTTGATGTATTTCCTTTTAGTATTTGTCATAAGTGCATATTTGTGTGTATGCATGTGTGTTCATACATACTTTTTATTTGATAAATTTCAGCTCATAGTTTCTAAACTGATTTTATTTTTTAATTATTAGAAGAAATTGGGCTATACCCTAATTCTTAATCTCAAAATGGTAAATCTACTTGGTAAAGGTAAACATTTTAAAAATCAGCTTACAAAACTTAGTATAAAATTTCCTATCTTAGTTTTTAAAAAATATTGTAGCCTACAGGATGACGTATTTTTGATATCAGAATATAACTTATGATTGATTGTACATTCTCCTTCTTGCTTTCCTTTTTGTTTCTTTCCCTTTCATCTTTATTCCATTTTGTAGCTGCTCATGTGATGTCTGGTGTGCTAAATGACCAAGTGTATGTTGTGCTGGGTGCCTTAATCATGCTTTGAGGGTCCTGTGGGTCTCTTCTTCCAACCTCTTTGAGGCCCCATCTCTGCATATCCTCCTTTGGAGTGGTTCTACGTGCCTTAGCTTAGAATTCACAGACCTGCCTTTGAGAAAAATATCATATTCTATATTTGTGTAGTTTATAAAATTTGTTAACTCTGTTGATTTCACAATAACCCTGTGAAATGGGCAGAAAAAAAATGCCATTTTGCAAGTGAGGAAGAAGTCTTGAGAAGTTAAGGGACTTGCCCAGCTTCACACATCTCTGTTGATCATTTCATATTTACAAATGACTCAAACCAAATGCAAGAAGAGAAAAGGTTCCAGATGAGGATTTAAAGGAAAGTGAGGAAAATATTTCTGGGGCCAAAATAATTTCAGGTTACTCTAACTAGAAAAGTTAACCAATTTTATATACCTCTTTTTTGTTTTTTGGCAAAAATTGTAGGAATCAAGAACAAGTGAAGAAAAAAATTTAGGTCAATTAACATGGAAAAAAAAAGATGTAAGAAAAAAGATTGTCTCTTTAATGTAGCTGCTCCATCATTACCAGGAATGGAAGGAAAAGATAGTTTTCACTTTTCCCATCAGAAAAAAGCTGTGGACCAGCGAGAGCTGAATCAGTGGGCAGAGCAGTTCTTTCTGGTCCATCTCCATTGGAGACAGTAGAAGGAAGATCCAAAATCAGACAATGGTTTTGCCTATTTCTGGAGTTCTAGAAACATAAAAAGTGACAGAATGTAGATTCAAAATTCTTAAAGAACCCTGAAATCTAAAATATATCCTTAGTTCATAAGGATATCTGGAAAATAAGAAGCATCTTGTTCAGCAGATACCTTGTTTTTTAAGCTACTTAGTCTACCTGGAAATGTAATTTGAATTACTATTATTTTTATTCAAAACTTGTGAAAAGGAAACCAGCCTTTCCTGTCTGACTTGTATGCTGGGAGGAGGGGGAGGTGGGAGGACTAAGTGAAGTAGAGAAAAAGAAGCAACAACTCTGTGGGGAGTCTGCCCAACAGAACAAGGCAGAAGAAAGAAACCAGGGCAATGGTGACTTGGCTGAGGAGGGTCTGTGACCGAGAGGAAAAACTAGAGGCTCAGTCAGCCACTGGGGTCCAAAGCTCTGAATAGTCTGCAGAGGTGATTCTAAAATGCGTTCTTCCCTGTTAATAAGACAAGAGGCTTACAGGCATAGACTAGGACAAATGGAGATGCCCTGAGTACATGGGAGCTCAACAAAGGCAATGATGTGTTCTGGGGTAGGAAATTAAAGCAACATATAGGCGATGCAGAGTATTCGTTAAGCATCTTAATGTCTTGATGAAACTAGAGTTCATATTTCACTTTTGTAACAATGAAAAAAATCAGAAATACTGGGTCACTAGGGAACCAACTATGATTACTTAAATAAATTATACATTTATTCAGTGCCAAAAGGTGTTAACTGGCAAGAACAGTATGACCTCCTTCGGTTTCTAATCCTTCTTACCCTGTAAATAAATTAAGTCAACAAAAAAAATTTCATAATTTTTTTCTCTCTGGTATAAAATTTCCATTAAAAATACATGAATAACAGACTGCTAACAGAATCTTCCAGTTAGCTCAATGAACCTGTCAGGTTTCACATATTCATCTTATAAATAAAACCTATAGGTAGTAATCTGTGGTAGGAGAGATTTATTTTAAGAACTAGAGACCCAGTGCACGAAATTTGTGCACTCGTGGGGAGGAGGGTCACTCAGCCCAGCCTGTGCCCTCTCACAGTCTGGGCCATCAGTCGGACAGCCGTGAGCCCTGTGGGAGTGCACTGACCACCAGGGGCAGCTCCTGCATTGAGTGTCTGCCCCCTGGTGGTCAGTGCACATCATAGCGACCAGTTGTTCCACATTTGGTCAATTTGCATATTAGCCTTTTATTATATAGGATGATTTGGAAATATTACAAAACCTCCCAAAACCCTGAAATTCCAGAGCTCTGCTACTTGTAATGTTTTTGATTTGAGATGTCGGTGCTACTGATGCAAAGTCTCAAGGTACATATTCCATCCTCTCCAAACAGACTGTCAACAGAGAAGTGTCTCTGTGTTCTTTGTTTCTAAAACCTGACAGACACCTGTAGCTTTGAACCACTTCCTTCTTCTTTCCCGTCTCCTGATTAATTATCCTTTCATCTTTTGTATGGAATGTTTTTCAGTTCTTATTTCTATCTTCATTTCTTTCTTTTTTTTTTTTTTAGGGGTTTTGTTCCTCTTTATTTTAAATTACACTGCACAATTAATAGATTAAATATCTAGAGTTTCATCTGAAGAATACTGAAGTACCAGGTTAATGCTTCACTTTCTCCATTTCCTTATTATCTACTTACTTTGTATAGATTGTCCTTACATTTATTTATTTATTTTTATTTTTATTTTTTTTACATTTTTTAAAAATAAATCTTTATTGTTCAGATTATTACAGTTGTAGTTGTTCCTTCCCCCCCCCCATAACTCCCCTTCACTTGGTTCCCACCCCACCCCATGCCCTTACCCTCCCCCCACCACTGTCCTCATCCATAGATGTATGATTTTTGTCCAGTCTCTTCCAGCACCCCCCACACCACTTTCCCCCCAAGGATTGTCAGTCCACTTCCTTTCTATGCCCCTGATTCTATTATATTCACCACTTTATTCTGTTCATCACATTTTTTACTCACTTGATTTTTAGATTCACTTGTTGATATGTATTTGTTGTTCATAATTTTTATCTTTACCTTTTTCTTCTTCCTCTTCTTAAAGAATACTCTTCAGCATTTCATATAATCCTGGTTTGGTGGTGATGAACTCCTTTACCTTTTTCTTGTCTGTGAAGCTCTTTATCTGACCTTCAATTCTGAATGATAGCTTTGCTGGGTAGAGTAATCTTGGTTGTAGGTTCTTGCTGTTCATCACTTTGAATATTTCTTGCCACTCCCTTCTGGCCTGCATAGTTTCTGTTGAGAAATCAGCTGACAATTGTATGGGTGCTCCCTTGTAGGTAATTAACTGTTTTTCTCTTGCTGCTTTTAATATTCTCTCTTTGTCTTTTTCTCTTGACATTTTAATTATGATGTGTCTTGGTGTGGTCCTCTTTGGATTCCTTTTGTTTGGGGTTCTGTGCACTTCCTGGACTTGTAAGTCTATTTCTTTCACCAGGTGGGGGAAGTTTTCTGTCATTATTTCTTCAAATAGGTTTTCAATATCTTGCTCTCTCTCTTCTTCTGGCACCCCCATAATTCAGATGTTGGTATGCTTGAAGTTGTCCCAGAGGCTCCTTACACTATCTTCATGTTTTTGGATTCTTTTTTCTTTTTACTTTTCTGGTTGGGTGTTCTTTGCTTCTTTGTATTTCAAATCTTTGACTTGATTCTTGCGATTCTCTAGTCTGCTGTTGGATCTCTGTATATTATTCTTTATTTCGGTCAGTGTATGCTTAATTTCTAGTTGGTCCTTTTTCATATCCTCGAGGGTCTCGCTAAATTGATCGGTGGTTTCTAGAAACTTCTTGAAAAACCTTATAACCGTGGTTTTGAACTCTATATCCTTCATTTCTTTCATTTGTGACCTGTTTCTTTGCCTCCGCATTTTGGCTGCTTCCCTGTGTTGATAGAGTGGCTTTGTGTGCTAGGTGTCCTATGGGGCCCAGTGGCTCAGCCTCCCCAGTTACCTGAGGTGGACACTCTTGGTGCACCCCTTTGTGGGCTGTGTGCACAGTCTTGTTGTAGTTAAGCCTTGATTGTTGTTGGTATCACTGGGAGGAATTGACCTCCAGGCCAACTGGCTATGAGGATCAGCTGTGTCTGCGATGGGAGAACTTCTGTGCTGGAGACACCCTTATGAGGCAAGACTTGCTTCAGTGGGGCTTTGGTGCTCACTGAATCTGCCCCCTGAGTGTGTCTCTTATGGATCTGAGGAGTTGTAATCTGGATGGTCCCACTCTGACCACTGGGTACACTGGCTCTTGGATCTCCAAGGAGGTGCTAATTTAGCCTCTGCCTGAGGCCACCCAGCAGGAGCTACGGAGAGATCTGCAGATTCCTCTTCTTTGTTTGGGTTTTGGAGGTGCCCAGCTGAGGCGCAGCTGCGAAGCAATGCAAGCTGCTGTAGGGCCTTGGGCCTTCTTTTGGATGTTCTGGGTCTCTCTGACTCAGCTGCAGTTTGTTAGGTAATTTTAGATTTCAAAGGACCAGGCCATTCATATGCAAAAGCCTCTGTGCACAGCTTGGGTGGGGTGGGGTCTCAGGGAAGAGCAAACAGCAATGGCTTCCCATCATCCCTGCCCTAAGAGGCCCCTGGGTCTCAGTGTTCCTCGGTAATTGCTGCAAGCACCTCTGAGAGAAAGCTGCCCTCGTGTTCTGCCCGCTGCCAGACAGTCCAGTTTCTCCCCATATGAGTTTGGGTCCTCAGAGTCTCGCCCGGAAATGGAGTTCAGAGCAGTTGGGAGCTTGTGTCTCCCTCCCGAATGAAAAACACAGCCGCGTACTCAGTTGCCAGCCCTTTCCGCACGCACGTGCCTTCATACCTCTGCACTTTACTTCCGCAGCTCCTCTGAGTCTCAGTGTGCTTTTCTATTTTCTTCTAGTTGTAGAATTTCCACTCAGCCAGCCTTCCTGTGGTTCTGGATGATGTCCGTTTTGTCTTTTAGTTATAGTTTTGTGCGAGGCAGCAAGTTCAGGTGTTTACCTGTGCCACCATCTTGGTTTCTCTCTATCTTCATTTCTTGAGTTAAAATGCCATATCCTCTCTTTGCTCTTAACCTTTTTTTTTTTTTTTTTATATATTTTATTGGTTTTTTACAGAGAGGAAGGGAGAGGGATAGAGAGCTAGAAACATCGATGAGAGAGAAACATCGATCAGCTGCCTCCTGCACACCCCCCACTGGGGATGTGCCCACAACCAAGGTACATGCCCTTGACCGGAATCGAACCCAGGACCCTTCAGTCCGCAGGCCGACGCTCTATCCACTGAGCCAAACCGGTTTCGGCTTTGCTCTTAACCTTTAGTCTTCTATCTTTTAGGTGAATTTATTTCAGCATGGGTTCTTGGCATAGGCTTGACATGTTTTTATTTATTTTTATACCTTTTTATGTCTACATACATGATTTTTCCATTTTCAATATGATAAAACTATATCCCCTCAGGGCAGGGACTATGTAAGTTAATTTTCTTTGGTAAAATTTGCATACATAGAATAGCCTAAAAATAAGTACTTGTTGAATATCCTTGAAATTCTGATCCTGCTTTTCTTTGCATTGCTCAGATAAGTCAATCAGGCATCTACATTTTTTTCTTGAGCATCTACTGTGTGTCTATAACTCTGCCAACTACATACAAATTTGGAACACAAGGCACAAAGTTCTGCCCTTAAGGAATTAAAATATGATGCAGAAGATAACACTATAATTACAAAATAATTAAATAAATGGTGTTATTTATTCAATTGTCTGATGCTATCACATGTTCGTTCCTTTAACAAGGATTTATTGAGTCCTTCTCTATGCTAGACATTCTTCTAGGTGTTAGGAATATAGCCTTTAATAAAACACACTTTTTCCTCCTCACGGAGCTTGTATTCTGTTGGAGATGCAGTTAATGAGGACACATACATTCAGATATGCAGGTAGTGATAAGTGCTTGAAAGACAAATGAAGCAGGGTAAGGGGACAGAGATCATGGAGGGGAGGTAGATGCTTATGTAAATTAGGCAGGCTTGCTGAGGGGCTGATAATTGAGCAGAGACCTGAATTAAGTTAGGGAGTGAGCCACCTATACCTGTCTGGGAAGGAATCCAGGCAGTGGAATGTCAAGGGCAAAGGCATTGAGGCCAAGCTCCTCAGTATGCTTAAGGAGTAGCAGGTGTGGCCTACAGTGAGGCTGTAGCAGAGCGAGTGATTGGGCAAGTGGTAGGTGATGAGGCCACAGAGAGAGTTGGTGGCAGAGAGTGGTGCTAGCAGGCCCAGATCATGAAGGATCTAGGGGTCCTCAAACTTTTTAAATAGGGGGCCAGTTCACTGTCCCTCAGACCGTTGGAGAGCCGGACTGTAGTTTAAAAAAAAACTATGAACAAATTCCTACGCGCACTGTGGGCCGGGGACGAGTCGGCTGCTAAGCAGGACAGGCAGCGGCACCCGGCGGGCTGGATAAATGTCCTCAGCGGGCTGCATGTGGCCCGCGGGCCGTAGTTTGAGGACGCCTGAATGTGAGTCAGGTCAAGTCTGGAGTGGTATTTAAGCTGTGGGACTGAAAGAAATACTTTTTAGATAGAGAAGAGAAGAGGACCAAGGACAAAGTCCTGGGGTAATTCCCCACATTTGGAAATTATGATTAAAAGGAGGAACCAGTGAGGGAAACTGAGCAGGTATAGTCAGTGAGTAGGAGGAGCCAGGAACCAAGGGACTCAGTGTTCAAGAATAATGACATCAACTGAGTCAAATTCTTCTGACCAAGCACTGCCCCTTGGTCTGGCAATGTGGAAGACACTGGAAATCTTGGCAAAAGAAATGTCAGTGGAAGGATAGGCTCAAAAGATCGTTTGGCACATACAATACAATATACAGATGATGCATTATAGAATTGTGCACCTGAAACCTATATAACTTTACTAACCAGGGTAACCACAATAAATTCAATAAAATAAAATAAAATAAAAAAGATTGGTGAAAGTTTAAGAGAAAATGGAGGCTAGAAGGTGGGAAAAGGGATTTAGAAAATGAACCCATTCAGTGTGTTTTCTAAAAGGGGATTAGTGAATGGGCCAGAGACTGGAAGGGGATTGGCATAATGGAAAGACCATTTGTACTTAGTTGCAAAACTGGAGCCCTGGTGCTGACCCCTCATGAATGAGTGACCTTGGAAAACCATCTTGTCTCTCAGGGCCTTGGCATCTTCAACAGAAAAACGGGGATAATCAAACCTACCAGTAATGGTGAATATTGAGGACAATGTAGAGGATGGGGCATTGTAAAAATTTGTCATTTGTAAACTGCAACATAAATGTAAACGTGTTATCATCTTTAGTGTGTAGTAAACATTTTAAAAGAAAGACATAATCATGTGGAGGAATGATCATGTGGAGGAAACTGAGTCCTGAAGAAAATGGATATGAATAATTGGGTGAACTGCAGACATTCATTGAAGGCACAGAGAAGGGAAAACTCATGGAATGTGAAGAGAAAGTAGAGAGAAAGGCCAGATTGGAACAGAGGGTGACTGTTGGGGAGAAGAGGACATCAAGTTGGATTGGGCTAATGATGCAGAGCTATGATGGTCATTCAAGAGGGTCTGAGTTCATTGGTCAGGTTGGAGGGTGGTCCTATTGGTTCTCCTGCAGGAGAGTTGAAAGTGGAGGGCTTCGTGTTTCTATATGAGGTGGAATTGCAGGGATTAGAGAAAATTCTACCGCTGTCTACAGAAGACCTCCAATGTTGTGATACAACTGGGATATTTTAGTTTGGTGGGGGAAGCTGGAGGAACCAAAGACAAGAAACAGGAGGTAAGGAGCCTATGGAGGCAAGGAAGCCACCTGGAAAGGTACCTTCACAATCCACGTGTGATGAGAGTCAGGATTGAACCTTATTGTTAGGGAGTTCATGTGCCATTAAAGTAAGTGTTAACACCCCAGAGAAGGAAAGTGCATAAGGATGGAATGTCTCGCCCTAACTGGTTTGGCTCAGTGGATAGAGCGTCAGCCTGCGGACTAAAGGGTCCCAGGTTCGATTCCGGTCAAGGGCATGTACCTGGGTTGCGGGCACATCCCCAGTAGGGGGCGTGCAGGAGGCAGCTGATCGATGTCTCTCTCTCATCGATGTTTCTAACTTTCTATCCCTCTCTCTTCCTCTCTGTAAAAAATCAATAAAATATATATATATATATATATAAAAAAAAGGATGGAATGTCTCGAGAAGGGGAAACATTCGTGAAGTGAGTCCTAGTCAGTCAGTTAACAAGTATTTATTGAGTACCTACTATGTGCCATGGCACTCCTCTGGGCACCCTTCCAAACTCTGTTCTAAGCGTGGACTGCAGCACTCTTAATGGCAGGAAATGTGTGGGAGGAAGCCAGACTGTGACAAAACTAGGTTTATGTTTCTCTTTCTTTCTGTTTTGTGAGGGATTACAGCTTACTGGATTTTGTATGTTTTTCTGTGGCTATCACATAGTTTGCTAAATGAATTTGTAATATTTAGTAAATACATTAGCAATATTAATCTGTTGCTGCAGTTTCTATAAAAAAATGTGATTTGTTTATACACATTTCTAGCCTTAAAAATATTCTCCCAGTACAGCTGTGGTTAGAATGCATGACCAGATTTGGCTTGCCCAACTGCAAAAGAATACTGTCAAATACGAGCTCTCCCCCACCTCCAGCCATTCATGTGACACTCATAAAAATGAATCATCAAAATAGAAGGTATTAAGATAAAGCAAAACAGTGATTAAAAATAAAGGGAAAGGGGGTTCCATTTCTGATCGTCTGTCTGGAGGAAATTGGTTTAAATACACTGCAGGATTTATTATTGTGACGTACACTGCAGAGTTAGGTATATCAGTGATAACTGCACTGTTTTTCCCTGATACTGCTCTTCTCATGGGTCTGAGATATATTTGGATGAGAAGACCATCTAGCAATGCAGCTGGGGACAGAAGGACCCGTGAGTGAATGAGCTCCTGAGTTGGCTAAAAAGTAACTTTAAGCATGAGATAGTGAGTGCACTAATTCATGAACTATAGTTCTGAGTAATTCATCAGGATGAAGGCTCTGGTTTTAATGGTTTGTGTGGTGACGATATGCCACTATTCACAATAGAAGTTTAAAAACAGTATGCTTTAATTGATGTCATTAAAATGATGGACTTGGGCTTGGGTTTTCAAGCAGATGTTCCGTGGTTAAGATTAATTTCTAGCAATGGTTTTGGAGGTTGAAACCAAAATGTGTACAAAAGTAAACATTTCCCTTTTAGAGCAAATGATTTGAACTCAAATGAAATGTAAGCAAGTAGGCATCCACTACAAGTTAATTTTGACATAGATGTCTGGAAAGCATCACCAATTAGCATACTTTTTTATGAGCCACAATGCAATATTGTCTTTCTGTGCTCATGTCAGAAAAGAAGCAAGTTATTGTTTGAGCCCAGACGTGTACTGGCTGGCCAGAACCCGAGGCTGGAGGCATCCCCATCTGGACCTGCGTGAAGGATACATGCGTTGGCACAGGCCGCTTCGCAGAGCGGCAGCCACTTACGTATCTGAAGTGAAACAGGCGCAGGCCGCAGCCAGTTTCTCTGCACCAAATGCTGATCAGTGACTTTTAAAGGGAAGGAGTCTACCAAATATTTTGGTTTCTAGGTCACTTCTTTGTCTTTCTTTCTGCTCTTATGCGCACAGGAAATAAAATACACACTGATACTTTCTAATGGAAATAAAATGCATACCATTGCTTTCCAATAGAAATAAAAATTTTCCATAAAGAAACAAGAGAAAAAGCCTGTATGAGGAAGCATTTGTCATCCTCAGGCAATATTACAAAGTGAGTGAGTTGACTAAGTAATAATAGTAAAGTAATGCTATAAGGTGGGCTGTATTGCTAAATAGGCTGACATTAAGGCATTTTAAGTTTCCTTATTATTCCAAAAGGATGGAGATATTTCCTTTCTAGCTGGGGAGGAAAAAACCCTTTCTCACATTAATCTTTCTTTCATTTGTTATATGTTGGGTTTTTTCCTTGTGTCTGGCCAGTAGAGTTAAGAGTGATGGATTCCCTCAGCATAAGTGTCATATAGCAATAAACCAAAGAAATGTACATCGTGATGCTCACATTTATTTAAATGCTATAAAAAACACACACATTAATTCTCTATCCTTTTATTTTTGTTCCCTTTTTCCTTTAGTTTAGTTTCCCTGGCAAGCATAGGGAGCTCAGTTTATTTGTTCCTCTTCTTTCTCTGGATCACGCTGCTTTGAGACAATACACTGAAATATGTGCACCCTGATCTTCACTTTATCCTGGAAATAAATTAATGGGGATGTTTTTATCTTATTAATTCTCAGGATAAGACCAATTAGACGATGAGTTGAACTCCTGGATTGTATTCTAAATTAGAAAAATGTTCTCAACAACGGAGGTGGTTGGGCTTCTAAATGAATATTAGGGTTCTATGAGGCGCTCTGTCTTTTCACCCCAAGAACCAGCACCCAGCTTGGTGCCTGTCAGGTTCACAGGGAGTAGAGTTCCAGGATGAGTTAAATGAACTGTTAAGTGATTGCTAAACCCAAGAAGCAATCACTAAATAAACACAAACATGTTTTTCCCTCCTTTAGTGGACTAGGTTGATGACATGAGAATAGTATAAAAGAAAACACAAATCCTTTACTTCATTGTGAGAAGTGTCAGCATCCTAAAGCTGTATCTACCATGGCCCTTGGGTGGCATGAGCTGCCTGAAACCAGATTATTATGTCCTTTTTACCTTGTTCTCTACAGAGCTGGAAAAACCAGCTGGGACCAGTGTCACAGCATTTATCCAATACTTTCTTGTAGGAAATGGAAGAATTTCCTCCTTCAGAATCAGTAAATGATTGAGCCGAGAGATAGCATGTTCATTCATTTTCTCATTTTACCCTAATGCATGTCCTCAGATTATTAGTTCCACCAGAAGTTGTTGTTTTGATCGCTACAAATACCTGCGTCTTAGTCCGATTTACAGTGTTTTTAAGTTCTCTGGACAAAGCCCCTGGGTGTGAATCACAGTATCTCCTGTTGCACAACGGGATCATGGCAGCTCCTTAACTATCTGGAACATTGATCTATCACATGGCCACAGCACTGCTGTAACCACAAGAGAGCTCTAAGGGGAGTGTCACTGATACTTGAGTCTGCAAGATTTGCCATCTTTTGTGCCATGTAAGATAAATGTTTGTAAACTGGGGGAAATGCTTTAGGGTTTATGGGTGGCTCTCTCTTTTGTCTCTACTGTAGTTCCTTATAATTCACCCAGTGGCTCTGAGAGGAGTAGCATGTTTCTGAAATAAGGTGACCTGTGTTGTGACATGTTTATAAGCCTTGGCCAAGCCATTTCTTGTGGGCATTCCACAGACACTCGGAAAACTCCAAGTTCCTATTATGATCGCAGGGGATCTTTTAGAAACATTGCTCAGTAAGGTTTCTCAGCCCCGAAAAAACACTGGCCAGAAGTCTGTGACATTTTCAAGTGGACTTAGTGCCAGCCAGCTGGGTTCCTCCCTGGCACCAGATCCTGGGTGCCCTTTCCTGCCCACACTCAGCGTTTGCCTGGTGGGTAAGGCGGGTAAGGCTTCTGAAACCAAAAGAAGGCAGTGGAATGGAAACATCACGGCTTTTAATCCATTTCTCTGAAATGTTAGTGT
Organism: Plecotus auritus; assembly: GCF_963455305.1. Lineage (NCBI taxonomy): Eukaryota > Metazoa > Chordata > Mammalia > Chiroptera > Vespertilionidae > Plecotus > Plecotus auritus. The sequence goes on along the minus strand of NC_137775.1, from coordinate 88,718,160 downwards.
TTCATGGTTAATTATGTGATCTTTGGGGTTTTGTATGATTTATTTAGCAGTAGATAAATATGATTGGTCACAAGAATCTCGTTCTTCAAGGTCTCTAATTTTAATACCTTGTATAATGAATATCGATGCTTAATTGATTGGAGCTGGTACAGATATTCAGTTAAAGAAACAGCCTGGGTCTAGTTGATATATCAGGTCACGATGCTGTTAGCTTAGACATTTGCCTTTGATTCTGTATCTGCAACAACTTAGGAAAGCCACTTCATCTTTCCATGCCTCCGTTACTGCAGCAGTACTGTAATCTTGAGATAGTGAGAATACCATGAATAACAGCTCACGTTATATAACGTTCATGACAAACTTAGGACACTGTAGTGACAATTATCTCAATTAAAATGTGAAAAAAATTTTCTCAATTAAAATGGAAAAGGCTTGGAGAAGTTAAGTAATGTGCTCAAGTCCTCCAACTCTGTAGGTTGCAAAGTCAGGGTTGGAACTGATGTTGGAGCCTGGGTTCTTGCCGGTGTCTGCGCCGTGTCTCTCAGGTGGTTGTGCAGTGGTCTCTCAGGTCTGAAGCAGGGCGGCCAGTCTGGCTTCTGGCACCTCTTCGTGGGCGGGTGGTGTGGGCCCTTCCAGTGGTACAGTGCTTGGTAGTTCATAGGAGGAGCCTAGTAGGAGTGGGCAGTTTATCTCTTTCCCTCTTTAAATCTCACGGAGAGATAAATCCTGTTTGCACGAAGCATATTCTTGTTGTAATACTTTATTTCTTAACCATTATAATTTGTACATTCGAGCAGCTCATCATAGACTCTTAGAGTTGTAACAAAGGCCACTGGAACTCACTTCATTTGTTTGACATAAGGAAACTGACAAACAGTCCCTGCAACATGTTGTTATTTATTTGATCTCAGTTTATCATCCAAAAACGTCCCTCTTCTTTACTACTCCTTTGAACAAACACCTTATTTCTAACCACCAAACTTCTTGAGCCACTTAGACTTGTCACCTCCACTTCCTTGCGCCCACTCACTCCCAGCCTCCTGCAGTCTGGCTTCCGCTCTGGGCTTGAAGGTTGCTAGCAACAGCCCACGCCTCCTCTGGGCAGTGTTTCTCTCAGCATCCGCCTTGACCCCTTGCAGCATGTAGCGCTGGTGATTACCTCCTCTGCCTCTGGCTTTGGCTGCTGTCGTCTTGTCTTCTTATTTCCTCCTCTTTCTCTTTTGCTTTATCTTTTATACTCCCACTTACCTCCTACAAGTAGAACCACCAGAAGTTCTGTTCTTAGCGTTCCTCTCTCTGGTTCCTTGCTTGCTCATTTAAAGCACCATCACACGAGAAATCACCCCGGTTTTATGAATAACTCCCAAATCTTTATCTTACGTCCTATCTTCAATTTCCCCATCTCCCTTATCCCCAGAGCTAGTGCCACGAAACTTGTTTGGTCTTTGATCTTTAAATAATGTTTCTCTGTAAAAATTATCCGTTTCTTACCTTAAAATAAGGGACTGCAGTGACAAACCAAGGTTACTGACTGTTCTAGCCACCTGTCTCTTTCCCCTTAAAGTTCTCCTTATATAGCACTGCAGCTCGGCCTTCCCAAGGCTCATCTTTGATCATGTTAACAGGAGGGCTTCACCGTGTGGAACCCACAGTGGTATCCTAGGTGCTACCCAATCAATTACAGGCTTCTCCGGAGCCTCTTAGCCCACCATCACTTGGCCCCTTCTTATCTTCATATCTCCAATCACTTTCACACGAACTCCAGTCCAGTGGTTTTCTAATGCATTGGATCTGACACCCCCCTTTTTTAAAATAACAAATAATAGTGTCCCTTTACTACTCTGAAAAGGAATCATAGCTTTTCTATGTCTGTTTATCCACATAATTTCTAAAAGATTAATATAATGCCATGATTCTAGCATAAAGGAAAAATAAAGGAACTTCATTTGAAACATATAGCGACATATTTTAGTGTCTAAATACTTGGAGAAGAGTGTGTTAGAAAACATAATGGACTCTCCAGCTGCTTGGCCATGTGTAGACCCATCCTGAATGTGACAGCTGCAAATTGAGATTGATGCAGGTGTGTATTAGCGGCTCAAATGCCAAAAGTGATGTTACTGCAGGTGAAGATTTTCTGAAATGCTGAATGCTCTTGGTAAAATTCCTAACAAAACAAACTATGCTCTTGTCCTCGTTTTATTTCTAGACAATCCAATGTATTAAAATTGTAGGAAAAATACTTTATGTTTATATTTAAGTAGAGTTTAGGTTCTAAGCTCAGGTAATTACAACCAGATTTTTTTTTTTTTTTACCTACTTGAATGCCTGATGGGTTTTCCAAAAGTTGTGAGAGATGTGGAAAAACTTCGTTGTGTAGGACTGTCCCATGCATCAGCGGGCTAGCATTGATTAGCCTCTGCCCACCAAATTACAGTCCTGCACCTCCAATCATGTGACAATCAAAACCACCTGCACAAATTCCTGAAACTCTACCAGCGGTTGGTACTATCTGTGTTGAGAACTACCGTTCTAGTCAAACGGTTCTCACTGCCTTGCCCTTCACTGCATATCTCTTCTCACACTCTGCTTTTGCTTTGAATATGCTTCTTCCATTTCCATCTTTTGAAACCTTGCCCACCTCTGTAGCTCAAATGGTACATATTCCATGAAGCGTTCCTTCAGGAGCGAGGTCTGTCAGTCTAAAACCTTGCAGCACTCCCCCTCCGACACTACAATTCTTAAAACATATTGCTCCATGTTAGTTACTTATGTATGGATATTACCTTTCAGCTTGTAAGAGCCTTGATGATATAGATCATGTATTATGGGACGTTATAGTAGTATTCCCCAGTATTTCCAGCAAAGTGCCTTGCACATAATACATGCCCAATGAATGTTTACTGGGTAAATGAATGGATAGTTTAAAAAGACTATTGGTAGAGAAAAACAAAAGGAAAGATTTCTTATGATTTTAGCATTTAAACCTTACTTTTAAAGTGATATTTTCATTTTATCTTCATGTCATAAGCTTCTAATGATACCACTTCATATCAGAAAAGTATATAAAAAGTCTATGGGTCTATGGATTTGGTCTGTATATATTTTTATATGTGTGTTTGTTGGAATTATTTTTAAAGATAAGACCTGATTCACTATCCATAGCAAAAGTTTGGAACAAAATTAAATCAGCATTCAAACACTGTAAAGAACGTGTGATAAATGTGGTACATGCCTTTTTTTACTCAGTTCTGAAATGTACAGATAAAATAGACTTTTGAAGTCAATCAGGATGCCTGTGCAATTTCCCTGTTTTCCCTCTTTATTCAAAAACCTCAAAACCACTGTGGGTAATTCCCTCAAGATCTACTTCTAACACATGCAGTCTAAAGAGTAAGCAAGATTTCCAAGAACTGAATGCTTTTAACTTTTACTCTTTATACTCCATTCTTGAGCATCTCTCTCCAATGACATGAGCGAGGAAAGCCCAGGGCTCACCCCACCCACCTTTCATCTCTAACTAGAGGAGCATGAAGCATTTGTGCAGTCTTTCCTGCCATGGCTTCATTTTCTGTCATCTTAACTCCATCACCAGTCCTCCGCCTCCTAACAATATCCGTATGAAAGAAATCAGACCCCTTCAACAATGAAAAACACATTTAAGCTACTGCATACCACCATTGCCACTGGAAAAGTAGGTATTATTTTTTCTGTCAATCTAAACGCAGCACTCTGGCAATGTGTAGTTTTGATGGTTGTGTTTTCATGTATTAAATAACCAGGCAAGCCATAGTTGCTAATCAACAAAAGTATTGTTTCTGTGAGAAACTTCACAGCGCTTTGTTTATCTGTATTTTTTGTAGTAGGAAGTATTTGTCTTTGAATGTAGAGACCATGTAAAGTGATCCAAGAAAATGATATGGCCAAATGACATGATTAATTTTCATTACTTTCTTTCCATCTCTTGCCTCAGATGCATTTGAGCTTTGCCCAGATTTGATCGGAAAAAAAAAAGCACAGACTTTGGACAAATCAGCCCTTCTTGTAGTTTGGGAGACAGTGGAGTATAAAGATGTATTTTGCCTCCAGAGATTTTTTTACATAGAGATGGGAAGTGTAGAAATACCTGCCAGAGAAGATTACAAAGAAATATATGGTAGCCTTGGCCGGTTTGGCTCAGTGGTTAAAGTGTTGGCCTGAGGACTGTAGAGTCTTGGGTTCGATTCCAGGTCAAGGGCATGCATCTCGGTTGTAGGTTCGATTCCTGGCCCTTGTCTGGGCACATGTGGGAGGCAACCAATTGCTGTGTCATTCTCTTTCTCTCTTTTCCCATCCTTCCTTCCTGCCACTCTCTCTAAAAAATCAATGGAAGAATATCCCCTGGGGAGGATTAAAAACACACACATAGTAAATGCCAGATGAGGAAACAGATAAGAGTACCGCAAAATTCTGGGACAAGATCATTGTGGACCCTGATCCTCAGAAAAAGCCAGCTGGCCCCCTTCTGAGCCCCATATTGTCTTTTGATCAGATTGTCCTTCTTTGGTGCCAGAATATCTCTCACTTGCCTTTGCTTCTGTTTCATTAAAACGTTTCCTGTTTTTCTTTGTAATTTACATCTTTGAAGATATGCCCCAAACTCCATAGTTCTTTTTCTTTTTAATACATATTTTTATTGATTTCAGAGCAGAAGAGAGTGGTCGAAGCATCAGTGGTGAGAGAGAATCATTGATTGGCTGCCTCCTGCGTGCCCCACACTGGGATTGAGCCCTCAACCCTGGGCATGTGCCCTGACCGGGAATCAACTGTGAACTCCTGATTCATAGGTCGACGCTCAACCACTGAGCCATGCTGGCTGGGCCAAACTCTGTAGTTCTTATATTCGTTAGCTCAAGACTCTGGCAGGTACTGTGGCTTTGGGGAAGGCAAAAAGTTTCCTTAGAAATTAAGCGGATTCATTTTAACTCACTCTTTTCACAACTCTGTCCTAGGGAAATTTTTGTAGGCTTTGTGAATTCATGTCCCAAAATTTGAGATTTAACAAAACTTACATAATAATGGCATTGTGGTAATTAAAATGCTATAGCTATTCAGTTTTGCCAATTAAAGCCAAGGATACTAGAAACCCAACCCAGGATCCATATGAAGCCGGGACATGGAGGGTTCCTAGTGGGAGTGGGGGATTACCATGTGTTCCCCTTCTTTTTAGCAGAAGCACCTCCACTTTTCAACTTGGTAAATGGATTCTCACTCACTGGCTTCACCAGATGTGTTACATCAAAAAGCAGGTTCAGACCAGAGGGTTTCCTGACTGTGAGGAGTATGTATGGCTTTCATACAGAATGCTAGTGTTTGGGTGATGTTTATGGATATAAATCAGAGAATCGTTCTATTTTTAAATGGCTAAAAAGCAGGTCTGTTTTGTGCATGATTTTTTCCCTCTGGAAACTCCAGCAGTACCTCCATCCCTCACCCCAGGATAGATGTTGTCTGTTAACACTCACTCTGCCAGGCTCATAGCCCTTCACTCTGTTGAGTTCTGACTTCTTGCTTTGGAGAGCGCACAACAGAGGCCAGTTTCTCTGTTTAATAGACGTCCTTGTTTTGTTGTCTTAGCCAGCATACCAGCGAAGTAAAACTTAGGTACTGCTGGTGTTTTAAAGAAAAAAAGGCCTATAAATGATGGTATGTAGAATTTTTTTTTTTAATTCAAGAAAATTCAACGGAAACCTGTTTAGCAACATTGTTTTCATGCATGGCCATGGCAAGGCCATTGCCATTTGTTTCTGTTTTTAAGAAATTTCAGTATCTTCAGTGTTTTTTTTTTAAATTTAAACAT